>NC_092746.1:43011513-44255663 GCF_047496795.1 Chiloscyllium punctatum | reverse complement strand
AGAGAGACGCAGAGAGAGAGAGAGAGATGAGAGAGAGAGAGAGAGAGAGAGACACACCGCAGAGAGAGAGGAGACGCAGGAGAGAAGAGAGACGCAGAGAGAGAGAGAGACGCAGAGAGAGAGAGAGACGCAGAGAGAGAGACGAGAGACGCAGAGAGAGGAGAGAGAGAGAGAGGACGCAGAGAGAGAGAGAGAGAGACACGCAGAGAGATAGAGAGAGAGAGAGACGCAGAGAGAGAGAGACGCAGAGAGAGAGAGAGACGCAGAGAGAGAGAGAGAGAGAGAGAGAGACGCAGAGAGAGAGAGAGACGCAGAGAGAGAGAGAGAGACGCAGAGAGAGAGAGACGCAGAGAGAGAGAGAGAGAGAGAGACGCAGAGAGAGAGACGCAGAGAGAGAGAGAGAGACGCAGAGAGAGAAGAGAGAGAGAGAGACGCAGAGAGAGAGAGAGAGAGCAGAGAGAGAGAGAGAGACGCAGAGAGAGAGAGAGACGCAGAGAGAGAGAGAGAGAGAGAGAGAGAGAGAGAGAGAGAGAGAGAGACACACGCAGAGAGAGAGAGACGCAGAGAGAGAGAGAGACGCAGAGAGAGAGAGAGAGACGCAGAGAGAGAGAGAGAGACGCAGAGAGAGAGAGAGAGAGACGCAGAGAGAGAGAGAGAGAGACGCAGAGAGAGAGAGAGAGAGACGCAGAGAGAGAGAGAGAGAGACGCAGAGAGAGAGAGAGACACGCAGAGAGAGAGACACGCAGAGAGAGAGAGAGAGACGCAGAGAGAGAGAGAGAGAGAGGGAGACACGCAGAGAGAGAGGGAGAGAGACACGCAGAGAGAGAGAGAGAGAGAGAGACGCAGAGAGAGAGAGAGAGAGAGAGAGAGAGAGAGAGAGGACACGCAGAGAGAGAGAGAGAGAGAGAGAGAGAGAGAGAGAGAGACACGCAGAGAGAGAGAGAGAGAGACGAGAGAGAGAGAGAGAGAGAGAGAGAGAGAGAGACGCAGAGAGAGACGCAGAGAGAGAGAGAGAGAGAGAGAGAGAGAGAGAGACGCAGAGAGAGAGAGAGAGACGCAGAGAGAGAGAGAGAGAGAGAGAGAGAGACGCAGAGAGAGAGAGAGAGACGCAGAGAGAGAGAGAGAGAGACGCAGAGAGAGAGAGAGAGAGAGACACACGCAGAGAGAGAGAGACGCAGAGAGAGAGAGACGCAGAGAGAGAGAGAGAGACGCAGAGGAGAGAGAGAGAGAAGGAGAGAGGACACGCAGAGAGAGAGAGAGAGACGCAGAGAGAGAGAGAGAGAGAGAGAGAGACACACGCAGAGAGAGAGGGAGAGAGACACGCAGAGAGAGAGAGAGAGAGAGAGAGACGCAGAGAGAGAGAGAGAGAGACACGCAGAGAGAGAGAGAGAGAGAGAGAGACGCAGAGAGAGAGAGAGAGAGAGAGACACGCAGAGAGAGAGAGAGAGAGAGAGAGACACGCAGAGAGAGAGGGAGAGAGAGAGAGGGAGAGAGAGAGAGAGAGAGAGAGAGAGAGAGAGAGAGAGACGCAGAGAGAGAGAGAGAGAGAGGAGAGAGACGGCAGAGAGAGAGAGAGAGACGCAGAGAGAGGAGAGAGAGAGAGAGACAGAGAGAGACGCAGAGAGAGAGAGAGAGAGAGAGAGACGCAGAGAGAGAGAGAGAGACGCAGAGAGAGAGAGAGAGAGAGAGAGAGAGAGAGAGAGGAGAGAGAGAGAGAGAGAGACACGCAGAGAGAGAGAGAGACACGCAGAGAGAGAGAGAGACACGCAGAGAGAGAGAGAGAGAGAGAGACACGCAGAGAGAGAGAGAGAGAGAGACACGCAGAGAGAGAGAGAGAGAGAGACGCAGAGAGAGAGAGAGAGAGAGAGAGAGGACGCAGAGAGAGAGAGAGACGGGCAGAGAGAGAGAGAGAGAGAGAGAGAGAGAGACGCAGAGAGTGAGAGAATGAGTGAGAGAGAGAGAGAGAGAGAGGAGAGAGTGAGAGAGTGAGAGAGAGAGAGGACAGACTCTCACACACACAGAGAGAGAGAGAGAGAGAGAGAGAGAGAGAGAGAGAGAGAGATGAGAAGAGAGAGAGAGAGAGAGAGAGAGAGAGAGAGAGAGAGAGACACACACACACAGACAGGAGACAGAGAGAAAAAAACACACACACAGAGACAGAGAGAGTCAGAGAGAGAGAGCGAGCGCGAGGGGGAGAGGCAAGGGCACCGGCGCAGAGAGCGAGCGCAGAGGGAGAGGGCGAGGGCGCCAGAGAACGAGCACGAGGGGGAGAGGGAGGGGGCGAGGGCCAGGGCGCCAGAGAGCGAGCACAAGGGGGCGAGGGTGAGGGCGATGGCGCCAGAGAACGGGCGCGAGGGGGAGAGGGCACCAGAGAGCGAGCGAGCGAGGGGGCCCAGAGAGCAGGCGTGAGAGAGAGCAACAGAGGGCGCCAGTCAGAGAGAGAGAGAGCGCGCGCGCGAGCGAGTCAGAGAGAGAGAGAGAGCGCGCCGCGCTGCGCACGTGCGAGTCAGAGAGAGCGCGCGCGCGCAGAGCGAGTCAGAGAGAGAGAGAGCGCACGCGCGCGCACCGTGCGAGTCAGAGAGAGCGCGCGCGCACGTGCGAGTCAGAGAGAGCGCGCGCGCACGGAGTGCGAGTCAGAGAGAGCGCGCGCCGCACGTGCGAGTCAGAGAGGAGCGCGCGCGCACGTGCGAGTCAGAGAGAGCCGCGCGCCGGCACGTGCGAGTCAGAGAGAGCGCGCGCGCACGTGCGAGTCAGAGAGAGCGCGCGCAGCACGTGCGAGTCAGAGAGAGAGCGCGCGCACAGTGCGAGTCAGAGAGAGAGCGCGCGCACGTGCGAGTCAGAGAGAGAGCGCGCGCACGTGCGAGTCAGAAGAGAGAGCGCGCGCACGTGCGAGTCAGAGAGAGAGCGCGCACGAGAGTCAAAGAGAGAAAGAAAAATAGTCAGAGAGAGCAAGAAAGAGAGTCTGAGAGAGCGAATGCGCGCGAACTCATGAACCTATCTATCTCAGTCCTTAAATATACTCAATGTCCTGGCCTCCACAGCCTTCCGTTACAATGAATTCCATAGATTCGCCTCTCTATAGCTGAAGTAGTTTCTCCTTATCGCCATTTTACTCTACCACTGCGCCCTCGGGTCCTAGTCTCTCCTACGAATGGAGACATCGTCTCAATATCTACTCCATCCAGGGCATTCAATATTTTGTATATTTCAATTCGATTCCACCTCATCCTTCTTAACTCCATTAAGGAAAGACCCAGAGTGCTCAAACATTCATTCCTGGGATCATTCGCGTGATCTCCTCTGAACATGCTGCACGGCCAGTATACCCTTCCTCAGGTATAGAGCGCAAAACTTCACACAATACTCCAAAAATAGTCTAACCAGAGCCTCAGAAGTGGATCCCTGCTTTTATATCCTCTCAAAATAAATGCCAACATTGCCTTTCTAATTACTGACTCAACCTGCAAGTTTACTTGAGAGAAACCTGGACTAGAACGCCCAAGTCTCTTTGCACTTCAGACTTCTGAATTTTCTGTCCATTTCAAAATTGGTCCAAGTCTCTATTCTTCCTACCAAAGTGCATGACCTCATACTTTCCCACATTATACTCCATCTGCCACTTCTTTGCCCACACTCTTAAATTGTCCAAATCCTTCTGCAGCCTTCCCACCTCCTCAATACTACCTGTCCCTCTACTACCTTTGTACCATCTGCAAACGGAGCCAGAATATCCTCAGTTCCTTCATCCAGATCACAGATGTAAAGTGAAAAGGTGTGGTCTCAACACTAAGCGTTGCAGTATGCCACTTATCACCAGCTGCCATTTGAGAAGGACCCTTTTATTCCCGCTCTCTGCTTTCTACCAGAGAGCCAGGCTTCTATCCATGCTAGTACCTTACCTCTGACACCTTGGGTTCTTATCTTACTCAGTAGCCAACCTGTGTGACACCTTCTCAAAGGCCTTCTTGAAGTCCAGGTAGATAACATCCATGGACTCTTCTTGGTCTAACCTGCTTGTTATTTCCTCAAAGATTCTAGCTGATTTATCCAGCATGATGTCCCCTTGATGAAACCATGCTGACCTTGCCCTATTTTACCATACATTTCCAAGTATTCAGAAATCTCATCCTTCACAATGAATTTCATGATCTTACCCACAACAGAGGTTAGACTAATCTTCTATCTTTTGCCTTACTCCCTTTTTAGGTAGGTGTGTCACGTTAGCTATTCTCCAGTCCTCTGGGACCCTCTATGATTCTAGCAATTCCCAAAAGATCACCACTAATGCCTCCACTATCTCTTTAGCTATTTCCCTTAGAATTCTGGGGTGTAGTCAATCTAGTCCCAGTGATTTATCCACCTTCAGTTTTTCTAGCACTTTCTCCTTGGTGATGGCTACCACACTTAGCTCTGCACACCAACCCCCCCCAAACTTGCTTGAATTTTTGGGATATTACTCATGCTTTCCACCATGAAGACTGATGCAAAGTAATTATTCAGTTCCTCAGCCATTCCTTGTTCTTCATTACTATCTCTCCTGCGTCATTTTCCAGCAGCCCAATGTCCACTTTTGCCATTTAGATATCTAAAGAAACTCTTACAGTCTTCCTTTAAATTACTGGCTAGCTTACCTCATATTTAATCTTCTCCCTTTTTTGTTGCCTCGGTTGGTCTTTGTAAGTTTCCCACGGCCCTTCACTAAGTTATATACCTTTTCTTTTGCTTTCATGCTATCACTGACTTCTCTAGTCAGCCACTGTGGCCTCCCTGTACCATGCTTCTTTTTCCTCAGGATGAATCTCTCCTGTGTCTCCTGAATTACTCCAGAAACTCCTGCCATTGCTGTTCGACTGTCTTTCCTGCTAAGCTCCTCTCCCAGTCAATTCTACCCAGCTTCTCCCTCATGTCTCTGCAGTTGCCTTTATTCAGCTCTAATACAGTTACATCTGATTCGACCTTTTCCCTCTCAAATTGCAGAGTAAATTCAATCATATTATGATCACTGCTTCCTAAGGGTTCCTTCACCTTAAGCTCCCTTATCAAGTCTCACTCATTGCTCAACACTAAATCCAATATTGCCTGTTCCCTAGTGGGCTCTACCCACAAGCCGCTCTAAGATGCCATCTCGTAGGCATTCCACAAATTCTTTTTCTTGTAATCCACCACCAACCTGATTTTCCCAGTCCAGCTGCACATTACAATCCCCCATGATCACTGTAAATTTGCCTTTCCTATCTGCTAGTGTATCTTGCGCCCCATTTCCTGACTACTGTTTGGAGGCCTGTACATGACTCCAACTATGGTTTTTTTTTCCACTTTTGTAGTTCCTCAATTATACCCACATGGATTCTACACCATCTGATCCTACTTAGTTTCTTACTACTGATTTAATTTAATTTCTTACTAATGAGGCAACCCCACCCCCTCTGCCCACCCTGCCTATCTTTTCAATACAATGTTTATCCTTGAATATTCAACTCCCAATCCTGATCCCCTTGCAGCCATGTCTGAGATGCCCAGCATGTCATACCTGCCAATTTTGATCTGTGCCACAAGTTCATTTACCTTATTCCTTATTCTGCATGCATTCAGATGCAATACTTAAAAGTAAAAGTAAGTTTAAAGGAAAGGTGGAGAGACAGAGGGTCCCAAAAGTTTAAGAACACCTCTGAGCACATAGGACTTTGATAGCAGAAGGCAAATAGTGGTGTTGGGTTGGGGTAAAGGCAGGAGGCAAAGAATGTAATGAAGTAGAGGGTGGCACGGTGGCTCAGTGGTTAGCACTGCAACCTCTCAGTGCCAGAGACCCAGGTTCAATTCCCCCCTCAGGCAACTGACTGTGTGGAGTTTGCACATTCTCCCCGTGTCTGCGTGGGTTTCCTCCGGGTGCTCCGGTTTCCTCCCACAATCCAAAGATATGCAGGTCAGGTGAACTGGTCATGCTAAATTGCCCATAGTGTTAGGTGCATTAGTCAGGGATGAATGTAGGGGAATGGGTTTGGGTGGGTTGCTCTTCGGAGGGTTGGTGTGGACTTGTTGGACCAAAGGGCCTGTTTCCACACTATAGGAAATCTAATCAAATGGGAGAGTAGTAGTAAAACTTGAGGTTATACAGTGATAGAGAAGGTCAATATCATTAAAGGAATTGAAGAAAGATTTGAGTTTTGGGAGAAGCAGAAGTTAATGCTGGTCAGTAGAAGAATAACTTGGTATGAGATCAGAGTTTTGGATCAGTCGAATTTAACTCAGGAGGCTGGAGACGAGGAAGCTATTAAGTATCAGGGATTAATCCCGTTTTACAACTGCCCTCATCCAAGGAAATACACTCACTATTCATGCCAACGGTGTCCATCACATTAAGAGTTTATTGTAAAGGTAGTCTTGGTATTACAGTCTGTGGCTTATAATGAGACCTCATCTTATACAGCACAAAGATGCTGGAACTTTGTCTATCAAATATTACTGCTTGATAGAAACAGTTCTACTCCACGCTTCTGATCTTTATAAGGGATCAACATTTCTGAACGAACAACATTTCTCCACAGTCGTGGTAAAAGCTGTTCTGCAATCCTGTGGTGAGATGAAAAGTATTATACACTTTGCAATCTCCCATCCCTGCAATTTCTCATTCTCACTGAAGCTAATTTTCTCAAAATTGTGTGATACCCTCTCCCAGCAAGCTACCTAGAAAAGGAAATTCACGTCAAGTAACTAAACAAACCAAACATTATGTGTGAAAATTTAAAAACAGAAAATGCTGGAAGAGTACAGCGAATTAATCAGTGTCTGAAAGAGAAACAAAGATTAATATTTCAGGTGTGACCCTTCATTACAATCAAGGGTCTAAATATATGAAATGCTCAAGCATTCCAACAGACTTTTTGTCTTTAAATAGTAATTAAAGTTCACTACATGTAAAACAAATGCTCACACCAATAGGCAAATGGAATTGTAATTTAAAGTTTCCTGAGCTGGGGCCTCTTGCAGGTGGGCTCGTTTTATATTCAGAGCATTGAAAATATAATGCTAAAGTTTTTACTAGGGCAAGGTTACCAGGATGATGGACAACTCGCAAATAGTGGCACATGTGGGGTACAGGAAAGTGGAAAGAGCACAAGCAACAAACACAGACACCAAACTCTGTTGCAAGCATAGCTAAAGGCAATGTCCAATCAAAGGGTTGTCACTGGTGTACTCAACGAATAAATGAGCTGCTTTGACAGGAAATTCCAACAGCAATTTTAATTCTGATCAGGCTTCAGGAAGTGGAAAGAATAAAAACACATCAATTATAATGACAGGAAGTCTTAAATAACATGGCATACAGCTGCTGCCAGCGAACATGATGGTTTATCTTAATTTTTTTTTGAAATAGTAACATAATATACATAGAAAGAGAAAATTCTTAACAGGATGGGGCTGATTCCCAAAACATGTTTTTTTTTAAAAACTGGTATTTTCTTTCTTGGCTGGACTTCTTGGGAAAGCTTCAGCTTTGCTTTATAGATAGGGCATAGTTTTCCCCTCAATCGCAATCTCCAATAATCAGTTATAACAAGTAAACATTTATAAATACTAATACAAATATCACATTTGCAGAATTGCAAACAAACAATTTTGTTTTCATCTAATGTTTTTTTTTACAGAATTAATGCCAAAAAGTGTTATAAATGATGTTAGTCTTACAAAGTATTTTGCAGCAATGCAGCTGCAGGAAATTGCAATTTTATTTTGATGTTAAAAACTAGAAAGGCAAGCACCAATCATCATTCCTAAATGCAATGCTCCATTCGCCTTTCTGACATTTTAAGTACTTTACTTCTGTCATGGTCAAATACAAGGTTTTTTTGTTTTCATTTGAAATAGTACCATAGAATAATATATGACTACAAAACAACACCTGGCTAAATTGGCATTTCAAAGCTCAACCACTTCCAAAGTCTCTGACAGATGATCACATATAAAAGAATTATATAAAATTTCTATATTTTCATTATTTAAACTAAATTCAACATAGCAAATCTGTACTTTAAAAGCTATTTCAAAACATGTACATACCTTTTAAAAATCTGCTCCGATGCAGATATTAACAAAATTATATAAGTGCTGTACTGCATTGGGTTTCGTTTATACTCATGGTACTAAAATTTCTTTAATTTTCAGACTTATTTTTAAATAGGAGAATTATTCATGGTAACATTCAAGTTCTACAGCCTAGAGCTACAAATCAAGGTGCAATCTTCATCCATTTTTCCATTAATTATGCAGTCTGTTTCATGGTATTCACGATGGCTAATTTAATTTTTAATACCTTCATTAAAAAATTGTGCACACTAAACTCCAATAGCTAAAGTAATATTCGCTTTCAACAGTTCTGAAATATTGAACATTTTGATTATTTAACTTCATTCCAGATTTTAATTGCACTTTATTGCATTTTGATCCACACACAAAAAATTGATTCATGTACAACTAAATGACTTCTAACAGCACCATTAAAATACTACAACAGATTCAAATGAGGAAGGCCATTTGGTCCATCTTAACATACTTTTTTGAAAAACCTAGAATTCCCAATTTTCTCCCAATTCCTTCCAAACAAAATATCTCAAATTAAGACAAGGTTCCAGCCAGCAGGACAGAAGCCAATTTTAGATGCAAATTATGAAATGAAAGAAAAAAAAACTAAGAAATTTTGTCAATTTGAATTGGTGCCCCTATCAAAGTCATATTTCAAGGAGTCCTCTGTTCTCTTTTTTTCATCTCACTGACTATATTACATGCACCCATGAGGTTCCTTCTCAGTTGCCTCCTTTCAAGACTGAATATTTACATTTTCTCCAGTCTAACCTCATAAATCAATAACTGCTGGATTGTCATTTGACTCCAAAGTTTTATTTGTCTGATTAGAGAGTCTGATTCTACCAACAGCGAACTTACCAAAATACATGTGTATGCATGATAAAAGTCGCTGGGGGTTAAATTGGATAGTCTTTGAAAATGGACGGAAGGATCACGATGCATGATTAACATGGGCCTCATTCAAAGCAATGCAGGCAGAAAGCCAGCTTCGTGCTGGCTGCTCATTACATTGATTTCAACAGGCCACCAGCATTAACCTCCCTATTCAATGGTTGCACGCAAAAGTAGGGAGTCCAATTGCTTATTTTTCAGCACTAATTGAAGCTGGACCTCCTTTCTTAAAGGGAAGCTGCATTATGGTTGTAGGAGGTGTTGAGATAATTGGGAATACTGCTAAATAACAATGATTAACTAGAAAAGCAAATAGGCCAAAAGGTGTTTGGGTACTACGTTTGAGATGTTGGTTGAAGACAGCAAACAAGAGAGGGATGCCCTGAAAGCTCTGGCTGGAAATCGGTGGCCATCTAGACACATACTTAGCAGGCAGTGGAAAGAGACAGTGGACACAATTAATGCACAGAGTTTATCTCCAAGAACAAGGATGCTGTGCAGAAGGAAGAAGTTAAATTATCACACCAAAGCAGCCACTGAAAATGAATACATCTTTAAATGCCATATCTCAAGTCAAGCATTACTCAGTTCACACACCCTACTCACTGATTAACAATTTCCATCAGTCAAAGCTGCAATGGAGCCAAGGCACATGAAAAAGGATAACAATGATGTCAGCTCAGAGGTTGGTAAAAGTTAGAACTCAATTCTGAAAGTATCAATTAATAATTAAGTTTTAATTCAGAGATCAATAGATTTTTGTATTATCCACAGGTATTAAGAAATAATGGGTACAGATGGTCTGCTAGGTCACAGATCAATCAGGGTGTCACTGCAGAGTTATATAGTCTACTCTTCTTCTTATAGTCCGGAGCTCTTCGGTACTACCCAGTCTTACCTGAATACCAACTAAATTTTGACCAGTTCCAAGAAGCATTCAAATATCAAATGCCGCAACCACCTGAAGAAATTACCAACAACTAACCAGTAAGTATCTGATGACCCCTTTAAAATAGTGCAGCTGGGCGAAAAGGGGTCCCTCATGCAGTTCAACCTCATACAAGGTCAACTGTAACAAGAGGATGAATTCCAAAGTGGAATCATTAACTATTGTACAACATTAATTTACCACTATCATGGTCTTCCAGCAGACATATGCACACATTGATAAATTATTTAATGACAACAGGTACATTTTGGACCAGAGGTATGCATACATATCATGGACACCATTTTGGAAACTTAAGAGACAGTAATGAACCTAAATTTACTGTCCCAGTGCATTTAAATTTATTATGGAGTTGATAGTTTATATATTTTGATTGGAAATAGCACTAATTTACACTTTGAGAGACTCAACAAGATGCACAAAAAAGTAATAGCGCAGTACAGGCCCTTCAGCCCTCGATGTTGCACCAACCAAACTGAAGCCCGTCTAACCTACACTATTCCATTATCAATAATGTGTTTATGGAATGACCGTTTAATGCCCTTAAAGTTGGTAAGTCTATTACTATTGCAGGCAGGGCATTCTACACCCTTGTTATTCTGAGTAAAAATACTTGAATTCATTTTACAATAATTTTGTACAAGATACTCTTACCATCTGTACTAAATAAGGCTAAGAAACATTTTTTCCTTTTGAAGACTTTGTCCAAATTAGCTTCAAAGATTAACTTCTAACCTTTGATACTTCATGGTGATGTCATCGGAAACTAAATGTGTACGATCTTCTGCTCAAATCTCAGTAATTTTGTCCTATTCCCACAATTATCTGAGTACTTTTGTTTTTATGGACAGATGTATCAATTTAGCAACAGATTTCATTTGTAAACATACAGAAATAAGTTAATTAAACAAAATGGGAAATGAGGCATTTGCCAAAGTAAGAAAGAAAGCTAATTTGTTCTAGTAATGTTGCCAATGATTTGATCAACTGAAGTCATTTAAAATACTGGTCAAGTTTGGCCAATCTTTCTTTACCTTGATCATGCAGAGGTGAATGAAATCTAAAAGTGGAATTCCAAAACAATCTTGTAATAGGGCCCAATTACATGCAATTCCAGGTCTCTGCCTTATCCACAGTTCTTAAAATGAGGATTAGAGAAAACAATCTTCAGAGTACACTCTGTTCCAAGGATGCTACATTTGATTGTTTTAAAACATTGACATGATTCAAATTGGACTAGCAACTGGGAAAAGGCCTTTCTCAATACAGGGAAGATAGAGGGGTCGTTCAAAGGTTACAGGCAATGTGTGAGAATGCAAGAGGGAGAAACGAACAGACCCAATGAAATACATGTTGCAGTTGGCTGCAATGCTGAGAAAGCAACTGAACCATACAGGTTCTGTGTAGGGGACTTGGTAGCAGTCAAATGGTTAAGTGTTGCTAGAACTCTAGAAGTTTTAGGAATTACAAGGTAGCTAAGTGCTGCAGTTACAACTCAAGTAATCCAGGACAGCTGAGCAAACAGGAAAGTTGCTGGCTGTGTTTGGGAAGCAGTGAAGGGTTCGGAACCAGTTGAGTGTGTTTATGATTGCTAAAAATACAACTCAAGTCTGGAGCTTTGAAATGTACAGTAGACTTTAGACGATCAAATGCAAAGTTATTGGGAAGCATGGTTTAGAGGTTTACCTTCATCACACAATAAGCTATGAGCTATTTGATTTGCAGGTGGTGAGACATGTTACCTAACAAACATAATACAAGTAACCTTACAAGTGGCTAAACAAATTAGTATGTTTAATTTCTTAAAATGTCAACAGACAAGTATTGAATCCACAAAAGCAAATAACAAAATTATCCTCTTCTAAATATGAAAATGCTTCTACTACTACCACACTGCACCCAAGTTATCGTATTGGTTTGGTGCCATCGCTTGCTTAACTTGCTCAAGTACATTTTAAGCATTTTATATGGAAACCTATTTACGTACAGTTAAACATGGGATATATGATTGTTCTGTGTATTTGCTGGTTTTAATTGATTTTAGCTTGTTGGCAATAATAAAAAATGGCATAATCACAAGTGAGAAAGGAATGTACAGCTATTTTGCTAGAGAGAGGGAGAGAGGGAGAGAGGATGGGAGGCGGATCATTCGGAGCACATACACAAATATCAGTTATAGCAAGTAGAATTTACGACATAGTCACTTGTTGAGATATATGAGAGACCTTTCAAATATTTCCTGATCCCTGACCATTTATTGTAAACTGGAGCACAGCCAAGTTTCCATTTCAACTACACCACTGCCAGTAGAACAATGAAAAACTTGCTTTCTAAATGACCTGAAAGCAAAGTAATGTGATCCAAGAACTTTATACTGCACTATTATATCATCTAGTTAATCAAAAAGCTTAAAAATCATTTGATTGCAATAGCAAGGAAGTAATGCGTTTGACTGTTAGACAAAAGCAGGCAAGGTCTCATCACCTATTCAGAACATCACAAGCTTGATCAGTTTCTGCATAGTTGGTAAATAAATATAAAATCACACTTGCAATATAAATAAATTCCAGTTTTCAGAAAAAAATATTATACAACAGTCAGATCATTCAGAAACGCTGAAATACATTTCAAAAATATCTATCAAACTCAGTTTGTTTTGATAAAATAGTCCACTGATTACTCTTCAAATATGTATTCTGATGGAGTGCACATCTATCTCAACTGGTCTAGATGTCACTATTAATCAACTTTAACACAGTCAGCATGAAACAGAAATGGTAGATTGGTGACAATTTAAACGATGACCAAACATTTAAGGTTTAGAACATCTGTGACGATACTATGGCCTTGAGAGGTG
The DNA here is from genome assembly GCF_047496795.1 of Chiloscyllium punctatum. Taxonomy (NCBI): domain Eukaryota; kingdom Metazoa; phylum Chordata; class Chondrichthyes; order Orectolobiformes; family Hemiscylliidae; genus Chiloscyllium; species Chiloscyllium punctatum. The sequence goes on along the minus strand of NC_092746.1, from coordinate 44,242,884 downwards.
TATTTTGTCCTGTTTTTCTTTGAAAAGAGGTTTTGAGCCCAAGATGCTGTTAGGTAATTAACCAATTTCTTATTCGGTTCAGTTTTCCAGTATAATTAAAGTTATAACAATTCTTTCTTTTGTTTGTATTTTAACTGCGTGTAAGAATAAAATGTTTTGCTTAAAGCAGAGTAGTGTAACTAATTGAATTATATCTAGAACATTGACACTTGCCTTTACATAAAAGTTATAGACTAGACAATCTCCTTGATATATTTGTCGGAGTTTGGTCTGGTCCATAACAAACCCCAAAGTACATTATGAGCCTGCTATCCTTCAAATATGGGGATTCAACTGTCATTCAAGTCCACACATTATCCAAATTAAGGTATACAGCTAAGAATCTTTCTTTGTAAATTACTTTTTCCTCACCACCTTTCTTCTTTTATAGAACAACAGAAAATATGAACAGAAAGTTGGTTACAGAGGTTATCATTATAAAATTTTAGATTAACACATGAAATGCTATGGACTGCTAACTTTCTTTGTTTACATCCCTATTTAAGATCAACTGACTCAAACATGAAAATGTTTACCCTAAAGCTTGTGAGAATATAAATTGCAAAGAGAAACTTAAGGTTGCATGATATTCATTTTTCTACTCAAAATGACCAAGTCAATTGCATTCAAAGCAGCACAAAAGGAAATTGGGAGAAAGTATTAGATTTATTTAAAGTGGAAAGCGATGGCTCGTGCAATTCAAGTGGAAGAAGTGCCCTGTTTTTTGCTCAGTGCGGTTGATCAAATTTAAATGTTGATCTATTTTTATTTACTAGATTTCCTACATACTCCTGAAGTCACCTCACAGCCTCTGGCCACAGCACAAGTGAATAAGATGCAAAGAGAACTAATTTAAGAGAGTGACTCCAGAGAATGTCAATACTTTTCCAAGAGATATTTGCCAATTAGTTATAGAGAAATACTAATATTTGCAACAATATCTAGTATTGCAAATTAGGTAGTCTTCTTTCACTGAATCTTTCAACCATCACCACAAGAGGGTGCCTTTTTGCTTTGCAAGTTAAAAAAACAGAGGGCAGATATGCATCAAAATGTGTCTTTTTTTCTACCAAGTTTTGTTCCAAAAGAAAAACTGATGGAAATCATAGCATATATTACAGCATGCAACTGGATATAAACATTTTAAATTGTTGTGATGTGAAAAATCTGTGAAATTAACACAGGTCATTATAATGGAGTGGCACATCAGTATATTATAAACTCAACACTGGTAGTTCATGTTGACCTTCAACAGATGGAGCTTCTCATTTCATATACGAAGAGTTAAATTTGTAACTGATTTAGCAATTTTAAATATATTTCATTCTGAGGTTTAAGCAGGCTGCATTAAGTCATTGACACAGCTCTTCCTGAAGCATATCAGACTGTGTTGGTTAGAGTGCAAGGGCTTACTATTGCCATATGAATGGAGCAGAATGGTGTATGGTAGACGCCATCATTTTGTCTTAATTGGAAGTTGGACACCATTTTATTATGAATTTACTACTGGAAATACAAACTATGCATAATACGCCTAAATCAGTGAACATTTCATTGCTAGAAGATTAGAAAAGTACACATCTAAACAAATTGTCAGCTTCTGCCCAATTTTCCTCAAACTCAAAACTCACACTTCAATAGCAAGACCATCGTTCATATTACATAATAAAGACCTTGCCTAAGCATGGACTTCTGCCGTCATATGCTGCTAACACACAATAACATTTTGTCAACAATTGCAGTGTCAGAATGTAGGCAAACATTAATATTGGAAATACTCCTAAGTAAAATGCTGCACATTACAAAATGGGCAGTGTGAAGTAGATAGAATAGCTTCCTTGAACTTTCAGGCAATTTTAACAAAGCTGTTTCTTTCTTACATTTGTCTGAATCTTAAAACCCAATTTTCTGCTTTTCACTTGTTAACTGGATCACACAAGACCTCATGCATGAATTTATATTTTTCCCAATACTCACTTGGTTTTTCACTCATTCACGATGTTCGCCAGCTTTTCACCCTTGCCCCAACATCTGAAAACCATTTCTGGCTAACTTACCTCTTCCATTTCAGACTAGATCCCATCAAAGTCCAAACATTCCCTGGTAGTAGTGTGCCCCTGTTAGCTTTCTTTGGTAATATTATGGTCAGCACATACATTTAAAAATTGAGAAAATAGGGAATTAAGACTATCAACAAAGAAGTTCAATGCTTCCCAGAAATCTGCAAGCCACAATTCCAGGACGAACAGCATTTTAAGGAGACACTGTAACCACTTTTGGAGAAGTGTGACATCACAAAAATTGCAAAAGGTAATGAGTTGGATAATAGCCTTTAGGAGAGACGTCTAGTGAGAAAACTCTTGAATTAGCCATAAATATCAGGTTTAGTTTTAAGTAAGAATTTGAGTGAGCAAGTAGGAGACAAACAAGTTCTAAATAAAATACAACTGAAGTGCAGATTTCTAAATATATAATACATCCTGAAGACGTTTGAAAAGCAAGCTACCTTCTGGCTGGTGAGCAATTGGCGTTTGGGTTTCTTTGGAGTACGACACCACTTCTCGAGGTAAAAAATCAACTTGGGTAATTTTTGAAATCACAAGTTTTGGCATGCGACGGCTGCATCAAATAATGAGAAAGATCTTTTATATTTTCAAATACGTTATTCCAAATGACTTATTTTAAAATCAAAAGGCACATCATATTTTCAAAAACAAATGAGAGGGAAGGAAAATTAAACACATCTGTTTGAAGTCTAGATTATTGCAGGTTAGATACGTTTGCTTTTGTTAACTCAATTCCATTTCTTTCCCTGAAAGGTATATTTATATTATATCTATGAATGCAAATAGATGCTTTACATTTGCCATTTAAAATACTGGATGTAGGCTTGCTCACTGAAGGTTCATTTTCAGACATTTCGTCACCATAATAGGTAACATCTTGAGTGAATCTCTGGATGAAGCACTGGTGGTATAGCCTGCTTTCTATTTGTGTTTGGGTTTCCTTGGGTTGGTGACATTTCCTGTGGTGACATCATTTCCTATGGTGATGTCATTTTCTGTTCTTTTCTCAGAGGGCCATAAGTGGGATCCAAGTCAATGTGTTTGTTGATAGAGTTCTGGTTGGATCCCATTTACCACTCTCCGAGAAAAATAACAGGAAATTATGTCACCACAGTAAATGACATCACAAACCAAACTCAAATATTAAGCGGGCTATACCATCAGTGCTTCAACCGGAAGCTCACTGAAAATGTTACCTAGTATGGTGACAAACCAGCTGAAAACGAACCTTCCAGCTCAGCGAGCAAACCCGCATCCAGAACTTCAACCTGAGCTACAAATCTTCTCAAAACCCGCTAACGTTTAAAATATTGTTTACATGAAGTTAGGTGCATCCAGGTTAGTTGCATGGTAATAGATTATTTTTATCAAATTGTATTTGATTTTCTTTGTAATAAAGATGATCAGGTTACTGTTTAATTATTATGTACAATAAAGCATGGAGAACAATTATCACAGATACATACCCAAGGTCAGAGTCAGACTGCAGCTGGAGCACAGAAGGATCAGTATCCCATTGCAATGCCCTAAAAGACATACAATATCTCATCAGAATACAGACTAATAAGATGGCATAACAATTATTAACACCTGTAAGACCCACTATTGCAATGTATGTATCTATTATCCAATGTATGATTTTTTTTTTACCATTCTCCTAAATACTTCATAACAAAAGGCAATAGTTTGTGTTTTAATATTGGATGGACCACTACTAGGTAAAAATAACACTGACAATAAAAGGTGGTATTAATATAGAAATTAGCCAGCAAGTTCAGGGAGATCTGGCAGCACCTGTGGAGGGAGAAACATTGTTAACATCTGCAGTCTAGGATTTTTCATCAGAACATTTCTCTTTCACAAATGCTGCCTGAGCATTTCTGGCTTTTAATTTCACACTTCCAGCATCCACAGTATTTTTATTTTGTATTAACACACTAAGACTTAATTTTACGCAGTGGATATTGGCTTTAAAAACAAATCCTCAATTTGACTCCTATTTGTATCTTGGGGGCTCAGAATTTTGCACAAGTTTTAAAAAAAGGAAAATAATTCAGTGTAGGCTTAACCATGAAAAGTGGTGCATCCCAAGACAACATTAAAGAAAACATCAAGTGCACTTTTGTAGGACAAATCTACAGGATTGATCTAGTGGGTTTAATCTCTTTAAAAATATATTAAATAATGGGAATAGTTGTGTAGTCTCTGTGGGAGAATGATTTATTAGAACACAGGAACAGGAGTATGCCATTCATCCCATCAACTCTGCTCCACCATTTAATATGACCATAGCTGATCAAACACTTCAATATCACACTATCCCCATAATTCTTTAAGCCATAGTAATCAGAAACCTATAATTCTCTACTTTAAATATACTCAAAACTGAGCTTCCAGAGCCCTCTGTGGTACTGAATTCAGAAGATTTCCCACTGTCCAGTTAAAAAAATTCTCATCTCAGTCCTAAACAGTATCCTGTCATTTTTAAATTGTGTCCCGTGGTTCTAGACTCCCCAACCAGGGGGAGCATCTTATCTGCACCTACCCTGTCCACCCGTTTAACTATTTTGTGCGTTTCAAATGTGATCACGTTTAATTTTTCAAACCCTACAGAATACAGAGGCCTAGTTTGGCCAACCTCTCATCATAGGACATCCCCTCATCTGAGGAATAAGTCTAGTAAACTTTAATTGCATACCCTCCATGTCAATAACCTCTTTCCTGAGACAAGGAGACCAAAACTGCACAGTGTTTCAGGTACTCCTACGAATCTGAAACAAGACGTCATTACTCCTGGACTCAAACCTTCTTATGGTAAAGGCTAAGATTCCATTAGTCTTCCTAATAGCTTCCTGCAATTTAGCTTTTAGTGACTTGTTGACAAGGACACTCAAGCCCCTTTTTATATCTGCATATTTGTGAATAATTTTCTGTAGCGCAAGTAAAGGGAAAACATCTGGGTTAGAATTTTTCACTCCCTTGATCTGCATATGCCATCACAACAAATGTGAGAAATACAGCAAAAGTGGAAAAATCAAAAAGTGTACATCAATAACAAAAAAATCTGAAGATTGTCCTCTTCAGGTTTAAATGATGGGTTTGGTTGTTGCAAATGAGCGGCAACCACCTCATTTCCATGCATGTGCATCTCATTATTAGCTGATCTTGTCTTGCTTCTATGCAGCTTCCAACTCTCTTATTTCCAGAAAAACTGTAGCAAAAATCCCTGAGTGAAAGTCAGAGCTGTTACCAAGCAACAGCACACTGCTTGCTTCTTCCAAAGCAGACTTTTATCACAAAGTCCATGACATGCCCCCATGGACACAATCCTTCATTTACGCAAGTCAGCTTTGCAAAAGCACCAGCCTCACATTATTATGACTGCTTTCAGACCAAATCACGCACCATTTTCACTTTGAAGCTCAGGAGCACTTGTGACTTGCAAGTTTTTGCCAGGTTCCTACAAGGGACACACATGTACCTACAAGATGTTACCTTATGATACTTAGTTTAATCTCTTCATGCTCACTCATTTCAATTAAATTCAAAATTACATGACAAGAGGGTGCTAAGCCACTGTTGTGGACATCACCATTTTGCATTAACTTCTAACATCAACTCAATATGGCTGTGTGCTGGAAACCGTATGTCACCTGGCTGTGGTATATTTAATTGTATCACCAGGTAGCCAAGTGACACCATCTCCAATAAAATAAGCTAGTCACTGAGCCACCGTGCTGCTCTATACATACATATATAATAAAGGATCATATTCCATTTGTTACGTTAGTTACTTGCTTTAGGTAAACACTGACATTTTGGGACCCATGCACTAGAACATTCAAATCCTTCAACGCCGTGGAATTCAGTACTCATTCACTTTTTAAAATAAAACAGTATTACTTAAATACTTTCCCTTCTGAGGTGAACAATTTCAAGTTCCTCACATCATACTCCATCTGCCAGCTTTCTGCCCACTCAACCCATCCGTCTGCAACCTTCTATATAGACTTCACAACATACAAAAACAGATAGGAAAGTATCATCTGCAAACAGCTACCATGCCTTTGCTCTGCTTATCTAAGTTATAATATGAACTGTAAAATATTGAGACACAGCACAGACTTCATTCATCTCATCCTGCCAGAAGAAAAAGACCCATTTATGCATACACACACATTTTCCTTCCATTCATGCTAATATACTACTTGATACACCATGGGCTACTTTGTACAATTATTTTTCCTGTGGCACCTCATAAATAACCTTTTGAAGATTAGATTCTCTACAGTGTGGAAACAGGCCCTTCAGCCCAACAACAGACCCTTCAGCCAACAATACTGAAATACTGTAGTTGAAATCCAACTACAGTATTTCAACAGGATGCCCTTTACCTACAGTGCACATTACTCCTTCAAACATAAAATGCAATATATTGGTAAAACAAGATTTTCCCTTCTTCAAATATACGCTGCTTCTTTCCAATTACCTGAGGTTTTTCTTTTCAGAAAGCTCAGCTACAACCTCCTCAAATGATCAATTCTAATATCTTCCTTACAGTTGACATTAAGCAACTTGATGTCACCATCTTTACCAGGCATCAGTATCAGGATTCCTGATGAAGGGCTTTTGCCCGAAACGTCGATTTCGCTGTTCGTTGGATGCTGCCTGAACTGCTGTGCTCTTCCAGCACCACTAAATCAGTAGTAGGGCCATTGTTTGTTTGATATCTATTAATAACCTGGGTTTATATAAAAACAATATGGATAACAAAAATCAATGTACTGACAAATGAGGATATTTAAAAATAAGAAAAAACACTGAAGATGATCGAACTCTGAAATGAAAGCCAGTGGTGCTGGGACCACTCAGCAGATCTGGCAGCACTTGTGGCAGGTGAAAATATGGAATTCACTCCATACTCATTGCATTTTTAAACTTTGCAACACATTTAGTATGAACCTTCCCAAGGCCAATAGGAACAAGCAATAAATGCTGATCAGCCAGTGACATCCATGTCCCACAAGTGAATAATAATTTTCAAAAATTGTAGTGGTAAAGCCAAGCAGCAAAGTATGAATGTTAATCTTGTTCAAAGGCTATAGTGTAATTGAGAGCTTTGCATGTACGTCATCTCTTGTGTAATTAAATGTCAGGGAAACATGTTTTTTCTGCACTAAAGACAATGGCAAAGATAAAGATGGTAAACAGTGAGCCCACAAAATTACGATAGATGTAAGTGCAATTAAACCATGTTAGTTTGCTGAGACACAAAGTAAAAGGGTAAACAATAATATAGTCCAAATCTAATCATTTCAGTCTGAAAAAACTATAGTCTAGTACGGCAAGGTACCAACAACTTGCAAAGGGAGAGAATCTCAGACATCAGTGGAAAAAAAAAGGACATTCAACCAGGGACATCCAACAGCAACAATTAGAGTTATGGTATTTTTGTTAAGTATCTATTCTATGTTAATTAAGTTTAATAAACTTGTGCCAATCATCAGGGCAATGTATGTACTAGTTATGGCAAGGAGTGATCACGATCTGTATATTTGAAAACATTACAAGAGTTAACATATTAAGTTTGAAGGGTTAGATTCAACTTAAGGGAAAGTAGAAGGGAGATGGACCATATGCCAAAGAGGGAAGTAGAGGCAGAAAGTGGAAGAAAGAATGAAAGGTAAAGCTTGAAACACGATCACAGGTAGGAGAGATTGAATGCCAAAGATGTCAGGAAACAAAGACAAAAGGTAATGGTTGTGGTTAAAAAAAAGACAAAAGAAATAAAACAATTGCTCAGAGTGAGTGCAAATGCCAGAATAATGAACAGCAAAAGACATGGAAACTAGTTTTAAATAACCACATAGCAAAAGAGAGATCAAAATAGAAACAGAATTCATGGTTTGAGATTGCTGGCCCCATATGGAGTTCAGAAGTGCTTTAATCAGAAGCTAATGTGTTGTTCCTCAAGCTTGTGTTGAACTTTAGTGGACAAAATTAAAAATCACAAAACACCAGGTTATAGTTCAACAGGTTTATTTGGAACTATAACCTGGTGTTGTGAGATTTTTAACTTCGCCCACCCCAGTTCAACACTGGCATCTTCACATCAGAACTTAAATGGAACATTATGGCAGGCAGAGGTCAGAGATGTCAGCAAGTCCAAGGTAATGAACTGAAAAGGAAGGCATCTGGGAGCTTAGTCCTGTTTGCAGACTTGACAAAGGTGCTGATTAGGTTTCAAGGAAGACCAAGAGGCTGAAGTGCTTTATTAAGATAGCACACAGCAGACTTAGCGGTTTCCCGTTCAAAATGGCTGATGATCATTACAACACATGATCAGACTCTCAATCTTCCAAACTGACCAAGTACATAACATCCCAACAAAAACAAAAACAGAAATTGCTGGAAAAACTCAGCAGATCTGCCTGTATCTGTGAAGAGAAATCAGAGTTAATGTTTTGGGTCCAGTAACCCTTCTTCAGATACATAACATCCCACCCCATTACATCAGAGGTTCCTCCAATCAAAACGTTCACAATATTTACAACTTATCTTGGGGGCAGCACATAGCTAGCACCGCTGCCTCACAGTGTCAGGGACCCGTCTTCAATTCCAGCCTCAGGAGACTGTGTGTGGAGTTTGCACATTCTCTCAATGTCTGCATGGATTTCCACTGGGTGCTCTGGTTTCCTCCCATAGTGTAAAGATGTGCAGGTTTAGATGGATTGGACAGGCTTAATTGCCTATATTGCCCAGGGATGTGCAGGCTGGGCAGATTAACCATGGAGAATGCAGGATCATAGGAATAGGATAGGAGTGTGGTCTGGTTGGACTTGATGGGCCAAACAGCCTGCTTCCATATTGTAGGGATTGTATGATTTTACAATATATAGAATAGCGAGTGGATAAATAATTCCAGTGGACACTATTCTTATGTGGGTGTCAGCGTAACTCAAGAGTCTATTTATTTTTATTGTTGGCTTTAACTCCTGGGGTTTTAGGTGTACAAGATGATTGAATGTTCAGAGGTTCACACAATGTCCTGGTATTCTCCACTAAGATACTGTTTGCCTCAGACATTCCAGTTACTCTTCTGCCACACGTATACCCAAGAAATATTCCGGCAGTTATTTGTGGATCTTCAATCTTCCGGCACATTTGATCTGTCTGCCAAGCCTTCACCTACATGTCTTCTCCATATTACATGGTCTCTTGTGCAATATGTGCTACAATGATGGATGGTACTCATTTCTTCCCACTGATGTAACTGCGTGCCAACACTTTTTTGACATCGTTGGAAAATGCACTGTCTGGCCTTATACTCATGGGAAAACTTATATCTGTTGGTTCCTGTCAAAATGTCTTTTGCCATGGGTGGTTTCAACAAATCAAATGCCATGCACAACTGGCACTTTACCACGGGCAATGGTAGTTGTCAAGTGGGTTGCAGTTGTTGTAACAACAAAAATTGGGTCAGTATTTTGGATGAATGATCCTGGTTACCAAGTTGCCTTTTTGGAATGTTTCACTATCTGCATGAAGTTTTCTGACAAAGCACTTGTGGCTGGGAGATAAGGATAGTCTCTTCAGATAGTCCATGAATGCTTGCAATATAAAGCATTATCACTAACAAGTTGTTCCAGAGAAGCAAACTGTACAAAGACAACATGTTCATGATGGCAACTTCGGGCCATTTAATACATAGCTAACCACTATGAAAATAATCCCCTTGCATAAGGTCTGGCATAATTCGCATAAACCAAATCATCCACTGACATTTCCGCCACCTCCAAACGGACCCCACCTTCAGGGATATATTTCCCTCCCCACCCCTTTCCGCCTTCTACAAAGACCGTTCCCTGAGACTACCTGGTCAGGTCCACGCCCCCCTACAACCCACCCTCCCATCCTGGCACCTTCCCCTGCCACCACAAGAATTGCAAAACCTGCGCCCATACCTCCATCCAAGGCCCTAAAGGAGCCTTCCACATCCAAAGTTTTACCTGCACATCCACCAATATCATTTATTGTATCCATTGCTCCCGATGCGATGACCTCTACGTTGGGGAGACTGGACGCCTCCGAGCAGAGCGCTTTAGGGAACATCTCTGGGACACTCACACCAATCAACCACACCACCCTATAACCCAACATTTCAACTCCCCCTCCCACTCTGCCGAGGACATGGAGGTCCTGGGCCTCCTTCACCGCCCCTCCCTCACCAGACGCCTGGAGGAAGAACGCCTCATCTTCCGCCTCGGAACACTCCAAGCCCAGGGCATCAATGTGGACTTCACCAGTTTCCTCATTTCCCCTTCCCCCACCTCACCCTAGTTCCAAACTTCCAGCTCAGCACTGTCCCCATGACTTGTCCTACCTGCCTATCTTCTTTTCCACCTACCCACTCCACCCTCCCCCCTGACGGATCACCTTCATCCCCTCCCCCACTCACCTATTGTACTCTATGCTACTTTCTCCCCACTCCCACCCTCCTCTCATTTATCTCTCCACCCTTCAGGCTCTCTGCCTGTATTCCTGATGAAGGGCTTTTGCCCAAAACATCAATTTTACTGCTCCTCGGATGCTGCCTGAACTGCTGTGCTTTTCCAGCACCACTCTAATCTAGACTCTGGTTTCCAGCATCTGCAGTCATTGTTTTTACCATAATAAACTTTATTAAAACTCATTTTTTTGTGCATTTTCCACAAAAGAGTTACTTATATATAAGGATAATGGACTTAGCATTTTACATTATTGCTTTATATTTCCAAGAACTGCAGTGCTTTCATTAATGAGTATTACAATATCATTCTAGGATGTCGAACCATTAACATTCTGTGTTCACCCCAAGTACTTGCAATGTGTAAATGAAGCATCTCCATAACTTCCTCACCCAATTACATTTGCCTCTTCAAGCATTAATGCTTTAAAAAACAATTAAAATGATGTTCAATTATTACAATGGGAAGGCAATAGTTTGTCACTGAACTTGTAATCCAGAATCTCAGGTAAGTTCCCTGAGGACATGGGTTCAATTCCCACCATGACAAATGGTGAAATTTACATTCATTGAGAAGCTGGTCTAATGGCAACCATGTACCCGATATTGATTATTGTAAAAAACCCATTTAGTTCACAAATATCCTTTAGAGAATGAGATCAGCTGTCCTTATCTGGTCTGACCAAAACATGACTCCAGTCCCACAGTAATGTAATTGACTCTCAACTGCTCTTCGGGCAAATAGGGATGAGAAATAAATACTGGTGTAGCGAACAATGCCCACATTCCATTGTCAGATTTTTAAAAACTACTGCCAAAAAGTAAGTACTGAAGTTACCATAATCCTGCAAGAGCAGAAGCTACTCTCTATTCGAGAGACATGACTGACAGCGGATTAATTTAAGGGTCACCACACCTCAGGGATTGAGAAGGAAGGTCTTGCATGGTGACCTCAGGCAGTTTGGGAATTGAACTCACTATTAGTGTGACTCTGCATTGCAAACCAGCTGTCCAGCCAAATGAGCTAACCAACTCCCAAATGTCAGAATTATTGCTTCAATTTTGTTCTCCTTTGGTGTTAAATGAATTATTTGCCCAACACATCAACAATGCAAGCAATATTTTTAATGGCATCTTGTCAAAATAACACTAAAGAAGTTTTAAATTGTACTTGCTAAATCATGACGTTACAAAAATAAAGTGATTACCTTCCGCCATGTCCACCATCCACTGAGTCCTGGCTACCAGCTTCACTGGGTGTACTCACTGATTTCGAGGAGGGAGACATGGGGGTTGGGACTAAATAATGAAAATAACAGGCATCCCATGTTACTAATTGCAGTGGTTGCACTGATGGTGAGCAACATCAGTCAAAAAACGTAACAAAAAAGGTTTAAATAAGTAGGGTACATGGCAGAAAATGGAATTGAAATGGTAAAAGCCAAAAGGAAAAAAAAGGGAAATAAAATTGACATTTAATTTTTTTGTAAAAATAATCACTCAAAATATGTTTGGAATGTACATATTACAATTATTAAAATGCAGCAGGGTTTCAGCTGTCATAATAAAATTAGAATGTCAAATAATCTGAAACAAATATTGTAAAAAGTGATATGTTACTTATCACAATACTTTCAGAGGTCAATGTCAATAAGCAGGCCAACAACTGAAGTTACACCAAATTGTCAATAACACACATGGATTAGAAATTTTCCAAAAGAAAAATAAACTTTAAATACAAGGTAATATTCAGAAACATCTGGCTCCTCAGAATCATTGAAAAATGACTGCTTTAAAATTATTTAAACAATTAACATTTCTGATGTTGACGTTCATTTAAATTTGACAATATAAAGGTTTTCAAATTCTCATGGTCAACAATTTCCTTCATAGAAGCTACAATTAATGCAAAATAATAGATTAAAAATGGACTAACAAGTATATATTCAAACATATATATTGTTTGCACACAGTTAAAAGATATGGAAACAAAGTTTGACATTACAATTTCAAAAAATGCTCAATTTTATTCTAAAATTAAAAATCTCACCATCAGGTTACAGTCCAATGGTTTCTTTGGAAATACTAGCTTTCAGAGTGCTGCTCCTTCATCAGGTAGCTTTGGAAGAGGATCATAAGGCACATAATTTATAGCAAAAGATTACAGTGTCACGCAACTGAAATGATATATTGAACTAACTTAGACTTAACAGAAATCTAGGTTTGTTCAATATATCATTTCACTTGCATGACACTGTAATCTTTTGCTACAAATTCTGTGTCTTATGATCATGTTCCAAAGCAACCTGAAGGAACAACACTCTGAAAGTTAGTGCTTCCAAATAAATCTGTTGGACTGTATCTGGAGTCATGATCTTTTAAACTTTGTCCACCCTCAACCAACACCAGCACCTCCACATCAATTTTATTCCAATTTATCTTATTGAAATTGTGAAAAAGCAGTTTTGATGTAGATTTTCAATTTTTGAAATAAAAAAAACTTATCAATTAAACTAAATCTAAAGGTTCCAAACAGGAGCCATATTGGGCTCAAAATGTTAACTGTGTCTCTTTCTACTGATGCTATCAGACCTGCTGAGTTTCTCCAGCACTCTGTTCTTATTTCAGATTTCTAACATTGAAGTATTTTGCTTGCATTTAAATTTAAAGGGAGTAAGATGAACATAAGAAAGCTAATGATAGCTCTGTTTAAAAAAAACAGCTCAGGTACAAATAGCTAAGTGGCCTCATTTTGTGCTGCATAACTCTATAATTTAAAATATTACTGTACTTCATTTTTCTTTTAAAAAAAACAGCTTTTGATTAAGTGTCACATTTTTGTGAACAGAGTTTCTAAGTTTCAGCTGAAACCCTGTAAGAAAAGCACAACCATATGTTTAAAATTCATCTTTGAATATTTGCAAAAAATCAAAAACAAAAAAGAATCATACGTATGAAAAACAATGGTTTTAAATCAAATGTATTTTGAAGAAACATCAGTACAAAGCTGAACTTAACATAAAACATACATCACAATACTTAAGGTGGGAAAATAGGTATGAACTGATAATCAAAATATACTATCAATGAATTCAGTAAAGTTGAAAGATAGATCAATCAATAAAACAATTTCTTCAGACATCTAATTATCCATTCTAACTAAATACTAACATCAGTGTATATTTTGGTTACAGGTGATTTCAACTAAAACTGAGGTTGAAATAAAATACAGATGACTGTCACATAGGTTTAACAATACTCTTGAAGACATTCTGGACTCCAACTGCAAAATGTGGATACAAGTTTGACCTCAAGTAAGAAAACACATTATCTGATTTTGAGCAAATAGATAAAAAAAACTACACGCACACACTTGCCTTATCATAGTGGCTTTTTAAACAATTTGAAAGCAAATTTCATAATTTTTTTTAAAAAAGGCCTGCATTATTGTTGCTATATTGATTTTTCTAAGAATGTTAACACTTCTGGTTTAATTTTATAAATCCTCTTTTAAGAGATCTGTCAAATTTGTATAACAGAGAAACTAACATTTTGTGATTGACTTAGTTTAGTCGTAATCACAATGAATCAATTAGTATACTTTTTATTTAATATTATTGTCCTTTAACAGTAACTAATGCAGATATTGGTACTTTAACAAGACTCTGCTTAGCTTCACTTGACAGAAAAGTGCCTTGGGGTTGTGAAGATTATGCAGCTGTATTTTTAAAACATTAGTGAAAGCACAAAGGAGACCACGATTTAGCTTCTTCCCAATTCACGACTGAGAATTTGCAATAGTCAAAGCCAAAGAAAGCAGAGTTGTTACAATCCCAAATCATTTGCCCTCATCAAGAATGCATTGTCACAGCTATGCTTCTATGCTGGTGTTGTTTTAATTTGCTTTAGAAGCAAAGTGATTCTAGAAGACTAATCATAATCTTTTAACTAAATGTAACCTTTGTAATGGTGTTAATTTTGTGAAGTTTGTAATTGCATGGTCATGATGGAATAATAATTAAATATTAGGTTAGATTGGAACTGTGATCATCTATACCAGATTTTATGTATTGTTAAGTTTATCTCAACTTTGTACACTTTTTAAAAGGCAAAAATCTTCTGCTAAGCAAACACAGCACAAACAAAAACAAACATCAGTGAACAAGCACTCGAAGGAAAACCACATGGTCAGTCATGTCATATTTACTGGGAACTTTGTCAATTAAGCTAGAATTGAGAAATGAGCTCAAGAATATCATTGTGTCCTGACTGTATATGCTTCTTTTTTTAAAACTAATGCCTCCCTTTTCCGTAAAACAGGTATAGAAGGTATAAACCATCCTATTATCTGAGCAACAGGTCATAAAATGACTCCAAACAAACCAAAGTGAAAAGTGAAGGGCTGATGATTATTGAAAACATAAGTAACCAGTCATCAGGAGATAATGGGACGTGACATCAACGTCCCTAATGAAAAGATTGATCATGCTTCCCTTAAACCAATTAGCATTAAGCCTTACCTAAACTTGGCCAATCAGACTGTAATAGTGTAACTGGTCATGATGTAATTTGCGACTAGCACACAAGAAATTTAAATGTGAAGTTATCCTGCTATCCAGTTGGAAGCAGAAGGCCCTTGAGATGTTGGAGAGAGATCACAGATTCAGTGTTAATCTGCACTCTATGAATGAAAATCAACAGTTGTAGTACTCTTGTTAAGTCACTGCCCTGCTTCAATAGATATTATTTATAACTTAATAAAAGGTTTCTTGAGTTACTGCACTAGACTGTCACCAATTGCCTTATTAGTTAAAGTCTCGAATGAATGAATTATGATTGGTATTGGAGTTTCAATTATGACCCATAGAACTTACAAATCTCATATAGTTCAATATAGAATTTCTGTTCCAAATGTGTGTTGAGACATGTACTGGCCAAATACAAAGTAAAAGCATGATTTCCATACTGTAGGGAATCTAATCTAATCTAGTCTAAACGCATTGTAAATTCTGAGGAATAGTATATATATTTCTCTCCACAATTCCTATCTAAAGGCTAGTTAGTGTCATTAATTAAATGTAAAAGCCAAAAGCAGATTAACAAGACAAAAATCTGGTTTATGAACAGGCACAAAACATATTGTACCTCACCATAATGGTGCCATAAGTACGAGTAGATGAGACTGAATTTGTGTGATCAGCAGCCGTATTGTTAAAACAAAAAAAAAGGTGCAGGAACAAAAGCAACAACATGCCAACATTATGTAACATGTTCACTTAGCCTCTTGCTGGATTCTGGCTCAGGATGGCAATGGCAGAGGCTGGAGAACAGGTTTCCTGCTCATATTCATTACTAGCCAAGAAAACATTAAAGTATTCTGATGGTCTTTTCTGGACCTGAAAAGTCAACTTCTTTCCTCCCTCCATAAATGCTGCCTAATGTGTTGAGTATTTGCAATACCTTGTTTTTATTTGTTTTTCTTGATTCCATAATCAGTAATAGTTTGTTTCAGAATTAAAAACTGGAAGTTGATTTGTTATCAACAGTTTTGCTGTTTTAATCATTCAAGAATGAGTAGAGCTACAAATGAGTCAGTTTTGTTCCAAGAGCATGGTAATTCAGTCCAGTCCTTGTTGTCTATTCTCTTTCCATTAATCTAGATTGATAAATTTTAACTTCATAAAAAAGGCTTAAGATTAAAAAATATCGATTAGCTCTCCCATTTTTCCCTTTTAAAAAACATTGCTCCCTATATTTTAAAAAAAATTTTGGACTTATTTTTCTTTTTTCTTTTATCTTTTATCTTTTCTCAAATTGCTTTGCTGTTCAGGGCCAAGTTTTCTGCAGTTTTCCAATTTTAATATTTCTCGCTTAATTTCTACATCTAACCAGCTAATCAGCAAAGCTCTCGTTATCTTCACTAAATTCCAATCACTATCCATTGAAGTATGAAGTGAGAAATCACAACTGCTAGGAACAGTTCTATACATGTACTTATAAGTACATTCGCCCAACAGCATGCCAAAGGCATGTACTTTAATTCTTATTTCACCTTCTTCCTTGTTTCAAAGTTTTATATTTAATTTACCCAATCTATGGAGCATGTTGGGGAAGTGTGGAGTACGTGCATGTCAAGGAAGTTGTTTCTAGTCAAATACACTGAAGTAATCAAGCCAATAGAATCAAATCAATAAACCAATCAGAATCTTTGTCCCCCATAGTTGAAATTTTTAATACTAGGGGCCACGCATTTAAGGTAAGTGGGGGAGGCGGGGGGGGGGGGGGGGGGGGGGGGGGCGGGGGGAGGTGAAGAGGAAGAGTTCAAAGGAGATGAGAGGGGCAAGGTTTTTATAAACAGTGGTAGGTGTCTGGAATGCACTGCCAGGAATAGTGGTGGCAGAGGCAGATATGGCAGGTGTATTTAAGGAGTTTTTAAGATATGCACATGAATATGTAAGGTTTGGAGAGATATGGACATGGGCAGGCATAAGGAACTAGTTTAATTTAGCATCATGCTTGACACAACATCATGGGCTGAAGGGGCTGTTCCCATGCTGTACTGATCTTTGTTCTATGTTGTAATATAAGCCAAGTGAGTCAACATAACCTGCTCGTATAAAAATGGCTAGATGAACATGTGCATGTTTTCAATTGATTGTAAAGCAGACTAAAAATGATAAACTCAAAATTTTCACTGATCTGAAGGTAAGATATTCAAGGAGAACATTTACATAAGCCTCATTTGGCATTTCTTTTCCTTCATCCACTGACGCACCATTACTTTAGACTTATTACTCCTCTTAATTTTCAAAATCATTTGCATAATCCTAAAGCATTGGATTGGACACAACATAAATGCCAGATTTAACATGAGCACCTCCTGTACAACAGTGACTAGACACCTTACCTAGTGCTGGCTCTGGGGCGATGCCAATGCTCTGTAGCAATGCTTCAGTCTCCCTTCGCTTGCGATCAAGGTCAGAGTCCTCAGGAGGTGGCTCTTTCTTCTGTTGCATTTCAGCCTGAAAGACCAACAAGGAACATTATTAACTTAGCACTGGATAGAAAATATTTTGGTTTTCTTCAAGGTGGAATCAATTCCATATTCTACAAAGGATGATATAAAAAAAAAGGTAAATATGAGGCTTTAAATAAATATTATGACACTATTTATTCAAGACTGATGTTCAAGTAGTTCCACAATGCCCATAACTGCAACATTCATTGATGTAAAAAAAAAGCCTTAAGTGAAATATTTAGAAGGAGTTATGTCCAGGACTTGATGGGGCAAATTACAGATTTTCCTTCATGCTTTATTTTTTCTGCAGAAATACAAAGCAAATTTCCTCATTTAAATTGTCTGTACTAACTTGCCACACAAATTGAATTATTATGCAGCAGGTATTCATATTGTTCAAAATTTCATGGAGCAAATATACAGAGATCTACAAATATCACTGTCTTATTCCTAGATGCTGACTTAGTTTGTTCGATTGGAAAATAACTAACAGCTGTTCTTAAATTTTCCCAGAAAATCTCTTAACAAAATTAATCATCATAGTGAAGATGAATCCGTAGCCCTGGATCAGCACGAATAGAGGCAGTGTGTAGACGAGCAATAACCTTTGGTTCCAAGGTTGGGAGAAAACTAGGGAGACAAAGGCCAAAGATGGCAAGGCTGATGAAGTTCAACAGCTGGAGAATTTCCAATCTTCTGAACTGGTTTAAGAACAACTGCAGAGAAACCTTGATCATCCAGCATTTATTTAACCAAACTTTGGATTGTCAGAACAAGATCACAAGGTCCCAATGCTTGGCTAACATGTTATCTGGCATTTCATTAACCAAACAAAATATTCCCCACCCGTGTCCTTCGGATAATCCAGGTTCCTCTGTTTACCATAAGAGTGTTTTTGTGTTGCAACGTTAACATCCCTACCTCTGGACCAGAAGACCTGGGTCCAGGTATGCCCTCAAACCTACACAATAACATCTCTCAACAGGTCAATAAATTAAATCTTTGAATTAATTTTTACCACCTAACTGCTCATATGAAGCAATCAACCATTTTTCTTAGTTCACTGACCTCTTTCTTTTTTCTTTCTTCTTCTTTTCTTTTTTTCTCTTCTCGTATCTGAGCCAGTCTTTGTTTTTTACGCTCCAGTTCGGCTTTTAAATCACTTTTATCTGACATTTTGATATATCTGGAAGATTCAAGTTAGAAGCAAGACTTAAAAGATGTAGCATCTATTATGCTTTATACTGCAGATGCATGCAATCAAACATCACCTCAACCTTTTCTCTATGATTTAGTTTTGCATTTACTCTTTACCTCAAAATTTCAGTGGAATCTGAATTTTAATTCTTTATAGCCAGATTGCTGAAGGCTGGGCAACTTCAATGTCTGCAAACCCATTGGTGGTCAAAACATTGATCATATATATTGTGGGTTATTGACGATAACACCTTAATTCCACAATCATGATTTGGAGGTGTTGGTGTGTACAGAGTTAAAAATCACGAGGTTGCAATCCAACTGGTTTATTTAGAAGTACTAACTTCTGGAGTGCTGCTCCTTCATCCACAGTACCTTCGATATTTACTTCAATGGAGAACAAAACCTGGAATGATGCAAAACCAACTTTATGACTAATTTAGTCAGTTTGCCCAACAAGCAAATTTGGTTAAAACTACTTCAAAAGCCAAGGCTTAACTTCACAATCAGGCCGACTATAAACATTTCATTGTCGAATAAGCAATTTTGAAAGACTGCACATTCGTCCTATGAACTTTTAATAAACAAACTTTCAGCAAATACAAATTAAATCCTTAAAACAGGGAAAGTCTTAATGTTACTGATAGTGTGTAAAATATGAAAGAATGCAAATGTGCATAAATTGAAACATACACTGAAATAGTTATGTACATGAAGTGTATTATTGGTTCAAAAGTTTCATCTTCCCAAATCACTCAAGTGGAATTGTGCAAAAGAAAACAAATGTATCTCCTGTACCAAGATGGGACTTCAATGACTTCTCAAGTCCAGCAAGTTTTGGACAAGGGCAGAAGTACCTCTCATTCCAAAAGTCAGTAGATTTTCCAACTCTCTTGCCATTATTACATTCACAGTGAAAAGCCTATTAATTTCCACAGCTACTAATTTTTTCATTTAACCTGAATGATGGTTCTACAAAAGGAAAGTAAGTCCTGGTGAGGCCTCAGGACACCTGGAAGATTGGGTTTCCCAAACATCAGCAGTTAATTTCTGCACAATCACATTACAGTAGTGCACTGGACCAACAGCTATACTTCCTGTCCAAAGGGTCTCCAGACTATGAACAAGTATGAAGCAAGATCAACTTTGATGGTATTAGACAGGAACTTTTAAATGTTGATTGGAGGACGATCGCAAATAAAGGGATGCCTTACAAGTGGGAGGCTTTCAGAAGCAAGATAACAAGAGTTCAGGACCAGCATAATCTTGTTAATGTGAAGGGCAAGGCAGGTAAGAGTAGGGAACACTGGATGACTAGAGATATTAATGCTCTGATCAAGAAAATGGAGGCATATGTTAGGTATAGGCAGCTGAGATCAAGTACTTCCCTTGAGGAGAATAGAGGAAAAGGACTACACTTAAGAGGGAAATCAGGAGGTCAAAAAGTGGCCATGAAATAGCTTTGACAGATAAGGAAAAGAGAATCCAATGAGATTCAACAAGTGCATTAAAGTAAAAGAGTGTCTAGGATGAGAATAGTGGCTGTCCACGTGTGGAGACACAGGAGAGGGTGAGATCCTAAACAAATATTTCTTGTCAGTATTCACCATGGAAAAGACAAGGAAATTAGGCAACTCAGAAGTAAGTAGTGAAAAAGAGTCCCCATTATAGAAGAGGAGGTGCTGCAAGTGTTAAAATGCATTAAGGTAAATTAAATCCCATGGACCTGATCAAGTGTATCCCAGCACATTGTGGAAAGCAAGAGAAGAAATTGCACGCCCCTAGCAGAGAGATTTGGGTAAGGTGAGGTGAGATGCCAGAAGACTGGAGGATGGTCAACATTGTGCCATTATTTAAGAAAGGCTGCAAGGAAAAGCCAAAGTATTACAAGTGGGTGAGCCTAACATCAGTGGTAAGTTGTTGGAGAGGAGACGGAGAGATAGAATGTACATGCATTTGGAAAGACAAGGACCGAATGGAGAGAGTCAGCGTGGTTTTACGCGTGGGAAATTGTGTCTCACTAATTTGAGATTTTTGAAGAGGTGACCAAGACAGGCAGGTGAAGGACAGTGCAGTAAACATTTTCTACATAGACTTTAGCAAGGCACTGCACGATAGACTGGTTAGTAAGATTAGATCTCAGGATCTAGGGAGAGCTAGTTAATGGATATAAAGTTGGTTTGATGGTAGAAGACAGTGGATGATGCTAGAGGATTGTTTGTCAGACTAGAGTTCTGTGTCCAGCGACGTGTCACAAGAATCAGTGTTGGGTCCACTGCTGTTTGTCATTTATATAAACAATTTGGGCGAGAATACAGGAGGCATGGTTAGTAACTGTGTGTGACACCAAAATTGGTGATATCATGGACAGTGAAGAAGGTTAGCTAGAGTACAAGATCTTTATTAGATGGGCCAAAGAAGGGCAGATAAAGTTTAATTTCGATAAATGTAAAGTTTTGCATTTTGGGTTGACAAAACAGGGCAAGACTTACACAGTTAATGGTAGAGCCCTGGGGAGTGCTGTCAAATAGAGAGACCTAAAGGTGCAGGTACATAGTTCCATGAAAGTGGTACCACAGTAGACAAGGCAGTGAAGGCATTTGACATGCTTGCCTTTATTGGTCAGAGCACTGTGTACAGGAGCTGGGTCATGCTACAGCTGTAGAGGACATTGGTAAGGCCATATGTGGCGTGCGGTGTACAATTCTGGTCGTCCTGCAAATCGCAGCAAAAAAGATAGACAAGTATGGCACTGAAACTGGAAAGTTTGAGCTGCAAAGAGAGGCTGGATAGACAGAGATTTTTTTTTTCCCTGGAGTGTAAGAGATAGAGGGGTGACATAAAGATTTATAAAATCATGAGGGGCATGGATAAGGTAAATAGCCAGGGTCTTTTCGCCAGATTTGGGGAGTCCAAACTGGAGGGCATAGGTTTAAGTTGAGAGGGGAAAGATTTGAAAGGGACCAGAAGGGAACTTTTTCACACAGTGGGTGGTGCATACGTGGAACGAGCTACCAGAGGAAGTGGTAGAGGCAGATACAATTACAACATTTAGAAAACATTTAGTCAAGTACATGGATTGGAAAGGTTTAAAGGGATATGGTCCAAACACAGGCAAATAAAATTAGTTCAGTTTAGGAAACCTAGTCAGCAAGAATGTGTTGAGCAAAGGGCTTGTTTCCATACTGTATACCTCTATGAATAAGTAGGAGGGGGGTGAGAAAAGAGTGAATGAGAGAGATTGCAAACTGTGTCTACCAAGTTGGTTCTTGAGCCTGAAGGAAGCATTCTCTGAGCAGGAATATTGCTGCAACAATGCTGTCACTTTAAAAGTTATTTTTCTTGTTTTTTTCCCCCTCAAGAGAGGTAGTAAAGGCAGAGATGCCAAAGACTCTAGGAAGAGGCTAGTTTAACAATGGAAGGGGAGTGGCCAGTTCTCCAAGTTCAAGTTTTTTCTAGTTTGTTTTAGCTGTAGCAGTCACAAGATGAGAGTGTCCAGGGGAGTTGTAAGCTTCAGTAAAGAACTCCCCAGACCTTTTTCAGAAATCTCTTTGGATGTTGTTCCCTGCCTGGAAGAAAGTGCTTGAATTTGCCTTTTTATCAAGGGGTGTGTTTGTAGGTTGTTGCTGTATTAAAACTGCGAATTAGAAATAGTTACTACATTGGGTCAGTTAAGTTTTTCCAATAGTTAAGTTATTCTAAATGCTATTTTCTTTTGTTTGCATTTCAACTGTAGTTTTAAAATAAATTCTGTTTTGCTTAAAGCCGAGTGATTTGGCCAGGTGCATCACACCTGGAATATCCACTTCACATCTGTCTTTAAAATAAGAGGGCGCCTGGCCTGGTCCATAACAGTAACTTTACCGTCAAATTTGTAGATGACAAAACAAGTGGGAAGACAACACATTGTGAAGACGAAACAGAGGCTGCAGGTGTTTGTAGACAGACCAAAGTGGGGAAAAGGCTTGACAGATAAAATACACTGGGGGAAAATGTAAGATCCTGCCAAAGTGCATAAAGAGGACCTGAAAGATTTAAGTGAAGAATGACTGCAGAAAGCTACAGTACAGAAGGATTTAGGAGTCCCCATGCATGTATCGCAAAAACCAGCAAAGTTCAGCAAGTAGGAGAGTGAAGAAGGCGTTTAATATGCTTTCTTTTATTGGTCAGAGTATTGAGTACAAGAGTTGGGAGGTCATGATACGGCTGTACAGGACATTGGTTAGGCCACTGTTGGAATATTGCATGCAATTCTGGTCTCCTTCCTATCGGAAAGATGTTGTGAAACTTGAAAGGGTTCAGAAAAGATTTACAAGGATGTTGCCGGGGTTGGAGGATCTGAGCTACAGGGAGAGGCTGAACAGGCTGAGGGGTGACCTGATAGCGGTTTACAAAATTATGAGGGGCATGGATACGATAAATAGACAAAGTCTTTTCCCTGGGGTCCGGGAGTCCAGAACTAGAGGGCATAGGTTTAGGGTGAGAGGGGAAAGATATAAAAGAGACCTCAGGGGCAACGTTTTCACGCAAAGGGTGGTACGTGTATGGAATGAGCTGCCAGAAGATGTAGTGGAGGCTTGTACAATTGCAACATTTAAGAGGCATTTGGATGGATATATGAATAGGAAGAGTTTGGAGCCGGCAGGTGGGACTAGATTGGGTTGGGATATCTGGTCGGCATGGACGGGTTGGACCGAAGGGTCTGTTTCCATGCTGTATATCTCTATGACTCTAATAGGGAAGGCAAATAGAATGTTGGCCTTTAAAGAGAATGGAATATGGAGGTGTTGCTAAAACTATACAAGACCTGGAATTCTGTGAAAAGGCTTGGTACTCTTATCTAGGCAAAGATATATTGGCATTGGAGGCAGTCAAAAAATGCACTAGCTTGATTTCAAGTATGGAGGGGCTGCCTCTTGAGGAGCAATTGAATAGGTTTAACATGAGTTAAAGGTGAGTGACAGGTGACCTTATTGAAACATGTCACATTCTTAAGGGACTTGATAGAGTAGATGCAGGAAAATTGTTTCCCTTATTGGACAGTGTAGGACTAGAGGGCAACATTTCAGGAGGATGGAGTCACAATTTTAAGAGAGAGATGAGAAGGAATTTCTC
The DNA here is from genome assembly GCF_047496795.1 of Chiloscyllium punctatum. Classification (NCBI taxonomy): domain Eukaryota; kingdom Metazoa; phylum Chordata; class Chondrichthyes; order Orectolobiformes; family Hemiscylliidae; genus Chiloscyllium; species Chiloscyllium punctatum. The sequence continues at coordinate 44,218,943 of NC_092746.1, read as the reverse complement.
CCCTCACGGGTAGTGAATCTGTAAAATTATTTACTGGAAGCTGGATCATTAAAAATCTCTCTCAGCCTTGAATACACTTAATCAGTGAATGGAATCAAGAATTATGGGCAAAGACAGGAAAATGGAGTTGAAGATTATCAGATTAGCCACAATTTCATTGAATAGCACAACAAACTCAATGGGCTAAAGGGCCTACATCTGCTCCTGCATCTCATGGTCTTGAAAATATTTATTTCAGAAACATTTTGTTTCATCTCATTTAATCTGTAAATTCTCCCCAAAGCTTATAGTTAAAAATAGATGGACTATTAAATAAAGGCATACAACCTCATTATAATATTTGAATAAGTAACCTGCATTCGTAAGTAGCTTGATCACCTGCCCTTTGTCCCCCTTCATTACAGAACAGAAGTAAATTTGAGAGTGGGACCATTCAGGAGAGCAGAATAACATTGTTTAAAGGAGAAAGTGAGAACTGCAGATGCTGGAGATCAGAGCTGAAAAATGTGTTGCTGGAAAAGCGCAGCAGGTTAGGCAGCATCCAAGGAGCAGGAGAATCGACATTGCAGGCATAAGCCCTTCTTCAGGAATGAGGAAGGTGTGCCAAGTAGGCCAAGATAAAAGGTAGGGAGGAGTGACTTGGGGGGAGGGGCATTGGAAATGCGATAGGTGGAAGGAGGTTAAGGTGAGGGCGATAGGCCAGGGGGGGTGGGGTGGAGAGGTCAGGAAGAAGACTGCAGATCAAGAAGGCAGTGCTGAGTCCAAGGGTTGGGACTAAGATAAGTTGGGGGGAGGGGAAAATGAGGAAACTGGAGAAATCTGCATTCATCCCTTGTGGTTGGAGGGTTCCTAGATAGAAGATGAGGCGCTCTTCCTCCGGGCGTCGTGTTGCCATGGTCTGGTGATGGAGGAGGCCAAGGACCTGCATGTCCTTGGCAAAGTGGGAGAGGGAGTTAAAGTGTTCCGCCACATCAACCCTTCTGGTCACTTCAAAGATCTCGAACACTAAGCAAGATGGTGGCGGTTCTGTAGAACTGCTGGGGACAGCTCTGCCTAACAGCCAGGCATACTGGTGTTTTTTGCCATCCCTGGCCAACTTATGTGGTGAAATTATTAGTTTAAAACCTTACAGAACACATTTGTTAATATTTGGGAGTGGGAAGGATGCCAAAAGGAAAAGGGGTAAGCAAGCAGCAGCAGGGAGGACACTCCCCTGCAGCACCAGAACAAGCCAGAGACAGCAGCAACAGCAGCCTCTCCTGGACACCCCGGGGACCTGACAGACTCTCAGGAATTGGCTGCAACGATGGAGAGACGTACCTTGAAAGTTGCAGCCTCGATTGAAGAGAACAGTGGGGAGATTCGTGCCCAGGTCCAACCTATTGCATCCATGCTGCAGAAGCATGAGCAGGAGATCCAGGGCCTTGGGGAGCGACTGGAGGAGGTAGAGGGTCGAACCAAGGCCTCGGAAACTGTGATGGAGTCCTCAAGCAGTCGAATCCAGGTGCTGGAGCGAGAATTGCGAGCCTTGTGAGACCAAATCGACGACCTCAATAAATCTCCGAGTTGTCGGGCTCCCTGAAGGTGAGCAACCAGTCAGCTTCTTTGAAAGCTGGTTGCCAAAGAGTTTGTGGGCCTTCACATAGAGTCAACAGGCTGCAAATTGAAAGGGCTAATCAAGTTACAGTGCACAGGTCAGGGCTAGTGCAGCGCCCCCACCGGGTCCTAGTGCACTTCCACTCATATAAGGACAAGCAAAAAGGTGATAGAAGCTTCCAGATCCCTGGGAAAAGATCTGCAGGCACTGCTGTACAAAGGGTCAAAAATCATGTTTTCCAGAATTTCTCTTCAGCTTTGATTTGAAAGAGGAAGTCCTTCGATGAAGTTAAAAAGAGGCTGAGGAACCTGGGTATCCAGTCTCCATGAGGTACCCCGCAGTCTTTGTTTCAGCCACAAGGACTCAGTTTTAACATTTGACTCAGCGGATAAAGCTAAAAACTTTGTAGATACTTTAAAATAGACAGATTGGCCTGAAGAATACGGTTAATGTTTGTTCTCTTTTCGTTCATTCCCCATGTTTTCCCTTTTTTTTTATTCCTTTCTTTCTCCCTAATCATTTCTTTCTTGGAAAGGGGAGAAACCTTGGAATAAGTTGTTCTTTTTTTAATAACTGGATTTTCTGATGGGAAATTTTGTGGATGTTCTTCATTGTCTCCCCTTTTTGTTTGTTCTGTTTCTCTTTTAGTCACAAGTAGGGGTGACATGAAGCCAGGGATGGGCAAATTGCTCATCCTGACTGTCTTTTTTCTGTTGATTTAGGGATCATCTGCTTGTTTTTTTTCTGGCCTAAGGCTGGGGCACAGTCTGGGTTTGAAGGAGTGTAAAGGAGGGGATGAGTAGATGGTGTGCCCCCTATGGGCCGGGGTAGGGGGAAAGGGGGGAGGGGGGAGGGGAGGGGAGGGAGTGGGGTGAAGAGTCTTCCATTCAAGGTTTTATAGTTGGTTTTCTTTATAGTTTTTGGCAGTAATAGTTGCTTATAGTTATGATAGAACTTTATATAAAAAAAACTACTCTTCGACTCTATGAATCTTTATTTATTTGTGCTCGGCGCTTTGTAAGCAGGATTCTCCCTCCAAGGGGTTCAAGGGTTTCTGAAAGGGGATATGGCTAAGTGTCTTATTAAATGGTGCACCTAGAACATTAAGGGAAGTCACTCGCCTGTTAAATGGAAAAAAAAGTGCTTTCTAGCCTTAAGAGGGAAAGGGTTGATATTGCTTTGTTGCAGAAAACCCATTTTGATGATGGGGAACACCTGAAATTACAAGAGTGGGGGGTTATGACCAGGTATTCTTTTCATCCTTTACTACTAAAAGTAGGGGAGTTGCGGTACTTATTCAGAAAAACCTTCCGTTCACATTATTAGAGCAGGTGAAAAATGAGCAGGGACAGTTTGTGATATTTAAAGCCCTGATACATGGGGAGAAATGTGGCATTTTAAATGTCTACTGTCCTCCGGCACTTCCCCTCAAATTTTTGATTCGTGCTTTCTCTAAGTTGAGTGCTTGTGGAACACGGCACATTATTATGGGGGGGGGGGGGATTTTAATTGTCTTTTGGATCTTGTGGGCCCCTAACTATTTCTTCACAGGCTAAGCAGGTGCGGACTTATGTGCGGAGTCAGGGCGGGTGGATATTTGGAGATGTGTTCACCCTACTGGCAGGGACTTCACCTTTTTTTTTCAAACGCACATAAATGTCACTAGAGGATAGGTCTCTTTCTGGCTCCCTTGATCCTTCTGGATTCGATTATGGGTTGTAAAATTGGGAATATAGCTATCTCTGATCACACAGCAGTATATTTGGAGGTTAAGGCCAAGAGTGAAGGGCTAGGTTTGCGGCACTGATGTTTGGACCCTTTTCTCCTTAAGGATTCCAAATTCGTGGAATACATTTTGAAGGAGTTTCAGGAATTCTTGACTATCAACTCAGGCACAGCTAGTAGTCCGTCTATGCTATGGGAGACTGCTGAGGCCTTTGCTAGGGGATTAGCCATTTCCTATTCAGCTAGCCGGAAATGAAAGGAGGAACAGCAGCTTCTACTTGAAACGCGGTTGAAAGCCGCCAAGGCATCACATTTTGCATGGCCTTTGGTGACTAAGCTACAGCGGATCACTGACCTCCGGGCTGCCTTGAATTCAATACTGATACAAAAAGCAAAGAAAGAACTTGCTTTTGCTAGACAAAGGCTGTTCGAAAATGGGGATAGGCCAGGGAAGTATTTAGTGTACCTGCCTAGGAAAAAGCGTGCTCCCCAATCCATTACTGCAGAGCTGAAAGTGTGTTGCTGGAAAAGTGCAGCAGGTCAGGCAGCATCCAAGGAGCAGGAGAATCGACGTTTCGAGATTCCTGAAGAAGGGCTCATGCCCGAAACGTCGATTCTCCTGCTCCTTGGATGCTGCCTGACCTGCTGCACTTTTCCAGCAACACATTTTCAGCTCTGATCTCCAGCATCTGCAGTCCTCACTTTCTCCTCATCCATTACTGCAATCAGAGACAGTGCCGGGTCCGTACACATGATGCTAAAAAGATTAATGAGGCTTTTTGAAGCTTTTACTCTGAATTGTATCGGTCTGAAGGATGCAAGGACAGGAGGGCTAAAATGGAGACCTTTTTTTAAGAACCTGGACTTCCATGGGGTAACCTTGGAACAGGCCTCTCTCCTTAATGCCCCCTTGATAGTTCAGGAAATACAGGAGGCAGCTAGGCAACTTCAGAGTGGGAAAGCGCCTGGTCCTGATGGTCTCCAGGGTGAGTTTTATAAGGGGTTTATAGGGATTCTGTCAGGGTCGATGTTGGAGATGTACAATCGTTCCTATATGTATGAAAGCCTCCCACCATCTTTGAGAGAAGCTAATGCTTCCTTAATCCTTAAGAAGGGGAAGGTTCCTGAGGATTATGCCTCATACAGCCCATCTCTCTATTAAATTCAGATTTCAAAATTCTGTCCAAGATCCTGGCGCTGAGATTGGAAAAGGTGTTGCCCCATATTGTTAAAGAGGACCAGACAGACTTTATAAAGGGCCATAGGTCCTCTAATAATTTAGAAGGCTGCTGAATATAGTCCCAGTTTGTCAGCAACGATCGATTCAGGGATTGGTGATTTCCTTAGATGCAGAAAAAGCATTTGACCGGGTGGAATGGCCATATCTTTTTTATGTCTAAGAACAGTTTCGGTTGGGTGGGGTCTTTGCTCGGTGGGTGGAGGTTTTATATCACCATCCTCTGGCTGCAGACATCACCAAGGGGTGAAGTCTGGGAATTTTAGGATTGGTAGGGGTAGTTGGCAAGGCTGCCCCCCTCTCACCGTTGTTTACGTTGGTGATAGAGCAGCTGGCAGAGGCCATTCGTCAGAACGTCCACATAACCGCTCTGGAAGTGGGATCGAGGGTACACAAGATTACACTGTATGCGGATGATGTCCTTCTGTTTTTAATTGAACCTGATGACCTCCGTACTCCATTTGATACAATGTATCAATTTATTTGGGGCTATTTCAGGATATAAGATTAACTTTGCAAAATCAGAGGCTATGCCTTTGGGGAACCTTAAGGATGTGCCAGAAGTTGAAGATGGCCCTAAGTTCCCTTTTAAGTGGTCACGGGCAGGGTTCCGATACCTAGGCATTTTTATTACCCCCAAGTTTGATCTGTTATTTCTGACTAACTTTGCCCACTTGCTCGACAATGTTAGGCGAGATCTTCAGAGATGGGAGGCTCTTCCAATTTCACGGCTGGGCCAAATATCTCCCATTAAGATGAATGTTCTTCCTCGTTCGCTTTATCCCATGCGTATGCTCCCTATAATGTTTCCCAGGTCAACACTGTGGAAGCTTATGGGATGGTTTGTTTCCTTTGTCGGTCATCGTGGATGGCCCCTCATCAAACTTACTAAATTGCAGTTGCCTCAAGGATGAGGAAGAGTTGATTTCCCAGACATCAGGAGGTATCAGTTGAATTCCCTGCTGTCCTTTGTTTGTGATTGGGTAGGTAGTGATCCAAACACAATACGGCTGGATATCGAGGCTTCCAGGCAAAGTGCCCTCTTATTAACCTGTTACTCTTGGATAAGAGGAGGACAGTTATGGACCACTGCCGGAACCCCATTGTTATTAGTACAGTCAAGGCATGGAGGGCAATGCATTAGCATGAAGGTTGCTTATGCAAGACTTTGCCACTTACACCTATAGCTGGCATGCCAGGGTTCCGACCAGGGATGATGGACCCAGAGTTCAAACTATGGGCAGCAAGAGGAGTTTCTAGTTTGGGAGACTTGTTTGAGGGGGAGGTTATGATGTCTTTTGAGCAACTGAGCTGCCTAGCAGAGATAGTTTCCATTTTTTTTTAGATTAGGGATTTCATCCAGAAGATGACTACGCTTCTCACTAAGCCCTATAAGCCCGATAAAGGGAGGTTGTTGCTACGTTCCACAAGCATTCCTTTCGGTTAGTGCCCTCTATCGCCTTCTTGGTGACAGGGCCTGGCAGGATATTAACCTATTATGAGAGGTCTAGGAGCAAGAGCAAGAGTGGAGATCTCCTCTGAAACATGGGAGAATGCTCGAAAGATCTCAATTTATAATAGGACATGCGCTACGCAGTTAAAAGTTCTGCACAGGGGTCATCTGGCACCAGACCGTCTGGCGAAGTTTAAAGGGGCAGATTCAGTGCACCCCAAATGTAAAATAAGTGTAAGTATCCTTACTCATTACTTTTGGACATGCCACAGACTCCATGTTTATTGGAGCGGTGTGGCAGGAGAGATAGGGAGGGTTTTGAGGACTGAAGTCAAAGTAGACCAGGTATCTGCCCTCTTAGGTCTACTGAATTTACCATCTTTAGACAGGCATGGGAAGACACTATTTAATATTCTCGCATACTGCGCATGGAAGAATATTCTGATGAACTAGGTGTCTGAGATCCCGCCGGGTTTCCTGGGATGACAAATTAATTATGGAGCACATTCCTTTGGACTTTTTTACAAACATGGTACACCACACAACAGACCGTTTTTATAAGACATGGCAGCCCTACTGGAGTTATTTGGATATAGATTTGTCAGCTATCTTAACTAGGGCATTTGTTTAACTAGGATGGTTAGGATTGTCAAGCCTGGGCCCTGGAGGGGGTCTCCTGAGTTAATACGGGTATATATACAATGCTGCTGTCCCTTTATTTGGGAGCTTTGCGCCGAGCATAGCTGTTCAGTATTTTGTGGGTTTTTTTAGCTTGTTTGCATTTCTTGATTTGATCTATTTCTTATTAGTATTGCTTTGCACAGTGTTAGAGTTTGTTTTGTATTATCGAGTAGGTTCGTAGTTAGTAGACAGTAGTTATAGTGCAATTTGTGTTTTTTTTCTTTTTATTACACTGATATTTGTTATTGATTTTATTTTCAATAATTTTTTATGCCCGTAAAGTTAAAAAATTGCTAATAAATATATTTAACAAAATATATCTCTATCAAATTTGTGAGGCATGATCTCCCATGCATAAAATCATGCTGACTATTCCTAATCAAAGCTGAAAATGTGTTGCTGGAAAAGCGCAGCAGGTCAGGCAGCATCCAAGGAACAGGAGAATCAGGAAGGGCTGATGCCCGAAACGTCGATTCTCCTGTTCCTTGGATGCTGCCTGACCTGCTGCGCTTTTCCAGCAACACATTTTCAGCTCTGATCTCCAGCATCTGCAGTCCTCACTTTCTCCTATTCCTAATCAAACCCTTTCTTTCCAAATGCATGTATATCTTACCTCTCAGAATTTTCTCAAGTAACTTACCTACTACAAATATTAGGCTTACTGGTCTATAATTCCAAGGTTTATGTTTGCAGCCCTTCTTGAATAAGGACAACATTCGCTACCCTCCAGTCTTCCAGGACCTCACCCATGAAAAATGTCAGCCTGGGCCCCTGCAATTTCTTCTAGCCTCTTGCAGTGTTCTAGGATATATCTGGTCAGTATCCACCTTCATACATTCAACATCTCCTCTACTGTGTTATGGACTGTCCCCAAGATATCCCCACGCTTCAGGCTCACTGCCTTTATTCCTGATGAAGGACTTTTGCCCGAAACGTCGATTTCGCTGTTCGTTGGATGCTGCCTGAACTGCTGTGCTCTTCCAGCACCACTAATCCAGTATTTGGTTTCCAGCATCTGCAGTTATTGTTTTTACTCAAGATATCACCACTGACTTCCCCAAGTCTTCATATCTTTCTCCACGATAAACACAGGAGAAATATTTATTGAGGACTTCGCCCATCTCCTGTGATTCTACACATATATGTCCACCTTGGTACTGGAGAGATCCTATTCTCTCACTTGTTATTCTTTTTCCTTTAATACATTTAAAGAATCTCTTTGGATTCCCTAATCTTCTCATCCAAGGCTATCTTATGCCCCCTTTTCACCCTCAGTAAACACCTGTATATCTCCAGGGACTCCCTTGATCCCAGCCACCTGTACTGGAGCCATGCATTCTCCTTTTTCCTGGTCAAAGCCTCAATAGCTCTTGTCATCCAGGTTCCCTATTCCCGTCAACTTTGCCTTTCACTTTCACAGGAACATATAGACCTTGAACTCTAGCTATCTCACTTTTAAAAGGCCTCCCCCCATTTGCCAAAAGGTCCCTTTACCTGCAAAGAAACTACTCCAATCAACCCCTGATGTCTAATTCAAACAAAAATTCACCTTGCCCCAATTCAGAACTTGAACCTGTGGACCAGTTTTTGTCTTTCGCCATAGCTATTTTAAAATTAATAGAACTCTGGTCACTGGTCCCAAAGTGCTCCCCCACTGTCTCCTCCGTTACCTGTCCTACCCTATTTCCCAATAGTAGGTCGAGTTTTGCCCCTTCCCAAATAGGACCCTCTATATACTGCTTGAAGAAACTTTCCTGAACACATTTAACAAATTCCACCCCATCTAAGCCCTCAATACTCTGGCAGGCTCAGTCTATGTTAAGAAAATTAAAATCCCTTACTGTGTCAACCCTATTGCTCCCATATGTCTCCCTGAATATTTGTTCCTTTAATTCCTGTTGCCTATTTGAGAGCCTATAGTACAACCCCAATAATATCACTATCCCCTTATTTCTTAGCTCCATCCACAACACCTCACTGGATTATTCCTCAGTTTTTTCACCTCTGATTACTGCTATGATATTCACCTTAATCAAAAATGCAACTCCCCTTCCCTTCTTTCCACCACCTCTATCCTGCCTAAAGCATCTGTACCCTGATACATTGAGCTGCCAGTCCTGTCCCTCCTTTAGCCAAGTTTCTGTAACAGCTATAATATCCCAGTCCCACATACCTATCACACCCGGAGTGCCTTACCTGTCACCCTCTTGCACTGAAATAGTTGCAATTTAATCCAACAGGCATTCCTTGTCCTCTGTCATTTTCCAACCTGACCAGTCTCTACACTTTACAAATTCTGATTATTGTATCTCCTTCCAGACTCGCATTTACCTCCCTCTTGTTGAGGATGCCTGCTTCTGCCAATCTGGTTTAAACCCTCCCCTCCTTTGAAGCACTAACAATCCTGGCCGCCAAGATATTGGACCCCCTCCAGGTGTGATGGAACTCGTCCCTCTTGAACTGGTTATCTCTGCCCCAGAAAAGATCCCAATGATCTAAAAATCTAAATCCCTGGCCCCTCACCAATTCTTTAGCCATGCATTCATCTGCCATTCTTATCCTCACTAGCACATGGCACTAAAAGTAATCCAGAGATTACCATCAACGAGGTCCTGTTTCTTTTTAAAAAAAGATTTTTCATATCTCTATAAATCATTCCACAGGACCTCCTCCTTAGTTCTACCTATTTCATTTGTGCCAACATGCACAATGACTTCCGGCTGCTCACCCTCCCCCTTGAGAACACTCTGCAGCCATTCTGAGAAATCCTGGATCCTGGCTCCCAAGAGGCAACACACCATCCTGGATTCCAGTTTATGACAACAGAATCTCCTCTCTATCCCCTTAACTATCGAGTTTCCTATCACTAAAGGTCCTATTTACCTTTACCCATTTCCACTGTGCCCCAGAGTCAATCGTAACACCACTGACCTGACTACTGCTGCTTTCCCCTGAACGGTCATTCCTCACAGTGGTATCCAAAATGATATACTTGTTTGAGGGGAATAGCCACAGGGGATTCCTGCACTCTCTGCCTACTACCTTTGCCTTTCCTGGTGGTCACCCAACTACTCTCTGCCTGCACCTTAGGTGTGACCACCTTGTGATATTAAAGGGTTAATATGCTCAGTTGACATGCAGAAATTGGATGTCCTGAGGCTAGGATGGGATGCCTCTGACTTACAGAAAGATTGTAAGAAATTTATATTCCCATCCCGTGCCATTTGCATGGTCATTTCTTAGTTACTCAGAGTAAAAGAATTGCATTATCATCCTATTCAAAATCTATAAGAACATTGCAGTTGGAATTTTGACTATTCCCTATAGTTTAAAAAAAAGATTCACAATAGATTTGACCATTAATGGATGATTTATATTACATTGTTTCTGGAAACAATGTGGTCACTGCATTGTGTCTTGAGTGCCACGTGACTAAGGGTTGTCTTGTGGGCATTATTGACTGATGTAAAGATTTTGTATAAAGGAAGAAGAATTGTTCTTTTGTTCAGAGAGATCCCTTGACATGGCTTTACAAGCATTGCGAAGAGTGTTAAGGGTTTCTCCACAGCTTATAACGTGCTTGCTTAATAAAATTTTGCTTGTTCACAGAAGTTGGCACTTGCAGTTGCATCGTGTGTAAGAATCTCAGGAAAAGAACACATCGACCTCTCAAACTGTTAACTATGAAGTGCTCAGCATCTCAGATGATCCGGAGTGAATCCAGCTCCAGTTCCAGCTCAACACTGTTACCCAAATCTCACCTTGCCATCATTCTACCTCAATTTTATCACAAACATGTCTTTTACAACTTTTGGTTTCAGTCATCCTTTTGCCTTTGGAAGAGTAGTTTGGATGTCACTGTACTGGACTGCTATCCTTGTCTTTTTTTCAGTAACTATCCCACCCCCCACCAAGAATTGGCCTGTATACACTGGTGCCGGATTTGCTCAATTTGTTTGACTCATTCGACATTCTTCACTGCTGCTTCATACTTTTCATTTGACTGGGGTGCTGTATTTTGTTGTGTTGTTCACTTGCTTTGAGAAAAGTGCTTGTCCGTTACATTCGATGTCTCCATTGCCTTGACAATTTCTAAAGAATGAGCTGTTGCTTCAAGTTGGATCCGGGACATGTCTTGCTCACGTAACATCCTCTACTTTGAGACAGAGTCAAAGACGTACAGCACAGAAACAGATCCTTAGGTCCAATTCGTCCATGTTGACCAGATATCCTAAATTAATCTAATTCCATTTGGTAGCACTTGGCCCACATCCCTCGAAACCCTTCCTATTTAATATAACCATCCAGATGTCTTTTAAATGTTATAATATCAGCCTCCATTACTTCCTCTGACTGCTTATTCCATACACACACCACTCTTTCTGTGTAATAGTTATCCCTTAGGTCCTTTTCGTATCTTTCCCCTCACACCCTTAAACTATGCCCTCTAGTTCTGGACTCCCCCAATCCAGGGAAAAGACCTTGTTTATTTACCTACCCATGCCCCTCAGCCTCTAATGCACCAGGGAAAATAGCCCCAGTCTATTTAGCCTCTCCCTATAGGTCAAACCCTCCAACCCTGGCAACATTCTTGTAATCTTTTCTGAACCCTTTCAGGTTTCACAACAACCTTCCGATAGGAGGGAGACCAGAATTGCACACAAAATTCCAAAAGTGGCCTAACCAATGTCCTGTACAGTTGCAACATGACCTCCCAACTCCTATATTCAATGAACGGACCAATAAAGGAAAGCATACCAAATACCTTCTTCACTATCCTATCTACCTGAGATTCCACTTTCAAGGAGCTATGAACTTGCACTCTAAGGTCTCTTTGTTCAGCAACACTCCCCAAACCTTACTATTAAATGTATAAGTCCTGCTAAGTTTTGCTTTCCAAAAATGCAGCATCTCGCATTTATCTGAATTAAACTCCCATCTGCTACTCTCAACCCATTGGCCCATCTGATCAAGATGCTTTTGCAATCTGAAGTAATCTTCTTCGCTGTCCACTATACCTCCAATTTTGGTGTCATCTGCAAACTTACTATCTATAGCTCCTACGTTCACATCCAAATCATTTATATTTATAATGAAAGCAGTGGACTCAGCACTGTGGCACACTGCTGGACACAGGCCTTCAGTCTGAAAAGCAACCCTCCATCACCACCTTCTGTCCTCTATCTTTGAGCCAGTTCTGCATCCAAATGATTAGCTCTCTCTGTATTCCATGAGCTCTAACCTTGCTAACCAACCTATCATGAGGAACCTTGTCGAACGCCTTACTGAAGTCCATATAGATCACGTTCACTGCTCTACCCTCATCACTTCTCTTTGGTACTTCTTCAAAAAACTCAATCAAGTTTGAGAGACATGATTTGCCATGCACAAAGACATGTTGACTATCCCTAATTAGTCCTTGTCTTTCCAAATACATGTAAACCCTGTCTTTCTAGATTCCCTCCACAATCTTGTCCACCATGGATGTCAGGCTCACCGGTCTATACTCCCTGGCTTTTCCCAACCACCTTTCTTAAATAGTGGCACACGTTAGCTAACCTCCAGTATTCCAGCATCTCATCTATGACTATCAATGATATAAATATCTCAGCAAGGGGCCCAGCAATCACTGACGGTCAGGCAGCATCAGAGGAACAGGAGAATCGACATTTCAGGCAGAAGCCCTTCACATGGAGGGCTAATTCCTGTGTTTTTCCAGCACCACATTCTTCAACTCTCCCGCATCTGCAGTCCTCACTTTCACCCAGTAATTACGTCCTAGGTTCCTACAGAGGTCTCACATACACCTGATCAGGTCCTGGGAATTTATCCACCTTTATGCCATCCAGCACCACCTCCTCTGTAATATGGACATTTTCCAAGATGTCAGATACCATCTTATTCCCCCACATCCTTCTCCACGGTCAACACTGATACAAAATATTTGGTTAGTAACTCCCCCATCTACTGTTGTTCCACACATAGGCTACTTTGCTGATCTTTGAAGGGTCCTGTTCTCTCCCTCGTTACCCTTTTGTCCTTAATATATTCACAAAATCATTTTCGATTCTCCTTAACCCTAGTTACCAAAGCCATCTCATGTCCCCTTTTTGCCCTCCTGATTTCCCTCTTAAGTATATTCCTACTGCATTTGTACTCCTCTAAGGATTCACTCACTCAATCTCTGCTTCCTCCTTTTTCTTAACCAAAACATCAATTTCTCTCATCATCTAGCATTCCCTACTTCTACCAGTGTTGTCTTTCACCCTATACTGTCTCTGGACTTTTGTTATCCCATTTTTTTTGAAGGCTTCCCATTTTCTAGCTGCCCCTTGACCTGCGAACATCTGCCTCCAATCAACTTGGGAAGTTCTTGCCTAATACTATCAAAATTGGCATTCCTCCAATTTAAAACTTCCACTTTTACATCCTGTCTATCCTTTTCCACTACTATTTAAAAACTAACAGAATCATGTTCGCTGGCCCAAGTGCTCCCTCCCTGACACCTCAGTCACCTACCCTGCCCATTTCCCAAGAGTAGGTCAAATTTTGCACCTTCTCTAGTAGGTGCATCCATATACTGAATCAGAAACTTTTCTTGTACACACTTAAATTCCTCTCCAACTAAATCCTTAAGACTATAGCAGTCCCAGTCTATGTTTGGAAAGTTAAAACCCCCTACCATTACCACCCAATTCTTACAGATAACGGAGATCTCCTTACAAATTTGTTTCTCAATTTTTACACTGACTATTGGAGGGTCAATAGAACAAGCCCAATAAAAGTAATCATCCCCTATTTCTCAGTTCCACTCAAATAAATTTCATTGGACGCGATCCCAGGAACATCCTCCCTAAATACTGCCATGATGTTATCCCTGATCAAAAATGCCACTCCCCCTCCCTTCTTACACCCTTTCTATCCTCCCTTTAGCATTTTGTTTGTAATGTGCATCTGATTCCCTTGTTTCAACATTACATTGAGATGGCATTCCTGTAAACAAAGTAACATTGTTTGGAGATGTTTTGAAGCAAACATGACGGTCACTTTTTCTCTTCCAAGTAGAAATTGATAAAAATGTCCACAAGCAAAGACAAAAACCAGATTCCCTTTCTTGATTGGAGTACGGTATTGTTGCACTTGTGTTAATGCCCTGGACAAAATGCAACTGGTTGTCCTTACTGTAATAGGACTGCTGTAAGTCATGTCTCACAGCTGTCACACCACAGTGCAACTTCATCACTAGGTCATACTTGCACAGAGCTGGTGCTGCTATCAACAGTAGCTTGATTTAATGAAGGTTGCTTCTTATTCTGTGCCTCAATGCTAATACATATCCTTGACCTTGAGTTGGCACAATGGTTCACATTGAAATTAGACCAGAATTTTGTTAAGCAGTTGCAAAAGATTTTGATTGGCTTCTTCCATCACGTTACTCTATCCACAAACTAGCAAAACCACTCACTAACCCTTTTATGTTTTCTGTATTGATATTCCTCTGGAGCAATGGATATTGCAATCTGTATCTCATAAATGATAAAAAAAGGTTGCTGCTTTTATCCAGCTCCCTTGCCAGTAACAATCTTTGCATTTAGGGTAGAGAAGATGTTAGCTTTTGTACATTGAAGGAATTTTGTCACAATATTTGGCATGAAGTAGTGAGATCTCTTCACAGCTCTATTTAGAAGCTTTGCGTCAATGCGTATGCTGAACTATGATGCCTCTAATCTATTCTGAGGAGTTGTCACTTTCTTGACTGCCTCTTTCTTTTCTAAACTTTTTTAATCTCATCTTTCAGGCTGGCCTTGACAGTGGCTGTAATTTTCCTCAACAGTTATTGAAGTGTTCTTACACTCTTATCTACTTCAATGTTATATTGTCCTTGTAAACAAATCATTGTACTCCAAGATCTGATCTGCATTCAATGATGGTGCTATGACATTTGAAATTTGGTTTGACAAGGATTACTGGTTCAAGCTCAAGATTTTCTTCAGCTGAAACACGCAACCTTTGCTTTCCATCAAGATCCAGAACTTTAAGGTCTTGTTCTTGTCATTATAATTGGGCTCTCCAATTAACTTGTCCCGAGCATAAATATGTTGCCATCATTTCATCACAACTTAATTTTTGAGGTCTTCATATTTGAAATGATGTTAAGCAACAGATCTGAGAAGGTCAAGATGTTGTATGGAGCATTGATATCTGACACCATGTTGACTTAATGATCTCCTTCTGCAATCATTATTCCAACAGTCACAAACCATTTATCACCCGTTCAACTGAATGAATCAACTTGAGAGAGATGCACTTGCTTGTTCTGCTGCCTTCCAGCCATATCTTTGTATGCAAAATGATTCACCTTCTTGTAGTAACACTATGTTCCTCATGCTGGACATGACCTGTAAAGGACCTCTACTCTTCTTCATCCACAGAAGAATCCATACACGAAACAAACAGTTCTTCCTCACCATATCGGAAATTAAAGATAGTAAGTACCAAAAAACTTTCGTGTACTTATCCCCACACTCCGGATTCCTCAACCGTTCCAGAATCTTCCAATCGGCCTCCGGAAGCGCTTGGGCGCCATTAACCACGCGGCCTCTGCAGCAACCGCTGCCGCAAATCATGACGTCACTTCCGCCCCCACCGACCATGCAGCCTCCGCGATCGCCACCCAGACAAGCGCCTCTACAATCGCCAGGAAGACCATCACCGACAGATTTGTGGCCTCCGCGGGGTCCACAACCACCAGGAACACCACAGTTTCTGCATTCGCCACAGCCACTTCTGCCCCCCGGAGTTGCCGTTGCCGCATCTACTTTCGCCCCCCAGTGACGTCACTCGCCTGCACAACGACCATGCCGCATGCGACTCGGCCCCCACGCCTAACCCCATCCCCACGCCCAGCTCCAGTCCCACACTAGCTCCCAGCCCTGCCGTATTTTCACCATCCCTCCACACCTCCCTCTCTCTGAGGATGAAAGATCAGTCCTCAGCAGAGGCCTCACCTTCATCCTCCTACACTCCCGGATTAATGAATTCAACACGCGGCGAGACATCAAGCATTTCTTCCGCCACCTTCGCCTCCGTGCCTACTTCTTCAACCAGGAGTCCCGCCCACCCTCTGACAACCCCTTCTCCTGCATCCAACACACCCCATCCACCTGAACACCCCGTGCTGGCCTCTTACCCGCCCTCTATCTCTGCATAGCCAACTGCCACCGCGACAATGACCGCCTCAACCTGTCCACCCCTCTCACCCACTCCAACCTCTCACCCTCGCAACGTGCAGCCCTCCACTCCCTCTGCTTCAACCCCAACCTCACCATCAAACCGGCAGACAAGGGAGGCGCAGTGGTAGTTTGGCGCACCGATCTTTATATTGCTGAGGCTAAACACCAGCTCACGGACACCTCCTCCTACTGCCCCCTTGACCATGACACCACCTCACACCACCAAACCATCATCTCCCAGACCATCCATAACCTCATCACCTCAGGGGGATCTCCCACCCACCGCCTCAAACCTCATAGTCCCACAACCCCGCACTGCCCGTTTCTACCTCCTGACCAAAATCCACAAACCTGACTGCCCCAACCAACCCATTGTCTCAGCCTGCTCCTGCCCCACCGAACTCATCTCTGCATACCTCAACACTGTCCTGTCTCCCTTAGTCCAAGACCTCCCCACCTACGTCCGGGACACCACCCACGCCCTCCACCATGATTTCCGCTTCCCCGGCCCCCAACGCCTTATCTTCACCATGGACATCCAGTCCCTATACACCTCCATCCCCCATCACAAAGGCCTCAAAGCCCTCCGCTTCTTCCTTTCCCACCGAGCCAACCAGTACCCTTCCATTGACACCCTCCTTCGACTGACTGAACTGGTCCTCACTCTTAACAACTTCTCTTTCCAGTCCTCCCACTTCCTCCAAACCAAAGGAGTAGCCATGGGCACCGACATGGGCCCCAGCTTTGCCTGCCTATTCGTTGGGTGGAACAGTCCATCTTCCGCAGCTACACTGGCACCACCCCCCATCTTTTCCTCCGCTACATCGATGACTGTATCGGCGCTATCTCGTGCTCCCACGAGGAGGTTGAACAGTTCATCCACTTTACTAACACCTTCCACCCCGACCTCAAATTTACCTGAACCGTCTCAGACTCCTCCCTCCCCTTCCTAGACCTCTCCATTTCTATCTCAGACGCCGACTCAACACGGACGTTTACTATAAACTGACTGACTCCCACAGCTACCTAGATTACACCTCCTCCCACCCTGCTCTCTGTAAAAACGCCATCCCATATTCCCAATTCCTTCGCTGCATCTGCTCCCAGGAGGACCAATTCCAATACCGAACAACCCAGATGGCCTCCTTCTTCAAAGACCGCAATTTCCTCTCAGATGTGGTTGACTATGCTCTCCACCACATCCCCTCCACTTTCCACTCCTCCACCCTTGAACCCCGCCTCTCCAATTGCCAGCAGGACAGAACCCCACTGGTCCTCACCTACCACCCCCACCAACCTCCAGATATATCATATCATCCTTCGTCATTTCCGCCACCTCCAAACAGACCCCACCACCAAGGATATATTTTCCTCCCCACCCCTATCAGCATTCCGGAAAGACCTCTCCCTCTGCGACTCCCTCATCAGATCCACACCCCCCACCAACCCAACCTCCACTCCCGGCACCTTCCCTTGCAACCGCAAGAAATGCGAAACTTGCACCCACACCTCCCCCCTCACTTCCCTCCAAGGCCCCAAGGGATCCTTCCATATCCATCAGAAGAAGTTCACCTGCACCTCCACACACATCATTAACTGCATCCGCTGCACCCGATGTGGCCTCCTATATATTGGGAGACAGGCCGCCTACTTGCAGAACGTTTCAGAGAACACCTCTGGGACACCCTCACCAACCAACCCAACCGCCCCGTGGCTCAACACTTTAACTCCCCCTCCCACTCCGCCGAGGACATGCTTCCTCCATCGCCAGACCATGGCAACACGACACCTGGAGGAAGAGCACCTCATCTTCTGCCTAGGAACCCTCCAACCACAAGGGATGAATGCAGATTTCTCCAGCTTTCTCATTTCCCCTCCCCCCACCTTTTCTCAGGCCCAACCCTCGAACTCAGCACCGCCTTCTTGACCTGCAATCTTCTTCCCGACCTCTCCGCCCTCACCCCCTCTCCGGCCTATCATCCTCACCTTAACCTCCTTCCACCTATCATATTCCCAGCGCCCCTCCCCCAAGTCCCTCCTCCCTACCTTTTATCTTCGCCTGCATGGCACACCCTCCTCATTCCTGAAGAAGGGCTTATGCCCAAAACGTCAATTCTCTTGTTCTTTTGATGCTGCCTGACCTGCTGCGCTTTTCCAGCAACACATTTTTAAGCTATGAATCCTTCTTTGTGATGTCCTCCATAGTACTTGCATTCTGCCTTTTGGACTTGGAGTATTTCATCATCATAATGCAAGAATTAGTTTGATCTACCACGAGTATGCTCCTGCTTCTGATTTACAATGTTAGCACTTATGCATATGTTTTGTTTTGGGGGATGGTCCTCAGAATAAGTTTACCTCTCCCAGTAGACATGTTCTTACTGCAGATCTATTGCACCTAATATATTACAGTCTTAAGTCAGATCTTTAGTTGAGTGAATAGGTGCAACTAAAATGAGTTCATATATTGATCATTGAACCTTGGGTCCTAATACTGAACATTCGTAAGGACATTCACTTGGAGTTTAAAATACGCCTTTGCTGAAATCTTTAAATCCTTTTTTTTTGGTCCGTTCTTCAGAGAGAATCGAGGTAGAAAGAGTCTCTTCCCAGGGTGATGGAAGTCTGGAAACATGTAGCTGCTCTGCCTTGTTAAACAGATCTTGGTCTGTTTTGTAATTTTAACAAAGCATGGGAAAACTTGCCAGTTTAGCCCATTATAAATGTACATTTTGACCACAGCTGGGAGAAGCAAAGCTGCTGTCATTTTTCTCTTCCAGTGTTTCAGCTGTGGACTGTTCTTTTGTTCATTTTCAAGTGCTGCTGACAGCTTTTATAGCTCTGAATCTTCATGTGTCACTTTGTCAGTAGTGGTGTTCATTTTAAAACTCTTCAGCACTCAATATCAACGTGACTTCTGACACCAACTTTGGGTTCAGCAGACAGCAGTATGGTTAGAATGCAGTCTTTACAGATGTTCCTACTTAGTGAGTTTTGAGAAGATTTGTAGCTCAGGTTGAGGTTTTGGATGTAGGTTTGCTCACTGAGTTGGAAATGAACCTTTCAGCTCAGTGAGCAAACCTATATCCAGACGTTCCTTCTAAAATGGCTGCCTTTAGTGTTTGCATACCTCATCTAAGTCACATGACTATAGCAGATGAACGGCTTTTACACATATTTGCATTCGAATCCAAACAAGACAGTGGAAAAAAAAACTGCTCTGATTACCTGCTTTAAATTACGCTTTGCAAGTTCAAGAGCATGACAAAGAACTTTTCCCCCCACTTTGATTTTTAAAATTTGCATTAAATTTTGAAAACAAGCAGACTGTCTGGGTAAACAGATGGAACAAACAAAAAAAATTAAAAAGTTTTTGTTCTCCCACATTTGAAAAAAGTAGTGAATTGATCAAGTGCAAGAGTAAGTGATAGCCAAGCAAGAGGAAGGTATGATCAATGGCAGAGAATGGGTGGGGGTGAAGATATTAGAATGGTGAAGAACTATGGAATACCACAGGAACAAGTGATTAGTGTGAAATTTGAATAATTAGGCAAAAGGAGTTGAGAGCTATACTTCTGCATTTAAGGTAACAATTTCATGGAGATGAATGCATTCACTCTCCCAACACAATACCATGTCATTACTTACCTCACTTCAAAACAAAAGAAATTAAGATGGGAAAAAGCAGAATAGAACACAGTCAGAAAAAAAAGAGACAAAGTGTACAGACTGATCAAAAAGTGACCACATTCAATCACATGTTAGTGGAGACATAGTGGTAATGTCAGTGGACTAGCAATCTAAATCCTCAGGCTAATTATCTGGGAACGTGAATTAGAATCTACAATGAGATGGCAAAATTTAAAGTTAATTAAAATCTGTATTTAAAATATAGCGCATTATTACAATCAACAGTGGCTGCACTGCCAAAGATTCATCTAGTTCACTAATGTCCTTAAAGTGAAGGAATTGGGCTGTATTCGGCTGATTTTGTCTATATGTGACTCGGGTAACTCCTAAATGCCCTCTCGAATGGCCAAACAAGCCAAATGTACTGAACTACTATAAAGACTAAAAGAAATGAAGCCAGTCAAACTGTCTGGCATTGACTTAGGCACCAGAAACAATGGCTCTGCAAAGTCCTCCTCTATAATATCTGGGGGTTTGTGCCAAATTTAACTGTCCCACGAATTAGTCAAACAATGGCCTGACATAATCATCTCTTACGCGCCAAAGAACACCAGCATCTCTGGGTATGTCCTGTCCCACCTGCCAGTCAAGCCTAGCAGAAGCCACGGAATTGTGGTTTACAGTTGGGAAGCAGCTGTTACATGAGTCCTCAACATTGACTCCAAACCCCCTGATATTTCCCAGCAATATGTCATATGTGGAAAGGAAACTATTTGCTAAATGTATTCTACTAATGGTCAGTCATGGTGCTGCCGAGGTACTCTTGGTGATGGACATTGAAGTCCCCCACAGTGCATTCTGTGCCCTTGATATCATCAGTGCTGCCTCCAAGTGGTGATCAAACTTTAGGAATAATTGTTCATTAGCTGAGTTTGGCCAGAGGTGGGGGTGGGACAGCAAAGTACCTGGTGCCCATCCCCATTTTTCAAATGATGCCATGTTACTACATGGGGTCTAAAGTCAATTTGAGGACATAAGGCAAGTCCCTCCCAACAGTCTCCCATAATCATATAGAGTTATAGAGTCATACATCTCAGAAACAGACCCAGCAGTCCAAGTCTTCCATACCAAACATCCTAATTTGACCTAGTCACATTTGCCAGTATTTGGCCCATATCCCTCTCAACTCTCCTATTCACATACCATCCAGATGCCTTCTTCCTATTCTTCCTATAGAAGGACAACCAGAATTGTACACAGTAGTCCAAAAGTGACCTCACCAATCTCCTGTACAGTCACAACATGACATCCCAACTCTTGTACTCAATGCTCCGACAAATGAGTAAAATGTGCCTAACACCTTGCTCCCCATCTTGTCTACCTGCAATGCTACTTTCAAGAAACTATGCACCTGCATCCTTAGGTCTCTTTGTTCGGCTATACTCCCTAGGCCCTACCGTCAATTGTATAAGGAGAAAGTGAGGACTGATGATGCTGGAGATTCAGAGTTGAGAAGGCACAACAGGTCAGACAGCATCCAAGGAGCAGGTCAGCCAACATTTCAGGCATAAGCTCTTCATCAGGGGCTAAGAGATAAATAGGTGGGGTGGGGGAAGATACCTGAGAAAGCAACAGGTGGATGCAGCTGGGAGGTAATTGTGATAGGTTGGAGAGGTTGGAGCGGATAGGTGGGAAGAAAGATGGATAGGTAGGACAGGTCAAGAGGGCAGTGCCAAGTTGGAGGGTTGCATCTGGGATGAGGTGGGAGAGGGGAGATTCGGAAACTAATGGAGTCAATATTGATACTGTGTGCTTGAAGGGTCCCAAGACAAAGGTGAGGCATCCTTTCTCCAGTTGGCGGGTGGCTTTGGTTTAGCAGTGGAGGCAGCCCAGGACTTTCATGTCCTTGGTGGAGTGGGAGGGGGAATTGAAGTGTTCAGACACAGAACAGTGGAGTTATTTGGTGAGCGTGTCCCAGAGATATTCCCTGAAACGCTCCATTAGTTAGTGTCCTGTCTTCCCAATGTAGAAGAGACCACATTGAAAGCAACAGACACAGTAGATGAGGTGTTTGGACGTGCAGGAAAATCTCTGCTGGATGCGGAACGATCCTTTGAGGCTTGGTTTTACACATCTTGCAGCATCAAGGGAAGTTGCTGGGTGTGCAGTGGACTGAATGAGGGAGTCACGGAGGGAATGGTCTCTGCGGAACGCAAATAGGGGTTGGGAGGGAAATATATCTCTGGTAGTGGGGTCTGATTGCAGGTGGCAGAAATGGCAGACGATTGTGCATTGTATCTAGATAATAGTGGGGTGGAAGGCAAGGACCTGGGGGTGGGGGTGGAGGGTTCTATCCTTATTGCAGTTGGAGGGATGGGGTTCAAGAGTGGAGATGTGCTGGGCAGCATTGTTGATCACATTGTTGACCACCTTCCCCGAGGCCCACTCCCCCTTTCCCCTCCACATTCCTGATTAAGGGCGTATGCTCGAAACATTGACTCTCCTGCTCCTCAGATGCTGCCTGACCTGCTGTGCTTTTCCAGCTCCACACCTTTTCAACTGTATAAGTCCTGCTCTGGTTTGCCTTGCCAAAATGTGACACCTCTTACTTACCTAGATTAAACTCCATCTGCTGCTCCTCAGCCCATAGGCCTATCTGATCAAGGTCCCATTGTACTTCTTCACTGTCCACTACACCACCAATTTTGATGTCATCTGCAAACTTACTAACCATTCTTCAAATCATTTATATAAAATGATAAAAAGCAGTGGACCCAACACCGATCTTTGTGGCACACCATTGGTCAGAGGCCTCCACCTTGATGGATCTGTGCTGTGATGGAACGGGAACATACCCAAATATTAGTTCGACCAATTTGACTTGATTCACGTCAAATGGCAGAAAGTACTAAAATGTTGCCTTTTGACTACTACTTGCTTCAATTCCCACAGCCTGGCAATTTACAGCCTACAAAGAGTAGGGCAAACTTCAAGTAAAGTTCAAACCAGGATGATATTCCAAGTTGAACCGACTTATGGCATCAGTTTGGCATTGGAGTGAGTTTGATCAATAACACAGGAGGCAATAGGGGCACCTTTGGAGCAGCACTTTGCTTGTTGGATGGCTTTAGCTCTTTTCCTCAGTTTCATGCAACTGGTAGACAAGCAGGAGGCTGATGAAATGCGTGAATGGCTGAACCTCAAGATCCCTCCATTCTACAAAACTACCGAAGATCCTACCATTAATTGTGATAGCTCGACCCTTGTTTGTTGTAATCTAACTGCATTACCTTGCATTTACCCACATTGAACTCCATCTGCAGTTTTTCAGCCACTCACGCATTTCATCAGAAGAAAACAGCAAGCCAGGCAGCATCTTGCTTGTCTACCTTGGATTCCAGAATGTGCAGGGTTTTTTTTGTCTCATCATTGGGTGGCATGGTGGCTCAACGGTTAGCACTGCTGCCTCACCGCACCAGGAACCAGGGTTCAATTCCAGCCTCAGGCAACTGTGTGAAGTTTGCACATTGTTCCCATGTCTGCATAGGTTTCCTCTCACAATCCAAAGATGTGCAGGTTAGGTGAACTGGCTATGCTAAATCGCCCATAGTGTTGAAGGATGTGTAAGTTAGATGCATTAGTCAGGAGTAAATATAGAGTAGAGTAATGGGGAATGGGTTTGGGTGGGAAATTTTGGAGGGCTGGTGTGGACTTGTTGGGCCAAAGGGCCTGTTTCCATATTGTAGGAATTCTAACTGGCAGCCACTTCTGAGGCATTCAGGAGAATAGATGAGTTTTCTTAATTTCACTCAGTGGGAGCAGAATGCACACCAATCAGTTTCTAACGCTGATTCCATGCAGATCTAAAAAAGGTTTTTTTCTGCAGGAGTGTTCTGACTCTAAGTTGTTATAATATTTACAGTTAAAATAAATACATCATTCCCATAAGATAGCCATATGCTCCAGTTCCTATACAAGGCCTGGCTAAGTGCAAACTGGAAGGCTTAGAAAAATGTTGACAAAATAAACTCTTTTCTTCAAGGTCAAGTATTACAACCTATTACAGAACTCTTAGGGCTTTAAAATCAAGCTGGAATACAAACTAGCAACTAACTTTTCAGGAGTTCCAACTGTTCAGAATTGAAAAGTAATTCAGAACTTCTGCAAGCACCATAGGAGAAAAATTATCATTCAAATTTATTTAACTATTTTTAAACAGTATCATTTGATAGTTATTAAAATCTTAAAGAGGGAAAGAGATTTCCTTGGTGATAGTAATTCACATAATAAAACTACAGGAATAGGTTCGGCCAAAGTTGGTAACCCCCACTGCATACATTGCCATGCCCCTGGTTGTTCTGAAGACCCTTGAATACATAATTGCCTTGTTGTGCATCTTGGATAGTTTGTTTAATATTGTGATGTCTTACTTAGGGATGGTTGAATTCCAATGTGATATTAAATTTTGAAGGATGTTTAACCAAGGCTGACCTGTTAAATGAGATATTTTGACCACGTTTTCCAAGATGTACTTAAATCATCTAAACTCTAGAAACTAACTGCTGTTGTTCATGGATCATAGGAACAAGAGTAGGTTATTTACACCCTCAAAATTTGTTTTCCCCATTTAATAGGATCATATTTAATCTGTATCTTAACTTTTTCCACTTCTCTGGGCTTTGTATCTTTTTCTAACATTTCCAGAAAAAGTTGATTAACCTCATACTTAATATTATTTCATTTAGCACCTACATTTTTGAAGAAATCTTGCCTAACTTGTCTAAGTGACATGGCTTTATACGCCACCAGTTGATCATTGGAATGTGCTCTTTTAACTCAGTATTCAAATCTTGAAACTGATCCACTAACTGCTCCAACAACACAGATTCAATGCCCATTCTGCACATTTCCAAAGTCATTTCAGTTATTGCGATCTGTGGTGGATGACAGGAAGGAGAGGGGAAAGTCACCCAACTGAGACAATACAGGCTCAACAGTGTAACTTTGAGGGGAAGTACAGGGTCTTTGGAGGTTCACATGCATAACACTCTAAAGATGACCAGGTAAGATGAAACAATTGTTAAGGTGGCATGTCGAGGCAAAGAGTATAAAAGCAAGGAAGTGATCTACATCTCTACAAATCATTGGTCAGAGCAGATTTGGAGTATCGCATTCATTCTGAGTACCTTACTTAAGGATGTTAAAGCACTGCAGGAGTGCAGAGGAGATTTACTATAGGAAAGAGGGACTATAGTTACAAGGAAAGATTAGAGAAATTGGGCTTATTCTCCTTGGAACAAAAAAAAATTAAGTGACTTATTGAGATGTTCAAAATTGCAAATGATTTTGATAGAATACAGAAGGATATTCTGCTTCCACTAGTCAGTACGTCAGTAATTCTGGATCACAATTTCAAGATTGTCAGCAAGAGCGCTAGGAGTGAGCTGTGGAGAAACAGCTTTACTCAAAGTTATTAGGATTCGGAATGTGCTGCCTAGCACACTCCATAGGAGGTTTCAAAGGAGCACTGGATATATATTCGAAAATGATGAATTGAGAGGGCTTTGGAGATCGGCTTGAACAATGGGGCAAGCTGGGTAGTTACTTTGGGAGCCAGTATGGGCACGATACGTTGAATGACCTCTTTCTGTACTATAAAATTCTATGATTCTAAAATTGCTGGGACACATTTCTTATAATAATGCTAGATCTGGGTTTCTAAGAGTCTCTTGATCAATGAAGATATGCTATCTATAATCTGACATCAAGCAGTTTGTGAGGGATATAAAATGAGTGAGCCAAGATAGCAATATCCACCCAAGGAAATGGGAGCAATTTAATTTCATCAGTTTGCATCACAACAGAGAAAGGAATAGAAGGACAAAGGTGTAGACCCGCAATTCCCCAACAGGGCGATTGCTGCATCGAAAGTGGCACTGTAGATCACCACTGACTAGACAAACTTATCAATATCATACTTCCAA
The DNA here is from genome assembly GCF_047496795.1 of Chiloscyllium punctatum. Lineage (NCBI taxonomy): Eukaryota > Metazoa > Chordata > Chondrichthyes > Orectolobiformes > Hemiscylliidae > Chiloscyllium > Chiloscyllium punctatum. The sequence goes on along the minus strand of NC_092746.1, from coordinate 44,193,403 downwards.
GCAGCTTGCTCTGCAATATTAGGCAATTAGCAACAGGTGGTAGGTCATCTGTCTTGACCCATTAATGGACATCATACCATAAGCATCACAAAGGAATTAAAACATTTGAACAAATACCATAATGGCTGCACTACTGAAGGAGTAATACTGTAAATTGCAACATTTATTTTCAGATTTGCTTTTGAATTTCCTGCTTGTAGTGTTTTGTAATTTCCTTCCATTATCATTTAGTATTATGACATTATTTGATGAGCAACCCTTCTCCAATGCATTGTGTCAAAGATGAAACTTTTCCAGTATTTCCTCAAAATTGTTCTAAAACAAGTGATCAGGTCCATGGCACTTTCAAACTCTTGATGCACATATCTTACTCATTTTTCAAATCAACACTGAAGGCATATTCAGACCAGATATTGAATAGTTTGACTACAGCTTATTTTCAGTCTATTATTTTGACTATACAACCTATCAGCTGTCAATATTTTTCAGTACTACATAGCACTGCCACCAACTACAATACGGAAAACAAGCATTTTGACTTGGCTGGAAACTTATTTATACAATATCTTTTAAAATGTCCTTAGTTTTGTGCTGCTCAAGAATATTTACAGAATTTGAAATAAGGAAAACAGTCACTTTAACAGATCTTGCCATAAGACTACAGGGAGAGCAAGATCATGTGACATTACATCACTATGTGATGCATATTTTGTCTCATGAATATATCTTAATAAGCAGAGCAAATTGTCTCAAACAGTTTCACAGGAGCAATGTTTGACACTGAACCACACATACAGAAATATCTGACCAATTTTTCTTAATATTCATTGATAGGATTCCTTGCCCTAATTGCCTTTGAACTATGCACCTAAGGTCATTTCAGAGGGCAGTTAATGGTTAATCACACTGCTGTGGGTCTGGAGTCACGCAGGCCAGATCAGGCAAAGATCACAGATTTCCTTCACAAAATAACATTAAATGAATCAGATGGATTGGATACAAAAATTGATTATAGCTTCATGTGTTAGGGAGGAAAACCAGAGGCTGAGCTCTTGAAAGCTAAAAGCGCTGTCAACTATGCTGGAGTAATTAAAATCCAGGATTCTCAAAAGGCCAGAGTTAGTGGAGTACAAATATGTCAGAGGGCTATAAGGCTTCAGAAGATTACATAGTCAAGATACATTAAGTGAGAATGTTCAAATTTGCTTCCTGATGCCTGATTAAATAAGTGAAACTGCCTTACAAGTGGCAAAAAGTACTTCACTGCAATATCATGTACTGTTGTCAGTTTTAGTTGTGGGAAAGAGGACTGTTTAAGGACTAATATTTTCTAGCAAGTTTTTAAAATCACACATACAATTAGCTTTTTAAAAATGGCTTCATCTTCTTGACCTCATGAGTCAAAACCTCATCTATTTGACTTTTATCTTCTTTAAAATTACAAATACAACAGCTCACACTGACACCTTTTTCCATCATTCTATTTACAGGTATTTTTCACCCTCAAACTTATTCATCATTTTAACCTCAGTGCTGTTGGGAAATTTGTTTAGTAGCATTCTCACCTCAAGAGTCAGATAGCATGGTTCTAATCCCATTCCAGAATTTGAGCACAAAATGCAAGGTTAATACTTCAGTGCAAAAACAAAGACGGGCTGCACTATTTTACCTCATGACACTATTTCAAAAAAAAAGCAGAGTTATTCCAGTATCCTGGAAAATATTTGTCTCTCATATAACATTGCAAGAAAATAGCATAGGACATTGCTGGTAATGTGCAATGTGCAAATGGGTTGCTGTTTCTACAACAATGACCAAACTTAAAACTGCTTGTAAAATGCCTTGAGAGAAACGTTATGCTCATGAATAGCACAACATTTTTTTTTCACTTTTCTTAAATGAATCACAGTTCAATCTTTCCTAAAATAGACGTGGGGCAGTTTCAAATTACTTTGCTTCTGAATATAAAATAATTTTAGGAAGTTCACCCATCACTCTACCACAATATATTAAACGGTTTTTAAATAAGTAATTTGTGTCTCCCTCTTTTGAAAAATGGATCATTACAATAAGTCACTCTTCAGCACGCACCTACGTTGGGAAAAGTCGATATTTTCGGGCAAAGGAGCTTAGGTTCAATTAAAGTAGCTTCCCCATATGCAATTCAGTTCGCAATGTTAAATCAATAGACAAAGATGCAAGACCAGTATAATTCTGACAGCGTCAGGTGTTACATTGAAAGTGATGGATTCAGTTTGACAATACAACCGTAGAGCTTCATAGCCCAAGGCCAACAACTAACACATGTTCCTTTGAGCACTATCGCTAACTGTCCGTTTTCAAAGTAGGAGGAGGGAGAGTTTTTGTTTTCAATGAGACAAGCAAAAGAACAATAAAATGAATTAACAGCAAAAACACGGGATAGATAATGAAAATAACAATGATGCGGTAAGATTCAACCAATGTCTCATCTATTTCAAACCAACTCAATTAGAAACAAATTTAACACTATGTTCGGTTCAGGTGGCGCTAAAATAAATGAATTGAGAATGATACAGAAGCACAAAGATACTGCCACTTACAGCGATACCTCCTCTCCGTCTGTCAGCAGTCAGCACGCGCGCATGGGCACTACATTCCAATGATGCAAGATGCAGCCCTTTTTTTGCCCAGGACCTTTGTGCGCCTGCGTATGCAGGCTGTTATTGGAGTGAAGCGGCAGGGTGGGTGCTGGTGCGTTCAAAGGAAGGTCACACCTATAGAATCTTCACACTGTGGACACAGGCCATTTGGTCAATCGAGTTCACAACGACTCTCCGAAGAGCACTCCATCCTATCATTGTTACCCTGCATTTCCCACGGTTAATCCATGGCAATTTGGCCCATTTTAGTCCTGAAATCAACGGGCTAGATGAGTTGGAGTCTCCACATTTGCTCAGATTTGTCAGCACTTAGAAAACACAAAGTTTGTACAAATTGTACATTAATGCTTAAATTGCTTTTCAAGTGTAGAATACTTTAGAGGAGGAAAACTGAGATTGCAACGCACAAAATGATGAGACTCACAATCCAGAAGCAACATCAGTTTTTTTTTGTTTTCAGGAGGGAAAGAGCTTTCTGGTTCACTTGTGAAAATCATAACACTTATATTGTAGTTCTGAGTTTGAATCCAGAAAGCATTGTCTTATCATTCACATATTTTGGGAGTATAAAGGATTGGGGATTGGCCTTTTAAATGCAGATATTTGAAAATGCTTGGTTTGAACACAGCTGAAGTAGTTACAATTCAAAGGACAGCCCATGTTTATTTAAGGTCAGTTGGAAGTGGGAAAGCATCAAATAATAGTAGGTCCTTCTGTTGGGTTCATGGTGAATTTGTAAGAGATTGAAATTATATTGTTTCACAAGAATAAAAGGAATGTTTGGGAATTGGAAATGATTTTTTTATCTCCAACTGGGACATCTCAGGGGTGCTATTTTGCTATGGAGATAGATTACAGTCAGTTTTTTTTTGGAGGATTGGTATATCTCACAGAAACATCAGTTGAAGCCTAGAAAGAGTTTTGAGACGAGCTGAGGAAGAAATCTACCTTGTAGATCATAATCAAAAGCTTATCAGGAAAGAAAGGTGTTGTCTGATTTTCGAGTAATTGAGCAAGAAATCAAACTTGAGTTGGAGTGTCCACAATTGCTTAAGAACAATTGTAAAGACATTGAGCCAGATGTTAGGAAGGACTCAAGCAAAATCATAACTATCAGAATAATGAGATACTGAGAAAAAATCAAAATAAATTTCTCTGAGCCATGGTACTCTTTGAGAAGCGAAGGAACCTTCAAGGTCCTGTAGAGAAGAACTTTTGGGTGGAAATAAAAGTAGATTGGGCAATATCTTTTGAGATTTTCAAACTTAAAGAATAAGTGTTTATGAAATATATTTAGTGTCAAGCTACTGGTACTTGCTTTGTTGAACCAGAGTACTTTTGGAGTACTGCCCTACTACAGAAAGTACATTGTTAAATTGGAAAGGGTGCAGAAGAGATTTACAAGGATGTTACTGGAACTGGAGGATTTCAGTTATAATGAGAGACTGGACAGACTGGAACTTTTGTCCCTGGAGCACAGGAGGATGAGGAGTGACCTTACAGAGGTTAATAAAATCATGAGTGGCATAGATAAGGTAAATAGCAAACATCTTTTCCCCAGGATAAGGGAGTTCAAAACTAGAGGGCATAATTTAAGGTGAAAGAGGAAAGATTTAAAAGGGACATGAGGCGCAATGTTTTCATGCACAGGCATATATGGATTGACCTGCCAGAGGAAATGATAGATGCAGGTACCTTTGAAAGACATTTGGAAATGAATAGGAAAGGTTCAGAGGGATTTGGGCCAAACGCAGGCAATTGGGACTAGTTTAGTTTGGGAAACTTGGTCACATGAATGATTTGGACCAAAGAGCCTGTTTCTGTGCTGCATGACTCGATGAGTACCACAAAAGTCATTGCTTAAAAAAGTGTGTAGCATAATACTGTAAATTAATAACTGGAAGTTTGGTAATTCTTTTAAAGGTTACTGGTTTCCAATGAAAACAAAGTTTTTTTTTAACAAGAACTTGCTATGGATTCAAAAAAGGTTTTGTGCTTCCTCAGTTCCACTCATGAAAAACATCATACTATCACAAGTTGTTGTGCATGGTTTCTTGCAAGTTGCTCCTAATGAGGACCAGATGCTTGAATTATTGGAGGTACCTCTCAATCAGAACGATATACCTGTCTGCCAGTCCAGTCCACAGCAATCTTCTCTTCACTCACCTCAAGACTTCACTGTTCCAAAATAATACTGCCTAGATAACTTTATCAATTCTCCAAAAACTTAAGCGTTTTATATGAAACCTTTTATTGCATCTTGTTACAACCAGTTGCTGGGCAAGATCTCCAATTCATTGTGGTTCCAGACGGTTATGTCTTGACTGTTCAGCTGCCAGGTGAGGAGGGATGAATTGGCTCCCCATCTTTATTCACTAACCCTCTTGATGAGATGCATGAGGTAAATTTTAAAAGGATTCCTTATATTGTAGATTTGTTTTAATAGGAGCCTGATCTAATATATCCCAGAATGTTTTGGAAGTCAGAGAGGAAATTACAAGACTCCTCACAGAAATATTGGCATCATCTATAACTGTAGGTGAGGTGCCTAATGACTAGATGGTGGCTCATGTTGTACCTTTGTTTCAAAGTATGTAAGGAGAAACCAGGGAACTATAGACTTGTGGATTTGACTTTGGTTGTGGGTAATTTGTTCGAGGTGATTATAAAAGATAGGATTTACAGGCATCCAGAGAGGCAAAAATTGACTTTGGGTCGTCAGCATGGTTTTGTGCAAGAAAAATCATATCTCACAAACTTGATTGAATTTTCTTTGAGGGAAGTTACCAAAGTGATTGATGATGGCAGAGAAGTAGATGTTGTTTATTTACTTTTTAGTAAAGCCATTGACAAGGTGTCGCATGGTAGACTAATTAGTAAAGTTAGATTACATGGAATTCAAAGTGAGCATCCCAATTGGATACATAATTGGCTTAATGGCAGGAGACAAAGAGTAATGATGGAAGGATGATTTTTGGACTCGAGGCCTGTGACCAGCAGTATTCCACAGGGATCAGTTCTGGGCCCTCTTTTATTTGTCATTTTTATAAATGATTTAGATGAGAATATAGAATACATAGTTAGTACATTTGTGGACGATACCAAAACTGGTGGCATTTTAGACAATGAAAAATGGCAAATGGATTTCAATCTGGATAAATGTGAGGTATTGCATTTTGGTACAATAAACAAGGGTAGGGCTTACACAATTAATATTGGAGCCTTGGGTAGTATTGTAGAACAGGGGGACCTATGGGTGTAGATACATAACTCTTTGAAGTTTGCATCACATATAGGCAGGGTGGTTAAAAAGGTGTTTGGCATGCTTTCCTTCATTGCTCAATTCTTTGAGTACAGGAGTTGGGAAGTCATGTTGAAGTTGTACAGGACAGTTGAAGTTGCTGAGGCCTCTTCTGGAATACTGTGTCCAGTTCTGTTTGCCCAGTTATAGGAAGGATATTATGAAGTTGGAGATGTATTTCAGAAGAGACTTACCAGGATGTTCCTGGGTATGGAATATTTGAGTTATAAAGAAAGGCTGGATAGGCTGGAACTTTTTTCACTGGAGCATAGGAGGTTGAGAGGCGATCTGATAGAAGTTTATAAAATAATGAAGATAGAGTTAATGGTAGTTATCTTTTCCCAAGGATGGGGGATTTCAAAACTAGGGAGCACATTTTTAAGGTGGAAGGAGAGAGATTTTAAAAAGGCACAAGAAGGCAAATTTTTAATATAGATGATGGATCACATGTGGAATTAACTTTCTGTGAAAGTGGTAGATATGGGTACAATTGCATCATTTAAAAGATATTTAGATAGATAAATGAATAGGAATGGTTTGGAGGGATATTGGCCAAGAGCAGGCAGGTGGGACAAGTTTAGCTTGGGATTATGTTTGGCATGGATTAGTTGGATCAAAGGGTCTGTTTCCATGCTATATGACTCTATGAGCCAATTTATCAAGGTTTTCTTGGATTATCAAGACAAGTGACTTCATTAATTACGACATACACAAAGAAGTATTAATGCAATACAGATACACAGAATAGAAATAAAAGGTGAGTTCAGAAGGATAGAAGTTAAAATTAATATAAACATAGATTAATCACTGAGTTGTTTGTATATTGCAGGGGTACTGGTAGCATTGCCGTTAGTAGCTAAACATTCGGTTTCCTTAGTTTTGCACATTGGATGAGATTCTGTAATCATGATTTCTTTTGAGTGTGCTTGAATTCCAGCATTTAAACTGAGGATCCTTTTGTCCTATATTCTTTTGTCTGATTTGTAGCACCTGGAGTGCGAGAGAATCTTTACCTGCAAAATAGGGTAACTAGGGGATTAGAGTCATTGAGTCATAGAGATGTACAGCACAGAAACAGAACCTTCAGTCCAACTCATCCATGCCAACCAGATATCCTAAATTAATCTTGTCCCATTTGCCAGCATTTGGCCCATATCCCTCTAAACTTTTCTTATTCATGTACCCATCCAGAAGCGTTTTAAATGTTGTAATTGTACCAGCCCCCATAACTGCCTCTCATGATTTTATATACTTCCACAAGGTCATCTTTCAGCCTCCAGCACTCCAAGGAAAATAGTCCCAGCCTATTCAGCCTCTCCCTATAGCAAAAACCCTCCAACCCTGGTAACATCTTTGTAAATCTTTTCTGAGCCTTTTCAAGTTTCACAACATCCTTCCTATAGCAGAGAGAGCAGAATTGCATGCAGTATTACAAAAGTAGCCTAACCAGTGTCCTGTACAGCCACAATATGACCTCCCAACCCCTATACTCAATGAACGTGCCATAAAGGCCAGCATGCCAAATGCCTTTTTAACTATCCTGTTTACCTGCGAATCCACTTTGTTTGATATATATATGATTTGGAGGAAGGGGTAGGTTGACTCATGAGCAAGTTTGCAGATGACACTAAGATTGGTGGAGTAGCAGATAGTGAAGGGGACTGTCGGAGAATATAGCAGAATTATAGGTAGGTTGGAGAGTTGGGCAGAGAAATAGCAAATGGAGTTCAATCTGGACAAATGCGAGGTGATGTATTTTGGAAGATGCAATTCAAGAGCGAACTATACAGTAAATGGAAAAGTTCTGGGAAAACTGATATACACAGAGATCTGGGTGTTTAGGTCCATTGTTCCCTGAAGGTGGCAACACAGTTAATAGCATGGTCAAGGAAGCATATGGCATACTTTCCTTTATCAGACGGGGTACTGAGTACAAGAGTTAGCAGGTCATGTTACTGTTGTATAAGACTTTGATTCCGCCACATTTGGAATACTGCATACAGTTCTGGTCACCACAAGGATATGAATGCTTTGGAGAGGGTGCAGAGGAGTTTCACCAGGATGTTGCTTGGTATGGAGGGTGCTAGCTATGAGGAGAGGTTGAGTAGATTAGGATTATTTTCACTGGAAAGGAGGTGGTTGAGGGGGGACCTGAGTGAAGCCTACAAAATCATGAGTCGAGAGTGTAGTGCTGGAAAAGCACCGCACCTCCTGATGAAGGGCTTATGCCCGAAATGTCGATTCTTCTGCTCCTTGGATGCTGCCTGACCTGCTGTGCTTTTACAGCACCACAATCTCAATTCTGAGCTCCAGCATCTGCAGTCCTCACTTTCTTCGACAAAATCATGAGAGGTGTAGACAGGGTGGATAGCAAGAAACTTTTTCCCAGAGTGGAGGACTCAATTACTAGGGGTCACAAGTTCAAAGTGAGAGGGGAAAAGTTTAGGGGAGATATGCGTGGAAGAGGGTGGTGGGTGCCTGGAATGTGTTGCCAGCGGAGGTAGTAGGGGCAGGAACGATAGCGTCATTTGAGAGTATCTATACAGAAACATGAATGGGCAGAGAGCAAAGGGATCTAGATCCTTAAAAAATAGGTGGCAGACTTAGATAGAGGATCTGGATCGGCGCAGGCCTGGAGGGCCGAAGGGCCTGTTGCTGTGCTGTAATGTTCTTTGTTCCATTTTCAAGGAACTATGAATCTACACTCCAAAGTCTCTTTGTTCAGCAACACTTCCCAGGACTTTACCATTAAGTATATAAGTCCTCCCTTGATTTGCCTTCCAAAATGCAGCACCTCACATTTACCTAAATTAAATCTCATTTGCCACTCTTCAGCCCATTAGCCCATTAGATCAAGATCCCATTGTACTCTGAGGTAACCTTCTTCATTGTCCACTATACCTCCAAATTTGGTGTCATCTGCAAACACACCAACGATACCTCCCTATGCTTGCATCCAAATCATTTATATAAATTGTCACAAAGCTGGTCCCTTTTTTCCTAAAAGCTGTTCCTTGGCTCAAGGAGATTCTGTCCTTGACTTTTTTTCAGAGGGGTAATAAACCAGGCCAGGCTCCAATCAGTCTGGTTTGGTACAGAGATGCAAAGGATTTTGAGAGGCCTTTTGTTTATATGTAAACAGATGTGCCTTCAGGCCAAAGTGGCCATGTTTTAGAAGTGACCTATATAATGAAAGGGGAGCAGTCAGCTCTCTAGCTGAGTTGAGCAGTTTTAGTTCAGTCTTGAACTGGTCGGAAGTTCAACAGTGGAAACTCTCTCTCTCTCTGCCCTTCAACTTCAACCTGTGAGCATGTGTTCCATTTATTCTGGTTTTTCAAGGCAGTTTGCTTATTTGGACTGTTATATATATTCAAAACAGCACAATTAAGTCGAGTTGGATAGGCTGAATTCTGTAAGGGTTCTTGATTCTGTTCTTTGTGTTTCATTGTGTAATTGTGTGAATAATTTTTTGTCTATTTTAAAATCTAGTAGTCAACCTAGCTAACGTAATCCAAGTAATTTTCACTTTTACACTTACCAAAACAAATTTCAAAGTTGTGGTTTAGCTGCCTGCTTAAGAATGTTTTAAGTGTCTGGCTTAGCCCATAACAAAATGATGAAAAATAGTGGACCCAGTACCTATCCTTGTGGCACACCACTAGTCACAAGCCTCCAATCTGAAAAGCAACCCTCCACCACCACCATCTGTCTTCTACCTTCAAGCCAGTTCTGTATCCAAATGGTTAGTTCTCCCTGTATTCCATGAGCTTAACCTTGCTAACCAGTTTACCATGAGGAACCTTGTCAAACGCCTTACTGAAATCCATATAGATCAATTCTACCGTTCTGCCCTCATCAGTCGTCTTTGTTACTACTTCAAAAATCTCAATCAGGTTAGTGAGTCATGATTTCCCACACAAAAGCCACGTTGATTATTCCTAATCAGTCCTTGCCTTTCCAAATGCCTGTAACTCCTGTCCTTCAGGATTCCCGCTAACAACTTGTCACCCACTAATGTCAGGCTCAACAGTCAATAGTTCCCTAGCTTTTCCTTCCCACCTTTCTTAAATAGTAGCATCACATTAACCAACCTCCAGTCTTCCGGCACCTCACCAGATCTGTTCTGGGACTTCTGCTCTTTGTAAATTTTATAAATGACTTGGATAAGGAAGTGGAAGGGTGGGCTAGTAAGTTGCCAATGACACGAAGGTTGACGGAGTGGTGGTTAGTGTGGAGGGCTGTTGTAGGTTGCAACAGGACATTGACAGGATGCAGAATTGCAATGATAAGAGGCAGATGGAGTTCAAATAGGAAAAGTTTGAAGTGATTCATTTTAGAAGGTTGAATGCAGAATACAGGATTAAAGGCAGGATTCTTGGCGGTGTGGAGGAACAGAGGGATCTAGGGGTCCATGTCCATAGATCCCTCAAATTGCCACCCAAATTGATAGGGTTGTTGAGAAGGCATATGGTGCATTGGCTTTTATTAGTAGGAGGATTGAATTTAAGAACTGCAAGGTTATGCTGTAGCTCTATAGAGTCCTGGTCAGGCCACATTTAGAATATTGTGTTCAGTTCTGATCACCTCATGAAAGGAAGGATGTGCAAGCTTTAGAAAAGGTGCAGAGGAGATTTACTAGGATACTGCCTGGACTGGAGGGCATATCTTATGCAAAAAGGTTGAGGTAGCTAGGACTTTTCTCATTGGAGCAAAGAAGGATGAGAAGCGACGATAGACATGTACAAGATGATGAGAGGCATCGATACAATGGATAGCCAGAGACTTTTTCCCAGGGTGGAAATGTCTATCACGAGGGGGCATAATTTTAAGGTGATTGGAGGAACGTTTAGGGGAGATGTCAGAAGTCGGTTCTTTACAGAGAGTAGTGGGTGCGTGGAATGCACTGCCAGCAGTGGTGATAGAGTTGCATATATTCAGGACATTTAAACCACTCTTGGATAGGCACATGGATGATAGTAAAATGAAGGGTATGTACGTTGGGTTGATCTTAAAGTAGGATAAAAGGTTGGCACAGCATCGAGGGCCGATAGGCCTGTACTGTACTGTACTATGTTCTGTGGCTATTGATGATACAGATATCTCAGCAGGTGGCCCAGCAATCACTTCCCTATCTTCCCACAGAGTTCTAAGGTACACCAGATCAGGTCCTGGAGACTTATCCATTTTAAGACATACAGCACTTCCTGCTCTGTAGTATGGGCATTTTTCAAGATGTTAATATCTATTTCCCAATGTTCTCTATCTTCCACATCCTTCTCCACAGTAAACACTGATGCAAAATACTCGTTTAGTATCTCCCCCATCTCCTGTGTTCCAGACTTGCTGATCTTTAAGGGACCCCATTCTCTCCCTAGTTACTCTTTTGTCCTTAATGTATTTGTCGACTCCCTTTTGATTCTCCTTAACCTTATTTGCCAAAGCTACCTCAAGTCCCCTTGTGCTTTGTTTATGATTTTCACCACACACTAACACTTAAAACCAGGCTGCAAAACAAGAATCAAAAAGTGTGGTGCTGGAAAAGCACAGCCGGACTGGCAGCATCCACGGAGCAGGAGAGTCGATGTTTTGAGCATAAACACTTCATCAGGAATGTGGAGTGGTGGCAGGGTGGAGGGGGCAGGCAAGGGGCTGAGAGATAAATGGGAAGGGGGTGGAGCTGGGGTGAAGGTAACTGGGAATGCAATAGGTAGATGAAGATGGGTTTGGTGGTGATAGGTCGGAGTGGAGGGTGGAATGGATAGGTGGGAAGGAAGATTGACAGGAAGACAGTTCAAGAGGGTGATGCTGAGTTGGAGTGTTGGATCTGGGATTAGGTGAAGGGACGGGAGATGAGGAAACTGGTGAAATCGCCATTGATTCCGTGTGGTTGGAGAGTCCCAAGGCAGAAGATGAGGTGTTCTTCTTCCAAGATTTGGCCGTGGAGGTGGCCCAGGACTTGCATGGAATAGACTACTTTTAGGGCACCTTTTCTAGCACCGACCCAATGCAGGGTATGCAGAGTGATTCCTCAAGAGGGCTGCTCAGTCATAAAGAAAACTGCCGAAAGCTGCTCTCTGTTCCGATTCCAAGAGCAAAATGACTGAGTCAAATTCCACCACCTATTAGCTAGACCAAAGCTAGGGATTTGCAGAACTCATAATCCTACCCTCATCAATTCTTGTCAGTTGATGCAGGACTTGAGTTTTTGTGTCTGCGTGTACGTGAGTGTGCGTGTGTGTGTATGTGGGGTGGGGTATTGAATTTCTCTATGTGGATTCCTTGTGTGAGAGATCTTTTAATGCGGGAATGCTGTTATACACAAAGGTGCCTTGCTTGAAGGTAGATTCAGTACTAGTAGATTATGTCCCAAACTGCAGTTACAATTTGTGTTTTTCCCTTTGAAGGGAATTAAAAAGCCAATTCTAACTCTAGTGGAGTGCCCATGTGGGACTGAACACTCTTGTTTTCCAGGAGAAAGTAAGGACTGCAGATGCTGGAGATCAGAGTCAAAATGTGTAGCGCTGAAAAAAGCACAGCCAGTCAGGCAGCATCCAAGCAGCAGGAAAGTCGATGTTTCGAGCATAAGCTCTTCATTAGGATGTGGGGGAGGGGATCTAAGGGGACTGAGAGATAAATGGAATGGGGATGGGGCTGGGGGAAGGTAGCTAGGAATGCGTTATGTAGATGAAGACGGCGGTTATGGTGATAGGTTGGAGCCGAGACTAGAACGTATGGGTAGGAAGGAAGATGGACAGGTAGGACAGTTCAAGAGGGTGGTGCCAAGTTGGAGGGTTGGATGTGTGTTTATCAGGTACCTGTTGTTCTTGAATACACTTGAATACCTATACACCATATACATACCCGATAAACACAATCCACCGATTCTTAAACAACAAACCCCAAACAAGAAGACACAACAGGCCCAGAGACTCTAGCCACTCTCTCCTACATCAAAGACATCTTTGAGGTTGCTACCAGACTACTCCGACCTCTTGGCATCTTGGTAGCCCACAAACCTACCAACACACTGAAACAGCTACTGATGAACCTAAAGGACCCTGTACTAACAACCAGCAACTGAATGTCATTTACAAAATACCCTGCAAGAACTGCAACATATAATACATCAGACAGACAGGAAACTAGCCACCAGGATACGTGAACACCAACTATCTACCAAAAGATATGACCAGCTATCACTAGCATCTTTACACACAGACAAAGAAGGACACCACTTCGACTGGGTCCATACATCCATCCTAGGACAAGCTAACAGAGACAGTCAAGGGAATTCCTAGAGACCTGTCAATCAAACCAGAACTCCATAAATAAACACATCACTTTGGACCCTATTTACCAACCTCTGAGAAAAAGGACTGGAAATAATATCACCCACATTAAGAGATCAAGAAACACAAATAGAAAGTGACCCAGAACACTAGCACTTCAAGGGAAGCTCACTGATGATGTTACCTAGCACAGTGATGAATGTCTGAAAACAAACTTACAAGGCCAGCGAGTAAACTTACAATCTGAACTGAAAAAATTGAGAGATTGAATATATATATATTCAAAGTCAGGATGGTGAGTGGCTTGGAGGGAAACACCATCATCTGGAAGTTCCCATGTATTTGCTGCCATTGTTCTTCTAACTGGAAAGTGCTGCCTATTGAGCCTTGGTGAATTTCTGCATATGTATATCTGGATATGTGGTCAGAAATTTAAATAAGATTGCTTCAGTCTCTGTCATCTGCATGGAACTGATGGCTACATATAGAGTTTGTGATGGGGATAAGGACAATGTAACCTTCCCTAAGCCTTAAAGATCTATTTATCCTCTTGCATGCCAATACATCTTTTGATGATCACAATATGAGCAGGCAATTATTACTCTGAAGATGTTGACTGTAGCTGCACAGCAACATCTTGCCTGAGCAGTTAAGCAATAGAATTACTGTACTGTTTTAGAGCAATCAGATAATGAATTGCATTTCATGATACTTGCAATTTATTACTATGTGGGGATTTGTAAATGAGATCATGAATAATGTATGACCTTAGTTAAAAATCACACAGCACCAGGTTATGGTCGAACAGGTTTATTTGGAAGCACTAGCTTTTGGAGCGCTGCTCCTTCATTGGTGGTTGTGGAGTATAACATCATAGGACACAGAATTTATGGCAAATGTTTACAGTGTGATATAACTGAAATTTATATATTGAAAAAGACCTGGATTGCTTGTTAAATCTCCCATCTTTTAGAATGGGCATGTTGGTTTCAGTTCTTTCATATGTAAATTCCAGAACTGTTTTAAAGTTACATTCTCAAGTGAACTTTAACAATAGGTGTCATGTTGACCCAGATAATGCATTGTGCTGTGTGATTTTTAACTTTGTACACTTCAGTCCAACCCCAGCATCTCCAAATCAATGTATGGCCTGATTTCTTAACGGCCATTCACACATCCTCTCTTAACAGTCATTCATGTATCCTCTCGAGACCTTCAAATTATCTTATCATGATTTCTCAGTAACAAAGGCATCATCAGAACATTTAGATATAGGTATTAACTTGCATGCCATGATTCCTATTTAGACAGTAAGGTACATATTAAAGCATAGCTCAGCAGAAGCTCATGAAATTAGCAAGAGTCTGAATCAGTTTAATGATTCACTTTAATTCGAGCTCATATTTGTCTGAAGCCTGAGTCTTATTTTAGCCATTTATAATTGTGAAAAATTTATCATGGTATAATTTGGATACATGAGGTTTTATGTACAATTTTAAATTCAGAAGATCTTATATTACATTGGCACCAAGTCCATATCAAAGTATTGTTGCCTAACTGACATTGCTGATTAGCCACAGATTTGGCGATGGCACCACAACTTTTGCCATATGCATTAATTTTATTAGAAGATTATTTATATGTGCCCACACAATATAGGCAAAACACATTTCACATGCAGTTCTATGTGAACATATTCCACCAATCAGCTACTAACTCACAAAGACACAGGAAAAAATACTTGTACATTGGTTTTCATCAAATGAATTACAGAAAAGGTTGAACTTCAACATTTAAAAAACTGTTTTAATGAGAATATTGAGATCACATACTGTACTCATGTTTAATTTAATAGTCAGAAGTGCAATTATCCACATCCAGATTATCAATTAATCAAAAGTGACTAGTGGCTAACACTGTTTAGTGGCACTTTGATAACATTTATGATAACATGTACAGAATTATAGAACACTAACTTGTGAAAATATCATCATGGCCTGGGAAGCAAATCACAGTCATTTATAAATGCAAATGCTTGCTGTTGTACAAGGCAATCAATAAACTGATAAATAGTGTGGAAATTTCTGACCACAAACATAAAGTTACATATGGCTTCCTTTATATAATTTGCTTTGTTTGTTGCCATAGCATGTATAATGGCTTCAATATTAAAATTTATTTTGTGTGGCTACCTGATGCCCCTGAAATGAATTAGAATACCTTTGACCCACAGGAGCTCTTAGAAAAACTCTTGAAACCTCACCCACTACCTCACTCCTAGTAGGACAGTCAGCAGGAGGGTGATGGAAACAACAAGCTGGATGGCCAGAAGCCAGAAAGTGGTCAATGGGATGTCAAGTGGAGCAGCAAAGCAAGTAACCAATAGCACAGCAAGGAGAGCAACCAGCAGCAAGGTGGGCAGCGAGAGGAAGTGAAGGGCGACCCAACATAACATGGGCACTGCTTCCAGTTCCACTTCTAGTATAATGTAGGCACAGAATGATGATATAATGACACTGACAGCCTGTTATAGTGTATTGGCAATAGATATACCAGAAATGATTACATTTTTGTAAAGCTTCCCAACTGAATTGCAACTTGTGAATAATCATGTATATACAGTCTTGAGTATTAATAGTCACTCTGACATTCTAAATTTACTGTGTAGTGCAAATGGGCCAATTGAGAGAAGCTTACAGCCTTACCAAATTAGTGTAGACACAAAATAATTTTGAAAAATAAATATTATATCCAGGAAATACTGATGTTTCTAGCTAGCGCAGAGCTCGGACCCAATTGACAAAAGACCGCTAATGAGCATTCTCTAAAGTTGATAATTTCCTCTTATAAGTGGAAGGTATCCATTTTGAAATCTATTATTATATAAATGAAAGTGTTAAAGACATTAGTGTTGAGAACAAAATTAATTTGTTCAATGCAAAGAAGATTTCAAAAATCTTCCCAATGACAATTCACCCTGAAAGATGGCTAAAAATCAAAAATTGTAATTTATGACTCCCATCCATCTTTGAAAACCTACATTAAATCCCAATGAAACTAATGCAAGGTAATAAAAGAATATCATACGTAATAAATAATAATAGTTTGAAGCTTAGAATGTGTTTTTCATATGCATCCCAAAACATTCATATTTAAAATCTGGGCAAAGTCTTACCTTTTTTGGCTAAGTGCCAGTTTAGTTGAGTTTTTTGTCATTGCAAGGCATAGTGAGTTACCTCACTGTATCTTCCTGAACGGGCCTCATTCAATACCTATCCTGTCCCCAGAATGTTCCCCTCATCTGATTCTAATCCAATTTTGCCATGTGCCAATCCCAGAACAACTTGCCACGTGGAATATTCCAGAATTAATTGGCATCTCTGGCACCAGTGCTATCTTTAAGTACACATTGTGTTATACACCATCAGTTCAGAGTTGCCCTGCACAATTCCTGACATTTGCCCCCCAAACATAGCAGACAATGGAAAAATGGTCCACTTTTCAGGCGGGGTCCTGGAGATTCTGCTGGTGCTGCAGAGGTGGGATATCTTCATTCCTCAGGACCAGGAGAGGAGGCCACAACATCAGACTATGCTAGCCTGGTCTGAGGTTGCCACCTGGGCCAGTGCAGTCTCAGCCTTCTGCAGGAATGCCCAGTACTCTCGGTCATTGGGCTTTTCCATTCTGCCTGCGCAAGTGTCACTATCTTCTCTCTGATACCTTACACTCTATCTCTGTTCCTGTACCCATATCTCATCAAAAGCTCAAGCTCAATCACTATCAGTATGACTAAAACACCTTCCCCTCTTGGTCTCATTGACCCCAATCTCAACACTGCTCACTGCATGCCCTCTACACTGTCTACTCACTTGTTGGAGACAACTGTCTATCTGCACCAATATTAATAGCTGAACCACCCACTTTCATCTTCCTCTCTCTCATTCCAAGCGGACAAATAACAGTGCAGAAAGAGTCAAGATGGATCATGGAGTGCCTGACATTCAGTTTATCACCCTTAATGTGTAAATCATCCAGACTCTGACCACTGAGTGGCTAAGTGACTGTGTCCAAATCCATGGTCTGTTATCAGAGACTGTCCTTGACTTACTGTGCCAGGACTCCTGAGTGAATACTATCTCCTTTGACATGACCAAGGACTGCTGACAACCATTGTGGCTTTGTATCTGAACTAAACAGCAATACAGCAGGACTATGAGTTTAGTATTTATAGCTGAGGAATCAAGCACAAAAAGACCAGGCATGGCAGTATAATGCAAGACAGTGGTATTGCTGGAATCTTGGTAGGCTCATAGTGAGTAAGCACCAGGACAACAAGCCAACAGGCCTGAGATGCAGACTGGTTCAGTCTATGAACTGAGAGTGTGTCACTGAACTGTGTCCTTGCAGCAGCGTTACAATGGTAGTTGCCAGTGCAGTCCAAGATGCAACACTGAAGTACAGAAGCATCCTTAACTTGGTTGAAAGATGTGCCATAAGAATTCAGAGAGGCTAACACATGTTAGATACCAATCCATGGATGTGAGATGCTTGTGGTCAGTGCCCCTAGACAATTTACTGCCTCAATTTTAACTTCTCATCCAAAGGACAGGACTTCAAGATACAGTAGTCACTCAGTACTGTTCAGGAGTATCATCCCAGGCTACAGCATCAAGACCTAAACATGGACTTGAATGTACAAGCTACTTAGGTAGGGATAAAAACACTAACAGCTGTGCAAAAAGTAAAACAACATAAAACAATTAATTGTGCATATTATTCATTAGACCCACTTTTATTGAAATGTGATATTTCCAATAGCATAGTAACACCTGGTAACAGAAAAAGCCAAGTACATCAAATTAGTTGTGTTGTGCATATGTATTGCAAGTGCCACCGTTCTGCTCATTCAATGTTTATGTGACAAAATTCAATTAAAGCAGGTACTTTGCAATTTTGGATTACTATTGATTGTGCTCATATGTCACTTACAAGCCCCACTCAGAATAGGGACTAATGGAACAAACTAATTGCAGCAAAGAAGTGGATTTTGTTACTGTTAATGATAGATGCCATTATGCTGTCTAATGAGGAGGACAAATCAGGAATGATAATGTTGTCACAAACAGATTAAAAAAACAACTTTAATACATATCTTTGTTTGGGGCAGTTTTATAAAGACATTAAACAGCCAGACAAAGATGGCTATAATCAGATGATTGGACTTAGCAATAACCCTCCAGACACTTCTCAGAAGTCAGACAGACAATCACTGCTTCATGTGCACTTGGTAGAATGGGAATGTTCCTGCTATAAACTGTCTAATGTTCTTTGAGTAGAAACCCTACACAATAAAAGTACAAATTATCCCTAACTTCTAATAAGATGTATTAACGAAAATATGCAATCTTTAAGATGGGCTACATGAGAATGTGTATAGGGTATAAGCAGGTAGGGAAAGAGTTAAATTCTGAGCTTTTGAAACAAGAGGTTCAGCTGAGCATGCATCAGATCAGATAAGAACATACAGTTAACAATGGGGTGCTGGAGGCAAGAGTAATGGGTTAACAAGGTGGGAAAGCATTCATTATGTACAGCCATTTAACAATATTGGAAGAATTCAGTATGTAAGGTCAATTTAACAAGGTGAAAAAATATTTATTATGTGAAGCCAGTTAAGGTCAAGAACATTCATTGTGTAACAGCAGATGGCTTAATCTTTACTGTTGATGCTTGCTGATTGTAACGGTCACCCAATCAATATGTATGTTGCCTTATCTGGATGCTCCTTCCTTTAAAATGACTAAATAATTCATTAAGAAACTGCGATTCCAGAGAAGACCGAGAATTCATGTCTCTTTATATGTGGGTGATCGTTCTCTCTCTCCCTCCAGGACCCAGAATGAAGATGAAGGAAGTAAAACTATGCTGTGTCTCTGAGCATTTTACTTCGACTGTGGGGGGGAATGGAACGACAATATTGGCATAGTCAACAGGATCCAAACGAATAGTTACAATCAGACAGTGTCAGCGGCTGCCCGGAACATTGGTGTCTTGAGACGGACAGAACCACAAGGTAAGATTTTGAACCTTCGTCCCTCTTGATATTCCTGTATGCCTGTGTTACTTCAACAGGGCGGAGGGCGTGGTAGCAGGATGACATACAGGCAGTGGGTTATTTACAGAGCACACCGATCAATGGTAACTGTTTCTACCCCTTCACAAAGACTCAGTTACAAGTCTGTCACAATGCTGTATCCACCTGCCTTTTAACCATGCAGTTTTAAAATAATACTCAGTTGAGGGGTCAGCAGCATTGATCATTCATCTATTGACAATACCAAAACTTGTAACTCCAGGCTACAATGGAAAAGTCTATAAAAAGCAGTCAACAACCTGTATATGTGTTCTGGTGTGGAGGTCCCAATCCGGGTATTCCAGCAACCTGGCGGGTGGTCCCGTCCCAGCATGACGATCTTGATCTGGTATGGCAGTCACATTGGCGATCTTGTCCCAGCGTGGAGGTCTCATTCCAATATGGAAGTCTTCTTCGGTGGTGGCTTCCGGGTATTCCGATGTTCATTATTTTAATTGGCTTTCCCCAGACTGAAGTTGATCCAAGTCTAGATTAGAGTGGTGCTGGAAAAGTACAGCAGTTCAGGCAGCATCCAAGGAGCAGGAAATCGATGTTTCGGGCAAAAGCCCTTCATCCGCCTCTTTTCCTCATGAAAGGCTTTTGCTCGAAATGTCGATTTTCCTGCACCGCGGATGCTGCCTGAACTGCTGTGCTTTTCCAGCACCACCCTAATCTAGACTCTGGTTTCCAGCATCTGCAGTCATTGTTTTTACCTGAAGTTGATCGGAAATCAACTTTACCTTAATTTTTACTTTTTTTTCCTTCTTATCTATGACTTATATCATTAATACAGGCACCATGGTAAGGTGACTTATAAAATTTGTCACTGTATCTTTTTGTAAAGTACATGTGACAATAAATTGCTATTCCCTTCTATCCTGTGCAAGTGATCAACGAGCTTTCATCAAATCAGCAATTCAGAAGTTACTTTTCAGCAATATCTCTCAGACTATCTTTGAACAGATTTTATAAGGAGAATAAACTGTCTATGACTCATGAAGTGCTGGCTAGTCACTCAACCACGTCCACAAAAGAATTCCAGCTTTGGACTTTTGGACTTCATCTTAAAAACAAGGATATTGATAAACTCATATCTCTCTATTGTTTTTTTGAACTAAGTTGTTGCAAATGGAACAATCTGTTTATCCTTTCAATTTGATCTCTCCTGTTCAAGGTTTGTGTAAAGATTTGTAGCTTGGGTGCCAGTTGCAGTTGTTATGGGGACATTTGCCGAGCAGGGAATTTGGTTTGCAGATATTTCATTCCTTCTCTACGTAACATCCTCAATGCTGAGTATCCTCCCGTGAAGCGCTGCTGTTATGTGTCAATTGGAGTTTATTTGGTTTTGTTCCCGCTGCTTCCAGTTGCCAGTTCCAATTGTTCATTGCAGTCGTCAGTATATTGGGTCTATGTCAATGTATTTATTGAAGGAGTCCGTGGATGAGCGCCAACTTCCAGGAATTCTCTGGCTGTCCTCTGTTTGGCTTGTCCTATTATTGTTGTGTTGTCCCAGTCAAATTTGTGGTTCTTGTCATCTGCGTGTAAAGATAATAGGGATAGCTGGTCGTGACATTTACTAGTTAGTTGATGTTCATCAATGTGTGTGTATTTAGGTGGTTGCTATTAAAGTTCAGGATCTGGTCTGTGTGTGGGATTTCTCTGTACACTTTTGCTGTGCATTCCCCATTCTGTGTTCTTTCTACCATGTTCACTGAGCTAGGAATTTGGTGTGCAAACATATAAAAGAGAAGCTGCATTAAGACTCTATTCAAAAAGGCTACAACAGACTGCAGCACTCCTGACCTGTGAAGAAAAGAAGAACACCTCTCCAAAGTTTTTGCCAAGAACGGTATTCCCGCAACTTCATCTGCAGATGCCTGGCATACAGACAACACACCAAAGATATGCCATCACACAACACACTAACCACTCCACCTTATATATAAAAAAAATCTCAGAACTGACAGCCAGACTCCTCCAACCACTCGGATTTTTGACAGCTCATAAATCGACAACCGTGCTCAGACAACAACTTACCAGAACAAAAGACCCTTTATCCATCATGTGCCAGACAAATTTGATGTACAAGATTCCATGCAGAGACTGCACAAAACACTACATAGGACAAACAGGCAGGCGACTAGCAATCCACATAGATGAACATCAATAGCACTGAGGACATCACCTAGAAAGGGGATGAAACATCCGTAAACTAAATTCCCAGCTCGGCGAACATACCCACAACAACTGCATTCTTTCCTGTGTTGGAAAGTACCCTCACCCTGATATCTAAGCATGTGTAAAATTATCCTTACATCTAGTTTAACTTTACAATAGCATTTTTGTGGTCCTTATGAAGTCAGATTCCATCACAAAAGAAAATGGAGGAAAACACCATCACCGTTTAAAAAAGGGAAAAAAATTAAATTATAATCTGCTTATGGAAAGGAGGTGATGATGAGGGGAGAAATTTGTGTTAAAACATGCAACAAATCTACAACAAAATACAGACTTAAAATTGTCAGGACATTACTGCATACAAGAGATGGAGTCGACAGAGTCATGGAGCCATATAGCACAGAAATAGATCCTTTGGTTGAGCTCACCCATATCAACCAAGTTTCCCAAACTAAACGAGTCCCACTTGCCTACGTTTGGCCAGTATTTCTCTAAACCTTTCCTATCCATGTACCTGTTCAAATATCTTTTAAATGTTGTAACTGTACCTGCATCTACCACTTCCTCTGGCAGTTCATTCAACATATGAACCACCCTCTGTCTAAAAATGTTGCCCCTCAGGTCCCTTTTAAATCTTTCTCCTCTCACCTTAAAAATATGCCCTCTAGTTTTGAACTCCCCTGCCCTAGGGTAAAGAATTTTGCTATTCACCTTATCCGTACCCCTCACAATTTTATAAACCTCTATAAGGCCGAAAAGTTATAGTGCGACTGCTTTGATGCACTTTAGTCAATTCTTTGACTAGTAAAAGAGTGTCAGTGGGGCAGTCATGGCATGTAAGAAGGGTGGGAACATTAAGACCTTATTAACAAAAATTAAGTTTCTCCAAGGTTCAGTGCATTGGGGCACTAGGACCCTGTTGAGTACTAGCATGAATGGTGGCAGGCTGTTGGACTGTCTGTGCCCTCTCTCTCTGCTGCCCTGTGCAGCTGGGAAGCCACTAACAGCCACCTCATCCCAACTCCCAAGATCAAGTTCTTCAGCAACAAGATAAGTGTGGGGTACTGAGGGAAGGGGGGGTGGGAAGGGTCCTTTTATTTTCAAAGAGTTTTTGGGACTCTGTGATTTTAAGTTGAATGGGGGGGGGAATTGCTGACCACTTCCTTAAACTTTTCGAAACTCGGGCCATGAAGGGTTGCGGTACCTACCTTCCCTATTCTGCTCCCAAACAATAATGCCTGGTGATCTGTATAAACAGGGTATTCTCTATAGGACTACAGAGAGAGTGCAAGTAAGTGGAATTGAAATGCCCATCAGCCATGATTAAACAGCAGAGTGATCTTGATGGGCCGATTGGCCTTGCTTCCACTCCTATGTCTTATGGTCTTATAAGGCCAATTCCCAGCCTATCCAGCATCTCCTTAAAACTCAAAGCCTCCAGTCCTGGTAACATTTTTGCAAATCTTTCCCGAACCCTCTCCAATTAAATAATATCCTCCCTGTAGCAGGGTGACCAGAACTGTATACCATACTCCAAAGATGCCCTCACCAATATCCTGCACAACTTCAACATGACATTCTAACTTCTATGCTTGATGGCCTGAGCAATGAAGGCAGAGAGAAGTGTCACCCCAAGATCTAACAAAGGAGCAATATTTGAGGCCAGATACTTTCTTTGAAAGCAGTTCTTAAATTACCAACTGTAGTGTAAGAGTTGAAGATCAGATTTGTGATCACCTCTTCTACCTATGATAATTAAAGTCACAACTGATGAACTATAGGTGTTCATTCTTTCAATGAGTTAAAAAGGAATCTGAATTGAGTCTGCATTTGCTAGGTAAGAATGTGTCATTTGTGCAAACCTAATTTAGATTATGGTTTGTAGTTGACATTAAAGAAAATCTTAAGTTTAAAATTCTGTAGTTGCGAGGTTTGAACAGGTTTACTTTCAAAGATTGCATTGAAAGGGTAGTCTAATTAAGAATTTGCTGAAATTGGATTCTCATGAAACGATTAAGCTTAGGCTGTTTAATTTGAAACTATATATAAGTAGACAACTTGCATGTAACTTGCAATGGAGTGCTTGAGTTCAGCATCTCAAGGAGGTCAATGACCTAAGGAGAGAGATGCTTGTCTACAGACAAGTGAAGGCCAAATTCCAACAAAAGACCCATGACATGAAGAACAGATGGTATGAAAAGAGCACAGGAAATCAAGAAAGTTGCTGATAGCTGTGGTGTGCTTATATTCTTTAGTAGTTAAGACCCATCTATGCCCCAAGCACCACAGACTTAGCCCACTTAGAGTGGTGCTCATCAAGCACTTCAACTGAGACTCAGTCCTCAACGTAGTCCTCAAACACAAACCACAGCATATTACGTGATACCACCTCATCACAATCCCAGTCCAATATGAAGCTGAAAGATAACAGACAAAGATGGAATCACCACTTAAATGTGATGGAGAAGCCTCGTGGAATGAATACATAATCTAATTTTTGTGGGCATCCCTGCACCAATGAGACTGCAGCAGTTCCAGAAGATATCTCATTATATATTGCTCAAAGGGAACTAGGAATGGGAAATATATGCTGGATGTGCCAATGACACATCCCATAAATAAATTTTACAATGATCAGTCATACAGAGTAAATAGGGAAAAGAAAGCTGAAGATTGCAGAAAGACAGCCCTCAACTGATCTGTTGGTAGCACTTATTCTGTAGAACTGTGATGTAATGTATTTTAAGATGGCAAACAAAGCAAGGGAAAACATAATAAATGTTCGAATAGATAAGGTGTAGAGGTGCAAAGGGACACTGGAGTGTCTGAAAGTAAAATGACAAGTAAATAAATCAGTTAAAAGGCCACATGGAATTATTTTCTTTATTGGCATAGGCATAAAATATAAGAATGGGTAGTTTATGGTAGAACTGTGTAAAGTTAGGCAGCAAATAACATAATGTTTGCAATTTTGTCAACACATTACAGGAAGGATATGACCGCACTGAAGATGGTACACGGGAGCCTTATGAAGATGTTTCATGGGAGCCTTATGAAGATGTTTAAGGAACGTTAAAAAAAGAAATAGAACATAAAACAGTACAGCAGAGTAGAGGCCCTTCAGCCCTCAACCTTTTATTCTACTCTAAGATCAAACTAACCTACATATTTTTCAATTTACTATCATCCATGTGCCTATCCAGGAGTCACTTAAATGTCCCTAATGTATCTGACTCTACCGCCAATGCTGACAGTGCATTCCATGCACCCATCACTCTCTATGTAAAGAACCAATCTCTGATATCTCCCCTAAAGCTTCCTCCATTCACCTTAAAATTATGCCCCCTCATGATAAGACATTTCCACCCTGGGAAAAAGTCTCTGGCTATCCACTGTATCTAGGCCTCTCATCATCTTGTGCACCTCTAATAAATCACCTCTCATCCTTCTTCGCTGTAATGAGAAAAGCCCTAGATCCACCAACCTTTCTTCATAAGACGTGGCCTCCAGTACAGGCAACATCCTATTAAATCTCCTCTGCACCATCTCTAAAGCTTCCACATCCTTCCTATAATGAGGTGATCAGAACTGAACACAATGCCTGTCTTCCAAGTGAGGTCTAAATAGGGCTTTATGGAGCTGCAGTATAACCTTGCCGCTCTTATAAACACCACTGTTTAAAAAAAGGTGTTGGCAAAAGGCAGGTAACTATAGGACAGTTAGCTTAACATCTGTGGTCGGGAAAATGCTGGAGGCTATCATTAAAGAAGAAATAGTGAGACATCTGGATGGAAAGGTTCCATCAGGCAGATGCAGCATGGATTCAGAAGGGATGGTCAAGTTTGACAAAGTTACTGGAATTCTTTGAGAATGTAACAAGTGCAGTGGATGGAGGGGAACAGGTGGATGCTGTATACTTGGATTTTCAGAAGACATTCGATAAGGTGACACATAAGAGACTCATCCATAAGATAAGAATGCATGGAGTTGCGGGGAATTTACTAGCACACATAGAAGACTGGTTAACCAATAGAAAACAGAGAATTGGGATTAATGGGTGTTTCTCTAGTTGGAGATCAGTGGTGAGCGGGATGCCGCAGGTTTTGGTGTTGGGCCCGCATATATATATATATAAATGATTTGGAAGAGGTGACAGAATGAAACATATCTAAGTTTGCTGAAGACACTAAATTGAGTGGAAAGACAAATTGTGCAGAGGATGTGGAGGGCCTGCAGAGAGACTTAGATAGGTTAAGTGAGTGGGCAAGGGTCTAGCAGACTGAGTACAATGTTAGTAAATGTGATGTTATTCACTTTGTAAGTAAAATTAGGTTACAGTATTATTTAAATTGTGAAAGATTGCCGCATGCTGTTGTGCAGAGGGACTTAGGAATGCTCATACATGAATCACTAAAAGTTGATTTGCAGGTGCAACAGGTAGTCAGAAAGACAAATGGAATATTGATTTTCATTGTGAGAGGGACTGAATTTAAGAGCAGGAGGTTCTGCTGCAACTGTACAAGGTGTTGGTGAGACCACACCTGGAGTATTGTGTGCAGTTCTAATCTCCTGACTTGAGGAAGAATATACTGGCTTTGGAGGCAGTGCAGAGGAAGTTCAACAGGTTGATTCCAGAGATGAGAGGGTTACCCTACGAGGAGAGGTTGAGCCGCCTGGGACTGTATTCGCTAGAATTTAGAAGAATGAGAAGGGATCTTATAGAGACATATAAAGTTATGGAAGGGATAGAAAAGATAGAGGCAGACAAGTTGTTTCCACTGGTGGGTAAGACTAGGACTACAGGACATGGCCTCAAGATTAGGGAAGAGTAGATTTAGGACAGAGGTGAGGAGGAACTGTTTTTCCCAGAGAGTAATGAATCTATGAAATTCTCTGCCCAAGGAAGCGATAGAGGCAGCTTCATTAAATATATTCAAGACACAGCTGCGTCAACTTTTACATGGTAAGGGAATTAAGAGTTATGAAGATAATGCAGGTAGGAGGAGCTAAGACAATGGATAGATCAGCCATGATCTTGACGAATGGTAGAGCAGACTCAATGGGCCAAATGGCCTACTCCTGCTTCTATTACTATAAAACTACTATGAAACTATGAAAGTCAATCCCCCGTTAATGAAAGCCATATACCATATGCTTTCTTAACAACCCTATCAACTCAGGTGGCAACTTTGAGGGATTTATGGAGGTGGACCCCAAGATCCCTCTGTTTCTCCACACTGCCAAGAATCCTGCCTTTAACCCTGTAATCTGCATTCAATTTTGACCTTCTAAAATAAATCACTTCACACTTTTCCAGGTTGAACTCCATCTACCACTTCTCAGCCCAGCTCTGCATCCAGTCAATGTCCCGTCGACAGCCCCCACACTATCCACAACTCCACCAACCTTCGCGCCATTGGCAAACTTGCTAGTCCACTCTTCCACTTCCTCACCCAAGTAATTTATAGAAAACAGAAAGAGGAGAGGTCCCACAACAAATCCCAGCAGAACACCACTGGCCATGAGCTCCAAGGTGAATACTTTCCTTTTACTATCACCCTCTATCTTCTATGGGCCAGCCAATTCTGTATCCAGATTGCCAAATTCCCATGCCTGCCTACTTTCTGAACGAGCCTACCATTGGAAAACTTATCAAACGCCTTGCTAAAATCCAAATCCCTCCCATTCACTGCTCTACCTTCATTAATGTGTTTTGTCACATCCTCAAAGAATTTATTAAGGCTTGTGAGGCATGATCTGCCCCTCACAAACCTGTGCTGATTATATCTAGTCAAACTATGCTTCTCTAAATAATCATACATCCTGTCTCTCAGAACCCTCTCCAATAATTTGCCCACCACCGACATAATCCCCAGGGTTATCCCTATTCCCTTTCTTGAACAAGGGAATAACATTTGCCACCTTTAATCATCTGTACTACGCCAGGAAGCAAAGATCATCGTCAAAGGCACAGCAATCTCTTCTCTCCTTCCCCTCGAAACCTTGGGTATATCCTGTCTGGCCCAGGGGCATATCTAACCTCATGTTTTTCAAAATTTCCAGCACACCCTTCTTTTTATCAACCTGTTTGAGCATATCAG
Organism: Chiloscyllium punctatum; assembly: GCF_047496795.1. NCBI lineage: Eukaryota > Metazoa > Chordata > Chondrichthyes > Orectolobiformes > Hemiscylliidae > Chiloscyllium > Chiloscyllium punctatum. The sequence continues at coordinate 44,165,759 of NC_092746.1, read as the reverse complement.
CCTGTTTCACGCTGTCCTCACAAATGACAAGGTCCCTCTTACTAGTGAATACTGAAGCAAAGTATTCGTTAAGGACATCCCCTAGCTTTGAGAAAAGTCTGGATATTCTGCGGGTTTACTTTTGGAATAAAGAAGGTTGAGATGAGTTTTAGATGAGGTGCAAGGAGGCTAGACACTGGATTGCAACGGCCTGCTTCCATCAACAGAGCAACAAATAACAATTTGAGGATTCCTTGGCCCCCGACAGTGGCGGAATCAGGAATACACTGCTTGAAAGGGTGATAGTCACAGAAATCCCCAATACTTTTTAAAAAAATATTTGAGCTGAAGGTTTACATGGCTAGAGGCTGTGGAAGAGTCTGTTAAGTGTGCAGCAACTCAATGGACTAGATAGCCCTCCTCCGTGCAGTTTCTGTTTCACATTGTCAGCATCCAGTATGTTTTATTTCTAAGTTATATGTTTGTAAATCGGCTGCATATGATATGCCCAACTCTTACCCTGACCCACCCCGCCAGGGAAGGCGATGTCGTTTCTACAGCAACATCCAATCAAGGTCCAACTCGTGCAACAGCATCAATGATCCGACTAGCAGCAGAAACCCCTGCCGGATCTACTGTCACAAAAAAAAATGTCAAGAAGTAAGACACATTTTATAAAAGGCGACATTTATCACTGCATTCGTTTCTATTTAGAGTAGTCCGAAGGAAAAAAAGGTGTGAGGTGGCAGAGGTACGTTCTGATTCAGCGTCCCCACTCTGGTCCTTGCATAGACCAGACATTCGGAGGAATATATGTGCCGTACCTGAGGTGTAGAAGTATCCGAGAGCGGGTGTTTCCGGTGAGGATATGGTCGCTAGTCGCCAGGGAGACGAGATGGCGCCGGCTGGGGTTGCGGCTGCGCAGGTGCGCGCTCTGTACAAACGGCTCCTGCTCGCGCACCGGCTGCTGCCTGACGATCTGCGCGCGATCGGTGACCGTTACGTCCGCGAGGAGTTCAGGAGGAGCAAAGGGCTCGGAGTGGAGGAGGCGGACAGGTTCCTGAAGGAGTGGGAGGTAGGAGCATGCACAAAGCAAGCGGGCGGTGAGCGCCGGGTGTCTTCCTGGGCCACACGGTGTGAGAGAGAACTGCACTGATCCTCATATCTTCCCTCACCCCCCGTCCGGGCCCACTGGATGCATAATGTAGGCTAACAACACCGGCGTCCTCTGCTCCTCGGATGCTCCCTGACCGGCTGTGCTTTTCCAGCACCACACCCTCAACTCTGATCTCCAGCATCTACAGTCCTCCTCACTTTTTCCAACACCGGCACCTCCTCAAGGACAAGAGACGAGGTATATTCTTGTGCAAACAGAGCAGTCAAATCCATCCCCATCTTATCACCTGGAACTTCAGCAATAGCCTGCTCACTGACATTCAGTTCGGGTCCTCCCAGGGCTTGACTTCATTAACAGTCTTGGTTCAAACATTGATTACAAAGACAGAAATTGAACTCCAGAGGTGAGGTGAGAGTGACAACCCTTGACGTCAAGGCTGCATTACACTGAATGTGGCATCAAGGAGCCCGAGCAAATCTTGAGTCAATGGGAATCAGGTGGCAAGCATTTCACTGTTTGGGTTGCACCTGGCACAAATGAAGATGGTTTCTGTGGGAGTTACTCAGGGAATTGTTGAATTAACCTGTCCCGATATGTTATGACCCATGTCTTGAGCAGGTGGGACTTGAACCCAGACTTTCTGGCTCACAGTTAGGGACAATATCACTGTGCCGCAACAGTGATCAGAATCATTACAGCTGTCCAAGAGCTTTCTCATTTCCTAACTGGTACAAATGAGTGAAGGGACTGAAGTATTATCTTTCAACAGATATCTTCTATTCAGCAATTAACCTCTAGAGCAGGTGGGACCTGAACCTGGATGTCCTGGTCCAAAGTAAGGTTATTAAACATTATTGTGTTGTGAATCCAGTGATAGGGAGGCTGATTTGCCAGCCCTATGTTGTAACGCCTCTGGAGCAGATGGGACTTGAACCCAGGCTTCCTGACACAGAGGTAGGGGCACTACAACTGTGCCACAAGAGCCCCTGTTGTGACAGATAGTGTTCTAGGCCCAATTTCAGCTACTTCATCAATGACTTTACCTACATCCTAAGGTCAGAAGCAGGGATGTTCACTGTGCAACGTTCAACATCATTTCAGATGCCTTAGATAATTGAGGATGACACAAATTGCTATCTAAATCCAGCAAGACCTAGTCAAGATGCAGGCTTTGGTTAATAAGTGGCAATAACATTCGCACCACATAATGGTCTTCTCCAATAAGAGAAAAATCTAACCCTTGCACCTCCTTCGCATTCAGTGGTGTTACTATCCTGGGTTCCCATTGACCAGAAGCTGAACTGGACTAGCCATCTACATATAAAGTGACCACAAGAGCAGATCAGAGACTGTTTTCATATATAGCAATGAGTAACTCACCATCTGACTCCCCAAAGCCTATCCGCCATCTACAAGACACAAATCAGGACTGTGATAGAAGACTAGGAGAAAGTGGAGTCTGCAAATGCTGGAGATCACAGTTGAGAGTGTGTTGCTGGGAAAGCACAGCAGGTCAGACAGCATCCGAGAAGCAGGAGAATCAACGTTTTTGGCGCGACTGGGGTGGCACGGTGGCTCAGTGGTTGGCACTGCTGCCTCATAGCACCAGGGACCCGGGTTTGAGTTCTGCCTCGGGTGACTGTCAATATGGAGTTTGTACATTCTCCTCGTGTCTGGATGGTTTTCCTCCGAGTGGTCCAGTTTCCTCCCACAATCCAAAGTTCAGGTGAATTGGCTATGCTAAATTGCCCATAGTCGGGGTAAATATAAGGTAGGGGAATGGGTCTGGATGGGCTACTCTTCGGAGGGTCGGTGTGGACTTGTTGGGCCGAAGGGTTTGCTTCCATACTGTAGGGAATCTAATCATAAGCTCTTCATCAGGAGTCCTGATGCTCCTCTGATGCTGCGTGACCTGCCTTTCCCAGCAACACACTCTCGACTGTCATGGAAGACTCCCCACTGGTCTGGATGCCCCAACAACAATCAAGGCGTTTGACACTATCCAAGACAGAAAACCTCACTAATTTGTACCATATCTACAAACACTACCCACTTTGATGCTCAGAAGCAGCAGTGTGTACCAGCCACCAGACAAACTGCACCTTTGACAGATCCTTTGACAGCACCTTCCAAACTCATGACCACGACCATAGAAGGACAAGAGCAGCAGATGCATGGAAGGACCACAATCTAGAAATTCTCCTCCAAACTAGTGAATGGCTTTCGTGGAACCCAAACTGAATGTCACTGAACATATTATTGCTGACCAGATACTGTTTGCCAAGTAAATGCTGTGGCTGCAAGAGTAGTTCAGGAGCTAGGAATCCCACAGCAATTAATTCACTCATAGGGCTTAAAACTAAGATCTTGAAACATTTTACTTTCACATTTTGCGCACACAAACTGCTGTAACAATTCTGTTTTTTCACAGGAAAAGTAAAATAGATCATCTGCAAAGTTGATGTTACTCAAATCCCAAATACTGCACTTGCTGAAAATATGAAATGCAAGGAGAAAATATGGGAATAATTTGGGTTAGGGAATATCCGAGGAAGGTGAAATCTCGCATTTGAGGTTGGTATGTGAACCAACCTCAATCAGAATGTGCGATTGGTCATCAGAAAATGCAATTTCTAAGGTTCTTTTTAAAGGATTCTGTGATTGGCAACAAATTCCTGTTGGAAGGGCTTATGCTCGAAACGTCAATTCTCCCGCTCCTCAGATGCTGCCTGACATACTGAGCTTTTCCAGCACCATACTCTCGACTCTGATCTCTAGCACCTGCAGTCCTCACTTTCTCCAAGTTACAAATTACCCAATTTTAGATGGGACTTGTGTGACATTGGTGACATGCATTGTTATTCTTCACTGAAGCACTTTGATTTTTTTGTTTCTCGTATTATGTCATGACACGAAAATCCAGCAGGTGACAGAGCAAGCTTTCAATGGCTGTAAAAAGCATCTGTCAACCGTACTCTTTAGAAATGTATCTCTCATGGGATTACATTGTCAAAAGTAGTCTCATTCCCTCATTGTTTAAATAATTAACTTTTTTTATATAAAAAAATTATTATGCTTCGTTTCATTCACTGTCTTCCTGCTTCCCCATTTTGTTCCAGAATGTTATTCAGTCACAGAGAACTTACAATGCATCTTATTGTGCAGGATAATATCCTGGCTTTCGCTAAGCATGAACTCCCATATGGAAGTGTCTTGCCCCATATTAAAGAATCACCACCTGGCTACACTTCTCATCACTACTTGATAACAGCATGGTCCTGATCATCTTGCATTCTCCTCCTAATCTGGTTAACGCCTGTCTGTGCCTTATCCCTTTCTAACCCTGGTTGTTCCTTCTGGTATGGTCACCATCTTTGTTAAATTATATCTCAAGTAGTGCAAACTTGAATGTACCTGTCGAACATCTGACTTAACTGTCTGCTAAAAATATCAAAGGTCTTTTTTTCCTTCTATTAAAACTATTTCCAGTACTCTAAAACTTTCCTGAAGGGCAAAGATATTCCCTAGCTTTTCTTCACTATCACAATTCCTTAAATTCCTTTTCTCTGTTTCTTTCACTCTCATGTCAGCAAGTGTGAGGAGCTTATGGATGACTTTGTAAGGAAATGGAGTATTCAGCTGCCTTTCTTGCTTCCTCTTTTACCTCATCTCCCATGCTACTCCTTCCCCAAGTTACACACCTCCTGGTCCTGAATCATCCTTTTTCTTGTTGAATCTGAGGGTTGGGACTGAGATAAGGTGGGGGGAGGGGAAATGAGGAAGCTGGAAAAATCCGCATTCATTGCGTGTGGTTGGAGGGTTCCTAGGCGGAAGATGAGGCGCTGTTCCTCCAGGCGTCGTGTGGCCAGGGTCTGGCAATGGAGATGGCCAAGGACCTGAATGTCATTGGCAGAGTGGGAGGGGGAGTTAAAGTGTTCTGCCACGGGGCAGTTGGGTTGGTTGGTGCAGGTGTCCCAGAGGTGTTCCCTGAAACGTTCTGCAAGTAGGCGGCTTGTCTCCCCAATGTAGAGGAGACCACATCGGGTGCAACGGATACAGTAAATGATGTGCGTGGAGGTGCAGGTGAATTTGCAATGGATATGGAAGGATCCATTGGGGCCTTGGAGGGAGGTGTGGGCGCAAGTTTTGCACTTCTTGCGGTTGCAGGGGAAGGTGCCGGGAGTGGAGGTTGGGTTGGTGGGGGGTGTGGACCTGACGAGTGAGTCGTGGAGGGAGTGGTTTCTCCTGAATGTTGATGGGGTGGAGAGGGAAATATATCCCTGGTGGTGGGGTCTGTCTGGAGGTGGCGGAAATGACGGAGGATGATACAATGTATCTGGAGGTTGGTGGGGTGGAAGATGAGGACCAGTGGGGTTCTGTCCAGGTGGCGATTGGAGGGGCGGGGTTGAAGGGCGGATGTGCAGGAAGTGGAGGAAATGCGATGGAGAGCGTCGTCGACCACGTCGGAGGGGAAATTGCAGTCTTTGAAGAAGAACGCCATTTGTGTTGTTTGGTAGTGGAATTGGTCCTCCTGGGAGCAGATGTGGAGGAATTGGGAATATGGGATGGCGTTTTTACAGGGGGCAGGGTGGGAGGAGTTGTACTCAAGGTAGCTGTGGGAGTCGGTCAGTTTGTAGTAAATTCTGTGTTGAGTCGGTCACCCGAGATAGAAATGGAGAGGTTTGGAAGGGGAGGGAGGAGTCTGAGACGGTCCAGGTAAATTTGAGGTCGGGGTGGAAGGTGTTAGTAAAGTGGATGAACTGTTCAACCTCCTCGTGGGAGCACGAGGTAGCGTCAATAAAATCATTGATGTAGCTACGGAAGATGGACTGTTCTACATATCCAAAAAAGAGGCAGGCATAGCTGGAGCCCATCCGGGTGCCCATGGCAACACCTTTGGTTTGGAGGAAGTGGGAGGATTGGAAGGAGAAATTAAGAGTGAGGACCAGTTCAGTCAAAGGAGGGTGTCAGTGGAAGGGTACTAGTTGGGTCGGCGAGAGAGGAAGAAGCTGAGGGCTTGGAGCCCATCATTATGGGGGATGGAAGTGGATAGGGACTGGATGTTCATCATGAAGATAAGGCGTTGGGGGCCAGGGGAGCGAAAATCATGGAGGAGGTGGAGGGCATAGGTGGTGTCCCGAACGTAGGTGGGGAGTTCTTGGACTAAGGGGGACAGGGCAGAGATGAGTTCGGTGGGGCAGGAGCAGGCTGAGACAATGGGTCAGCTGGGGCAGTCGGATTTTGGGTAGGAGGTAGAAACGGGCGGTGCGGGGTTGTGGGACTCTGAGGTTGGAGGCAGTGGATGGGAGATCTCCTGAGGTGATGAGGTTATTGATGGTCTGGGAGATGATGGTTTGGTGGTGTGAGGTGGGGTCATGGTCAAGGAGGCAGTAGGAGGAAGTGTCCGCGAGTTGGCGTCTAGCTTCAGCGGTGTAAAGATCGGTGTGCCACATTACCACTGCGCCTCCCTATCTGCCGGTTTGATGGTGAGGTTGGGATGGAGTGGAGGGATGCGTGTTGTGAGGGTGAGAGGTTGGAGTGGGTGAGAGGGGTGGACAGGTTGAGGCCGTCAATGCCGCGGCGGCAGTTGGATATATAGAGATCGAGGGTGGGTAAGAGGCCAGCGTGGGGTGTATTGGAGGCAGGAGAAGGGGTCGTCGGAGGGTGGGCGAGAATCCTTGTTGAAGAAGTAGGCGCGAAGGTGGCGGAAGAAATGCTCGATACCTAGCCGCGTGTCGAACCCACTGATCCGGGAGCATAGGGGGATGAAGGTGAGGCCTCTGCTGAGGACTGATTGTTCATCCTCAGAGAGGGGGAGGTCTGGAGGGATAGTGAAAATACGGCAAGGCTGGGAGCTAGGACCTGGCGTGGGGCTGGAGCTGGGAGGCGGAGTTTGTTGTGGGGGCAGAGATTGACGTGGGGGCGGTGTAGTCCTTGAGCAGGTGAGTGATGTCACTGGAGGCAGAAGTGGCTGTGGCAACGGCCACTCCGGGGCGGGTCACTGGGGGTGGAAGTGGCTGTGGCGACTGCCGTCACTGGGGGCGGAAGTGGCTGCGGCGACGGCCGTCACTACTTTAACTTCCCGTCCCACTCCGCCAATGACATGCAGGTCCTTGACTGCCTCCATCACCAGACCCTGGCCACACGATGCGATGAGGTGCTCTTCCTCCACCTAGGAACCCCCCAACCACGTGCGATGAATGCAGATTTCTCTAGCTTCCTCATTTCCCCTCCCCCCACCTTTTCTCAGTCCCAACCCTCGGATTCAGCACCGTCCTCTTGACCTGCAATCTTCTTCATGACCTCTCCGCCTCCATCCCCTCTCTGGCCTATCGCCCTCACCCTCACCTGCTTCCACCTATCGTATTCCCAGAGCCCCTCTCCCAAATTCCCTCCTCCCTACCTTTTATCTCAGCCCGCTTGGCACACCAGCCTCATTCCTGGAGAAGGGCTTATGCCCGAAACGTCGATTCTCCTGCTCCTCAGATGCTGCCTGGTCTGCTGTGTTTTTCCAGCACCACGTTTTTCAACTCTGGTACTCCAGCATGTGCAATCCTCACTTTCTCCTAAAGGCTTTATCATAGTCCAAGTAAACAATGTCTACTGCTCTGCCCTCATCAGTCTTCTTGGTTACTTCCTCAAAAAGCTCAATCAACTTTTGTGAGACATGATTTCTCTCACACAAGATCATGCTGACTATTCCTAATCATTCCTTGCCTCTCCAAATGCATATAAATCCTATCTTTCAGAATCATTTCCAACACCTTACTTACCACCAAAGTCAGACTCAGGCCGACAGTTCATTTTGGAGAAAGTGAGGATTGCAGATGCTGGAGTGTCAGAGTCGTACAGTGTAGTGCTGGAAAAGCACAGCAGGTCAGGCAGCATCCAAGAAGCAGAAGAGTCAATGTTTTGGGCGTAAGCCCTTCATCAGGAATGTGGAGGAGGAAGGGGGCCGAGAGATAAATAGGAGGGTGGGGATGGGGATGGGCTGGGGCTGGGGCTGGGGGGAGGATAGCTGGGAAGGTGATAGGTCGATGGGGAGGGTAGAGTGGATAGGTAGAAAGGAAGATGGACAGGTCAAGAGGCAGTGCTGAATTGGAGGGTTGGATCTGGAATGAGGTGAGGGAGGAGGAGAAATTTTGGATACGAGTGAAGTCAATGTTGATGCTGTGTGGTTGAAAAGCCACAAGGTGGAAGATGGGGCGTTCTTCTTCCAGTCGGTGGGTGGCTTTGGTTTGGCAGTGGAGGAGGTTCAGGACTTTCATATCCTTGGGGAGTTGAAGTGATAAGCCACGGGGCAGTGGGGTTGTTTAGTGCATGTGTACAAAAGATGTTCCCTGAAACACTCTGTTGGTTGGTGTCCTGTCTCCCTGATATAGAGGAGACCACATAGAGAGACACCATAGATGAAGTAGGTGGATGTGCAGAAAAATGTCTTCCAGATGTGAAAAGATCCTTTGGGGCCTTGGACAGCGGTGAGGGGGAGGTTCACAGTGTAGAGTGGCAAGGCAAGTGCCAGGTGACGAGGGTAGGTTGGTGGAGGCACGAACCTAAGAGGAAGTCATGGAGGGAACGGTCCCTGCGGAATGCAGATAGGGGTGGGGAAGGAAATATATCTTTGGTGGTGGAGTCTGATTGTAGGTGGCAGAAATGGCAGAAAATAATATGCCTGTATCTGGAAATTAATTGGGTGCAAGGTGAGGAACGGGGAGTTCTATTCTTGTTGTTTCTGTGACAAAGCTGCTCCTTTAACAAGGTTATGTTGTCCTTTGCTTTATTTTCAATGGGGTTTTAAAAGACACAGACTCTGAAAAATCTAAGTTGAAGGTTTTAGGGCCAGTTTGAGTATAGTTAACAGATATTGCCTCAGGCAACAGGCGTTCAAATATTTGAAAAAAAACTTATGCAATGAAAGGGGAGTGGCTAGTTCTCCCAGCTCAGCTTTTCTCTGGTTTGGTTTTTAGCAGTAGTGTTTTGAAGTTGCTGGAGCCAAAGAAGCAGGTCTCTCAGAGATCTCTCTCAGACTGTAAGAACCTTTGTTTGATCTTACTTTTTGTGCCATGGTGTGTTTATGGGGATTGTTGCAAGTATTTGGACCAATATCATTAAGTTAGGATGATCTGTTAGGTTTTGGTAGGTTATTATTCTGTCTTCTGTTCTCTTTGTGTTTCAGTCGTAATCTTGTAAATAGATTCTGTTTTATTTAACACTAAGTGGGTTGACCAGCTGCATCACTCTTTGTAATTTCCACGTTACACCTAAGTTAGCATCTGGGATACTTTCCTGAAATGTTTTCAGGGGGGTCTGACCTGATCCACAACACTTCTATAGTTTATTTTGACCACCTACACACTTGATCACATACCACTTAACCACACCACACAACAGCAGTTCGTAATCCTCTGAAGCCTCCATTCCTTTGACTTTGGCCTTTTCTTTTGCATCATCTGTTGCCTACCGTTGACAGCCGTGCCTTCAGTCTGCTCTGCCTTATACTCTTTATGTTCATTCTTATACATTTCTGCCTTCTCCTATCCCTCTCTTCCTTTAAGACCCTCCTTAAACCTGCCTCTCTAAAAAAGCTTTAGTTACTCAATTGAATTTAAAATTTTGCATGGTAGTGTTTATCTCACAAAGTTTCTCCTTATATTAGTATCTCATATTAGAGGGACTATATAATTTTTACAGTTGCAGTCAGAAAACTGATTGCAACCATGGTAGTCAGCATTATGCAATTAATGATATGGCTTAATCAGGGATGTCAATATGGACTTGTCACAAGTGGATAATATTTATAGGTTAAATTTAAAAGAGTAGCTCTTGTGGTGCAGTGGTAGTGTATGTACCTCTGAGACAGGAGACCTGGTTACAAGTCTCACCTACTCCAGAGTTGTGCAATAACATCCCTGAACAGGTTGATTAGAAAATATCTATATTGATCAGCGATGGAGTCCAATGCTACAGTGGAGGTGTTCCTATCTTTGAGCCATGATACCTGGGTTCAATCCCACCTGCTTCAGAGTTGTTTAATAATATCTCTGAACAGGTTGAGACATTATCAAAATTGATCAAAGAAGTTCTTGTTGATCAGTGACAGTGACCATACTTCCAAGGCAGGAGGATGTCCAGGTTTTAATCCCACCTGTACCAGAAGTGTGTAGTGACATGTCCGAACAGGTTGGTTGGAAAATATCTGAATTAATCAAAGTGAATACTGAATGAATGTACAAAGACTGCCCAAATGCGATATCTTTGACCTTTCAGAAAACCAGATAAAGTTACAAACATTAAAATTCATGACATTAATGGTGAGGTGTTATGAAAAAAGTATTGTCTGAAAGAGAGAGGGCAGAATTCGGGTGTAAGTGGATTGACAAGATGTAACCAATAGTGTGCCTCAGAGATCACATTCCATTTCTGTAAGGTGCAAGGAGCTTCCGATGTCAATACTTAAGGAATTGTCAAAATGCAAAGCTTCCCTACTGTACTAAAAGCCGCCTTCATCTGTAATTATTTTGTACTGGACTTGTACAACATGATTTTTGCTATCCTGATTTGCAGATACATTCTATTTTGCTCAATAAATGCAGAACCTGCAAGCAGTCAATGGAGGCAGTCAATCCATGTAAGATTTGTAAATTCCACTTTGGAAAAAGAACCAGTCTGACTCAAGATTGGGATATGGAGTGACTATAATCTCACAACTTTAAGGCATTGGCTGAGCTGAGATGTCACTTTTTGTTATAAAACCTTAAATTACCTTGAGAATGTGACTTAAAAGATGTTCTGGGATTTACATATTAAAGAACTGAAACCAGCAAATACATTCTGAAAGATGAAAGACTTAACAATCTAGGTTTGTTCAATTTATCAATGTATCACTGAAATCTTTTGCTATAAATTCTGTGTCTTATGGTCCTGCTTCACAACCACCTGATGAAGAAGCAGCACTTTAAATGCTAGTCTTTCTAAATGGTGTTGTGATTTTTAATTTTGTCCACCCCAGTCCAACATCGGCTCCTCCAAATCACAATTTAAGGTATAACCTTAAGTTCCACCCACAACCCTGCAGAGAGTTTTTTTTAATAGAGCTGTACGTATCATAGAACCACTTGTGCTAAATTTTTATCTCTTGGAATTTTCTTTTAGAACATGGACTTGGAGTATTTGTACCATTACTGAACTTGCCGTGAACAAGATCTGTAATAATTGTAGTTCCACCATTTTCCATTGGATGGCACTAAAGACTTGAATACCTCATTACTTTAAATGGTTACAGTACTATAGGAGGGGCTATTCCACCCTGAATATGTTCATTTAAGAATATTTTACCAAAAACATAAAAGATGCTGCAAGGAAGTAAATAACTTTCATTTTTTTTATTCTGATACAATTCCCTCCTGAAATAGACTAAAGGTTGATGACTCTTCTCAAGGCTTCTGGAAATTAAAAAAGAACTGCACTGCTGTGGGTGGGAGTTATACTAAGGTTATGCTTGAAATTGTGGCAGCAAAGATCTAGTTATATAAGACAGGCACAAAATAATTACAGATGAAGAAGTCTTTTGACAGATCTTAGTGCATTAAACCCTACCCCCCCCCCCCACCTCCATTAAATCAAATTCATCTTTAGATGATTCCAGGATTGTTCTGCTACATGATACCAGCACTGTTTGAAGAATTTGCTTCAGTCTTAGCTACCATGTACTAGTTTGAACATATGTGTCCTTGTGCTACTTTCTGTCCCAGATGAAAAAACATTCTGGATTAATTTTTTAATATCTCCTTAACAATCTTGTATAACTTTACCCTTGAGCGACTCACCTTTGGCTCCTTTACTGCATATAATTAATCACTACATCTCCAGTATCAAATAAAACAATAGCAGACATTACCTTCAGTTAAATATTGGGAAGGCAGAAGTTAATGACTTGAGTCCTAACACTATCTCAGCTCCCCAACCACAGATTGGAAAAACTCATCCATTTCTGTGGTCACTATTTGAAACAGAACCATACCCTTGTCATTAAGTGAATGCTTAAGGGGCTGGAGGAAATAAAGCAGTCCCCAATTTATTGGGTAGCATAAAGCTTTTTCAGCAGCGCTAGTGCTGATCACATCCAAGCCCATCATCATCATCCCAACATATGTCTTATCATAGGCTTTAGAAAGTCAGGAACTGAGATACTCACCATAATTCCCTATATCCTAATATGCTCTTGTAGTCACACTATATAGACTACATTTTTATGGGTCCAGTTATGTTTCTGATCAGTGATGGTCTGCATTATGTTAATATAATGGAAATTCAATTGAGCTAATGATGCTGAATATCATGGCAACCTGGTTTTTGGTGTTAGCTGTTGTCTGGGAAGAGGATGGTATAGAAATTAGGAAGTCACAATAGCTTTTGTAAGCAATGAAACAAGGTGCTTGTTATAAATAATTTATTAATTATCAGGATCTTGGTGTACAGGGGACAATTTCAGAGTTTGCAGATAACACAGTACTTGGAAAAATTGTCACACTGAGAACGACAGTGTGGAACTCCAGAATGGCATTTACTTCATCTATGTGAAATGGCTGAATAGGAGGAAGGTGTGGTTCAGTGCAGAGAAGTAATGCACTCGGTGGGAAGACATTGTACCCCGACTTTTATTTTGTCTTTCAATTTGAAAGAGGATAGAGGAGCAGAGGGAACTAAGTGGACATGTGCGCAGATCATTGTCTTTTGTAGGACAGGTGTGGAGAGTAGTTAATAGTGCACACCGCATCCTTGACTTTATTAACAGGGCATAGAGTACAAGAGCAAGGTGGTGATGTTAAATTTATATAAAACACTTGTTAGACCTCACATGGAGTGTTATGTACAGTGTGGGTACTATATTATAGTATAGAACGCCTTGAAGAGAGTGCAGAAAGGGAACTCCTCAATAAATCTTTCCTGTGCCCAAAAATGACCCATTGACCATTACTTTGTTTCCTATAATTCAGCCAATTTTGTATCCACATTGCTACTATCACCTTTACACCAGGATTGCTATCTTTTCTTACGAGCCTGTTATGTGACATAATTCACCTTCAAAACCCATTCAAAACCACTTCCACCTAGAAGGACAAAGGCAGCAAATACATGGAAACACTACCACCTATAGGTTCTCTTCAAGCCAATCACCTTCTTGACTTGGAAACATATCACCATTCCTTCACTGTTGCTGAGTCAAAATCCTGGAATTCTCCCCCCTAAGGTCACTGTGGGTCAACCTACAGCACATGGACTGCAGCAGTTCAAGAAGGCAGCTCACTATCACCTTTTCAAGGGCAACGAAGAACAGGCAGTGAACACTGGCCAGCCAGTGTCTTACACGTCCCTAGTGAAAATATAGTCTTCTGGAAATTCATGTGTACCACATTGACTGCATTATCCACATCCAGTGTTTCCAACCCTCATTTTTTAAAAAACTTACCCAAGTTAATTAAGCACGATAGAAATTTATGCTGACTCTTCTTAATCAACACTTCTTTTCACACAGGCCTACTAATACCATGCTGAATAATTCTTTCAAGAAGCTGCTCCACCATTGAAGATAAACTGATAGACCTGTAACTGCTGGGTTTATCCTTAACAAGATAGTAGCATTTGCTATGTAGATATGACGAAACTGTTACTATTAGCAGGTAAACATTAGCTAAGGAACTGAAAACAGGGAGAAGTTGGCTTTCAATGTGGCAAATGTATACAATGATTTCCTCTGCAGGCAGCAGAAGGAGCATACCTCTTTTGATTTACCTAAATTGGGCTTATGATATACAGTGCTTTGGAGAGATTGGGGTGGGATAGAATTCGCCAAACAGTCCTGGGAGCCAGTGTTCAACAATTAGTAATAAGAAATAAATGGCACAGTGGGTGACATGAAGCCTTTGGAGTGTTGTTGAAGTGGCAACATTCCAGGTAAGTGGGGCACAGTAACCTCTGGGTTACTGATAGTAAGGGATTCAGCAATGGTAATGCCATTGAATATCAGTGGATCTCTGTTTAGATTTTCTCTATATTTATTGCATGGCATTTGTGTAGTGCTGTTTAAACTTAATCTAAATGTGAGTTCAGTACTTGTTGCTGAGGTAATCTTTGCTTTTGAAATTTGGTTAATGATACAGCAGGCCTTTGGACTTCAATTGAAACCGCACAAGTGATGGTACTATATAATTCTAAAGATTATCAAATGGTCTGTGAATCAAAGTTACTCTGCACAGGTTTTATTTTTAAAAATTGATAGCTTTAGCCTTTTCATATCATTGAGAATTTTGTTTTAAAAATCAGCTCAAGATACCTAACCAGACTTTACCTGCCATTCAAGAGCATTTGTATGTGTCGTTCAGTTTTTAGATCCCATACTGTGAATTAAGGTTATTTGACCAGCCAAAACGGTCTCTGTTTGAACTCAGCACTTAGTTCAAATTATGCTATTAAGATCAGATCTCACTCCTGTGTGAGTCATGTGCTGCCCCCTTTACCCACTGGCAAAATTTGATGTCCAGGACAGGGGTCTTCCGTATCTAATTCTGCATTCCATTTCTAAAGATTCAAGGAGTTTACCTTTATTCTACATAAATCCAGCCTACAGGTTACAATAATATGGAAGTTATGCTAAAACTTTGTAAAACATTTTTTTTTTTAAATTCTCTTGTGGGATGTGGGTGTCACTGGCGAGGCCAGCATTTATTGCCCCTTCCCAATTGTCCAGAGGGAAGTTAAGGCCTTGTGTGGATCTGGAGTCACCTAGGTCAGACCAGGTAAGGATGACAGATTTCCAGATGGGTTCACATGGTCATCACAAGGCCACCATTTCTTCCAGATTTCTACTGTATACAAACTTCACCATCTGCCTTGGTGGGATTCAATTGTTAAATACTGAATGGACTCTCAAACTCTTAGCATTCATTGTACCTGTGTTTTTGTTTTGCCACTGTTTACCTATTATTTACTTATCTATGCTATTTAACTATGTGATCTGCCTGTATTCTCACAAGACAAAGCTTTTCTCTATGCCTCAGTACACATGACAATAAATTCAATTCAATTCAAATCCATGTCCCCAGAACATTGGCCTGAGATTCTGGATTGTTAGTCTAGTGACATTACCAGTGTGCCACTGCAAGTTAAAGTCAGTTATTTAGGTTCCAATTGAAAAGATTGCCATTTAATGACTGCAGTTGATGTGTGAATTTAGATCAGGCTGGGGTCAGTTCTGTTGTTCCCCATTGTCAAATAGCCTGCCAGTTATTTTATTTTGTTGTTGGATTTGCACCAGATATGGCACTGGAATCTACTTACATAAATCCTGAAATGAGTTATACCTTTTGGAAGATAGGAAGGAATATAATTAAGTTGACACTTAAAGAGGAACTGTGAGAAAAGATGAATAATAAGATGTTGATATTGTGAGAAACATTTTTTCAATGTTTTTGACTTAATAGAAAGTGTATCTAATTTTATTAGTTGATATGCTTTTTGTGATATACTTTTGTCAGCTACAGAATAATCAGCTATCAGTTGTGCGAATTACAAGTTGTCCCTTAAGATTTAAGGTTGACAAGGTTGGTTGGACTGTTTCCTGGGATAAACAGCTGTGAGTTTCAAGCCCCATTTCTAGACCTGAGCACTCATTGTATGCTTATATTACAGTTTGAGGAAGAACGATAGTGTCCAAGATGCCCATGAGCACCAAATGTTTGTGAAAAATTTAAATTTGAATAATTTCACTAATTGACACAGTATGTCAAAGGGCCGACAAGAGGGGAGGCCACACTGGATGTGGTGCTTGGTAATGAACCAGGCCGGTTGTTTGATTTAGTTGCAGGTGAGCACTTTGGAGAGAGTGACCATAATTCAGTTACGTTTAGTTTAGCGATGGAAAGGGATAGGTACATGCCACAGGTCAAGAGTTATCAATGGGGCAAGGGCAATTATAATGCGATTAGGCAAGAATTAGGATGCATTGAATGGGGTAGCAAAATGCAGGGGATGCAGACAATCGAAATGTGGAGCTGGTTTAAGAAACAGATATTGTGTGTCCTTGATAGGTATGTCCCTGTCAGACAGGGAGGAAGTGATGAGGTAAGGGAATCATGGTTTACAACAGAAATTGCATCTTTTGTTAAGAAGAAAGAGGCTTATGTGTTGATGAGGCAAGATGGTACAGATGAGGCGATGGAGAGTTACAGATCAGCTAGGAAGGATTTAAAGAGAATGAAGAAGAGCAAAGAGAGGACATGAGTAGTCTTTAGCAAATAGAATAAAGGAGAATCCTAAAGCTTTCTATAGGTATGTGAGGAATAAAAGGATGATTAGGGTAGGAATAGGGCCAATCAAAGACAGAAGTGGGAAGTTGAGTGTGGACCGTGTAGAGATTGGAGAGGTGCTAAATGAACATTTCTCATCGGTGTTCACTCAGGAAATGGTGAATGTTGTAGAGGAGAAGAATGAGGTACGAGATATTAGACTATAAAGGATCGAGGTTAGTTACGCACAGGTGTTATCTATTCTAGAAGGAGTGAAAGTAGACAAGTCCCCTGGATCGGATGGGATCTATCCGAGGATTCTCTGAGAAGCTAGGCAGGAGATAGCAGAGCCTTTAGCCTTGATATTTGAGTCATCATTGTCTACAGGGTTAGTACCTGAGGACTGGAGGATTGCAAATGTTGTGCCCTTGTTCAAGAAGGGCAGCAGAGATGACCCAGGTAATTATAGACCAGTGAGCCTTACTTCTGTTGTAGGAAAGGTTTTGGAAAGAATTATGAGAGAGAAGATTTATAATCATCTAGCAAGCAACAATTTGATTTCAGATAGTCAACATGGTTTAGTCAAGGGCAGGTCATGTCTCACAAACCTCATTGAAATTTTTAAGAAGGTGACCAAGCATTTAGATGAGGGTAGGGCAGTTGATGTGGTATACTTGGACTTCAGTAAAGCCTTTGATAAGGTTCCACATGGTAGGCTGATGGAGAAAATGCAGATGCATGGAATTGAGGGTGATTTAGCAGTTTGGATTAGAAACTGGCCTTCTGGAAGAAGGCAGAGAGTGGTGGTTGATGGAAAATATTCAGTCTGGAGTCCAGTTACTAGTGTTATGCCACAAGGATCTGTTTTGGAACCACTGCTGTTTGTCATTTTTATAAATGACTTAGATGCAGGCATAGGTGGATGGATTAGTAAATTTGCAGATGACACTAAAGTCGGTGGAGTAGTGGACAGTTTGGAAGAATGTTACAGGTTGCAGGGATAAACTGCAGAATTGGGTTGAGAGGTGGCAAATGGAGTTCAATGCAGCTAACTGTGAGGTGATGCACTTTGGGAAGAATAACAGGAAGGCAAAGTACTGGGTCAATGGAAAGATTCTTGGTAGTGTGAATATGCAGAAGGATCTTGGAGTCCATGTGCATGGATCCCTGAAAGTTGCCACCCAGGTGGATAATGCTGTTAAGAAGGCATTCATTGGTAGAGTTCCAGAACCTCAAAATCATGCTGCAACTATACAAAAAGCTGGTGCAGCCACACTTGGAATATTGTGTGCAGTTCTGATCGCCCCATTACAGAAAGGATGAGGAAGCATTGGAAAAGGTGCAGAGGAGATTTACCAGGATATTGCCTGGTCTGGAGGGAAGGTCTTATGAGGAAAGCCTGAGAGACTTGGGTCTGTTCTCATTGGAAAGAAGGCGGCTAAGAGAGAATTTGATAAAGACATACAAGATGATCAGAGGATTACATAGGGTAGACCATGAAGAACTTTTTCTGAGGATGATGACGTCAACTTGTACGAGGGGGCATAACTACAAAGTGAGGAGTGATAGATTTAAGACAGATGTCAGAGGCAAGTTCTTTACGCAGAGTGGTAAGGACGTGGAATGCCATACCTGCTAACGTAGTCAACTCAGCCACATTAGGGAGATTTAAACAATCCTTAGGTAAGCACATGGATGATTTTGGGATAGTGTAGGGGGACGAGCTGAGAATAGTTCACAGGTCGGCGCAACATCGAGGGCCGAGGGGCCTGTTCATCGCTGTATTGTTTGATGTTCTATTGTTCTATGTTCTATTAAGTTTATTGATTTACAGACTAAAAATCCTCATAAGTTGGAGATGGTCTTTACAATCAAAGTTTCAAAACATTGTCTTTTGAGATGAAACACTGCTACCATGTGTTGCTAAAACAAAAGCAGAAATTGCTAGAGAAACTCAGCAGGTCTGGCAGCATCTGTGGAGAAAAAACAGAATTAACATTGAGTCCAGTGACCTTCTTCAAAACTCAGACTTCCAAAAGTTTAATTTTACATGCTGCTGAAATCCCTTTTTTTTTTAATTTTCACAAAGTTTAGATTGATTCCTTAGAAGTGCAGACCATGTTCCTGTTTCTTAGAGAAACCTAAATGTAGGGCTAAACCTCAGAGTAAACAACACCAAAGATGCAAACAATAGTTGAACGTGGATGAAGCCAAACTCAGCGGGATGTAGGAGTTCTACAGTTTTGAAGTTGTGGAAAAGATTCTAATAGAGCAGGAGTCTTGATTGCAATACCTTGGAGTGTAGGGAAAACAAGTAAAATGCAGTAGCACAAAATGATGAGATAGGACTTGTCAGTTCTGATGCACTACTGAGAAACTGACTATGAAAAACATTCTGCTGAGTCACTGTCATCAGTTAGTTTCCTTTATCAATTTGTGCTGCCAGCTCATCGTAATGATTTTTGCGTACAGCCAATGCTTCGTGTGCTGTTTATTGGATGTATATATTAGTGGACCAAATTTCAGTACTAAAAACTAACTTGCACCTTTTAAAGGGGTAGTGCATTGTGATTGAAGCAGATGTTTGGTGTCATTCTACAAATAAGTCTGAGCGCTATTATGGTGCATTCATAGTGTCCTTATATCAAGTCCAACCTATGCCAGAGATGTATCATAACATGTCTGAACAGATTGATTTAAAAATATCTACAAATGAATCTGACCTAGGAAAATAGTGCAGAATGGACGACTGTGGGAGCAAGCAGGCTTCCAGAACAGAACTGCGATTAACATGTTAATGTCGATTCCTATGTGTGGTATGCTTAAGCAGCTTAGGAGGAACATTGCTGTGGCACTAATTCTGATGCAGCATCTGATGTTCATTGCCTCAGCCTCCATTTCAATTCAAGCCCCTTCCACCCAATGTCTGAGTGCTGCAGTTGGAGCTCAGACTGTTGCACTCGTGCTTCTGAAAACTAATGTGAAAACAGCCTTCCAAAGTATCACAGGTTTCATGAAATCTATTTTCCAACTGACTTACCCCCTTAAGGCCCACTGTGGATATTGTATGCTACTAAAATCTTTTTTATTTAAACCCCTGCTTATTCTTCGAGCAGTTTATCCTGCTCTGTAAAGTATTTGTTCATTCTTGCAGTTATTCACAATGCTGTACTTGGTCACCCTACCTGAAAGTAACTGGTTTATGCATCTGCCATTTTTTAAGACAAACCAACCAGACCATCCCCTGTAGAGTATGAAATATTGTAAAAGTTTGGAAAAGCTGGAGTGGTTAGGTCTACAATGATAACATGCATTGCATATTGATTGACAACATGATCTTCGTGCTCTGTATGCTGCTAGTGGACATTAAGAACCTAATGATCCCCTTGCTGGAATGACAACCAGTGCAATTTGGATTAAAGTATGTGTATATGGGGCAGGAGCCATTTTTAATGTTTTAAGGACCTTTGTAGCACCCAATTCACAATTATATTGTAGTATTTTCAAAGTGATTCATTTATCTTGACATTTTCTTAAACCGTATTTGCTCATAATTATAAAGAGTTTTCTTACCGTGCATGCAATCCAGAGACATTTAAAATTCATCTAAATTCTTCTTATCTTCCCTTGTTCTCAAATTACCTTACAGCAAATTTTTACTTTGTATTATAATAGAGAAGCAATCTTTTAAAAGATATATACTTAAATTCTTATACTCCTGCTAATTTTCTACTTTGGACTTCTTAGCTGTGTGTTTGGCATCCAGCTAGTGAATGTTTCCAACTTACCCGCAGCTCACTTGAAGCCTGTTTCTGATTTAAGGGCTTTTGCCCAAAACTTCGATTTTCCTGCTCCTTGGATGCTGCCTGACCTGCTGTGCTTTTCCAGCACTACTCTAATCTAGACTGAAGCCTGTTTGAGCTAACTTGCAACTTTTATGATGATGATTTTGCCCAAATCAGAAATCAATCTGACTGTATGTTGTAAAAACTTTATTCCCTGAGAGATAATAGTGAATTCTATTTGTTTACATACCTTCATATCTTTCAGTTGTAACAAAAAGCTTGACTGCTACTGAATTAGTTTTGAAGTATCAAAAATATTGCTTTGTAGGCAATCATGCTAATCAATCTGTGCACAGCAATAATTCACTAAGTTAAACAATCAGTTAATCTCTCTCTGGTGCCGTTTTGAAGGTGGAATCTCTTCCAGAACACTAGATAAAAATTGACTTTTTTTATATCCATCTGAATGGAAAGACAGTTCTGCAGTTTAAGGTCTCGTCCAACATATGACACCAATGACAATGCAGTTCATTGCTCCAATATTGTGCTAATGTGTCATTTTAGATTGAGCTCAAGTTAGGATTGGTGAGTCAGATGCTGCTAGTGAGCCAACCTGACAGGAGAAATTCTCCATTACTTTCACCTTGCTGCTTTGCAGTTTTGTTACTCTGTTCTACCTAAAATATTGTAAATATCTATCATATTAACAGTGTTGTATTCAGGTTATGTAAAATGTGGCTCTAAACATCCAACAGAGCGAATGGTGTATACACTTATTGTGCCAGCCTTATGCCAGGTTGAAGCTCCCCTTTGCAAAATTAATTTGTGTTGAACATAGGTGGGGTGCATTCAAGACTATGTACGTGTAGCTTAACTAGTGGCACAGACAAGTGAAGGAGTAAAAAAAAATTAAGCTAAGTTTCACTGGTGCAGGTTCCAGTATCTCTTTCAAGGGTACAAGGGAAGGAACTTTCCAGACAAGATAAAAAGTACAACCAGCCCACTCCACACAACCTCATTCTTTGGAGGTCCCAAATGAAATCCACCATGAGGAGTAACTTCTTTGTGTCACCTCTACAGCCTGGAATATTCAGCGCCTAAGTATTAGTGTTTAGAAAGCTTAACTACAATTATTGGTTTGATTATATTGCATCCTTAAAGCCTTTTGATTGGCCTCTAAAATTTATTGACAACTTATGACGCATGTACTGCCAGTTCCAGAGTGACTGCCATGACCCTCGTATAACCCACAAATCAATATACAATTGAATAGTGACAGCGGGAGCCCATCTGGAATTATTGTCTCTGTTTTTAAGATTAGGCAATTCTTGTTCTGCTTGAAGTAAGCTCAATATTTTTTGTGTGCAGGCATGTGTAAGTGACAGGAGGTGATCATGGTTGATTTTGTTTTTAAAAATCAGTTACATTTGTAGATTAAATCCAAAAGAAGCATTGATAACCCAGTTCAACTCTAGTATTTGTAAATTGAAAACTGAAACATTTGTAATATTAATAGTGTAGGTTGATGCTTTACTAACTTGGATGAATCTCATAACTCACACCATGTTTGATTGGAATTAATATCCTGTCTGACAGGCACAGTTTAATCCAATGTCATTCATCTGACATTGTAATATTTTGTAATGAAACTGTTTTCTGACATAAAAGATGTAAAATGAGTGCTTGTATATTTTATCTGGACACGATGAATTTCCCCCATTTGATAGAATACAAATTTTTGGATAAAATTCCTCCTTTTTCAACTTCTGCCTCCCCACAGCTGTGCCATTGCTTTCAGAGGTAGGAAATGAGAGTCTCGAAGCCCAAAAATGTTCTCTAACTAATAAGGTCAGAAGACGGCTCAGGGGAACCACCACTTATTTCATCATGTGGTTGTGCTGTGTTCCCGTCAACTTGGTAGAGTTATAGGTCTCGGCAGTCAGGGTGGGGTAGGGGCGTCCAGTGGAACAAAATTATTTGAGTCCTGGTAAAATGGTGGGACACCCTGCGTCTCAGTGGAATTCAGCAGGTTAGCAGTGGATAGTAGCCTGAGTTGAAAACATAGCTTGATTCACCCATTGTGATCTCCAGCATTTTTTGCTTTTAGTGAATATATTACAATGTGCAGATCCCAAGTTTTTGCAGGCAGGACTAGTGCAGCCAGAGTCTAAATAGGATGGTGTCAGAAATAGTGGAGTACGAATCTTAGCAGTCATCAAGGTGTGTATGTGGTGGCTGCAGGAGGCGGGGTAAGTGGAGGAGTTAGAAATTGGGCTTCTGAGTGTGTATGTGGGAAGGACAAAGTTCTTTAAAAACACATTTTCTTGTCAAAATGTTATTATTTACATATAATTCAACTTTTAAAGTTATAGATCAATATATTGAATTTTATTATGCTGCTTGATGCTTTTGTTATTGCTGGCATGCTAATTTTCAAGAGTTTTTGTTTTGCATATTGTTTCGAGGAATGTGAGCTGTTATTATATGCATATGTATCATAGAGTCACACAGCACAGAAACAGACCCTTCAGTCCAACCGGTCCATGCCGAACATAATCTCAAACTAAACTACTCCCACCTGCCTACCTGTTCCTGGCCATATCCCGCCAAACCTTTCCTATTCATGTATTTATCCAAATACATTTTTAGCATTGTAACTGTGCCTACATCCACTTCTACATTCCATTCGTGAGCCACCCTCTGCATAAAACATTTGCCCCTCATGTCTTTTTAAATCTTTCGCCTCTCACCTTGAAAGTATGCCATCTGGTCTTGAAATCCCCATCCTAGGGAAAGGACACCTACCATTAACTCTATCTAAATCCCTCACAATTTTACAAACCTCTGTAAAACCACCTCTCTACCTCCTACACTCCAGTGAGAAAGTCCCAGCCTATCCAACCTTTCTTTATTAGTCAAACCTCCCATACCTGGCAACATTTTGGTAAATCTCTTCTGAACCCTCTCTAGCTTAATATTCTTCTTATAACAGGGTGACCAGGACTGGACACAGGACTCCAAAAAAGGCCTCACCAATGTCCTGTACAATTTCAAGACTTTTTAACTTTTATACTCAAAGGACTGAGCAATGAAGGCAAGTGTGCTGAATGCCTTTTTAACTCCCCTGTCTATATGTGACACAAATTTCAAAGAATTATATACCTGGACTCCTAGTTCCTTCTTTTCTACAACACTACCCAAGGCCCTACCATTAATTGTATAAGTCCTGCCACTGTTTGTACCAAAGCCAACCATAATGCCATTCTAAACTAATCCCATCTACTTGCACACAGTCTACCATCCCTCTGTTTTGAGTCTGTTCTTGTGTCTGTCTAAATGCTTCTTGAAATTTGCTTGTATTACTTCCCCTAGCAGCGTGTTTCAGACATCTACTAACAACTTTTCTTGCATATCTCCTTTAAACTTTCTCCTCTCAATTTAAACCTATGCCTCTAGTACTTGACATTTTCACATTGGGAAAAAGATTTCATCTATCCACACCTCTCATAATTTTATATACATCTATAAAGACACCCCCTCAGTATCTAACTCTCTAGCAAAAAAAAAGTCTGAGTTTCTAAACTCTCTTAATAGATAACATGCTCCAATACAGGCAATATCCAGGATTTCACCCAGTCCATAGCCTCCACACTCTTCCCAATCTGTGGCAATCAGAACTACACACAATACTCCAAAAGTGGCCTAACTAAAGTTTCATACTGCTGTAACATTTATACTCAGTACCTGCCTGATGAAGGCAAGCTTGTCTTATGCCTTCTTTACCATTTTATCTACAGGTGTTGCCACTTATAGTGAGCTATGGACTTGGATGCCCAATATCGCTCTGTATATCAATGCACTTAAAGGTCCCTCCATTTACTGCATACTTTCGTCTTGCATTTGACCTCCCAAAATACATCACTTTGCACTTGTCTGGATTAAACTCAATCTGCCGTTTCTCTGCCTAACTTTCAAACTTTGAACAGAAGATGCTGGGTGAGAAGCAACCAAGGAGGATTCTGGGTGAAACAACCTGTTATCATGTCAAAAATTACATTGTTAAAGTGGAGATTTGAGACAGCCCAGGGAACCCCTTGTGGACTCAGACCTGTAAAGCCTCTCTCTTGGTTCAAACCAGAGAGCGTACTCTTTGGAAGTCTGGAATAAATACCTCTTACAGACAGATTAGTTTAATTTTAGTCGTTCCCTTTATTCATTAATAGCATCACTGTTACAACATAACACTGATGCCTATAAGCTAGACTAACTAGGTTCTAATAACCTAGGAGAGTAGGGTACCAGCTCTTCAAGTGCCCCAGCAGGTTACTCCAATGTACTGATACAAAGTGGCTTCCTTTTTACAAAAGTTTACAAAAACATTGCATGTTCTTAATTAGACAGATTACAAATTATTGTCTTTCACTGTAAAGAAGTCAAATTAATTGACAGATCTGTGTGAGCTTGATGGATAGCTCAAGGCCTGCAGGAGTGATCAATCAGGTGGGAAAAACCAATCCAGCTGAGTTAGGCATTTGTTGGTGAGATAAGTTCCTGTAAAGAAGTGCCAGTCTAAATTAAGTGGGAGATGTCATAAGGTAACCTTGCACAGCTCGCATGTCTGATATCATTGTTTTACAAAATGGCTCCTTAGCAAGGAGGGCAAACTTTTGACCATAAAATAGCTTCCCGACAGATTGTGTCAGAATTTCTTCAATGTTAAGTTTAGAATAATTTTAAGCAGGGAGCAGATTCCTGCATTTTTATCTTAAGCACAGAATCGTTCTGTACCTGAGGCTGAAATGTTACTGCAAGGTTGTATTTAAAATGATTAATTCCTGTCAAATTAAACATGCCTTCTTTTCAAGTTTGTGATTCAAATAAGACATAAGATCTGATTAGTTAGAATTGACAGTGGGGCAGTCTGTAAGGTCTGTCTAGTGGTCTGCAAGAACAGCAACTAAGTTAAGGCTTCTTCAATATTATCTTTTACAGAGTTTTGAATTAAATAACTGGTAATGGCTACTCAATATCTTCGTAAAGTCCCAAAGTGCAATTAATTAATTTTCTACTGGCTTCAACAGCCTCAGCACTAAAATGGTCTCTCTCTCTCTCTCTCTCTCTCTCTCTCTCTCTCGTGTCCTTTTTGAACTCTCAAGTCAGGGTTTTGTAACAGCAAAGGTTTTTTTCTCTCTGTGACTGCCCCGCTTTAAAGGGGTAATAAGAATCCATTATAATTGGCAGCATCTAACTGTTAATTACAAAGTTTTTGATAGTACTGAGTTTCGTTTCAGGGTCAGAATCAAACTCTGTTATTAATTTCACAAGGGAACAGCTGTGAATGTTATCACTTGGTGTCCTGTTCACACAGATTCACCAATGCTAAGGCAAATGTTCTTAATTGTCTTACAGCATCCTGTTATCACATGGTGAGCACAGGTGTCCCTATCTTTTGCATACTTTAAGTTCTCCCCTTTTTCTGAGCCTTCCTGTCTGTCTATTTTCTAGTGCAATACATGTGTTCTATAATTCAGCATTACATTTTAGTCTAAATTTTTAAATACAAGTTTTAAGACTATAGATTTTCTCAACATGACACTGGGCTACAGTCCAACAGGTGCACCTGAAACTGCAAACTTCCGGAGTCCCCACTCCACCCTCAACAATCTAGATGGCCACCAAATCTCCAATCAGCCAGAATGGAGGTGCAGGCCCCAACCGATCAATGTACAAATCCCAGAACCCCTCTTAAGCCACTGCCCCAAGACAACTCCAGGCTTCACCAGAAAAACGTGATACCTCTGGTCAGATGATGTACCTCAGGTGTGAGCCATGATCACACAAAATAGAATAGACTCCTGCAAATAAGTATTCTAAAACTGAACAACCTGGAACACTGTAGGCAACTACCTGCCAATCCGACGATAGAACATACCCGTGAACTCAACAGACTGATCGAGAGTTTTGATCCAGTCCTTCAGAGTACCATATGCACTCTCTCATCCCACGTACTTCTTGCGTAGGAAAAATTTCACTGCCTTCCAAAGATACGCAAAGCCAATACACTTTGACGTTCCATCTTATCAGGCAGTGGGACCTTGTGTAAGAACCTCTCTGGCTATGTCGAGTGCATCTTGAAACCCAATTTCCAGGGAACCCTCAGCTTATGTCATGACACTACAGATTTCCTACAAAAACTCAGCACCCACTGACCAGTCAAACCAGGAACATTCCTCGTCGTAATGGACATTTTTGGCACTCCACACCAGCATCCCCCACGATGACAGCACCGCTGCAACAGCCTCAGTACTCGAAACACCAACTGCCAATTATCGGGCACCATCCTACAATTCATCCGCTTCATCCTCGACCACAATGTCTTCACCTTCAACAACCAATTCTTTATCCAGACATGTGGAACAGCCATGGAGACCAAATCTGCACCCCAGTATGCCAACATTTTCATTCACGAGCTCAAACTAGATTTTGTTTTTGCTGCATAGGACCTCCAACCAATGCTTAATATAATTGACAAAGTTTTCTTCCTTTGGACTCATGGCAAGGAATCACTGAAACAACGACATAGTGATATTACTAAGTTTCAAGCCACCATCAAACTTATCATAGGCTTGAGCAATTCATTAACTTCACCAACACATTCCACCCTGACCTTAAATTTACCTGGACCATCTCTGACACCTCCCCTCCCCTTCCTGGACCTCTCCATCTCCATTAATGATGACCGACTTGACACTGACATTTTTTACAAACCTACCGACTCCCACAGCTACCTGGATTACACCTCTTCCCACCCTACCTCTTGCAAAAATGCCATCCCATATTCCCAATTCCTCCACCTCTGCCGTATCTGCTCCCAGGAGGACCAGTTCCACCACAGAACACACCAGATGGCCTCCTTCTTTAGAGACCGCAATTTCCCTTCCCACGTGGTTAAACTTGCCCTCCAACGCATCTCGTCCACATCCTGCACCTCCGCCCTCAGACCCCACCCCCCCAACTGTAACAAGGACAGAACACCCCTGGTGCTCACCTTGCACCCTACCAACCTTCGCAGAAACCAAATCATCCACTGACATTTCTGCCAGCTCCAAAAAGACCCCACCACCAGGGATATATTTTCCTCCCCACCCCTTTCCACCTTCCACAAAGACCGTTCCCTCTGTGACTACCTGCTCAGGTCCACGCCCTCCCCTACAACCCACCCTCCCATCCTGGCACTTTCCCCTGCCACCGCAGGAACTGTAAAACCTGTGCCCACATCTCCTCCCTCACCTCTATCCAAGGACCTAAAGGAGCCTTCCACATCCATCAAAGTTTTACTTGCACATCCACTAATATCATTTATCGTATCCGTTGCTCTTGATGCGGTCTCCTCTACGTTGGGGAGACTGGGCGCCTCCTAGCAGAGCGCTTTAGGGAACATCTCCGGGACACCCGCACCAATCAACCAAACCGCCCCGTGGCCCAACATTTCCACTCCCCCTCCCACTCTGCCGAGGACATGGAGGTCCTGGGCCTCCTTCACAGCCGCTCCCTCACCACCAGACGCCTGGAGGAAGAACGCCTCATCTTCCGCCTCAGAACACTTCAACTCCAGGGCATCAATGTGGACTTCAACAGTTTCCTTATTTCCCCTTTCCCCCACCTCACCCTAGTTCCAAACTTCCAGCTCAGCACTGTCCCCATGACTCGTCCAGACTTGTCCTACCTGCCTATCTCCTTTTCCACCGATCCACTCCACCCTCTCCTCTCTGACCTATCACCTTCATCCCCTCCCCCACTCACCCATTGTACTCTATGCTACTTTCTCCCCACCCCCACCCTCCTCTAGCTTATCTCTCCACGCTTCAGGCTCACTGCCTTTATTCGGGCTTTTGCCCGAAATGTCACTTTCACTGCTCTTTGGATGCTGCCTGAACTGCTGTGCTCTTCAAGCATCACTAATCCAGAATCTGGTTTCCAGCATCCGTAGTCATTGTTTTTACCTTACTGTTTAGAATCAGTCTCATTCTTGGACACACACATCTTCATCAAGAACAAATACTCAGGACCTCACTCTATCACAAGTCTGCGGATAACGTTACGATGCTGCACTTTGAGTATCCACCCTAAACATATTGAAACAGCCATCCCGTACAGACAAGCTCTACGTGCACATAGGATCTGCTCTGATGAGGGGCAGCACCTCGAACACCTGAAGGTATTTGTGGGGTACCCTCAATGACGGGATACAATGCTCAATTCATCAACTGAAGAAGGGCTGATACCCGAAACATCGATTCTCCTGTTCCTTGGATGCTGCCTGACCTGCTGCGCTTTTCCAGCAACACATTTTCAGCTCAACTCATCAACTGCCAATTCTGACATGCCGCAGCAAAAAACTGTAATGACCTCCTCAGAAGACAGACACCAGATATGATCGATAGGTTACCCTTCGTTGTCCAGTATTTCCTGGGAGCAGATGGACTACACCATGTTCTTCTCAGCCTGGAACACATTATTGATGACAATGAGCACCTCCCCAAGATCTTCCCTTCTCACCTTCAAACAACCACCAAACTTTAAACAAACTATTGTTTGCAGCAAACTACCCAGCCTTCAGGACAGCATCGATCACAACACCATACAACCACTGCAAGACATGTCAAAGCATAGACATTGATACCACCATTACATGTAGTGACACCATCCACCACATGCATAGCAGGTACTCATGTGACTCACTTGAGTTGTCTATCTCATGCGGTGCAGACAAGGATGTCCTGAGGCATGGTATATTGGTGAAACCAAGCAGACACTATGACAATGGATGAATGAGCACCGCGCAACAATCATCAGACAGGGACATTCCCTCCCAGTGGAGAAACATTTTTAGAGTCAAGGGCATTCAGCCTCGGACCTTTTGGGTAAATGTCCTCCGAGGCAGACCTCGGCAACTGTACATCATTGTGTGTCCTGAAGAAAGGCTGATGGCCATGTTCAGTACCCATGAGGACAGCCTCAATCAGAATTTTGGGTTTATGTCACACTACAGATGATCCACCACACACTCGTACACATGGACACACTGTCGCAGACCCTCTGTCATATATATGCTTGCACTCATCTCTCTTACAGGCATATACTCCCTCATCTCGTGCACACTCTCTGTCAAGCGCACACTCTTGCAAAAACTAACATGCTCACTCTCACACACACATACTCCTTCACACTCGCACACTCTCTCCCTCTCAAGCGCACACACTCTCTCGAGCGCACACACACTCTCTCACATGTATGCACTCTGTCTCTCTCCCACACCCACATACACACTCGTGCGTATACACACATCTATGGGGTAAATTTGCATTTGTGGATACATTCTATTTTGCTCAAAAAGCACACAATCTGTCAACAGTCAATATGGCATTTTATAAATTCCTACTTTTGAAAATAAAATTAGTCTGACAGATACAAACAGACTTGAAACATGGCCTCAGACCTAAAACAAATTGTCTGACCAGAGGTATCACCCCTACAAAACCAGAAGTCATCCCAGGGCAGTAACTTGAAAGAAGCCCTGGGACCCACACACCAATCAATCAAAACCTGCATCTTCACTACAACTGATCAAAGACCCAACAGCCATCCAGATTGCCTGTCAATAATCCCTCTCGCATGGGTGTGGTCATGTCAGAAAATTATTGTGAAACGTTGCCACTATCCTTTGCTTCATTTCACTTTGCAAGGAAAGAATCATGCAAGATAATATCTGTTGTCAGGATGGACTTTACCCTTGCATTCACTAACTGCTTTGAATGCTGAAATTCTGCAGTAGTTTGGTGATGTGCTGGTTCTTCAAAGTGCCCTTACCTCTGTGAAATAATTCTGGTGGTAGCTTCTCAAAGGTAGAGATTGGCAGTCAACTAAGGCAATTAATCAGGCAACTGAGAGATGATGCTGAAAAATGTGTTGCTGGAAAACCGCAGCAGGTCAGGCAGCCTCCCAGGAGCAGGAGAATCGACATTTCGGGCATAAGCCCTTCTTCAAGAGTGAGGAAGGTGTGCCAAGCAGGCTAAGATAAAAGGTAGCTAGGAGGGACTTGGGGGAGGGGCATTGGGAATGCGATAGGTGGAAGGAGGTTAAGGTGAGGGTGATAGGCCAGAGAGGGGGTGGGGGCGGAGAGATCGGGAAGAAGATTGCAGGTCACGAAGGTGGTGCTGAGTTCGAGGATTGGGACTGAGATAAGGTGGGGGGAGGGGAAATGAGGAAGCTGGAAAAATCTGCATTCATCCCTTGTGGTTGGAGGGTTCCTGGGTGGAAGATGAGGCGCTCTTCCTCCAGGCGTCATGTTGCCATGGTCTGGCGATGGAGGATGCCAAGGACCTGCATGCCCTTGGCAAAGTGGGAGGGGGAGTTAAAGTGTTCAGCCACAGGGCGGTTGGGTTGGTTGGTGCGGGTGTCCCAGAGGGGAGACAGGCTGCCTACTTGCGAAACGTTTCAGAGAATACCTCTGGGACACCCGCACCAACCAACCTAACCACCCCGTGGTGGAATACTTTAACTCCCCCTCCCACTCCGCCAAGGACATGCAGGTCCTTGGCCGCCTCCATCACCAGACCATGGCAACACGATGCCTGGAGGAAGAGTGCCTCATCTTCCGCCTAGGAACCCTCCAACCACATGGGATGAATGCAGATTTCTCCAGCTTCCTCATTTCCCCTCCCCCCACCTTATCTCAGTCCCAACCCTCGGACTCAACACTGCCTTCGTGACCTGCAATCTTCTTCCCGACCTCTCTGGCCCCACCCCCTCTCTGGCCTATCACCCTCACCTTAACCTCCTTCCACCTATCACATTCCCAACGCCCCCCCCCCCCCCCCCCCCCCCCAAGTCCCTCCTCCCTACCTTTTATCTTAGCCTGCTTGGCACACCTTCCTCATTCCTGAAGAATGGCTTATGCCCGAAACATTAATTCTCCTGCTCCTTGGATGCTACCTGACCTGCTGCGCTTTTCCAACAACACATTTTTCAGCTCTGATCTCCAGCATCTGCAGTCCTCACTTTCTCCTAACTGAGAGATGATTTAAAGCACTTTACAATTTTTCAGAGGAGCACATGTCAAAAGGTGTGACATATGATCATAAAATATAGGAGCAGAATTGGGCCTTTCATCCCATAGAGTCTGCTTCACCATTTGATCATGGCTAGTATGTTTCTCAATCTGCATAAACTGTAATCCATTTGTAATCAAGAACTTGTCTATTTCTAACTTAAACACACTCAATGAATTGGCCTCCACAGTCCTCTGCAGCAATGAGCTCCACAAATTCACCAACCTTTAGCTGAACAAATTCTTCCTCCTCTCCGTTCCAAAGGATCACCCTTCACTCTGAGGCTGTGCTCTCATGCCCTAATCTGTCTTATTAGTGGAAGCATCTTCTCCACGTTCACTCTATCCAGGCCTCTCAGTATTCAGTAAGTTATAACGAGATCCCCTTCATTCTTCTAAACACCTATTGAATACAGGCCCAGAGACCTCAACTGATAAACTCTTCTTCCCTGGAAATCAGATTTGTGAACCTCCTCTGGACCTCCTCTAATACCAGCAAATCCTTCCTGAAATAAAGGGTCCAAACTTGCTCACAGTGTTCTAAACGTGGTATGACCAGAGGCTTAAACAGCCTCAACAGGAAATACATTCCTGCCCTTGTATTCTAGCCTGCTCAAAGTGAAGGCTAACATTGCATTTCCTTCCTAAATTCCAACTGAACCTGCATGTTATCCTTAAGAGAATCCTGAACTAGGACTCCTAAGACCCCTGTGCTTCAAATTTCCAAAGCCTTTCTTCATGAGAAAATAATCTACTTCTCTGTTCTTCCAATCTTACACTTTGCCATATTATATTCCATTTGCCAATCCTTTGCCTACTCTCTTAGCCTGGCCAAGTCCTTCTGCAGCCTCCCCACCTCCTGAACATTACCTGTCCCTTCATTTATCTTTGTGTCATCTGCAAACTTGACAACAATATCCTCAGTTTCTTTGTTCAGATTGTTAATGTATAATGGCCCCTGCAGAGCTCTGCTAGTCACTAACTACCATCCTGAAAAAAAGCATTTTATACGTAATCTCTGCCTTCTGCCAATTAGTCAATCCTCTATCTATACGAGTACCTTGCCCCTAACACTATTAACTCTTATTTTGCATAACAGCGTCCTGTGCAGCATCTCCTCAAAGGCCTTTTGAAAATAAGTCATGTCCACTAGCTGCCCTTTGTCTAACTTACTCATTACCTCCTTAAAGAATTCTAACAGATTTGTCAGACGTGACCTCCTCCTTATGAAGCCATGCTGAGTCAGCACTATTTTACCATGCATTTCCAAGTATTGCACAATCTTATCCTTAATAATGGACTCTGAAATCGTGCCACTCTCCAAGATCAGGCTAACCAGCCGATAAGTTTCCATCTTCTGCCTCCCTCCCTTCTTTAAACAGAGGTGTTACATTTGCCATGTCCCAACCCTCTGGCATCCTCCCTGACTCTGAATAGACTTAACAGTAGGTGTCCCTCATAAAACTCAATAAGTGTTTATGTTCCTTTCTTGATGGAGAAAGCAGTTACTAGTCTGTGTGGTGTCTTTAACCTGTCTGTTTCAAAAGAAAACTATTGCTACCATGCCTAATGAGCATGTTTCAGTTTAAGTTTAAAAACCTCTAATTCAGCACTCTGATTTTAACTTTTCCTCAGGCATATGCAGATACGCTGCAGGCACAAGCTACAGAGAGTGTGATGCATCCCGTACCGAAGGCCAACTATGGAGTTGACCTGACAGCAAATAAACTAAAAGACTTTAATGAAGAACAGATTGGACAGTTATATGCACTAATGCAAGAAGCTACAAAACCAGTTCAATAATAAAGGTGACCCTTATCACAAGAAGTAATTTATTAATTATCACAATAATATGCAGCTAACACTGGAATTGTATCTATTATATCTGCTTTCTATGTATTTTGATTCCTGGAAATAATGAATTCTGAAAATTTGAAGTGTAATTGTCTTGTATACTGCAATGTTTAACAGTTCGCCCATTTGCTTTCAGTGTGTAAATTGTGAATGAATAGTAATATTTACAATGTTTAAAAGTTTCAGAAAGATCAATTCAACTTTTTTCTCATAATAAATTTGTGAATACTGAACCAAATTTTATGTAAACTATTTTTAATGACATACATGTTGAGCAATGTGTAACCAATTTTGGTCAATGATATTAAACGGCAAATAATTAATATTGATTGATTGCAATTATCATGATTACTTATATGTGTAAATATTCTGGTTATCTATGTTTAAGAAAAAAGTTCAAACTTAGTAATTATTTTAATTTTAAAAATAACTGTTTTTGAATTGGAGGCCATGCTGCCTCCACCCATTCTTAGCTCTCCTTGTGCAGGTGTTGGTAAGCCAAATACTTGAACTTGTATATTTTTGTGTGATACAGGCATTCCCAGAGCAGTGTTCAGTTCAAATCTTGCAATTCCTTTAGCTATCAATAGTGAAGAAACAATTTTGCTTCCAAATCAGGATGGTTTGTGACCTGGAAGAGATGATGGTCTCATGTCATAGAGTTGTACAGCACAGAAACAAATCGTTCGATCCAACTTGTCCATGCCAAGATATCCGAGGTACGTCTAGTCCCATTTGCCAGCATTTGACCCATATCTCTCTAGACCTGTCCTATTCGTGTACTCATCCAGATGCCATTTAAATGTTGTAATTCTACCAGCCTCCACCACTTCTTCTGGCAGCTCATTCCATACACACACCACCCTTTTCTCAAAAAGGTTACCCCTTAGGTCCCTTTTATATCTTCCCTTCTCCCCTTGAACCTATGCCCTCTAGTTTTGGAATACCCTCCCCTGTGAAAAAGACCTGGACTATTCACTTTATTCCATGTTACTCATGATTTTATAAATCTCTATAAGGTCACCTCTTAGCCTCTAATGCTCCAGGGAAAATGGCTCAGCCTATTCAGCATCTCCCTATAGCTCGAACACTCTGACTCCAGCAACATTCTTGAAAATCCTTTCTGCACTGTTTCAAGTTACCAACATCTTTCCTATTGCAGGGAGACTAGAATTGAATGCAGTATTCCAAGATGGTCTAACCAGTGCCTTGTACAGCTGCAACATGACATCCCAACTCCTATACTCAATGCATTTTTCTATAAAGGCAAGCGTATAAAACATCACCTTTAATACCCTATCTGTGGCTCCACCTTCAAGGAACTATGAATCTGTCGTCCAATGTCTCTTTGTTAGACAACACTCCCCAGGATCCTACCATTAAGTGTAAAAGTCCTACCTTGATCTGCCTTACCACCCCCTCACATTTATCTCAATTAAACTCCAGCTGCCACTCCTTGTCCCATCTGATCAAGGGTTCCATTATACTCTGAGATAATTTTCACTGTTCACTACACCACTAATTTTAGTGTGATCTGGAAACTTACTTACCATTCCTCCTATATTCACATCCAAATCACTTCTATAAATGACAAAAAGCAGTGGACCCAGCACTGATCCTAGTGGCACACTCCTGGTCATGGGCCTCTAGTTCGCAAAAACTCTTCACCATCACCCTTTGACTCCTACCTTCAAGCCAATTTTGTATCCAAATGGCTAGCTCTCCCTTGGTTCCATGTGATCTAACCTTACTAACCAGTCTACTAGGCAGAACCTTGTCAAACACCTTGCTAAAGTCCATCTGGACAATGTCCACTGCCCTGTCTTCGTCAATCCTCTTTGTCACTTTATCAAACAAAACTGCTGCTGTTGTCTTTCTAGATGGTAGAAGTGCACATTTGAGAAGTGATCTTGAAGCAGCCTTGGCAAGTTGCTACACCGTATCTTGTAGATGGTATATACTCTGGCAAATGTACAATATGTGGGGTTCTGATGAAAGAGATATTTTCTCCTAAATGATGTTGAATTTCTTAATAATTATTAGACTTGCATATGTTGGGGCAAGTGGAGTGTCCTTCATTGGACATTTGTGCTTGGAAGGATAGAAAGGCTTTGGGAAATCGGGATGTGTGTAACAGTGCTTATATGGTTGTTCCAGTTTGGTACCTGGTCAATAGTGAGCTCCAAACTATTTCTGATGAAGGGTAATTTAAATAAATCTAAATGTGCAAATATGCACGGTGGCTTAGTGGTTAGCACTGCTACCTCATAGTGCTAGGGATCTGGGTTCGATTCTGCCTTAGGAAGAAAGTGCAAACTCCACACAGACAGTTGCCTGTGTCTGTGTGGGTTTCCTCCCACAATCCAAAGCTATGCAGGTTAGGTTAATTGGCTGTGTTAAATTGCCAGGTCAGGGGTAAATTAGGTCAGGCAGCATTCAAGGAGCAGGAGAATGCTGCCTGACCTGCTGCGTTTTTCCAGCAACACATTTTTCAGCTCTGATCTCCAGCATCTGCAGTCCTCACTTTCTCCCAGGGGTAAATTAGGGTAGGGAAATGGGTCTGGGTGGGTTACTCTTTAGAGAGTTGGTGTGGGCTTGTGGGACTGAAGGGCCTGTTTCATACTGTAGGGAATCTAATCTAATTTAGTGACTTTAATGTTATGATTTGGAACAGACAGCCTGGCATGTTGAGACTGCACTGCATATTCAATTCCGGTCTTTTTAAGAAGTTAAATTGAGGCCATCTCCCCTCTTGGGGAGCAAATGTTCCTGTAGAAAAAAGTTTCTAAGAGCAGTAACATTTTGGGAAGATAAACACTGTCTCCAGATTGTTTACCCCCAGTTATGGCTCTGGAAAAGCTAATTGCATGAAAGATAACAGCACTGGTCATTTCAAATACTGGTCATGTGTGCTCACTTAGGTCTCTCATAGCTTCCTTGATGAAACTAAATTTTGCAGGATACAATTCCTCACTCAATGTCTTTAGATGAGCCCTAAAATCCATTAAAATGGTGCAGCTGGGCTCGAACCTCTTAAT
This sequence comes from Chiloscyllium punctatum, assembly GCF_047496795.1. Taxonomy (NCBI): domain Eukaryota; kingdom Metazoa; phylum Chordata; class Chondrichthyes; order Orectolobiformes; family Hemiscylliidae; genus Chiloscyllium; species Chiloscyllium punctatum. Next base: position 44,129,592 of record NC_092746.1, on the reverse strand, counting down.
GGCTAAGAGAATTGTTTTTGAACCCTCTGCATGCACCTCTTCCATGTTCAAATGTGGTGTGTAGAGGGAAATCCATGGTGAATACTGGTTCACTATGGAATTGTGTAATGAGGCATGGAGTAAAGGCATGTGTAGTGATTTCATCATTCAAGAACATCTAACTATAAACTTGCATCTATCACATATGCCTATATGCGACGAACAGGATTGTTGTTTTTACATCTGGCCAGTCCAGCTGTTCCAGTATTCAAACTACCTCATCAGTGATCTACATTGCTTCAGCAGCTATGACGTATCTCAAGCCATAAACTTCTTTCACAGAAACTGTGGATTTGCTTCTGTTGCATGACAAAGTACAGAGTCAGTGACATGCCAAGTAACACCTGTTTCTGTATGCATCGCCATCACACATCTACTGCTGTCATTCAAATGTTGTGGTAAAAACAATGACTGCAGATGCTGGAAACCAGATTTTGGATTAGTGGCGCTAGATTAGAGATGCTCTGCTACTCCGATGCTGCCTGAACTGCTGTGCTCTTCCAGCACCACTAATCCAAAATTCAAATGTTGTGTCCAAGTCCACATAAAACCTTTTGGATTCAATCAACAATGTGACACTAAAGCTGATCATAGATTCACTCCTGTAGCAGAGCTGACCACTTGCTCATATGCATTAATGATTACTACACAAACAATTCCTGTTGAACATGTGACACTGGAACAGGTCATTGATTGATTTCCTGCATTGGTCCTTTTCCATGGTTGCTCACCTATGCCACTGCCACTGAGCTTGTCTTAGTCTGGCAGGAGGACCTTTGGATCTTCTTGTATCATCATCAGAAACAGCACCTCCTGCCTTTACCTGACTGCCTAGAGGCAAATGGAAGCATTGTTAAACCACTATGTTATTCTGTTTTGCTGGTCACCATTCTGTAGTAGTGAATCAGCCTGGCAGTGATCACAACCTCCACTGGTGAACAGGAAGCTTTATAATAGATCATATTTGTTGCAACATTGTCAGCTGATGGCAGGATTCATCAAAAAGTCTCTTCCCACCACCACCACCCCCCAACTAAATTGCACGTATTTTTCACACACCCCACTGGCTTTAGAATGTTATTTATAGTCATTTGGAGAAAAGGCAAAAAGTAGAAAAATTGATACTCAGTTTGGGCTACAATGTAAGGAACGATATGGTGTTTATCAAAATCTTGGCCGTTGGAAAACTTTCCTGTCAGAAATATAAACTCCTGGTGTTTAATTTTTTAAAAATACTCCACGGGACCTGATTTTAAAAAAATCTTGTAAACTGGTAATATGCTCCAGAAAATATTCCATCTTGCAGTACAGTGTCAAACCATACTCCAAATGTACTGTCTTATGTTCAACTCTAGCTCTAACTAAAAATAAAAAAAGTCAATGCTCTTCTTAAATGACTCACTAGTTGTTAATATCCACTCTGATTAATATGTGCCCTAAGCAACAGCTTAAATCTGAAACGTACAAACATACAATGACTTATGCTTCTAAATCCAGTACCTGTATGAGAAAATGTGGTGCTAGAAGTATAAATATTCTCTCTTGACAAGTGTTACATTTTGGCTCAGTTTCTGCACAAGAATGGAATCATGCAAAAACTAAAGGCTGTTACCTTCAACAAGTTGAATGCTTTTCCAAGTGGAACTGTTATAGAAAGTGAATATGAAATCTAAAAAGATCGTTAAGGATATTTCAACACAAAATATTCAAATACAACTCAATTGTTTAAATCCACAAAGGCTTTGTGTAGTCATTCTGTTCTGTAGTATTTCTGAACATGCTGATGTTTGGACTAATATAGGTGACAATTGTCATAATTTGATGTCTTAAACCCTACAGATCATAATTCAAGATTATTTGTTCAACAATCACAAATCAAAAATAACTGAATATTTGTATGAAACATTAGTTGGAGCTTTATTTTATCCTACATAGGTCATATTTGCCCATGATAACAAAATTTCAACTTCACAAAATAAAGTTTGAAATCTCTATTTCCTGGTGTTATGATTCCAGGTGATGGTAACACTGGACAAATTAGATCCCAAAGTGCAAACTGGTTTGATAGACTGTGAGTTTTATTTTAGTTATTTGTTGACTGTAGTGGGCAATGAACGTATTCACAAGAGGTTGCCAATGTACATTTGACAAATGAACATCAATGTTTATTACAAACAGAAAGAAAACAAAACATGGATTATTTTAAACTATACAGGAAATATTTGAAATGGCCTTATCACAAATCAGAAATAAAGAATCAAACTTCTTACGTTCAACAACAACTGTAGGCTTTTATTCTCACTTTGCCTGGTCCATCAAGTTTACTCTGGATATCAATACATCAAAGCTGAAAATGTGTTGCTGGAAAAGCGCAGCAGGTCAGGCAGCATCCAAGGAGCAGGAGAATCGATGTTTCGGGCATGAGCCCTTCTTCAGGAAATCCTGATTTCCTGAAGAAGAGCTCATGCCCGAAACATCGATTCTCCTGCTCCTTGGATGCTGCCTGACCTGCTGCACTTTTCCAGCAACACATTTTCAGCTCTGATCTCCAGCATCTGTCATCCTCACTTTCTCCTATCAATACATCAAGGCAGTTCTAACAATGGAATATACCCAATGTTCCTCATTAAAGAATATACACTACAAACATAATGCAAAACTTTTACCATTACAATGCTCATAATCACAAGTGAACCCTTTTAGCTGTCTTGTCTGAATATCAGTCCAGAACAGATGATGAACATGCTTGTCTGACCCGTTGTGATCGCCAGCATTCATTATTTTCGGACCAAGCTTCATATGTTTTGTCATCATTTCATCTCACTTAATTTTGGCTAACTGAGCAACTTTTAGGTTAAGATCTATGCAACTTTACAGATAGTCAAATCGAAGAAGGGTAGCCGCAATTCCATTTTAATATTTCTTCAGATGGCATATTTGCAATAGGATTCTGGAGCCTTCTTATTACTGATTTCTAAATAGTTAAAGAGAAAATACATGGGTTTTCCACCCTCTCAGCTTCCACCATTTTCTGTTTCTGGATGTTTTTGTCTTAAGCCACTGAGAACATTTTCTCCAGCCCTGATTTTTTTGGAAATTGCTAAAATTACAGCAACTGTTCATTCTGACTGATTCTGCACACATTTCCTGACCTTTTGGATAGTTCTGCCATTCTGTGACACTGGATTCTTGTCACGAAGCAACACTAAGTCTTTTTCCCTCTTGTACTGTTTGCCTCAAGTTCTACTCCAAGAGTATAAACTCTCATTAAAAATGAATGTATTAACAAACATCAGTCACCCCATGTTTCGATTAGAATGGTGCTAGAAAAGCACAACAGGATTCTGGGTAATCCAAGATGGAGGATGGGAAAAATTTCTGGCTATAAGAGCTGCTCCTTTTTTTGAGGTATTTTAGGTGTTAGAGGTGATTTCCTCAAATTCCAGGAGCAGCAATTACTGTTTTATATGTTGTTGCATTGTTTTGGAACTTTGTGAAAAAAAAGTCAAAACAACAGCAGTTTTAAAAGGGAGAAGAGCAGACAAAGGAAGCACATGGTGAGGACAGTGCAGGAGAGAAACAGAGAGAGAGAGAGAGAGAGAACCTGTACAGTTACCACCTTTACTGTTTGAATTTGTGTATTGCTGGACATCAGAGTGCATCTGGGAAAATTAACAAACAGTGAAATTCACAACTAATCTTGGAGGAACTGTTGGGTGAAGTTCACAGCACAGAATCAGATAAGCTAATTGTTGTTTTAAGTCTGTCCAAAAGAAAGGCTGTATTAGTGAGTACAGTGGTTCTTTCTTGATTATATGTTTTTGGAGATAAGTCTCTTGATTAAACTTAAAATATAAGCCACAGCTATTAATTTAACCTGGTGAAGTATTTTGTAGAGGAATAAGACGGTGTTATTTTCCGAATCTGTAGATTGTGAAGGAGCAAAAATGGCCTTTGCAGTGATATGTACTTCTTGTCAGAAGTGGGAGTTTGAAGAGAGTTTAAGGGTTACTGTGGATTATATCTGCCATAAATGCTGTTGGATGCGAATCTTAGATCGAGTGGATCGGTTGGAGAGACAGATAGAAGCGATGAGGAATTTGCAACAGCAACAGTATGTGATAGATGGCAGTTATAGGAAGGGGAATAAAATCTCAGATACAGTCACGAAGATGGGTTAACTGCAGGAAGGGTAAGAGAGGTAGGCAGCTAATGCATGAGTCTTTTGTGGATATACTCATTTCAAACAGGTATGCTGTTTTGGAAAATGTAGGGGGTGATGGATTCTCAGGAGAACATAGCACAAACAGCCAAGTTTCTGGTATTGAAACTGGCTCTAATGCAACGAAGGGTACGTCAGTTTCCAAGAGATCAATTGTGTTCGGGGATTCTGTAGTCCGAGGTACAAACAGACGTTTCTGTGGCCAGCAGAGATAAAGCAGAATGGTGTGTTGTTTCCCTGGTGCCAGGATCAAGGATGTTTCAGCGAGGGTACAGAATGTTCTCATGGGGGAAGAGGGGCCAGCAGGAGGTCATTGTCCACATTGGAACCAACGACATAGGAAGGGAAAAGGTTGAGATTCTGAAGGGAGATTACAGAGAGTTAGGCAGAAATTAAAAAAGGAGGTCCTCAAGGGTAGTAATATCTGGATTACTCCCAGTGCTATGAGCTAGTGAGGGCAGGAGTAGGAGGATAGAGCAGACGAATGCATGGCTGAGGAGCTGGTGTATGGGAGAAGGGTTCACATTTTTGGATCATTGGAATCTCTTTTGGGGTAAAAGTGACCTGTACAAGGACAGATTGCACCTAAATTGGAAGAGGACTAATATACTGGCAGGGAAATTTGCGAGAATTGCTTGGGAGGATGTAAACTAGTAAGGTGGGGGGGTGGGACCCAGGGAGATCGATCTGAGATGGGTACAGCTGAGAACAGAAGTGAGTCAAACAGTCAGGGCAGGCAGGGACAAGGTAGGACTATTAAATTAAACTGCATTTATTTCAATGCAAGGGGCCTAACAGGGAAAGCAGATGAACTCAGGGCATGGTTAGGAACATGGGACTGGGATAGCATCACAAGTACAAAAACATGGCTCAGGGATGGGCAGGACTGGCAGTTTAATGTTCCAGGATACAAATGCTACAGGAAGGATAGAAAGGGAGGCAAGAGAGGAGGGGGAATGGCATTTTTGATAAGGGATAGCATTACAGCTGTGCTGAGGGAATATATTCCCAGAAATACATCCAGGGAAGTTATTTGGGTGGAACTGAGAAATAAGAAAGGGATGATCCCCTTATTAGGCTTTGTGCGTGGGAAATCATGTCTCACAAACTTGATTGAGATTTTTGAATAAGTAACAAAGAAGATTCATGAGGTCAGAGCAGTAGATGTGATCTATATGGACTTCAGTGAGGCATTCGACAAGGTTCCCCATGGGAGACCAATTAGCAAGGTTAGATCTCATGCAATACAGGGAGAAGTAGCCATTTGGATACAGAACTGGCTCAAGGGTAGAAGACAGAGGGTGGTGATGGAAGGTTGTTTTTTAGACTGGACGCCTGTGACCAGTGGAGTGCCACAAGGATCGGTGCTGGGTCATCTACTTTTTGTCATTTATATAAATGATTTGGATGCGAGCATAAGAGGTACAGTTAGTAAGTTTGCAGATGACACCAAAATTGGAGGTGTAGTGGACAGCGAAGAGGGTTACCTCAGATTGCAACAGGATCTGGACCAGACAGGCCAATGGGCTGAGAAGTGGCAGATGGAGTTTAATTCAAATAAATGCGAGGTGCTGCATTTTGGGAAAGCAAATCTTAGCAGGACTTATACACTTAATGGTAAGGTCCTAGGGAGTGTTGCTGAACAAAGAGACCTTGGAGTGCAGGTTCATAGCTCCTTGAAAGTGGAGTCGGAGTTAGATAGGATAGTGAAGAAGGCGTTTGGTATGCTTTCCTTTATTGGTCAGAGTATTGAGTACAGGAGTTAGGAGGTCATGTTATAGCTGAACAGGACATTAGTTAGGTCACTGTTGGAATATTGCGTACAATTCTGGTCTCCTTCCTATTGGAAAGATGTTGTGAAACTTGAAAGGGTTCAGAAAAGATTTACAAGGATGTTGCCAGGGTTGGAGGATTTGAGTTACGGGGAGAGGCTGAACAGGCTGGGACTGGTTTCCCTGGAGCGCGGAGGCTGAGGGGTGACCTTATAGAGGTTTACAAAATTATGAGGGACATGGATAGGATAAATAGACAACGTCTTTTCCCTGGGGTCGGTGAGTCCAGAACTAGAGGGCATAGGTTTAGGGTGAGAGGGGAAAGATATAAAAGAGACCTAAGGGGCAACTTTTTCACGCAGAGGGTGGAACGTGTATGGAATGAGCTGCCAGAGGATGTGGTTGGAACAATTGCTACATTTAAGAGGTGTTTGGATGGGTATATGAATAGGAAGGGTTTGGAGGGATATGGGCCCGGTGCTCGCGGGTGGGACTAGATTGGGTTGGGATATCTGGTCAGCATGGACGGGTTGGACCGAAGGGACTGTTTCCGTGCTGTACATCTCTATGACGTCAGGCAGCATCCGAGGAGTAGGAAAATCAAAGTTTCGGGTAATTATCAGTCACCCCATCACCACTCACAAAAACAAAGCTGAAATGAATTTAAAACCATTTCTGTTTCTTAATACACACAGCATGAAATACAAATTAAACTTAATGGTTTTCATGGTTCTGCCTATTTTAGAACATACTTTTTCAAATAATAATATTACCTAAAATATATCACACTGAAGCAAAGCCGTTGTCTCCTGCTTTCTATTTATATGTTTATCCTGGATAGAGTTCCGGGGCTTTGTGGTGATGTCATTTCCTGTTCATTTTCTGAGGGGTTGGTAGATGGTATCTAGATCTGTGTTTGTTTAGGGCGTTGTGGTTGGAGTGCCAGGCCTCTAGGAATTCTCTGGCATGTCTTTGCTTAGCCTGTCCCAGGATAGATGTGTTGTCCCAGTTGAAATGGTGGTTTTTTTTTCCTTCGTGTGTAGGGCTACGAGGGAGAGTGGGTTGGGTCTTTTTGTGGCTAGCTGGTGTTCATGTATCCTGGTGGCTAACTTTCTTCCTGTTTGTCCTACATAGTGTATCTGGCAGTCCTTGCATGGAATTTTGTAGATGACGTTGGTTTTGTCCATGGGATGTACTGGGTCTTTTAAGTTTGTTAGTTTTTGTTTGAGAGTGTTGGTGGGTTTGTGTGCTACTAGGATTCCGAGGGGTCTTAGTAGTCTGGCTGTCATTTCTGAAACGTCTTTGTATGGTAAGGTGGTTAGGGTTTCTGGCTGTGTTTGGTCTGCTTGTCGTGGTTTGTTCTTGAGGAATCTGCGGACTGTATTTTTTGAGTATCCGTTCTTCTTGAATACATTGTATAGGTGGTTCTCCTCTGTTTTCTGAAGTTCGTCTGTGCTGCAGTGTGATGTGGCTCATTGGAATAGTGTTCTGATACAGCTTTGTTTGTGTGTGTTGGGATGGTTGCTAGTGTAGTTAAGTACTTGGTCAGTGTTTGTCGGTTTTCTGTATAGCAGGTTTGTAGTTCTCCGTTGTCCATTCTTTTGACTGTGATGTCCAGGAATGAGAGTTTATTGTCGGTTTCTTCCTCCTTGATGAACTTTATGCCTGTGTTGGTGTTGTTGATGATGTTAAATGTCTCTTCTATCTTGTTTCGTTTTGTGATGACAAAGGTGTCATCTACGTAGCGGACCCAGATTTTTGTTTTGATGGTTGTTAGGGCTGTTTGTTCTGTCTTTGCATTGCCGCTTCTGCTATGAATCCTGATAGCAGAGATCCCATGGGTGTGCCGTTTGTTTGTTTGTAGATTATGTTGTTGAAGGTGAACTGGGTGGTGAGGCACAGGCTGGTGGTGAACACCAGCTAGCCACAAAAAGACATGACCTTCTCTCCCTCGTAGCTCTACACACGGAGGAAAAAAAACACCATTTCAACTGGGACAACACATCTATCCTGGGACAGGCTAAGCAAAGACATGCCAGAGAATTCCTAGAGGCCTGGCACTCCAACCACAATGCCATAAAACAAACACACAGATCTAGATACCATCTATCAACCCCTCAGAAAACGAACAGGAAATGACATTTCCACAAACCCCAGGAACCCCATCCAGGACAAACATATAAATAGAAGGCAGGAGATAACAGCTTCGCTTCACTTGGAGGTTGCCACTGATGATGTTACCTAGCCAGGTAATGAAACATCTGGATATCAAACCTACAGCTCAGCGAGCAAACCTACACCCTAAACCTCAACCTGAGCTACAAACCTTGCACATATCCCACTGTTTTAGATGACAGTGGCTGAGAGATTGGCTGTGAAGTCTCCAATAAATTACTGCTATCAGACAACTAATATGAAATATTTATCTTTAAAAAATCTTTAAAAAGCAAGAAAAGTGAAAACAAGTTGAAATTATTTAAAGTAGAAATTGATGACTAGATTCCCTACAGTGTGGAAACAGGCCCTTCGGCCCACAAGTCCATACCGACCCTCCGAAGAGCAACCCTCCCAGACCCATTCCCCTAACTAATGCACCTGACACTATGGGCAACTTAGAATGGCCAATTCACCTAACCTGCACATCTTTGGACAGTGGGAGGAAACCGGAGCACCCAGAGGAAACCCACGCAGAACAAGGAGAATGTGCAAACTCCACACAGACAGTTGAACCCGGGTCCCTGGCACTCTGAGGCAGCAGTGCTAACCACTGAGCCATCGTGCCCCCCAAATATCCATATATCCATACTCTTATATACATAACAATAATTATCTTAAACATATCAAAATAACTTGTGTATTAAACAGAACCTCATTTTGCAAAACTCAAAACCATTATTTCAAATAGGGAGAATATACTTTAATTTCCTGTTACAGTACAGTCAAGCCTGTGCTATGAACCTGTTGTACGTTGGTCTGGTTCTTCCAAAGTGGAAACACACAACTTTATTTCATTTACAGTTTTAGTTTTCAGGAACCCAACCACAACTTTAAATAAGGACTTCCCCATTCAATGTCAATACGTATAGAAATGGAAAGACTATGACCAAATTTACAAGTTATTTTAAAAAGATGGCACTTAAACAGTGTATTATCACACACAACTGAGGGTGAAAAAATTGGATACTGGTGGGGATTTTCACAACTTTTAGCTTTATGTGCCATCTGAATTGAGGGCCACACATACATTGCAAGTTCATATTCTTGTTAATGTACATGTAGGTAAGTTATTGATATACATATCTGGAGGAACTGATTGAGGAAAAAAGAGAAAGGCAATAACTTAAGAAAATCTCTTTCTCAACATTCAGGCCTATGATTTTTAACCCAAAGAGGACTGAGGTGTCAGGGCTTAGGTCAGAATCCTGGGGTTCTAATAAGGTTAATCAAACTTGCAATGTGAATTGCATTGTGATAAACTTTCATGCAAATTTAGTTACTCTGAAATTTCAGAATAATCTCATTTGTCAAGTAATGATATATCATTGAAATTGAAATTGCAGCCATTTACTCTTAAATGACTTCTGAGCCATAAATTCCAAGACTAGTTGTTGCTAAGGAGCTTTTACAAGGAGACAAGCTCTTATTGTGTACTAATGGCTATGTAATATATTTGGAGGAGGGGTTCTAGTGTTTTTAAAACTCCACATTTAACCTTGATATCCAAATACAAGACAACTTAAAAAAGTTTATCTGAACATAAATTTTTCAATTACAGAGTGTTTAGCATTGTTTTGCTTTAATGTTAGTTAAGCTATTGAGGTCTGAAATCTCGTTGAGACTCTCCCAATCTGTCTAGCCCCCACATCCAAACACAACACTACCTGGGTCTGCATCAGCAAGCCTCTACCAACAAGACCACAGGTCGTCTGCTGCAGCCACCGCCCTGCCTCATGCCCCTGAGAGGTCACACACCTCCCTTCCCCACTATCCTCCTACAGGAAATGTCTGGATTTGTTGGAGCCATTCCCTCCTGGCCTCCAGTTTGACTGGAATTGGTGTCAGTCACGACTGGACATGGCAACACATCCATTCCCTCAAACATGTCATAGAATCATAGAATGTTGGCGGGAACTGAGGGACATCCTTGATCTACAGCAGGTGGAGCAATACAGAAGCTACTGCGTTCCCTCTAGACCAGATCTGCCATCACCCAGTGTTGCCACCCCCAGCTTGGACAAAACCCAGCAGCTTTCCCACACTATCCCACGGGCTGTAATTCATAACGTGCTGCAAGCCTTGATTCAAGCCCAGCTATAATTGGCAGGAAGAGAAAGGAAGGCAAAGGCCCTGCAGCCAGCCAAGAGGAGCAGCTCCACTGAGTGCTGGGCTGAGAGGAATCCAGAAGCAGAAAGAACCAGCAAAGTGTGCCATGGCCCCAAAAAGATGTTACCAGGCAGCAGCCACAAGTCAGGCAGCCTGAAAAGCTCCCTTCCATAAACTCCCTCCAGTGGCTGCCCAAGCTCCAATCGGAGGGTCCACAAAAGGACGAAATGTACATAGAATGTTATGTTTTAAATTATTTTTAAAAGTAATTTTTTAACAGTTATTCCATTTACCAATGTATGAACTTGGCCATTTAAAATACAGCAAAAATGCTTTAATTTTTTTATCTGTTAAGGGAAGTGCTACAGAACCTAAATCCAGTTTTAACTTTGATTCTTGGGAATCACTGCTTTGTTTAAAGTTGTCTACTTACAGTTGTAGTTTTAGAAACACAACTTTAAATTAGGACTTCCTGAACAATGTAGATATATGCAGAAAAAAGAAAGACTCCGACCAAACACACAAGGTCTTTTCTAAAAGTAATACTTAAACAATTTATAACAACACACCACTGAGTGTATAAGAGAATGGAATTTTGATGCAAAGGAATGTGAATTATCAGGTACTACTTTATGATAAGTGACTAGACTCAATGGCAATGAGAATGGCACAAGACAGACACTATATTAGTATGTTGAGCTATGTAAAGAGACCGGTCAACCTTAATTTTGGAAGTCAGATTTCACTTTTATTTAGCCTTTAGCACAATGAACAAAGTAATTCATATTCCACTTCAATTGTAATGTAAGTGGATACACAACAGCAAAGTTCAGCAGTTTCTTTGACAAATCCCAAGCATTTGAATGTAAAGGAGCATCTAGTTTTGAAAAAAGAAGATTGTCATACAATACATGAAATAAAATTAAGCCCAGCTCAGCTTGTAACAATTGTATGTATTTTGAAAAAAATAAAAGTGACGATTCATTTTCAGGATTAAAACTTAATCGTAGAGAAACATGCTCTTTAGCAAAGCTTGAGCCTTCCTGTAGCAGATTTGGTCAATTTTGGTTTTGCATGGCAATGCTCTGTCAAAAAAATATGAAATGTTATCTTTAAAGCTGACTCATTCAAACATGAACATCTCAAACATATTGACAGTGATCTTAAAAGACAGCAGCAGCAGCAGCAGCAGCAACAACAACAAATGTGCCTGCTGAGTACAGACAGCAACTTCTAGCCAACAGCTTTTAACCTCAGTATTCAACTTCCTGTGTTTGGTAGCAAACTCATTCAGAGTTAGTATTAGTTTTGAGTCTTGGTTAGTGATTATTTAGGATTTTATTTGTAAAATACAAGATAGGAATACATTGTAATTTCTCCAGGGTTCTTTATCGGATTTGGATCCTTGCCTTTAAACCAGCCAAAATATATAATGCTGTTTGTTCCAGCCATGTTCACCTGGGTGGGAGAAAGAAGATCAAAAATGAGTTAGTGAACATTTTACTGAATGAACGTTACTTCAATTGAAGTATGACTTCATCACTGTCTCTTTCATCTATTTGCTGCTTTTATGTGAAGAGAATAAGATCTTGGGTTTTTTTTCCCATAATCAGTTTAGAATAATCCATTCCACCACTCTCTTCAGAGAGCTGTTTTATTTTTATTATTTATTTACTTTCTAGGTCTTGAAGTATTTTCTCCACTTACTTGTGCAAAAAAGAGACCATAGCTGAAAGACAAATTTATTGATGTTTCTTCCACAATGGAGGTTAACTATGACTTCAACAGTACCAGTCTGACAGTCAACAGACAAAATATTTCCTAGCCTTTCAACAAAACTGCTGTTTATTGTTAAATTAGAGAAAGCTGAAAGTATTTAATTTATGCCCAATATAAAATAAGCTGAAATTAATCAGATTCATTTATCTCATGAACTGCTGTTATAGAAATGAGACTTTCAACACGGTGCTCCCATTTTATCTTGAGTTTTTCCAGTGGATGGTTAAAATTAATACTCTACTCATTCATCTATATGCGCTATGTACTTTGGCACACTTAACTGTAGGAAAGAACATAATACACACAGATTATGTTAATTGTTACATTTAGATCATTTTGTAATGAAGGTAAAATGTTTAGTTTTGTGAGCTTAGCTTTGTTCACTTCGAAAAAACTAACATTATACTAATACCCCACCTCATAAGACCAATTGCAAAACCCAAATTGATCCAAGAAACCTGGTACACAAATTCCTTTCTAACAGGAGTTGATTATACATTCAGCCTAGCACAGAAAATTGTAATATTCATCAAAATGCAAGTATTTTGTTAGTATCCTTGGAGTTTGAAGTTGTAAAACTACTCTTCAGTTCTTTTGAATTCCTCATATAGCCATAAGTGCTTTTGAGTTTTTTACCTTTATTTCAGCAAAGGGTAAGTTGCATCAGCACTCTGAAAGGAAAGCTAGCAAACTTAGTGAGTTTGGACAACAACTGAAATAGAGTTCCTTTAGTAAAAACACATTTTTGCAACATTTATGTGTCTCTCACTCTCTTTGATAGTATTATGAATAATTGATATTCAGATGTTCACTCTCCCACCTACTCACTAATTGTCTTACCATTCTCATGAAATCAATCTCAAGATCGTATAAATTATTCCCAATTATCTTTTTGCATACCATAGCAAAATGAAAAACAGTCATTGGCCTGAAATGTTAACTCTGTTTCCCTCTCCAAAGATGCTGCCTGACCTGTTAAATGTTTCCAGTATTATGTTTCTCATTTGACCTTTTAGTCTAACTTCCCACATACATTTGGGGAAAAAAGGCAGTAATTTACATGCACTTTCTTCAATTTAGGTATTATATTTGCTATTCATATCTGTTTTCGATCTATTGGAAGAGATGAATTGCGTGATCACTTTGGTAAACACTTCTATTCAATCCACAGGTGTGATCCCAACTTTCCCTTTTCTTCTACACTGTTGCAATTAAATTCAGCGGAAACTTCATGTTTATCTTCATTATACATACCTTTCAGCCTATGGTCTGAAAATTTTCATTTTTACTGATACATTCATAGGGTGTGTGTTGTTGGCAAGGCCTGCATTTGTTATGCATCCCTACTTGCTATTGATAGGTTCATGATGATCTGCTCGTTGAGCTACTGTAGTCTGTGTGGTGTAGGTATATCATCAGTTATGTAGGAGTTCAAGATTTTTGACACAGCGATGATGTAGGAACTGTGGCCTGGATTTTCCAACTGCCAGATACTCGTCCTCCAGCACGGATAGAGGTTATGCATCAGGGACCTGCAGAATCCCTGCCACAGCAGACTCAGAGAGCTGCATGAGAAATTGAAGGTTCCAATGAGCAATTCCTAAATGTCTTGAATCTTCTGAAAGTGTCCAGAGAGTTCTGCTGCAGTTCAGTAAACAGTTACTCAGAATAGGATCTTATAGGGACCTGACTGGGCTATGGCGATGATGAAATCTGTTACAGAAATTTACAAGAAGCTGGGGAGGCCGATCTTGATGTCGAGGGCGACCTTTTGCATCTGCCAAGTGGCTAGGTAGGTTTCTCGCTAGGCAGAGAGGAGGAGTTGCTGATTAAAGGAAACTATAGTTTGTTAAATGCCTTAATAACACCACAACTCATCTCAGTAATATTTAGTTTCTTTCCTTACCAAACATGACAAACAAGTTAGACGCTGAGAATTCTTGATATGAAAGTCCTGGTGACTTCTGCTCACTGCCTGCAGTAAAGGAAACATTGGACACTGGGCACGAATGTCGGGGCATTCTCCATGGATTTAAACCACATGCACCCCTTGTCCACAGATACTGGCATTAACATGTGCCAGTCTCTCAGAACTTTCATGACATGTCTCTGACTCACTTCTTGAATGCTTCTGCACTTTAATGCTGAATCTCAGACTGCACTAGCAACACTTATTGAGATGCTGCTGCAAATGCACTGCAAGCTCAAGAACACACAGCCAGCCCATGGACTGTATCTCCAGCCTGTTCACTTACTGTCCTAGCACTCACTTACTTTCAACCTCCCTAAGTTCTCACAGTCTTGCATTACCTTGCCTCTTCATGCGTTATCCCCCCCCAGCCACAAATACAGATTCATAGTACTGATGTATTGTCTTGCTATTTAGCACAGACACAAAATCAAGACATTTGTCATGGGCCTCAGCCTGTGGCAGCAGTCCTTAGTTCAGCCTTTGCTCAGGGCTCCCCAGAAGAGTGAGGCAAGAGCACCTCTGATACCAGTCCAGAGGCTTAAACATGCTCAGTCAATCACTGGGTAGTCAGAGTTAGAATGTTTTCTCCATAAGGAGTGACGAGCTGAATGTCAGGCAGATCTCATCCAGCTTTACTCTTTCTGATCTATTGGGGCTGTTTCCAACTGGAATAAGAGAGAGAGATGATAAAGGAGACAAAAGTGAGTGGGAGAGTTATTACTGATGATGCAGATGGAGAGGTGTTTGAAATGACTGAGTGGGCAGTGCACAGGATGTGCAGGGTTAATGGTGTCAAGAGTATTGGTGGGAGAGAGTGAGTGAAGAAAGATTTTGTAGACAATAGTGAGAGTGGTACAGCATAAACCATGGTGGGAGGTGAGTACATTAGCAGAGACAGAGTGAGTGTGAGGTATGAGAGAGAAGACGGTGGCCATCATGCTGGTAGAGTGGAGAAGGATATTGACCTACTTCAGAGAATTGTGGATGCTCATCTAGATGACTGAGACTAGACTGAGATGGATGACAACCTCAGACCAGTCTGGCATGATCTGGTGTCGTGGTCTCCACAGCCGGTCCCAGGAAGGATGAAGTCCCACCGCTGCACTACACTGTTCAGCAGGCTCTCCAATTCCCAGCCTGCAAACAGGCCACCACATTTTCCGTCTGTCATGTCATGTCCACAGCAAATGTCAGGAACAACGTAAGGCAGCTTCAGACTGACTGTGCTTCTTTGGGTGCTCACTGTGCTTTTAAAGATAGTGCCAAGACAGGGATACTGGCTATATCTTAGTAATGGTATGTTGTTCTGGGAGTGGTATGTGATAAAAATCCCTACAGTGTGAAAAACAGGCCCTTCAGCCCAACAGGAGCACACCAACCCTCCAAAGAGTAACCCACCCAGACCCATTACCCTACCTTTTAACTCTACATTTACTCCTGACTGATGCACCTAATCTACACATCCCTGAACACTAAGGGCAATTTGGTTAGAATCAGACGAAATGGAACCCTCTTTCCTGGGACTCAACAACCCCTCTCCGTCTGAGAACACAACATCCTCAGTCTCCCCAAGGGAACCAACAACCCTGACTTCTCCTAGCACCCAACATCCCCCATTCCCATAATCTCCCAATCTCCCAACACTTCCTTCTGCTATCTCAAGATTTGATACCCAAACCGCCAATCACAACATCTTTTGGAATCTGACATCACTACCTCCCTGCCCGTGACCTGGCACCCAGCACCAACCCAGTGCCCATAGCAGGGCATGCCATCCCCTCCTTCCCTCCCTTGAGATCCAAAACCCTTAGCTTTGCCTGGGACTTAACACCTAACACACAATACCAACCCCACTCCCTGCCACCAGATCTGACACATTCTGCTGGAATTTGATGCCCTTCTTCTCTAGCCATGACTGGGCACTGGGCACCAAACCCATGTCCGCTGCCGAAGCTGACACAACCCTCATCTCTGAGGGAGCCAACATCACCCCTCTCTGCCTGAACCAGACACAAAAACACCAGACACCACAAAACCTCCCTCCAGCCAGGAACCCAGCATACTCCCTGCTCTGACACCAAACTAGAAATCCCACTGGACAACCCACAACTCCAACAACACACTTCCCCACCCCAATCCCCCAAACCCCCAACCCTACACACCCCCGCACCCTTGACGTGACCCAACTTTCCCTTCAGAATCTTCCCCATCCACAACCGTCCCCACCATGGACAAAAAAGCTGAATCCATATGGATAGTGAAACTGACTGCCTTTGATATTCAGGCTGTATATGACCAAATATGGTATCAAGGAACACTAACAAAACTGGGCTCAGTGGGAATTAAGTTGAAAACTCTCCACTGGTTTGAATCAAACCAAGCATAAGATGGTTGTGGTTGTTGGAAATCAGTCATCTCAGTGCCAGAACATCTCTGCAGTGTTTCTCAGTGTAGTTTACTAGGCCAAAATATCTTCAGCTGCTCATCGATGACTTTCTTATGGTCAGAAATGGGAAGATTCGCTGATGACTGCAAAATGTTTAACACCATTCATGACTCCTCAGACACTGAAGCAATCCATGTCCAAACATAGCGAGACCTAGACAACATCCAGCTTTGAGGTGACAAATAACATACGTTTCACTCAAATGCCCGACAATGACTATCTCCTATAAAAGAGAACTTACCATTGCCCCTTGACATTCAATGGCCTTACCATCACTGAATCCTTCACTATCAACATCCTCGAAGTTATCATTGACCAGAAACTTAACTGAACTAATCATATAAATACTGTGGCTATAAGACCAGATCAGAGGCTACAAATCTTAAGTCAGTCAGAATCAGCATCATACAGCATGGAAACAGACCTTTTGGTCAAACCAGTTCACGTTGACCAAGCGCCCAAACTAAACTAGTCCCACTTGCCTGTGCTTGACACACATCCATTCATGTATTTGTCCATGTCTTTTAATCATTGTAATTGTACCTGCATTCACCATTTTGTCTGCTAGTTCATTCCACATAGAAACCACTTGTTGCAAAAAGGTTGCTCCTCATGTCTTCTTTAAATCTTTCTCCTCTCACCTTGAAATTATGCCCCTGAGCTTTGAACTCCCACATGGAAGGGAAAAGACCCTTGTCAGTTACGTTGTGTATACCCCTCATATTTTTATATACCTATATGAGGTGACCCCTCAACCTCCTACACTGCACTGAAAAAAGTCCCAAGGGTTGCTCAGACAATTGTTTCAAGGTGTGGTCCCTCTGTGTGGGGACCAAGAGATTGCAAAATAAGACTGTTGGAAAGACAAAGAGCTCAGACAAGGAGTGAGATACATATGGAACAAGCATATAGTTGTTGGTCTAAATGGGATATTTCTGCACTGTAGGTTCAGTGAAGGACTGACAGCCAAAGCAGACTATAAATAAATGAAAAGTGTGCCTTCATGTTTGAGTGTTTCTCAAAGTTATAAGTAACTTGAAGGTTTTATAGGAAATGACGTAAGAGGCTGGTTAAGGTGGTATTAGAGTCATCAATGTGGAAAAGAACAACAGTTTGGCCAAGGGATCACAATAAAACAAATAAATACACAATTCTGCAGATTGCACTAACATTATCCATAGAAATGTATCGTTCACCTTGTAACAATGGAAGATGCCCATTTTGCTCACTGATTTCAGCCAAATCTCAAACAGTTGAATGAAACAGATTTGGGTCACTTAACACTTTACCCATCCATCAGGCATGTTTATATGCACCAAATTCATTTGGTGGTCAAAAGCTGTGTTTGTGTCACTGAGTGGTTTACATGGGCCAGATGAGTGCCCTTTACTGACAATATATTTACAGCTTGAGAACACCTCTCCTTACCTAATCGTCCTCAACTGTAACACACTACATTAGATCCGTGCCGTAGCCAATATTAACCTCTCCAACAACATCACAAAAAAAATCTGGTCATTATTTGGATACTGTTTATGGGAGCTGCTGCTTATTAATTTGTTGCCACATTTTCGATTATATTAGTAACTATGTTTCAGAAGTACTTACAGAGTCATAGAGATGTATAGCATGGTGATACATCCTTCAGTTCAACACGTCCATGCCAACCAGACCTAAACGAATTTAGTTCCAATTGCCAACACTTGGCCCATATCCCTCTAAAACCTTCCTATTCATATCCGCATCCAGATGCCTTTTAAATGTAATTTTACCAGCCCCCACCACTTCCTCTGGCAGTTCATTCTGCACACACAACTCCATGTGAAAAGTTACCCCTTAGGTCCCTTTTAAATCTTTCCCCTCTCATAATAGAGAAAAAGACCTTGGCTATTCACCCTATCCTATACCCCTCATGATTTTATAAGGTCACTCCTCAGCCTCCAATGATCCAGAGAAAATAGCCCAGCCTACTAAGCCTCACCCTATACGTGAAGTGCTTTGAGACGTCTTAGTCATACAGTCATAGAGATATACAGCAAGGAAACAGACCCTTCCATCCAACTTGTCCATGTCGACCAGATATCCCAACCCAATCTAGCTCCACCTGCCAGCACCTGGCCCATACCTCTCCAAACCCTTCCTATTCATATAGTCATCCAAATGCCTTTTAAATATTGCAGTTGTACTAGCCTCCACCACTTCCTCTTGCAGCTCATTCCATACACGTTCCACCCTCTGCGTGAAAAAGTTGCCCCTTAGGTCTCTTTTATATCTTTCCCCTCTCACCCTAAACCTATGCCCTCTAGTTCTGGACTCACCGACCCCAGGGAAAAGACTTTGTCTATTTATCCTATCCATGTCCCTCATAATTTTGTAAACCTCTATAAGGTCACCCCTCAGCCTCCGACGCTCCAGGGAAACCAGTCCCAGCCTGTTCAGCCTCTCCCTGGAGCTCAAATCCTCCAACCCTGGCAACATCCTTGTAAATCGTTTCTGAATCCTTTCAAGTTTCACAACATCCTTCCAATAGGAAGGAGACCAGAATTGCACGCAATATCCCTACAGTGGCTTAACCAATGGCCTGTTCAGCCGCAACATGACCTCCCAACTCCTGTATTCAATACTCTGACCAATAAAGGAAAGCATACCAAATGCCTTCTTCACTATCCTATTTACCTGCGACTCTACTTTCAAGGAGCTATGAACCTGCACTTCAAGGTCTCTTTGTTCAGCAACACTCCCTAGGACCTTACCATTAAGTGTATAAGTCCTGCTAAGATTTGCTTTCCCAAAATGCAGCACCTCACATTTATCTAAATTAAATTCCATTTACCACTTCTCAGCCCATTGGCCCATCTGATCAAGATCCCGTTGTAATCTGAGGTAACCACCTTCGCTGTCCACTACACCTCCAATTTTGATGTAATCAGCAAACTTACTAACTATACCTCTTATGCTCACATCCAAATAATTTATTTAAATCATGAAAAGCAGTGGACCCAGCACCGGTCCTTGTGGCACTCCACTGGTCACAGGCCTCCTGTCTGAAACACAATCCCCCACCATTACCCTCTGGCTTCTATCTTCAAGCTAGTTCTGTATCCAAATGGTGCATTCTCCATGTATTCCATGAGGTCCGACCTTGCTCACCAGTCTCCCATGGGGTACCTTGTCAAAGTCCATATAGATTACATCTGCCATGCTGCCCTAATCAATCCTCTTTGTTACTTCCTCAAAATACTCAATCAAGTTTCTGAGACATGATTTCCCATGCATAATGCTATGTTGACTATCCCTAATCAGCCCTTGCCCTTCCAAATACATGTACATCCTGTCCCTCAGGATTCCCTCCAACAACTTGCCCACCACCGACGTCAGGCTCACTGGTCTGTAGTTCCCTGGCTTGTCCCTACCACCTTTTGTAAATAGTGGCACCATGTTAGCCAATCTCCAATCTTCCGGCTGGATGATACAAATTGATGATATAAATATCTCATTAAGAGGTCCAGCAATCACTTCTCTACCTTCCCACAGAGTTTTAGGGTACACCTGATCCACTTTTATGCAATTCAAAACATCCAGCACTTCCTCCTCTGTCATATGGATATTTTTTTCATGTCCTTTTCCACAGTAAATACTGATGCAAAATACTCGTTTAGTTTCTGCCTCATCTCCTGCGGCTTCACACAGAGGCCACCTTACTGATCTTTGAGGGGTGCTATTCTCTTCCTAGTTACCGTGTTTCCCTTAATGTATTTGTAAAAACCCTTTGGATTTTCCTTAACTATTTGCCAAAGCTATCTCATGACCTTTTTTGCCTGATTTCTCTTGAGGACACGAAGAGTTCTCAATAAACGGCAATCCATCTTTTCTATCCACAACTGGTATCAAGTGGACTAGTTCTTTATACATATCAGTTGCAGACCCTGGGCACTGCATGGTTTATGGTTTTGCTTCTCTTGAGATTTGTTGTTGAGATACTCATCTTCTGAGCAATAAAACAGATAAGCTGAAGAGCTGTTTAAACAAAGGGACATGTTTCCACGACCATCACTAACCAGAACTCATCTAAAGATCTCCACCACCATCAGCCCGCACCCTGCCTCTGCTCCACCCACCCCACCCCACCTCTCACCTCATATGAATCCCATATGGCTTATTGTAACAGTGCTGGAGGAACCCAGAAGGTCTGGCAGCACGTGGAAAGAATAAAGGTCAAGAGTTAATGTTTTGGGAATCTTCTTCCCAAACTCCACAAACTGAAGTGCCCAGGCAGATTCATTGTTTCAGCATGTTCTTGCCCATGGAAAGTATTTCTTCCCATCTTGACTTAATCTATTCTCCCATTGTCAAGTCTCTTCCCAGTTACATTCATGATTTTTTCAGACATTTTTATCGGTTTCAAAATTTCTAGTTTTCTGGTACCAGCTGCCTTCTCTTTGAGATTGACATGTAAGCCCTCTACATGGCCATCCCCATGAGGATGATCTGACAGGTTTTTTAAAAAGTCTTTCATGGGATGTGTGTATCACATCAAGAGTGTCTTTTTGAACCACTAAGGTCCCTGTGCTCTAGGTAGATCCACAATACCATTAGAAAGGGGATTCCAGGATTTTGACCTGTGACGGTGAAGGACTGGCAATATCTTTCTAAATCAGGATGACAGTGGCTTGAAAGGGACCTTACAAGTTGTGGTGTTCACATGTATCTGCTGCCCTCATCCTTCTAGATGGAAGTGGTTGTGGGTTTGGGAGGTGCTGTCTGAGGGTCTTTGGTGTATTTCTGCAGTGCATCTTGCAGATAGTACACACTGCTACTACAGTGCATTGATAGTGGAGGGAGTGGATGCTTAAGGAGTGGTGTCAATTATGCGGGAAGCTTTGTCCTGGATGGTGTCAAGCTTCTTGAGTATTCCATTACACTCCTGCCTTGGAGATGGTGGACAAGTTTTGGGGAATCAGGAGGTGTGTTACCTGTTGCAGTATTCCTAGCATCTGACCTGCTCTTATAACCACTGTATTTATATGGTGAGTCCAGCTGAGTTACTAATCAATGATACCTTTCAGGATGTTCATAGTGGGGATTTGGTGAAGCTAATATCATTGAATGTCAAGGAATCTTCAATAAGAAACAAGATAGATTGTATCTTATTGGAGATGGTCATTGCCTGGCATTTGTCTGACACAAATGTTACTTGCCACTCATCAGTCCAAGTCTGGATATTGTTCAGGTCTTGTTACTTTTGTACATGTTTCAGTACCTGAGGAGTCACAAATAGTACTGAACACTGTGTAGTCATCAGTAAACATCTGCATTCTGACATAATGAAGGGAAAGTCATTGATGAAGCAGCTCTCTGCTTCTTCCTTGAAACAGGGCCAGAACCATCTCCAACCATCACTGCTCTCCTCTGCTTGGCCAAACTTACCTGAACTTCAAACTAATTCTCCAGGTCAAATACTTGGCTTTGGGTATCCAATTGTGCCCAGTCACGTTTACCTCTTTGAGAATTACAATTCCTTGTTTATTTTCAGCACTTTATCATATTGCATTCTTGTACATCCTTAGTGTTTTAAATCAAAGATAATCATATAGTCTCAATCTAATGTACTCATTCCCAGCACCTCAACGGCAGATGTTATCATACTTTTAAAACAGCATATTATTTATTGTGCTTCTTATTTTCTGTTCACTTTTACTAATTGCAATCTTTGGAACAGTTTACTGTAGGCCTTGGCATTTGCAACCTAGCTTTTCAAGTAAAAAATCTACTTGTGCATGAAATACTTATGATTGACTTTCTTTTTTTTAGCATAGATTGTCCTTTCTACAATATGATGCAGGAACGAGAAAGCCCAAAATTGATGCTTGGATTTGGTCCTTTTATTTGCTGAGGTTATGATACTTAAAACCATAGAACATAGAACGTAGAACATTACAGTGCAGTACAGGCCCTTCGGCCCTCGATGTTGCGCTGACCTGTCATTACCAACCTGAAGCCCATTTAACCTACACTATTCCGTGTACGTCCATATGCTTGTCCAATGACGACTTAAATGTACTTAAAGTTGGCGAATCTACTACCGTTGCAGGCAAAGCATTCCATACCTTTTGTAAAGAAACTACCTCTGACATCTGTCCTATATCAATTTAAAGCTATGCCCCATCATGCTCGCCATCACCATATTTGGAAAAAGGCTCTCCCTGTCCACCCAATCTAACCCTCTAATTATCTTATATGTCTCTATTAAGTCACCTCTCAACCTTCTTCTCTCTAACGAAAACAGCCTCAAGGCCCTCAGCCTTTCCTCGTAAGATCTTCCCTCCATACCAGGCAACATCCTAGTAACTTTCCTCTGCACCCTTTCCAAAGCTTCCACATCCTTCTTATAATGTGGTGATCAGAACTGTACACAATACTTCAAGTGCGGCCGCACCAGAGTTTTGTACAACTGCAGCATAACCTCATGGATCTGGAACTCGATCCCTCTATTAATAAAAGCTAAAACACTGTATGCCTTCTTAACAACCCTGTCAGCCTGGGTGGCAACTTTCAAGGATCTGTGTACATGGACACCGAGATCTATCTGCTCATCTACACTACCAAGAATCTTACCATTAGCCCAGTACTTTGCATTCTGGTTATTCCGACCAAAGTGAATCACCTCACACTTGTCCACATTAAACTCTATTTGCCACCCCTCTGCAGCTTATCTATGTCTCTCTGTAACCTACAACTTCCTTCGTCACTATCCACAACTCCACCGACCTTAGTGTCATCTTCAAATTTACTAACTCACCCTTCTACGCCCTCATCCAGGTCGACCCTTGCGGTACACCACTGGTAACTGGACTCCAGGATGAACATTTCCCATCAACCACCACCCTCTGTCTTCTTTCAGCAAGCCAATTACTGATCCAAACTGCTATATCTCCCACAATCCCATTCCTCCGCATTTTGTACAATAGCCTGCTGAAGTCCATATACACCACATCAACTGGTTTATTCTCATCTACCTGTTTGGTCACCTTCTCAAAGAACTCAATAAGGTTTGTGAGGCACGACCTACCCTTCACAAAACCATGCTGACTATCCCTAATCAAATTATTATTTTCTAGATGATTATAAATCCTATCTCTTATAACCTTTTCCAACATTTTACCAACAACTGAAGTAAGGTTCACTGGTCTATAATTACCAGGGTTGTCTCTACTCTCCTTCTTGAACAGGGGAACCACATTTGCTATTCTCCAGTCTTCTGGCACTATTCCTGTAGACAATGACGATTTAAAGATCAATGCCAAAGGCTTGGCAATCTCCTCCCTGGCTTCCCAGATGATCCCAGGATAAATCCTAACTGGCCCAGGGGACTTATCTATTTTCACACTCTGCAGAATTTCTAATACCTCTTCCTTGTGAACCTCAATCACACCTAGTCTAGTAGCCTATATCTCAGTGTTCTCCTTGACAACATTGTCGTTTTCTAGAATGAATACTTTCAAAAAATGATCATTTAGTGCTTCCCCTATCTCCTCTGACTCCATACACAACTTCCCACTACTATCCATGATTGGCCCTAATCTTACTCTCGTCATTCTTTTATTCCTTAAATACCTATAAAAAGCCTTAGGGTTTACCCTGATCCTATCCGCCAACAACTTCTCATGTCTCCTCCTGGCTCTTCTGAGCTCTCTCTTTAGGTCTTTCCTGGCTACCTTGTAACCCTCAAGCGCCCTAACTGAGCCTTCACATCTCATCCTAACATAAGCCTTCTTCTTCCTCTTGACCAGAGATTTCACTTCCTTCATAAAACACGGCTCCCGCACTCTACAGCTTCATCCCTGCCTGTCAGGTACATACTTATCTAGGACACTCAGGAGCTTTTCCTTGAATGAGCTCCACGTTTCTAATGTGCCCATCCCCTGCAGTTTCCTTCCCCATCCTATGCTTCCTAAATCTTGCCTAATCACATCGTAATTGCCTTTTCCCCAACTGTAACTCTTGCCCAGTGGTATACACCTATCCCTTTCTATTACTAAAGTAAACATAACAGAATTGTGATCGCTATCACCAAAGTGCTCACCTACTTCCAAGTCTAACACCTGGCCGGGCTCATTACCCAGTAGCAAATCTAATGTGGCTTCTCCCCTTGTTGGCCTGTCTACATATTGTGTCAGGAAGCCCTCCTGCACACACTGGACAAAAACTGATCCATCTATAGTACTCGTACTATAGTGTTCCCAGTCAATATTTAGGAAGTTGAAGTCCCCCATGACAACTACCCTGTCTCTCTCACTCTTATTGAGAATCATCTTTACTATCCTTTGCTCTACATCTCTGGGACTATTTGGAGGCCATTAGAAAACTCCCAACAGGGTGACCTCTCCTTTCCTGTTTCTAACCTCAGCCCATACTACCTCAGTTGGCAAGTCCCCAAACATCCTTTCTGCAACTGTAATACTGTCCTTGACCAACAATGCCACACCTCCCCCTCTTTTACCGTCTTCTCTGTTCTTACTGAAATATCTAAATCCTGGAATCTGCAACAACCATTCCTGTACCTGCTCTATCCATGTCTCCGAAATGGCCACAACATCGAAGTCCCAGGTACCAACACATGCTGCATCCACCTTATTCCGGATGCTCCTGGCGTTGAAGTAGACACACTTCAAACCAACTTCTTGCTTGCCGGTGCCATCTTGCGTCCCTGAAAGTGATTTTGGACCTCCCTACTCTCAACCTTTTCTATACACGAACTATAATTTTGGTTCCCATCCCCCTGCTGGATTAGTTTAAACCCACCCCAATAGCCTTAGTGAATTCCCCCCCCCTCCCCCAGGATATTGGTACCCCTCTGGTTCAGATGAAGACCATCCTGCTTGTAGAGGTCCCACCGACCCCAGAAAGAGCCCAAATTATCAAAGAATCTAAAACCCTCCCTCCTGCACCATCCCTGTAGCAACATGTTCAACTCCTCTCTCTCCCTGTTCCTCGCCTCACTAGCATGTGGCATGGGCAACAAAACAGAGACAACTATTCTGTTCATCCTAGCTCTAAGCTTCCATCCTAGCTCCCTGAATTTCTGCCATAAATCTCCATCTCTCTTCCTACCTATGTCATTGGTGCCTATGTGGATCACGACTTGGGGCTGCTCCCCCTCCCCCTTAAGGATCCCATAAACACAGTCAGAGACATCACGAACCCTGGTACCTGGGAGGCAACACACCAACCGTGAGTCTATCTCATCCCCACAGAACCTCCTATCTGTCCCCCTAACTATGGAGTTCCCAATGACTACTGCTCTGCTCATCTTCCTCCTTCCCTTCTGAGTAGCAGGGACAGACTTTGTGCCAGAGCCCTGTGCCCCACTGCTTTCCCCTGGTAAGTTGTACCCCCAACAGTATCCAAAATGGTATACTTATTGTTGAGGGGAATGGCCACAGCGAATCCCTACACTACCTGCCGGTTCCCTTTCCATCCCCTGACTGTAACCCATCTGCCTTTTTCTTGTACCTGAGGACTGACTATCTCCCTGTAACTCCTCTCAATAACCCCCTCTGCCTCCCGAATGATCCGAAGTTCATCCAGCTCTAGCTCCAGTTCCCTAACGTGGTTTTCGAGGAGCTGGAGTTGGGTGCACTTCCCACAGATGTAGCCAGCAGGGACACTAGTGGTGACCCTTACCTCACACATTCTGCAGGAGGAACATTCAACTGCCCTAACCTCCATTCCCACTATTCTAAATTCCCAAAGAGACTGTTGAAAAATAAGGAATAAAAAATAAACTTGTTACCTTACCAATCTGGCGCACAGAACCTTTTTTTTGGTTAGAGGAGAAGGATGGGTGGGAGACACTACCCGAGAGTGTTTTGGGTAACGCAACCACACAAATATTTGACTTCCCAGAAGTCCTTCGCTCCTCCCTCGCACCTCTTGGCAAATGGAGTTGGATTATATAATTAAATCGAATTTGAACAGTTACAAAAAAAATCAGAATTTCTTGGTCTGTATGCAAGATTTCTCTTTATTAAAAAAGTACAGGTGAAAGACTGCAGCCCACCATGGGGCAACTGCAATAACGTATTCATCCCAGCTGCAAACATTGATATCTAGTTTTGTAATTTGCAATTACATGGTGTTGTTCAATCATGTATCGAGCGTTGCCACCTAGCTATTGAAGTTGGCTAGGTAAAGCAAAACATAACGAACAGTATTTTTCACCAGCACCTCTAAAAGCAGGCTTGCAACAGCAGTCATAAATGCTACCTCTGGATATTAATTTCTGTGTTCAGATTCCACAGCAGGTTTTGCAGTTTGAAGATTAACTATTTTCATACAGGTATGCATGTGCTGACCAATTGCATCATGTTCTGGTGCTGTATAATCTATGCACAATTATCTAGGATTCTAAGAGGAATGGATGGACTTCAGAACACAAGCCAAGTTCAGTGATTAAGGTATAATCTTAGAGGTTGCAACATTTAAAAACAAACAGTATTATAAAACACTGACATTAGCTCTAACCTCTTGATATTTGCTTTTTGATTATTCAATCATGATTGGCAATGTAGTTAGGGTACCAACTGAAAACAGTCACTGAGTAATGCAAGCAACAACTTCTGATTGGTCAAAGTTTCTAATATAATGTGTTGTGTGCAGTATTACAGAGAGAAACACAATACCTAGGTGATAAGTGAATCAACCAAAGACAATTAGAAGGTTTCTTTTAGGTATTTGAAACAAAAATGAAGGATTTAGCAAGAAAAAAGAAAAATCTTGCAGCATGTAACACAGCTCCTGACTCCCCAAAGCTTATCCACCAGCTGCAAGGCACAAGTCAGGAGTGTGATGGAATAAGTCCCATTTGCTTGGATGGATGCAGGTCTAACAACACTCAAGAATCTTGACACCATTCAGGACAAAGCAGTTTGTTTGACCAGCACCACATTCATAAATATTCATTCCCTATCACTACATCAGTACCATCTACAAGATGCCCTGTAGAAAGTCACCAATCTCCTTCGGCAGCATCTTCCAAACCTGTGACCATTACCATCTAGAAGGACAAATGCAGCAGTTACATGGGAACACAACCGACTGCAAGTTCCCTTGCAAGCACTCACCATATTTACATATATTGCCATTTGTTCAGTGACTTTGGGAAGGGAGGTCACCAAGGGCTTTTGCCTGAAACATTGATTCTCCTGCTCCTCGGATGCTGCCCGACCTGCTGTGCTTTTCCAGTGCCATACTCTCAATCACCTTCTCAAAGGCAACTGGGGAGGGGCAATGCCCACATCCCATGAAAGAATTTAAAAATCTGAAGTTTCTGTCAAAGATGAGCCCCAGGATGTTTTGGTGGGAGATCAATGTATGACACTATAATGTAATACTGTAGAAATGTCACTGAATGTCAAGTGGTAATGGTCTCTGTTTGGTCCGAGGCTTTACTTCACAAAATGTGAAATGTATGTTACTTGAAAAGTGTGAGCCAAAGATTAAGTGTTGTTCAGGCCTTTTTACACGAGAGCACAGATTGCTTCATTAGCTGAAGAGATCTGATGGAACGAAACTCTGTGCAATCATCAGTGAACTTTACAAATAGTATTTTGCATCAGTGTTTACTGTGGAAAAGGACACGGAAGATATAGAATGTAGTGAAATAGAAGGTGACATTTTGAAAAATGTCCATATTACAGAAGAGGAAGTGTTGGATGTCTTGAAAAACATAAAAGTGGATAATTCCTCAGGACCTAATCAGGTGTACCCTAAAACTCTGTGGAAAGCTAGGGAAGTGACTGCTGGGCCCCTTGCTAAAATATTTGTATCATCTATAGTCACAGGTGAGGTGCCGTAAGACTGGAGGATGGTTAACGTGATGCTACTGTTTAAGAAAGGCGGTAAGGACACACCAGAGAACTATAGACCAGTGAGCCTGACTTCGGTGGTGGGCAAATTGTTGGAGGTAATCCTAAGGGACAGGATGTACATGCATTTAGAAAGGCAAGGACTGATTAGGGATAGTCAACATGGCTTTGTGTGTGGGAAATCATGTCTCACAAACGTGAATGAGTTTTTTGAAGAAGTAGCAAAGAGGATTGATGAGGGCAGAGCAGTGGACGTGATCTATATAGACTTCAGTAAGGTGTTCAACAAAGTTCCCCATGGGAAACTGCTTAGCAAGGTTAGATCTCATGGAATACAGGGAGAACTAGCCATTTGGATACAGAACTGGCTTGAAGGTAGAAGCCAGAGGGTAGTGGTGGAGGGTTCTTTTTCAGAGAGGAGGCCTGTGACCAGTGGAGTGCCACAAGGATCAGTGCTGGGTCCTCTACTTTTTGTCATTTATGTAAATGATTTGGATGTGAGCATAGGAGGTATAGTTAGTAAGTTTGCAGATGACACCAAAATTAGAGGAGTAATGGACAGCGAAGAGGGTTACCTCAGATTACAATGGGATCTTGATCAGATGGACCAATGGGCTGAGGAGTGGCAGATGGAGTTTAATTTAGATAAATGTGAGGTGCTGCATTTTAGGAATGCAGGACTTATACACTTAATGGTAAGGTTCTAGGGAGTGTTGCTAAATAGAGAGACCTTGGAGTGCATGCTCATAGCTCCTTGAAAGTGGAATAGCAGGTAGATAGGATAGTGAAAAAGGCGTTTGGTATGCTTTCCTTTATTGGTCAGAGTATCAAGTACAGGAGTTGGGAGGTCATGTTGCGGCTGTACAGGACATTAGTTAGGCCACTTTTGGAATATTGCATGCAATTCTAGTCTCCTTCCTATCGGAAGGATATTGTGAAACCTGAAAGGGTTCAGAAAAGATTTACAAGGATGTTGCCAGGGTTGGAGGATTTGAGCTATAGGGAGGGTTGAATAGGCTAGGGCTGTTTTCCCTGGAGCGTCAGAGGCTGAGGGGTGACCTTTGTTGAGGTTTATAAAATTATGAGGGGCATAGATAGGATAAATTGACAGAGTCTCTTCCCTAGGGTGGGGAGGTCCAGAACTGGATGGCATAGTTTTAAGCTGAGAGGGGAAGGATATAAAAGAGACCTAAGGTCAGCTTTTTCATGGTGGTGCATATATGGAATGAGCTGCCATAGGAAGTGGTGGAGGCTGGTATAATTGCAACATTTAGAAGGCATTTGGATGGGTTTGGAAGGATATGGGCCGGGTGCTGGACGGTGAGACTAGATTAAGTTGGGATATCTGGTCGGCATGGACGGGTTAGACCGAAGGGTCTGTTTCCATGCTGTACATCTGAATGACTCTATGACTCTATTTGCTGCTTCCAACATTATAACAAGGGAATGTTATTAAGAAATTTTGAGATACTCTTGCAGCAATGTCCAGTGGTTGAGATGACTTGTCTCCAACATCGAAAACCATCTTCCACAATTCTAGTTATGATTCCAACGAGCAAAGAGTTTTCCCTGTCATCCCCATTGACTTCAGTTTTCCTAGGACTCTTTGATGGTCAACTAGAGCTTTATTATAAAATGCAGCATTTATCCATGTTGTAATAAATGCATTTTCTTGGATCTATTAGCGCTCAGTGACCTGGCAGCTTGTTGAGGCAATAACATTTGTGCCGAATGTGTTTCAATGCTGGTTATATTGTTCCTTGCCAGAATCAAGGGTGGAGTTTTGGAGAGATCTTTAATAGGTTACTCAAAGCAGTTCAACAGTTAGTTTTAGTCAGAGAGCAGATGAAGCCAGAGAAGTTAACTCCATATTCTGAAAGTGTTGCTGATAGCTGGCTGCACACAACTGGGGCAATCTATGGTTGATGTAATATTGAAATTGAGTTTGACAGCAGAAAAGATCTTTGAGGGGGACATCTGACAGAGAGGGTAGATAGGAGCAGACTGGATGGATGGATTGGACTGTTGGGGGAATGGGGAATATCAAAGGGGCTTCTTCCGTTCTCCTGCCCACAACCCTTTAATTAATGAAACCTCCCAGCTTCCGCTCCCCACGCAAACCTCTGGTTCTCTCCAGAGTGTCAATGCCAGACTCATTACTCTCCCCCCTGCCATGAACATGATGAGGATGTGGGGACACCACATCCTCTATGTATGCGGCGAGTACTCATGTGACTCGGCCAAAGTTGTCTGTCTCATATGCTGCAGGCAAGGATGCCCTGAGGCATTATACATTGGCGAGACCAAGCAGATGCTTTGACAATGCGTGAAGGGACACTGTGCAATAATCGTCAGACAGGGATGTCCCCCAACCTGCCCTCCTCCCCCCAGTCAGGTAACACTTCAGTGGTCAGGGACATTCGGCCTTAGATCTTCAGGTGACCGTCCTTCAAGGTGGACTTTGGGAAATGCAACAATGCTGAGTGGCCAAGAAGAGGCTGATAGCCAAGTTTGATACCCATGAGGATGGCCTCAACCAGACCCAGGGTTCATGTCACACTACAGGTGACCCCACTGCACTATACACTCTCACACACAAGCACACATACACACACACACACCCTTACAAACTCTCACACTCACACAGACCTTCTCTCATGTACAGTCTCTCAGACACACACACTGGCATCCCCCGCACTCACATCCACATTCATGCATAGGCTTACTCTGTCACACTCACACACAGACTCTACAGAGCATGCACATATGCAAATACACACAAGCATGCACATACACACACTCTCTCTCTCTCTCTGTCTTCCTTACATGCACGCACAAACACATATTGGTCTATGCGGTGAATTTTCAATTGTGGAATTGTACTTGCAGGTACATTCTATTTTGCTCAAAAAGCACACAATCTGCAGGCAGTCAATACATGTGACATTTTATAAATCCCTACTTTGGAAATAGAACCAGTCTGACTCAA
The DNA here is from genome assembly GCF_047496795.1 of Chiloscyllium punctatum. NCBI lineage: Eukaryota > Metazoa > Chordata > Chondrichthyes > Orectolobiformes > Hemiscylliidae > Chiloscyllium > Chiloscyllium punctatum. The sequence goes on along the minus strand of NC_092746.1, from coordinate 44,098,183 downwards.
GATTGGCATACAGAGACAGACCCTTAAACTCACACCTTTAATGCATTGTCTGAGCTGAGACAATGTTATCTTTAGTTATCTCAGGAATGTGATTTGAAAGAAATTCTGGGATTTACATATTAATGAATCTAAACCTGCAACCCATTCTAAAAGATGAAAAACTTAACAACAATCTTGGTTTGTTCAATATATCGTATCAGTTGCATGAAACTGTGATCTTGTGCTCTAAATTCTGTGTCTCATGATCCTGCCCCACTAGCTACCTGATAAAGGAGCAGTGCTCCAAAAGCTAGTACTTCCAAATAAATCTGTTGGACTAAAGCCTGATGTTGTGTGATTTTTAACTAGGGTAGTGATGGCATTGTAGTAATGATACAAGACGACTAATCGAGAATGCCAGGCTAATGCTCTCTGGCCAGGTGCTGAAAACCCTCCATGGCAAATGGTGAAATTTGAATTCAATAAAAATGTTATTAAAAATTGCCTAATGATAACTATGTAACCATTATTACAAAATCCCATTGGGTTCATTTTTGCCTTTTAGAGAAGTAAATTTGACTTCCTTACCTAGTCTGGTTTATATCTGACTCCAGATCCACAACAATGTCATTGACTCTTAATTATCCTCTGGACAATTAGGGATGGGCAATAAATGCTAGCCAAGCCAGAGACACCCACATCCCACAAAGAAATAAAAAAAATGTCACTACAGGAAAAAAAAATTATAATGTAGATTTTAAATATGTATATTGCTGGTATAATTTTCTGGAACTAAAATTAACAAAAATTCAAAGGGCATATTTAAAATCTCTATCCATTGAAAATATGTAATCAGATCATTATTAGATTTAGTTATATTTTAGCTTTATCAATGAGGTTTAAGTTAAGTTCTGCCTTTTTAATTATGGAAAATGTCAAATAATGACCTGAAGAACTAGTGATTGTCAGTAATTTGCTCGAATGCACACTGCAAGAACTGTTACTGAAATTCTCCATTACAAGAATGATTTTCAATCATTTAACACATAACTGAGAACCTTTGTATATACTGACAATTTCCCCTTATTGTAAAGCAGCTAATCCATCTTAAAAGGTCTAACAAGTTCTGATGCTGTTGCCTAAAACCATATAATTCACACATGTACGAATACACTAATGAATTAATTCCTAAAGAAATACCCAAAATTCAATTTATCAAACATCCATCACAAGATACAATTACTTCTGCATGATGCATCATTCGACTATCTTCAATGTTTTACTAATAGCTTTTTATGAAACAAAAAGCAATAAAAACACAAGCAGTTTATGAGAAAACCTTTCATTTTAAAACATGAACATTAAAGGAAAGCATTATGTGAACCAGCATTATGGTTCAATATTAGTCCAGGGGCTTGGAAATGGTCTTTGGCCATTTGGGACAGTAAGGGTCAGGACTTCATTATCTCTACATTGTGTGATGTGGGCCATAGTCATTCCTGCAGTTCCTATTCAAACAGTTTGGGGATTCCTGATAAGCTGGTAAGGGCCAGCTGTACAGATATCTGTCAGGGGTCTGGTCAGTCATCAGTTACCTTGTGTGAAGTCATCTTTTATTGTCTGTAAATGATTTGATTATGATGAGGCCACATTGCTGTTTAATCCTAACTGCAAGTACATTTTATCTCACTCTGCTTTTTCTATACAGTTTATATTTTTGAATAAAAGTTAACATTACAAAGATTTGGAAGTCTTGCCAACATTCAATGCTCCCTCATAGCAACATTTCATGCTTGTATGGGAGGAGAGGTAAGGACAGCCATCATTCAGACAAGGTTAGAAAATTATGATATAACTCTTCTTTGAACAGTTAACTCTATATTTCTCTCCACACATGCTGCCAGACCAGCAGATTATGTTTTTATTTCAGATTTCTAGTATCTGCAATATTTTGCTTTAATTAGAATGTTGCGTGATGCTAAAAATGGCTAGCCTCTCTATCTTAATTTTTGTAGTTGCAACTGAAATGACATTCATGTACATAGCTAATGATGAAAAGTGAAAATATATTTACAAATATGACAATGTATTTGTAATAAAATTTCAATTTTGCCAACTCTATACCCCTCATAGATCATCTTCTTTCTTTCTCTCAAACTATGACAAGATGCAGTTCTGGTGTCTGAACTTGGCATGGATTTTGTCCTATAACGGAGCCTGCTGACCTTGGTGAATTGGGCAGGTGACCCTAGACATGTTTGAGGCTCAAGGGCTCAGATAAGCTGAGTGAGAACAAGGTTCTTCATCTCACTGGCCCTTATCATTGACACTGACCACCGACATCTCTAGCAATAGAGTATACGTCTGTGCATATTTCCAGCTGACTCTGAGACTACTGATCCTGGCTCTCCACAGCAGCCATCAACATGTCCACGGAGGCAGCTAGATGCTCACATGCCTGGGGTTGGTGTAGTCCTGCAACACTTTGGTCAGTTTGCTCAGTGCCTTTGATTGCCTGCTACTCCTGTGCATGCCTGTGCATTTGGATAAAGTTGTGAATATCCAACACCTTGACGTCCTCTCACCTGTCTGGTGAAGGTGCCTGGTCTCTGGTAGTCCTTTATGTGCCAGTAACCTGGACTATTGTTTGCAGTTGTTGTCTCCTTACCTGTGAAAAGATATACTTGCCATAGAGTGAGTGCACTCAAGATTCACTCACTGATTCCTGGGATGACATGCTTGTCATATGAGGAGACTTTGGGTTTACTGGGCTCGTATTCACAGGAATTTAGAAGGATGAGAGAGAACTCATTGAAATGTACAAAAATCTAACAGAGTTGAACTAATTGGATGCAGGGATGATGCTTCCTTTACCCTGGGGAACACCACACCTCGGATACTGTGAAGCTTTGCTCTCCTTATTTAAAGAAGGATATAAATGTGTTAGAGGTAATTCAAAGAAGGGTTAATAGATAGCTAATATAAGCAGATTATGTACGAGCAATTATTAGACAGGCTGGGTTTGTTTTCAGTGGAGTGAGTACACAGAGAATTAGTTTGATTGAAGGCGTTTATAAACTTGTCAAGGTGGATGTGACAAGAATATTTCCTCTTGTAGGTGGATCCAGAAGTAGGGGATAATATTTGAAAAGTAGAGGTTGCCTTTTAGAACAGAAGTGAGGCAATTTTTTTTTCCCCTCCGAGGATTGTGCAATTTCATTGAATATTTTTAATAGAGACATACATAGATTCTTGTTAAGCAAGAGGATCAAAGATAATTGGGGATGGATGCAAATGTGGAATTTGAAACACAAACAGATCAGCCATGATCCTTCTGAATGGCAGAAGGACTGAACGATCCATTTAATTCATATATTCATCTTGCCTAATCTTGACAAACCCTTTGGGAGAGAGGAACATTTGGTGCTGATACTCATGAAACCAGTTGGTGGTGGGAAGAAGTATCAGAACAATAATTTTGTCTCTTTACCAGTTTGACTCAGTACAATGTCAGAAATGAGTGTTTTGTCGTGACAGCAAGCTCAGCAACTTTAGTTTCAGTTGTGATGTAACTGTTTGCAATTAGGATTTTGGCTCTATTTTGAGACACCCACAAAAAGGCTGCAAGATAGTTTTTCCAATGGATCCCACTGATGTTAGTAATCCTGGTAAATCATGTCACATAAAGTTCATTGAGTGTCCCCATACAGTTTCCCACCCTCACCAAACGTCACACCATCCTAACCACCACCCCCCCTCCCAAATACCACCTCCATGCCCATAGCAACCAAACTATAGCAGGGCCAGAAATAGGGACTAGTATTTGTTATGGCTGACTGAAGTCCAGAATAGTACAAGGCATTTGAATTGTTACAAAGATATTCACATTCAATGCTTTTCCCCCTCACTTTGTTTCTTTATACTCTTCAAATGACAAAGTGATCAGTTGATGTTTACCTGCTTGGTGACATCCTTCCTCCACGGTGCCACATCCTGTCCATCACACCATCCATTTCGGCCGTACAACCATGTGCCATGCTCATTTGGGACCACACCATTCAAAACCTGGTTAGCACAACCTAAAGGCATACCTATGTGAAATAAATTTCATATTTTATATTTGATATTATGTTCAGGGTGTACATAAAGCATCTAAAGGTCTGCATTTGCTTTTTGCAATAGTAGCTAAGATATTCACCACAACTGAGGGACCCAGCAAGCCCATTTGCATCAAAGTCTGGAAGCTGTATGCTGGAGGATGCTCCAAAGGAGCTCACTCTCTTCCTATTCCTAAAATGGCATATGCCTTTCATTGAGAATATTAACTACTTGCCCTTAACTGAATATTGTGGCTACAAGTTTAAAGAAGAGAGGTTATGCACTCTGCAACAGGTGTCTTAGATCTGAACTGACAAGGTATTTCTACCAATTACAGGCCTCAAAAGAGGAATATAATGGAGCAGTCACCACTCAGTTAGGTGGTTGCAAGTTCAAAGCTATCTATAAACTTTCTCTGGAGAACGCTCAAAACTGCCAACAACAGATCTATTCACTCATTTTGTGACACTAATATAGGCTCTATAGTCACCCTCTTCATCAGCTATGTACTATGATTTAATATATGATCTACAGGAATACACTGCAGTGCTTTAGCAGCACCTACATTCCCTGAAACCCCCACAATTGGGAATGACAGGTGGTCAAAATTCATGTCAATGTCAAGAATAAGGATAACCAGAGTTGGGGAAAAATGCACTCTTATAAGAATCTCAAATAAGACCTTAGAAAACATAGTTGTGTGAGCCATTATCATTATTAGCATTTTATATTTTAAAAAGAAGCATAGCTCATAGCAAAACATGGAAACTATGCAGCCAATTTTTTCAAAGTACTGCTTTCTCTTTAGATATCTACAACACAATTTGGTCTTTCAAAACAGATAATTGTTGATATGTGTACACCCCTGCTTCTCCTTGAATTTTCACCTACTATTTCCTGGACAATTAACTATAAGAGGCATGCTCTTGCAAAACAGCATCCAATATTAAAACCAGGCACATCCTATAAAAAATCGTGAAAGTGCTTATCAACATTTGCCATTGTTTACCATTTAAAAGAGGCTGCCACCTGCATAATAACGCATTACAAAGATTTTTTGCAAGAATGAATCCATTACTTTTAATGAGGTTGAGTTCTAAATAGTTGCTCAGCATTCACTAAATTTATTAGAAAAAAGAAATTACTAATAAAATTTTAAAGCTGTGTGATTTTAACAGTCTGTTTTTTACATTAATGCAATGGATCATAAGTTATTCACATCTCTAGAGAATTTTATTGTCTTCCCTCATTGGACAGAAAAGAACAGTTCTGTCATATATCTGTGAAATAAGACTTCCCTTTATTTAAGATGTCTTTCTTCTTCTTAACTGAGAGTTTCTGTTCTCTAGTGAAGTCAAAACATCTTACAATACATGCTATGATTCCCCAACTTACTGTCTAGGCTCAGCTTGATATCAACTCTTGGCAATCACTCAATAGGGCAGAATTTTCCCCTCCCTGATGCAGGTAAGGGAAGTAGTCAGAGGGGAGATAATTGGGTGAAAGGGTCCATTGGCAATCTCCTTAACCCACCATCGATTAAGGCCCTTGCATACTTACTTAAGGGCCTTAACTCATCAGGTCCCCAATTTAGATTTTCACAGAAGACAAGAATCATACAGGACATAGAACATAGAATGTTACAGTGCAGTACAGGCCCTTCAGCCCTCGATTTTGCACCGACCTGTGAAAATAATCTGATGCCCATCTAGCCTACACCGTTCCATCATTATCCATTTATATGTCCAATGCCCAATTAAATGCCCGTAATGTTGGCGAGTCTACTACTGTTGCAGGCAGGCCGTTCCACACCCTTACTCTGAGTGAAGAAACTACCCTTACTATCTACCTAAATCTATCACCCCTCAATTTAAAGCTATGTCCCCTCATGTTAGCCTTCACCATCCAAGGAAAAAGGCTCTCACTGTCCACCCCATCTAACTTTCTGATTATCTTATATGTCTCGATTAAGTCACCTCTCAACCTTCTTCTCTCCAATGAAAACAGCCTCAGTTGCCTCAGCCTTTCCTCATAAGAACTTCCTTCCATACATGGCAACATCCTAGAAAAACTCCTCTGAACCCTCTCCAAAGCTTCCACATCCTTCCCATAATGTGGTGACCAGAACTGTACACAATACTCCAGGTACAGCCTTACCAATGTCTTGTACAGCTGAAGCATGACCTCATGCCTCCAAAACGCAATCCCCCTACCAATAAATGCCAACACACTATACGCCTTCTTAACAACCTGGATGGCAACTTTCAGGGATTTGTGGACCAGGACACCAAGATCTCTCTGTTCATCTACACTTCCAAGAATTTTACCATTAGCCCAGTACTCTGCAATCCTGTTACTTCTTCCAAAGTGAACTACCTCACACTTTTTCACATTAAACTCCATTTGCCACTTCTCAGCCCAGTTCTGCATCATATCCATATCACTCTGTAACACACAACATCCTTCGACATTATCCACAACTCTGCCTTCCTTAGTGTCATCCGCAAATTGACTAATCCATCTTTCTATGCCCACATCCAGATCATTTATAAAAATGACAAACTGCAGTGGCCCCAAAATAGATCCTTGCGGCACACCACTGGCAACTGAACTTCAGGATGAACATTTCCCATCAACCAGCACCTTTTGTCTTCTTTCAGGTAGCCAATTTCTGATCCAAACCACTAAAGCACCTTCAATCCCGAAACTCCATATTTTGTGCAACAACCTACCATGTTGGACCTTATCAAATGCCTTACTGAAATCCATATAAACCACATGAACTGCTTTACCTTCATCCACCTGTCTTGTCACCTTCTCGAAGAACTCAGTAAGGTTAGTGAGGCACAACCTACCCTTCACAAAACTGTGTTGATTATCCCTAATCCCTAATTATTCCTTTCCAGATGATTATAAAACCTATCTGTTATAACCTTTACCAACACTTTACTCACAACCGAAGTAAGGCCCACTGGCCTATAATTACCAGGGTTATCCCAACTCCCCTTCTTAAACAAGGGAACAACATTTGCTATCCTCCAGTCTTCTGGCACTACTCCTGTCAACAATGATGACATAAAGATCAAAGCCAAAGGCTCTGCAATCTCCTCCCTGGCTTCCCAAAGAATCCGAGGATAAATCCCATCTGGCCCAGGGGTCTTATCTATTTTCAGATCTTCCAAAATTGCTGAAACCTCCTCTTTGTCAACCACAATCCCACCTAATCTTGAAGCCCGTATCTCCGTATTCTCACAAACATTGCTTTTTTCGAACGTAAATACTGACAATAAGTTCATATTAAGCTCTTCCCCTGTGTCCTAAGATTCCACATACAACTTTCCACTGCTGTCCTTGATTGGCCCTAATCTTACTCTCATCATTCTTTTATTCCTGATATACCTATAGTAGGCCTTAGGGTTTTCCTTGATCCTATCCGCCAACAACTTCTCATGTCTCCACCTGGCTCTTCTCAGCCCTCTCTTTAAATCTTTTCTGACCAACCTATAACTCTCAAGCCCCCTAACTGAGACTTCATTCCTCATCCTCACATAAGCCTTCTTCATCCTCTTGATAAGAGCTTCAACTTCTTTAGTAAACCATTGCTCCCTCTCTCAGCAACTACCTCCCTGCCTGATAGATGTACACTTATCAAGGACCCACAGTAGCTGTTCTTTGAATAAGTTCCACATTTCAAGAGTGTCCGTCACCTGCAGTTTCTTTCCCCATCCTATGCATCCTAAATCTTGCCTCATCGCATCATAATTGCCTTTCCCCCAGTTGTACCTCTTTCCCTGCAGTATATACCTATCCCTGCCCATTGCTATTGCAAACATAACCAAATTATGGTCACTATTGTCAAAGTGCTCACCTATCTCCAAATCTAACACCTGGCCAGGTTCATTCCCCTGTATCAAATCCAATATGGCATCTTTCCTTGTTGGCCTATCTACATACTATGTCAGAAAACCCTCCTGCACACATTGAACAAAACCTGACTCATCTCAACTACTTGAACTACAGTATTCCCAGTCAATGTTGGGAAAGTTAAAATCTCCCATAACAACTACCCTGATACTCTCACTTCTATCGCGAATCATCTTTGCTATGCTTTCCTCTACATCCCTGGAACAATTCGGAGGCCTATAGGAAATTCCCAACAGGGTGACCTCTCCTTTCTTGTTTTTAACCGCAGCCCAAACTACTCCACATACTGGCCCCACCTTACCATCTTCTCTGTTCTTGCTGAAAAATCTAAATCCTGGAATCTGCAACAACCATTCCTGTTCCTCCTCTAGCCATGTCTCTGAAAAGGCCACAATATCAAAATCCCAGGTACCAACCCATGCTGTATGTTCACCCATCTTATTCCGGATGTTCCTGGCATTGAAGTACACACATTTCAAACCAACATCTGATTGTCGGTGCCCTCTCGTGACCTTGTAAACCTATCCCTGACCTCACTGCCCTCAACCTCCTGTACACTGGTGCTACAATTCAAGTTACCATCCTGCCACTGCATTAGTTTAAACCCCCCCTAAAGAGCATTAGCAAATTTCCCCCCCCCGAGGATATTGGTACCCCTTTGGTTCAGGTGAAGACCATCCTGTTTGTAGAGGTCCTACCTTCCCCAGAAAGAGCTCCAATTATCCAAGAATCCAAAACCCTTCCTCCTACACCATCTCTGCAGCCATGTGTTCAGCTCCGATCTCTCCCTGTTCCTCATTTCACTAGCACGTGGCATGGGCAACAAACCCGAGATAACAACTCTGTTTGTTCTAGCTCTAAGCTTCCATCCTAACTCGCTGAATTTCTGCCTTGGATCCCCATCTTTCTTCCTGCCTATGTCATTGGTTCCTATGTGGACCATGACTTGGGGCTGCTTCCCCTCCCTCCCTCTCAAAGATCCTGAAAACACGATCAGAGACATCACGAACCCTGGCACCTGGGAGGCAACACACAAATAGTGAGTCTCTCTCATTCCCACAAAACCTCCTATCTGTCCCCCTAACTATGGAGTCCCCAATGCCTAAAGCTCTGCTCCTCTTTCCCCTTCCCCTCTGAGCAACAGGGACAGACTCTCTGCCAGAGACCTGTGCCCCCTTACTTACCCCTGGTAAGTCGACACCCCCCCCCCACCAAACAGTATCCAAAGTGGTATACTTGTTGTTGAGGGGAACCACCACAGGAGTCCCTGCACTGCCTGCCACTTCCCTTTCCTACCCCTGACAGTAACCCTTTTACATTCTTCACATGGCTGTGGAGTAACTACCTCCCTGTAACCCCTCTCAATATCCCCCTCCACCTCTCAAATGATCCAAAGTTCATCCAGCTAGTTCCCTAACACGGTTATCAAGAAGCTGGAGTTGGGTGCATTTTCCACAAATGCAGTCGGCAGGGCCACTAGAGGTCACCCTTACCTCCCACATACTGCAGGAGGAACATTCAACTGCCCTAACCTCCATTCCCACTATTCTAAATTCCCAAATAGACCGCTGAAAAAATGAAACACAAAAGAAAACACTTATCACGTTACCAGCTTATGCACAGAACTTTTTGTTTGGTTAGAGGAGGAGGATGGGTGGGAGACACTACCTGAATAGTGTTTTGGGTAAAGCAACCGCCCAAATACATAACCTCATGACCTCTCCAACCGCCTCCTGTTCAACACTCCCGCACCTCCTGCTGCTGGATCAATAAGGGCAGAAGTCCTTCAGCCCATGTCTGCACCAAAAAAACCCACTACTCTATTCAAGTCTATTCTAGTCCTACTTTCCAGCACTTGACCCATAGCCTTGAATGTTATGACATTTCAAGTGCTCATCACATACTTTTTAAAGGTTATGGGATTTCCTACCTCATCTAGCCTCCCAGGCAATGTTTGGAGGACACTGTTGAAGTAGCCTTGGTGAGCTGCTGCTCTGCATCTTGCAGATGGTACACACTGCAGCCACTGTGCATTGGGTGGGGAGAAAGTGAATGTTGAAAGTATTAGGTAGAATAGCAATCAAATGGCTCGCCTTGTCCTGTATGGGGTTGAGCTCCCTGAGTATTGTTGAAGCTACACTCCAGGCAAATGCAGATCATTTCATCACACTCCTGACTTGTGCTTTACAAATGGTAGACAAGCTTGAAGGTGAATTACTCGCTGCAAAATCCCATCCTCTGACCTGCTCTTGTAGCCATGGCGTATATACAGCTGGTCCAGTTCAGTTTCTGGGCAATGGTAAACCCAGTGTACTAATAGCAGGGGAGGAGCAGTTTCAGTGGTCCCAATGCCATTGAATGTAAGAGCCAATAGTTGGATTCTTCCTCGATGGAGAAGTTCATTGCCTCACACTCGAGTAGTTTGCTAGGATGTTGTCTTGGTTTTGCTGGACTTGTGCACAGACTACCTCAATATCTGGGTATTGAGTCTGGGTGGGTTACTCTTCAGAAGATCGGTATGGACTTGGGCTGAAGGGCCTGTTTCCATACTGATGGGAATCTGGAGGGTTGTCAATGATGCTGAACATTGCACAATCAGCAGTGGACATTTGCAATTTTGACCATATGATTGAGGGGAGGTTATCGTTGAAGATGGTTGCGCCTAGGACACTATACTGAGGAAATCCTGCAGGGAGGTCCTGGCATGAGAAGATGGCCTGATAGAAACCAAACTAAGTGTCATTGAGCAGTGTCCTTGATAGCACTGTTGATATCTCCTTCCCATCATTTTGTTGATGATTGAGAGCATGTTGATTGTGCAGTAATTAATGGAGTTAGATGTCCTGTTTTGTGCACAGAATAAACCTGGATAAGTTTCCATACTTCAGATATGCCAGTATTTTAACCTTTCTGCTAATAGCTTGGCCAGATAGTTCTGAAGCATGTCTTCAGACTATTGTCAGAATGTTGTGAGGGTCTACATCTATTGCAGTAAACAGAGCATTTGATCATTTCTTGATATTGTGTGGAGTGAGTTGAATTGGTATAAGTCTGGCAGGTATGATACCAGAAGGAGGCTGAGTTGGATGTCCTCTCCACATTTCTGGTTGTGAAGGCTTGAAAATGCTCCAGTCCAGTCCTTTGCACTGAAGTCCTGGGCTTCTTGATCTTTGAGGATGTGGGTATTGATGGAGCCTCTACCCAGTGTGCTGGTATGATTTGCCAGAGGGTGAGGTTGCATATGTGTTCTGCTCTGCGCAACTCAACAGAAGACTTAATGAGATGTCATTCAGAAAATGGTGTTGCAGAGAGAAATTCTTGATGCATTCAAAGCCTGTGGTTACTGTCAAGGAGCATGGAGAAGTTCAGCATCAACCACGCACATGTCATAAACTTTATCAGTGGAAGCGAATTGAATTGAATTGAATTGAATTTATTGTCATGTGTACCGAGGCACAGTGAAAAGCTTTGTCTTGCGAGCAATACAGGCAGATCACAGAGTTAAACAGCATAGATATGTAAGTAATAGGTAAACTGCGGCAAAAACAAAAACAAAGGTACAGGTGAATGTTAAGAGTTTGTGAGTCCATTCAATATTCTAACAATAGTGGGGTAGAAACTGTTTTGAAACTGGCTGGTGCATGTGTTCAGGCTTCTGTACCTTCTCCCCGATGTAGAGGTTGTAGAAAAGCATTGCCAGGATGGGTTGGAACTTTAAGATTGCTGGCAGTCTTTCCTTGGCAGCGGGCCTGGTAGATGGATTCTATAGATGGGAGATTGGCCTTTGTGCTTGTCTGGGCTGAGTTCACCACTCTCTGTAACTGTCTCCGATCTTGAATGGTACAGTTGCCATACCAGGTAGTGATACATCCTGACAGAATGCTCACGATGGTGCACCTATAAAAGTTGGCAAGGGTATTCACCATCATGCCAAATTTTCTCAGCTGCCTGTAAGACCTGCTCCTTTTTTGAGGTATTTTAGGTGTTGGAGGTGATTTCCTTGAATTCTAGGAGCAGCAATTACTGTTTTATATGCTGTTGCATTGTTTTGGAACTTTGGAAAAAAAGGTCAAAACAACAGTAGTTTTAAAAGGAAGAAAAACAGACAAAGGAAGCACATGGTAAAGTAATTGCAGGGGGGAGAGAGAGAGAGAGAGAGAGAGAGAGAGAGAGAGAGAGAGAGAACCTGCACAGTCACTGCCTTTGCTGTTTGAATTCATGTATCGTTGGACATCGGAGTGCATCTGGGAAAATTAACAAACGGTGAAATTCATAAATGATCTTGGTGGAACTGTTGGGCAAAGTTCACAGCACAGAATCAAATAATTTAATCATTTTTTTAAGTGTGGCCTACAGAGAATCTGCAGTAGTGAGTGGAGTGGGTTCCTTCTTGATTATATGTTTTTGGAGAGATGTCTCTTGATTAAACTTAAAATATAAGCCGTAACTATTAATTTACCCTGAGGCAGTGTTCGTACAGGAATAAGACGGTGTTATTTTCTGGGTCTGTAGATTGTGAAGGAGCAAAAATGGTCTTGAATAGAGTGATATGTAGTTCTTGTCAGCTGTGGGAGTCTAAAGAGAGTTTAAGGGTTACTGTGGATTATATCTGCCATAAATGCTGTTGGCTGCGAATCTTATCAGATCGAATGGAATCAGTTGGAGAGACAGTTAGAAGCAATGAGGAATTTCCAACAGCAACAGTATGTGATGGATGGCAGTTATAGGAAGGGGAGGAAGTCTCAGATACAGTCACATAGATGGGTTAACTCCAGGGAAGGTAAGAGAGGTAGGCAGCTAATGCATGAGTCTTTTGTGGATATACCCATTTCAAACAGGTATGCTGTTTTGGAAAATGTAGGGGGTGATGGATTCTCAGGGGAACATAGCACAAACATCCAAGTTTCTGGTATTGAGACTGGCTCTAATGCAATGAGGGGTACGTCAGGTTCCAAGAGATCAATTGTGTTTGGGGATTCTCTCGTCTGAGGTACAGGTAAATGTTTCTGTGGCCAGCAGAGAAAAAGCAGAATGATGTGTTGTTTCCCTGGTGCCAGGATCAAGGATGTCTCGGAGAGGGTGCAGAATGTTCTCACGGGGGAGAGGGGCCAGCAGGAGGTCATTGTCCACATTGGAATCAACGACATAGGAAGGGAAAAAGTTGAGATTCTGAAGGGAGATTACAGAGAGTTAAGCAGAAATTTAAAAAGGAGGTCCTCAAGGGTAGTAATATCTGGATTACTCCCAGTGCTATTAGCTAGTGAGGGCAGGAGTAGGAGGATAGAGCAGATGAATGCATGGCTGAGGAGCTGGTGTATGGGAGAAGGATTCACATTTTTGGATCATTGGACTCTCTTTTGGGGTAGAAGTGACCTGTACAAGAAGGACAGATTGCACCTAAACTGGAATGGGACTAATATATTGGCAGGGAAATTTGCAAGAACTGCTTGGGAGGATTTAAACTAGTAAGGTCGGGGGGTGGGACCCAGGGAGATAGTGAGGAAAGAGATCGATCTGAGACGGGTACAGCTGAGAACAGAAGTGAGTCAAACAGTCAAGGCAGGCAGGGACAAGGTAGGACTAATAAATTAAACTGCATTTATTTCAATGCAAGGGGCCTAACAGCGAAGACAGATGAACTCAGGGCATGGTTAGGAACATGGGACTGAGATAGCATAGCAATTACAGAAACATGGCTCAGGGATGGGCAGGACTGGCAGCTTAATGTTCTAGGATACAAATGCTACAGGAAGGATAGAAAGGGAGGCAGAGGAGGAGGGGGAGTGGCATTTTTGATAAGGGATAGCATTACAGCTGTGCTGAGGGAGGATATTCCTGGAAATACATCCAGGGAAGTTATTTGGGTGGAATTGAGAAGTAAGAAAGGGATGATCACCTTATTGGGATTGTATTATAGACCCCCCAATAGTCAGAGGGAAATTGAGAAATAAACTTGTAAGGAGATCTCAGCTATCTGTAAGAATAGTAGGGTAGTTATGGTAGGGGATTTTGACTTTCCAAACATCGACTGGGACTGCCATAGTTTTAAAGGTTTAGATGGAGAGGAATTTCTTAAGTGTATACAAGACAAATTTCTGATTCAGTATGTGGATGTACCTACTAGAGAAGGTGCAAAACCTGACTTACTCTTGGGAAATAAGGCAGGGCAGGTGACTGAGGTATCAGTGGGGGAGCACTTTGGGGCCAGCGACCATAATTCTATTCGTTTTAAAATAGTGATGGAAAAGGATAGACCAGATCTAAAAGTTGAAGTTCTAAATTGGAGAAAGGCCAATTTTGACGGTATTAGGCAAGAACTTTCGAAAGCTGATTGGAGGCAGATGTTTGCAGGTAAAGGGACGGCTGGAAAATGGGGAGCCTTAAGAAATGAGACAACAAGAATCCAGAGAAAGTATATTCCTGTCAGGGTGAAAGGGAAGGCTGGTAGGTAGAGGGAATGCTGGTTGACTAAAGAAATTGAGGGTTTGGTTAAGAAAAAGAAGGAAGCATATGTCAGGTATACACAGGATAGATCGAGTGAATCCTAAAAAAAGTATAAAGGCAGTAGGAGTATACTTAAGAGGGAAATCAGGAGGGCAAAAAGGGGACAAGAGATAGCTTTGGCAAATAGAATTAAGGAGAATCCAAAGTGTTTTTACAAATATATTAAGGAAAAAAAAGGTAACTAGGGAGAGCAAGGCGGTCTTTGTGTGGAGCCACAGAAAATGGGGGAGATACTAAATGAATATTTTGCATCAGTATTTACTATGGAAAAGGATATGGAAGATATAGACTGTAGGGAAATAGACGGTGACATCTTGCAAAATGTCCAGATTACAGAGGAGGCAGTGCTAGATATCTTGAAACGGGCAAAGTTGAAAAGCAAAATGTCAAGGGTTGTAATCTTGATATTACTCCATGTGCCACATCCCAGTGAGGCCAGAAATAGGAAGATAATATGATTGAGTGCATGTAAAAAGTGCTGGTATAAGAGGGAGGGTGTCAGATATGTTTTAGATTCCCTACAGTATGGAAACGGGCCCTTCGGCCCAGCAGTCCACACTGACCTTCTGAAGAATAACCCACCCAGACACATTCCCCTACCATATGACTAATGCACCTAACATTATGGGCAATTTATCATGGCCAATTCACCTGATCTGCACATCTTTGGATTGTGGGAGGAAACTGGAGCACCCGGAGGAAACCCACGCAGACACGGGGAGAATGTGCAAACTCCACACAGACATTTCCTGAGGCTGAAATCGAACCTGGGACCCTGGCGCTGTCAGGCAACAGTGCTCATGACTGGGCCATTTTGCCACCCATATCTGGATAATTGAGATCTCTTTCAGGGCAGAAGGGACCTGGACAAGAAGGAAGGATTGCATCTAAACTGGAGAGTCACCAATATCCTGGCAGGGAGATTTGTTAGCGCCACTCAGGAGGGTTTAAATTAGCGTGGGTAGGGAGGTGGGAAACAGAGCACTAGGTCAACATATGGAATGATTGAGGAAAAATTAGAGGTTAAATCAAACATGTCTAACAGAAAGAACAGTCAGGGCAGGGTTTATAAACACAGCGTGACTGGCGAGCTGAATTGTATTTAGAATCATAGAGTCAAGCAGCACGGAAATAGACCCTTCAGTCCAACTAACCCACACCAACCATGTTCTCAAACTAAACTAGTCCCACGTGCCTTTGCTTGGTTCATATCCCTCCTAACCTTTCCTATTCATGAACCTATCCAAATGTCTTTTAAATATTGTAACTGTGTCTGCATCCAAAACATCTTCTGGCCACATTTAAACCAACCACCCACAGTGTAACAAAGTTGCTCCTCATGTCCTTTTTAAAACTTTCTCCTGTCACCTGAAAAACATCTCCCCTAGTTTTGAACTTGCCTATCCAAAGGAAAAGACCATTGTCATTCACCTTATGTATGCCTCTCATGATTTTATAAACATCATTAAGGTCACTCGTCAATTTCCTATACTCCAGTGAAAAATATTCCTAGCCTATTTAACTTATTTTTATAATTCAATCTATACATTCCTAGCAACAGCCTGCTAATTCTGAAACCTCTCCAATTTAGTAATACCCTTTTAAAACTGGGCAGCCAGAACTGCACACAGTACTCCAGAAGAGGCCTCACCAATATCCTGTACAACCTCAACATTATGTCCCAACTCCTCAACTCAATGGTCTGAGCAATGAAGGCAAGCGTGCTTCTTAACCACCCTGTCTACATGTATCGCAAACTTCAAAGAATTATGTACCTGAACCCTTAAGTCTCTCTGTTTTACAACACTACCCAGGGCCCTATCATTAATTGTATAAGTCCTGCCCTTGTTTGTTTTACCAAAATGCAATACATTGCATTTATCTAAATTAAACTCCATCTGCCGCTCTTAAAAACATAGACCCAATTATTCAAGATTCCTTGTACTATGAAATAAACTTTGTCACTGTCCACTATACCACCAATGTTGGTGTCACCTGCAAACTTATTCTCATCCAAATTATTGATATAAATGAAAGAATGAAGACCAAGTACTGATCATTGTGGAATTCCACCGGTCACAGGCCTTCAGTCAGAAAAACAACCCTCTGCCAATACTACTGTATCCTACCATCAG
The DNA here is from genome assembly GCF_047496795.1 of Chiloscyllium punctatum. Taxonomy (NCBI): domain Eukaryota; kingdom Metazoa; phylum Chordata; class Chondrichthyes; order Orectolobiformes; family Hemiscylliidae; genus Chiloscyllium; species Chiloscyllium punctatum. The sequence continues at coordinate 44,081,543 of NC_092746.1, read as the reverse complement.
CCAATTTTGTATCCATTTAGAAAGCTCTGCTTAAATCCCATGTGATCTAACTTTACTAATTCAGAGCATAACAGGTATTAGTGCACAGAACTAAGATCTTATATCAGTATAGAAACTTCATTGAGCAAAGAGCAGGACTGGCAGCTCAACATTCCAAGGGCTAGATGTTTCAGGCATGATAGAGGGGGATATATGAAGGGTTGGGGAATTGCATTACTGATTCAGGAAAATGTCACAGCTGCACTAAGAGAGGACATCATGGTTGGAGAGGCCATAGAACTCAGGAATAAGAATGGTGCAATCACTATGATGGGGTTATACTATAGCCCTCCCAATAGCCAGTGGGAGATAAAGGAACAGATATATTAGCAGATCATGTAACCATGTAAAAACAACACAGTTGTTGTAGGAGATGATTTAACTTCCCCAATATTGGCTGGGAAGCCTTTAATTCTCAGTACTTAGATGGAACAGAATACATCAGGCGCATCCCAGAATATGTCAGGTGCATCCCAGAGGGGCTGGAGTATATCTTGTCTTGGGGTATAAGCCTGGCCTTTTGATCAAAGTTTCAGTGGAGGAGCATTTTTGGAACAGTGATCATAACTATGTAGGCTTTAAGATAGTTATGGATAAGGATAAGACTGGTGAAAGTGCTAAACTGGGAGAAGTCTAATTACAACAGTGTTAGACAGAACTGGAGAAATTAGATTGGGCTTGGTTGTCTGAGAATAAAACCACATCTGACATGTGGAAGTATTTTATTAGATTTGAGGACCGGCATATTCAGGTTGAAATATCGATGGAAAGATTCAGGCAGCCTGAATGACAAGAGATATAGAAAGATCATTTAAAAATTAAAAGGAAACACATGCAAGGTTGGGAAACTGAAATCAGGCAGTACCATGAGGAATATAAAGGAAGCAGGAAAGAAAATAAACAAGAAATTAGGTGTGCTGAAAGATCCATAAAATGTGCTTGGCAAGTTGCATTAAGTAGAATCCTAAGGAATTTTATACATATGTTACAAGCAAGAGGGAGCTAGGGAAAGGGTAAGTCCAGTCAAGGAGTCGGATACAAAATTAACTTGGTCATAGAAGACAGAGAAGTATTTTTTTATTGGAGGCCTGTGACTAATGGTGTTCTGCAAGAATCAGTACTGGCACCTATGTTGTTTATAATTTTATATAGAGTCATACTGTTATAGATAGTCATCATGGAAACAGACCCTTCAGTCCAACTCGTCCGTGCCGACTAGATATCCCAACCCAATCTAGTCCCATCCTCCAGCGCCCGGTCCATATCCTTCCAAACCCTTCCTATTCATATACTCATCCAAATGCCTCTTAAATGCTGCAATCATACTAGCCTCCACCACTTCCTCTGGCAGCCCATTCCACACATGCACCACCCTCTGCGTGAAAAAGTTGCCCCTTAGGTCTCTTTTATATCGTTCCCCTCTCATCCTAAACCTGTGCCCTCTAGTTCTGGACTTCCTCACTCCAGGGAAAAGACCTTGTCTAGTTACCCTATCGAGTGAAAAAAAAACCTAGCCCTCTCCCTACAGCTCAATCCCTCCAATCCCAGCAATATCCTTGTAAATCTTTTCTGAACCCTTTCAAGTTTAACAACATGCTTCCTAAAGCAGGGAGACCAGAATTGAACGCAGTATTCTAAAAGTGAACTCACTAATGTCCTGTACAGCCACAACATGATGTCCCAGCTCCTATATTCAATGCACTGATCAATGAAGGTGAGTGTTCCAAATGCCTTCCTCACTGCCCTGCCTACCTGCGACTCCACTTTCAAAGAATTATGCACCCCTTGATCTCTTTGTTCAGCAACACACCTTGAGTTCTAACATTAAGTGTATAAGCCCTCCCCTGACTTACCTTTCCAAAACGTAACACCTCATATTTATCTAAATTAAACTCCATCTGCCACTCCTCAACCAATTGGCCACCAGATCAAAGTCCTGTTGTTCTCTGAGAAAACCTTCTTCACTGTCCACTACAGCACCAATTTTAGTGTCACTGCAAACTTACAAACTATTCCTCCTATATTCACATTTATGTAATGATAAAAAGCAGCGGACCTAGCACTGATTCTTCGGGTAGACCAATAAATCATAGGCCTCCAGTCCGAAAAATGCTTATGAGTTCACCAAAGCGATGTTTTGTGTGACTCGCTTTGGAAGTGGGTAAGAATTCTGCATTGGTATTTTGGATCTGGAGCAGCATCTGAAGCTCCAAACTGTAGTTCTGAATTGCACAACTTAAATAATGCATATACCTGCCATATTTGATAAGAAACATCCATCTTCTAGCCATATTGCTTATCGTTAGAAAGGTTAGTTGTGTTGATTTTTGAAAATTCCTCCAAACCAAAGTGTTTGCAGCTAAAATTGTTCTCTATATAAGACACAGTAATATTCTTTTGAAAAATGTTTGACTGTTGATGGTAAACCTAAAATGATTATATAAAAACAATTTATCGTTCTGTGCATGCATTCCAATCATCAATCACGTCATTGATATTTTCTGGCAAAAATAGTTTCTCTAATCTCCGAGGATTAGAATTTTGGATGCCAACAAGTAGATTCATGGTTCTCTTATCTGGAAATGTTCTACTCAGTAATTATTCACTGATAAAACATGAATTTCTAGCAATCATAAAAATACAAATTTAAGGGCTCTTATGGATCAGTGATAGTGTACCTACATCTGAATTAGAAGGCCCAGGTTCAAGTCCCACCTGCTTCAAAAAATTGGCATAATGTATCTGAACTCCCACTTTATAAATACCTTTTGAGGGCTCTTATGTCACTGGGTTCAAAAAGACCTGAGTTCAAGTCCTACCTGCTTCAGAGGTGTGTAACAACAACGTCTCTGGTGAAGCTGATTAAAAACTCCTATAAATACAAATTTGAGTACTATTGCTTTCATTTGCATTATACTCTTAATAAAAGTGAATTCTAATTACTTACAATATTCAAATCCTACTTGAATTCCACATAGCTTCAGTATTAATTTCATGAAATCATTTAATCAAAAATTTGAATACTACTGGACTGTCAAAATTCCTTACCAGCATCATCAAATGTCCTCGTATTATTAAATATGCCATTAATTACAAAATGATGCGAAGTAACACAGAACTCTCCACAGCCATTCTCATCACTTCCGTGGCCTGTGATTACAGCATATAGCTCAACCTGAAATACAATTGGAATGGCTAAATGAATATTTAAAAGCTTCAAAAATTAAAACACAGATTTCTCTCTGCTGACCATTTGCAGTTTAATCTTACTATATGCAATATCAGTATACAGTATTTTAACATGTTTATATCAAATTGGGAATGCTTGCACTAAAATGTAGGGCAAAAGAACTTTCAATAAAACTGTTGTTTTTGTCTGATCATCTCACATAATATGGGTTTATTCCAAGAAGTATATCAAAAGAACATTGCATTGACTAACACCCACTCAAGCATTAAAATTAATGCCAATTTAATTGAGACTTCAGAAAAGCATCAATCCATAAAGAACTGCTGCCATGAGGGTGAAGTAGCAATTCTGAACATTAAAAAGTAAAGCAGCAGGAATCATAATCTTTCAGAATCTGAACTAAAGGAGAACCAAAGTTACTTTATGAAACAGACAGAAACAGAAATTGCTAAATTTGTGAAGAGAAAACATTGTTAACATTTTGAGTCCAGTAACCTTTCTTCAGAATCTTCTTTCACTTATGACGAAGGGTCACTGGACTCAAAATATTCACTCTGTCTTTTCTGCACAGCTGCTGCCAGATATGTTGTGTTTTTCCAGCTATTTGTATCTATGTTCTGATCTCTAGTATCTGCAGTCCTTTGTTTTATTTTAAGGTTACTTTATGACCTGGATTGCAACAGCAATAATTTGTATTGTTTTTGATGTAATGAAATATTCCAAAATTTTAATGAAGACGTTTCATATACTGTATAGAAATGATTTCAGTTTTGAAGTTTTATGGAAAAATTGATTTATTTCAAGTTTTGTGGAGATACCTGGTCATTAAAGAGTCAGTGTGAACTTTGGAGCTTTTTTTTAAATGAAAGCCTTCCTAGAAATCACACGATTTATAATAACTTCCTTTTTCTGGGGCTATTGAACAGTATGTTGTTTGCAGTTTATCCAGGTCTTGAATTGGGGAAAAGCCAGTGAGGAAGGGGCTGCTTAGCTGTTCTCTCCTGTTTCTGAAAAATAAATACTAATTATGAGTTCAGGGTGAAACAGACTTTTTATTATGCAGAAAGATGCCATTTGGTCCATCTTGTCTGCTCCAGCTCTGAGAATTTTAACTTAGTGACATTCTCCTGCCTTTGTCCATATCTCAGCACATTGTTATTGCTTAAATAAACACCCAATACACTCCTGAATGCCTCAAATGAACCCACCTCCACCACATTTCCACACCTTAACTATTCTCTGTGTGACATTATATTTTCTAATTTCTCTCACTTCACAATCTTCTTTTCCAAGACACTTTAAAACGGTGCCCCCTGGCTCTCAATCCTTTTACAGTGGGAACAGTTTCTCCCTGTTTACTTTGTTCAGAATCCTTATAATTTTGTAAACTTCAATCAAACCTCCTTTCGGCCTTCTTGCTCTCCAAGGAGAAAATAACCCAACATCTTAAATCTTTTCTTTCATAACAGAACTGTCTCATCCCTGGAACCATTCTCATAAACTTCTTCTACACTCTCTGAATGCATTCATATCTTTTCTAAATTGTGGCATCTAGAATTGCAGTCCAGCTGAAATCTAATAAGTGTCCTATACAAGTTTTTCATAACTTCTCTCCTCCTCTATCCCATGACCTTATTACAGGAGTACTGTATACCTTATTAACAATTCTCTTTAATCATGCCACCTTTAATGACTTACGGTCTCTCTGGTCCCGCACATCTATTTGAATAGTACCTTTTATTTTATAATGCCTATCCACATTCTTTGTACTAAAGGATGTTTCACACTGCACTTTATTGAAATACATTCGTCATCTATCCACCCACTCCAACAACATAGCAATGTCCTTTTGAAGTTCTACATTGTCCTATTTACAGTTTACAATTCTCCCAAGTTTTTTGCCAAATGCAACTTTTAATTGTCCCCTGCACATCCAGAATGTAGATCATTAATATATATCAAGACAAGCAAGAATTCTAATACCGATCTCTTGGGAACTCCAGTGCAAACCTTTCCCCAGCCAAAAAATACTCACTGATCATTTCAGCATCCTTTGTCTGCATATCTGAAAGCTGAAAAGACCTAAAAACTGAAGATTTTTTCATCAGTAGAACTAAGCAGACCACATCAGACCTGTAGAGTCAAAAAGGTGGCAGTGGAAAAGCATAACAGGTCAGGTAGCATCCAAGGGCAGGAGAGTTGATGTTTCAGGCATAAGCCCTTTGGCAGGATTGGTACCTTTTATTTTATACTATGCACGTTCTTTGTACTATCAACAGTGCATTCCTCAAACCTTAGTTGTAACACAAGATACTTCACAAATGCATTAGAAAACAAAGTATGCCTCAGAGCTGATAAAGCTATTAGGTGGGATGACCAAAGGCTTGACATAGTGGTAGGTTTTAAGAAATGTTCTAAAGGAGTAAGGTGAGACAGAGAGGTAAAGAGATAGTAGAAATACATTCAAAAGCTTGGGGCCTAGACAGCAAAAGGCATAATCAGTAATGGTGGTGCAACTAAAATTGGGAAATTACAGAGTTAGAAAGGCATAAACCAATTTGAAAGTAGGGATGAATATTTTATCATTAAGATGTAGTTTAACTTAAATGTAAATCAATCAGCACAGGGGTGCAAGCGAAATGAAACCTGTTGCACATTAGTACAGCTGAGTATTTGGATGGCCTCAAACTTTCAGAGGGTATAACATTGGAAGCCAGCCAGGACACCATTGAAATAATTGAATCTAGAGGTAACAAATGAATAAATAAGGGTTTCACCAGGCAATTATAGGATGAAGATGATTGATTTTCCAGAGGTGGAAATAGTTGTTCTTCATGATGGCTTAACACCAAGTTTATGAACACACTGGCATAATTTCAAACTGTTGCCAAAAAGAGTAACAGAATCAGTAGTTAGTGAATGGAGTTTGGAGGAAAGAGTAAAGGCAAAAGCTTTACAGTCTAGCATCGAATCCAGGTCCCTGGCGCAGTGAGGCACCAGTGCTAACCACTGAACCTCTGTGCCACCCTAATTTCTTGATTTCTGGACATACAAACAAAGAATAAGAGTGAGCCCCTTGACCGTTGAAGCTTGCTTCACCATTCATTAAGACTAATTAAGCCTGATTTGATTTTAACTTCAACTCTGTATTCCTGAATATCCTAATAATCTTACATTTACTTGATCATCAAGAACGTACATAATTTTGCCTTGAAAATATTTAAAGATTCTACATCCACTGCTTTTGAGTTATCCTACTGTCTTCAAAACAACGTTGTATGGAGTTCTACAGTGTGTCGGTGATAAAACCCACTAAATTACTTCCCAGGCAATAGAATTGAAAATTGCCGATTCCAGCTGGAAAATCACAAATAAAACAACCATGATAACCCTTAAGACAGACTCTGACAAGGAATGGATAAAATTATCCAAACAATTATTTCCAAAATAATTTTCAAAGGGAGGCTCTGTGAGTCTTACCTTCGCTCTGACAATGGAATACTTTGTTTACTTCATTAGTAAATGCAGAATGGTAGTTACATGCAATGTCGTCAAAATTCGTCTTGGACAGTGATGAAAAATCTGTTATCAGATCAATCACCCATCATATGCAACATCAGATATTCTGCTCCATTGCAGTCAATGGCATTAACCATTATTTCCAACAAACAGAGAGTACTATACGTAAGTTGCCTGTGAATTTGCCCATATAACAATAGTGACATTTTTACATTGTTTCAATGATATTGTAAACAGTGCTTAGTTTGACTGGTGTAGCCTTGATGGGCCAAAAGGCCTCCATAACTATGATGATATGGCTGTTTTGGAACACTGAGGGAATTAAAAGCCCTGTCTAAAAACAACTTTTTTTTTCTGTATATTAGGCACAAAGAACAAAAGCTGGTGAAGTGTACAGCTAGAATTTTACAGAATTTTGGAAAAGAGATGCCTAAGCAACAAAGGAAAAGCTAATGACTACGGCTGAGATGACTGAAAACATTCAGTACCAATCTTGAAACTACAGAAACTGTGTGGAGGTTAGTATCAACAACCACATTTCCAAACCTGAAAAGAATATAATATTTTTGAAACAAATTATATTGCTGCAGTACTGATGCGAAAATAACTCTCTTGGCCAGGGAGAGAGATCCATTAACAGAGAGAAGCCAATGTTATATCCTATGAAAATGTCAATACTCTCGTAGTTTCTCCCACCGGACGAAGATTTATTCTGCAGCATGTCGAACATAAAGAAGGATGGAATATTGTATAAACTATGATGTGTCCCGAGTTGTTCTTCTGTTTTGTCTTAGAGATGCCTTAATTCACAGAGTTAGACCTTGGAGATAGGTATCGGGAGAAGCTCTATAATAAAATTAAGGATGTTAAGTGTTTGTGATATTGCTGTGCTGAAGATATGATTAAGTTTCTTTGTGTTTAATTCCATGCCAAGTGTTTATTATGTTTTGAAGGAGCATTCTCAACGGAAGAGACATCATCGATGAAATTGTATTCTGCTACAAATCATCTCATTTTTAACTTGTTAAAAAATGGAATTCACATATTGGAATTTCTTTCAAATATTTATTTGTAATCTGTGTGTAAGTATCTCAAAGGAAGAGACATCATAGATCAAAATGCACTCACATCTTGGAATTTCTTTCAAACATTTATTTGTAATTTGTAATCGGCTGGCCTGTGAAGCCTGGAGTGTGACTCTCATTTGTTGTGTCTAAATGGGACTCTGGCAACGGAATGGAATGGGCTGGTGAAGCCCAGGCATGACTGTAGCAGTGGATAAGGAAAAATTGGGCTCTCTTTAACTTGAAGTCATGGATTCTTTTGCCGAGCCGGTTTGTTTTTCTGCAAACATATTGTCGCCTCACTAGGTGACATCATCAGTGCATCTTTGATAAGGTGTTGGTGATCTGCCCCACCTGGATTTATATGCTTCTGTTTGTTGGTACTTCCGGTTCTGTACCTGCGTGGGTTGTGTATGGGCTCCAGTTCAATGCGTCTATTGATTGAATTCCGGTTGGAATACCAGGCTTCAAGGAATTCTCTGGCATGTCTCTGTTTTGCCTGAGTTAGGATGGTTATATTGTCCCATTTGAATTTGTGTCCTTCATTGTCTGTGTGGTTGGAAATGAGAGAGAGTACTGGTCACGTCTGGCAGGGGCGAGTTGATGTTTGTGTACTCATATGATTGGTTTTCTTGCTGTTTGTCCAAATAGTGTTTTTCACAGTCTTTGCAGAGTATCTTTAGATTATGTTCATCCTGTTGGATATGGGTCTCGGGTCTTGAACTTTTGTGAGGAGCTGGTGGAAGGTGTTTGTGGGCCACTAAGATTCCAAGGGGAATGAATAGTCTGGTGGTTATCTCTTATGTCTTTGATCTCTTTGATGTACGGTATGTTTGCTATCTCGTCTGGTCATATAGTGTATTTTTCTTTGGGTTTGTCCTGTACATACCAGAGGATAGTGCTCTTGGCGTACCCGTTTTGTTCAAATCCTTTGAATAGGTGCTCTTGTTCTGCCTTCTGAAGTTCTGGGTTGCTGCAATGTGTCATCGCCCATTTAAATAATATCCTAATGCAGCTCCATTTGAGTGTGCTGGGTGGTTGTTGCTATAACTCAGTATCTTGTCAGTATGGGTGTTCTTCCTGTACACACTGGCCTGAGTTCCCTGTAGGTGTGCATTCCACTAATACGTCCAGGAACGGGGGGGGGGGTCTGCTGTCGTTTTCCTCTTCTTTAGTGAACTTTATTCCGGTGAGGATGTTATTGATGTAGTGGTGGGTTTCTTCCAGTGTGCACATTTAATGATGATAAAGGTGTCATCTACATACTGGATCCAGAGTTTGGCTTAAATGGTGGAGAGGGCTGTCCATTATAAGCTTTGCATTACTGCTTCTGCTATCAGTCCTGATATCGGGGACCCCATTGGTATACTGTTGATTTGTCTGTACACTTGTCTATTGAATGTAAAGTGAGTTGTGAGGCATAAGTCTAGCAATTTTAATACGCTGTTCTTTTGGTGCTGTTGGTGTCATTGGTAACTGCTTCGTCCAAGAATGTGGCAATGGTATCCTTGGCTAAGTCACTGTCCATAGATCTGAAGAGTGCTGTTACATCAAATGAAATCACTTGAAAACACACCAGATCGGTGCATGAATCCATGACTTCATCCACAAGCCAAGCTACAAATCTTCTCAAGGTCACTTTAACTTATCTTTCTTTATTTTAAGTTAAAGTGAATGGCACCTATGCATGGTGACATTACACACTTTTCACCACTTTATGTTGATTACACATGACAATATGTAAGTTATTCTTGATTCTTGGCAGCTACAATCAACTTTCAATGTTACCATGATCAAATAAATAGTGGCTAGAAGTATCTGAATAGTGACTGCCTTGCAGGCACTGATTAAGTGATGGGATTATGTCATCACATACATTTTTGTTACTTTATGAGTTTAGAGTACACCTGATGCACATGGCATGAGGCAATCTTAGATGTCTCCCCACCTAGATGTAATGGATAACTAACATTATGTCTGATTCCCCCAACTTTATGGTCAGTTGGACTCAGTTTGGCTTGGCACTATGGCAATGACCAGTGTCAACCTCAGCTATGATTTTGCAAATAGTCTAATGACATCCGCTTATAGAGCAAAAGCAATCAGAAAATATTTCCAAGAACTTTTGTGAAGGTGTTAAATAATGGTAAATGCCTGTGGAGAGATAGGCTGAGGAGATTTTGAGAGACAAGGAGTACCTGGAGCGCTTTTTAAGAAGCAATAGCAGTTCCATGTGGGAGTTGAGCAACCAGTCTTTAAATGTGGCAACATCACTGCTGTATCGAAACGAAACAAAAACCTATAGGTGGTACTCAATGCATTCTTGCTGCAGCAGCCACTGATATAAACACTACATTTTGGCATATAGTGATACAAGTGAAAACAAGGAGAATATTGTCCAGGAGTATCATTAACTGGGGTCATAACAAGTCAGATCCCAAAATGAAACTTGGCTTGACAGATCATACCTTATTTTTGCAATTTTTGCAATTAATTAACATTGTGGTTAACCGCTGAAACATTTTCACATGCAGCTGCAGATGTTCTTTGCAATCAGAACGTGAGTTTATGACACAAAAGAAGAGAAAACAAACAAAACTATATATTTCTATTGATTCGGGGACGTGGAAGCACTTGCTGGACCAGAATTTATTGTGTATCTCTGATTGCCCTGGAGAAGGTCATGGTGAGCTATCTGCTTGAACTGCTATGATTTATTTAGTTTAGGTAGACCTACAGCCGGTAAGAGGGGGAGTTCCAGGAGTTTGACTCACTGACCATGAGGGACAGTGATATATTTGCAAGTCAAAACACTGAGTGGCTTGGATACAAACATGCAGGTATGGTGTTCCCATATGTGTCTTTGATGGCAGTGGTCATGGGCTTGGAGTAGTCCTGTCTAAGGAGCCTTAGTGAATTTCTGGCATACATTTTGTAGATGGTGCATACTGTGTGTCAGTGGCAGAGGTCAAGAATGTTTGAGGTTGTTGTGCCAATCAAGAGGACTGCTTTATCCAGGATATTATCAAGCTTCTTAAGTGTTATTGGAGCTAACATCATCCAGGCAAGTGGATAATACCATCACACTCCTCACCTTGTACCTTATAAGTGGTGGACAGAATTTGGGGGGCAAACAGAGAAAATGCTGGAGAAATTCAGCAGTTCTGGTAGCATCAGTGGAAAGGGAAACAGAGTTAAAGGTTCAAGTCCATTATGGGGTGTTCTTCAGAATTGAAGATGGCTGGCCTAGGACATTATCCTGAGGAATACCTAGAGACTCTAGAGCAAAAATGACTGACTCCCAACAATCAAAACCATCTTTGTTTGTGATAGGGATGACTCCTATTAATAAAGAGTCTTCCTTGTCATTCTAATCGACTCTAATTTTGCCAATAATGCAACGCTTGGAATGGACAGCCCTCCCCACCATCCAACCCAAACTCTGGATCCGGTATATAGATGACACTTTTGTCATCATTGAATGTGCACAACTGGAAGAAACCCACCACTACATCAATAACACCCTCACTGAAACTTAATCAAATGCTATCTTGATGACAAGCACACATCCTTACAGTTAGAAAGATCTTAGCATAAAATCAAAGAAAAATATTTCATCTGTTAATCAACACCATCCATTACAGAGTCTCAACACCAAAGGAATTACATCCTTATCTCATCTCTTCAGGTTTCTATTATTTGATGCTTTCATGTTTCTTTCTTGTGGATTGTGGAGATAGTTTGATTATTCCTTTCCAAGTCTGCTGATGAGAACTTTTCATAACTCTTCGAGCCTAAACTTTAAATGTCCCAATTTGTAATTTGGGTAATTTAGTGGTTGGTTTTTCAACATGTGAAACAAGAAGAGCTGGATTCTTTTCCCCTCTAACCGCCCACACCACCCCACCCCACCCACCCGCTTGCACCCCACATTATTTTGATTTAATTCTCTCTCTTGTTTTCTCATTTCTTGAGTTTTTTGTTATTGTTGCATTGCCCATAATTGGCAGTGTTTTTTAACTTGTTAATTGGATATCTTTGTTAATTTAGTGATGGGTTATTAAAGTCAAAAATGAAAAAAGAGCTGTATTCTTTATCAAAATAATAAAAAGAAACTGGGTTCTTCCCAGGAAGGTGCTGGCTTCTGGACAGGGAAAGGGTCCATGAGGGAAATGTGAAAGCTGGTGGGAGTCTATGCAATAAAGTATTGTAAATCCCTGAAAGTCCTTTGCTGCCTAATTCAGCATATGGATATTGGGCTGTTACACACTGGGAATTGCCTTAATCTGCAGTAGCATTGCTGGTTTCTTGCTAGTTGCAGAAACTCAACACAGGTACAGTAAAACCTTTATTATAGTGGCTGGAATAAAAACAGAAGTTGCTGGAAAAGCTCAGCAGGTCTGGCAGCATCTGTTGAGAGAAATCAGAGTTAACATTTCGGGTCCAGTGACCCTTACTCAGTTCTGAGGAAGTCACTCGACCTGAAACGTTAACGCTGATTTCTCTCCATAGATGCTGCCAGATCTGCTTTGCTTTTCCAGCAATTTCTGGGTTTTTTTCCTGATTGCCAACATCTGCAGTTCTTTCATTTTTGTTATAGTGACTGGAGTTGGGTTTCAATATTGTTCAAAAAGAAACTTGATTGTGTTAACAAAGGAATTGTTTTTATGTTAACTGAACATACATAATTTCAAATGATTTATAAAACAATAACATGTACTTTTATGGAGTTACATGTGCAGCAATTCATTTAATAAAGATCCCTTATGTTCTTGCTCTATTGACAAATTATAACAGAAGAAGAAAGATTCTTGAATTTTTGCATTAGAATTTATTATCTGTTCAGACTGTCTCTCATTTCCTCTGTTCAGGTCCTAGGGAGTGTTGCTGAACAATGAGACCTTGGAGTGCAGGTTCATAGCTCCTTGAAAGTGGAGTCGCTGATAGATGGGATAGTGAAGAAGGCATTTGGTATGCTTTCTTTTATTGGTCAGAGTACTGAGTACAAGAGTTGGGAGGTCATGTTGTGGCTGTACAGAACATTTGTTAGGCCACTGTTGGAATATTGCGTGCAATTCTGGTCTCCTTTCTATCGGAAAGATGTTGTGAAACATGAAAGGGTTCAGAAAAGATTTACAAGGATGTTGCCAGAGTTGGAGGGTTTGAGCTATAGGGAGAGACTGGAACAGGCTGGGGCTGTTTTCCCTGGAGGGTCGGAGGCTGAGGGGTGACCTTATAGAGGTTTACAAAATTATGAGGGTAAATAGGCAAAGTCTTTTCCCTGGGGTTGAGGAGTCCAGAACTACGGGGCATAGGTTTAGGGTGAGAGGGGAAAGATATAAAAGAGACCCGAGGGGCAACTTTTTCACAGAGAGTGGTACGTGTATGGAATGAGCGGCCAGAGGATGTGGTGGAGGCTGGTACAATTGCAACATTTAAGAGGCATTTGGATGGGTATATGAATAGGAAGAGTTTGGAGGGATATGGGCCGGGTGCTGGCAGGTGGGACTAGATTGGGTTGGGATATCTGATCGGCATGGACAGGTTGGACCGAAGGGTCTGTTTCCATGCTGTACATCTCTATGACTCAGTGCAGTTAGACAGACAGAAAGTGATATATTTTCTATTCTTCTGGCATCAATGTCTTAGGCACCAGAACAAACAGAATTAATCAAATGAAATATTGAAAATATTAATCTTCTCTAAGGAAGAGTAGAGTTCAGCCTTAAGCATTTTCCATATAAGCAGTGTAGAGTTTTTCAGCTTCTCCTGATGAAGATGAGTGCAAGTAATTCTTCAACATTGCTCAACTTGAAATATTTTGTAAGTACTGTGTAAGTTGATTTTTGTTTTTGGAAGGATTTTTCAAAGATTGATAAATGACTTGAATTCCAGAAGTGAAATAAGAATGACTGCTTTTAAAATAAATTGGTGAGCAATTCACTCCATGTGGCATTAAGGATGTCGAGCAAAACTGGAGTTAGCAGGAATCAGGAATAATTCTCCACTGGTTACAGCCCTACTTAGAACAAAGGTGGTTAATTGTGGTTCTTAAAGGTCAATCAACATAGTCCCAGAACATCACTACTGAAGTTCCTGAGGCTAGTGTCCTAGTTCTAACATTCAGCAGATGCTTCTTCAATGATCTTGCCCCCATTATGGTCAGAGGTCATAAGTGGAGAAGCTTGCAGACAATGGCAAAACATTCAGCACTATTCTCATTTGGCTAGACAGCTGGTTTGTGATGCAGAGTGAAACTAACAGCAAGGATTCTCTTCACACACTGGCTGAAGTTACCATGAAGCATTCTCCTTCCCAACCTCTCCATTGATCTGAATGGTAGTGACCTTCAGGTTAAACCATCCATAATGAGAGAGCAGCTCTATGGACCAGTTAAAAAAAATGTAATTCCACAAGGACTAAAGTCATTTGTATATTAGCAGGAGCTGGACAATATGCAGACTCAGGCTGGTAAATGGCAACATTTGTGCCAGGCAATGAACATCAGCAGCAAGAGAGCACATAATCATCTCCCTTTGATATCTGATACATTACCATCACTGAATCTCCCACTATCAGCATTCTGGAGGTTACCATTGACCAAAAACTGAACTGGGCCAGACATATAAATACTGTGGTGACAACGACAGATCAGAGGCTGGGAATTCTGCAATGAGTAACTGACCTCCTGGTTCCTCAAAGTTTGACCACTGTCTACATGGCACACATCAGAAGTGTGATGGAGTACTCTCCAAATGCCTGGCTGCATGTAGCTCCAACAACAATCAAGAAGATCAAAATCCTTCAGGAAAGAACAGCCTGCTCAAATGGTACCCTATTGAACAGCTTACTCATTCAGTCACTCCACCACATATACCACCATATGTATATAGTAGCACATACCATCTACAAATTGCATTGGAGTACCTTCCAAACCTATAATCATAACCCTCAAGAAGGATAAGGGCAGCAGATGCATTGCAGCATCACCACCTGCAAGATCTCATTCAAGCTGCATACCACCCTATTTTGGAACACTATGGCATTTCTTCGTTGTATCTCGGTCAATATCCAGGAACTCCAATCCCCACATAACTGTGGATACAGCTATAGCCAAGGACTGTAGCAGTTCAGTACCACCATCTTCTCAATGGTAATTACCATTGGCCAGGCTACTGATTCTTACATCCTATAAATGGGCATAAGTAAATTCCAATTCAACAATTTTTAGCCTACTTGACGAATTAACTATCTCTTCTTCCGCTGAGACTTCAGCAGTATGTTCTTTAGTAAAGACAGACCATCAGGGAACGGATGATTGCTGAACAAGTACCACTTGATAGACTGTTGATGATCCTTCAAACACGTTGCTAATGATTGAGAATAGACTTACAGGGCAGAATTAGCCCGGTTGGATTTATCTTGCTTTCTGTCAACAGGACTTAGCTGGGTAATTTCCACATTGCTGGGTAAATGCCAGTGGTGTAGCTGAACTGGTAAGTCTTAGTAAGCAGTGCTGTTAATTCTGAAACACAAGTTTTGCTGTTAGGGCCCCATGGCTCTTGCAGGATTGAATATCTTCAGATATTTCTTGATATCATGTGATGTGAAATGAATTGGCTGAGGACTGGCATCTGTGATGCTCAGGACCTCAAAAGGAGGCTGAGGTGGATTACTAATTGCCACTTCTGGCTGAAGATGAATGCAAATGCTTGAGGCTTTTACACTGATATGCTCCTCTAGCATTTTCATCGAGGAAATGGATAGTGGAGACAAAGTCTTGTCCTCATATTGAGGATAGCCAACATTGTGTTGTGTGGCACAACTAGCATGCTCGATGGAATAGATTTTGAATACATCGAACAAATCAAAACCAGGCATTCATGTGGTGCTGTAGACCATTGGCTGCAGCAAAATTGTGTATAACCAAATCTGTAAGCCTGTCATGTCCAGCATCAAGCTCAGGGACTAACCCTGATTCAATGAAGAGTGTAAGAGGGCATGCCAGGACCAACAACAATGAGCCATCATCCTGATAAAGGTGCAGTATCAAACTCTTCACATGTCAAACAGTGGAAGCAGCATACAATAAGCAATCCTACAAAAAAAATCTAAGCCCTGCAGTTCTGCCACATCCATTCATGAATGGTGTTTGACAATTAAACAACTAACAGATTGTGGACTTATAGACCAGACAGCAAAGGTGAAATCCAGTAATGAAAGGGAACACAGCAGCATGGATATATAACTGGTTGAATGATAGGAAACAGAGTAGTGATAAACAGTTGATTTGCACTGGATGGACATATACAGTGTGGTTCCGCAGGCCTTAGTTTATATTAATGACTTTGCCTTCTATGTAAAGAGCATTAATCCAAGATTTGCAGATGGCACAAAAGTTGGAAGCATTGTCAACTGTGAGGAGGACAGAGATAGACTTGGAGAGGTCACAGACAGGCTGGTAGAATGGGTGGACACATGACAAATAAAATTTAATGCAGAAATGTATGAAGTGATGCATTTTGTTGGGAACAATGAGTAGAATCAATTTGAAATAAAAGATTTGATTCTGAAGTAGATGCAGGAACAGAAAGAGCTGTGGGTATATGTGCAGAAATCATCGATGTTGGGAAGAGACTGAAGAGACATACAGAGTCCTGTGTCAAAATATATCACATACGCTTGGATTATAAAAACTAGAAAGTTAAGAAGAGCTTTTATAAAGTAATAGTTCAGCCTCAACTAGAGTACTGTATCTAATTCTGAGTACCATCTTGCAGGAAGGATAAGATGAGATTGATGAAGGCAAAGAAGATTTACAAGAACAGTTGAAGGGATGAGGGACTTAAGTTATGTGGAAAGATTAGAGTAGCTGAGGTTATTATCCTTAGGGTAGGTTGAGAAGGAGTTTGCTAAAAGTGTTCAAAATCATCAGTAATCAACTCAGAGAAATTGCTGTGATTGAGAACTAGAGGGTTCTGGTTTAAAGAACCAATGACAAAGGGGACCACTTCTTTATTCATTGAGTGATTATGATCTAGTATACAATGTAAAAGAGTGTGTTGGAAGCAAAATTAATCATGGATTTCCAAACGGAATTGAACAAATATCTAAAGAAATCAAATTTTCAGAGATGCAAGGTAAGAGGTGAAAATGGAACCAGCTGAATTGTTCTTGCATAGTCAGAATGGACATGGCCTTCTGTGCTATATTAATTCCATAACTCATATAATATATTCAGGAATTAATAACAGAGGAATAGGAAGAAGCCATTCAGTCTTTCTGCCATTCATAATTATAAATCCTATTTAGTTTATACAGCTTGGCTCCATATCCCTTAGTATCCCTGGCTAGCAAAATCTACATATAACACATTTAAAATTTTTAATGAAACTAATATCTACTGTTACGTTTGGGAGAGAGTTTGATATTTGTGAGATCCTTTCAGTGAAGAATTGTGTCCTGAATCTCTCCCAAATAGTCTGGCTCTGATTTTAAGATTCTGTCCTCTAGTCTCAGATGGCTCAACCTATGGGAAATGTTCTGACTACCCAAACAATTTCTGTCAAAATTAAATGCGAACTCAATCGCCCTTTATCTTCTGTTCCAGGCAATCCAAACCTACTTTATGTAACTGCAGCTCTTAATGTAATCCTTGGAGCCCTGATAACAGATGCATGAACCCCACTGCACACATTCCAATGCCAAGCTGTCCTAAGATGTGATACCCAGAACTGTAAGTAGTATTCCAAATTTAAAAGTAGGAAATATTGTTATTGATAGCGTTGAGTTGAAATCCATTTAAAAATGTTAATTGCCCATACCTACATTTTTAATATCTATCTATATATATTATATAGCTTGACTGAGTACACTCATAATCACCAAAAGGGACCTTAAATAGCTTAACAAACAAACAACTATAAAGGAGGGCTAGAAATCCTTCAAAGAATAAGGGGAAGGGGATAACTGAAGTGAATATAAGATCATGAAATCACATCAAATGTTGGTGCACTCTAATGCAGTCAGGGATGAGAGCGGCTGAAGAGAAAAAAGGCCTGAAATTTGTTTGACACAAGAAGTTATGTACACATTAAAGTGAAAAGTAGCAAAGACAGCAGTGTGAAGTGTTAGAAAATTTCAACACTTTTTATGATGCTTCTAAGCCACTTCAAGTGGATGAAATTGTGGAAGATGTGTGAGGTGAATGTGGGCAGGCTCATTTTTGAACTGTAAATCTAATAATTACTTGACTCAACCAGACTGCTAATGTTCCAGTTACTCAATTTTACAGGTATACAATTTACCAACATGACGTAAACTGCATGATTTAAATGTGGCTCGTGGTTAGCACTGCTGCCTCACAGTGCCAGAGGCTCGGGGTCGAATTCAAGGGAAGTATGGAATGGATGCTCTTCAAAGGGTCAGTATTGACTCAATGGACTGAACAGGCTGCTGTAGAGACTCTATAATTCTATTGCACAGAATTCAGCAGATAGCAGAGATTGCTTTAATCCTGGTGGTAACCTCAGAAGAGGCTAGCATGGTCTGGTTTTGTGGTCCTCTGCTGATCCTGGATTAAGAGGAAGTTCCATCTCTGCACCATTCTGTTCAGCAGGACCTTAGGTGTCCTGCCTACACAGCGTGGTGCAGATTTCCTTATGTCTGTCATGTCAGGAACTGTGCAGGGCAACTGTGGACTGACAGCATAATAGGCTGTTAAAGATGTCTCGGGCTGTAGGGATGCCAGTGAATTCCAGGATATCTATTGAGTGCTGAGTTGTTCTGGGAATAGTGCATGGTAAGATTGGGCCAGAAATGGATGTGAAGTATGCCATTTGGCAGGGTAGGTTGTTAGTGTGGTGAGTTTGGTAAGGTACAGAGAGAAAACTCGTGAGGCTTCATAGTTGCATCCCTCCAAAAGACTCAATGCAATTTGGATTTAGCCAAAAAAAAAAGCAAGATTCAATCCAGAGACATTTGGTTTCTGTTGATAGTTTAAATGGGTAGACATATTAAGTTTTTGTCATAAGGTCACTTTGGAAGAGTTAATGTTAACCACTAGAATTGTTGGGAAAGAACCCTGATGAGATTACTTAAATAAAGCAGTATTTTGGGATTAATGGGATTAGACTTTAACTATGATTTTAAGTCTTTGATTTATTTTATTTTGTCTTCATTTCTTTTGTTCATCAAGTTCTACTTTATTTTTAAAGCAAAATTTGCAACATTCAGTTATGTTTCAGTGAGACACCACTTCATTAAAACCAAGACAAAGAAAAATATGATCAATCAAGCCAGGCTCATGTATAGGATCTGACTTACCCAATAATAAAATTAAATAAGATCATAACACCAAAGTATCCACTTGGGGAAGGAAGAAAGAAGGTGGGAAATAGTAGAGAAAGTGTGTAGGGGAAGAAATGGTGATTGAGAACAGGTAGGATAGTGTGGTGGCAACAGTCCCTTCACACAGCCATTCTGATTGTGTAGTGCTCCCTCACTTGAACTATCTGACATAGTAATACTTCCAACAGATATCCATCTGCTACCTATTTGATAGTGAAATGCTCCCTTAGTCCTGGCCCTAAGTGCAGTGCAGCACTACCTCATTCTGCCCCTCTTGTTAATGCAGTATTCCCTCCAAGCTGCATCTCCAACCATGTAGATCTAGATTAATATTTAACTTCTGACATTATAAAAATCCCTCAATACCACCTGCCTGACAGTGCAGCAGCCTTCCAACACTCACTATGATAGCGAAGAACTCCTTTATGCCTGGCCCCTGAACATTGCAGTGCTCTCTCAGCCCGAACCCTTTAATAATGACTCCTCATTACCGCCACACCATCAGTCTCCAATCAGGCTTTTCTGCACTTTCTACAGAGGAAGTTAGGTCAATAAGAAGATTTATCCAGAGGAGCACTTCTTTTGGTCAGCCATGAAGATTATTTAACTCCCCTGAAGTAAATTCCATCTTCAGCCTCAAACTATCCTAATGTTTCACCTGGAATCTAATAGATTTTTAACATGGAGGCTGCATCAGTGACAAGCTATCTAATTGTTATGTACTTGTATCTTAAATCAAGTATTCTAAATGCTAATTATGCAGCATTGCTGCCACCCAACACACTGTTCAACTTGCATCTAAATCAATGCATTTGTTCTCCCCTAAGACATGCATGGGAAAATTCAATACAGAGCAAATTATCCTTAATCGCTACATATAGTTAAAAAGATGGTTTACATTTCTTGAATGATGGGAGATAAGTTTATGCAGTGTACAGATTAACACAAAGAACTCAGCACCCACTTACTGCTCCCCTCCTTATGCTCATTCAATACTAGGCCTCAGACTTTGCTGTGATCTCGCAACATTATGCACTTAACACTGTTCTCTCAGTACTGATCAACAGATAGGTGGATTAGGGCTGACACAAGGCTGAATCAAGATTAGAGTGGTGCTGGAAAAGCACAGCAGGTCAGGCAGCATCCGAGGAGCAGGAAAATCGAAGTTTTGGGCAGGAGCTCTTCATCAGGAATGAGGCTGGGAGCCTCCAGGATGGAGAGGTAAATGGGAGGGGGGGTGGGGCTGGAGAGAAGGTAGCTAAGAGTGACCTGGGGGTGGCAGTGAGAGAGAGAGAGAGAAACTCACTGAGATCTTCGTATAGAGAGAAGGAGAACTTCTTCAAAGTAGGCATCCTTTGAAGAATTGAGCCCGGGACCCGGCGCTGTGAGGCAGCAGTGCTATCCACTGAGCCATCATGCCCACCCAGCTCCATTTTTACAGAGCGGCAAGGAGAGAAGGTGGAGTGAAGCGAGGGCTGCCGGGAAGGATAAGTTTTCCCACTTAAAAAAAAAGGAAAGGGACTTACCTCGGGAGTCGGGCCTCCATTTTTACAGAGCAGCGAAGAGAGAATGTGGAGTGAAGCGAGGGCTGCCGGGAAGAATAAGTTTTCCCACTTAAAAAAAAAGGAAAGGGACTTACCTCGGGAGTCGGGCCTCCATTTTTACAGAGCAGCGAAGAGAGAATGTGGAGTGAAGCGAGGGCTGCCGGGAAGGTAAAGGCTTAATTTATATTTGGGCAGTGGCTAAACCCAAGATACTATACATGTGGTATCTCCCTCCCGCTCCCCCTTCCCCCCCCCCACAACCGGAAGAAAAAGACTTTTATTTTTTCTTTATCTTTCTTTTCTCATATATTTAAGTGCATTGTTTGGTTTTAGTTAGTTCATATAAAGCTAAGCTTACAGTGGCAGGGGACCTCAGATCCGTGGCATGTGCCTCTTGCTTGATGTGGGAGCTTAGGAATGTGTCTGACGTTTCTGACTCTTACACTTGCAAGAAGTGTGTCCAGTTGCAGCTGTTGTTTGACCACATGACGGCTCTGGAGCTGTGGATGGACTCACTGTGGAGCATCCGCAATGCTGAGGAGGTCATGGATAGCACGTTTAGTGAACTGGTCACACCGCAGGTTAGAATTGCTGAGGGAGACAGTGAATGGGTGACCAAAAGACAGAAAAAGTGTAGGAAGGCAGTGCAGGTGTCCCCTGCAGTCATCTCCCTCCAAAACAGGTAGACTGTTTTGGATACTGTTAGGGGAGATAGCTCACCGGGGAGGGCAGCAGTTGTCAAGATCATGGCACCGTGGCAGGCACTGCTGTTTAGAAGGGAGGGAAAAAGACTCTTAGGGGATTCTATTGTGAGGGGAGTAGATAGGCGGTTCTGTGGCCAAAAACGGGACTCCGGGATGGTCTGTTGCCTCCCAGGTGCTCAGGCCAGGGATGTCTCCAATCGGCTGCAGAGCATTCTAAAAGAGGTGGGTGAACAGCCAGTTGTCTTGGTGCATATAGGCACCAACAATATAAGTAAAAAATGAGATGAGGTCCTGAAAGAAGAATTCAGGGAGTTAGGAGAGAAGCTAAAGAGGAGGACCTCAAAGGTAGTGATCTTGGAATTATTACCAGTGCCATATGCTAGCTAGGGTAGAGATGAAAAAATAGGCAGGATGAACACGTGGCTTGAGGGATGGTGTGGAGGGAGGGGTTCATATTTGTTGGACATTGGGACCGGTTCTGGGGAAGGTGGGACTATTATAAAATGGATGGTCTACATCTGAACCAGGCAGGAACCAATATCCTTGGGGGAGTTTTTGCAACTGCTGTTGGGGAGATTTTAAACTAATGTGGCAGGGGGCTGGGAATCCAGAAGAGAAAACAACTAGGCAGCGAGCTGGAGACTGGAGACTGTAAGAATCATGAAGATAGCATTAATAAAGGAAAGAGTAGACAGAGAGCAGGTGAACGCAAAAGAACTGGTGGCCTGAAATGCATCTACTTTAATGCAAGGAGTATAGTGTGTAAGGCAGATGAACTTAGAGCTTGGATTGGTGCCTGGGGATATGACGTTATTATAATCACAGAGACTTGGTTGAAGGAAGGACATGTTTGACAACTAAAAGTTGCAGGATATAGACGCTTCAGACATGACAGGCAGGAAAGTATAAGGGGAGGCGGAATTGCATTGCTGGTCAGGGATGATATTACGGCTGTGCTAAAAGAGGACACTATGGTGGTCTTGGGTAGTGAGGCATTATGGGTGGAGCTGAGAAATAAGAAGGGTACAGTAACATTGTTGGGGCTGTATTACAGGCCTCCCAACAATGAGCATGAGGTAGAAGAACAAATAGGTAAACAGATTATGGAAAGATGTAGAGGCAAAAAGGTAGTGGTGATGGGAGATTTTAATTTTCCCAACATTGACTGGGATACACTTAGCGTCAGAGGTCTGGATGGGGTAGAATTTGTAAGAAGCGTTCAGGAGAGTTTTCTAGACCAGTATGTCAATAGTCCGATGAGGGAAGGGTCCATATTGGACTTGGTATTGGGGAATGAGCCAGGACAGGTGGTAGAAGTTACGGTAGGGGATTTCTTTGGGAACAGTGACCACAATTCTGTAAGTTTTAGAATACTCATAGCTAAAGATGAGAGTGGTCCTAAGGGAAGAGTACTAAACTGGGCTAAGGCCAATTATATCAAAATTAGGCAGAAGCTGGGAAATGTGGATTGGACACAGCTATTTGAAGGGAAGTCCACATTTGATATGTGGGAGACTTTCAAAGATATTTTGAAGATAGTGCAGGATAGACATGTTCTGTTGAAGGCAAAGGATAGGAATGGATGACAGGAGAAATTGTACGACTAGCCAAGAGGAAAAGGGAAGCGTACATAAGGTCTAGGCAGCTAAGAACAGAATAGGCCCTGGAGGAATACTGGAAGAGTAGGACAAGTCTTAAATGAGGAATCAAGCGGGCTAAAAGGGGTCATGAAATAGCTTTAGCAAGCAGAATTAAGCAGAATCCCAAAGCATTTTATTCTTACTAGAGAAACTAGTAACAGGAGAAAGGATTGGTCCACTAAAGGATAATGAAGGAAGGCTGTGTGTCGAACCTGAGAGAATGGGTGAGATTCTGAATGATTACTTTGCATCAGTGTTCACTGAGGAGAGAAACATGATGAATCTTGAGATTAGAGTTAGAAGTTTGAATAGTCTGGATCACGTTGACATAAGTAAGGAAGATGTGTTGGGTAGGCTAGAGGTTATTAAGGTGGACAAATCCCCAAGACCAGATGGGATTTGTCCCAGGTTGCTGAGGGAGGTGAGAGAGGAAATAGCTATGGCCCTGACAGACATCTTTGTGACATCCTTAAATACAGGTGAGGTGCCAGAGGACTGGAAGGTTGCTCATGTTGTCCCCTGTACAAGAACGGTGTAGGGATATTCCGGGTAACGACAGACCAGTGAGCCTGATGTAGGTGGTGGGAAAGTTGCTGGAGAGGGTACTGAGGGATAGGATCTATTTATATTTAGAAAAGAATGGGCTTATCAGTGATAGGCAACATGGTTTTATGCGGGGGAGATCGTGCCTTACCAATTTAATAGAGTTCTTTGAGGAAGTGACCAAGTTGTTAGATGAAGGAAGGGCTGTTGATGTCATATACATGGACTTTAGTAAGGTGTTTGATAAGGTTCCCCATGGTAGTCTAATAGAGAAAGTGAAATCACATGGTGTGCAGGGTGTTCTAGCTAGGTGGACAAAGAACTGGCTGAGCAACAGGAGACAGAGAGTAGTAGTTGAAGGGAGTTTCTCGAAATGGAGAAAGGTGACCAGTGGTGTTCCACAGGGGTCAGTGTTGGAGCCACTGTTGTTTGTAATATACATAAATGATCTGGAAGAGGGCACTATTGAAATGATCAGCAAGTTTGCAGATGACACGAAGATTAGTGGAGTAGCAGAAAGCATAAAGGATTGTCAAGAATACAGGAGGATATAGATAGACTAGAGAGTTGAGCGGAAAAGTGGCAGATGGAGTTCAATCCAGACAAATGTGAGGTGATGCATTTCGGCAAGACTAATTCTAGAGCGAATTATACAATGAACGGAAGAGCTTTGGGAAAAGTTGATGAGCAGAGAGATCTGGGAGTACAGGTCCATTGTATGCTGAAGGTTGCTGCACAGGTGCATAAAGTGGTCAAGAAGGCATATAGATTGCTTGCCTATATTGGACGGGGTATTGAGTATAAGAGCTGGCAAATCATGTTAAAATTGTACAAGATATTGGTTCGGCCGCATTTAGAATACTGTGTACAGTTCTGGTTGCCATATTTCCAAAAGGGTGTGAACGCTTTGGAGAGGGTGCAGAGAAGGTTGTGAGGATGTTGCTTGGTATGGAAGGTGCTAGCTATGAAGATAGGTTGAGTAGGTTAGGTTTGTTTTCATGAGAAAAAAGGAGATTGAGGGGGGACCTGATTGAGGTTTACAAAATCATGAAGGGTATAGAGACAAGGGTGGATAGAGATAAGCTTTTTCCCAGGGTGAGGGATTCAATAACGAGAGGTCACGCTTTCAAGGTAAGAAGTGCAAAGTTTAGGAGGATACATGTGGCAAGTACTTTACACAAAGGGTGGTGGGCATTTGGAATGCGTTACCAACAGAGGTGGTAGAAGCAGGTATGGTAGACTCATTTAAGATGCGTATGGACACATGCATGAGTAGGTGGGGAGCAGAGTGATACAGATGCTTAGGAAGTGGGCGACAGGTTTACTCAGTAGATTTGGATCAACTCAGGCTTAGAGGGCCAAAGGGCCTGTTCCTGGGCTGTAAATTTTCTTTGTTCTTTGTTCCTTGCAAGAGGATTCGCAGTATGGTTAAAATCAACCAGGTGAAAGTGAGGACTGCAGATGCTGGAGATCAGAGTTAAGATTAGTGGTGCTGGAAAAGCACAGCAGATCAACCTTACTGTGAATCCTCTTGCAAGGGTACCTACCTCGAAGAAGTTCTCCTCCTCTCTCTACAAAGATCTCAGTGAGTCTCTCTCTCTCACTGCAACCCTCAGGAGACTCTTAGCTACATTCTCCCCAGCCCCACAACCCCTTCCATTTATCTTGACTCTGATCACCAGCATCTGCAGTCCTCACTGACACAAGGCTGAGCAAAGGCATCTCCTGGGCTTGCTCCTGGCTGCATTATAGCAGAGATATATGAGATGCTGCATAATATGAAGAATAAGGAGGCCATACTCTTCAGAAAATTAGATTCTAAGTGGATTAGATGAGTGAGGGGATCTAGATCTAGAAAGAAAATATCTTTAAAATTAGCAACACAGGTTAATAAATTTATAATAAAACAAATACTAGGGTTTATTTGTGAGAATTGAAAAATAACAAAGTTGTGTTAGGCTTGTTTAGAGTTTTAGTTAGGCCACACTTGGAGTACTATAAATAATTCTGGTTTCCATATTATAAAAATGATATTAAGAGATTGGAAAAGGTGCAAAATGATTTACAAGCTTTATTTTTCTTTCTTCCTTTATGTGATGTAAGTGTCGCTGGCGGGGTCTATGATTTGCCCATCAGTAATTGTCTCTGAACTGAGTGACTTGCAAAGCCATTTTTGAGGGCACTGAGGCATCACCCACATTTCTGTAGATTTGGAGTTCAGTGTGAGCCAGACCAGGTAACGATGGTAAATTCCCTTAATTAAAGAACACTAGTAAACCAGATGTGTTTTTATGACAGTTTTGTAGTGCTGTCACTGAGAATAGCTTTCATATTCGAAATGTATTAATTAAGTTCATATTTCAACAGTTGCTCTGGTGGGATTTGAACTCATGTACCCAGAACATTAGTTTGGGCCACTGCCTCTCCAAATTATACCACAAGTAGGAAATTATCCTCTACAAAATTATGCATGAGTTTGATAACATAGATGTGAAAAAGATGTTTCCACTTGTGGAAGAAAACAAACTAGGATATGAGGGATAAAAACCAAAAGAAGCGCAGATTTGGTAAATCAGAAACAGAAAAAGAAATTGCTGGAAAAACTCAGCAGGTCTGACAGCAACTGTGGAAAGAAATCAGATTTAACATTTCAGATCAAGTGACTAGGATGTGCGGGGTAGTCATTAATAAATCCTATCAGTAATTTTAGGTCGAATACTTTTACCCAGACACTGATTGGATTGTGTGATTCACTATTAAAAGAAGGGAATGCGACAAATTCACTTTGGGAAGAAAGGAAAAGAACAATATGTTTATAGGGTTGATGAAGCAGGGTGGGAGGAGTTCATCACAAAATCACAAAATTGTTATAGCCCAGGAGGCCATTTGGCCCATCATGAATGCACCGTCTGTTCAAGCAAGCATCATTACCCAGTGCCGACCTCCTATTGTATCCCCACGTCCTTACACATTATTTCTTTCCAAATAATCATCCAATGCCCTCTTGAATGCCTCAATTGGACCTGTCTTCACCACATTTCCAGGCAGTGTATTCTGTACCCTAACTACTCAGTATGTGACAAAGTTTTTTTTTACATATCACCCTTGCTTCCTTTGCAAATCAGTTTAAATCTATGCCCTCACGTTCTAGGAATGGAACTGGAAATGGGAAAAGCTGAAGTAAGAAATCAGAGCAATTGGAAATTATTTCAATACCATTTAGAGAGATGACCGATACCTATGTTACTATACAGTCCCAGTACTGTCACAGGCAAAGTCTTACTTCTCATATTCTCTGCAGATTTTTTGAGGAAACTCCCAATACAGTGCAGGAATTAAAATGAGCCAGCACAAATATAGAATAGTAAAGAGCAGAAAGGTCATTTGGTCCACAAGGTTTGTGTTAGTAGTATTTCTAGTTCTGCCACTGACCTCACAGTTAAATACAAATACTCTGATTTTCTTTACCTTCTTGGTGGAGGATGGCACAACAAATTTAATAGGATGATACTTCTTGTTGTAATTTTTGTCAAATATCCCGCCAGTGAAGAGTTGCAGCAGTTTAAAAGGGTGCAGTGATGACCTGTATCCTAGAAAAAAAAACCATATACACAATGTCAAATTCTGTAAAACATGTGCTGCGGTTTTTCAGAGCCAGAAAACTGAAGGTTACCTTTAAAAATTGCCAACAGTGTACTGCTTTTGCAACAGCTTTCTCTAGTAATTTCCAGCAATTCCCTGTCTAGAATGTTTTGAATAAACAGTATCCAAGGGGAAGCATGCGTGAGTTTATTGGTCGATAATAGTTTTTTGCATCCTTTTAGTCTAAATGCATAGCCATGATCATTTTGTTCATCATAATTACTCAGCCTAAAATTGATCAGTTTTGCCTGAGTCATTTTGAACCTCGTATTTGAGTGTGTTGCAATTTTAGCATAACATCACTAATATTAACGAGATCCAAAACATACCATTTATCGTCAGGTAATCAGATAAGACAACATTTAGAATATTTTACATTATGTTTGTCAAGTACAAACTTCCCTCTCAGCCATATTTTATAGCTAGGACTAAATACATTTCTATAACACTCATGATACAGATAAACTTCAGGTATAAATTTGAACAATCATGTTAACATCCTAACCAGTCACATAAGATATATCACAAACAACATCACAAATAGTTAATAATACACAGTGCAAGTACTCATAAATACTCGTGAGTTGGAAACCAGTAACAACAGATACACACAGATGATTAAATGTACATGAGTGGGAAGAATCACAAATCCTAGTAAAAGGTCTATCTTCTTGGTTCTCCCTTCAGTTAAACTGGCAAACAATCAATTACCTGCAGCAGCTACAAATGATAGTTTACCTCCAATCTCTCATCGCCAGGCACAATATTTTCTAATCAACTTCTTCAGACACACCTCTGGAGCATTTGGGACTTGAATCCAGGCCTGACTGTCAGGCACATCATCCTGAACCCTCTTTGAACCCAAAGAGACCAATGAGGATAATCATTATTTGACTTTTAGACAACTCAACCCAGATTGGACAGACGGCAAATTAAAGACATAACATCAGTGGTCGGCATTGGAACCTTTATTTTTCTGATTTTTATTAATAATCTACATTTTAATATGCAGTGGATAATCTCAAAATCTGTGGACTACATGTAACTTTGGAGAATTGAAAGCTATAAGGAGGACAGTGTAGGACTACAAAAAAGAGATGTCAACCTGGATGGGTACACAGCAAATTCATTTCAATGCAGAGGAGTGTGCTAGTATATACTTTGGTACAAACAACATGCAGAGAAAATGTAAAATAAAAGGTACTAAAAGATCTTCAAGATCAAAGAGACCTGAGTGTAAATATGGATAAATTATTGGTGATGGCAGGACAAGGTGAGCGATTGGTTAAGAAAACATCAAATATCCTAGCTTCACTAATAAGTGTCAAGAATATAAAAGTAAGGAAATTATTTTTTTTTGGAATACTGGTTTCAATTGGAGTGTTGCTTCCAGTTGTGAATATTGCACTTTAGAAAAGATATGAAAGTATTAGAGATAATATTTACAAGAAGGAGGAACTTGGAAACAGTTTTCTTGGGGAAAGGGAAGGCTGATAGGGAATTTAGTAGTGCTTTTTTAAAAGTATAGTGTATGGCCAGAATAGATATAGAAACTGTTTGCATTGGCAGAAGAATTGAGAACAAAACATCTTATCTGAAAATAAGGAAATGCAGGACCACGGAGGGAAGATAGAGTGACAACAAGTGAACTGATCCTTTGGAGAGCTGGCACAGCCACACTGGGTAGAATGGCCTCCTGTGCTATAACAATTCTGAGATTTAGTAGCTTTTATTGAAACTGTGATATTGTTGTGATAGGAGATGTATACTTGTAATATTTACTCTGTAAATAATTATAAAGAATGAGTAGACTGCCTGATGAAGAAAGGCTTGCAGGCTTGGTATGTATTCTCTGGAGTTTACAACAATCAGAGGTGACTTGATTTAAATAGATAAAATTCAGAGGGGACTGGGTGGATGTGGAAAGGATGTTTCCTCTTGTGGAAGCATCTGGAACTAGGGGTCATGGTTTAAAAATCAGGGGTCACCTATTTAAACAGAAATAAGGAAGCAATTTTTCACTCAGACAGTTTGAATATTAGAAGGCAGTGAATGTAGATTCTTTAAATATTTTTACAGTAGGCGTAAGATTAAAACAATAAGACATAAATGAATCAACCATAATTGTATTTGAATGACAAAGCAGACTCAAACAGCCTAGTGACTTACTCTTGTTGTATGTAAATAGTGAGTAAATATTGGCTCCAGTACTATCCTTTACCAAGTAGCCTTATGGACATTAACACATTCATCTAACTTCCTAGCCACCAGAGATCAGAAACTCTCCACCTGTGACATAGAGAGCAGCATGATTCATGGAGTTCACTGTCCAACCACACAAGCAGAGAATGGTCACCAAAAAATGATCCCTTCAACAGCAGCACTAATTTCTGGATATTAGACCCAGTAAAATAATATACCAGTATTCCATTTAAGAATTTGCTAAATTTATGGCCTTCTACATTTTTATTTTTTGGCAATTTCATAGACATTAATACAAATGCTGCAACTGGTTTCAAAGTACCTGAGTTAGGAAGGGGGAGCATCAACTACTCATGAATGCTTTCCTACATCTCTACAACTCTATGACTCCAAGTGAAGAGAAAGTCAGGTTTGACTATGATGTCCATTGCTGTCTATTAGCTTGCCAATACTCATTGCCTAGACACATTTGAAAATTGGCCACTAGCTAAGATATTGGGGTCACTGACCACATCAAGGAGACAACACCTTGAAAAGGAGAAACAATTATAATATCCAATTTGAAACCAAAGCCAAAATAGTTAAAATGATTTTGGTGAGTGGTGGGAATAGCATATTTCTAACAGTGAATTTTTTTTTACAGCAGAGTTTTACACATAAAAATGGTTATATGGAGCGAATCACTTCACCATGGAATGAAATGAAATATGAGTCTCAGCACAGAGACTGTAATAAAGCTAGCCCCAACATCAAGAGGGTCCAAAGTTGCTTCCCATTATAATAAAAGCAGATTTTGTTCTATTGTGAATTGCTCGTGATATTTCTATGAAGTTAGATTTATACCTATACATAATGATTAGAATCCCTCCTATCTCTCAATATCAAATACTCACCTCAGGATAGCTAAAATGTAAGAAAAATAAATTTACTTAAAACGCGATACAGTGCTCATTTGCTTCCAACACCAAGATATGGATCTCCATATGTGTATTATTTTGTAGAGTTTGTAACCAAAAATTTATTTTTGTAGATGTGTCTAAATAAGTACTTCAATTGTCATAGAGTCATAGTGTCATAGAGGGTTATAACATGGAAACAGACCCTTCAGTCCAATCCGTCCATGCCGACCAGATATCCCAACCCAATCTAGTCCCACCTGCCATCACACGGCCCATATCCCTCTAAACCCTTCCTATTCATATACCCATATCCAAATGCCCCTAAATGTTGCAATTGTACCAGCCTCCATCACTTCCTCTGGCAGCTCATTCCATACACATGCCACCCTCTGTGTGAAAAAAGTTGTCCCTCAGGTCTCTTTTATATCTTTCCCCTCTCACCCCAAACCTATGCCCTCTAGTTCTGGCCTCACCCCTCAGCCTTCGATGCGAGGTGCTGCATCTTGGGAAAGCAAATCTTAGCAGGACGTATACACTTAATGGTAAGATCCTAGGGAATGTTGCTGAACAAAGAGATCTTGGAGTGCAGGTTCTTGGCTCCTTGAAAGTGGAGTCACAGGTAGATAGGATAGTGAAGACGACATTTGGTATGCTTTCCTTTATTGGTCAGAGTATTGAGTACAGGAGTTGGGAGGTCATGTTGCGGCTGTTCAGGACATTGGTTAAGCCACTGTTGGAATATTGTGTGCAATTCTGGTCTCCTTCCTATCGGAAAGATGTTGTAAACTTGAAAGGGTTCAGAAAAGATTTACAAGGATGTTGCCAGGGTTAGATTGTGTATAAAACAAACTTGTATTTTGACTTTAAACACCCTATTACTTTAAAACAAACATATTGTTATAATTTATCATTGACAATAACCATCAGATTTTAACACACACTCCCTGTCACAAATTATTTTTCTCCAATTTATTTTTCTGTATTTTTGGCCAATCTGTATTTGTTTAAATGTTTTTTTTTGAGTTAGAGCAGAGTTCTCCATACTTTTTAAAACATGAGATCATGTTTTGGAATTGAAATGCAACTCAGAATCTACCCCAAAGAAAATACAGAGTAAACAGTTTATTTTTACTGATTTGATTAGATTCCCTACAGTATGGAAACAGACCCTTCGGCCCAACAAGTCCACACCAATCCTCCGAAGAGTAACCCACCCAGACCCATTCCCCTTCCCTATATTTACCTCTGACTAATGCACCTAACACTATGGGCAATTTAGCATGGCCAAATTCACCTGACCTGCACATCTTTGGATTGTGGGAGGAAACCGGAGCACCCGGAGGAAACCCTCGCAGACATGGGAAGAATGTGCAAACTCCACACAGACAGTCACCCGAGGCTGGAATTGAACTCGGGTCCCTGGTGCTGTGAGGCAGCAGTGCTAACCCTATTGTCACATGTAGCAAGGTACAGTGAAAAGTTTTGCATGCAATACAGGCAGATCATACCATACAGAGTGCAGAAGTATAATAAAACAGAGCTATGTAAATCGAAAGACAAGTATATATAATTATTTATTTTGTCCTCTACTCAGCAAGTCTTAGTGTGATACCCTGTGATTCACATTATCTTCCAGTGCCTTGAAGTCTGGATTGTAGTTTGAGTCTGCTAATTGCATACAATCCATGAAATTGGTATCTGTCAGATATTGGCAACATGTGGACTTTATTATCTTCATTTGGGAGAAATCTGTCTCACACAGATATGCAGAGCCAAAGCAAGCTTTCATTTTAAAAGTACAGGATGATAAAAGTGAGCATTTTCCTGTTTTCAATTCCCCAAAAATCACTGTCTCTTGATCCGACTTTCATCTCAATATCATTCTGCATAATTATTACCATATCAACTCCATTGCTTTGTAAATCTTCCTTCAAATTCATCATTTCAGATCAGCATGGAGGAGTAATTTATTGCAGGCAACATTGAGCTTGTCAAGTCAGGGTTTAAACAAGTGGTGCCAAAGGGCTATTGTTCAAATTAAATTTACAATCTTAACAACAATTTTCATTACATGAGAAAAGCCCATAACTTGCTAATGCTTGCTGCTGGATTATACAATGATAATTGACAAAAGAATAAAAATAAGTATTGGGTTAGAATGGCAGTTTCCCTCTCTAAAGGATATTTTTTTTCTGACAGTTGGCAATTGTCATTGTTAACCTCTTAACTCCAGATTTTAAAAATTGAATTCAAATTCCACTGTCTTTGATGGCAGGATTCAAACCTGGGTCCCCAGAACATTACCTGGCTCTCTTGATTGATAGTCCAATGATAATACCATGAGGCAAAATGCTTGCACAGAATACAATCAAACCTACATTTTCTCCAAACATGGCTGGGCACCATCAGTTGTGAGGAAAACCATTTTCTTGATTTTCTCAAGCATGTACCTTTGACTGCATTGTAGATATTCTCACCCCTTGTTCTCTCTTTTAGGGGTAAAAAGGAAAGAAGATCTTCTTTAATTGTTATGTCTTTAAAAACCATATACACAAAAACAATCATTTGGGCTGTGTCTGTCTTGTTGATGGATTCATTGAACTAGGGTGAGCAGCATTCACAGCCCTGCAGGCCCCACTGTAGTTGCTGCAAGATGTCTTCAGACAAAGATTCCTCCCTTCTTGCTACAGTGAAAGCACCAAGTGACATGCTCTAGTTTGCTGTTATTATTTTGTCTTTATCCTGACAATAATAAACAATTAGCGGCTACAGTCAGTGCCCTTTCAATTACTTCACCACCTGACTGATTTCTTGCGTTTTACCAGAAGATAGCAAATGCAAAGATGCTTCAGTGCATCTCTGAATCAGCTTGTCAAATTTATTTGTCAAAAGCATCTGTTCAATTAAAAGCTATTCTTGGATTTATTGGATGTATTTCTGGGAATATCCTCCCTAAGTACAACTATAATGCTATCCCTTATCAAAAACACCACACCCCCTCTTCTCTTGCCTCCCTTTCTGTCCTTCCTGGAGCATTTGTATCCCGGAACATTAAGCTGCCAGTCCTGTCCATCCCTGAGCCAATTTCTGTAATTGCTATGATATCCCAGTCCCATGTTTCCTAACCATACCCTGAGTTCATCTGCCTTCCCTGTTAAGTGTCTTGCTTTGAAGTAAATGCATTTAATTTACTTCAAAGCAATACGCCTAACAGGGAAGGCAGATGAACTCAGGGTATGGTTAGGAAACATGGGACTGGGATATCAGAGCAATTGTCAGTCCTACCTTGTCCCCTGCTTTGTTCCTTCCTGCCCTGACTGTTTGATTCACTCCCTTTCCCAACTGTACCAGTCTCAGATTAATTTTTTTCCTCACTATTTCCCTGGATCCCACCTCCCCCCACCCCACCTTATTAGTTTGAATCCCCCTGAGCAGCTCAAGCACATCTCCCTACCAGTATATTAGTCCTCTGTCACTTTTGAGGGCTTTTGAATGTTTTAATTTTGATGTGTTGTGAATTCAGTGATAGTGAGGCTGATCTGGTTAAGCTCACTAAACCAGTGTTTAAACACTCTCAATAACCAGTTTAACCTACTGGCTCTTGTAAACCCTTAAAAGGTATCAATAAATCACTGATCTGCTTTCCCAATTCAAACCGTTGGGATTTTGCAGTCAGCCCTGTCTCCAGCTCTGTCTTTTCGATCATTCCTTGTCCTGTTTTAAAAAACCCAGAATATCTGCTCTTTTACTGGACTGAATCCTCACACCTTTTAAATTCCCTGACGTCTTTTCAGGGATCACAATTAGATTGGCACTGAGTTGGAGATCAGTTGAATAGATACCGAGGAGTTACACTTGGATTTTAATTCCCTAACATGTCCTGTGTAACTATTAGCTTAATTGAGGCAGAGCCTTGCAAATTGTCCAACTTTAATAGATGCTTTCTGAGGGTTCCAAATGCAGGGCAATTTCCCATTAGATTCTTCAATTTCCCGGGCAATTTCCACAAAACAGCTGTGTCTGGGATTCCATGGTGTCTTGATGTTTAACTCCAGCCTTCACTGTTCTAACAATTACCTGGCCATCACAATATCTGACCAATGTCTCTCAGTGCTCATTCATGCTGGACTTTATGCAACTTGTTTCATGCATTAGCATAGCAGTTAATTTATAAAAGCTTTATTTAGAGAGACCTGTCTCTCCCTGCTTCAATGAAGTCTCGAGCACAGTATTACTTGGGGAATGTTCTCTGACCTGTTGTGCCATTTTTGTGATTTTGAAGAACTTCAGCAGTTGCCTCAAACCTCAGGCCTTGTTATCACACAGTCTACCATTACATACTACTCATTGTTAGCCACAAACAGTCGCCATTAACAGCTGTTCACCCTCCTAGCCAGAGCATTATTGACTCCTTTGTCTGTCCAACTATTCTTGTCTCTCTTTGGGCTCTATTCCCACACAGCTCAGCTGATTGTTTTTGTGTGTATGATTTTTAAAGACATAACAATTAAAGAAGCTCTTCTCTCCTTTTTACACCAAGAAGAGAGAACCAGAGGTGAGGATATCTATAATGCAGTCAAAGGTACATGCTTGAGAAAATCAAGAAAATGATTTTCCTCGCAACTGATGGTGTACCAGCCATACTTGTTTACTCCTTACCCCTTCCCCAATCTTATCTTCTGCATATAAACCAACATTTTCTTAGCCATCATCAGTTCTGAGGAAGGGTGACTGGACACAAAACATTAATTTTGATTTCTCTTCACAGATGCTGCCAGACCTGCTGAGCTTTTCCACCAACTTCTGTTTCTGCTTCAGTTATTCTGTGGCCAACTCTCGCCTTTACTCCAGGCACACAAAATGTGCAATGTGGCTTGAATAGCACAGGTTAACTTTCAGTAGCCATAAAGAAGCTCTCACTCTCTCTAGCATGATTAGCAACTTGATCCTTTTGCCTGATTTCGAGAGCTATCCATTTTACTCTCCATTCTATTGAGAATATAGAAGATGCAAACAATGCTGTTTGGGAATTATGGATAACTCATGAGAGTGAGTGATAATAACTTGAATTTCTTTGACTAGAAAAGTAAATGTTAGTGATGAACAGGTTAAAATGACCAGATACATCCCAAGCCTTATCCTGAAGTTCATAAGTTTAGGCTCAGAACTTCATAAATACAAACATCGAAACTAAGGGCAGAAGTACGCAATTCAAGCCTGCAGTGCTATTGTACATAGTCATAGCTGATTCTCTGTCTTAATGCAATATTTTCACTTTCTCCCCATACCCCTTGATGCCTTTAAAATCGAAAAGATTATCTAGCTTTCACTTGAATGTAATCAGTGACTTAGTCATAGAGTCATAGAGATGTACAGCATAGAAACAGACCCTTCAATCCAACCCATCCATGCCGACCAGATATCCCAACCCAATCTAGTCCCACCTGCCAGCACCCAGCCCATATCCCACCAAACCCTTCCTATTCATATACCCATCCAAATGCCTTTCAAATGTTGCAATTTCACCAGCCTCCACCACGTCCTCTGGCAGCTCATTCCATACACATACCACCCTCTGTGTGAAAAATTTGCCCCTTAGGTCTCTTTTATATCTATCCCCTCTCACCCTAAACCTATGCCCTCTAATTCTGGACTCCCCAATCCCAGGGAAAAGACTTTGTCTATTTATCCTATCCATGCCCCTCATAATTTTGTAAACCTCTATAAGGTCACCCCTCAGTCTCCCCCAGTCTGTTAGAGTGTTATATGTTTCAAATAGAACCCCTCTCATTCTTCTAAGCTCTGGTGTCTGCAGGTTCATGTGAACCTGAGATATCAATATGCTAAACCTTATTAAAATATTATCAATAGCTAAAGTTAGTAATTGTGACATGATTGACAAGACCTGTGATGAAAATACAACAGTTGTAGCAACATTATCAGTTTCATTTGCCATTTCTGGAAAAGATAGGACTGGACAGGGATACCTACAATATTATTGTAGCTGGTAACAAGGGATGTGTCATATCTCTTTTATATCTTGTCCTTTATCATAGGGTGCCAGAGGAGACCCTGGAGTAAAGGGTGAAAAAGGACAACCAGGCCAAGGTGCTCCTGGTCCAAAGGTAAGAAATTAATTTAATTTCAAAAAATCACTGAAAGCATCCTTTTTTGTTGGCGAC
This sequence comes from Chiloscyllium punctatum, assembly GCF_047496795.1. Taxonomy (NCBI): domain Eukaryota; kingdom Metazoa; phylum Chordata; class Chondrichthyes; order Orectolobiformes; family Hemiscylliidae; genus Chiloscyllium; species Chiloscyllium punctatum. Next base: position 44,045,026 of record NC_092746.1, on the reverse strand, counting down.
CAAATATGTTGAAGAGTATGATAGGGAGCTGTGCTGAGCAGAGAGAGCCCAGTTACAAGCTATCAGTTCTTCAATCTCACTGGGACAATGAACATACGATTTCAGTGCTTCCAGGTTTAGGATGATGGTATTGGCCAAATTTCCTACTCTTGATTATTGTCCAATTATTGGAAAGTGTAATTTGTGGCAGGCAAAAGTTAAGTTTAGTTTGTAATGTCCCCTGTTGTCAAGTAGACCACTAATACTCATGATTTAATTCACACATTGTGCATGAATATTTTGTTGCCAGAGCTCTTGGAACTGTACTCAAGGATAATTCATTTCATTTAGAAGAAGTTGAGGAAATTGAAAATGAACCCACTCAAATGTTGATTGTCATTAATTGTCACATAGAGAATTACAGTTAGATACTGAGAAAAATTGAATATTAAATTTGCACAACAATTAACCTGAAATGATCCTCCTTCTGTGCTGATTTTATGAATTCATGATGACAATTCAGACCAAGCAAATATACATTTGCCATAGTATTTCTAAACACAAGCGATTTAATGCAGAAACACACTTCAAAAGATCAATCAGTTACTTCTCCACCCGTGAATTATCAATGGGGAAGGTTGGGAGGAAAAAACAATCATCTGCTTGCAATAAGCAAATAAAGTAGTTGTGCGTCTTTTGGCGTTCAGTATTCTTCATGACATTTGATTTTAAATTTTACAGACCACACTTTCTGTCTACAGGAGATGACTGATGGCTTTAAAACAGGTGAAAAACACAAGGCTTGGGAGGGCATAAACATAACAGAAAGCTCACTGGCCTCTTTTGCCTCATGTACTTAGGGACAAAAATGAGTTTTGTCGAGTAGAAAGGGAATTGTGTTTATAAAATAATATTCCAGAAGCTGCAAAATATATTAATAGCATACATGAGCCTAATTGGAAACACAGAAGTTTAAAATAATAAATCCCTGTTCATGTGGAAAAGAAGGATTCTTTTTACTGGATGCGCTCCAGAATTTCAACTATTTCTCACAGTTATTTGCATTCTCCATTATTTTTTCCTTAATCTTGTTTTGTATTTTGGTTATTATTGATGTCCCATTCCTCTTTCACAGACAGGTTGTACAATTTTAGTTGAACTTGAGGCCAGTTACCAAGATTTCAGAAACATTAACAACAATTCAATACTGAGTTCATCTGGGATATTACAATGTATTTTTCTTTCTTTTTTAAGAGCTTTAATATTGAAACATTGTTGCACCCAACTTACAACATTACAAACAGAAGTAAGAATCAAAGTATGGAAATACACCTTGCAAATAAACCTTTTATATTTTCATAAATTACTGGAGTTGGGAATTCTATAACAATTGTCATCAATATGTTAATTTATTTTAAGTCAATTTGGACTCCATATTCTAAAGAAATTGACATTGAGATCAGGTTAGTATGAACTGCATCCAGGACACAATATGAATGGAATATTTCAGGCTACTAGTTAATAGTTTAGATCTGCTGAAGACTTCTTGTTGCAATGTGGATAGATACCACAATCAAAACTCAGTTCTGATAATTGTGACTTTAGGATATGATGTTAAACTTTGTACAGTAGTCAAATATAAATTTCTTTGCTTGTTTAATTATGGAAAATCAAACTGACTCATTTTGCTGAGGACAGCAAGAAAGAGAGATAGCAAAATAACCTGTTTCAAATCACATCTACCACAAAGTTGGGTAGAATTAATGTTCATTAACAGAGTTCTGAAGTTTTCATCAGATGACGTCTCATCTCCTAACATCCTATCCCATTAAAGACCTTTAATATTCCATCTCAAATATTTCAAATAACTCATAAATTAACATTTTCCAGAGAACTTATTTGAAAAAGCCACATGTTTTTAATGCTGTTTTGGTGCTTTACCTCTGTCGTTTGAAGTAGTGTCCAGGCAATTAATCTTTAATTTTTAAAGACACCAGCACAATGTTGAAGGGTTGGCAACCCTATTGTCAGATAGAAATCAATCACTGATTAATACTGATGATATATGTTTTGCTTTTATTTAATGGTTTTGTAAATACCTTATTTTCTTTATAGGGCCACATAGGCTACACAGGCCCTAAAGGCTCGCGTGGACCAACTGGAATTGGGATTAAAGGTGTCAAGGTAGAAAAAAACCATCAAGCCTTTCTTATCATTGTTTCAAAAAGCCAGATAAGAACTCTCAAGGCGTCTCTAGGTTAACATACATTGTAGTGTCATACTGATCAGGATGCTTATAGGATCAAATTCACTACTGATTTAACAAGCAAAAACAGAAATTGCTGAAGAAAGCCAGCAACATCCATGGAGAATCTTCAGAAAAAAGAGTCACCTTAATTCTTGTTACCCTCTGCAGACCTCCTGAGTTTCTCCAGCAATTTCTGTTCTTGTTTGTTCCAGATCTCCAATGGGCGCAGTTCTTTTGTTTTATTTTACTGATTTAATCTCATCCAAGACAAACACCAGGAGTGGTGGAAATACTTCTGGACTAAGAACTAAAACAAATCAAGAATACCTTTCCTAAATACTATTAGACAACAGTTGTTGATTTGAATGTTTTGGGACAAAATTTATCTCATTTCTCATTTTTCAGCAGCATTCTAACACTTGGTACATGTTGGCACCCAATAGGTTCCAGGTGAATACAAATGCTAAACACATTCCTTCCCGAGTTTGTGATTCTGGGATATTTGAATTTCCAGGCTTTATGACCATGTTGTCAGTCAGTCTCCTGCCAAAAACAGGTGAAAAGTAGCAACTGGCCAGCAGCCAGGAGCAAAAGTTTAGCCACCTTGAGTCCGTTGGTCAGCAGTTTTCTATTAATATGATCCTAGGCTAGACCACTCAATTTAAGTTATGATCTGTACTGAGACCAATAGCTTTTATTTTTAAAGTTGACAAAGTGTGAAATTCAGGGGTCATACTAAGAGAATATTGCTACAAGATCCAATAGTTTAAACAAGCAACAATTAATTTACGATACACAGTTGAAAATGTAATATAATCAAGCTCCAAGTGCACCTCATTTCTACCACCTAGAAGTAACATGTGGTAAGTGTGGGTAATAAATGTGATCTAACCTCTCTCAATGCACATTAAACAGCAAATCAAGACTGATCCCATGGATTTCACAGCAAATTCTTCCCAGATATTAATGATGGGATGTGTCATCAAATCTCACTTAATTTCACAAGGAACTACAATTCTTCACTTTCGCCAATCTGTTCTTGAAACTCCTTCACAAGAGCTGTTCTGTCATGGACAGCCTCAATGAATGCTCCCATTCTAGTAAAATATCTAGTAAAATATTATGTTCACCTGGACTCCAAAACTACGCATTCTCAACATAACAAGGCAGCTCACCGCTCCTTTCTCATGGGATACTAGCGACGGGCAATAAATGCTAGCGCAGCCATTGATGCCAGTATCCTTCAACTGAATAAAAAAAAACACTGTTCTCTTCAGTGACAGGTAGCTTCACATGTCAGTGCTGCTCCTGAGGTTTCCTCCAATCTCCAGTCTTGTTCAAATGCACCAAGCAAATAATGCTTGTGATCTCATCAACCATATTCTTTTAGCTGCACCAAAGTGCCATTGCACACAGGCTTTTTCTAAGCTCCTCTTAGCTCCCTCCAAGACATAGCTAGTGACCTTCTCAATTCCCCTCATAGGACTTCCTCTGAGCCCTGACTGCAAAACTTACCTACTTCTGAGTTCTCCGAACTACTTCTGAGTTCTACCAACATAAGAGCTGTCCAATGGTCTTGACTCCTCTCTTCGGCACAGAATCTGTGTAGTCCAACTGCCCTCTCAGCAATGGACCTAACCGCAACATTTTGTAACTTGGGGTCTACATTTCTCACATCTTCATTTCACTGCCTGTAATTGTTTTGAACGCCTCTTCTGTGACGCCCTCCCCCCAGTGATCCTGAGTAGCCTGTTGAGAATCTTGCAATAAGTCCCTAATCTATTGTCGGGCAGAGCTGAATGTTGCTAACATTTTGTATCAGCCTTGGAACTGAAAGAACCCTAGAGGTTACATTCTCATCAAATGCTAGAAATGGATTTCACTGCATAATGCATATACAAAACATAGTGCATGAAATTAGCTTTATGACCTCATTTTCAAAGGATGATTTCAAAGGATGATGTGTTGTGGGCAATGCAATCATGATTGCTCACAGTATGTGAGGTAAATGCATACTGTAATTGACTTGTCAGATCGAGCAACATCACGATTAAGTGAGAGAAGCTGGAAAGATTACAAATTATACCGCATGATTAACTGATCAAAAAATGAAGACTTCAAACATCAAGCAAAAATTTATCACCAAATTTTCAATGAAAAATCCAAACTACCACAACGATGGATGAAGAAAATGAACACTCACTGTGTAGACATAGATTGCTAATGGTTTGTGTCTGGCTATATTCAGGTGACAAAATTCAACCTAACATGTGAAAATATTTAACTCCTTTAGTTTTTGAATGGTCTGGGAAGTTTGAGGTAAAACTGTGATAGATTTACATGCTGTTTTCTCAGGGTGATATTGGACCTCCGGGACCACAAGGACTTACAGGCATGACAGGAATTGGTTTGCAAGGTGAAAAGGTAAAGTCACCATCCATTTATTGATAATAGATGAATAGCATGTACTTCCTGTTTGCCATAATTACTTCACCTTTCTTGATTTTGTAATTCAGGTCACACACTGTTCAAATCAGTGGCACCACGATTGTGTTGCAATATCAATGTATTATCCAACATGTAGTTTCTATTTTGTGAAGACTGGAGTTAAACAAGACTGTGCTACTGCATCACCTCCCTTTTCTATTTGTCCCACTGCAATAGTGTGAACTCATGGACAGCAAATTATCCACAGGCATGGAGATAATCTGCAAATCAGATTGGAAACTGTTCAATCTCGATGACCTTCAGTCCAAAACCATAACCACTGGTCCATCAGTCCACCATTTCAATATAAGGGTGGTGCTCATGTGTGCACTCACTCGTGAGAAAATTGAGTTTCAAGCCATTGCTGACTCCTTGTCTAAAGCACATTAGAAAATGAACTTTGTATTAAACACCCTAAAAACTAAGGTATTCTTCCAACTGACTCCCTCACCAAATTGCAGTAGAAGCAAGTCACCCTTAATCTCAAAGGCATGTCTAAGATGAAGATGAAGGTTTAATATATGCTTTTTGTCCTCTCCTTTACACACATTTTTCCATCCTTCTCAGACTACACATTTTGAGGAAATCTGAACTGACTCATTTTGCTAAAGGAAGGAAGGAAGAAAGATAGAAATAACAAAGGAACAAAGCTATTTATATTTCTTTACATTTTCAACTTTTCACATTTTTATATTGAGGTCTGAGCTCTGAGGTTGAGTTCAAACATCTTAACTTGGAAAGAGCTAGCTCCACCAGCTATGTCTCAGTTTCCAGTTCCTCTAAGCCATTTGTTTTCACCAGGATTGCTTGCCTTTTCAGTCATTCCTACTCCTGCTTTACTTGTGAAACAATTCTTTCTCCTAGTTTCTTTCTGGCAGGGCCTGCTTCCTCTTGCAGCCCCAAGCTGCTTGTGTTGATCTCCTTTACAAATTTGTTTCTTAATTTCCCTCTGACTATTAGGGGTCTATAATACAATACCAATAAAGTGAACATCCCTTTCTTATTTCTCAGTTCCACCCAAATAACGTCCCTAGATGTATTTGCAGGAATATCCTCCCTCAGTACAGCTGTAACACTATCCTTTATTAAAAACACCACTCCCCCTCCTCTCTTGCCTCCCCTTCTATCCTTCCTATAGCATTTGTATCCTGGAACATTAAGCTGCCAGTCCTGTCCATCCCTGAGTCACGTTTCTGTAATTGCTATAATATCCCAGTCCCATGTTCCCACCCATGCCCTGAGCTCATCTGCTTCCCTGTTAGGCCACTTGTATTGAAGTAAATGCAGTTTAATTTATCAGTCCTACCTTATTCTCTGCTTTGTTGCTGCCTGCCCTGACTGTTTGACTTGCTTCTTTTCTCAACTGTACCTGCCTCAGATTTATCTCTTTCCTCACTATATCCCTGGGTCTCACCCTGCCACCTTATTTGTTTAAATCCTCCAGAGCAGCTCTTGCTGCTCCCTGCTAGTATATTAGTCCCCTTCCAGTTCAGGTGAAATCCATCCTTCTTTTACAGGCCACTTTTATCATAGAAGAGATTTGAGTGATCCAAAAATATGAACCCTTTTCCTCTGCACCAGCTCCTCAGCCACGCATTCATCTGCTCTGTCCTCCTGTTCCTACCCTCACTAGCTCATATCACTGGGAGTAATCTAAATATTACTACCCTCGAGGACCTCCTTTTTAAATTCCTGCCTAACTTACTGTTTTCTGCCTGCAGAAGTTCATCCTTTTCCCTTCCTATGTTGTTGGTTCCAATGTGTACAATGACCTCCTGCTGGGCCATCTCCTTTTTAGAACATTCTGCACCATTTCTGAGAAAACAATCTACACTAAGGATTTTTAACAAGTAACTTTCATTCATCCTGCCAAGCACATGAAAATATGTACATACATACATTCAAAGAGAGGCGAGAGATATAACTTCATCATGATCTGCAGACAAACACTAAAACACTAATGGACAGCAGATAGAAGGGATTTCATTGAAGCAGGTATCCTGCCTTACCTCCATGGATACATCCTGCCTTAGTATCCATGGAGAGGGAGCACACATATTTTAAGCCTTTTGTGCGCAATGGGATTTTAGGTGCTGGAGTGCATTATCATTGAATGGCATTCTACTTTAGTTTTGTATGTTTTTTTTGATTATATGATTTTTGTTCCCGTGCTCCTTTAAGGAGATATTAGAAGATAATCCTGTTTAATTTGACTTCTTGGTTTAAGAATATAAAGTTTATATCATGACAGATGTGCAGATCATTGTTTATGAACATTAAACCAATGCTTTAATGAGTCTCATGCAACAGCTAACACCAGTGGCTCACAGGTTTGAATGCACAATTCCATGCCAGCTTTCCATTATTATGGCCCACAAGGGTTGTGATTTTCTAGAGATCAAATTGAATTGGTAGAAGATTGTGGATTTTTTTGCACAGCAATGGAATTTAGAGTATTGTAGAGCAGAGTGACCTTTTGTTTGTCTTTTCTACCATATACAACTAATACAGTAAAATTGAGACAGCGCTCCCCCAGGAGCAAGGGTGCTACATGGACAGCACAAACTACACAGTCGTACATGGCATAAAGTGCATAAGAAGTGCAAAACACGCAAGAGACAGTGTAATAGAAGAATGATAAATAATAGACATTTTTTTTCTAGCAGCAATTCGAAGTCGTGCAAAGAATTTCAAATGGGAAAGAGTCCAATCATACTGTTTTAAGGAGCCTGATGGCTTAGGAAAAAACTGTTGCACCTCATTCAATTTTAATAAAACATTGTTATTCAGTGTTGCTTTTCAATTCCTTTGACTGGCTGCTGTGAAATTTCACAGCATTCAGTAAACATTTTCCAAACTTATTATGCACTTTCTTATAATATTAAAGAGTGTCTATGGTGTTCAAAGATTAAATGGGATGACATCCAAAAACTGGAAGTTAACTCCAGTAATCTAGTTTTTTTTCACCTGAACTTATTTTTCAAAATATATTTTTGATTTAACAATTACAAAATACATTCCAATAAAAAAGCACTATTCTGTTATAACAACTTAATTTGATCCGACCTGGGTTCTTCATGAGGAAATGATAACTTTGTATAAAAACAAAAGGAATCACAGTGACAGTTACAATTATGAAAGTAATACCTGTTAAGTATTTTGGGGAATGTTGTTGCTTGCATTGCTTTAACCAGATTACATACCTTAGCATCAAGCATCTACCCTGAACATCACTGCAATTTCAGAGTTAGCACATCAACAGTTGACATGATTTTCTCACTTCCTGTATTCCATGCTTCTTTTCTTCATCAATGCTATACATTTTATGAAGTTGATTTTACCTCAGGGCAAGGCAAGTAAGGGGAGGGCCAAAATGGACACTGTACTCAGAAGTTTGGAAGATGATGAGGCCTAGCCAGACCTTATTTTAATATTGGAATTCCTTCCAGAAGCAGTAGGATTGGCTGCAAGGAAGATGAGTCAAAGGGGATTCAGGGAACTGTTGTGAGGAGACCCAGAAAGTGAAAACACCTTCTTCTTTGGCTGACAGTAATTTATCACCCAACCTGAAGTAGTCAAAACAAAGCACAAACATTTCATAAAACCATAACTCATCACAAATTTAGCTCTCAAGAGAGCCGAAAATAATTAAAACACAATATGATTTATCATCTCAACATCTGTACAAAAATGTTTGTTGTCTAATGAAGAGTTATTGCTAACTGTTAATAAGCCAAAGCTGAAAATTCAGTGATAACCTCATACAAGATGATGACTGAGCCCACAATGCTCATTGAAAGGTCTAAGCTGAACATTCTAGAAACCAAAATGTAATGATTGTGCACAAAATACAACTGAGGAAATTTGTACCAAAACCAACAAAAATCCTATGAAGAATGGCTGGATTTGTTAAGTCTTAATGTTTTTCATGCCGGAATAGGCCATTTGTTTCCTGAAGCCTTCTTCTCTGATTGTTAAAGTCATGGGGGAACTAATTGTGGCCTCAACTTCACTTGCCTGCCCACCCAATGCTGCTTGACTCCCTTGCTGCTGATCTACCTCTGCCTTAAAGCCATACAGTGACCCTGCCTCTATTATTTTCTATGAAAAGAGTTCCACAGGCTAACAACCCTCTGAGAGAATGAAAGAATCTCATCTTCATCTTAAATGGGAAACTTCTTTATTTTTAACCTGAGTCTTCTAGTTCGTGTCTCTCCTGCAAGGTGAAACATCCCTTCAAGTATCAAGATGCCTCAGGACTCTATAAGTTTCAAAAAGATAGCCTGTCAATCTTCTGGACCCTCATGGATGCAGACCTAACCTATTCAACCTTTCCACTTAGAAGGATCATCTCATCCAGAAATTAGTCAAATAAACATTCTCTGAACTGCTTCTAATGCAGTTGTCTCCTTTCCTACATATGCCAATCAAAACTATTCAAAGTGGTCCAGATATTGTCCCACCAATACCCTGTAGGGTTGTCGAGGAACATCCCCACTTTTACATTCCATTTTCCTCACAAAAACCAACATTCCACTTCTTTTCCAATTTATTTGCTGTGCCTGCATACTAGCATTTTATGATTCACGTACCAGAACACTGAGATCCCTCCATGCTTCAAAGTTCTAGAAGCTCTCTCTATTTAAATAATATGCTGCTTTTCAGTGCTTTCTGTTAAAGTGAACAAGTTCATATTTTCTCACAATACACTCCATTTACCAAACTTCTGTCCACTCGCTTCATCTGTATCAATTTGCATTTTGCAATAATGCATTTGATTCCTTCATTCAAGTCATTGGTGCAGTACACCACTCATTACATCTTTCCAATGGGAAAATGACCTAATTATGCCGATCCTCAGTTTCCTCTTAGCTAACCAATCCATGCCAGTGTGTTATCCCATAGACTGTGAGTCCTCATTTTGTGCAATAAAATGTTCACATGACACAACCACACTGAAGCCAACAAAAATGGCAGCAACATCAAAAAAATGTAAAACCAACTTAATAGCTGAACAAAAAACAGGTGGAATGTTATTAAGAACAAAGAGTACCAGGATCACCAACAGAAACTGTATAATGAACATAATAAACATAAATAATTTGTCATAAATGAGACCATTTACAAGGCAGAGGTAGTTAGAAAACATGAAAAACAAAGCCTTAGAGTTCAGACTACTATCATGACCATATAATTATAATACTATATATTTTAAAAAGGATAATCTGTCTACAAAATGCTTCTAGAAGTCACAAAAAAAGCTCTTGTTGATTCATTGCTGTGAAAAGCAGATAGGCTAATCTACATCAATCCAAAGGAAGAAATTTTGAATTCAGTTAACCCTTGGACAGCACAATGGATCCATCTAGTGATGGCAGCATTTAAAACTTCTGAGAGAACAGGAGGCTGGAAGGATATTACAGGGAATTCCATTTTAATTAATTTCTTTGCCTGGTGGAACAAATATTTACCAAAGTTACTAGAATCCCTACAATGTGGAAACAGGCTCTTTGGCCCAACAAGTCCACACCAACCTTCCTAAGAGCAACCCCCCCCCCACCCCCCCCCACCACCCCCCACCCCACCACCAGCCCCTGACCAATGCAGATAACCTACACATCCCTGAACACTATGGGCAATTTAGCGTGGCCAATTCACTTAACCTGCACATCCTTGGATTGTGGAAGGAAACCGGAACACCTGGAGGAAGGGGAGAATGTGCAAACTCCACATAGACAGTCACCCATGGTTGGAAACAAACCCAGGTTCCTGATGCTGTGAGGCAACAGTGCGAACCACTGAGCCACCATGCTTACCATAGAAGCAAACTTAATTTAAATAAGGCGGATTATAAGACACCACTTTGAATGCAACTCAGCAGAAAGGACTCTGAGAGACACTGTAAAGAGTTTTCATCCAAAGGAAACACAAGAAGAATAGTTTCAGAAATCAACTGTTGTTCTGCTTAAACAGCCCAGAGAACCTACAAGTGCCATAGCCACTGAACTAGTGAGAAAGAAGAATATTTTTCTCCATTACTACCAATGGAATCCATTTCTATGAGCAAACTCCAACTATTTGACTACAGAAGCTGTCACAGTGGTTGAACTCTGACATCAAGTTTTCAATCCTTTAACCTCAGGAAAAGCAATTGACAAACAGACCAAGTCTGCAACAGAAACAGAGACTGATCTCAAGTTAATCTTTACATGTACTTTTTATCCATCCCTACTTTAAATTTTGGTCTCTGTGTTTTAGGGCGGGAGATGGCTCGTGGTATTACTGCTGGAGTGTTAATCCTGATATCCAGACAACATTCTGGAGCCCCGAGTTCAAATCCTGCCATGACAGGTGGTGGAATTTCAATTCAATAAATATCTGAAATTAAGAGTCTAATGATGACCATGAATCAATTGTCAGAAATATCTGTCTGGTTCACTAATGTCCTTTAGGGAAGGAAACTGCCATCATTACCTGGTCTGACCAACATGTGACTCCAAACCCACAGCAATGCGGTTGACTCTTAACTGCCCTCTGGACAAATTAGGTATGGGCAATAAATGCTGCCTAGCCAGTGACACCCTCATCTCATGAATGAATAATGAAAAAAGAACATATTTTAGCTGTAGCATGTTTTACTTTAGCAACTTTGAGCAGTCCTGTTGTGTGGTCCATAAAATGTGAAACAGGTAATGAGTTGTTTTAAAAGCTTTATTTTTTGTTTACGTTTTAAGCCAATTCCCATTGTTGTATTGACGAAGTATCTCAATGTAGTTTATTCTTTTCCCACAGTATATCTCCTTGGTTTTTGCTGTTTATATAGTTCCTACTTCCTATTTAACCCTCCCTGCTTTCTTGGCCTTGCCCATCTGTACGTTTCTGTCATTTAGCCAACCTCTGTACACTGTGGTTCCCATTTACTTTTACTATTATTGATTTAAAAAGATTAATCTTTAACTCATTAAAACTAATTCAACACTTTCAGAGACCAATACTGTACACAGGACTCCAGCTATGGTGTCAACAACGCCTGTATAACTGAAGTATAATCTTTCTATGCATTCAATTCCCTTCACAATAAACAATAAAATTATATTAGCTTTCCTGCATTATTGTACCTGCACACTAACCTATTTGTGATTCATGCCCTAGGATATCCAGATCTCTCTGCAACTCACAGTGCTGAATATCTGACCATTTTGATCATTGTTTTATTCATCCAGCCAAAATGGATAATTCTACATTTTCTCACATTATAGTCCATTTGTTTTAATCTAAATCCCTTATGCCTTCTTGAAGACGTATGTTCCTTCCTGTCTTGGTACCATCAGCAAATGAGGCAACTGTACTCTTGATTCCTTCCTCCAATTAACTTATATAAATGGTAAAGTTGTGGCCCCAGCACTGATCCCTATGACACACCACACAATACATCTTGCCAATCTGAAAATGGCCAATTTATACCTATTCTCTCTTTCCTGTTAGCTAGCCATTGCTCTACCCATGCCAGTTAATGTTATTTTCAAGACCATGAGCTTTTATTCTCCACAATAAACTTTGATATGGCACTTTATAAAATGCCTTCTAGAAATCTAGGTACAGTATGTCTACTAGTTCCCCTTGATCCACAGCATATGTTACATCTTCAAATAACATCAATGAATTTGTTAAGCATGATTTCACTTTGACAAATCAATTTTAACTCTGCCTGACCTTGATAGGTACCCACTAAGATACCTTTAATAATAGCTTCTAACATTAAGTTAACTGCCAGTAGTTTAATGCTTCCTGTCTCCTTCTCCTTTGAACTTGTGGGAAAAATATGACAGCCTGTTTTAAAACAGAGAAAAAATTTAAAACACATTTGCTCACAAAATGGTGAGAATAATCAAAGAGTTCAATCTGCCTCTCTCCTGTATCCATAGCAACGTAATAAACCAACCTTTACCATGTTTAAGTATAAAGCCCTGCTGCTGTTCTCAAACTGAAACACTGAGAAAAGAGTTAAATAAACTGTACAAATTCACAGCTCACAGACTATTCTGAGGCCATACCTGATGTATTCTGTGAAACAGGAACAGAAAATGCTACAATGACATAGTAGTTGGAATTGTCTAGGCCCACCTGGAGATTTTAGAAGTGTAGGCAGGAGAACCTAGCTGAGTGGGAAGCATCAAATAGGTTTACCAATGGGAGGTTAAAGATTTACCATTAATATCTCAGAATCTTTCAGATGGATTGGCTTTAGCAAACCTCTCCAGTCGCAGGCTAAATACTCATTAAAATCTCAGCTTACATATGGCACAGTGGCTCAGTGGTTAGCAATGTTGTCTCACAGTGCCAGGGACCTGGGTTCAATTCCAGCCTTCGGTGACTGGCTGTGTAGTTTGCATGTTCTCTGCATGGATTTCCACTGGGTGCTTCAGATTCCTCCTACAGTTCAAAGGTCTACAGGTTAGATGGATTAACTGTGCTAAATTGTCTATTATGTCTGGGGATGTGCAGGCTAATTGTTTAGCCATAGTGATTGCAGGGATATGGTAGGGGAGCTGGGTCTGATCTGGATGGGATACCGTCCGGAGGGTCAGTGCAGATTCGATGGGCCTCGGTCTGCACTATAGGGATTTTATGATTAGCCAAAAATGGGAAACTGAAGAATTCACAAACCTAGCTATATATGTAAGATAGGTACCAGGCAGGATTTATTGATCCTCCAAACTCTGGTGGTATAAACTCCTTCAATTACATTGCTCTTTTGTATTAAAGCTGCTTCTTTGCACAAATGCTTACAGAGTTGGGGGAGTACTTCTCCATGTTGTCAGTTCATGAATAGTCTTAGTCATATGCAGCCTGGATATTTGCTGTTATAAACACTTAGTGTTTAGGGTGAAATATAACCAAACCATCAAACTGTCCAATTGAGGTAGGCTACGCTGGCTGATAAGACCCTAAGTCAGAGGAGCAGAAGTAGTCCATTCAGCCCAGTGAATCTGCTATACCATTTAATGAGATTGTGAGTAATCTGATAATCCTCAACTCCACTTTCCTGCCTTTGCCCCATACCCTTGATTGTCTTACTGATTAAAAGTCTGTCCATCTCAGCCTTCAATATACTTAACAACCCAACCTTGGCTGCACTCTGTGGGAAACATTTCCACAGATTCACTACCTTCTGAGAGATGAAATTCCTCCTCATAGCTGTCTTAAATATGTGACCTCTTATTCTGAGATTACACTTTGGTCCTAGATTCCTCTCAAGGGAAACAAACTCTCTGTTTGTACCCTGTCAAGACTCATAAGGTGTAAGGTTGCCTCTCATGCTTCTAAATTCCATTGAGTACAGGCCTTACCTCTGCTCATAAGATGGTCCCTCTTTACCTGGAATCACCCAGTGAACCTTCTCTGGACTGCCTCTAAAATTGGTATACCTTTCCATAGATAAGGGGCCCAAAGCTCTTCACAGTATTCCTACTCTGGTCTGATTTAAACAATTTTAGCAAAACTTCCTTACTTTTATATTCCATTCCTTTTGAAATAAATGCCAACATTCCCTTTTTGTGATCCATGGATGAAGACTCCCTAACACCTTTATTTTGTAGCTTCTGTGGACCTTCTCTACTTCATACATTCAGTAACTTTATTCTTCCTGCCAATGTGCATAATCTCACCCACTCACTTAACTTATCTCTCACTCTCTGCAGACCCTGAGTCATCCTCAGCACTTGCCTTTCCACCTATTTTTGTGTCAGCCACAAACGTGGTTATAGTGCCTTCAATTTCTTCATCCAGGTCAATGATCAAGACTCCAAATAACTGTGGCCTAGTGCAGATCTCTGTGCCACACTGTGAGTTACAGGTTGACATCCAGAAAATGCCTCCCTTACCCCAGCTCTCTGTCTTCTATTAGATGACCAATTCCCTATCCATGCTAATTTATTATATGCAACACCATGGGCCCTTATCTTATTTAGTAACCTAATGTTGTTTGCAAACATGATCACTTTGCAAGTGGAGCTGAACTCAGAAGGAGGTTCACTTCTAAAGGCTATTGATCACGGTTGTATCTTTGTTCTATACGTACATTTGATGAAAAGCTATTAGATGTTTACATTTCCCCAGTGATGAAAAGACGTTAACCTCAGTGTGTGTGAGTGTAGCTCCTTTTATGTTTGGTTTTTAAGTGTGAATGCTGAGTGTGAGAAGCAAGACCACTGTGGTGCCATCAGTAGGTATAATGATCTGATAGACATTGATTGCACATGAACTATCTGGTGACTGTTTGACAGTCATCTGCACTAGCACCCTTGCATTCCATCCCTCACTCATAGGAGCATGAAGCATTGAGTACGTAACCAGGTAGAGTGCAGAGAATTATTCATTGTCTATGAGCACTGGCGTCAGGGTCTCATTGGCTACCCACACATGCTGATCTCCACTGCCACATCTATCTGGCTGCCTTTGTCAGTCAGGATGGCTTTCAATTTCCATCCATAGGGAAAAGAACTTCCCGTCTGTCATGGGCAGTTCTCAAGAGAACCTCGAAGGAGGCATCACTAAAGGATGGTGATGCTTTTTTCTTGTATCTGACATCTCCAGGAGGGGGTGAAGATGCTGAGTAGAGGATAAATTATGCTTCTGGGTTGCAGACAGTAATGTACTATCTGGGGCCCTTTTCAGCTCGGTTTCTGGTTATTGAATACCAGAGGGTCGTGGTGGGCATCAGAATTTCTTGCCTATCATCCATAAAATTTGGTATTGCACCAGTACAGGGATTTGTAATAAGCTAAGAAGAAATGTAATTATATAGAAAGACCTGCCCTTCCCCCAAGCAGAGATCCATTCTTCCTTTTACTCCCTTCTCTACACTTAGTCTCAAAAAAAAAGAAAATTTTGCCCAGTGAGTCAGTAGCTATCTATTTCGATAAAATGTCAGGTTTCTATTTCGGATGCACAATTATTTTAACAGAGTTGAAAAGAAGAAGGTTGTAGTGATTGTTAAAAGGTCAGCCAAGTAGACCTTACAGAATGTGAGTTCACTGATTGGGGCTGTTAACCTTCTCAAATCAGGGAGTCCCAGCTGACAGATATAAACAGGAGTGTCAGAGGTTCTGTTCACTCTGAGAGCTGTCGTTGAGAAAGCAAGATTTAATTAAGCTACAGTTTAAACAATGATCTTTAAAAGGATCATTCCCTGCATTATGAGAAGAAACAAAAAAAGCTTGCCTGAATGAAAAGCCAGGTGGTGAATGAATGTATTTAAAACACAGGATGTCATCAGCCACCATTCCCTAATTTTGGGTGTTACCTTCTACTCCTTCCTGGTCAATAACTCACATTTTCAGACCATCCCTGTCATCTAACATCTACATGAACGACACAGTGCTGAAGTTAATATAGTCTTTACCTAGCTGCCTGGGGATACCCAGCAAGAATGCATTGTTGCTGGTCTAATGTCTAGTCTGATTACAGTTCCCATGTCCAAAATCTGGGGAAAGTCAAAAATATACATGATAGATGCTGCCAAATTTTGGGCATCAGACCTATATTTGGTTTTTACAGTGGTGACCCTCTCACAGTCTCAGCTACTGCCAAGTTGTATTTTGTTGAACATACTCCTACTAGCTATTTGAGAATAACACATCTCACAGCTTAACAGCACATAGCAACAATTATCACAGATCAAAAGGATTGAGGAAAGAAAGGCATACTTAAATTATGGCAGCAGTTGTTTATCTTCTTTATCAGTAAGGCATTATCTAATGCCTTGAATTCAGCCAAAGATTGAAATTGAACTAGACAAACATCTAGCTGAGTCAGCAAAAGAGATGGAGAATGGTGATATAAACAATCAAATAGATGAAGAGAAGACCTCAGATGTGTGCAATTGGAAATGAAGTATTAAAGACTAAGACAAGACCAAAATTGCAAATAGGCTTCACTGTCATTGAAACATTCTACAAAGCATGCCACTTCAGATGTCAGAAACCAGGAAGAGCCCCTCACACAGTGCAGGTCAACCGTTATCATCAAAGACAAGACCCAGAGGAAAGGAGATCATAGATAGGGGCTTGGGAGGTATTGGTGAATGTGTTCCTTGGAGGAGGGTTGTATTTTCCAACTGAACACCACGGAGGCAATACTGCCAGACATGGTCAGCCTGGACCCAAATTGCAGCTTGGGTGAATATTGAATCCTAGGTTCAAATGGATGTCCATCAGTGCAGGAAGAATGTCAATGATTTTCTGTACTCTACAAGGGGAAGTGTCACCATCTTCTCTCTAAGACATATACATGGCCATCATTCACTCTAACTCTCCCATTGTACACGCATCCATTCAAGATGCATGCAGTACAATTATCACCATTACAGGCATCATATCAACTTAATGTCTTTCACCATTTCATCCTCCCAAACTACTAACCCTTCCTGACCTTTGCACTTTCTATTCACTCACTGAGATCTCTCACCACTTCTTCTGCTTAGTCATCGTCACCAACTTCTCTTCTTTCCACTTCCATTATACGAACTCCCTTCCTTTGTTTCATTGTAGAGAAATCTGAACCATAACTGGGTCAAGAGAATCAGGACAGGGAAGGGAAGAGGAGAAAATACTGGATTTGGCTGGGGAAGAGTGTGACTGATGATGTGAAGGTGCAGGGAAACCTCAATGGCCCATCAACCCATTAAGCTTTATTGTGTTCCACTGATCTCCCTTTATTATCAGGGATTACTCATTCTTAGTCTTTTATCCCTCATAGAAAAATAATTCGCTCTTCTCCTACACAGGTACAAGTGCTACTCCATGAAGCCCTCAGAGGGGGCTGCTGTGATTCAGTTGAGAAAGTGTACTGATTTTTGAGCCCCACTACTCCCAGTGTCATGACAAAGTTAATAATTTGATCAATATATGCAAAGTCCTCAATGTGACGGAATCAGGTTATAGAGAAGGCTGAACAGGTTCCCGTAATTTACAAGAACTGCTGTGTATTACAAATAAAAATGTGCAGTCACAGGTAAACAAAGCCATTATATAACTTGATTAGTTGAAACTCTAATGCCCTTTTAAACCCTCACACAAACACACACAGATAGCAACAAAGAAAATTTGGAACTATGGGTGCAGGGGAATGAATTGGGGAAACACAGTTCAATAATCGCAGTCCAAGGACTTTAATGAGATGTTCCTTTATATTCCAAAGTTCTTCTGTTCTTCAATCCCCTTCCTCCAGGCTCTTTCACTTCTTTGCAAGAGGCATTTGGTAGACTAAGTATAAAATTACTGGTCAAAGGCATCATTTGCAGAAACTGGTGGGAGAAAATAACTGGCTTCCTTCAGGCTTCAGGTACTTTTACTGCACACAGATAGGAAAACAGAACCTGCTCTTCTAGCAGTCCAGAGGTTTCTCACTTCTATTGTTAACTTTCCAGGAAACCAATCAGAGAGCTTTGATCATGCTGATGATCTCTAGCACCCACAGCTGGTCATACTGCCACAAATCAATCAGTTACCTGTTACCTGCCAAATTCCTCTCCATGGACATCCTGTGCCATATTGTTTTATCTCACCGCTTCCATCCACCCCACATGCAAACCAACAGTAAAAATAAAACTCACTATAAGTTCCAGTAACATGTTTTCAAGAGTGCAGTGATTTCTTCGTTTAAAAACAGACCTTTTTCCGTTTTAGTCCACAATCAAAAAAATAAAAGAAAATAAAAGGATACAATCTTTACAGTGCACTGAGAAGGTTTTCACTCAGACACTTTCACCTCGGCGGCTAGTCTATCTAGATTAGACTCCAAAGGATAGTCTGATGAGCACATCAATGACATGTCTCAACAACTAGTTCGGGAAGAATCAGCTGAGATTTCTGACATTCAGAGGACTGCAGAGGCCAGCACCAGCTCAGCCCCAGGCAGAAGGCAATCTCCTGTTCTCAGCCATTACTGACTTAGTAAAAATGTACAGAAAGCCCCAGGTACAGCAGGCGGGTTTTTCAGAGACGGTCAGTAAACTGGGTGGCACAGTGGTTAGCACTGCTGCCCCACAGCTCCAGAGACCTGGGTTCAATTCCCACCTCAGGCAACTGTCTGTGTGGAGTTTTCACATTCTCCCCGTGTCTGCGTGGGTTTCCTCCGGGTGCTCCGGTTTCCTCCCACAGTCCAAAAATAAATGTACAGGTTAGGTGAATTGGCCACGCTAAATTGCCCATGGTGTTAGGTGAAGGGGTAAATGTAGGGGAATGGGTCTGGGTGGGTTGCTCTTCGGAGGGGCCGAAGGGCCTGTTTCCACACTGTAGGGAATCTAATCAACCGAATTGAGGAATGGAAAGTCTACCAACATCATCAGTAGCAGCTTAAAAAATAACACGTTGTCCGGTTAAAACATGGGCGGCATGATGGCACAGTGGTTAGCACTGTTGCCTCACAGCGCCAGAGACCCAGGTTCAATTCCTGCCTCAGGTGACTGACTGTGTGGAGTTTGCACATTCTCCCCATGTCTGTGTGGGTTTCGTCCGGGTGCTCTGGCTTCCTCCCACAGTCCAAAAATGTGCAGTTTAGGTGAATTGGCCATGCTAAATTGCCCGTAGTGTTAGCTGAAGGGGTAAAATGTAGGGGAATGGGGCTGGGTGTGTTGCGCTTCGGTGGGTCAGTGTGGACTTGTTGGGCAAAAGGGCCCGTTTCCACACTGCAGGTAATCTAATCAGTACAGAGCTGGTTCCAGCATGTGTGTGTCTCACTGTCTCTATGGTAACAATGCCTGCCAGATAGACATGTATTCCAATGCTCTAGCCATGGTTGCTCAGCATCAATAGTAAAGTGAGAGGAGTGAAGGAACCTTGACCAAAGTCTAGGTTCTCCTCCTTCTTTGCAGGGAGATAGTCTGGCACCAATGGTCACATATAATTTGAACATTGATGGAATGAAAATCATTTCTATTGATGAACTGGCAGCCAATGACTTTGAAATCCCCATGTCAGGTTAGACATGCAGCCTCCCCCTGTAGAGACAAAGTTACCACAATCAGCTGAAACACCCTTTCAGAGCTCCCAGTCTCTTTTTATTCACTATGAAGTCTACTAGCGCCAGCTATCCTCCATCTTTGTCACCATTTCCTCAATGGTACAGTCCCATAAAGTTATCCAGATTTGAGTTATCCACTTACCCCAGGACATCACGGACTGGCCCTGGTAAGCCCAGATGAACATGACTGACCAAACCCCCAGGACTGATTGGCAGGACAGGCCCATATCCCAGATTGATTGGCAGGACAGGCCCAACTCACTGTGACCCAACCCCGGCCTGACGTCTCCACATGAAACGGACTGCCATCCGTGTAATTGGTGGACTGTTCGCACTTGACTTGCAAGACTGACTAAAGCCAATTCTCAGTTTACAAGGATATGGATTGCCAGACCAATTTAGGAACAAACACCTGACTGACCATGTCCAACCACCTTGATTGGAATAGGGCCATCCCCTTGCCTGACTGTGCCGATACCCCCGACTGACTGTTCTCCTGTTTCACCACAATAAGGACTGCTCCCTTTTAACTTCCACAAGTGACCATTTAATCAAAGCGCATGTGTGGTTACTACACAAACTGTTGGTACATGCTACACGTGTGACGTTGATAGAGTACAGAGCTACTCACTGACATGTCCACCCACTGCCAAACTTTTCAGTTCTCCCTAGTGTGACAAGCTGCCTGCCTTTCCCTTTCTTCTAAAAGGCAATAAAAGCCACAAAGTCTGATGGCCTATAGCTGAGCACTAAAGACTCTGTGTCATAACATGATCCACAGAGAGACTGGCAACTCCAGCATCAGTGCTGAAGTCAATGAGTGAGCATTAAGAAAGCGATCTGAAAACTAAAAGATGCATCCTGCATTTTTCCCTCTATTCAAAGTGACATGTCAGAAGCACACCAGTTATTGGTGTCCCTGAGCTCCAAATTGATATGAGACAGTAGGTCTGAGAGCAAGCATGATGTGGTGAGGTTGATGGTTTGTTGATTATGACTTTTGTGAATGTGGGGTTGAGGTGCACGGTGGCCTTGAAACATACAGAAACTTTGTTGTAAAGAGGCAGCTGGAGAATGGCTGCAGTCAGTAAACTCCAGCCACCAGGTAGCCATGCTGATTTACTTGTCAGGAAGTTGCACCATTTCACTTCTCAGGGAAGGAATGGAGAATTGGAAGTGACATATGAATAAGGTGAGTTAATGTTTTAATAAGGTGCAAGTGCGTGGAAACAAGGTAGTCACTACTTAATGACAAGATTTTGAATTTGTTATTTAAGGCTGGAGGTATCAGACGATTTTTCTTAATATTAAGATTCTGAATTTTTCGTTCTGTCTGTATTTACCACATCTCAACATTGCTCCCACAGGACCAGGGAGGGGATATTCAGCGCTATGTGCTTGAGCCTTTGGACTGGAGCTTGAACGTGTAAGCTTCTGACTGCTCTGAATTTATAGTTTCTGCAATGTCATAAAATGACTTTTCACTCTTTAATTGGCTGCTCCGATTTTACTCTGCATTCTCAAGGCCCAGTCAACTTCTGGCATTAAATGATATAGAGAGACAAAACTTTGCCACTGAAACAAAACAGAAATTGCAAAAGCCTGAAACAGTACTGATTTCATGGCAGCAACATATTGGAAATAAGTTAAAGTTTCATAATGATAACTGTCTTTTAAATTGGAAATAATTTAATGTAGTTTGTGTTTAAATGTTCCAGATTAGCAACAGTCAATATTAATTAAATCTAAGTGTAAGTAATTTGATGTAATAGACATTGCCAACCTACACTATTAATAGGCTACTGATTCCTTGTTTTAAACTTCAAGGAATCATTTTGCATGATTATATCTGGTTCATTTCTTCTCTAGATGTACAGTCACGTAGAACTTAATAAATTAAAATAGGTCATACTAAATATAATTAGCTCTGAAAGAAAAATAAACTGATGATTATTAAAGTTGTATTTTTCTGACCCAGAAAAAGACTTCATTTCCTTCCTCTTCACAATAAAAAAAAGAAGAGTAAAGTTCAGGTTATCACATAGACTCAGACGTAGTGGAGCAGAATTACACACTTTTTTTTCAGTCGTTCAAATAAGTACTGGTCTCAGAAAAGATGCTAATAAAAATGCCACATCTGATTCCAGGCCTTATTGTGAAATTGGATTCTGACAGACTGATTCACCAGGCTTTATTCCTGCCCAGGGAATCATTATGCAAACAGGAAGGATATTCCAGCTGCAATATTTAATGGATTTGTGGTTGCTGGAAGGACTTTATGCATGTGCCTGAACCAGCACACAGGTTGGACTTCTCTATGCTTTTTAACATAGTTTCCAAACCGTCTAATGGGTAGACAGTGCTCTTTGAACGCCCATGCAGTTGGCTATCATTTTTATGTATATTGCAGTCTTTAACATTTCTCTTTGCCTACTGTAATTGGGCTAAAATGCAAGTTTCCCATGAGATGCCTCCCAGGCTATCATTGTTGCTGCCTTTGCCTCATCACAGAAGGGTTTGGTAACATTTTAGCTAAATCTCTGAAGTATCCATCTCTGAACTGATACCTGCAAGTATCAAGTCCAATGACTTCTCATTTTCTCGTTGGCGGCTCAAATTTTACTCCACGTTCTCAAGGCCCAGTTAACTTCAGGAATTAAATGGTATAGAGAGGCAAAAGTTTGCCACTGAAACAAAACAAATATTGCTGGAAAAACTCAGCAGGTCTGGCAGCATTTGTGGGGAGAAAGCAGAGTCCAGTGACTCTACACTGACAGCAGCTTGGAAACGTTGGTAAATATGATACATACAGAATTGGGTGTGAGGGAGGTGGGTGCTACAGGGAGGGGAGGGGGTCAGGAGAGAGGTCAGCATATTGGTGGTGATGGAGCCCAGAAAGACAGAAATATGAAAGGGATAGAGAGAAAAGAGGATGATTGATGGTAAGCAGGACAGAAGAGAAACTGGATAAATGATCATTTTTAGGTTATTAGATTATTTACAGTGTGGAAACAGGCCCTTTGGCCAACAAGTCCACACCGACTCTCCGAAGAGCAAGCCACCCAGACTCATTCCCCTACATTTACCCCTTCACCTAATACTACAGGCAATTTAGCATAGCCAATTCACCTAACCGGCACATTTTTGGATTGTGGGAGGAAACCGGAGCACCCGGAGGAAATCCACGCAGACACGGGGAGAACGTGCAAACTCCGCAGTGAGGGCGAACAATAGAACAAAATGGGCAAGCTGTGCTGAAAACAACTCATATCATGACAAGACCTGGGTGAGGGGGTGGGTAAAAACCGTGGAGGACGTGATCAGGCTCTAAAGTTCTTGATCTCACAGTTGAGTCTCAGAGGCTGCAGAATTCCAAGGAGAAAATGAAGTGCTGTTCTTCCAGCTTGTGCTGATGCTTGCTGGAGCATCGCAGGAAGCCTAAGGCAGAAATGTTGGTGTGGGAAAACGATGGTGTGTTAAAGTGGCAGGCAACGAGAACCTTGGGCTCATTTTTGTGGACAGAACATAGGTGCTCTGCCAAGTAGTCAGCCAGTCTTTGTTTTGCCTAACCAGTACACAAGAGGCTTCTTTGTGAACAGCAAATACAGTAGACTAGATTGAATGAAGGATGGCAGGTTATGTGTGTCTGGTTGTGGCATCCCATTAGAGTTGATAGAAATGGCAGCTGAAAATCCTTTTAATGTAGAAGCTGATGGAATGTTATGTCCCCACTGTTGTTGTGGGAGGGATGAAAAAAGTGAGGGCAGGAGAGTGGGAGATGGGTCAGACACAGTTGTACAAGCTGTCCAACAGCATAGTTGTCGTTAGGGGCCTCTAAACCAGTCCCATGAGTGACTTTTTACTTTTACTTTTTATCATCTCTACCCAATCTCTATTTCTTGAGCTCCTAAACTAAGGGCATCTCACTCTATTACACCAGTGTTTCCTTAATTAATAGAGCTGATAGACCCTGAGGTCTAAAAGACTATTGGACCTATGAGCAGAGATAGGGCATTCAACTCATCGAATCTCCTCTGCTCTTTAATGAGATCATGATCGATCTGATAATCCTCAACTTCATTGCCCTCCCTCTCTTTTCCCCATAACACTTCATTCTGCTACTGAATAAAAAGCTATCTCAGCCTTGAAATACGTAATGACCCTGCCTTTCCAGCCCCGTCATAAAGAATTCCACAGATTTAACACTTCCTGAAAGAAGGAATTCCTCCTTAAATTTGTTTTAAATGAGTGAGCCCTAACTCCAACATTAAACCTTATGGACCTAGATTTTCTCACAAACAGAAAACAACCTCTCTGCATCCACCTGTCAAGCCCACTAAGAATCTTATATGTTTTGATGAAGTCACCTTTCATTCTTCTAAACTCCAATGAGTACAGGCCCAACCTAGTCAATTACTCCTCATAAGAAAATCCATCCATACCTGGGATCAGCCTAGAGAACCTTCCCTGGACTGCATCCAATGCCACTATACCTTTGCTTATATAAGGGGACCAAAATATTCAGAGTATTTTAGCTGTGGCTTGTATAGTTTTAGAAAGACCACCTCATTTTTATAGTCCATTCCATTTGAAATAAAGGTCAACTAGGATAGAAGTTCGGCACAACATCTTGGGCCGAAGGGCCTGTTCTGTGCTGTATTGTTCTATGTTCTATGTTCTATATTCCATTTGCCTTTCCCTTACCTGATAAACTTAGATCCTAATTTTTACGGGTTTCTGTATGAAGAGCTCCAAATACCTATGAGCCGCAATCCTTTTCCAGTTAAATAATGTCTGGATGCTGCATTCATCTTGCCAAAGTGTCAAAGGTAGCCTTACATTTTCTCAATATTAAAGTCTATCTGCCAAGTTTTTATGGGTAAAATAACTTGTCTATATCCCTCTATCAATTCTGTGTGTCATCCTCATCACATGATTACCCACCTATTCTTGTGTCATCTGCAAATATATTGTAGTATGTTGACCTCCCATATCTGAGTCATTCTTTTATATTGTAAATAATTGTGACCCCAGCATTGACCCCTGCGGCACTCTCCTGAAAATAACCCCTTATCCCAATTATTAATCCTCTATTAGTTAACCAATCTTCTATCCATACTAATATGCTACCCACAGCACCATGGGCTCATATTATTAAGTTACCTTACATATGATACCTTATCAAATGCCTTTTGGAAATCCAAATATACTTCATCCACTGGTTCCCCTTTGTCTTTCCTGCTGTTACATTCTCAAAGAATTTTAACAATTTTGTCAGGAATAATTTTCCCTTTATGAAGCCTTGCTGACTGCATTTGAGCCATCAAAACAACCAAACAGTGGCTTGCAATTGGGAAGGGTATCCACTCATGAAATGGTTCAGATCATTCATGCAGCATGCATATAACAAAAACCACACTGCCACTATAGACTGTGATGCACTTACACAGCTTTCTGACTGTGCACTCACACAGGAACCCTGGAGTACTTGCCACAAAAACTGACATGATTTGTGGTGATCTGATGTGTGCTACAGAACCTCATCATCATGTGGGTGGACTGAACGCCAACAGCTATATGGCAAGAATCTGATCAGCAGGTGGAGGGGAAGGAGAAAGAGGAAGGTATAGCAAGATGTAGATAGCCCTTTGCTGCCCAGGATGCTCAAAACAACCTGATCAGAATTAGATTAGGTTCCTTACTGTGTGGAAACAGGCCCTTCAGCCCAACAAGTCCACACCAACCCTCCAAAGAGTAACCCACCCAGACTCATTTCCCTTCATTTACCCCTGACTAATGCACCAAACACTATGGGCAATCTAGCTTGGCCAATTCACCTAACATGCACATCTTTTGGAATGTGGGAGGAATAGGTAGAGCAAGAGAGGAAGAAAACCTGGTAATCAATTCTGGTCATACTGCCAGAGAATTATTCAAAATCATAATCTGTATCTAATTTGATAACAGAAGGAATTTGGTATGGTGAGCCTTTTACAAAAAGCTGTGTCCTAAAGACAGGACAGAAGACAGTGAGATTCAAGAGTTGGAGGCCACAGTCACAAACAGCTAACGCAGTTAACAATTTAAACCAGTATTGATGTAAGATAAACATTTTATTACCCTTACAGTTTAACAAGACCATAGCATAAGTATGGATAGTGGTTGAGTCATATTTTTCACATGAAATCGAAGATGCAAAGTAAAATCAGAATGAAGATGTCAGAAAAGATGATGTATTGCAGCTGTACAATGTGAAACTAATGAATATCTGTGTAATCCACAGCAACAATATCCACAGTGTTTCCAGCTTAAGGAACTTTGGCTTGGAGTTAATTAGCTGGAGTCTAGCTTCAAATAAGGTGATGCATTAGGAAGGGAGGAGGTTATTAGGATACCTTGCTCCAGGATTCAATCATACCCATTAGGCTAGCTGCTTCAGATTTGATTTACTTTCAGAGACAGGAGAATATGACTGCAAGAGAATAAAACAAAGAACTGTGAATGCTGGAGACCCCAAACAGACGCAAACAGAAATTGCAGGTCTGGCAGCATCTTTGGAGCAAAAACAGAGTTAGTGTTTCAACTCCAGTGACCCTTCTTCAGAATTGTTCTGACCCATCCGTGGCTAACTAACACCATAAGACCGTAAGATATGAGACCATATATATCTAATTGCCTCATTGAGTCTGGTCTGCCATTCGATCATGGCTAACATGTGTCTTAACCTTATTGAACCATACTTTCAGTACCAAAAGCATTACACTTCAAAGCAATCAAACCTGCAGATTTGAAACTAGGTATGATTACTTATTAAATCATTTTGCATACTTATATCTCAGATCCCTACAGTCAATTATAAAATTTGTTGCAGTCTGAAATCTATTAAAAGCAACTTAATTATGTACAGTAAATAAATGTTTTTTGAGCAAGTCAATATTGCAAGTTTTACTTTAAAAACCAGAACAAAAATTTTATGTTATGGATATCTGAGCATTTGTACATTATAACCAAATAATTCTAAAAAGTGCATAATATATTGTCGATACCTTTTAAATTACAGTCTTAAAAATATATTGATTGTGTGATATAGATTAGATTTTATTTAAAGAGTTGAGTTAGAAATTTTTAGCTTTAACATCTGCATGGATACTGTAATTTATCTCAGCAGTCAATGGGCTGGGGAGGTCAAATACTAGCCAATAGTTCAAAGGATTGTTATTCGGAGTCCTTTTTTGGATAAGTGAATTCAGACACTAGATGAAGACAGGATCAAGCTATGTTATTTTCAATGTTAAAGAATCAAAGCACTCTTAAAACCCAGGCTGACAAAGGCATTAGTGTGAGATGTTGGTGCGTAGTACAAGCACGGTAATGTAGCATGAGACATCTCAATCAAAAGAGAAACTGGTGACGGGAGTAGTGAGGAAGGAGGAGGTTGTTGAAAGGGTCTGGAGAAGAACTTGAGTGTTATATGGCACATTTTCACTTTTGAAGGCAATTATAATTATAGGAACTAAAGGTAGCCAAAGTTTCAACTAAATGACAATTACAGTGCTGCAAATTGTATTCTGAAATATCTTAATAAGATTCTCCCTTGTCAAACAGCAATTAAAATCATTCAGTTTAGACAGAATAGGTGTGAAAATGCTTTTTGTATGACTCACTAAATCTTTATTGTCAGAGCTATTTGACATATTCAGCTTAATGCACCAGGGTGTTAAGTAACATTCTCTAGAGTAATCACCCAAACATCACAGAATAACTGCCAAGAAATAGCATATAATGAAAACTCCACTAGATATGGAAATTTCCATTAATGTCAAATTGCTCTTATTAGAACCAATTACATAACCTAATATAAGTAATTGAAATGAAGAAATGATATAATTGGAACATAATTCAAACACATTGATGAACTAGTAAGAATGTTATACACCAATGTATAACAACTGCTTCATGACAGCTCATTGAAAAATGTAGCACTTGAAGCATTGTTCAAATATTGACAACACATATTAGATTTTGAAATCAATAAGCGAATGGTTATGATTAGGTCATTTACTTCAGAAAATAATCTTTTGGGACACAGTATATGAGTACTTTGGGTAATCACATTAGGCAGGAGTGAATGTTTGTGAAAAAAAGATGAATTTGGACCAACAGTTCCCTAGGATTTCCAGAAATGTAAGTTCCCTTGTTTCCTTGGTTGGGTAGACAAACTGGATAAAGATAGCAGAAAAGGCCATTGGTAGTGTTGTGACTCAAACCACATGATGATGGAACCAATGAGTGGCAGATACCTAATAGGTATCTCCAGGCTGGACAAACTGCTTTGAAATGTGGTTACCAAGGAAGGTTGGTGATTTACATTTAGATCTTTCAGAGTTTACAGAGTAGAGGAAGAATTTGACCAGTAGCATGAGAGTTTTAAAACTGAGACAAAGCAATTGACTAATCTCTGACCCTTACTTCATCAAAACCCGTCATGAGTTTGAACATTGCTATTGGATCAGGCTTGGTGAATGCAGCTCTAGGTTTTCATACTTTATGTGCCATGATCCTAATTTGGTTTTGTCTGGCAAATATAATATTGCCCAAATCTCCACAGCAATACTGTTGTGATTGTTTAGGTCAGCCAGATGGGCCTCATTGAATATGAGTTCCTTGATTGGGACTGTTAATCTGGGAACCCTGGCTGACAGACAGGATTAGGGGTGTCAGACAGTGTTTAGTCTGAAAGCTAGCTCTGTGGGAGCTGGCTCAGTGTCAAGGACTCTACACATACAAATAAAGGGTGACTTAGTGATAGAAAACTGGTCTCTGTGGAGATATTTCAAATACAAAACATTTTGGCCTAAAAATACACCATGTAAATTTAAGTCTGATTACTGCAGGGAGTTACCTACGATAGAGTAGTAACAAAATCTGTTCTCTGCATATAAAAAATGTTGAAACTTACTTTCTAAAAACTCATTATAGAATAATGGATATGTGGCACAGGAAATATAATGGATGAATTTCATTTTAGCATTCACTTGGGAAATTTATAGTCATTCCCATCCATTTATTATTTATTATTTTATTGCAAAACTAATGTATAAACAGATCAACAAATAAAAATTAGCTTTCAGAGTTTCTGAAGTACAATCAACAACTGCCAGGTCAAAACATTCAGTAAAACTACGTATGTGCTAAGCAGAATAAACAGTCACTCTGAATCCAAGATAAGGATTTTTTTTTTGGTCAAAGCTACATATAAATGTTTTGAATATATACACACAGCAGCTAACTTTCTTAATCCAAATTAATTATGGAACCATCTGTACATTCACATAATGGCTTAGAATATCTTTAGTTATAATTTTACCCATTGGTCGTTTTACCTTTTTCAGATTCTGCTTCAATAAATAATCAATCCGTCAGAACACATTCTAATTATTAGGCCAGCTACTGCGATTCACACAGGTAGATCAGAATTCAAGGAAATGAAACATCCAAGAATCATGACATATTTTCAGTTATGAAGGTAGTTTGGAGAAATTAGAACTGGAGAAAGGAAGGCTAAGAGGAGATTTGACACAAGGATTGAAACTCGTGAGAGGTCTGGAAAGAGTAATTAGGTAGGAACTGTTCCTAATTGGGAAAAGATTAAGAACAAGTGAGTACAGATTTAAAATGCTGAAAGAAGCAAGAGTGATTAGAGTCTACAATAAACTGCATTATTGTGATGGAGGCAGTTTCAACTGAAGTATTCAAAGTGGAATTAGACTGTTATTTGTAAAACAAAAACGCGGAGAATTACAGGGGAAAAGCAGAAAGTGAACTAAGTGGGATGCCTAATTTCAGAACCAGTGCAGGCTTGATTGGCTGAATGGCCTCCTTTCACATTGTAACAATTCCATAATCCTGATATCTTTAGCTTATCTAGCTGCATACAAATTAAATTCAAGATGTGAAAAATACAGAGCATAAACCTACCTTCTAATGACAATAAATGAAAACCTGGGCTAATTTGTGTCCATATTTGTAGAGCTATGAGTTACAGCTACAAAGTTTGATCCTTGTGAAAAACAATGAGGTAGAATTCAACAGACAGTATAATGGTGCTGGCAGATTGCAAAAGCCCATTGAAAGAGTGCAGTGCAGGCAGAGATCATGATATCAATATGCAATGTTGACTTCTTGGCAGTGGTATGTCTTTGTAGCTCAATGGATATTTTCACTTAACACACAGGGCAGAACAGCATTCTGTAACAGAAAGGACCCAACATAAAGCAACACACTTAACTGGCACCACATCCACAAACATCCACGCCCTCCACCACCAACACTCAGTAGCAACAATGCGCACCATCTCCAAGGTGCACTGCAGAAATGCAGGAAGGTTCCTTAGACAGCATGCTCCTAAGCCATGACCACACCATATCGGTGTGCTGTGAGAACTGCCCAAATGTTCTGTGAAATTTTGCACAAAGGGAAAGAAATTGTATGTTTCATTGTAAACAACTCAAACCAACATTAAACTAAAACTCAAGAAAATTAATCATCAAAATTAATAATCGGTGTCTCAATTCTAAAGTGTGTGAACATTCTAGATGTAGGTACCCTGGGCAAATTGAAATTCATGATAGTTAGAGGCAGTCATGTACTTTTTTGTTGTGAGACAAAACAAGCTAATGACCGAAGGGAGTTCTTTTCAATGCAGTGGGATTTGCAGGGTGGACCTGTCATAATTCCTCCCTGGGATTAAAAGGCTCTGCACACATCAACAGACCCAGATTTCCCACTAACCCAGTAAATTACAATTTACTATACTTTGCATTTTGTTCTGATCCATTAATATTTCAATTATGCATTAGTTTAATTCAGTAACTGGAACAGATTTAGGGCTGTGAAGAATCAAAATAGTTGAGTTGAAAATCTGTCATTATGAAATGTGAAACATGAATGCATTGGATCTTTGGTGTAAGCACTATGTTGCAAACCTCTCTAGTAAGGCTATAACCATAAACTGTAAATTCCAGAAACGTGATTTAAAAGCAATTAATTCAGCTGGAAAAAATGGATGTACCATAGAACAGTTGGTCTCATTGAAACCTGCCATATTACTGAAAAGGTTGGAAACCACTGATCTATAAGGATAAGAGCAGCAGGAACATGGGGCATGAGGGCACCACCACTTGCAAGTTCTGCTCCATGCCACTTGCCTTCCTGACTTGGAAATATATCTTAGTTCTATTATGTTGCTGTATCAAAATCCTAGAACTCCCTCCCTAACAGCATTGTGAGTCTATCTAAACCAAATGGACTGCAGAAGATCAAGAAAGCAGCTCACCTTCTTAAAGGTATTTAGGAATAGACTAAATTGCTGGCCGGGCCAGCAATACCCACTTCCCCTTTCTGATTAAAGTGTTATTTAAAGGAATAATCAATTTCTTACTGCTTGGTTCCCTGGTTGATTTCTTCTGGCTTATCCAATATTGGCACTAATGTTTGGTTTTCCTATAGTTGTTATGAATTGCAAAAGTCCACTGGGAGTGTAGTGGAAAGCACTGAATGACATTATGCTAAGCTTAAGCTTTCTGTATAAATCAGTTTCTCCTAAATGAGTTGCAGCCCTCCATTCATTTCCATGACTCTAGGCCTTGAATTCTATGATTATCTGTGCCAACTGCCATTTTTATAAATATCCAGAAGGTCCCCAGGCTGTGCACATACAAACATCTCTTTTACTTCCTATCTTTTCTACTAGAACATTAGTTTTATGTGATTATGGCCTTGGTCCAAACATGGACAAAAGAGCAGAATCCCAGAGCTGAGGTGAGGCTGCCTGTCCTTGTCATCAAGTCTGCATTTAATCAAGTGGGGCATCAGTGTGCCCCAGCAAAACTGGTGTCAGGGTAATCAAGTGGTGAACTTTCCACTGGTTGGTGTCATACCTGATACAAAGGAAGATGGTTGTGGTTTGGTTCTTTCAGTTGTTATTAAGATGGCCATCGTGGTTGGAGGTCAATCATCTCAGTTTTAGGATAGCTGAACTTTTTATTTCTTTATCTTTCTAATTCATTCCCAAAATCCTGTACCTAGGTCCCTTTGTACCTAAGATTGCACCGAAGGGGCGACCTTGTTAACTTTTCACTGTACTCATTAGAGTACATGTGACAATAAACCTAATTCTAATTCTAATCTTTGCAGAAGTCCCTCTGAGTAATGTCCTAGGTCCAATTCATCTTCAGCTGCTCCATCAGTGACCTTCCATCAATCAAACGTTAGGACTGAGATTGCACAATATTCAGCACACCATTCACAATTCAGATCCTGAAGCTCCCCCATCTTAGTCATCAATGTGATAATTTTATTACTGCGTACTGAACTATTATGAATTTGGTAGTGACTGAGTTGGTGGAGGGGAGTCACTGCAGAGAAATAAAAATAAATTATTAGGTAGAAACTGCTATCTAATTAATATTACTTGTATATGGAATTAGGCCCAAAAGAGTGGGACTTGGCTCATGATTGAATTACTGGATCCGAAAATTGGACACAGCAGGCAGTATACTTGTATACCTCAGCTGATTTTCTACCATAAGCATGGACAGTACAAATACAGGTCTGTAATGTTGATGTCTATAAAAAGGTGTATAAATTCACATAAAAGCACAATGCTTTCATTAAGCAAAATGTATCCATGTGCTTTTAATTAGGAATCAATGTTTAAGAAGGTGTCGTTTAAAATGACTTACATTTCTGCTCATCAGTTTTGAAACATCTCAGATGAATATTTGACAAGGACAGAACAATCCACTGTTACAACAGTGAGTCAAAACATGTTTTCCTCCTTACAGCTGGCAAATTATTAACAACTCACCTGAACCTTTATGGATTGCGTTGACTCAGCAATAATGGCCTGGATTTTCATCGATGAACAGCTGTTAAGAAAATTCCTAACTTTCCCTGTCTGCCACAGGTGAAAGTGCCTCCAAAACTGTTATTACTGTGGTGGGGATAGGTGCAGGTTGCATTCAGGTTAACTGATCCAGGAAAGAGATCAGAAACAACCACAGTCGATCCTGGGGCCAAAATGAACTTTTTAAAAGGCAGACTGTGGGACCTCTCACACAATCTCACTCCATACCCTTTATGCACTGAATAAAGTGGCTAGGTGAGTAGCGTGGTAGATGGGGAAGGTGGTGGATGAATGAGGTAGTACATGGGTGAGTGTTAAAATGGAGAGGGTGGTAAGTGTGTGATGTAGCAAGTGGGTGAGGTGAAAGGTAGGTGAGAGGTAGGTGATTGGGATGACTGGCAGGTGAGGTGGTATGTAGATGAGATAGCAAATGGTTATGATGGCTAAAGTGTAGGTTGGTAGATGGATGAAGTGGTAGATTGGTAGTGTGGTAAATGGATGTGGTGATCGGTATGTGAGCTGGTAATTTGATTTAGGAGGTATTTGGATGGTCAGCAAGGTAGTGCAATGGTTGGGCAGATAGTTACGGAATAACTAGGATATTCAGCATAGTTGAGGAAAGTCAAAGCATCAATGTGAATTATTGGAGGTCAAACGTGGAGCTACTCAGGAGTTAGGCAAATTATTTTCCGTATAAATTTTCCAGGATAACTATTCAGGTAAGTATGTTGAAATTGTCCAAAGTCTCTAAGTCTAGCTCAGAGTTAGACACCTTGAGGAGGATCCTTGGGAGAAAGTGAATTACGAATTCCACGTTGTAACTTCCCAGGGAATTCACGGTATGTCCATGCCTTAGAACCTCAATAGGGTGCTGATGCGCATATTTGGTTTGGTGTCCAGTCTCTGATGATCCAGAAACCTGAAGATTTGGGCCATTGTATCTGGTAATCTAAATCAATAGTTCAACATTTATTTAATCAATGGGCCTATTGTCTTTATTTGCATATTAATGTATAAGCATACAGGCCTAGAAATAGTTTGAAATGAGATATATTTTATGGATCAGATCTAAGTACTGCAATCCTGCCGTATCCATTCATGGACGATGGTGGACAAGTCAGAAACTAACTGAAGGAGCAAGCTCCACAAAGAACCCCATACTCACTGAATGGGGTGGTCAGCACATCATTGCAAGAAACAATGGGGAAGCACTTGCAGCCATCTTCAGACAGAAGTGCCGAGCGGATGATCCATTGGGTCCTTCTCCTTAGATCTCTTTCACTGTAGATGGCTGTGTTCAGCCATTCTCTCCACTTGATATCAAGAAACAGGTGGATACTGTAAAGGCTGTGGTCCCTAACAGCAGTCTGGTTACGTTACTGAATATTTATACTCCAGAACTGGCTGAAAAACTAGCCAAGCTATTCCAATAGAGCTAAAGCACTGGCATTGATCTGACATTATGTAACATGCACGAAAATACAGAAAAAATCTAACGCCGACAATTACTAGTCTATCAGTTTACCCTCAATTATCAGCAAAGATCATAAATGGTGCTATCAAGTGGCTGTTGCAAAGAAGTAACCTTCTCACAACAACCAGTTTGGGATCTGCCAAGTCCATTCAGCTCCTGACCTCAGTACACCTTTGGACATGTAATGAACAAAACCTGGACGAAACAGATGAACTCCAGAGATGAGGTGAGAGCCATTGCCCTTGACAACAAGCATGAGTAGGGCATCAAACAGCCCTGAATTAAAAAAAAGTGGAATCAGAGAGAATCAGAAAGCTCTCCACTAGTTGAAGTCTACACACCATGAAGAAAGATGGCTGTGGTTGATGGAGGTCAGTCATCTCAGCATTGGAACAGCATTGGAGATCATCAAAGCGGTGTCCACTGCCCAACCATCTTTGGCTGTTTTATTAATTACCTTCCCTCCATCATAAGGTCAAAAGTGGAGTAGTTCACTGACAATTGCACGATGTTCAACACCATTCATATCTCCTCAGATATTGAAGTAGTTCATGTACATTTACATGAAGTAGTAAGCAATAAATACTTTACAGCTAATAAGTGGTGACTAACATTCACGTCACACAAAAACCAGGCAATGACCATCTCCAACAGGAGAGTAACATTCAATGATGTCACTATCACTGAATACCACACAATCGACATCCTGGGATTGCCATATACCAGAAACTAAACCTAACAAATAATACAGTGGCTACAAAAGCAGGTCAGAGGCTAGTAACTCACCTCCTGTCTTACCATAGCCTGTCCACTATCTACATGGCACACGAAAGGAGTGTGATGGGACAGTTTTCACTAGCCTGGATGGGTGCAACTCTGACAACACACAAGCTCAAAACCATCCAAGACAAAGCAGCCTGCTTGATTGACATCCTGTCACTTCTAAC
The DNA here is from genome assembly GCF_047496795.1 of Chiloscyllium punctatum. Taxonomy (NCBI): domain Eukaryota; kingdom Metazoa; phylum Chordata; class Chondrichthyes; order Orectolobiformes; family Hemiscylliidae; genus Chiloscyllium; species Chiloscyllium punctatum. The sequence goes on along the minus strand of NC_092746.1, from coordinate 44,009,960 downwards.
ATTCATTCCCTTCACCACCAATGCACAGTGGCAGTGGTGTGTCCATCTGCAAGATGCAGTGCAGCAACTCAACTACACTTCTTTGAAAGCACCTTCTGTAACCATAACCTCTACCTCCTGGAAGGGCAAGAACAGCAGATGCATGGGAATACCATGACATGCAGGTTCCCCTCCAAGCCACACAGCATCCAGACTTAGGAGTATATCACCATTCCTTCACAGTTACTAGTTCAAAATTCTGGAACTCCCTTCCTACCAATACCTTTGATGTAACCTACACCGCATGGTCCATGAAGGTATCTCATGGTATAGCCTTTTCCAGAGTAATTAGTGATAGGCATTAAATGCTGGCTCACTCGTTAATGCCCACATGGAGTCATAGAGTCATAGAGATGTACAGCATGGAAACAGACCTTTTGGTCAAACACATCCATGCCGACCAGTTATCCTAATCTAATCTAGTCCCATTTGCCAGCACTTGGCCCATGTCCCTCTAAACCCTTCTTATTCATATACCCATCCAAATGCCTTTTAAGTGCTGTAATTGTACCAGCCTCCACCACTTCCTCTGGCAGCTCATTCCATGCACATACCACCCTCTGCATGAAAGGTTGCCCCTTAAGTCCCTTTTATATCTTTCCCCTCTCACCCCAAACCTATGGCCTCTAGGTCTGGACTCCCCCACCCCAGGGAAAAGACTTTGTCTATTTATCCTGTCCATGCCCGTCATGATTTGATAAACCTCTGTAAGGTCACCCCTCAGCCTCTGACGATCCAGGGAAAACAGCTCCAGCCTATTCAGCCTCTCCCTATAATTCAAATCTTTCAAACCTGGCAACATCCTTGCACATCTTTTCTGAATCATTTCAAGTTTCACGACATCCTTCTGATAGGAAGGAGACCAGAATTGCATCCTATGTTCACATCTAAATCATTTATATTAATGACGAAAAGTAGTGGACCTAGCACTAATCATTGTGGTACACCACTGGTCACAGGCCCCCAGTCTGAAAAGCAATTCTCCACCACCACCCTCTTTCTTTGACCTTTGAGACAGTTCTGTATCCAAATGGCTAGTTCTCCTTGTATTCCATGAGATCTAACTTTTCTAACCATTCTCCCATGGGGAACCTTGTTGAACACCGTACTGAAGTCCAAATAGATCATGTCCACCGCTCTGCCCTCATCAATCCTCTTTGCTACTTCTTCAAAAAACATAATCAAGTTCATGAGCATGATTTCCCACGCACAAAGCCATGCTGACTAATCAGTCCTTGCTTTTCTAAATACACGTACAGCCTGTCCCTCAGGATTCCCTCCAACAATTGCCCATTACCAATGTCAGGCTCGCTGGTCTACAGTTCCCTGGCTTTTCCTTCCCACTTGCTTAAATAGTGGCATCACGTTAGCCAACCTCCAGTCTTCTGGCACCTCATCTGTGACTATCGATGACACAAATATCTCAGCAAGGTAACCCAGCAATCACTTCCCTAGCTTCCCACAGAGTTCTGGGGAACATCTCAGGCCCACATCTCATGAATTACAAGGAAAAGAAACTCAATCCTATGGACAATTCTAAAAGTAATAGCTCTTCAATAGCACATTAGGAAAAGTTTCCACTCTCTACAAATTCGGGGAATTTTGCTTAAATTGTACTTGAAATCACTCTGATTCGATATAATTGAAGTGAGTCATGGAGTTGAGGTCACAGATTCATTCGCCAAACTGTTTTCTGCAGACGTTCCTTCAGCTCGCTAGGTGACATCATCAGTGTGTCTTTGATAAAGTGTTGGTGGTCCTTCCCACCTGGTATTTATGTGTTTTGGTACCTCTAGTTCTGTATCTGAGTGGTTTGTATACAGGGTTCAGTTCAATATGTTTATTGACTTAGTTCTAGTTGGAGTGCTAAGTTTCAAAGAATTCTCTCACATTGCTCTGTTTTGCCTGCGCTATGATGGTTATATTGTCCAAGTTGCATAATCACACTCATAAAATATTTCATGCACCATCATAAATGGACAGCATAATAGAAGATTTTTTTTATTCTTTTGCATTAAAAATTTTTATTCACATATTTCAGGGGATAATTGGAAGAAATGTTTTGAAAATGGGTATGTAATAAAAAAACTAAACCTTTTTACTAAGTATCTAGTCCCCTATCTCTCGGTAATCTGATTTTATCATTGATGAATGTTACTTTAAAACTATGCCGAACCACTTAGTAGCTTAATTGGTATGTACTAATCAATTTCTTCCTGAATTAAATATTTTTACTGTGAATAAAACTTTCAAAGTGCCCACTAATGTCAGTACACTTACAAAAAGTAATTCAATTTGAGAACCCTTATCAAATGGCTAATATCAGCCACAATTGGCAAAACTTGCCAATCTTATTGTTACCATTGTTGGGTGTGGCCAACTTTGTGATAGGTCTTGTTTGGGGAAAAAATGATTCTTAACAATTATTAAAGATAGTGAGAACTTGATTTATCCTTGATACAACTTAGGTTAGAAATTCTCTGATATTTTGCTTTGGTTTACCCAGATTGTGCTGAAAAAAAAATCTGGTCAAAACTGACACCTAACATTTTAGTGCTATCAGAATAAGCAACTTGTAATTTGCTTTCTTTAGAAATGATTATTCAGACATGAATATGTAGCCCTAAAGATGAAAACCAGCAGATTCCATTTAACAAACTTAAACAATTAAGCAAAACAAAATAAGTTTTAGTGCAAACTCAAGGACAGTATCTTCTCTTTTATTTCAGTAACCGTAAGTCTTCTAGAGTCAACATTGAGTTCAACAACTTCAGATCATAACCTCTGCCTCCATCTTGTACTATGTACTTTTCGTCTTATTTTGTTTCTTTAGATGGATCAGTCTTATCTTATTTCTTTCCTTACCCTTTCAGATTTTTTAATGTAGTAATTCAGGCCTTGGTCAAACATACTCTTTGTTTCCTCATTTTATTCATCACCATTCTATTTGACTGCTATACCATGAAATGTTCTGTTCTCTTCCCCAGATCTTCATTTCATCAGAGATCTTTGTCTTTTGTTCTTCCTGCATCCTCCATGGTCATGAAAACTGCCAATCTTATCTGCTTTCCCATGGCAACACCCTGACCAATCAGAATCAATGTGTCTGGTCTAAGAACTAAGATTGACAATTAACTGTTCTTGTTATATCTCCATGCCAATGATGAACCAACCTTGCATCTTAGTCCTAATGGGTACAAGACAGAAAGTTTTGATTCTTGTTTCCTTTAGCAAATAAGCTCTGTTGTTATACAAACTTGGAAGCAACTGTCCTCAAACAATTTTCTTTTCAAACAAACAAAACAATGAGAAAAACCCATTGAGCCTATTCCTTCAGTCAGGTAATTCTTCTATTGCAGCATTTAATTATATTCTGATTGTCTTTGAAGTTTTAGGCTCTAACACCTACCAACAGATTATTGCAAGCATTTATCAAAATTTGAGGATATTATTTCCTAATTTCTTCATTGATTTGCTTTTTTACTATTTCAGTGTTTTGCCCTCTAGTTCTACTTTCTTGATTTAGTGTGTAATAATAATTTGGGTTTAGCTTGGCTATATTATTTAATATTTTACAAGCATCTGCCAAATTCTCTTTTATATTCTAGACCTTCTTGTTATTTTTGCCCTCCATTAATGCACATATATTTTTCACAATGTGGTGAACAAAGCTTGAAATGTGATGTGATGAGTATATTGTAATTCCTTCACATTACAGCTGCAAATCTGAACTCTATTCTGATTGAAAATCGTAGCATTTTACTTTAGTTTTATTGCTTTGACACATTGTCCAAGAGGGGTAATAAGGAGAAACGTTTTTATGTTGAATATCTAAAGATTTGTAAGACACCACTTCATAGCCTTATGTGATGGTCACTAAGTACTTATGTTTTTAGTCGACATCAAATGCCAGTGATAAAACAAAATTTTTAGAGACATTGTGTTTTATATTAAAAACATTGCCAAGAATATAGAGTTTTATAATATCAACAAAGGGTAAAGAAATGCTGGTATAAAGAGTTTCTATAAATAATAAATAGGCTTTATAAAAATTGTTTTGACATAGGATACATGAAGGGTTTCAGATTTCTGGAATGGTTATTGCGGTCACACTATGCATACGTACTTGTCACTGAACTATATCAAAAGATGTGGGAAATTGCAGGATGAGTTGGTTTCGTTCTAATATCACTCAGTCACTTCAGTTTACACATTTCCGTTCCGTGAAATTGATTGAATCAAAGGAATCTGCACGTTGCAAAAACTGTAATCAATTTCAGTAGATTGCATCTTTTATCTTTTAGTGAGTTTTCCTTCGATGTACATGAGAAACAACATGATTCAGATTTCCAAAAAGAAAATTGTTTCAAATATTCACAAGATTGAATACAAAAGTTCCCCTGCTGCATCATTTGAAGTCTTATCTTTCTGAAATCTTGAAGTATAAACAAGAAATGTTTTAGCAGTGTTTTAACAAGAAAGCAAAGGGAAATTGTAACATTGACAATGGCCAAGCAAAGCCCTTCCTAATTGACATTTTGCCCAAAATGTCAATTCTCCTGCTCCTCAGATGCTGCCTGACCTGCTGTACTTTTCCAGCACCACACTCTTGACTCTAATCTCAAGCATCTGCAGACCTCACTTTCGCCTAAAGCCCTACGTATGTCAAGAAAAAAGAATAAGCTGGGCTACATGCACAAATATAGCAAGTTAGTTACCTTATGAATTGGTGAATATTGCAACTGTCTTTCTTATCTTATCGAAAAGAAACTAGTGTCATTGAAATTTAGTGCTACAGTGCCTTATGCCTCATGCTGACGCTGGCACTACAAGCATCAGGCTGAAAAAGAGTCATATTTGATTCAAAGCATTAACTCTGATTCTTTCTCCACAGATCCAGTCAGATCTACTGAGATTTTTCCAGCACTTCTAGTTTTAGATAAGAACATATTGCAACTTAATTATTCAACTGTGAGGGTAGTGCAAAGTTCACAAGTAATGCCAAATTATGAGCCCCATACAGTACATAAAGCAAATATACCATTTGCAACCAGAAGCGCTGTATGGTTGCTTCATCTTGGCCTCCTTCTCAGAACATGTCACAGAAGTCATTCTTCAAATAAGTCAATTCATTCCATGTGTTATGAAGAAATGGCTGAACATACAGAATACAGTAAAGCCTTAAACACCAATGAAATCTCAGGTGAATTGCTAAAGACTTGTGCACCATAACTCAATGTACCTCTACTCAATTTATTCCAGTGCAACTATCTGATAAAGTAGACAATGGCCAATGTATGTCCTGTGTATAAAAAGCATGACAAATCAGTTTTGACCATTTATCAGTCACCTCTTACCTGTTGTTGTGTCGCCATAGTCTTACCAGAACATAGGGACTGCTCTTTCATTAGAGAGAAGCGAATGGTGGTGATTTAACCTGAGGGCCACCAGACCTCAGGCGAGGGAACAGGTTGAGAAGGAGAACCCATCATGGTAACCTCAAACCAGTGATGGGAATTGAACCCATGCTGTTGGTATTACACTGCTCTGTAAACCAACAATTCAGCCAACTGAACTAAACCGATTCCCCATCAGTTACCATGCAATTAACACATGCAGAGTTCCGGAAGTCCCTTGAATCATGCTCACAATTGACATTTACCCAGAAAAAGCCTGCCTACCAATGCTCAGTTTGGATTTCCCATGACCTCCTGGCTCAAACATTGAGAAACTAGCAGAAGTCTAAAGGTAATATGTGAATGTCTGCCTTTGGCATTAAAGCAACATTTGATCAAATGTATCAAGGATCCTTAGTGACACTGAGTTAATGGCAATCAGGGGAGATATTTTCCTCCATTTATAGTAACACTTATCACAAAGGAAGATTGCTGTGTTTGTTACAGATAATTATCTCAGCAGGAGTTCCTTGGCATAATATCTTACACAATCATCTTTAGATGCTTCATTAGATCAAAAATAGAGATGTTCACTGATGATTGCATAGTAGTCAGTTACATTAGCAACGACTTAGATATTAAAGCAGTTAGTGCTCACATGTGTTATGAAGAAATGGCTGAATATACAGAATACAATGAAGGCTATAGCCCCAACAAAAATCTTAGCTGAAGTGCTAGAGACAAGTAACTTACATACCACACAAGCGTGAGGTAGTGACCATCTCCACCCAATACAGAGTCAAACCACGCTCCTTCGCTATTCAATGCCATTACCATAATCAAAACCCACACCATCAACATAGTTGGGTGACAGGAGGCATCATGATCAATATACTTAACTGAATCAGTCACTTCAATGTTATTACAACAACAGACTGTCAAAGGCTGGGAATTCTGCAGCAAGTGACTCAATTCCTGACTGCACAAAGTCTTTCCTTATTTACAGGGCACAAGCCATGAGTGTGATTCAGTACTGCCTGCTTTCCTGGCTGAGTCCAGCTCAAAAGACAAGCAGTTCAACATCACTCAGGTACAGCACCCAGCTTGTTTGCAATCCATTCACAACCTTAAATATTCACCCCTTACAATCCTCTATAGCAGCAGAGAGCACCAAGATGCACTGCAGCAACCACTTCATGCTTCTTTAACAGTGCATCTCAAAGAAGGACAGCAGGCAAAGAATAACACCACCAAATGCAGGTTTCTCTCCACCATCCTGACAGGCATTACTGTTGCTTCATCATTATCAGGTCAAAATCCTGGAAAACCCTACCTGGTAGTACATAGGAACATCAGAACAGGAGTAAGCCATTCAGCCCCTCAAGAATCTTCCACCATTCAGTGAGATTGTAACTGATCTGCAGCCTAACTCTATATACTTGACTTTGACTTATATCCCTTAATAACTTTGCTTAAGAAAAACTTACCTCTCTCAGATTTAAAGTTAACAACTGATTAAGCATCATCTGCCATTTGTGAAAAAGAATTCCAAACATGTACCACCCTGTGGCAGTATTTTCATCACACTATAGCAATTGAAGAAGATAACTCATTCTGACTTTCTTAAGGGCAATTAATAATAGACAATAAATGTCAACTTTTCCAGTAATGCTTGCATCCCATGAATGAATCATTACCAAAGTGTCTGTCTGGAGTATAGACAAACAGCCTTCACGCCATTGTGCAAAACTGGATAGTGCACTAGATAAGGAACTATCCAACTTTGGAAACATTAAAGAGAAAATTGGCAAGGATGATCTCTAACATAAGAGGCAGTCTTTCATTTTTTTCACCAATTATGTTTCATATGGTTATTGGCGAAGCTTGTCAGCTCAGTGCTTGTTAACTGGAATGTACAGATGGAGAAGTTTCCTGTAGAGAGGCTGCATTGAATTGTGAGAAATTATGGAGACAGCAGTGATGTAGTGAATGATTGGGACTTAACACAGGACAGCAGAATTTTGGGTGTGATTCTGGAAATTAAAATATCTGAGGTCAGCCAACAGTGTGTTGGGATTGTCAAGTCCAGAAGTTAAAAATCACACAACACTAGATCAGAAGTTTATTTAGAAGTACAAGCTTTTGGAGTGCTGCTCCTTCGTCAGGTAGCTAGTGGGGCAGGATCATAGGACACAGAATTTATGGTAAAAGATCAAAGTGTCATACAACTGATGTGAAGTATTGAACAAACCTAGATTGCTGTTAAGTCTTTAATCACTTAGAACAGGGATGCAGGTTTCAAGTGATTAATATGTAAACCCCAGAGCTTCTGCCAAGTCACAGCCCCAAGATAACTTAAGGTTTTATTTAGAAAAGGTGACATCTCAGCTCAGACAATGCATTAAAGGTGTGAGGTTAAAGTCTGTCTGCATCCCAACTGGTTACTATCATACGAATATGCTACAGCTCCAATTTTAGTGTGCTGTTATAGCCATTTACCAGTTAGCATGACAAGCAAAATAATTTCCTCTTGTGATTTCACTGGCATACTTCAGTAATTTGGAGAAAGTGAGGATTGCAGATGCTGGAGATCTGTACTGGAAAAGCACAGTAGGTCAGGCAGCATCTGAGGAGCAAGAGAATCATCAGTTCAGTGCCACACTTTTTGACTGCTTCAGTAATTTCCTAAGTTACCAGCACACAACTTGGGATTCTCCATTTTTCAAGTGAATGAAGAACTGTAGAATTTTCAAGTTATTCTATTTTGCACTCCTGGAAGTGATCTATATTACAGTAGTTTATCAATGAAGAGTATGTCCTTTGTCTCATGAAACAATTATTGATTACAATTATTAATTCAGATTCCGCAGCTGAACAATCTGAACAAAGCCACAGTTACTGTAGCTCTTGTTGACTCTTGTTAGATTATTTCGCTGAATATTTTTCTCTTACACAGATTTTTTTCCCTTCATAATACTTTAACAACAATTGCTCCATTGTTCTCTATTCTGTACATAATGAAAAATGAAATGTAGCCCAGTTCAATTATTTTAAACAGGTTCATTAAAGAAAATTTAAAATTGGTTTTAATCACTAATGACAAATTTATTCAATATAAACAAAATATAGTTGTTTCCTACCTGATGATGACTGGCTTCTTTTACTGAAACGAAGATTGAGGGATGGTTTCCAGGGCATGGCCCAAGGTGCAGTTTTCATTGTAAATGTGCACTGTTTAGTATTAATCAGTGGTAGAAGTGGTGAGACATCTGTTAACCAGCGGCCAATACGTCTGTAATTATAAATGTAAAGGTCGGATTGAAGTTTTTGACATTCAATGGGAAATGGAGAAGGAAGAAGCTCAAGGTTGCTTCCTCAGAGATGCTCCTACCTGCAATGTATAATCAATGAAATTACAGTTCAGGAGTGAGAGAATCTCTGAGCACATTCCCTGGCTGTGTCTGCAAAAGATACTGCAATGCTAACTGAATAATTGGTAAACTAAACATTTCTGAGGCGACTTTCTGAATTTTCTCAATGACTCAGTTGATAAATACCCTGTTTGTAGAACCGAACCACAAAATCTGTGAGTTCAATGTCACAAAGCAAGTTGTTCTGAGCCTGAGTAACGGTAAAGACAAGAAGAATAGCCAGAATTCCAACTTTTATTTACTGTTCGGTGATTGCTGCTGGGAGCTTCATGCATGTGGACAAGATTATGCTTGAGTTTTGCTGCCCATGCCACTGAGTAATTAAGAACTGCCTCAGCTCACAGGTGAAGAATAAAGGGTTAGTAAATAGTTGGGCAAGTTAACAAAAAGCAACTACACCAGTGAATTCAAGTCCTCATAGGTCAATTGTCTTTAGAATGGGAAAAAAATCATATATTTTAGCCATGGAGAATGTTAATCAAAGCAATATTTGCATTAGTTTCTAATCTCAGCTATCACACCTAAATTACAGGATAAAGGTAGCTGGGTGACCGTCAGGAGAGGGAAAGGGAATAGGCAGACAGTGCAGGGACCCCCTGTGGCTGTACCCCTCAATAATAAGTATACCATTTTAGATAATGTTGGTGGTGGGGGGGTGATCCTACCAAGGGAAAGTCACAGCAGCCAGGATTCTAGTACAGGAGGGAAAAGGGAGAGAATAGGAGAGCAATAGTGGTAGGAGATTCAATCGTGAGAGGAACAGACAGGAGATTCTGTGGTCACGAGCGAGACTCCCGAATGGTGTGTTGCCTCCTGGGTGCCGGGGCAGGGATGTCTCTGATCGCGTCTGCAGGATTCTTAATGAGGAGGGAGAGCATCTAGAAGTCATGGTACACGTTGACACCAATGACATCGGCAGGGAAAGGGAGGAGGACCTGAAAAGAGAATATAAGCTAGAAGGCAGGGCAAACAGATTAGTAATCTCAGGATTGCTACCAGTGTCACGTGCTAGTGAGGCTAGGAATAGAGAGCGAGTGCAGACGAACATGTGACTGCAGGGCTTGTGTAGGAGAGTGGGTTTCAGATATATGGATCATTGGGATACCCTCTGGGGAAGGTGAGACCTATACATGAAGGTCAGATTGCACCTGAACTGGAGGGGCACCACTATCCTGGGTGGGAGGTTTGCTTGAGCTCTTTGGGATGGCTTAAACTATATTGGCAGGAGGGTGGGAATCTGAGTTAGGGATCAGATGATAGAGTAGGTAATGAACAGCCAGATACAGCATGCAGAGAGTCTGTGAGAAGGGACAGGCACTTGATGGGGCAAAGGTGCAGTCAGTGTGTTGGATAGAAGTGTGTCTATTTTAATGCAAGTAGCATCAGGAACAAGGGTGACAAACTCAGAGCATGGATCAGCACTTGGAACTATGATGTTGTGGCCATTACAGAGACATGGATATTGCAGTGGCAGGAATGGTTGTTCAATGTTCCAGGGTTTGGTGTTTCAAAAGCAATAGGGGGGGAAGTTAAAAGAGGCGGAGGAGTGGCATTGTTAATCAGGGGAAGTATCACGTCAGGAAGGCTTCCTGACACAATTTTTAGATAGGCCAACTAGACGAGGGGCCATATTGGATTTGGTGCTTGGCAATGAACCATGCCAGGTGTCAGATCTCTTGGTGGGAGAGCATTTCGATGATAGTGATCACAACCTCATGACCTTTACAACACTCATGGCGAGGGATAGGGGCAGACGATATGGGAAAGTATTTAATTGGGCGAGGGGGAATTACAATGCTATTAGGCAGGAACTGGGGTAATTAGGGTGGGAACAGATGTTCTCAGGGAAATACACAACAGAAGTGTGGAGGTTGTTTAGGAAGGACTTTCTGATAGTGCTGAACAAGTTTGACCCACTGAGGCAAGAAAGGGATGGTAGGGTGAGGGAAACTTGGGTGACAAGGGATGTGGAACATCTAGTCAAGAGGAAGAAGGAAGCTTACTTAAGATTGAGGAGGCAAGGACTGGACAGGGTTTAGAGGGTTACAAGGTAGCCATGACGTAACTGAAGAATGGACTTAGGAGAGCTAGAAGGGGGCATGAAAAAGCTTTAGGGGGTAGGATTTAGGAAAACCCTCAGGTGGTTTACACTTATGTGAGGTACAAGAAGATGGCCAGAATGAGAGTACAGCTAATCAGGGATAGTGCAAGGAATGTGCGCCTGGAGTTGGAGAAAGTAGGGGAGGTTCTGAATGAAAATATAGCTTTAGTATTCACTACTGAGAGGGACCTTGATGTTTGTGAGGACAGCATGAAACAGACTGATATGCTAGAACAGGATGATGTTAGGAAGAAGGAAATGCTGAAAATTTTGAAAAACATAAAGATAGATAAATCCCCTGGGCCAGACGGGATATACCCGAGGTTACAACAGCAAGTGAGGGAAGAGATCGCTGTGCCTTTGGTGATGATCTTTGCGTTCTCACTGTCCACTGGAGTAGTGCCAGATGATTGGAGGTGGCAAATGTTATTCCCTTATTCAAGAAAGGGAATAGGGATGATCCTGGGAATTATAAACCAATCAGTCTTATGTCTGTGTTGGGTAAAGTGTTGGCGAGGATTCTGAGAGTCAGGGTTTATGATTACTTGGAAAACCATAGTTTGATTAGAGATAGTCAGCATGCCTAATGAGGGGCAGGTCATGCCTCACAAGCCTTATTGAATTCTTTGAGGATGTGACAAAACACTTTGATGAAGGTAGAGCAGTGGATGTGGTGTACATGGATTTTAGCAAGGCATTTGAGAAGGTTCCCCTTGGTCGGAAAGTAAGGATGCATGGGATACAGGGAAATCTGGCTGTCTGGGTACAGAACTGGCTGGTCCATAGAAGGCAGAGGGTGGTGGTTGATGGAAGGTATTCAGCCTGGAGCTTGGTGACCAGTGATGTTCCACAGGGATTGGTTCTGAGACCTCTGTTCCACGTGATTTTTATAAATGACTTTGATGAGGAAATAGAAGGGTGTGTTAGCAACTTTGCTGGTGACACAAAGGTTGGTGGTGTTGTGGATAGCGTGGAGGGCTGTTGTAGGTTGCAACGACACATTGACAGGATGCAGAAAAGGGCTGATAAGTGGCAAATGGAGTTCAACCTGGAAAAGTGTGAAGTGATTCATTTTGGAAGGTCAAATTTGAATGCAGATTACAGGGTTGAAGGCAGGATTCTTGGCAATATGGAAGAAGAGAGGGATCTTGGGATCCATGTCCATAGATCTCTCAAAGTTGCCACCCAAGTTGATAGGGTTGTTAAGTAGATGTATGGTGTGTTGGTTTTCATTAGTGGGGGTTTGAGTTTAAGAGCCACAAAGTTTTGCTGCAGCTCTATCGAGCCCTAGTTAGATCACACTTGCAATATTGTATTCAGTTCTGGTCTCCTCATTACAGGAAAGATGTCGAAGCTTTGGAGAAGTTGCAGAGGAGATTTACCAGGATGCTGGCCCTGGACTGGAGGGCATATCTTATGAAGAAAGGTTGGGTGAGCTAGGGGTTTTCTCATTGGATCAAAGAAGGATGAGCGGTGACTTGATAGAGGTATACAAGATGTTGAGATTCATAGATAGAGTGGTTAACCAGAGACCATTTCCAATGGTGGAAACGTCTATTATGAGGGGGCATAATTTTAAGGTAATTAGAGGAAGATTTAGGGGAGATATCATGGGTAGATTCTTTACTCAGAGAGTGGTGGGTGCACAGAATGCACTGCCAGCAGTAGTAGTAGAGTCAGATGCATTAGGAATATTTAAGTCACTCTTGGATAGGTACATGGAAGATAGTACAATGAAGGGTATGTAGGTTAGTCTGATCTTACAGTAGGATAGAAGATCGGCACAACATCAAGGGCTGAAGGGCCTGTTCTATGCTTTACTGCTCTATGTTCTATGTACTGTCAATAAGAAATTTAATGCTTTGAAAACTCTTTAAAAAACATAAATTCTAGAGAATAGGCAGTTTTCATTTTTCCCAGTTGCCATTTCTATTTTAAACAGAAATTGATACTTGAAAGTCCAATTTCCCTAACTCTGCAAAAATATGTGACCATATGATGTCACATGCCAAAAGAGATATGCTCTCCCAGTTAGTTATAAAAACTAAATCCATCAGTAAGCAGTTTTGTAGTGTTGTTCATCTTTCATAATTCATAAAAATATTACCAAATTTTATTTTTAAATAATAATTTATTGCTTTACTTATACTTTAGTTGAAATGTATAAAATTTAACTTTTAAATAGATAACCATTTTACTAATATTACTGAACAGTTGCTTACAGTTTTGAACAAAAAGGTACAATAGAATGAATATTGTTGTACTATTTGATGTGTATTATTGAGCATTTTAATGCTTCAATTTGATGAGTGGCGTTATGTTTTTGCTGCTGATAAAGTGGGATCAAATCCACATTTTAAAGGATTGATGCAAAATTGCTTTATTTTGAAAAACAGTTTATTTTTATTTACACTGTTCTTTTGCACCTCCTCCTCTCCTGAAGTGTTGACACCTTGCTGGGATACAGATCCACAGGAGTGATGACCTTCAGAACTTCATTAAACTGAAAGATTGTAAAATGGAGGTATGGAGCCATCTCAATTTGCAAATTGGCAGTGTCACACACAAGGCAGATTATGCACTGATTCCACCTCCTCACACTGCTTCAACAGTCCAAATGTTTCTCAATTCTATCACAAATAAAAATCCTTAACTGTTTTCATTCATTGTTCTGATTTCTTGGTGTGAGAATACCAAAATGAAGGAAATGATGGATAAACCCACCAAGTAGATTTTGAACTATTCAAAATCTATTGGTAGTTCAGTGTATTGTAGAAATAGAATTATTGGACATGGGTTCAGACATGACATTATTTGTAACTGGAAATTAAAGAGAGATACAGTGCACATACAGGAATCCAGAAAGGAGGGAAATAGATTAGAGCAGAGCATTTTTAAAAATAAGAACATACCTCCAAACAGTTGACCAGACAAATCTGAAATTATCTAATATTATCGAATAAAAAAAATAACTGCAGATGCTGAAGATCTGAAACAAAAATTTAAATTGCTCGAGAAATTCAGCAGGTTTGGCAGCATCAGTGGAGACAAAGAAATGTTAATATTTTGAGTCCAGCAACCCTTCTTCATAACTGTTCTGAAGAAGGGTTACTGGACTCGAAAGGTTAACTCTGCTTTTTCTCCATGGGTGCTGCCAAATTTAAAACTATGTATCCTGTCCTTGCTGCTGTTTTGGAGAAGCAGAAAAAGTTAATATAGCTTTTATTTGTTTATAAATGTCCAATCTAAGCTATAGTTATCGAAGGAATGTTTCTGCCAATCAGCTTTGGACAGATGTAATCACCAGATCATTATATATTTTAATTACAAAATATATTTTATTCATAAAACAATCTTTATTTACCTACACTTTTACTAATGTAGTTTGATTCTGTCCAGTCTTTGCATTTGGAGAACAAACAAACATTGGACTTTGATTTTCTTTACAGTTACAACAAACTCAAATGCATTTCTTAATCATGCAAGGTATAATATACATGATTTGAGACATGGAGTGGGGGTAACCGACAAGAGGAAAGCACCAACTTGACATCATCTTTTCCAATCTGCTGGCTGCAGATGTATCTGTGCATGACTGTATCGATAAGAATGACCAATGCACAATCCTGTGGAGACAAAGTCTCGCCTTCACATTAATAATACCTTAAATCATGTTGTGTGGTACTGTGTGCTAAATGGGACAGACTTCGAACAGATCTAGCATCTCAAGATTGAGCATCCATGAGGTGCTGTGAACCATCAACAGCAGCAGAATTGTACTCCAACACAAACTGCAGCCTCATGGCACATGGCCACAGACATTAACCCTGGTTCAATGGAGAGTGCAGAAAGAACAACAAAGGCATACGTAACCATGAGGTGTCGACCTAGTGAAGCTACCATTCAGGACTAATTGCATGCCAAATAGCACAAGCAGCGAGTGATAGACAGAGCTACACAATCTCACAAGTAATGGATCAGATCTGAGCTCTACAGTCCTGCCACATCTAGTTCTATTTGGTAGTGAACAATTAAACAACTCACTGGACAAGAAGGCTCCTCAGATATCACTATCCTCAATGATGAGGCAACCCAGCTAATCGCTACAAAAGAAAAGGATACAACATTCGTGACAAACCTCAGCCAGAAGTGCTAGTGGATGAGCCATCTTGGCCTGCACCAAGGATCCATAGCATCAAAGGTGTCCATTTTGAGCCAATAAAAAGATCAGAGGTGAGAGTGACATCAAGATCACATTCGACCAAGTTTGGCTCTGAGGAGCCTAGCAAACTGAATTCAATAGGAATCGGGGGAAATCTCAGTTCGTGGATTCATACTTGGCACATCAGAAGATGGTTGTGATTGTTGGAGGTCAGTCATCTCAGCTCCAGGACATCTCTGCGAGAATTCAGAAGTCAGAGGTGGGGATGTTCGCTGATGATTGTACAATGTTCAGCACCATTCAAGACTCTTCAGATACTTAAGAAATCCACATCCAAATGCAAGAAGACCTGGACAATATCCAGACATTGACTGAAAAGTCATCAGTAACATTCACATTACACAAAAGCCAGGCGAGGACCATTTCTAGTGAGAGACAATCTAACCACTGTTCCTTGACATTCAAGGGTGTTACCATTATTGAAGTCCCCACTATCAACAGCCTACAGGTTACCATTGACCAGAAACTTAACTGGACTCACTGTATAAACACAATGGCTACAAGACCCAGTCAGAGGCTAGGAATACTATGACAAATAACTCGCTCCCAACTCCCCAAAGTCTATTCACCATCTACAAGGCACAAGTCGTTAGGGCGATAGAATACTTCTCATTTGTCTGGATGAGTGCAGCTCCAACAGCACTCAAGAAGTTTGACACCATTCAGGATAAAACAGCCCACTGGACTGGCACAGCATCCACAAACACAGACTCATTCTACCACCAATGCTCAGTAACAGCAGTGTGCACCATCTATAAGATGCATTGCAGAAATTCAGCAAAGATCCTTAGACAGCACCTTCCAAACCTAGAACCACTTCCATCTAAAAGGATGAGGGCAGTAGACGCATGAGAACACCACTACTAGAACGTTCCCCTCCAAGCCACTCACCATTCTAACTTGGAAATATAACACCATTGCTTCAATGTCACTGGATCAAAATCCTGGAAATGCCTCACTAATGTATTATGGGGCTACCTACTGTAAATGGACTGTAGTGGCTCAAAAAGGCAGCTCACCCCCACCCACTCAAGGCAAAGTAGCACATAATAAATACTGGCCCAGCCAGTGACATCCCATGAATGGTTAAAAACTCAAGATGGGAAGTGAGGGAGACTGCCTTTGACATTAAGGCCTGCACTTGACTGAGTATGGCTTCAAGACACACCATGTCAAGTCAATAGGAATCACAGGGAAAAAAAATCTCTTCACAATTTGAAGTCATATCTAGAATAAAGATTGTGGTTGTGATTCTAGGTAACTATTTCAGCCCAAAATATCATTGTATAAGCTCGTCAGGTTTGTATTCAATGCCTAATCATCTTCATCTGCTTCATCAATGGCCTTCCCTCCATCATAACATTAGAATTGGGATTTTCACTGATTTCACAATGTTCTGCAACACTCATATTACTGAAGCAAAAAGTGTCCAAATGTAGCAAGATTTAAATAATATTGAGGCTTAGCTGATAATTAGCAAATTGCATTTAAGCTACACAAGTGTCAGGCAATGACCATCTTCAACATAATCTAACGTCTCCTCTTAACTTTTAAAAAATTGCCGTTGCTGAATTCACCATCATCAACATCCTGTTGAAAAGAACTAGATCAGCCTCATAAATACTCTGAGTACAAAAGCAGGAACTCGGAGTTGTGCAATGAATAACTTACCTCCTGATTTAACGGAGTTTGTCCACCATTTATAAAGCATAAGTCAGGAGTGTGATGGAATAGTCCTTGCTTGACATGGTGTGCCTTGCTCCAATAACACTTAGGAGCTCAACATTATTTAGATAAAGCAGCCCACTTGATTGAGCATGTCATCCATCATTTTAAATTTTCACTTCTCCCAGCATTGGCAGACAGTGGCAGAAGTATGTTCCATTTACAAGATGAATTGCAACAACTCGCCAAGGCTCCTAGGAATGCACCATATGTATAACCTACACCATTTTGAAGAACAAGGGTAGCAGATGCTTGAGAACACTCTGATCTTTTGGCTCCTCTCCAAGCTACATATTATCCTGATTTGGAGCAATTCTTTACTGTTGCTGGCCAAAAGCCTGGAATTCCCTGCATAACAGCACTGTAGATACATAAGACAGCAGTGATTCATGCAAGTGACTTAATTATCACTCTCAATGGCAATTCGGGATGGATTACACAATGTCCCAAGAAATGAAAGCTGTTTGTTTTCTTTTCCAGGGGGTCACATTTCTCAGCATTGTTCGTGTCAAACTAGTCTTTGTGACTAAAGCCCAATGGCCTGGGTACAGGACAGTTCTAGTACATCAAACTTTATTACATCACAATATTCTAGATTTGAGTTGGATACATGAAAGTTTTTCAGACTGATTGTGAGCTGCACCTGGAATGCCTCTCCCTGGTCAGAGTGCTTTATGGCTGAGGCATTGATCTTCTTCTCTCAGATTTTTGGGCCTTATAATGTCTTGTTGCTGATTGGCTGCTCATTACTAATTGAGTAATTTGATGACCTGCCCAACAGACATAAGTCCTCTCACAGACGGAGTGATACATGTATCATCTAAATCTTTGACTCGAACAATAACATAATCCAGGAGGAGCAACGCAGTGCCTCTATGTGATTCAGGATTTGTCTTTGAAGTGAAAGAGGCTGTTTATTATCAGAAGAAGGATGTAATTTTGAATTGGCTTTACCATTGTTGTTTTCCCATTGCTTCCACTCTAGATGTCACAGTCCCAGTGCCCATAATAAAGTTCCCCTGAAGAACGGTCTCCCCCTTTTGAGATGGCATTTGACCACAGTGGCCTTTTCAATTAATACATATCACTGGCCTGAATAACCAAACATTATTGATAAGCATGTTGATGAGCCTATGGAGTATCAACCGAGCAATCATAATTCAAACTGACTTCACTGATTTTCCAAGGAAGATTTACAACAGGAATTATTTTATGAACAATAATTATAAGCCTAGTTAATTATCTGAATATTTTTACATTTATCTTATTACCTTAATGAGGAAAGATCTTTCTCATCTAGATCATAAAAGGTAGCCTTTTTTGTTTCACACTTCAAATATAACATTAATGGATTGAAATCACACAAGTTCCTGATACATGTTCTCATTAAGCAAACTTCTCTGGAGTTAAAATGGATATTGTTTGCTGTGGGTTACCCATCTCATCATGTAAAATCTCTCTTCCATTATGTTATATGGAACAGTATTTTACTAGGTAGATACTGAATAATTGATCATGATAAATGAGTAGAAAAATAATTTATTCTCTCACTGTTAAGATAATATTCCGGTATAATTTTCTCAAATCCAAGTGGGTGACCTCAAACTCTCCACATAACTCTACTTGTTACAAT
Source organism: Chiloscyllium punctatum (assembly GCF_047496795.1). Lineage (NCBI taxonomy): Eukaryota > Metazoa > Chordata > Chondrichthyes > Orectolobiformes > Hemiscylliidae > Chiloscyllium > Chiloscyllium punctatum. Next base: position 43,991,413 of record NC_092746.1, on the reverse strand, counting down.
TTTACCTAATCACTTATTCTATGTATTTTTATAATTTTTACCTTCACAACAAAACCTACCATGTCACCCAATTTAGTCAAACTTGGATATCCATGCTCCCCAGGTTATTAATACATATAGCGAGGAAGCCCAAGCCTAGATCACACAGGAACACCATGTGTCACATCCACCAGTGGAAAAAGGATTTCACTTACTTCTACTCTCTGTCTCCTTTCTTAGAGCAATAATTAACTCAACCGACAAGCTTACCTCTAATTTCATTCAGCACCTTTGTAAATGACCTCATCCGACCTGAGCAGACGCTTTTGAAAATCCACACAGAAACAGCCACTGACATTCTCTATCCACCTTGTCAGTAATGTCCCACAAAAAGTTCAAATGTATTGCACAGATATGACCTGCCTTTGTAAGTCCATGCTGATTCTTTTAGATTAATGATGCAAATTAAAATGTTAACTCAATTTTTCTCCAACAAGAGATTCTATCTCAATAATGGTTTTAAACAAACCAATTATGTTTTCTCTCTCCTTTTCTTCTTTAATAAAAGAATCATATCTGTAACTTCACAATCAATAGAGACAATTCCAAAACCTGGACATGTTGGAAAAAAATACAATTAATGCATTCAAGAGTACTACTTGTCCTTTAATAGCTTTCATTAGAAACGATTAGGTTCCAGAGATTTATCTTTCTTAAGTTATGAGGACAAAAGTGGATAGTTTCCAAAAATGTACAGGAATCATGATGTGGGATTAATAGGTACCTATTCAATCTACTACAGATGGCTGACCAACATCATTTACTGCATATCCAGAAGTTCCAAATTCACAAGACCTGAGCACCCCATAAAGCAAGCCTGCACCACTTAATGGGCGGATTTATACTGGTTTGAATTGTGGCTGGCAGTAAGGAAAGAAATGAATTTGATCAAGGAAATAGTGAAGATTGACACAATATAGTGATTGTGGATTTCAAGGCTTTGCACAACACTGTGGAAGGTTTGGTGAAGGATGTGGCACATAAGTAATGTGTTCTATACCTACAAGAGGCCAGAAGACCCTCCAAATTGCTTAAATGTTGGATAGCATGAGTTCATTACCAGGACTCAAACCCTGAGGACTCAGATGTAGTGCTGCAAGGTGTGCAATGGCCTCACACAAATGGTCAACAATAAATGCATCTTCAACTGCTTGATCCTACATTCTGTACCACAAGCCTGAGACACTGCTCAAATCACTGCACCCCAATCACTCACCTAATGACAATTTTTATCAATCAGGGTTCAATCACTATCAGCATTCCTACCCATGGTAACAGTTATATGTTTCACCTCACGATCACACATCCAACTGAAAGTCTCACACCAAGTCGCACAGCTTGAACTTGATGCCAATTTTTCAATCTTCTGTATCACACCATCACACTTAATAGTGAACCTCCTTCTCATTCTCTCTCTTCCAGGGCAGAAACTAATAAGTAAGGGCATGAGCAAGTGCATGCCCCATAGAGATAATAGTATTGGCCATTATTGGGATGTCTAATGGTGAAGGTGTAGCCAATGGCATGGCTGAAGAAATTGAAAATGGTAAACTTATCTTTAATCTCACATTCTACTTGGCCTCTCCCCTCATTCTCTTCCAATGTAGATGTTTACCTTCCCCTCCTGTCCCATTTACACCATAGACTTAAATTTAGGTGTCAAAGAGTAACAAGAGGTGCAATCTAATCAGGTAATATGAGAATAGCAACTGACACATCACCATTAGTTGATTTCATATTGGCTGCAACAACCTGAATTTTGCATATCAGACATGTTAGGTTAGAGGCTGGATGTATATGTGATGCGACTGTGGAAAGCTACAACACATGGGGACATGGAAGACTTCATGCATCAGTCAAAAAAGCCAGCATTCAAGTTTAGCAGGTTATAGGGAAGGCAAATGGAACACTGGTCATTATTTCAAAGGGAATGGATGTCTTGCTAAAATTATACTAGGTGCTAGTCAGTCCACACCTGGAATAGTGTGATCAATTTTGTTCCCCTTATGTAAGGAAATATATACTGGCATTACAGGCAGTTTACAGAGGGTACACAAGGTTGATTCCATGTATGGATGGATTTTCTTATGAGGAGACATTGAGTTGATTGGGCTTGTAAATATTGGGATTTGAAGAATGATTCTTCAGGGACTTGACAGGTAGATGCAAAAAGGTTGTTTTCCATTTAGGGAGAGTCTAGTACCAGTGGACATAATCTTAGAATAAGGGGCCGCATATTTATGACAGCGTTAAGGAGCAATTTCATGTCTCAGAGGGTAGTGCATCTGTGGAATTCTTTACTGCAGGGGCCTATAAAGGCTGGGTCATTAATTACATTCAACACTGAGATAGACAGAATTGTAATCAATAAGGGAGTCAAGGATTATGGAGACAAAGCAGGAAAGTGGAGTTGAGTAATATCAGATAAACCATGACCTCATTACATAGATTAACAAACTTAACTGGCCTGAATGGTTTACTTCATATGGAAGGATCCTCAGGCAGCATCTGAGGAGCAGGAGAATCGATGTTTCGGACATAAGCTCTTCATCGGGAATGCAGCTCTCTGGGCCTCACCTTCCGTCTTACCAACTTCTGTATACATTGCATCATCCTCTGCTACTTCCGCCATCTCCACCCCACCACCAGGAATATGTTTCCCTTCCCATTTCTATCAGCATTTTGGAGAGACCATTCCCTCCACCACTCCCTTGTCAGATCCACGCACCCCCCACTAGCCCACACCCCACTCCCAGCACCTTCCCCTGCCACTGCAAGAAGTGCAAAACCTGTGCCCACACCTCCCCCACCTCACCTCCATCTAAGGCCCCAAAGGATCCTCCCACATTCGACTGACATTTAACTGTACTTCCACAGATGTCATCTACTGTATCTGTTGCACCCAATCTGGTCTCCGCTACATCGGAGAGGCAGGACGCCAACTTTCGGATCCTTTCAGAGAACATCTCTGGGACACCCACACTAACCAAAACCACTGCCCTGTGGCTGAACACTTTAACTCCCCCTCTCACTCCACCAAGGACATGCAGGTCCTGGGGCTCCTCCATCGCCAAACCCTAACCACCTGACGCCTGGAAAAAGAATGCCTCATCTTCCGCCTTCAGACCTTGCGACCACACAGGGATTAATGTGGATTTCACCAGTTTCCTCATTTCTCCTCTCCCCATCTTACCCCAGTCCCAAGTCTCCAAGTTAGCACTGCTGTCTTGACCTGTCCATCATACTTCCCATCTATCTTCTCCATCCTCATCTCCGACCTATCACCTTCTCCCCCACCTTCATCTACCTATCACATTCTTAGATATCTTCCCCCTAGCCCCACCTCCCTTCCCATTTATGTCTCAGTCCCCTGAGGTGAGGTGGGGGAGGTGTGGGCACAGGTTTTGCACTTCTTGCAGTGGCAGGGGAAGGTGCTGGGAGTGGGGTGTGGGCTAGTGGGGGGTGCATGGATCTGACAAGGGAGTGGTGGAGGGAATGGTCTCTCCAAAATGCTGATAGAAATGGGAAGGGAAACATATTCCTGGTGGTGGGGTGGAGATGGCAGAAGTAGCAGAGGATGATGCAATGTATACAGAAGTTGGTAAGACGGAAGGTGAGGCCCAGAGAGCTTCATTCCCGATGAAGAGCTTATGTCCGAAACATCGATTCTCCTGCTCCTCAGATGCTGCCTGACCTGCTGTACTTTTCCAGCACCACACTTTCAAAACTGTGAGATGTGGCAGCTATGACCAGGTCAGTCAAAAGCATGGAGTTTCATCACTATGGTCATCTTCACAGCACTGGATATATAACCCTTGCCCCGCTCTGACATTGTAGATAGCTGATTGCAGCAAGAATATCTTTATTGGAGTGGAGACATCTTATATCTTGTTCTTTTCAGGAGTTCAAGTTGGAGAATTACTCCTTTAATTTGCTGGAGAAAGGCTTATCACTCATTTTCCTTCACTTTCTAAAAATCTTCTTCTGTATTATATTCCATTTGGTGTGCCATTCCCATCCCAGCAAGTGGACTCCTCTAGGACTGGAGCCCCACCCCCTCCCACAACCTCCCACCACCTCCCACCAATCAGAGCAGATTCAGCATTGGACCCCATGTGATTGGATTCCACCCATGATCTTTATTGACCCTGCGATCAGTGATTACTGCTTCCAATAATAGCCCAACCATCATAAACTCCTCTTTCATCAATGTTCCTGTGACCAGAAAACCCTCATGATCATCGTTCGGAGCCCCACCTTCATGGCCATCAAACCCACAGCAATCACCAATACTTCTACAATAATGAGTTCCTTTGTCATTAGCAATCTCTGGGAATCAAAGCCCCCTCCTACAATCATCACAAAACTATCCCCTCTCAATCCCCCAATCTCATTGAAGCCCTGTGATCTCACACACCCTCTCGCCACCCTAACCCTATGATCTCTGTTCCTGTAGCAGGTTGTTGCCTGTTTGCAGCTTTTGCTGCTCAGCTGACAGCAAAATCTATTAATCCAGGCAGTGAATCTGTTTAAGAAATCCTGCACACCATGGGGTTAAAAACGATATAACGCATTCAGTTTCAACCAAATCTCCTCTGTCTTTTGAGGTCACCTGTCCCAGATGTGTCACAGACTCTGGATCCTTTTTTTATATATAGCTCTGTTCCATCCAGAATTGAGAAGATAGTGGGGCAGTGGGCTTACTGTTGGATTGCTTTAACAAAATGCAAGCAAAATTAGATGAAAACCCTATCAATTGTTTTGCATCAGGTTGTTAGCAGCTTAAATGTTTCAGAGGAAAATAGTAAATAGAAATAACAAATAAATTCTCTCACAAACAGGCAACAGCCAAGAGCTGATCAGGAAAAGTAGAGTCAGTGGAAATTGACTCTGTGCGGCTTGCTAATGTGAGCAGCGCAGATCTTCACTGCATATCTCAGAATCAATACTATGGCAACCATATCCGGATCATTAGTACATACAGAATTAATTAACAGATCTTTGTTTATTTTTATCACTGGAATAGGGAAAGAGAAAGATCAAAGAAAAAAATATACAAAGCTGCAATAAAGATTGCAAATATGTGAGCGATGCAAAAGTAAAATGAACTAGAAAAAGTGAAACAACAAACAACTCTGAAGAAACAGTTCTGAGAAAGAGTCACTAGACCCAAAACATGAATTTACTTTGTTTCTGCAGATGCTTCCAGACCTACTGAGTTTTTCCAGCAATTTCCGTGTTTGTCACTGATTTCCAGCATCCACAGCTCTTTTGGTTTTTGTTTCAAAATAAGTCATATTCTCTATCTCATAGTGTCCTCACCATTCCTTACACACCATTCAAAATGTCCTGTTACTTAACAAGCAGGACAAATCCAAAATGGCCAATTACTGCCACATCAGTCTACTTTCGATCATCAGCGAAGTGATGGAAGGTGTCATCAACAGTGCTATCAAGCAGCACCTACTCAGCAACAGTGACACCCAGTTTGGGTTCTGCCAGAGCCACACAACTTCTGACCTCATTACAGCCTTGGTTCAAACATAGACAAAAGAGTTGAATCTCAGAGGTCAGACGAGAATGACAGCTCTCAAGATCGAGGCTGCATTCGACCAAGTGTGACATCAAGAAGCCCTAGCAAGACTGGAATCAATGGGTATTGGGGGAAAGCTCTCCAGTAGTTAGATTTATACCAAACACAAAGGAAGACGGTTGTGGTTGTTGGAGTCATCTCAGCTCTAGGACATCTCTGCAGGAGCTCCTCAGGGTAGTGTCTTAGGCCCAACCATATTCAGCTGCTTCATCCATGACCTTCCCTCCACCATAAGGTCAGAAGTGGGAATGTTCACCGATGATTGCACAATGATCAGCACCATTCACGACTCCTCAGATACTGACGCAGTCCATGTTCAAATGCAACAAGATCTGGACAATATCCACGCTTAGGCTGACAAGTGGTAAGTAACATTCATTCACACAAATGCCAGACCATAACCATCACTAATAAGAGACAATTTAACCACAGCCCCTTGACATTCAATGGTGTTATCATCACTGACTCCCCACTATCAATATCCTGACCAGAAACTCAACAGGACTCACCACACAAACACAGTGACTGCAAGAGCAGGTCAGAGGCTAGGAATACTGCAGCAAGTAATTCACCTCCTGGCTCCCCAAAGCCTGTCCACCATCTACAAAGCACAAGTCAGAAGCATTATAGAATACGACACACTTGCGTGGATGAGTGCAACTGCAACACCACTCCAGAAGCTTGACACCATCCAAGAGAAAGCAGTCCACTTGACTGACACTACACCTACAAGCATTCACTCCCCCCACTACTGACACTCAGTAGCGGCAGCGGGTGTGTACTATCTACAGGATGCACTGCAGAAATTTACCAAAAATCCTCAGACAGCACCTTGCAAACCACAAACAGTTCCATCTAGAAGGACAAGGGCAACAGATATATGGGAACACCACCACCTTCAAGTTCCCCTTCAAGCCTTTCACCATCCTGACTTGGAAATATATCACCATTCCTTCACTGTCGCTGGGTCAAAATCCTGAAAGTCCCTCCCTAATAGCATTGTGGGTCAACCCATAGCATATGGACTGCGGCAGTTCAAGAAGGCAGTTCACCACCACCTTCTCAAGGGCAACTAGGGACAGGCAATAAATGCAGGCCAGCCAGTGATGCCCACAACCCACAAATGAATAATTTTTTAAAAAATGCTTTGATGCTGATTGGTTCTGGGAAATTGCATATATTTCCAGGACATCATGAGGACCATCTCCAGTTGTCCCTTCACATGTTATACTAAACCCAGGAATTGTGTGTTTATTGTTTTTCCCTTTGTAACCTAAAAGTAGCTTCACTTCAAATATACCTGACAAAATAAAGAATAAGTAGAGTTAAGGCAGCATGGTGGGAACATAGGAACATACAGCAGCAGGTGAGGGATGCTGTAATTCATACAATGTCAGGCAGATGACATTACTTCCATTGACATCTAGGCTCCTCCACTCACCACAGTAACCATAGCAAAGGTGTTGTTTAGGACAAAGGATATTTCAATGTGTGACAGTAACACTATTGAATGTCACAGGGGAGGGTTTTTTTTTCTTGTTAGGGATGACCATTGTTTGGTGCATGTGTGACAGAATTCTGCATGCAATCTATCAGCCTAGGTCTAAATCATTCTGAATGTCAACACAGACAGTTACATTATTTGTTGAGTCAAGATGGGACATGGACATTCTACAATAACCACTGAACATTTGATCTTATCTTCAGTGATGAAGCAACTGAAGATGGCTGGCCCCAGACTACCCTGGGCAATGTCCTGGAGCAAAAATGGTTGGCCTGTACAACCAGAACCACCTTCCTTTGTTGTAAGATGGGCCACCAGCGAGTGAAGAGATTTTCCTATTCTTTTTGATTTCAATTTTGATCAGGACTTGTCACTATTTTCAAATACTGTCTTCATGTCAAAGAAAGTTGTGCTACAGCATCTCAGGAATTACCCCTTCTGTCCATGTTTGGACAAAGGTTATATTGAGATCTGGACCTAAATGATCTTCGCCAGCCCCATGTGAAATATCAGCAATCAGTTGTTATTGTATAAGTACTGTTTGGTTGCGCTGTCAATCATATCTCATCACTTTGCTGATGGTTGAGTGGAGACTGATGTGCAGTAACTGTCTGGTTTACTTTTGTCCTGACATGGCACATGCAAAGGCAATTTCCTAGCTGGTCAAATTGTCAGCAAGGTTGTACTGAAAGAGCTTGGTTGGGGACATAACTAATTCTGGAGTTCATATCTTCACAACAGTCAGGATATTGTCAGTGTACAAAACCTTTGTTTATCCAGAATAGTAAGTTGTTTCTTAATATTTTGTGGACTGAACTGTAGTAGTTGAAGACTGACATCTCTGATGCTGGTGAACTTCAAGAGTAGACTGACCAAAGATGGTTCAATACTTCTGAGTCAACCTTTGCACCAAGTTCCACCTTCACTGAGGATGAGGATGTTCATGTAGTCCACTCCAATTCATTTCTATATGTGGCAGAACTGCAGACCTCTGATCAGACCCCTTTGTTGTGGAATCACATAATAATGTCTGCTGTTCAACATAATGTTGAAGATTACACCTTCTAGCTTATTGTCCTTCATTTTTAATTGAGCCAAGATTAGCTCCCTGTCATAATGGCAACAGTAGAATGAGGGATATTCCAGGACAAGACTTGGTGATAGTGGTTGCATGTAATCCTGCTGCTGATGACTGACAGCACCTACCAGTGATGATGCACAGTTTTGAACTACTAGACTGGTTCTGAATCTAAAACAATAAGCATGACAACACTGTCACAGAACAGGATGAAGGGCATCCTCATTATGAAGACAGGACTTTATTTCCATACAAATAGTACGGTGATTTCTTTTACCAGTATTCTTACAAATAAATGCATCTACAACAGGTAGATTAGCAAAGACAAGGTCATGTAGGTTCTCCTTCAAGTTGGTTCCCTTATCACCTGCCACCTACCATCAATCAACATAGTCAGGAATGCTGTTGAGCATTTGGTGATGTATATTGAAATTACCCACCTAGATTACAACCTGACACTTTCCTACTCTCAATAGAACACATGACAATTGTTTTCACTCAGCTGAAGTAATCAACATGATGCTTCCTTGTTTATATTTGACCTGATGCCTTGAGACTTAAGGGGTGTTAAATCAATGTTGAGGACTTCTAGGGCACTCCCTCCTGAATGTAGACTACTGTGCCAACATCTTTGGTGTGTCTGTCCTGCCAATTAGATTAATGATAATAGAGGACCCTGGAACATTTGTTGTAAGGCATAAAATTCAATGAATATATTTGCATCATTCTGGAACTTAGCTAGCGGATGGGATGCCTTTCTCAATTTTGGCACAAGTCCTTATTCTGTATGGGGCATTTATTTTGTCCAGTCACAAATAAGAAGATTCAAACTCGCCATTGCTGCAACCCAACAGAGAGGCTTTTATCAAAAAGTTGTAAAAACTCACAAACAAGCGTGAACAAACCCATAAGCACTGGCTGAATATTCACAAGTGACACATGACTCACTTCATGAATATATCAACTATAATACATAATAATTCTCAGCTGTCAGTGAGGAGGACTTTGCAGGATTGAATGGACTGGCTATGTCAGAAAACAATGTGAGTTTTTTAAAAATGTATTCAATCATGAGGTGATGTTTGTACCATTGGCTGAGCCTGCATTTATTGCCCATCCCTAGTTGCCCTTGAACCACTACTGACCATGAACTATATACAGACCTATAATGCTGTATGGGAGGGAATTCCAGGATTTTGATCCAGTAACAGTAAAGAAATGGCTATATATTTCCAAGTCAGGATGGTGAGTGGTTTGGAAGGGAACATGCAGATGGTGATATACTCATGTTCCTGCTGCTCTTTTCCATCTAGATGGAAATGGTTCTAGGCTTGGAAGGTGCTGTCTAAGGAGCCTTAGTGATTTTTTGCAGTGATTCTTGTAGGTTGTGCACATTTTTGCTACTGAGCATTAAGGAGTGGAGGGATTTTGTGAATGTAGTACTTTCTCCTGGATGGTGTCAAGCTTCCTGAGTGTTGTTGGAGCTCCACTCCACCAGGCAAATGGAGCATATTCCAGCAAACTATTGCCTTATGCCTTGTAGATGGTAGACAGGCTTTGATCAGTCAGGAGGACTGTTACTAGACTCTGACCTGCCCTTGTAACCATCTGGGTCAATCATTTTGCTCTGGGTCTGGATTCACAGTGAAGAATGAATCACCTGATGTGCATTTGGAGGCAAGGTCAAGTAAAGACATATTTCCGAATGTAAAGTACATTAATAAACAATAATAACCAGTTGGCATACTCTGCAGATGAAGTCCTTGCAGTGAATGTCATTCAGCAAGGTGTTCCAGAATTTTGACTCATAATAATGAAACAGCAAGAATAACATCAATGCTAGAAAGGCATGCAACATGGAAGGGAATATAGGGATAATACTATTCTCTTGGTCTTGCTGCCAATTTTTCCTAAGTGGCTGAGATTATAAGTTTGGGATGAACTGCAGAGAAAGCCTTGCCACCTGCTATAGTGTACCTCGTAGTTAGGATTACACTGACCTCCCATTTAGTGTTGCTGCAATGTTTAAGCTCATGTATAGGGCGCTGAGCAAATACTGCTTTACCTTGGATGCTGTTGTGCTTCTTCAGTGTTGCATCCATCCTCGGTCAGTGGAAAGTCATATGATGATTGCATTAGTAGTGATGCCAGTAATTCCTTGCAACAATTTCTTTTGTAATGGTTGTTAATGACAACACTCCCCCATCTGAGGATTTTTATTTCTTCTTTCCTAATCAACCGTGTGGGCAGACAAGTAACCACTGTGTTAAAATTTGATGTGGGTTCATCTCTCTTGAAACTGACCATCACACAAATGACACAGGAATAAGGCAAGCAATAAAATAAAACTGCTGTGTTGTTTGACATTTTAGCTGGCAGAATACAGACTCTGATCGCCAAGCAACTCAGTAAAGGAGTTTTCAAAAGACTCTTCAAATTCCATTCACATCTTGGATATTAAAAGGAACAGTATATTTCTCATTGACTACAGGCAACATCATGGGCAGGTTAACTAGTATATTAAAAATGTAGCACAAACAGGCGAAGAAAATTCTAGAACAAAACTTGTTTTAAGTGCATGCTTTTTATTCAAAACCCAGGGATACTCTTTACAAAGGTTGACTCATTTAAGAGAAAAGCCAACAAGGATTCATTCTTAGAACATAGAAAAATACAGCGCAGTACAGGCCCTTCGGCCCTCGATGTTGCGCCGACCGAAGCCTACCTAACCTACACTAGCCCAATAACCTCCATATGCTTGTCCAATGCCCGCTTAAATGACCATAAAGAGGGAGAATCCACCACTGCTACTGGCAGGGCATTCCATGAACTCACAACCCGCTGAGTAAAAAATCTACCCCTAACATCTGTCCTATACCTACCACCCCTTAATTTAAAGCTGTGTCCCCTAGTAACAGCTGACTCCATACGCGGAAAAAGGTTCTCACTGTCAACCCTATCTAAACCCCTAATCATCTTGTACACCTCTATGAAATCTCCCCTAAACCTTCTTTTCTCCAATGAGAAAAGCCCCAAGTGCCTCAGCCTTTCCTCATATGATCTTCCTACCATGCCAGGCAACATCCTGGTAAACCTCCTCTGCACTCGTTCCAATGCCTCCACATCCTTCCTGTAGTATGGCGACCAAAACTGCACACAATACTCCAGATGAGGCTGCACCAGAGTCTTATACAACTGCAACATGACCTCAGGACTCCGGAACTCAATTCCTCTACCAATAAAGCCCAGTACACCATATGCCTTCTTCACAGCACTATTTACCTGTGTGGCAACTTTCAAAGATCTGTGTACATGGACACCAAGATCCCTCTGCTCATCCACACTACCAAGTAGTCTACCATTAGCCCAGTAATCCATCTTCTTGTTACTCCTACCAAAGTAAATGACTTCACACTTAGCTACATTGAATTCCATTTGCCACCTTACTGCCCAGCTCTGCAACTTATCTATATCGCGCTGTAACCTGCCACATCCTTCTTCGCTGTCCACAACTCCACCGACTTTCGTGTCATCCGCAAACTTGCTCACCCAGCCTTCAAGCCCCTCCTCCAGGTCATTTATAAAAATGACAAACAGCAATGGTCCCAAAACAGATCTGTGTGGAACACTACTAGTAACTGCCCTCCAAGATGAACCTATACCATCAACTACTACCCTCTGTCTCCTTCCAGCCAGCCAATTCCTAATCCAAACCTCTAATGCACCCTCAATGCCATACCTCCGTAGTTTTTGCATTAGCCTGCCATGGGGTACCTTATCAAACGCCTTGCTAAAATCCATATACACCACATCTACTGCTTTACCCTCGTCCACTTCCTTGATCACCTTCTCAAAGAATTCAATAAGGTTTGTGAGGCACGACCTGCCCTTCACAAAACCATGCTGACTATCCTTGATCACATTATTCCTATCCAGATGTTCATAAATCCTATCCCTTACAATTCTCTCTAAGACTTTGCCCACAACAGAAGTGAGACTCACTGGCCTATAGTTACTCGGGCTATCCCTGCTCCCCTTCTTGAACAAGGGGACCACATTCGCTATCCTCCAGTCTTCTGGCACTATTCCCGAAGACAACGACGACATAAAAATCAAGGCCAATGGCTCCGCTATCTCCTCCCTAGCTTCACAGAGGATCCTAGGATAAATGCCATCAGGCCCAGGGGACTTATCTATTTTCATCCTTTCCAGTATTCCCCAGACCTCTTTCCTACGTACCTCCAGGCCATCCATTCTAATCACTTGTGACTCAATATTCACATCAGCAACAGTGTCCTGTTCCTGAGTGAATACTGACGAAAAGTATTGATTTAGTGTCTCACCAATCTCCTCCGCCTCCACATACAACTTCCCACTACTATCCTTGACTGGAGCGATACCTACCCTAGTCATCCTTTTATTCCTGACATACCGATAGAAAGCCTTTGGGTTTTCCCTAATCCTACCAACTAAGGACTTTTCATGTCCCCTTCTCGCTGCTCTTAGCTCTCTCTTCACGTCCTTTCTGGCTACCTTATAACTCTCAATCGCCCCATCTGAACCTTCACGCCTCATCTTTACATAGGCCGCCCTCTTCCCTTTCACAAGGGATTCCAAATCCTTATTAAACCACGGCTCCCTCACAAGACCCTTTACTCCCTGCCTGACTGGTACATACTTATCAAGGACACCCATTAGCTGTTCCTTGAACAATCTCCACATATAATTTGTGTTCTTCCCTTGAAGCCTATTTTTCCAATCCACGCATCCTAAGTCATGCCTCACCGCATCATAATTTCCCTGCCCCCAGCTATAACTGTTGCCCTGCAGTGCACACTTATCCCTCTCCATCACTAGAGTAAAAGTCACCGAGTTGTGGTCACTGCCCCCGAAGTGCTCACCTACCTCCAAGTCTAACACCTGACCTGGTTCATTACCTAGAACCAAATCCAGTATAGCCTCACCTCTTGTTGGCCTGTCTACATATTGTGTCAGGAAACCCTCCTGCACACATTGGACAAACACCGACCCATCTAACGAACTCGAGCTATATCTTTCCCAGTCAATATCTGGGAAGTTAAAGTCCCCCAGAACAACCACCCTGCTACTTTCACTCTTCTCCTGAATCATCCTCGCAATACTTTCCTCTACTTCTCTCGGACTATTAGGAGGCCTGTAGAAAACTCCTAACAGGGTGACCTCACCTTTCCTATTTCTAACCTCCGCCCACACTACCTCAGATGGCAAGTCTTCCTCCATCACCCTTTCTACTGCTGTAATACTATCCTTGACAAGCAATGCCACACCTCCCCCTCTTTTACCCCCATCTCTGACCCTACTAAAACATTTAAACCCTGGAACCTGCAACAGCCATTCCTGTCTCTGTTCTACCCACGTCTCTGTAATGGCCACAACATCGAAGTCCCAGGTACCAACCCATGCTGCAAGCTCACCTACCTTATTTCTTATACTTCTTACACTTCAAGCCACCTTCCTGTTTACAGGCACCCTCCTTCGAGATCGATGCCATGTTCCTAACCTCCCTACACTCAAGGTCCTGTACCCTAAAGCTACAGTCCAGGTTCCCATGCCCCTGCAGAGTTAGTTTAAACCCTCCCAAAGAGCACTAGCAAACCTCCCCCCAAGGATACTGGTGCCCCTCAGGTTCAGGTGTAGACCATCCTGTTTATAGAGGTCCCACCTTCGCCAGAAAGAACCCCAGTTGTCCAGAAACCGGAATCCCTCCCTCCTGCACCATCCCTGTAGCCACGCATTTAACTCTTCTCTCTCCCTATTCCTCGACTCTCTATCACGTGGCACGGGTAACAAACCAGAGACAACGACTCTTTTCGTTCTAGCTCTGAGCTTCCAACCTAGCTCCCTGAAAGCCTGTCTAACATCCTCACCCCTCTTCCTACCTATGTCGTTGGTGCCAACGTGGACCACGATCTGGGGCTGCTTCCCCTCCCCCTTGAGGACCCGGAAAACACGATCAGAGACATCACGTACCCTTGTACCTGGGAGGCAACATACCAATCGTGAGTCTCTGTCGCCCCCGCAAAACCGCCTATCTGTGCCCCTCACTATTGAGTTCCCAATAACTATCGCTCTACCTTTCTCCACCCTTCTCTTCTGAGCAACGGGGACAGGCTCCGTGCCAGAGGCCTGAACCTCGTTGCTTACCCCGGTAAGTCATCCCCCCCACAAGTATCCAAAATGGTATACTTGTTCTTGAGGGGAATGACCGCAGGGGGTCCCTGCACTGGCTGCTTCCTCCCCCTCCCCCTCACTGTCACCCATCTCTCTATAACTTTCGGAGTAACTACTTCCCTAAAGCTCTGATCTATGACCACCTCTGCCTCCCGAATGATCCGCAGTTCATCCAACTCCAGCTCCAGTTCCCTAACACGGTCTTGGCGGAGCTGGAGATGGGTGCACTTCTTGCAAGTGTAATCAGGAGGGACGCTAATGGCTTCCCTCACCTCATACATGTTGCAAGAGGAACATTGCACTGCCTTCGCTGCCATCCCTCTAAAAGAGAAACTTTAAAAACTAGATCTAAAGAAACAAACAAGCAAAATGCAGCACTTACCTGCTTGTCACAATGGGTATTATTATTAGGTTAGAGGAGGAGGGCGGGTGGGAGGCTCTACCCCTGTAGTGCCTCGGGCTCCTCGCCTGCGCGCTTTTATAAGAAAAAAACCTTCCCAGGTAAGCTAGCACAACACCAGCTTCCGGGTACGCTAGGCGCTTAAAAAAACTTTAAATTTTAGCCATTAAAAAAACAATAACTGGACTACCGTGACTTAAAAAAACACCACCCAGACAGCCGTTACCTGCTCCGCTGAGAGAGTGATCTTAATTAATCTTAATTAATACTTATACTTTTGAACCTTTTATGTCGTGTAAATTTGTAAATTTTCCTCAAATCACTTTTATTTTACTTCATCAAGTTATCCTAATTTCAAAGGTCCTCACTTAGGAAATAATTTAACAGCCATGAACATCTAGAAAAGTAAAGTAACTATTCCAAGATGGTAGTTGCTGGGTTTTTGCCTTAAAATTTTGAATCCATACTGAAAACCATTAAATACCCTTGAGAACAGCCCAGGGATTTCACACAATTTGGGAAAACTAATGCAAATGACGTTGTACAATAGCCACTGGAAACCTTCAAATGGGAATGCAACAATGCCCAGTCACAGTTTTGTTCCATCAAGGACTATGAAAGTTGTATATTGTCCTCATTAGTCAGTAGAGGCTAAGGACATCCTGTACATATACTTCAGGAGATGCCTCCAGAACCCAGCAAATATATACTACAAAATCTGAGCTGCCAGAACTAAGGTTAAGTTAGAATACTAAAGTAAATCCTTCATCTTTCGCATACTGAGGTCTTCCACTGAAATTAGGAGTGACTTTCTTTGTGCCAAAAGTCACTTGAAATATGTAGGAGAACTAAAGGAAGTTCAGCTGAAGAGAGAGTAGTGTGAATGGTGCGTATAGGAATCTACTTACAACAGGAACAGCATAGTAACTCATTGTTCAATTTACAAACTGGACATGTATGGTGCTCCAAAGAAATTTACTGAACAATATTCAACTAGGAGAAAGTGAGGTCTGCAGATGCTGGAGATCAGAGTTGAAAAGTGTGGTGCTGGAAAAACACAGCCTGTCAGGAAGCATCCAAGGAGCAGGAGAATCGACATATAATGAACATTATGACTGTAACTACTCTCCTCTCTGACCTATCAGTTTCACCCCCACCTTCATCTGCCTATTGCATTCCCAGCTACCTTTCCCCAGCCCCAGCCTCCTCCCATTTATCTCTCAGCCACCTTGGCCCACAAGCCTCATTCCTGATGGAAGGGCTTATGCTTGAAACATCGATTTGCCTGCTCCTCGGATGCTGCCTGACCGGCTGTGCTTTTCCAGCACCACACTTTCTGACTTTGAACAATATTCAAGCATGATATTGCAAACAAAAAAACCCATAAATTTTCTGATGTTTTACATTAAAGGCTTTTACTTGTACTATACACAGTAAGTTGTTTATGGTGTTGCTGATGTCATTTGATGAATACTAGCCTTTTCTTTTTAAATCCAAAGACATGCTTTGTCATTAAATTCATAAAAATGCATTATTACTTTTTAACATTGTCATTTCACAAAGTGCAAAACAACTCAATGTCTTCCAGTACTACATTTGTTACAGTTATAATGTTCATTACATGTCTTTCATACAGGCCATGGGACTTTTCAGTTTCCAGCCTGTCAATGTACTATGTACAAAGGCCTTGGGACAGTAGCCTTTCCCCATTGTACCTTTCTGGTAGTTGCCCCAAGCTTTACTGCTTCCCATAGCACACAGTCATGAACATTGGTCTGCAATATTGTTGTCATGGACAACTCACTGAATTAGAAAATCCAAACATTTTGGGCAGACAAATGAACATTTTTCACTGAGGTAATGGTCCTCCACCTCCAACTGATTTTCTCTGTCTGTATACCTGACGGAATAGCCGATGGAGCACAGGACCACGGAGCAGCATGCGCTGAACCTCAATAAAAACACTGCATCTTTCTCCAGAACTGCTTTGCAAAAGCATTATTCGTCCTTTCTCCAGAACAGCCATCTTTAGAATGACAAATGGTGGGTAGAGATTCCAGGCTCACAAGAAGAAACTGGTAAGACATTCCTTCTTATCAAGTGACCAAGCTATGTCTTGGATATTTGTTT
Organism: Chiloscyllium punctatum; assembly: GCF_047496795.1. NCBI lineage: Eukaryota > Metazoa > Chordata > Chondrichthyes > Orectolobiformes > Hemiscylliidae > Chiloscyllium > Chiloscyllium punctatum. Next base: position 43,974,459 of record NC_092746.1, on the reverse strand, counting down.
GAAAGTTATAGTGAGGAGGAATTGTACCAAATGGTCCAGCTCATGAAAACATCTGACAAAATCCACTATCTTTTCTTTTTCATTCAGTCTGAGGAATGTTACACTGCCATGGTCCTCAAAGATATTTTCCTGTATAGAATCCTTCAGGAGGAATAGATGACTCAGCGCAATCCAACTGTGGCAACATGGCCAAGCTTGTCTTTTGCAATAAGAGACAGATAAAAGATTGAATCATTGCGGGTATATGAAGGTCTATACACAGTGTAATCAAGGTTGAGATAGATTTTTAATCAGAAGGGGAATCAAGGGATATAGATAAAATGCAGGAAAGTGAAGTTGAGGATTATCAGATTAGTCATGATCTCATTGAACAATGGAGCAGAATTGATGGTTTGAATGGTCTATTTCTGCTCCTAAATCTTATAGTCTTATCTGAGTCCCATACGGTCAATGCCTTATTCGGAGATCTCCAGTCTGATCTTAAAGCTTTTCATTTTTAATTCCTTTGAGAACTTACCTTATACAATGGAAAAGTACAAACAAGATTCCTTGCTAAGTACTAATATTTCAATCATATTTTGCTTAAGAGGCCATTAAATCTCTGACATAAACTTATCACTGCAAAGTAAATAGGATTGCTGGTGCTGGTCCTTTCAAATATTTCCAGATTAAAGCAACATTCTGTGGAACAGGATGTGTACTGGAATGAATGTATCTCTTTAGAAATAGCAGGAAGCAATATTGTGGTTTCCCCTGTTTTCTTCCTTGTTATTAGTGAGTGATTACTAGCCTGTTTGGCACCTCCCCAATATTCTAAGCATAATTTATTCTTCCTGCCTTGACATCATCTAAAATGCACAAAAAACTCATCAGCATGCTGCTGGAAAATTTATTTGCAATTGCTTTGGGATCTGCAATGTCCCAAAAAAATTAACAGACACACTCTGTTTTCACCATCCTAAGTGCTAAGTCTAAATGAATTGGTAACAAGGTACATTTAAGATTTAAATCTGAGTTTATCTGGATGGTGAAGCTATAATAAAATCATGTTACCTCCAGAACACAAACACCTGACTCCTCAATTAATTTGTACAGACACTGGTTAGATGTTTGGTTTTCAATACTTATTATAGTGAGGATATTAGAAAAGGCACAGTGAATAATTACCGTAATCATGCCAGAAAAATAAGTTAAAGTTATGAAATCTGCAAAATTGTTTTTTTGCCAAATATCTATGTGTATTTATATGTTGGACTTGAAATACTAACGCTGTTTTACTGTCCACTGTTGGTAGAGACCTGCTGAGATTCTCCTTTTTGGTTCTAATTTCAAGTCTTCAGCATCTGCAGTATTTTGCTATTTTTGAAAAATTAGTCTCTTTTTCTGCAAAACAGAGAAAATTAAAGACACATCTAATTGAGGTTTTGAGAAGGTAAGCAGCGAAAGTTTGTTTCCATAAGCTGACAAATTTGTGATATCGAGACACAGGCTTAAAGTTATCACTCGATGAATATCAAAGGAAACTTATAAGATTTTCTTTCCTCACTATGAACATAAACTGTTACAGAAGCAATCGAGACAGACATTATGAATGATTGATTTTATTGTCAGGTGTATTTTACAGTAAGTACACAATAAAATAAGAATGAAGAGCTTTCATTTGTTGCCACGACTCTGTCATTTCGAATAATTTAAGAATAAAGAAAAACAAAAATATAGCTTAAGGAGACAATATCAGCCCTGAGCCACCTTGTCATCATTTACTGCCATCCCTCCTCCATCGCTTTGCCAATATCTGCTCAGGACCCAACCAACAAAGTCGCCAATCCTCAGGCACCATCTTTGTCACAGGGCCAATTCTCCTCCGCCACTGCCTCACCACCACCTGTGCTGGACCAACCTACATCAGATTCAGATCTCTCATCACTGTCTCTATGATGCCCTGCTGCCACCTCTTCGTTGTCACCAGTGTTGGATCCAACCAATGTGAATCACCGATCCTCAGATGCCATCTTTGCTCCTGGGCCTACCTCGTTGATGTCAGCTCTGGCGCTGTAGCAGCTGCCAATTCTGATGCCAGGTCCTGAGCTCTCCCCAGAAAAGTAAATAAGGGCTCAGTGGAGTCCCCACTGGACCTCTTCGCCTCTGTGCTGGACTAATTCAAGGTCTGCACAGGGCCCACGCAATGTTTATTGTGGGCTTGCTTGAGGTCTACCCTGGGCTCTTGCTGCTGCCGATGCTGTCCAAACTCAACAGAAGAGGTGAGTAAAAGTATAGAAAGAAAAGAAACAAGAGAAGAGAGACAAATAATGAAAAAAAAGCGATCAGAGCAGATGAGCTCCAGCTCAGGAACCCTACTCCTGATGCCAGCTTGATCTCTCTCTCTCTCTCTCTCTTCCATCTGCCTCTCTTTCTCTCTCTCCTCTGAAAGAAACTGGGTAAGTATTTCAAAATAACGAGCTGAAATGAATATGTAGAAGTGAGTAGAAAGTAAACAGTTTCAAGTTAAGCACTGATTTCACTATAGTGAACTAAATGGCTTGTTCTGTTCTCATTGCCATGTATCTGGTACTGCATATGACATTCATATATTAGATATTGGCTTACCTGCGAAATGGCGTAATCCATCTTCCAAGTTCAAGATTGCAGAATGAGCTGCTGTGCATACAGCACACATACAGCTGAACTGTGTGATCCCAATGGGGACAAGTTTCATCTTTTGTTCCAGGGCATGACAATGAAGCATCAAGTTCCAAATGGTCATATGAATACAGATCTAAGGAAACCAGAAACAGCTAACTTCAATATCATTTGTTACCATTATATGCATATTTAAATTTCAACTTGCTGATCTTCTCATTTATGCTAATAGTTTCAATGCATCAAAAATATCTCTGTTGAGAAGCAAGCATGAAAGTGCAATCTGCACTAACACAAAAAAATGATTTTGTCAATTCCAAACAAAGTAAATAAATACAAAAGCCAACTAAGGGAAAAAGTTTCAAAATCACAAGGTTACAAATGGAATGATTTAAAGATAGTTATTGGACAAAAGACAAAGTGCAGAGAATGGAGTTGTAATATTCACATGTTCTGTGCTAAAAAGTAAAGAAAGATTGAGAGATTTTACACAACCAGATAAAAGAAGAAATATCTTCTTTTCATTGCACACTGTTGTCTTAATCTATGAGCTCAGTTTACAAAAACTGTCAACTCCAAATCCTCCATTTCCATCCAAGTAGGTAGGTAAGAAATGGGAAAGTGTTGGACCTTGCTGCGTGAAGCAGCAGTCTTGTGGATCTCAAGCCATCTAAACTGCATCTGACCCCAAATCCAGTCTTACAATCATCTGGCAGTCTGCGACAGTGGCCTAAAACAGTTGTTAGGCACATTATATATGCAAATCACTAGCTTACTACCTGTTTTAAGAATATTCCTACTTTTCCTTCATTAACATCAACAGCAATTGGGATAGGTTTTGCCAACAATGCTCATATCCCATGCAAAGATAAATAAAACACATTCCCTGGTTGTTGTACGTCTTCCCCTCCACAACTCTTGACTAAGCTTAGGGATGCTTCTCATAAGAATACTGACCCTTCTGCAATGGGACAGTCATCTCCAGAAGGATGACAGGACTGGTAATTTGCCCAAGGTGTTGAAATGAGGCTCAATGCCCAACCTATGGGAAGCTTTGAACCACCTGCTTTATGCACACACAGTTGTTGAAATGAACCGTAACAATTTAAGATGCAATCAGTATTTTTTCGAATGGAATCTTTAGTCTGCTACTACCTTTTTATTCTTGCGCACAACAGATATAGTCTAAGGCTTTGCCTTTCTCATTAACATGTCTTTCTGTAGTTCTTACACACAAACAAACAGTAATCAATCAAAAACTAAGTATATCTAATGCATGTATTTATGATCTGTCATCCTTCTTAAACAGTAATTATCATCTGTGCAGTCCCAAGGCAGATGTTTTTCCATTTGTAGCATTGATCACAAAGCTTTACACATCTGCAAAGAAAATAAATTATCACTCTATTATAATATTCTGATAAATCAAGCCATAATTATACAGCCTGTTTCTCCTCAGGTCAATTAATGGGTTTCATGTTAGCCATTAACCTCCAAAAAAAATGAAAGCATAACTAGTTCATATGCAATGCTAAATTCAACATCATTCAAAATCAATCCATGCAAACCATCGTTAATACAAACATGTAAGCTATCAGCAACTTGTATTATTCTAAACCACCATCTCTACCTATACAAGTCCTACACTGCTGTATACTGCTCCTACAAACATTCTATAAAATAACCATTCAATGTCTCATGCCAAAAACTCTTCCTCAATCTACTACCTCATTGAAACTCTTCAAAAATGACATTTAGCCTTCTACCCAGTCTGATTTATTCCCTTTGTTTGTTTGGCCTCGTACAATATCCATTTCATATTTCCTATTCTTGAACAGAGTTACTCATTGGTAAAAACTCAGATCACAAACCAAACTGAATTGATAGAGATGAAATTTGTTGCAGCATCGAGTTATACTGAGCCTTTTTAACCAGTCACAAGTTCTTGTGGAGGAATATATAGGTAAATACTATGCTTGTATCAAGCAAGAGACAAGGCGGCAGTCCTGCATGAACTACCACAGCTTAACAAAAGGGACAAATAAAACATAAGAATGTGCAGGCAGAATAAGTCAATATATGGCATCATTGGGGGTAAGGTACTGACTTGGATTGAAAATTGACAGGAAGCAAAGAGTAGTGATAAACAGGTCCCTTTCGGAATGGCAGGCGGTGACCAGTGGGGTACCACAAGGTTTGGTGCTAGGACCACAGCTGTTTACAATATACTTTAATGATATAGATGAAGGCATTAAAAGTAATACGAGCAAATTTGCTGATGACACAAAGCTGGGTGGCAGGGTGAAATGTGAGGAGTATGTTACGAGAACATAGCGTGACTGGGACAGGCTAGGTGAGTGGACGGATGCATGGCAGAATCAGTTTAATGTGGATAAATGTGTGGTTATCCACTTTGGAGGCAAGAACAGGAAGGCAGATTACTATCTAAATGCACTAAGCAAAAGTGAGTACTGCAGATGCTGGAAGTCAGAGTCTAGATTAGAGTGGTGCTGGAAAATCACAGCTGGTCAGGCAGCATTCGAGGAGCAGAAAAATCTATATTTCGGGCAAAAGCCATTCATCAGGACTGACGGCAGGGAGCATCCAGGGTGGAGAGATAAATGGGAAGGATGTAGGGCTGGGGAGACGGTAGCAAAAAGTACAATAGGTAAATGGGGGCGGGGATGGAGGTGATAGGTCAAAGAGGAGGGTGGAGCTGATAGGTGGGAAGGGAGATTGGCAGGTAGGACAGGTCATGAGGATTGTGCTGAGCTGGAAGGTTGGAATTGGGGTAAGGTGGGAGAAGGGGAAATGAGGAAACTACTGAAGTCCACATTGATGCCATGGGGTTGAAGTCCTCCAAGGAGGAAGATGAAGCGTTCTTCCTCCAGGCGTCGGGTCGTAAGGGAATGGCAGTGGAGGAGGCCCAGGACCTGCATGTCCTCAGCAGAGTGGGAGGGGGAGATGAAATGTTTGGTCACGGGGTGGTGAGGTAGACTGGTGCGGGTGTCCTGGAGATGTCCCCTAAAGCGCTCTGCGAGAAAGCGTCCAGTCTCCCAACGTGTGAGGTCCCGGGTTGTGGGCGGCACGGTAGCACAGTGGTTAGCACTGCTGCCTCACAGTGCCAGAGACCCGGGTTCAATTCCAGAGACCCAGGTTCAATTCCCGCCTCAAATTCCCGACTGTGTGGAGTTTGCACATTCTCCCCGTGTCTGTGTAGGTTTCCTCCGGGTGCTCCGGTTTCCTCCCACAGTCCAAAAATGTGCAGGTTAGGTGAATTGGCCATGCTAAATTTAGGAGCAGGGGTAAATGGGTCTGGGTGGGTTGCGCTTCAGTGGGTCGGTGTGGACTTGTTGGGCCGAAGAGCCTGTTTCCACACTGTAAGTAATCTAATCTAATCTAAAAAATGTAGAGGAGACTGCATCGGGAGCAACGGATACAATTAATGACATTGGGGGATGTGCATGTTTATGGCCCCAGCTATGCCTGTCTCTTTGTTGGCTACATAGAACAGTCCATCTTCCGTAGTTACACCGGCACCACTCCCCACCTCTTCCTCCGCTACATTGATGACTGCATTGGCGCCACCTCGTGCGCCTGTGAGGAGGTTAGCAGTTCATCAACTTCACCAACACATTACACCTCAACCTTAAATTCACCTGGACCATCTCTGACACCTCCCTCCCCTTCCTGGACCTCTCCGTCTCCATCAATGACAACCGACTTGACACTGACATTTTCTACAAACCCACTGACTCCCACAGCTGGATTACACCTCTTCCCACCCTACCTCCTGCAAAAATGCTATCCCGTATTCCCAATTCCTCTGCCTCCGCCGTATCTACTCCCAGGAGGACCAGTTCCACCACCGAACACACCAGATAGCCTCCTTCTTTAAAGACTGCAATTTTCCTGCCCAAGGGGTTGAAGATGCCCTCCAACGCATCTCATCCACATCCCACACCTCCGTCCTCAAACCCCACCCCTCCAACTGTAACAAGGACAGAACCCCCCCCCAGTCCTCACCTACGACCCTACCAATCTTCGCATAAACCGTATCATCCACCGACATTTCTGCCACCTACAAACGGACCCCACCACCAGGGATATATGTCCCTCCGCAAAGCCCGTTCTCTCCGTGACTACCTGGTCAGGTCCACACCCATCAACAACCCACCCTCCCCTGCTGGCACCTTCCCCTGCCACCACCCGAATTGCAAAACTTGCGCCCACACGTCCCCCCCTCACCTCCATCCAAGGCCCCAAAGGAGCCTTCCACATTCATCAAAGTTTCACTTGCACATCCACCAATGTCATTTATTGTATCTGTTGCTCCCGATACGGTCTCCTCTACATTGGGGAGACTGGGCGCCTTCTCACAGAGCGCTTTAGGGAACATCTCCAGGACACCCACACTAGTCTACCTCACCATCCCATGGCCAAACATTTCATCTCCCCCTCCCACTCAGTCGAGGACATGCAGGTCTTGGGCCTCCTCCACCGCCACTCCCTCACCACCCAATGCCTGGAGGAAGAACGCCTCATCTTCTGCCTCGGAACACTTCAACTCCAGGGCATCAATGTAGACTTCACCAGTTTCTTCATTTCCCCTCCTCCCACCTTATCCTAGTTCCAACCTTCCAGCTCAGCACAATCCTCATGACCTGTCCTACTTGCCAATCGCCCTTCCAACCTATCCGCTCCACCCTCCTCTCTGACCTATCACCTTCACCCCACCCCCATCCACCTATTGTATTTTTTGCTACCGTCTCCCCAGCCCCACCCCCCTCCCATTTATCTCTCCACCCTGGAGGCTCCCTGCCTTCAGTCCTGATGAACGGCTTTTTCCCGAAACGTCAATTTTCCTGCTCCTCGGATGCTGCCTGGCTGGTTGTGCTTTTCCAGCACCACTCTAATGTGTACTATCTAATTGGAGTCAAGTTAGGTAAAGGGAAAGTACAATGAGATCTAAGGTGTTCTTGTACATCAGTCAATGAAAGCAAGCATGCAGGTACAGCAGGTAGTGAAGAAAGCTAATGGCATGCTGGCCTTCGTAACAAAAGGAATTGAGTATAGGAGCAAAGAGGTCCTTCTGCAGCTGTACAGGGCCCTGGTGAGACCGTACCTGGAGTATTGTGTACTGTTTTGGTCTCCAAATTTGAGGAAGGACATTCTGGCTATTGAGGAAGTGCAGCATAGGTTCACAAGGTCAATTCCTGGAATGGCGGGACGATCATATGTTGAAAAATTGAAGCGACTGTACTCATATACACTTGAGTTTAGAAGGATGAGAGGGGATCTGATTGAGACGTACAAGATTATTAAAGGATTGGACACTCTGGAGGCAGGAAGCATGTTTCCGCTGATGGGTGAGTCTAGCACCAGAGGACACAGTTTAAAAATAAGGGGTAGGCCATTGAGAATAGAGTTGAGGAGAAAACTCTTCATCCAGAGAGTGGTGGATATATGGAATGCTCTTCCCCAGAAGGCAATGGAGGCCAAATCTCTGAATACTTTCAAGGAAGAGATGGATAGAGCTCTTAAAGATAGTGGAATCAAGGGTTACGGGAATAAGGCAGGAACAGGATACTGATTGTGGATGATCAGCCATGATCATAATGAATGGTGGTGCTGGCTCCAAGGGCTGAATGGCCTACTCCTGCACCTATTGTCTATTTACAACATCTTTCAAGTGGGAGATGCTGTGGTCTTGGAAAAGGCCAATTGATTAAAACCCAGTACAAAACTAATGGGTAGTTATCATATTAGAGAGAGGTCTTTTTACTCAAATAAAGCATTGACTTTAAATTTAATTTTGCATTAAAATTATTCAAAAGTTAGACTTTGAGCATTGAGATGTCATTATTTGAATTAGATAAGTTATGGAGAATGAGAACACCAAACTGGTTACATCAGCACAGAATCATGAATATTCAGGAGAAGTTGCTTTTTCCTAGAGATCCTCAGAATAATTTGCCAAAACCTGCAGAAGATGCAGATGCACTGCAAATGTTCCTGAGGAAGCTGATATCAATGTCAACTAACCCAAACTGGATGCTCGGAATCCTGAATCTTGTCTTCATTTTTTTTTTAGATTAGATTCTCTACAGTGTGGAAACAGGCCCTTCGACCCTCCGAAGAGTAACCCACTCAGACCCATTCCCACTAACTAATGCACCTAACTTTACAGGCAATTTAACATGACCAATTCACCTGACCTGCACATTTTTGGACTGAGGGGGGAAACCGGAGCACCCGAAGGAAACCCACACAGACACAGGGAGAATGTGCAAACTCCACACAGTCGCCCGAGGCTAGAATCGAAAACTCTTAGTTTAATCACTTTTTGGGCTGGTAAAGAATGGCTTTTTAAAACAAAACTTGTGCTCCTACTTTTCTCAGGAAATTACATGGTTACCGGTGGGTAGGGAGCATTGGGATGTTGGCTAGTTTCAACATGGCTGAAAGAAAGACTCAATGATTCAGCTGTTTTCACTCTTTATACGATTATATATTTGCTTGTTTTTGGAATACTATTACAACATGCAAATGAGAAAAATATATTATTTGTTGCAATGGATGGGCAATAAATGCTAGCCATGTCAATTACATCCATGAGCTATGAATAGATAAGAAGGCAAAACAATATTTTAGCAACAAGTGCTAGCCACCAGTATTTAACATTTCAAAACCTTCTGAAAGTCATCGATCACAAAGCAACTTCTTACTGTTGGAAATCCAATCTCTGGAACAAAACAATTCCTATTGTTCTGTTCTGTGGCTCAAACCTGCCTCATATTCCAGGCTCACAAGGTGAGGTTGAGGAGAGGAGCTTTTTTGTTTTATTCACTTACAAAATGTGGATGTGACTGCTGGGTCAGCATTTATTGCCCACCTCTAGATGTTCTTGAGAAGGTGGTGGTGAGTTGCTTTCCTAAACTTCCTAGTCCATTTCATATAACTAACAATGCTGTTTGAGAGGGAGTTTCAGGACTTCAAACCAAAACACTGAAGGAATGATGATATATTTTCTGAGTGGCTGTATAGGATGTGCTGAAGAGCAAAACTTGTTCATGACATTTGACAGCTGCATGACCTTGAATGAGTCCTGTGAACATTCCTGTACTTGCCGAAGATTGCCTGTTTCCTGCATTTGCTTTTCAGTACTGGCAGTTTTATATACTGTATAAGACAGCGAATTTTATTGCAAGTTGTCAGACTTCACTTTGGACCAGAATCACGAACGGTTCCAGTCCAGCATCGATCGAGGGGACCCCAATGTGCAGGAGGGCATGAGACTCATTGCTTTCTTTTCCTTCCTTTTTCATCTTCATTTACTACTTAATAAATGCTCATATATAAGCAAATTGCTGTTGTCGAGTCTTCTCTTAACTACATTTAACCACATCTGAAAAGAACTGCTTGGACACTCCCCGTGATCCAATACCGTGGTTTGGAGGAGAACCTAATGGTTGTGCTGTTCCCATGTATCTGCTTATCCTCTAGGTAGTAGTTTGGAAGATGTTGTCTAAGGAGCCTTATTGAATGCTTGCAGTGCATCTTGTAAATCATATATATATTGCTGCTACTGAGCATCAATGGTAGAAGAAGAGAATGCTTTATTTTCTGCCAAGCAAGTGGGTTACTTTGTCTTAGGTGGTGTCAGGCTGCTTGAGTGTGTGGAATTGCAATTGGAGAATATTCTATCTCTAGTATCTTGTGTACAGTGAATGGGCTTTTAGGAGTCAGGTGAATTACTCACTGAAGCATTCCTAGCCTCTGATTTGCACTTGTAGCCACAGTATTAAATGGTTAGTCTAGTTCTGGTCAATGGTAATCGCACAATGTTGATAGTGGAGTTTCAGTCATGGTTACAACATTGAATGTCAAGGAGCAGCGGTTACATTATCTTTCATTGGAGATGATCATTGTGTGACATTTATGTAGTGTCAATGTTAGTTACCACATTTCAGCCCAAGTCTAGATATTTTCCAGTCTTGCTGCATTCAGGCACAAACTGCTTCAATATTTGAGGAGTTGTGAATAATACTCAACACTCTGAAATCATCGGTGACCATTCCTACTTCTGATCTTATTACTGACCAACAACTTGCTGAGATTGCCAGCAGAAATTCAAGGCTTAGCCTTGTTATAAAAGTCAATCTAAAGTGATTTAGGTGAAATTGATAGCTTATTGGTAATTATAAATTAAGAATTTCACATTTTACCACAGTTACAATGACCATACTATCCACAGGTATTAAACTGAATATTAACATTGACTAAATTAAAACCAAAAGAACCGCAGATACTGTAAATCGGAAACAAAACATAAATTGCTGGAAAAGCTCAGCAGAACTGGCAGCATCTGTGAAAAGAAGTCAGAGTTAACGTTCTGGGTCCAGTAACCTTTGCTCAGAACTCAGTTCTGGGTCACCAGACCCCAAGCATTAACATTGATCACTTCAGACAAAAGAAAATGCAAGAAAAATCCATTGTATTATTGTGTGTCATAGGTGACTACATGGTCCAGTGGTTTGACAGGCTGGAGCAGCTAGTCTTTACATGAAGGTGAAAAATTAGACATAATGATGGAAAACTGGCAACCTCACAACTCGTCCAGTGACTTCAAGCCATGTCCTCCAACAGAGGCGATATCAAATGACAAAAACATCTATCCAAATGACATATTCACATATGGCAACAATAATCAAATTATATTTCACAACAAAGGCTAAACTCCACTGATATATGGAAATGTAAGGAGGTCAATAAAAAAAATGAGCAGGCAGTTGGGAAGAGACCATAAGACCTTAAGACATAGGAGCAGAAGTAAGGCCATTCGGCCCATCGAGTCCACTCCGCCATTCGATCATGGCTGATGGGCATTTCAACTCCACTTACCCGCATTCTCCCCGTAGCCCTTAATTCCTTGTGACATCAAGAATTTATCCATTTCTGCCTTGAAGACATTTAGCGTCCCAGTCTCCACTGCACTCTGTGTCAATGAATTCCACAGGCCCACCACTCTCTGGCTGAAGAAATGTCTCCGCATTTCTGTTCTGAATTTACCCCCTCTAATTCTAAGGCTGTGTCCACGGGTCCTAGTCTCCTCGCCTAACGGAAACAATTTCCTAGCGTCCACCCTCTCCAAGCCATGTATTATCTTGTAAGTTCTATTAGATCTCCCCTTAATCTTCTAAACGCCAATGAATACAATCCCAGGATCCTCAGCCGTTCCTCATATGTTAGACCTGCCATTCCAGGGATCATCCGTGTGAATCTCCGCTGGACACGCTCCAGTGCCAGTATGTCCTTCCTGAGGTGTGGGGACCAAAACTGGACACAGTACTCCAAATGGGGCCTAACCAGAGCTTTATAAAGTCTCAGTAGCACAACGGTGCTTTTATTTTCCAACCCTCTTGAGATAATTGACAACATTGCATTTGCTTTCTTAATCACGGACTCAACCTGCATGTTTACCTTTAGAGAATCCTCAACTAGCACTCCCAGATCCCTCTGTACTTTGGCTTTACGAATTTTCTCACCGTTTAGAAAGTAGTCCATGCTTCTATTCTTTTTTCCAAAGTGCAAGACCTCGCATTTGCTCACATTGAATTCCATCAGCCATTTCCTGGACCACTCCTCCAAACAGTCTAGATCCTTCTGCAGCCTCGCCACTTCCTCAGTACTACCTGCCTGTCCACCTAACTTTGTATCATCGGTGGTGACATCACTGGACCATTAACTTAGAAGCCAAGTCCAATGTGCTGGGTTCAAATTCCACCATCACAATTAATGGGATTTAAAATTCAATTAATAATTCTGGAATTAGTAGTCTGAGTAATGGGGACCATGAAAACATTTGACAATTGCTGTAAAAAAAAAAGGCTGGTTCACTAATGTCCTCTCAGCAAGAAAATCTATCATTCTTACTTGGTCAGGCCGACATGTGACCCCAGACCCACACAAATATCATTAGCTCATAGCCACACTCTTAAATGCCCTAGCAAGACATTCAATTCAGTAGCAACTAGGGATGGGCAATAAATGATAGCCTTGCCAGAAATATCCACACATCACAAAATACACCGTGACACCAGTGTTCAGGACAATCCAATCTTTTTGATAAACTGTCCACTATGTCTTACTGGTCCTGGATGTATAGTTGCACAAGCTCTAGATATAACATCTAACACAAGTGCAGCACTTTCTTGGCAGCATTATTCTGCCTGGGTTGTTACCTTCAGCAATTCCAGTTAATAGCTTTAGTGGCAGCAAGCCAAGTGTAAACTATTAATTTATACACAACCTCTAGATCAAATACAAAGACTGCAGAGGACATAAAGTGACGTATTTTGAGACTGCATGTGCTAAGGGGTAATTGTCAGGAAGCTGCCACTTTGTAACATCTAGCAAATAACACAATGGTCAATTAGCCATATTACTAATGACAGCCGTTACATTTTATAATAGAGGGTTAGATGTCAGTATTAAATTCTCTATGGGCATTACTCATAGACCAATTTTGCTGCCGTGTAATGTGGTTACTGTCTATAAAGCCATTTCAGTTTTAATTATACTCTTCACCTTGCTAAGTGGCAGTATAATGAACCTAGAGAAAACTGTAATTTCTCTGAAAAATGTTTCTCCTTAAACATTGAACAGAGAAAGCAAATGATTCCATTAAATTCTGATCTAAATCTTATGTTTAATCTTGTCTCCAGGTCGATTCTTTAACCAATGTTTCTATTTACCCTGTTCTCAAACTTCCCAACTTTTAAACATGCAATTACATTGACACATGATCATTAGTGTTCTATTGAGAAATATCCTAATTTAGAGGTCTTTCTTCATATTTATATTTTCTTATATTTTTGGACCAGGATTGTAGAGTTGAAAATTTGAGCTAGAAAAAGTATAGCAGATGATCAGGAAAATCCCATTGAAATATATTCCTTAATATCCACTTACATCTAGGATTCAGTTTTATCAACCTATCTCCTCATTGAATACTTCTAAAAATCATTTTGAAATAAATATTAAAACTGATCTATAATAGACTTAAAACACTTAATTTTCCAAGGGAAAGTTGCACATAGTTTCTTTGCATTTCTTTCAAAGCAGAGACTGACATAATCATTTCACATAGCCACTCCTCTGTCACAGAAAACTTTCTAATTCGTAACTTATTTGAAGTAAGATACGTTTTGAACTTGTATACTTCAGGTTAAGTGGTTTAATTTCATTTTCATTATCCATGCTTTTCAGCATGTTGAAGATCTGACTATTACCTGCATTTTACAAAGGAGTACAGAATAATTCCAGGAAACGATGGACAGGTTCGCATGATAGGAAAGATATTGGAATAGAAAAGCATCTAGAAACCAAACAGTTAGTCGAAATTTCAAAAGGGAATGTCATCTGTTACCAACCTTAGCAAATTATTGGAAGAAGCAAGATAAAGAGCAGAGAAGGATAATGGAGAAGACATAATGTGTTTGGACTTTCAAAATGCCTTCAAAAGTGCCACAAGTAGCTGTGTGTCTAAATTCAGGATATGTAGACTCAGAAGACAGCAGTAGAACAGACAGCAATTTAGCTATAAAACAAAACAGAGATTAATGGTTAATGACAGCTCCTCGGGTTGATAAAAAGGGGAAGTGATATTCCACAGGGATCAGTACTGATAGCAGTGCTTCTTGTAATTCATAATAATGATTTGACTCGTGGAATAAGAAATCAATACTAACCTTGAGCACAGTTAACACAATGGAAGCACATGATAAAATACAAGATGTTAATAGACTTACAAAATGTGTGTTTAATTGGCAAAGTAATTTCAAGACAGGCAAATGTGAGGTGATATAGTTGGAAAGGAATACTAAGGAGATGGAAATATTAAGAGACACAGGGACGTATAGGAACAAATAGATTGAGAAATAAAGATTTAAACATTGTGACACAAAATGTAAACAAAGTGACACATTTTAATTAAGTCCATTAAATGAAGAAAACAAAATACCTATTTCTGGAGGAATTGGACTGAAAAAAAGAATTAAATAAAAACAGCAAATATTTAGGACAGAATCTGAACATGTCAGAGAAGGGGAAGATGGCGTTGTGATTCTTCAATATGAAGGTCCTGGTTGAGGGCATGGATCAAAGAAGAGGTATCCTCTCCCTAGAGCACAGGTAGAGGAGGCCAGCCCACCAGACCCATGTAGCCTGGTCCAGGTTTGTCACCCAGGTCAGTGCCATGTCTACTGCATAGGGGAATGACCAGCATTAAGAAGGTGAATGACTATCTCTATTCCACTAAGGTAAGTGACACACACTTCTTTCTTCTACATCACACTAATTCCATATCTTCATACTTCACATATCTCCCAACGACACTCATGCTTTGCTACTCTGACCTCTAATGGTAATATCTCCCTCATTTACTCTCATGCCCACCAATTTCCCATACCACTGACCTGGAATAGTCTCTGCACTGCCTCCCCACCTACCCAAGACACCTTCTAACCACCTGCAGAAACAGTTGTGCTACCCATAATCAACACTCTTAACTCCTCATGCGCATATGCCAAGCCATTCACATCCCAGCAACTGAATAAGTTCCATTCTTCATTCCATCACAAATCTCAAATTAACCCCTCGGTCAGTGTAATTCTTTGCACACCATTTCTAACCACTGGGCATGACACCCGCCCTTGCTTTTGTTCTGTAGCTATCATCAGGATGTCTACCACTACTATGGAAAGACATGCAGTTGCACCAGATGCCTTTCCTCAACCTCTAGGGAGGAGAGCACGGAGGTATCAGAATAAGCATTGGCAAAGCTGTCTCCAGTAGCCCAGACAGGCTCCGAAACTGTGGGAACATTAGCATTAGAGAGTTTTGGTGCACAATCTGGTGCACTGTGACAACCATCAGATAGGGATTAGGATACTTTTGTCGAGGGCTGTCCGGTTACTTTGCTTAAGAGATGGGCCAAGGATAGGCCATCAAGTCCGGACACAGTAACAAAGCGGATGGGGATCAACAAGGAGGGGCTCCTGCAGTGAGAAGAAGAGTTGGGAGACTATTACTTCAGTGGCATAATCCTGTCTCCTTGTGGGGAAGGGGCACATCAAATGCTCACCAGACTCATCATCCTATGTCAACATGCCCTCAGTCCTGAGGTTCAGGAGCCAATACCCTGGACTGGTTTGGGAGGCAGCCCTTGACTTATTGTTCTGGAACTTTTGACTGATGGGGAGAACTACTTCCCTGAGACTTGGTTGCTTGCTTGCTGCACATATAATGTGTTTGCTGTGTAAACAGCTGGCACATGGTGCAGATATGAGATTGACATAGCACACTGCCATACAGCAAGAGCCACACCTCCTTACCTGAGGAATGCTGATTAGCAAAGCGAGTGGAGTGGATAGCTGGAAAAGGGGATAGGCAGGTAGGACAAGTCCGGACAAGTCATGGGGACAGTGCTGAGCTGGAAGTTTGGAACTAGGGTGAGGTGGGTTAAGGGGAAATGAGGAAACTTGAAGTCCACATTGATGCCCTGGGGTTGAAGTGTTCCAAGGCGGAAGATGAGGTGTTCTTCCTCCAGACGTCTGGTGGTGAGGGAGCGGCGGTGAAGGAGGCCCAGGACCTCCATGTCCTCAGCAGAGTGGGAGGGGGAGCTGAAATGTTGGGCCACGGGGCGGTGTGGTTGATTGGTGCGGGTATCCCAGAGATGTTCCCTAAAGCCCTCTGCTAGGAGGCGCCCAGTCTCCCCAATGTAGAGGAGACCACATCGGGAGCAAAGGATACAATAAATGATATTAGTGGATGTGCAGGTAAAACTTTGATGGATGTGGAAGACTCCTTTAGGGCCTTGGATAGAGGTGAGGGAGGAGATGTGGGCGCAGGTTTTACACTCCCCCTCCCACTCTGCCAAGGACATGGAGGTCCTGGGCCTCCTTCACTGCCGCTCCCTCACCACCAGACGCCTGGAGGAAGAACGCCTCATCTTCCGCCTTGGAACACTTCAACCCCAGGGCATCAATGTGGACTTCAAAGATATCAAGGGTAGGACAGAGAAGATAGTAACAGACTGCTTCCAACCATTGAAGGGTCCACTTATACAGGAAAAGGCATCTTTGTATTATTGATTAGTTTGTCCCTATTAGAGAGTTATAAAATTAATCCCTAAATGTTATTAGTTTAATAGACAATTTAAGGAATATTACTGAGAATTTTGTGCATCTGTAGTCGGTGATAGTATTTTAAAAATTAGCAGCATAGAAAAATAGCTGTAGAAAAGATAAAGAACTTTACCTTCTGGGAGTTCCACAGTTGCTACTGCTCCTTTGTCCCCTTGCATTACAGTGTCATTGAAAACATTTTTTATGGTAGCTGGCCTCTGAAGCTTTGTATTCAAGATTTTCATATAAATGAACCTTTGAAGAAAGCAAAAAAATTATTGTTGACATGACTGGCATGATTTGACATATTTTATTTTATACTGTTTAAATCAACCTCCAACTCCTGTTGAAAGTTATGGAAATTCTTGACATTTGTGTACACACTGCTCAAAAATAAACAACCAAATGTTCAGAAAATAGATATCCACAATTCCCTGGAATTCCTATAAAAATCTATCCACAGGAAAAGAGCTCATGATAAAACTATTACATAGAAATATAGAAAATAGAAGGATTAGGCTATTCAGCCCTTTGAGCTTAGTCTGCCACTCATTTTGATCATAGTTGATCATCCAACTCAATAGTCTGATCCATACCCTTTCATCTCTTAGTCTCAAGTGCTCATATCCAATTCCTTCTTGAAATCATACAATGTATTGGTTTCGACTGCTTTCTGCGGTAGCAAATTCCACAGGCTCACCATGCTCTGAGTGAAGAAAGTACTTCTCATCTGAGTCCTAAATGGTTTACCCCATATCCTCAGACTGTGACTTTTAATTCTGGACTCTCCATCCATCAGCAACATCCTTCTCACATTTAACCCATCTAGTTTGGTTAGAACTTTTCAGATTTCTATGTGATTTTCCACTTGTTTTTCTGAATTCTAGTAAATATAATTCTAATAAATTGAACCTCTCTTCACCCCACTCCCGGCACCTTTCCCTGCCACTGCAGGAAGTGCAAAACCTGCGCCCAACCTGCCCCCCACCTCCGTCCAAGGCCCCAAAGGATCTTTCCACATCTGAGAGAAATTTATCAGTATCTCCACAAATATCATCTATTGTATCCATTGCACCCAATATGGTCTCCTCTACATTGGGGAGACAGGATGCCAACTTGCGGATCATTTCAGAGAACATCTCTAAGACACCCGCACCAAGCAACCCCATCGCCCTGTGGCTGAACGCTTCAACTCCCCCTCCCACTCCACCGGGGACATGCAGGTCCTGGGCCTCCTACATCACCAAACCCTAACCATCCATTGCCTGGAGGAAGAACACCTCATCTTCCACCTTGGGACCCTGCAACCACACTGAATTAATGTGAATTTCAGCCAGTTCCTCATTCCCCCTCCCCTCCAACTCAGCACCGTGCTTTTGACCAGTCCATCATCTCTCCCATCTATCCGCTTCACCTTCTTCTCTGACCTATCACCTTCTCCCCACCTTCATCCACCTATTGCATTCCCAACTACCTTCCCCCCAGCCCTACACCCCTCCCATTTATCTCTCAGCACCTTGGGCCACAAGTCTCATTCCTGATGAAGAGCTTATGCCCGAAACATCAACTCTCCTGCTCCTTGGATGCTGGCTGACCTGCTGTGCTTGTCCAGCACAACACTCTTGACTCTGATCTTGAGCATCTGCAGCACCCACTTTCTCCTAGTTGATTACAGGAATCAGTCTGGTAAACCTCGCTGCACAGCCTGTATAGCAAGAACCTCCTTTCTCAGATAAAGAGAGCATAACTCCACACGATATTCTAGGTGTGATCTCACTAAAGCCCTGTATAATTGCAGCGAGACATTACTGCTCCTGTACTTGAATCGTCTCACTATGAAAGCCCACACACCATTTGCCTTCTTTACTGCCTGCTGCACCAGACCCCTATCTTAACAAGGTTAGATCTCATGGAATACAAGGAGAACTAGCCATTTAGATATTGAACTGGCTTGAAGGTAGAAGAGGGTGGTGGTGGAGGATTGCTTTTCAGACTGGAGGTCTGTGACCAGTAATGTGCCACAAGAATCGGTGCTGGGTCCACTGATTTTCGTCATTTATATAAATGATTTGGATGTGAACATAGCAGGTATAGTTAGTAAGTTTGCAAATGACACAAAATTGGAGGTGGAGTGGACAGCAAAGAAGGTTATATCAGAGTACAACTGGATCTGGATCAGATAGGCCAATGGGCTGAGGAGTGGCAGAGCTTATGCTCGAAACGTCAACTCTCCTGCTCCTCGGATGCTGCCTGACCAGCGGTACTTTCCAGCATCACACTTTTTGACCCTTATTTTCAGTGCCTGGTGTATGTGGACAACTAGATCTCATTGCACATTCCTCTCTTTCAATTTATAGCCATCCAGATAATAGTCTGCCTTTCTGTTTGCTGCCAAAGTATATAACCTCATATTTACTCACATTATACTGCATCTGCTATGCACTTGCCCACTCACCCAGCTTGTCCAAACCACATTGAAACATCTCTGCAATTTCCTCGGAGCTCACACTTCCACACAGTTTTGTGTCATCTGCAAATTTTCGAGATATTACATTTAGTTTCCTCATCTAAATCATTAATATATATTGTGAATAGCTGGAATGCTAACACTGATCTCTGCTGTATTTGTCATTGGCTGATAGTCAGAAAATGACCTGTCCATTACTACACTTTGTTTCCTATCTACCAACTTGTTTTCTATCCGCCTCTACTGTACGTTTACCCAATTTTATATGCTTTAATTTTACATGCTAATCTTTGATGTGGAAATTTGTTGAAAGCCTTCTGAAAGTCCAAGTAAACACATCCAGTGGCTCCCCTTCATCAACTCTACTGGTTACATCCTTGAAGAATTCCAGTAGATTTGTAAATCCACGCTGACTCTATCCAATGCTGTTATTATTTTCTGGGTGCTCTGCTATTAAAACTTTCATAATGGCCTCTAGCATTTTCTCCAATACCACAGTCAGGCTGACTGGTATATAATTCCCAGTTTTCTTTCTCCTTCACTTTTTAAATAGAGGAATTATGTTAGCTCCCCTCCAATCTGTAGGAACTGTTTCAGGGTCAATAGCATCTTGGAAGATGACCACCACTTTTTTATCTGATTACATTTAGAACTCGCAATGTCAATGTCATACAGGGGATTACTGGATTTAAGTACCTATTTATTCATAAGGTATTTGCACTGCTAGGAAATATGGTTTAATCAGGATATAGGGAAAGCATGAGAGGTGATTTTATGCTTCTTTTTCCTCCCTCCATATGGAGATAACAGAGGCAGTTTGAATCTATTCACCCAGTGAAACCAGGCAGGTAAATGAAAATGATCTGAGTAATTTACCCATTACTATCCCACCCTGCTGTTTTGAGCAAGTGACAAAAACATCAACTCAAATCTAACAGTGTTCTTCCTTAAATCCACAGAGTGTGTTAATTTTAATTGGTCGCCTGAACAGAAACACATTAGAATTTCTCACCCTGCCTAATTGCAAGGAGAAAATATTGGGTAGCAAAATATAGATAATCATTTTGCATTTATTTTTACTTTCTTTGTGGTAAAGAACATACAGCATTGCTCCACAAAGTCTGACAAGGTAGATTATAAACATAGCCATATGCTGGTAATTGCTCCTCTGGTCTTAGTTAATAGCCTTCTGCTGCCCAAAATAAAAACCTGTGCCAGTTAGCACATTCTGCATGATCAAACTATGTAGCTTACTATGTAGCATGCAAATCAGGCCCAGGAGTTAAAAATCATACTTTAGCATTTGTCCAAGCTCTCCACACATCCATTCTCCACTCTACTTAAAATCAGGTCTCACCTCTAATCATTAGAAAATGACGGCACATCGGAAGTTTAAACAGTTCTCCATGGCTCCTCACCCTCAAAATCCAAAGAGGATGACCTCATAATTCCAGACATTGAAATTCATCTGCTAGTTTTGCCCACTCACTACCCTATCTGTTAAGAATGTATTGGTTTCATGAGTTTGTATCTATATCTATGTAACTTTCTGCTTTTCCTAAGTATGATTCAGTGAAACACAGTACATTCCCTTTGTCCCTATTCACTGACACCTACATCCCATGACACAAGATTTTGTGCATTTTTATTTTTACTAATAATCTCAGGATGTCACTACCATATTTTCTCATATTCAAATTTTATAGGATATTCAAGGGCAACAAGAGAATGAATTGCCTTCTCAAATGGAAAAAAAAGTCATTATTTAATATTGAAAAAGGAAAGCTAATCTAAACTATATTAAAATATTACTTTTTTTCTGATGGATTTGTTTCCTAGCTTCCCGAAATTGCCAGACTTACTTGGTGCAAGAAAATTAAATATGGAATGAAAATGTAAACTGGAGTCAAAAACAAATTAGAATATAGTTATTTTCTAAACTACAACATTTCCTTTAAGATTTCCATCCAAAATTATGAAAGGGACACCTGTTTAATATTGAGCAGTTCCTTACCATTGAGCTTGCCAGACAATGAAATTAAATGATGGATAGAGGAACCAGCCCGATTCTGACAATTTTCCTTCCTTGTCAATTCCAAAGTAAAAATTGGGTGAAGGCGTGTGCTGAAAAGTCACGTTCACTTTGGCATGATTTCTGTGTAAAATAGCAATTAAACAAGTGAATTAAAAATAATGATGAAATATTTTGAATATTAATGCTACACCTGCAAAAGCAACATTTCAGAGGAATTTCCCTGTCTGTCTGATTCTCTGATGGGAACTTTGGCAGAAGATCAGCAGAAACACCACAGTAATCACAAAATATGTGTTTTAAGTTGTTTATATAATTGATCTGGACATTCCCCTAATCTTCTGCCAGATAATCCCGAGGGAAATTTCAGGCAATTGTGCACAAATTTCCAGCTTCAGATGGTTTCGATTTTTGGGTTCATTAAACAGTTCAAGATTTTCTTGAATCCATTCAGTAAATTTCATTAACAAAATTATTTTCAAAGTCTTTGTGACAAAAACTATATCGCTGTAAAAATAGATATACTGCTGAAGCTTTTTATTTTACACTTGTCAGGACAGAGGCAAAAATATCAAATTTCAAAGGAAGCAACAACTTTTCATTGTGGAATAAAGGTGCTGATTGGTGGACAAGCCAACTCAGATTGATCAAAGCACTACCATGGAGAATGCATCAGGGAACTGTTACCCCTTATCCTTTTGTTTAATTTGAACAAGGAGCAATACCTGGAATTGAATAATGTTATTGTTCAAGAATAAAAGGGACAGTACTATGGAGGCGAAATTGGTTCAGAGACAGGAAATAGACAAAAGTGATTAATGGATGTTTTTCCAAAGGAAGGAACGTTTGTGGTGAAGTTCCCCAGAAGTCACACTTCCTGATTTAAACGACCTTGGTTTTGGTGGTCAGGGCACAATTTCAAGTATTAATGACAATATGACTCTTGGAAGCACTGTGAACTGTGAAGGTGATCACTTTGAACTTCAAAAGGACACAGATAAGTAGATAAAATCAGAGCACTGCCAGGTGAAATTTAATCCAGAGATCTGTGAAGTGAATCATTTTGTTAGGAAGAACAAAGAGAATATAAAGGAAGATTTCTAAGATGTAGTTGAGGGACCTGCGTGTCTGTGTTCACAGATCATTTAAGAAAGCAGAATAGGTTCACAGATCAGTTAATAAAGCATACAGTGCCTTAGGGTTTATTAATCAGGACATAGAGTACAAGACCAAAGAAGTTAAAAGTTATGTTAAACTTGCATAAAATGTTTCAACTAAAACACTATCTCCAGTTCTGAGTGTCACACTTTCCGAATGATTTGGAGATGCCGGTGTTGGACTGGGGTTTACAAAGTTAAAAATCACATTGGAAGCACACTAACTTTCGGAGCTTTAGGAAGGATATGAAGGTGAGTACAGAAAGAAAATCATGAGAATGATTCCAGGGATGGGACCATATGTTATGTAGGTAGATTGGAAAATTCAGGACAAGAGAAGCTTTGATAGAGATGTTCAAAATCATGATGGAAATATAGACAGAGAAGATCGGGAAAACTTATTCCTGCTAGCGGAAGGATTGAGAATGACAGGAGACAGATTTAAAGGTAAAAGGCGTAATGACAACATGACCAAAAACATTTTTCCAGTGTTCAGAAGGGAACTGGATCAAAGGAGAAGGAAGAAGAAAAATGACACAAGGTGAATTGCTTACTGTTTTCAAAGTTCAACAAGAGCCTGCATTAATGCTGTACTTTTAACATAGATGAAAAATATGAGATTTTCTTTTCAATTATTCAGGGGATGTGGGTTTATTTCCTCTCCTTAATTGTTCTACAGAGAGATCGGCCAAATAGATGGGCCTCAAGGAAATTATTAAATACAAAGGAATTTGGAAGCTGCGGAAGTTCTGAGAGAGAACTTTGAAGTAGGCATTAACTGCCCAAATATTTGTCTACTGTATAAAGATGACAGGAGTGTAGATAAGGCCCAAATTAAATGCCAGGGAAAATCATATGCCTGGAGATTGGGGATGCATGGAGAAGAAGGATAGGAAAACAGGGGAAAATGTAAATTTAAGGAGAAAAGATCAGCAAGCATGTGTTCATAGGCAAGTGGGATTTGGCATGGGATGATACTATTGCTATGAAGAACTAGGGAGGAGGGAAAGAAGTTACAATTTTAAGAGATACGGGATCTGGTCAGTCTCTAACAATAAGAGATGAAAGTATTTGCACTCTTTTTGACATGCCACCCGAGAGGGTGATAACTGGTGGAACTGATTGACAGGAATCAGAATGTATTCTTGAGGGTAATTATCTTAAGGATAAAATCCTAAGGTTAAAATAGAGACCACGGCAGGTTAGTGCAGAGGAGAAATGGGTGGAGTTCACCAGATTGTGTTGCCAGTAGCATACAAAAAAGAAGTACTACAAGTAGCACATGAATTACCAGTGGGAGGTCATCTAGGTGTGAGGAAGACTCAGCCTAAGGTACAAAAGCACTTCTATTGGCCTGGACTGCATAAGGACGTGGTTGAATTTTGTCGTACCTGGAAAATGTGCCAAATGGTAGGAAAGCCACCGGAGAAATATATGTTAGTACTTCCCTACAGAGTGAGGAATCAAATCCAGGTGGCATTGATTTTGATGTGCTCCAAAATACATTAAATAACGCGGAAGTTCTTGAAAAATGGGATAGAATAGTGAGCTGTCTCAGGAGCAAAGAACCGAGTTGAAAGGCTTATTGTAGCAGTATGAGGACATGAGCATGAATAAAATGGGGAAGACTAATACTATTGCGCATGAGGTAGAAGTAGGGAATGTTGTTCCAATAAAACAACATCCCTGCAGGCTTAATCCTCTCAAATCAGCACAGATCCAGAAGGAAGTGGATGTGATGCTCAACAAAGACATTATTGAACTGAGTCAGAGTGAGTGGAGCTCGCTGATCATCTTAGTTCCCAAACCTGACAGGACTCAACAATTTTGTGTTGAACATCAGAACATCGGAAAGTTAACTAAATTCAATACCAAGGTTGGAAACTGTAAAGAAGGTTGGACAATCCACTTACATCACAAAGTTGAACTTACTGCGTGGTTATTGGCAGGTACCATTATCAGAAAAAGCAAAAAAAGCAAAATGGACTATATCAATTCAAAGTGATGCAATTTGGAATGAGGAATGCACCAGCCATATTCCAAAGACTTGCAAACAGAGGTATGGGCAGATTAAGCAATTGTGCCGCATGTCTTGAATAACGTCTTTAGCCATTCATGGAAAGATCA
Organism: Chiloscyllium punctatum; assembly: GCF_047496795.1. NCBI lineage: Eukaryota > Metazoa > Chordata > Chondrichthyes > Orectolobiformes > Hemiscylliidae > Chiloscyllium > Chiloscyllium punctatum. The sequence continues at coordinate 43,949,847 of NC_092746.1, read as the reverse complement.
CATGGTACAGTTGGCAGAGCTCTTTGAACTATTACGAAAACTGGTAATAAACTTAAAGATAACAGAATTTGTGAGGACAGAGGTCATGTTTTTGGGACACAACATCGGACATGGAAGGATGACCCCAAGGAACGTGAAGACGAAGGCTCTCGAGGAATTTCCACGACCATCCTCGAAGAAAGAGGTTAATCAATTATTGGGACTGAGCGGATTCCATCGCTGAAGGCTTTACTAATGAAGAACATGAAATTTCAGTGGACAAAGCAATGCCATGAGGCATTCGAGAATTCCAAATTTCCGTGTTTTTTTAAACCCCCAGCATCGTATCCTCTCATTGGTCCAATGTTGTCAAAACAATAAATTCAAACTCAATTGTATCCTTGGTATAATCTAAACTTATTGCTTAGATTTAATTGTTGTCAAAATAGCAACCAAAACATAACAGCCAGTTGTTACATGTACCTATTTTGGAAGAGTCCTTCTCTCAGCCATTCTGTTCGGGAAGCTGAGTGTGTACTTTAAATTCACTCCAAAATTCAGAAAACACTCTCTGTTTTAAAGTGAACATACACTCTTTCAATTTCCTAACACTATTCAAGCAAACATGGGGAGCTGGACCTCACAACACTAGATATCAGCTTGGAAGTCAAAAGAGTGCATTAAAGTAATTGAGTCTGTGTAATGTTATGATAAGGAGACAGATAGCAAAAATCAAATCAGTCTCCCTATCCATAACACAGCAAAATTAAAATACTCGATGATCCTTAAAATTGACCCCAATATTTCTAACCAGACATCTTGAATAACCAGTAGCAGACTTTACCAGAGATCAAGTTTATAATATAAAACAAAAATTTCAAAAACTTTTGAAGTTAGCTTTAGCAGAGCAAAGCTAAACCATAAGGTAATCTAATTAATATGTTTGACTTAAACCCATTCTTCTGTGATTCTAGCTTCCTCCTCTACTCCACAAAGACAGATAAACAGACACAGTAAAGGAATAAATCAAAAGAAAGAAATAAATGAGATGTAACTGGCCAGTTCACTTAAGCAGACTTCACAAACCACAACATAGTAGACACTTAGTATTGTATCTTGCTTGGTTTACAAGTCATCGGTAGGCTCTGAGAAATATTCAGTTAATGTTTAAAACCAAGATTCAATTCTTCAAATATTCAGTGAGTTGGAAGGTCAATCAGGGAGCAACCAATGCTCTAGCTGTCGCTTTCGTAGACACAGTCATTCTGATTTAAACACAATCCTAAAACTAGTTCAAACTCTTGCCTCTCTCTACCAGTCTCCCCACAAAGTCCTAGTTAACGTTCAATATCTGTCTCTGCTTTAGCATAATGCCTCTCCAGAGTCAAAGCATCTATAGAGTGTTCTTAACAAGAATCAGCCTACACTTCACTTCCAAGATGGACTTCATAATCAAATAACAGTTTATTTGGTCTCTTTATTGAAAAATACAAGTAGCTGCTCACAGTCCAATGTTCACCTCCTACTCTCAGCTTCAAAACAATCATGATAAGAAATAAAAATCAAAAAATAATGAAGGTGTCAACAGAAATATATACTGATATTAGCACGTAGATAAATGGAGAGTTGCAATAAAATACCATTGCAATCCTTATTCCTGACAAACAAATCCACGAAAAGGATAGGTACAGATAGGTCTATGCTTGCCAGGAGTCAGTTAAGAAAACTCTACCAAGGAAAGAAAAGAAAGACTTTGCATTTATGATGCCTTGTACATCCTCAGGATATCTCAAATTACTTTCTAAACTATAGTAAGTGTTAATATTAACAAAATCAAGGGTCTTACCAGCAATTACAGGTTTCTAACCCCAGCTTGACAATTGCTAGCTACAGCAAACTATGGAGAGGGAAAGGATTGATGTACTGTTCAATCCCAAACTGAGTTTCTTGATCACCTCTATTTCATTGCTAAGACTGCTCCAGTTTCATTCCCTCGTCTCAAAATCATAATCCACATGAACTAAACCTCAACTTCCAGCATCTCTTTCAAGTAACACCGCAATTAAACCTATCCTCATTAAACTCTAATAACAGCCTTTCAGTCCAAGAAACACATTTCAAGATCTTCATCTATTTTATAACTTTTCTTTAGGAACCAGAAGGCCATGGAATGATATTGGCCAGAAGCACAAAATAATTAAAAGAAAATTGGCATCCTATTTTGCAACATAACTGATAATCTTTTCTATTGGTTTCAATGGAAAAGAAAATGAAGCATGGTGTAAAATAGGCTACTGTTTGTCAATGAGTCCCTCACACACTGTCACAGAACTGCACATAAACTCCATTGCATTGAATGATAATGAAGATTCTGATGTGGTAAAATAATTTAAGACTGGTCTCTAGCATACATGTGATCATCCAGTTACATTAAACATCTACCTTCTTATTGTCTCAATGTAACTGATCTGTCAAAAATATTTCCAAATAAATAAAAACTCCCTCAGCAGAAATAACATGATAAATAAAACTGTATGCAATTCAATGAAAGATATGTCACAGCAGAATAGTCAACGTGAATTCATATGAACCCACCCCATACGTAAGGGTTGACAAACACAGGGAATTTATAAAGGTATTTGCAGGGTTTCACACTGCTAATCACAAATGACACTCTTTCTGACATCCAATAAACTTCTGACACATATCTGCACATTTTGTTATAATAAGGAGTTTCAATTTAAGTAAGTGGGTAATTAATAAAGATCTGTGCTGGTGTCATGCAGCATGCCCAAACAGATATGACATTTCTGTGGTAGAAGAATCCACAGACCTATGTTCTACATATCTTTATGAACAGCTAATGTGCAAAGATTTGTATTAGCTCTCAGGGACACAGGAACTGAAGTAAGCTAGTTGGCACATGTAATCTGTTTCTCTATTCAATGAGGTCACAGCTAATCTATGATTTAATTCCATTTACTTTACCATAGCCCTATATCCTTCATTGTAGAGGTCCCAAAACTAAGGGTCATGAGTCACCCACTTCTACAGGCAAGTGTCATACAGGACCGGGATGTGTGAGTGCCATGTTGGTGCAGGGACAAGTGTAATTCAGTCACAGACTGAGTACAAGAAAAACAGGAAGGCGTGCAGCTTAGCTAGGAAGATAAGTGGCAGCTTCAGACTGTACTGTATTTCTGATGCTATTGTACAGGCAATTTACTCCAATTTGACAACTCTACTTTGCAGGGACCGGCAACCAGAACAAATAAAAAGGATGGTAGCGGGGCTGAGAGGTAGTGGGGGGAACAATTGTGTTGAAAGAGGTACTGTTGTTATGTTTGTGAGAGTGATGATAGGAGAAGAGGAGCTGATTATGGTGTGTATTGGTAGAACAAGGGAGAGGAGAGGTGTTGATTTTGGGTATGTATGGAGGGAAGGTGCTGAGTGCAGTATGTATGACAGAGGGGAGATGATTACTGTCTCTGGGAGGGGAAGTGGAGAGGGTTAGGTTATAGTGTTGGTGAGATGGGGAGGAGGGCTTCAGTGTGCCTTCTGTCACCAGAGAATATGCAGAACTTAGCAGAAACCTACATGAGTACACACGAAATTTTAACAAATTATGCTAAAACATGTTGGTATATATATGCTGTATTATATATTGATTCTCTAAAATGTACAAGCATTAATAATTATATACTGAATGCCACTATGCTATTTTCTTGCTGCTTCAGTTTTGCTGGCACTTGGGTCACATTAATTTTCAGTTGTCAAAATGCAGTCAGATTAGAAAAATTGCTTGAAATACTGCCTTAATACATTTGGATAACAAATGTTAATCAATCTCAGATTAGGTAGTTACTGTTAACATAGTATCAATTGATGTTTGTGGAAGAAAATTCCAACTTCTCCACCGCTTTTATGTAGAAGTGTTTCCAAAATGGCCTGAGTTTACATTTTTAGATTATGCACCCAGACTTCTCAACCAATGAAAATAATTTTACTCTATATTACCTGTTCCCTTAATATGGTGGAAACTTGCATCTAACTGAAATAACTCCACAGTGGCTGGTACCCTGTCACAAAATCACCCTTTATTTACATTTGGAGAGTGCTTGACACTGATCCAGCTCCTTCAGAGCCAGCTCTCAGTATGAATAGAACCTCTGACACTCTTGAGCTCATCTGCCAGCCAGGACTCCTCGACTGGACCAGATTAACAGCCCCAGTCTGGGAATTCATATCCTATGTGGTTCACCTGGCTAACCTCGTTACAATCACAACACTAACCACCACATAACTTTAATAGTTATGGGATACAACTTTGTCCAATTGCGCCTTGGATCACAGTTTAACACTTAAGAGTCCAGGAATCATTCTGCAAATTTAGGCCACAGTCCATCCAAGTATTCTTCTTAGATGTCGTGCCCAGAACTGCTCACAGTATTTTAGGTATGGTCTAACCAGAGCTTGATACAGCCTTTGGATCTTAAAATCATGAAAAACTAGAATTAATAAAAAATACCCTGTTCTATACTTGTAAAAAAAAATTCAAAGCCTAACACATATTGATATCAAAATCTATTTGCCACATTATTGCCTACCAACTAAATTTATCAATAACTTATTTTAATTTCATACTTCAATGTACATTGCTGACATTGTTGTCTTTCTTTGTGTCTTCACATGGCTTTTCAACACATCCTCTAAATATTTAAATATCATGAATAGTTGAGGTCCTAGCATAGATTGTTGTGAGGCACCACTAGCCACATCCTGACAATTAGAGTGCCAATGATTATCCCTACTCTGCCTCATGCCATTTCACAGTTTTCTAACCAGTCAATAATTTGCCTTGAATCATGAGCTTCAATTTTAACTAACAGTCTCTGAGGAAGGGCTTCTTCAAATGACTTCCGAAAATCAATATAAATAAAATCCACAGACATTCCATAATCTACTACTGTAATCATCTGAGCCAAAAAATAATTCATTGAGCTGCATAAGGTGTGACCTGCCTTTTACAAATCCTTGCTGGCTCTCTCTGTTCAACTGAAAACTCACTCATTCCATCCTGACTTACAGACTGTTACAATATCCTGACAACAAATGTAAGGAATAACACATCTTTCATTTCCTAATTTCCTAATTTCCCTCTATTAACTTTTTCTTTAAGAAATGGGGCGGGGGAGTGAAGAATGTATGAGAGCCAGTGCGAGGATGAGGAGGGAAGGTAGCAGATGCATGATTGAATAGTCAGATCTGGTGTGAGATCTGGTGGGGTGGGGCTTGTTTGAAAGCAGCAAGAGTGGAAAATTGTGTAAACTAAATTTATAGAATCATCGAATCCCTACAATGCAGATAGAGGCCATTCAATCCATCAATTTGTCACTGATCCTCCAAACAGCATTCACCCACACCTATTCCCCATCTTATCCCCATAAACCCACATTCACCATGTTTAATCCACCTAACCTGCACATCCGTGGACATTAAGGGGCAATTTGGCATGGCCAAACCATCCAACTTACACATCTTTGGTCTGTGGAAGGAAACTGAAGCATTGAGTGGAAACCCATGCAGACATGGGGAGAACATGCAAACTCCACACAGACAGTCACCCAAGGTTGGAATCAAACTCAAGTTCCTAGCACTGTGAAGCAGCATTGCTATCCACTAGGCCACCATCGACCTGTTTTTTTCAGAATAGGAATTAGGCCTCACAAACCAGCAAGTTAGGCCATGCCAACTACTTATTAAAAATCCAGAAGCATGAAGCTGTCAGCACTTGCTCGGAGCTCCATGGTAGCTCGAGGATCACAACCTCAAAATCTAAGCTAATGTCCCAACATAAAATCACACTTTTGGAAGCCCTGAAATAGACACTGAGAAACTGTTTCTAATAGCCAGGGAATCTAAAACATGGAACAGACTATCCAGATAAAAGGGAAAGAAGAGGAGAAATTTCTTCATTCAAATGTTTGTAAGTCTTTGGAGTTCTCTACTCCAGAGGGTTGTTGGTTAAGGCTAAAATAGGTGTATTTTGGGTTTTGTGGTGAATCAAGGGATATGGGAAGTGGGCAGGAAAATATCACAAGGCTAGAAACAAATTGTGAAATATCAAACTGGAAGTAAATAGACTTCACAGAAAGTTTAATTTGACCTTAGAGTTGGCATTTCAGTAATATCAAACATGCTTAAGTGGCTTAAAAAGATTTCATTGCACACAATTGAAATCACAGGGTCCTGGAGAACTGTATTGAAAACAAAATGTCACCTCATAGCAAAGCTCAAGTACAAGGAAAGAGAAATTATGAAATTTCTCTGTCATTCAAAGGTAAGTATATTCTGTACTGAGCGGGGAGGCTTGCTTAAACCTGAAATTTATAAAGGTAAGTAAAATTGTCGATGTAGATCAAGGAAGTGAATTTCAGAATGAGGTCTCAAGGTTGTTCACATGTTTAAAGAAGCAAGGGTATCACATTACCCAAGAGTTGATGCAAAACCAATGTGCTTATACAAACTAAGAAAAGTGTATGCAAAGAAAAAGAGTAATTTCATCAATTATTATGCTAACAAGATGGTGTTACAGGACCAAAACCAAATGGTTCAATCCGAATTTACATCAATTTAGTGAAATTAAATAAAGTAGTGGAACATGTGATCCACCCAAGGTCTTCAAATGGATTAGGTCAAGCAAAAATAGCTAAATGTATCCTATTCATCAAAGTGGATGTGAAAATGAATCTTGGCAATTACCTCAGGATTAAGAATCCAGAAAACTGACTATGTTTGTTATGTTTTGGGGTCTATTGTTTGAGCAACAGAAATTTTTCAAAGAACAATATCGAACACATGAGAAACTATTTACAGGTTAACATTTCACGTGGATGACATACTAATACACAGAGCCACAAGTGAACATGAACATGTTAAAGAGTTAGAGCAGTCATGTCAGAACTACAGAGTGCATGTCTCACATTGAATGAGAACTACAAGATTTTAAATCCAATATTCTCGTGCCCAAATTTTCCAAGCTACAGAAATCACAGCAGATCCAAAGCTATTCAGGAATTCCCACCATCTAGGAACAACACAGAAATTCAAAGATATCTTTGAATGGTAAATAAAATGGAGAAGTTTTTATCAAACTTAAAATATATTAATAAGCTTTTAGACAGTCAAGATCAAAAATGGTGTTAGAACATGGATCAAGAAAGGTTTTGGCAAAATCAAGCACCTCTTGATCTCATCAGAAATGTTAGCACACTATGATACAATGTCTAGTTAGCCTAATGGTAGCTAATTCATCTTCAGTGGGATTGGGGTGATGTCATACTCTTTCAGGTGTAGAAAGATGGAAAGCATAGACCAGGCTACAATGACTCTTGCTTAGGGTTTCCAAACTGTGTGTCACTAACCCCAGTGGAGTCGCGAGCCAAAATGTTAGATTGAAAGCTCTAATGCAGAAATGGCTGCCATGGAACTGTGACCAATTGCTAAAAGCTGTGAGTCCACTCTAAATTGTTAATAGTGGGTGTGGTTTAATTGTTGGATCATATAGATTTTATTACCTTCCTAAAGAGGAACATAGTTTCTTTTTACTTTATAACTCCATGGTTAACTTCCAACACCCTCACAGATCTCTCACCCCTTCCCATCTCCCATCCCCACTTCTCTCATAAGCTTTTCGATCTCACTCTCATTGGTCTACAGTAGTGGCAGCTTCAAAATAGGATCATAATAAGAAAATATTTTGAAAGTTCTGCTGTCACTCACTGAGATGGAACAATGGGATGTCACAATTGAAAAATAAGCTTTAATAGTAATATGGTATGAAAAAAAAATGTACGATGAGTTTATTGTTTAATTTCGAAGGTATTTTGCCTTCAATCTCCACAAATGAGGAGAAATTCAATCACACAGCTCTGTAGCTTTACATCAATTCACAGTGGGCAGACAGCACTATGGGGCATGACCTGCACAGACTGTGCCATGCTAATCAATAATATCAATAAGAACATCACCAAGACGGTGCAGTTATTAGACTGTAATATGGGTAGACCCCTGAGACTCATTATTAATGTGTGTAATGCCCCAAGAAACAGCACTGCATAAATAGGTTTCTCCCTTAATGTATTCATTTAACACATTTGTTCTTTCCCTACTATTGTTCATTATCTCACTGGCATCTGTCTTCAATGGGCCAACATACCTCCTGAATTCTCTCTTTGTATTACATCCATGAAAATTCATATGATTGGCTTTGATTAAAATCCTGTGAAATTATTTGCCGTATTTCCTTTTATGTAGATCTCACTACTTTCCTTGTATTTCTTGGGTGCTTTAAATGCCTTTTGAAGTCTGGTGGATTTTGCTTCTCCCTGCGTTTATATGAACCTTTTCTTTTAGCTTCACACAGTATCGTACATTGTTGACCATGATTACATAACTGCACAAGTGTATCTTTTGTCTTTTAAGGAAATGTGCTGATCCAATATTGTGATAAATATTTATGTTACTATTTTTCTGTTATTTATCTGTAGGTTTAAAAATTAATGGTGTAATCCTGAATACTATGATAGATACGTTTCGTATTTGCCAAGTAAATGAATCTTAAATGTCATATTTTGATTGTTAAATCTTGTTATTCCTTTTCAAACTTTATTACTAAATTGAGAAGTTAAGAAACATATTGGCAGCTGGACAACAGGAGGAGACAAAGGAGAGAAGAATGTAAAGTTGAAAGCTTGGAATGAGTAAAATTAAAAGGCCAAGGCTGTCATCCTCAACAACTACACTTGTCTCTTCGTCCCTCCACCAATAGCTCCAGGATGTGCAACATACATGTTTTTGTCACTGAGATGAAGAAATCGAAGGGATAGAAATTGGACTGTACCCATCATGCAGAGTCAAAGAGTTATAAGCAGGCCCCATTTCAGTGACTGAAATTAAACTCTCAAGGACAGCTGAAGTGTAATTACCAATACTAATTTTCTAAAATAGACTTTCAGTCCTTGAACTATGTGAATGGGTATACTATTGTCTATTTTATACCTTCTTTGATTATTAGATTAGATTTTTTAGATTAGATTACTTACAGTGTGGAAACAGGCCCTTCGGCCCAACAAGTCCACACCGCCCCGCCGAAGCGTACCCACCCTTACCCCTACATCTACATCTACATCAACATCGACATCAACCCCTTACCTAACACTACGGGCAATTTAGCATGGCCAATTCACCTGACCTGCACATCTTTGGACTGTGGGAGGAAACCGGAGCACCCGGAGGAAACCCACGCAGACACGGGGAGAACATGCAAACTCCACACAGTCAGTCGCCTGAGGCGGGAATTGAACCCGGGTCTCCGGCGCTGTGAGGCAGCAGTGCTAACCACTGTGCCACCGTGCCGCCCAGATTATGAAGACTTGCACAATGGATTGCACTCAATAATTTCTATTCCCGCTAAGCATTGTTAGCTTTCTGAACATCAGCAATTTAAGTTTAAAAACCTGTTTATCATCTTCACACCCTCTTTAACCTTGGCTCACCTGAGATAGCCTTTTCATCAGACATCTCCTCATATACCCTCCTGTGCTCAGACATGTATTTACATCATTATCTTTCCAATCATGAACCACATCTTAAAACAATTTTCCAGTCTTCTGATATTTCTTCCTTCAAACTCCATTTTATTTTCCTCTTTTGCTCAGAGTTTCATTTGTTCACATAAGTTAGAATGCCTTGGGATCTTCCTTAATCGTACCCGCTAAAGCTTTCTCATGCCCCCTTCTAGCTCTACGTCCATTCTTCAGTTCCTTCCTGGCTACCTTGTAACCCTCTAAAACCCTATCTGATCTTGCCTCCTCAACCTTAAGTAAGCTTCCTTCTTCCTCTTGACTAGATATTCCACATCCCTTGCCATCCAAGGTTCCTGCATCCTACCATCCCTTTCTTGTCTTAGTGGGACAAACTTGCCCAGCACCATCAGCTAGTGCTCCCTAAACAAACTCCACATTTCTGTCGTGCATTTGCCTGAGAACATCTGTTCCCATTTTAGGCACAGCAGCTCCTGCCTAATAGCATTGTAATTCCCCTTTCCCCAATTAAATACTTTCCTATACCATCTGCTCCTATCTGTAGTAAAGGTCAAGGCGTTGTGATCATTATCACCGAAATGCTCTCCCACTGAGAGATCTGATATCTGGCCTGGCTTGTTGTCAAGCACCAAATCCAATAATTGCCTCCTCTCTATTCATCTATCCACATATTGAGTCAAGAATCTTTCCTGGACACACCTGACAAAAACTGCTTCATCCAAACTATTTGAACAAAGGAGGTTCCAATCAATATTGTGGAAGTTAAAGTCACCCATGACAACAACCCTATTACTTCTGTACATTTCCAAATCTGCCTCCCAATTTGCTCCTCTGTGTCTCTGTTGTTATTGGGGGGGTCTGTAGAAAACTCCCAATAAAGTGACTGCTCCTTTCCTGCTTCTGACTTCCCAGCCATACTGACTCTGTGGACAGAGCTTTCAGGAAAGGAGTGCTGTAGAAATGCAAGTTGTTCATTAAAAGTCTAGGAACGGAAATGATTATATAGGTTATTCAGCACATTACACAGACCATTTGGCCGAACATATCATTGATGACATTTATGTTGTCAGCGAGCCTTCATAATTTCTTATCAAAATGAGTCCTGTAGCCTTTTATTTCTGTTTTTACCATCAGTGTGTCTTGAAATGCATCGATACTACTCACTTCAACCACTGTATGTTGGTAACAAGTTCCACATTCTTACTACTGCTTAACTAAAGAAGTTTCCTCTGAATTCCATTTTAGATATTTTGATGTCTTCTAGTTATACACTTTCCCACAAGATTAACATTCTCTCTTTATTCAGTCTACGAATACCTTTTAGAATTTTAAATTCTTGCATTAGGTCAACCCTCAGCCTTTCTAACTTATATGTACATATACCATGCATTTCTGTTATCATCCTTGTAAATCTTCTATGCACCCTCTCCAGCAATTCTGTAACTTTTTTAGCAATATGGTGACCAGACCCGGACACAGTGCCGACTAAGCTGTCAAGTGTTGACTAATCAAGCTTCCATATAGATTCAGTGTAACTTCTCTATTTTTAAATTCTATTCCTATTGAAATAAAACCCAATGCCTGCTTTCTATTTTCTTTCTAATCTGTGGTGCACCTTCTCATGTTTGGTGTATTTTATTCCTAAATCCCTTTGTTCCTCTATCCTGCCTTGCTGTGCACCTTTCAAACAATAGATCTTCTTTTTCTCTTCTCCTTATTGAAATGTACTGAACTCCATTGCCCAATTATCTGCCATTCTCTAAGTTTAATCATGCTCTCCTCTAACTTGTTGCAATCATCCTCAGGGTTGACTATCCATACAACTTGGTATCATCTATAAATTTTAAAATCATGTTTATGATTCCAAAATCCAAACTGTTAATGTGGTTATGAACAGCAGTGATCCTTGTGGAACATAATTTTTGCCTTATGTTATTGTGAGGAACTTCTGTCATTTATCAGCTCACTCCACATTCATTGACAGTATTCATTAATCTGTAATGGGGAGCCTGAGGTGAAAAAATTTTGAAAATCCAGATGGATTACATTTATTGGAATACCAATGTCTACTCTGTCACCTCATCAAAATCCAAAATGTTTGATTAAGCATGATTTTTCTTTTTGGAATTTTTTGCAGACTATTTACAATGTTCTTCTAATTTCCAGTTGTTCTATTAGGTAAAACATAATTATTTTTCCTACTAATAACCTTAAATGACTTATTTATGATTCAATGGATGTGCTTTAAGTTGTTACTTAAATATAAAAAAGTAATTATGGGTGTTGGGGATACAGCAAAAGAACATCCAATATAATTAGGGGAAAAAACACCTGTAAATAAGGGATGGTCTCTTGCATGGAATGTTTCCACAATAATTCCACATATTAAAAAAAAGCAATTTATTTTGGTAAGCGTGATCTCATATTCCCATAAGGGAAAATAACAAGCTAACCTTGACAAAGCCCCAATAAAAGCCAATTTAGATTCTTTTAGCACATGCATTTCTTTAAGAAGTCTTTGGAAATAATGAATAATTTTTGTTTAAACCTCAATTTTGTGAAGGAAGTAACCAGATTTCTAATACTTTAAAATTTATTTTCTTCTCATCACTCTAATCAATAAAGCAGAGTTCATCAATGGAACTAAATGCGGTGAGTCTAATCCCCCATTGGCTTTCAATGTAAGCAAATAGACAAAATAAACTTTTAAATAAATTAAATTTTTGTATCCTATCGCTGTGTACTTGAAGGACTTTAATGCAACTGTATTATGTTAATACAAAGAACATTGACCTGGTTTGTCCAAGCAACAGCAACATTGGTCAGTAGGTACTATGTTCAAGGATTTCTGCAATCCAACACCATTGTACACTTATTCAACATGTTCCAGTCCAAGCCATTAGAGAATTGCATACATGGAATCCCAGGGACCATAGTAAAGTCAGGGGAGAATAGGGCATGGCTCCTTTGTATAAAACTAGTTGCTGAATGGTATGTTTAAGGGGTCAGTCTCAATGTTGGTGAATGCATGACTGAATGGTGAGTCATTGAATGGTTAATGAGCAAACGGGTAGATAGCTATGTAGGTAAGGCAGATAATTGCATAACATTGGGGATGGATGGGTTGACAGTGGATAGGCTGGGTAGCTGGAAAGGTTAGTTGAGGCGTATATATAGATGAGTGAGTGAGTAGACAGATAGGCTCAGGACAGTAGCCAGGCCAAATAAGTAGCCAAGACTGGTTGGAAGGTAGTTGGGTGATCTACAGGGGGGCTCAGGTCTAGGGTCTAGTAAGCTGGTCGAAAGAGCAAATAGTTTGGTTGTAGGGAGGTGTAAATGGCCAGGCCAAGAGGTTAGGAGCGGTGGTCAGGTCGATTCAGAAAAGAAATAGGGGTGTCGAGTAGTGTTGGTGAGGTTCTTGGATGCTGCCTGAACTGCTGTGCTCTTCCAGCACCACTAATCCAGAATCTGGTTTCCTGCATCTGCAGTCATTGTTTTAACCTTTCCAACCTTCCAGGCTCAATGTTATCTTCAACAATTTCAAATTGTTTTCATGGGTTGTGGTCCTCACCAGCAAGGCCAGTATTCATCCATAACAGCCCTTGAACTGTTTGACCCGCAAGGCCATTTCAGAAGGCAGGTAAGAGTCAACCACATTCTTGTGGGGTCGGAACTCACACGTGGACCAAACTAAGGGAGTGTAGCAAATTTACCTCTCTTAAATATATCAGTGAACCAGATAGATTTTCATGATTGTTGATATGGTTTCCCTGCTATCATTAGACAAACTCTTTTAGCTTCAGGTTTGTTAACTGAATACAAATTCAGAGATTGTAATGAGTTTTGAATTCATGTCCCCAAAGCATGAGCCTGGGTCTACTAATCCAATGATAAACCACTTTACCACTGCCTCTCCCATTGACCTCTGCTCTTATTGTTTTATTTAGACAGCAGCCATTGCTGAAAATTATGCCTCATCTACAGGCCTTCTAGATACATTTTTCCTTTCTTCAATTGTTCCATTACCATTACCTCCTTTTCTTTGCACCATCATCTTTTGCCACTGAGTCTTTCCGAACTTGCACCCCTACCATAGACCTCCACTTTTATTTTCTGCACTCCCAGATGCTGAACTTGTTAAAACTTATTATAACCTTGATTCTTTTGCAATTCTGAGGTAAGGTCTTCAATTTGAAATGTAACTCTGCCTTGCTCTCCATAGATGTTGCTGGATATTTCTAACATTTTCTGCTTTAGTTATAAATAATCAAAAGTTTGCAAAGATACTAAAAGGTTTACTGAACACAACATTCATTGAAAAAATTAGCATGTTTAATAACTGCATTTTTCTCCTCATTTAACATTCAGAAAGTCTCTTGAGTAGATATTGCAAACTGGACGCATGCAACTTCATGACTTCTTAATCAGAACAAAATTTATCACCCTAAATGGGCTTCAGTTTAAAAAGACAGAAACTACAATATAAGCCATGGAATAATGATACTGAACCTGTAAATGCATGAGATAAAATAGTTTAATATGCAATGCATAGAAGAATAAATCATGATATATTATGAAAGGATAGAGATGTTCTCAAAAGCAAAAGGGGAATCATATCTGAAATGCTCTAAGAACAAACATCAGGGTCACCAGGCATCAGGAAAACTATCATGATGAGACTGGTTTCACTGACATTGACAAGCTAATGAAGCTGTTAATTTCTGTATTGATTCACAGACAATCCAAGTCTAAATTACTTGGATTTTCAGATTCACTACAGTAGAAACATTTTTCAGGATCTGCAGATGGACAAGGTTTCTAGTGCAGAAATTCTGAAATCAGCATCTATTTACACCACAATATGCCAAAAAGAAACAACTAATGAAGCACCAGAAATTGTAAACACTGGTAATGATTTGCTATTTAACAATGCAGAATTCCAAATATAATTTAGATTATGTCAAAGACGTACCATACCATGTGGAAAAATGGATCAGTGATGACAATTATAAATACTGTTCAAAATACAGGATAGATAGCTTAAATTGAAAGAAAGAAAGCAAGAATATGAATTCTGAACCTTTTGAGAAATTATCAAAACCACTGAAACTATCAGGAACAATGTTAAACTGTTAGAGATTGAGGTATCATTAGAATTTGCAAATACCTTTATCACACATCACCAAATCAAAGCACAGTGATCAGTTTGATAAGGGTTGTTAAGGATGAAAAATAAATAAGGCATGTTCAAAAAAAAGATGAAAAAGTATAGGTGAAAAACTGCAGAAATAACATCATGCGCTTCATGCAATGGATAAAAAATGTATTGCGATATAGAACAAGCTCTACCATGGGTGTAAAATAACAATAGTTACAATGCACTTCACAGCAAGAGTTCCAGAAAAATTTAATTCCTGAAAATCTGAGGCCAGATTAAATAGTATATAGTTAGGACAGAATTAGAATCAAACAACTGCAGGTTGGACAGACTGGGAACTATTCAAACTCAAATGAATAGATGACTTTTTGCATATCTGCCAGTCAGTTTTGTACATACTGTCAATTCAGAACTCAATAATGGAACTATTTGCTGGTGGGAGATTTCCTGTTGAAAGGATTTGCATGTTTTCTGCTCAGATGTGGTAAATTATATTTTTATTCGTGTTTTCCTTAGTCACTACAGGTAGATAAATTAATCTACTCTACATATACATTTCAGTTAAATAAATCTCCACATGCCTCACAAAGACAGTCACTCCTTACACAGAATATGAAACAGTCCCTGTCGAGTCACTTAAAAGGCATCTTGTATACTAAAAGGCTAAAAATACATAACAAAGAAAAGAAATCTAATTTGCATTTCTCTTGTTTTAGCCAAATATTAAATGCATCTCCAGTCTCACATTTTCATTAGGGTAAACCCCAATTCACAATAATAGAAGTCATGGGAGATTTTTGAATTACATACAGAGATTAATGACTAAGTACAATTCATCTTTTCGGAATTAAATTTATCACATGCGAACATTCAGTTTCTGAACAAGGGATATAATTTTCATAATTCTACAGTGTAATTTTGTCTGTGAACAGTAGAAAAAGCAATTAGGTAATAATATAATTTATATGGCACATTGCAACAAATACAATGATTATATTAAAAAACCTTGCTTAGTTCTGCTTTCAGAAAGTGACTGACAGCTCTAACTTTATTTTCCTATATAAATTATATAAACATCAATCAAAAGTGAGAAGCCATCACAAATCTTGTAAAACTCAAAATATTCTGATAACAAAAGAAGGGAGATTTCTTAAAGTAAACCTGAGAGAAAAATCATCATGGACAGATGGTTACTTATCTAATTTTTATTAAGTTAGATGTCTTAGTGTGCGCGCCAATTATATCCAACAGTGAAGTGGGATGCTACAGACATGAATAAGCTCATAAATTATGAATAATCATTTGAATTCAAACCTTAGCTCAAAAAAAAAGCACAAGGTTCATTTTTGGGGATGTGTCAAGGTGTAAGATGTATCTGCATCCTTTTCCTTTTTATTTTCTCTCTTTACTGTGCTGGTGGAATGAGTGATTATTTTTGTTTGTACTTACATCCACAATCTGTGCTACATCAAAAGTCTTGAAATATAACTAACTATAAATTCTGAAAACCTGAAAAAAATGAAAAACCTTGAAATTCAGCTCTTTAAAAGAGGATTGAAACGTAGAGAACTGTGCAGGGTTGAAACATTTATTTTTCCCCTTTCAAATTAAACATGGGCTTGATATGTTTCCAACTGTTTATGCATTTATTTATGTTATAGAATTTGCTTAACATCAAAACCAGCTGATTAACTGTGTCTGATAGGAAATAACTCACTTCATAAACAGCAGCCCTTTATACTGATGCAGATTTGTCAAATGTTTATTGCCTTACACATATTTTGTCTTATGGCATATTTTCAGTGACAACTTTTGTATTAAAACTGAACTGTAAAAACAAAAGCATTATTCTAGTAGTGTAGTGGTAACGTTACTCAATTAGTAATCCAGAGACTCTAACTAATCCTCCAGTGATATAAGCTGAAAATCTCACCACAGCAGTGGAATGAATTTAAATTTTAATTTAAACTCAATTAACAAAGCTGATCTCATTACAGTGATAATGGAACTACCGACAGTCACAATCATCAAGTTTCACCTAAAGTTCACAGAGAGTGAGTCCTTAACTGTCCTTTGAAATAGCAGAGTAAGCCATTCTCTTATATTAAACCACAACAGAAAAGTGAAAACAAAACGGGCCTTGCAGCATCTACCTGGGCAGCAGATATTACAAAGTCATATTTTGCCAAGTCAAAATGCTTCAAGCTGATATTTGAGGTCTTGTGCTAAGAAATAGAAGAGCTACCCTACAGAATAGATAAGCAACATCATGATGTAATCATACTCATTGAACCCCAACTCACAGCTTTTGTCTCAGATTCCTCCCTTACCATGCTTATCCTTAATCACTGCCAGGACAAACAACAGTGGTCCTGGAACTTTTACATATTGACCCTAAACTCTCTGAAGTCTCATGGTATCAGATTAAACATTGGCATGGGAATCTCTTGCTGATGCCAACTACCACCGTTCTCACTTGATGAATCTACCTGTTGCAGATACATCTGTCATTGCCAGAATTGATAGGATTCATCATCACTTGGTCCAATCTTCACATCATATGCCACTGTCACCACAGATTAGATTCAGAACAGACCTAGCAATTCAAAACTGGATGTCCCTAAGGTATTGTGGGTCATTGACAGTGATAGAATTGTCTTCAACCATTTACCTAAACTTCATGGTTTGACAAATCCCCCACTCTATCATTGTTATCGACACAGGGAGATCAATAGAAGCAAAACACTGTGACACTGAAAGTTTGAAATAAAACAGAATGTGCTTGAAATATTCATCAGGTTTGGTGGCATCTGTGGAGAAAGAAACAGATCTGTTATTTTAAATCAAGGACCCTTCTTTAGAACCAAGGGATGAATGAACCTTGCTTGAATGAGAAATGCAGCACAGCATGCCAGAAGTACCAACAGACATATCTAAAAATGAGGTACCAACTTGAAGAAGATACAACAGAGAGCTACATACATACATACAAAGTCATGAAAGCAGTGAGTGCAATGGACAAAGGAAAGTAATTCCACAACTAATGAGTGAAAGCAAAGATTTGGAATCCTGCTATATCAAGTTGCAGATGGTGATGGGTAATTAAACAATTCACTGGTGGAGGGGTTCAGTATATATCCCTATTTTCAAAGATGGATGAGCCTTGTAGGTTAAGCAAAAGACAAGGATGAAACATTTTTAAGTACCGCGTGGGTGGCCCATCTCAGCATTCTCCTCCTGAGGTCCAAACCTTCATAGATGCCAGTCTTCGGACAATTCAATTCATTCAACATGATATCAAAACTGGCTGAAGGCAGTGAATATAGTAAAACTATGGGTCTTGAGAACCAGATTTGCACTCCAGAGCCAGTCATGCTTTAAGTCAATATGTTCAGTAGAGCTAACACATTGGGCATCTACCCAAAAATGATGAACATTCAGTTATGTCCTGTCCATAAAAAGGACACATCTATTCATAGCAATTGCTGCCACAACAGTCTACTCTCAATTATTAGTGAAGTGGCAGAAGGTGCTGTTGACAGTAAAATGAAGTGGCACTTACTCAGCAATAACCTGCTCACTGATGTTCAGTTTGGGTTCTGATAGGGCTACTCAGTTCCTGTCCTTCTTACAGCTTTGATGCAAACATGGACAAAAGAACAGAATTCCAAGGTGAGGTGAGAGTGGCTGTACTTGGCATTAAAGCAGCATTTATCTAACTGTGGAATCAAGGAACCCCAGCAGAGTTAAAGTTGATGAGTACAGAGGGATAAACAATCCACTGTTTGGAGTCATATTGAGCACAGTAGAAGATAGTCATAGTTGTGAGAGGTCAATCATCACAGAAGTATTACAGAAAGTTACAAAGCACAGAAAGAGGCCACTTGGCCAATCATGCCTACACCGGCTCATTAAATGGGCATCATTGCCTAGCTCCAATCTCCTGCTTTTTCCTCATATCCTTGCACATTATTTTTATCCAAATGATCATCCACTGCTTGAATGCCTCAATTGAACCTGTCCCATCTCTTTGGGTAAAGCTAAGAGGCAAATGTAGGTGAGAATTAAGGGAAAGCCAGGAGTAGGCTTGACAGTAATGATGTGTGGATAGGAAGGGAAACCATTCAGGAGACGTTCCGGCCACAATTGGATAGGTAAGTGATTACGGATAGTCAGCATGGCTTCGTGCGTAGGAAATAGAGTCTCTCAAACCTGATTGAGTTTTTTGAGGATGTGACTAAGGATTATTGAGGGCAGAGCGGTAGATATTGTCTACATGGAATTTAACAAGGTCTTTGACAAGGTTCTGCATGGTAGACTACTTAGTAAAGTTAGATCACATGGGATTCAGGGACAGCTTGTCAATTGGATACAAAATTGGCTTGATGGTAGGAGACAGAAGGTGGTGGTGGAGAGTTGATTTTTTTTTGGACTGGAAGCCTTGACCAGCGGTGTTTAGTGCTGAGTCCATTGTTGTTTATCATTTATATAAACAATTTGGAGAAGAATATAATAAGCATCGTTAGTAAGTTTGCAGATGGTACCAAAATTGGTGAAATAACATACAGTGAAGAAGATTATCTAAAAGTCATCTGGATGGATAAATGAATAGAAAGAGTTTAGAGGGATATAGGTCAAGCGCTAGCAAATGGAACTAGATTAGGTTAGGATATCTGGTCGGCATAGACGAGTTGGACCGAAGGGTCTGTTTCCGTGCTGTACACCTCTATGATTATGACTCCATGACACGTCCAGGCAGTATATTCCATAAACTAACTACTTGCTGAGTGAAAAAACGTTTCCTCACTTTGCCCTTTCTTCTTTTGTAGATCACTTTAAACCTATGCCCATTTGTTCTTGTTCATTTAATGAGCAAAAACAGTTTCTCCCTAACCATGCAGCCCACACATGATTTTGAAAACTCTATTAGATCTCTTATTAACTTTCTTTCCCAGGAAAGCAGTACCAGCATCTTCAATCATACCATTCCTGAATCTCCTACTACCAACCCAAGGTTTACTGTGGACATAAAACTGAACTGGACCTGCAATATAATTACTATTGGCTACAAGGTTAGGTCAGAGACTGGGAATTCAGCAGTTGGTAACTCATCTCCTAACATCTCAAAATATGTCTACCTAAACATCAGGATTGTATTGGAATATTCACCACCTGCCTGGATGAATGCAACTAAATTATTGAAGAGGTTTTCTTTCATTCATTTACAGGAATGAGGTGTCAGTGGCTAGGTCAGCGTTTATTGTCCATCCCTAATTGCCCAGAGAATAGTTATGAGTTAGCCATATTGCTGTGGGTCTGGAGTCACATGTAGGCCAGACCAGGTAAGGTTGGCAGTTTCCTTTCCAAAAGAACATTAGTGAAACAATTGAGAATGGATTTTCGTCATCATTAGACTCTTAGTTCCAGTTTTTTTTTTATTGAATTCAAATCCTACCATCTGCCATGGCAGGATTCAAACCCAAGTCCCCAGAACATTACCAGGGTCTCTGAATTAACAGTCCAGTGACAATATCACCAGAACATTGCCTTCCCTTGTGAGATGTAAGATGTCATTAGGATGAAGCAGCCTACTTGATTGGTGCCATACTTCACCACAGAGCACAGAGGCTTTGACTATAAGAGTAGGGAGGTTATGCTGGAGCTATATAAAAAAATTTGGTTAGGCCACAACCAGAGTATTCTCATTTCTGGAATCCACATTGTAGGAGGGATGTGATTGCAGTGGAGAAGGTGCAGAGGAGATTTACCAGGATGTTGCCTGGCTGGAAAGTCTGGTTATAAAGAGAGATTGAATAGAATGGGGCAATTTTCCATGGAGCAGAGAAGACGGAGGAGTGACATGACTCAGATGAATAAAATTAGGGGTATAAATAGGTTAAACGGGAAGAAACGTATCCGCTTGGTGGTAGGATCAATAACCAAGGGGGATAGATTTAACGTAATGGGCAGGAGAATTAGAGTGAACAAGAGGGAAAACAAATTCACCCAGTGGGTGTGAGAATCTGGAACTCACTGACTATAAAGGTGGTAGAGGCAGAATCCCTCATAACATTTAAGAAGTATTTTGATGTACACTTGTGGTGCCAAGGCATACAAGGCCATGGGTCAGGTGCTGGAAGTGAGATTAGAATACTTAGGTGTTTGTTTTGACTGGCACACATTCAATAGGCCAAAGAGTCTTCTCAGTACTGTAGACCTCTATGACTCTATGCAGCAAGTGACCTTCCCACTATCTACTAGGTGCAGTTCAGCAATTCAGTAAGGCTCCTTTGACATAACTTTTCCAAACCTGTGACCTCTACCTAGAAAGCCAAGGGCAGAAGACAGATGAAAACACTACCTCCTGCAAATACTCCACCAAGCCACAAACCACCTTGAAACCATATCGCCATTCTTTCACAGTTGGAGAGTCAAGAAATTGAAATTCTCTCCCTAGTAGTACTGTGAGTAAACCTGTACAGGTGGTTCAAGAGGGTGGCTCACCATCACCTTCTTAAGATTAATATATTGATAAGTAACAAATGCTGGCTTTGTCAGTGATGCCCACAGCCCATGAACAAAAACATAAAACTGAATACATGGATATTATCGCAGCACTTTCACGAAAGTCTGGTTATTGTGCTTGAAAATGTTAATTTTATTCAGAAAAGTATTCCATCTATATCCTAAAGCCAGTCAATGTATAATTTATTTCTTGTGAAATCCCTGGACCTGCACATTGAACAGGTAAACATAATTTTTCAAAAAATAATACTCACAAAGTGTACCAGAACTCCAACAGACCTGTAAATAAGAATCAATTTGCAGGCTCACAAATAACACTTTTGGTCACAAAATAATGCATCAATTTTCATAACATTAGCCCTAATAGTTTTCCTCTTGCATATTTTTTCTATTTGCTTTAGCCATTGATTGATGTTCAAAGTATTGCTATTAGCATAAATTTATAAAATTGTTTCACAGTTCATTTTTTAAAAATTTTGCAAACATACAATGCAATTTTAAGTTCATGGCAAATTTGTAACATGTCACACAGGAAACATTTCCCATGTGGAATCTAATATTCTTCAGCGATTTAAATTTGGAAGTTTAGAATGGTCCTTAAGGTTTTTGTTGCTTTGTATTAAATGAACATTCATTGCCTAATGGGTGATTTGGTACAGATGTGTGTCTCTTGTCCTCAGACTAATGACTAATTATGTATACACTAAATATTTAATAGTAACAACACTAAGATTACAGTTTTGAATTATATTTAAGACACATGTCTAGAAGTTACAGCATGAAATATTGCTATACTAATGCTTTGTCTGAAATTCTTTGTTCTAGTGCTTTAAAACCTTCCTCCATCTGCTTAAAATTAATTGGCTCAGAATTTACCACAAAAAGGCATCTCATTCTTCAAAGAAAAAAAACTGTCTGGACTACAAATTACTCAGAGTGTATGCTAATAACATCATGACAAGGTCAATGGGATATCAAAGATCTGATGAAGGGCAGGACCAATAGACTCAACTAATGACATTTATGGATAGTGACAGAAAACAGGGAAAGCCAGAGAAACAGACTGAATATGAATTAAGGCAACAACAAAAAGTAGGATAGAAGGAAAGAAATATTAGTCAGTAGAGAAAAAAGCAAAGTAAAAATTAAGAAACAATAAAATAAATTTCAAAAATCTCTGGGAACAATTTATTAGCTGCAGGCTGAAGCCTTAAAGTTTCAACTGCCCAATTTTTGGGCCTGAGAGGTTGAGTGACACTGCAGGAATTTAAATCTCACCTTTTAAAGGATCCTTATGGCATGAAGTACTCACTCTAAATTTCTGAGACAAATTTAATTCATATTTGCTATACAAATGCAGCAATTTGTTGTTACTTCCAAGGAGGTTGATGCCTTAAAAAATGCACAATAATTAAAGATCCATTAAACCTTCAGATGTTAGAAAGCTGGGCTATAATATCAGAGCTCTAACTGTAAGCAAAGTATTCAATAATATTTTTGGGCCAGACTAGTCTGTTTTAAATATTATTGTGTACTCATACAAGCATGGTAGCTCTAGGGGGCTAACTTGTACTTTGCATGTTTGGGAATCTACATGTATACCATCTTCCAAACAGCAATAACATTGAGCTTCACTTATCATCTGAAAATATCACTGATAACATTACAAAATTGTCCATTTTTAAGAAAGTAAATAACCACTCATACTCTCAGAGAGCCATAGTCATACAATATGGAAATAGACCAATGGTCCAACTCATCCACGCCAACCATGTTCCCAAACTAAACTAGTCCTACTTGAATGCACTTGGCCCATATCCCTCAAAACCTTTCTATTCATGAACATATCCAAATATCTTTTAAATGTAACTTTACCTGCATCCAGCACTTTCTCTAGCAGTTCATTCCACACACAAATCTCTCTATATAAACAAGTTGCCCTCATGTCCTTTTTAAAAATTTCTCCTCTCACCTTAAAAATATGTCCTTAGTTCTTGATATGCTTTTTGGTTTTCCACATATGTAACATATATCACAATGAATAGGTTCATATTGAGTCAAATATCTGCAAATTTATTAACAACTAACTATGTACATTAATGTGACACCTCAGATTAACATATATAGTCTTGATTATACACTTAGTGGGTACAGTTACATACGATACAGAGTTGATTGACTAACTGCTTGCTAACAGACTAACTGAACAGAAAGTAAAATGGAGACTTCTTATGCTAGAGTACCATAAATCATGATGTCATCTAGCTGTCTTAAAGGAGATGTGTGCAATAATACAACATTGTCTTGTACATTTTGAATAATAGGAAAGCTATGCTAATAAATATAGACAAAGATAAACATCAGTACATTATATTTACCCAGTGGTGGATGTAATTGTATAGCTTCAATCTGTGGTACTGTCTATTATAGTGGACAGATAAGTATTCTGCATAATAGATGCATGGCTGTTGTCAAGTGTGATACATTTAATTTCAGACTCATCATCAGCTTGATGTCCTGGAGTTGAGATGAATGACCTCCAACATTGACGCCAGTTTTGCTTGCTAATCCAGTCACTGACTCCTTTCACCATTTTGATGATGATTGAGCTGATAGCACACGGAGTGAATCAAGTTGGTGAAAAACTGGTTTCGGTGAAGCTGGGAACTGCAGGGGCAAGGCCAAGATGGATCATCCATTTGGCAATGCTAGCTGAAGTTGGATTCAAATATACCATGTGATATCAAGAAATGTCTGAAGACACTGGATATTGACATAAGCTCTGGGCCTGTGTGACATAGCAATAATTGTATTTAAGACTGGTGCTTCAGAAATAGTTGCATGTCTAAGCAGGCTGCCCCATTACAGCTACAACATGGCACTCATCCCACAACATGGAAAATTCCCCAGTTACAAAGAGCAGGGCAAATTTAATTCAAGTCTTTACTACCCTATTAATCCAGTCTCAATAAAGTAAATGATGGAAGGAGTCATCGACTATTATCAGATACTTGCAAAATTATTCCCAGCTCACTAATGCACAGTTTGAGTTCCACTGGGGACATATAGCTGCTGATCTCATTACATCCTTGCTCCAGACATGGATAAAAGAATTGAAGTTAAGAGGCAAAGTGGGGATAGCTGCCCTTGATATCAAGGTTGCTTTGACATCAATATGGCATCAATATTTCATCATTAGGTGGAACTTTGTAGAACATTAATGCAAACGATGAGTACGGACCAGACCAGAACCTCTCTCCAAAGTATTGTAAGGAGATAGCCTAGACTCTACCAAATATACATATTAACTAAAATTGTAAGGTGTTCCAGATCTGATTCAATTGGTCCATAATGAGACTTTAATCAAAACATACTTTATTCTTACAACACAATTAAAGCACAAAAAAAGAGTTAATATAACTTTAACTCTGAAGGAGAAAGTGAGGATTGCAGATGTTGGAGATCAGAGTTGAGTGTGGTGCTGGATAAGCACAGCAGGTCAGGCAGTAGCCGAGAAGCAGGAGAATCAACATTTCGGGCAAGACCCCTTTATCAGGAATCATGACTTGCTGCGCTTTTCTAGCATAATTTTAGCTCTGTTGAAATACTTAATACGAGAATGTATTATTTAACCAATAATCATCAACTGTTCCAATATAGGCAGCCATCCCATCAACATTCCAATTGTCAAAAATGCAATATAGCAACTCAGTTATGGTTCTCACGTGCTGTCCATCTCCAGTCCAGAAGAAAGAAGCAATTTGTCCCTTTTGATTTTTAAGAGGAAGCCTCACTGTCTAAGACTTCTCACTAGCAGCCAGGAACTCAAGCTTTTCACTCAGCAACCACTAGAAATCTTCTCACTAACTGAAAGCAAAACTAAAGATCTTCCTGGGTCTGTGTAAGACCTGACCCTGCCCACTTATAATTCCTTCATCTGATTCAAAATAAAAATCCAGTGAGAACTCAGAAGCTATTTTGCAAACCTATCTCAAGAACACATTTCAGCACCATCGTGGCAACTCACTCTGCCAGGGAAACAATACAGAGCATATCTCTCTTAAAGACACAATACTGTCACAGATGTCATAAGCAAGACCGATTATTCTGGAGTACATTCACTTACATCAACTATTTTAATCATCTTCAATACATTTCTTTCAGCCTGGCTTAGATGTTACTAACAAGGCAAGAATATTTGCAATAACTTTAAAAGGGACTAGTTATTCTTAATAGCCAATGATGAGAAAATAATACAGCTCTTAAATTTTCTCAACAGTCTCCATAGAACCATAGAAACAAGACAGCAGAAAAGAGGGCCATTTGGTCCATCTTGTCCATGCTAACCCAAAGACACCCAGATGCCCTTTTTAATCCCACCTTCCTGTACACATTCCATAGCCCTGCAGCATACAGCACTTAAGGTGCAGAGCCAGGTATTTTTAAAAAGAATTTAGGGCCTCTGACTCCACCACCAACTCAAGCAGTGAACTCCAGACACCCATCACTCTCTGCATAAAAACGTCTTACCTCATTTCCGGTCTAGTCTTTCTGCCACTTAGCTTTAATCTATGACTCCTGGATTTTGAATTCTCTGCCACGGGCAAGGGTTCCTCTTGTCTACCCTATCTCCATCCCACACAATTTTGTATACCTCCATCATATCACCCCTCAGCCTTCTCTGTTCAGAGGAAAACAACTCCAAACTCTATGATCTCTCCTCATAGCTACAATTCTCTAGCTCTGGCAATATTCTTCTCTACACTCTCCCCAGAGCAATTATGTCTTTCCTATAAAATGACTATTAGAATGGCACACAATACTCCAGTGGCCTTACCATTGTCTTATACAGGTTCATCATTACATCCCTACTTTGATATTCTATACCTCTGCCAATGAATGAAAGCATTTAATATGCATTTTTTACAACCATATCTACCTGTACTGCTACCTTTAGGGACCTGTAAACTTGTACACCAAGATCTGTTATTTAATCTACCCCTCTCAGTATATTCCCATTTATTGTGTGTTGCCTTTCACTGTTTGACCTCTCTAAATGCATTACATCACACCACATCTGATATTTTCCTGCATACTCCACCAAACGATCTAACATCATTTTGGAGCATAATCTATCCTCTACACATCCACTAATTTTTGAGTCATCTGCAAATTTCCATGTTGTGACCCCATGTTCAAGTCCAAATAGTTAATGTATAAAACCAACTGCAGGAGACCAACACTGAGCCCTGAGGAATACCAGTTGAAACAGCTTTCTTTCACAAGGGAAACCATCAACCATAATGCTTTGTTTCCTGTTACTAAGCCAACTTTGAATCCAATTTGACATTTTACCCTGTATCCCATAAGCATTTACTTTTTTGACAAATCCACCATGTGTCATACTAAATATCTTACTAACATCTATGCAGACATTATCCATTGCACTGACCTCATCAATCCTCCTTGTCACTTCTTCAAACAATTCAGTCAAATCTGTAAGCCATGACCATCCCTTAACAATGCCATGCTAACTATCCCTGACTAATCTATGCCCTTCTAAGTGACGGTTTATCCAGTCTCTCAGGATTGATTGCAACACTCTACCCTCCACAGACTATCTGGCCTATAATTATTTGACATTTCCTTTATACCCCTTTCGAATAACGGAACTACATTTGCATTTCTCCAGTGCTCCAGCACCTCACCTATATCTATTGAAAATTGGAAAATCATCCTCAGTGCATCTGTTACTTCCTCTCTTCCCTGCTTCATTATCCTAGGGAACAATCCATCTGGCCCTGGGGAACTTATCCACTTTCAAGGATTCCAACTTCTCCAATATTTCCTCTCTCATTATGATTATCTTGTCCAATATTTCACACTGTTTCTCTTGGATTACTATATCCACATCATCCCTTTCCTTTGTGAACACAAGTTCCTTCCTTCATCTCTGATAGGTCCCACTTTTTCCTTATATATGGGTAAAATATCTTTGGATTTTCCTTTCTCTTGCTTGTTAATATTTTTTCATGCTGTCTCTTTGATGTCTTTATTTTTTAAACTTGATTCCTGTATTTTCTACACTCCTCTAGGCTATTTGTAGTGTTGAGCTTTTCGTGACTATCTGGCACTGATGGAGACAATTAGCCTACTGTACAATTTTAAAGATGAATATCAGCCACAGTACATCACTTCCAATCTGAGTACCATCACAGTGAAGTACTGTCTACAACCTTTGATGCGTCTTTTTAAGGTTTGTACAGCTCATCCATCAAACAATAACATCAATTTTACAATCTTCATCTTTCAGAGTGGCAATTAGTCATTCTGTGGAAAGTGCCAGCTAAAAGCACACTTTTGAGGACACGCAGCAGTATCATTAAGATATAAACAGAGTGCAACCTTGAACAACCATCTACAGGGATGTCATAATACATCCACTCATAAAAGCATTTATGATATTGTGGTACTTGTAAATCAAGTTCAATGGCTTCACAATTGGTTAAATGTCTGTTTACTTTGAAACTGACTTTTTAAGATATATGCAGCTCCTCACTGACTCATTCTTTCTAACACAAAGTATACTTTCAATATGATAATTGTTTTCTATAAGAAAAAAAACACAAATTCTTAAAGGATTTCAATTTAAGAAGTGCTAAGTAAACATTTCCAAACATACTTGATTTATGTGATTAAACCCAACCAGTTTCGGGCACACTTGGTCTTGCAGCTCAGTACATTAAGGCATTTTAACAAGGGGAACGTGGGTTGATCAAGAAGGAGTGTATAGAGCATTGAATGGAGACAGATGGAACAAGATGGCTCAAAGTAATTTAGTTGTCAAAAGAAGATTTCAGATGCAAGAATGTGGAAGTATCTTGCCATTATGCTGGATTATCCTCTGCACTGTGTTGATGCTATGGCTGCTCCTCCTTCTATCCATTCTTCTTCCTTGACCCTCATGAAGCTAATGTGTAAGGGAAGATTTTACATCTTGAAGCAATCATGAAACAAGAGATATTGGCAGACCTGCACTGGGGAATGTCTCTCAATCATTTCATGCTCCTAAAGCATAGACTCCCTACAGACTGGAAGCAGGCCATTTGGACCACTGAGTCCATACCAACTCTTGCGAAGAGCACCACACCCAGACCCACCTCCTACCCTGTCCCTGTAACTCTGCATTTCCCATGTCTAACCCACCTAGCCTATACATCCCTGGATACTATGGGCAATTCAACATGGCCAATGCACCCTAACCTGTACATCTTTGGACTGTGGGAGGAAACCAGAGCACCCAGAAAAAACTCACACAGACATGGAGAGAAATGTGTAAACTCCACACACACAGTAACCTGAGGATGGAATCAAACTCAGGTCCCTGGCACTGTGAGGTGCAATGCTAACCACTGAGCCACCATACCGCCGAACATGTACCGATTATCTGTTCAATTTCCCCTTCTGACACAGAAATTGTATGCGTCATGATATTGATGCTTTCCAACGTCCTGAGAAGGTGCAATATTCTGAAAACTTACAGGAGTATAAGAAATGCAGGAGTTAAATTAAAAAGGAAGTTGGAAATCAAAGAGAGTGCATAAAAATGTTTTGGCTAATCAAATCCAAAGATATTTTTATAACAAATGCTTGTTCCCAAACATTCCGGATGGCACTATAAAAAATGAACACCACGATCCATGTGTGCATGTGTGTTTCGATCATGACAACACCCCACTGCCAACCACAAGTTTCTTTGCTGTATCTTTAGTGCATGCCTGAAAGGCTGGACAGTCTTCTGACAGAAAATTAAAAGGTACGTGTTAGGATTTGATACTTACATGCAGGACAAATAAAGAACATCCTTTATGGGAGACTTGGGTTAGAGAATAGCATTCTTTTAGTTTTTGCATTCAGCTTATGCAGCCAGTCAAATGTGGCTGTGCCAGTAGCATGCTTACCAAGTTCGGTGGTTGTGGGTTCAAGTCTCACATCACAGACTTGGTTCCACTTTTACACAGAGACCCATTGAAAGAAAATGGGGAATTAGCTCCATATTTGCATCAACTCAAAAGCCGTCCTTAATCGCAATACTAATAACTTGATTATATAATGCTAATTGCAAGACTAATAGCTTGACTATATTTTGCAAAAAACAAAATGGGAGCAGTGGTTAAGATTTGAAATTGTTGAACTCATTTATTGACTCAGGAAGCTATAAAGTCAATTGGTATTCATTCTCCAAGTACAAAGATTCTGGAGAAGTTAAACAGTCCTTGAAATGAATTCAGCTATCTTTCTGTCATCAAACAGCATCACAGTTTCAAAAGCTTAATTTTGATTTGTGGGTTTATTTTTCAGAAGTAATAACTGCTTGGCATGATTTTAGGATCTATTAAACAGTGCAATATGAGGCAAAATTGGCAACATATTTTTAGTTTGGCAGAACATACTAGAATAAAACTAATTGTAATGAGTCCTGAGAGGGTCTGATTACAAAATTGTCCAACAAAACACCTGCAACCATTACATAAGATCAGCCACCATACCGAATCAGTGTAGTTCTAACCCACCACACAAAGATGAGGAAAATGTAATTGAAAGCTGACCTTAATGCTTCGATCACATCCTTCTGATAATGCATTATTGAGGCCGGTATGTTGATAATGGTGAGACATTCTTCTCTCCTACAGTTCATATCCTGCAGTGGCCTGCCAAGCCTTACATAAACTAGGACTCCTAGTGCTTCAGAATTTGCCATATTGTTGACCTGCAAAGAAACAGACAAAAAAATAACTTTTATGCAGAAGATCTACCCAAAATCAACAATATACAGATAGATAGAAATCTGCCTAAAATCAACAATAAACATAGGTAATCCAGACGTTGAAAGTATAAAATATGAACAGAAATGCAGTTCAGGCAGCTTCTGTGCAGAAAGAAACAGTTTAAAGATTCCAGTGACATTCTGTCAAAATTAGAACTTATTATCGATATTACAGGTTTTAAACAAGCATAGGCATAGGGAAATGGAGGGGAGGAAAGAAAAAAGGGTAACTCTCTGATAGGATAGAAAAACAGAACGATAGAATCATTACCATGACTTGTTACCAAAAACAAAATGGGAGCAGTGGTTAAGAGTTGAAATTGTTGAACTCAATATTGAGGTCAGGAAGCTATAAAGTTCCCGATCAAAAGATTTTGAAGCTTATGCTGAGCTGCATTGGAACAGTGCAGGAGGCCAAAGACAAAGAGATTAGAATGGAATGGGACAGACAATTAAAATGACAAGCAGCCTGAAGTTCAAAGCCGTGTTTTCTAACTGAACAAACAGGTTCAATCAAGAAATCAGCCAATCTGCATTTTGTCTCCGAAATATAAGGACTACACAATCACAAATACAATATATTCAACTTAAAGAACTTCAAAATGAATAGACTGGAATTAATGTTTGCAGCCCTAGACAGTGGAGTGGATGAGGTGAAAGGTCAGGGCTTGCAATTTTTGTTTTAGAATGAGCAAGCATCTTAGCAAAATAAAGAGTGTTGTGAGACAAATTAGATTTGCCCTACTTATGATGTGCTGCTACATTAGTAATCCTTCTCTGTCCGAAAGCAGCTGCAAGTTCAGACACATGGTTTATGTGCTTGGCTGAGGAGCCAATGGTATGAAGCTACCATCTGCAGGTTTGTAACTGAATGCCTTTAAGTCAGAATCCCCCTAGGTAAAGGCAAAACATTGTGAATGCTGGATATCTGGCAGATGGTAGAAATTCAGCAGGTCTCGCAGCATCTCGGGAGATATGATTTTTCTTCAGATCCCAAGAAACATAACAACGGATTCAAGACCTAATTGTGTTTCTCTCTCCACAGCGGAGGCTGATGTGTTATTAATCCAGAGACCCAGGTAATGTTCTGGGGAGCAGCTTCAATTCCCACCATGGCAGATGGTAGAATTTGAATTCAATGTTTAAAAACCTGGTTTAACCATCTAGCATTGTTGTGAGGGAAGCCCAGCTGGTTCACTAATATCCTTTAGTGAAGGAAACTGCCATCCTTACCTGGTCTGACCTACATGTAAGTCCAGACCCACAGCAATGTGATTGACTCTTAACTGTGCTCTTGACAATTAAGGAATCGGACAATAAACGTTGAGCTTACCAGTATTGCCCACATCCTGTGACTTAATAAAAGAAAAGATGCTGCCAGACTTACTGAATTTTTCCAGTGTTCTCTGTGTTTATCTTGGGAATGGGAGAGGGTGTTTGGAATGTTAGGAAAATAGACCAGGTAGTCAAGAGAGTCTTCTTTCTACTTTTGAACTTTTAAGATTTACCCTGTAGCAACCTGATGAAGGAGCAGTGCTCTGAAAGCTAGTGTTGTTGTGTCATTACTTCTAAATACTTTTGTCCACTGAAATTAAAATAACTAGCCTGAAGATGTTAGGTTATCCATGCACCTTTTTTTCATTGAAAATATATCATTTGTAATCCTCCAGTCATCGTTAGGCATCAGTCTTGCACCAAAGGATGCTTGGAAGACCACAGCCTTGACCTTGGTATCCTCAAATGCATCTGATTCAGTTCAGTCCTGCTGGCTTAGCTATTTTAATACAGCTAGTCTTTGTACTACACCTTCCTTAAGAATTTTAATCGATGCAAGGTCTCAAATGCAGACACAAAAGTAGAAACTGAGGAAGGATCACTCAACCCAAAATATTAATGTTGATTTCTCTCCGCAGATGCTGCCAGACCTGCTGAGCTTTTCCAGCAATTGTTATTTTTGTCTCTGACATCTGTAATAAGAATCTGTAATTCTCTTGATTCTTATTCAGTGTCTCAACTACCTCTTCTTTCTTTGACTTTGGTAGCATTTTGATCAATGCTAAAGACAGATGCAAAGTATCAATTTAGTACCTAATTCATGTCCTTGGTTTCTATGCCTAAATTCTATTGTTGGTTTTTAATCATTTGCACTCCTCTTTTCACTTATCTTTTACTATTTATATGCTTACATGACACTTCTGGATTCCTGATTTATGTTTATGTTACCTGACAGTCTTTTTGTTGCTTCTCTTATTTCCTGTTATTTCTTTTCATCATTGAATTTTAAGCATTTGACCTGTTTTTCACTTTATATTGTAATCTATGATACTTGCCATTTTTTGCTTCAGTCCACTCTACATTTCTTTCACCACCAGGAAACTCTGGCTTCTTCCGTCCCACCTTCCCTCCTTGTATGAACGCACTTTAACAGTAGCCAAACTAACTCCTCTTTAAGGCAGCCAATACAGTTTTGTTTATCAATCTCTGTTTTCAATTTGGCAGTATTTGCTGACACCAGGAACTGCAGGCAACTACGCATGTAGGCTCATCCAGGAACATGCATGCACATGGTTGAAAACACGAATGTCATCATGTAATCTGTGATGTCACATACAAATTTTGCACTGCATATGTACAGAGAAATGTGTACAGTTTTGAACTGGGTTTTCAATTTAGCTGGGCCGGATCCATTCTCGCCCCT
Organism: Chiloscyllium punctatum; assembly: GCF_047496795.1. Lineage (NCBI taxonomy): Eukaryota > Metazoa > Chordata > Chondrichthyes > Orectolobiformes > Hemiscylliidae > Chiloscyllium > Chiloscyllium punctatum. The sequence goes on along the minus strand of NC_092746.1, from coordinate 43,917,055 downwards.
CTGAAAATACCTCCACCCCCACCACAGCCCACCACCACCGCCAAGTTATTATCTTTACTCCAGATCACTCCTTCTTCTTTTCCACAGTGTTAGGTTTAGGTTAGCTATGATCATGGTTCATTTGATGTTGTCTTACTATACCTGATTTTCTTGACCTATCTCATTCATTAGAACCAAATCCTTCAATGCCTCTTTCCATGTTAGGCCTGAAATATGCTTATATAGAAAATTCTGCTGAACATTTTTCAGAACCTCCTTCCTCTTTTTGCCCTTGGTCATTTATAATGTACACGTGTTCTGCATAATGTACTATACAGTGATATAAACCCTGTTTTTAATCAAAACAATGACTTTCTGGAATGGACTGAAATCATATAATAGATTTTAAAATACCAACAATGCTACTTTTAAGTAGCATCAACGGCAGTTCTTAACGTGGCAAAACATTTACATGACTTCACTTTGCAAACTCCAAAGTTGTCTGGAAATGAGTCACCAGAGCAATCAGCTTAACCACGTTAAATGGCCCATCCCCTCAACTACTCCCAGACATTGAGACATAATACAGGTAGGTGAGGACCAATCAATTCAACTCATCACTTTGGACAATGAACCCCGCTGGTAAGAATCTCTACTGATCACTTAACCAGATTCCTTTAGACAATAGAACCCAGCTGAGTATGCTCTGTACCTCAGATCATACAGACAACTCAATATCATAAGCAATTAACTCAAACAATTGACTTGGAAGGATGCTGTGATATAATTTGCTGTGACTTTGTTTAGTGACAGGCTAGATTGCAAATGGGCATCATGTAGTGGCAAACTAATCCCGTTTCCAGACTGAATGAAACATACCAAAGGAACATCTTTTTTCCCCGAATTTTGGTGGGGCCTGTACAAATTTCATCATTTGCCTTTCTGGACTTTATATTATGACAATGATTTTTCCCATTAGATGTGTCTTTTTATCATGGTAATGGTATTTATAGTGGTAATGTCACTAGCCAAGTAATCCAGAACCCCTAATGCTCTGAGTACATGGCTTTTAATACTACTATGGAATAAGACAGCTTCTCAAAGGCAAAACAAATCCAGAAATGCTGATCTAGCCAGTGATGCTCATGTTTCCTGAAAAATAAAACTTTAAAAATCTGTGCTTTTCTAAACAATTTAATCTGTTTTGTATATAAAACGGGACATATCCACTGCAGCACCCCTCCAGTATATTTACAATCATCACTGCTGATCTTTAGTTATAACAATCACATCATGAATATGTCTGTGGTAAGCAAGGTACTGGAAAGAATTCTGAGAGATAGGATTTATGACTACTTGGTCGTACTATATAGTTTGATTCAAGATAGTGAGCATGACTTTGTGAGGGCAGCTCATGCCTCACAAGACTTATTGAGTCCTTTGAAGATGTGGTGAGACAAGTTGACAAAGGTTGAGCAGCAGATTGGGTGTATATTAATTTCAGTAAGGCATTTGATAGGGTTCCTCAAGGTAGGCTCATTCAGAAAGTTAGAAGGTATGGGATACATGGAAATTTGGCTGTCTGGATACAGGATTGGCTGGCTGAAAGAAGACAGCAAGTGGCAGTAGATGGAATGTACTCCACGCAGATGTTGGTGACCAGTGGTGTCCTGCAGAGATCTGTTCTTGAACCTCTGCTTTTTGTAGTTTTCATAAATGACTAGGATAAAGAAGTGGAGGGTCGTTTAGTAAGTCTGCCAATGACACAAAGGTCAGTGATGTTGTAGATAGTGTAGAGGTCTATTGCAGGCTACAACAAGACACTGGCAGGATGCAGAGCTGAGAAGTGGCAGATGGAGTCCAATCTGGATAAATGCAAAGTGATTCATTTTGGAAGGTTGAATTTGAATGCTGAATACAGTGTTAAATTCAGAATTCTTGGCAGTGTGGAGGAACAGCAGGATCTTGGGGTCCATGTCCATAGATCCCTCAAAGTTGCTACCTAAGTTGATAGAGTTGTTAAGAAGATATATGGTGTTTTGGCTTTCATTAACAGGGGTATTGAGTTTAACAGCCAATGAGGTTTTGCTGCAACTCTATAAAACCTGGTTAAACCACACCTCAGGTACTGTGTCCAGTTCTGGTAACCTCATTATAGGAAGATGTAGATGCGTTAGAGAGGGTGCAGAGGAGATTTACCAGGATGCTGCCTAGATTGGAAGGCTTTTGTCTTATGAAAAGAGGTTGATTGAGCTCGGGCTTTTCACACTGGAGAGAAGAAGGAAGAGAGGTGACTTGATAGAGGTGTACAAGGTAATGAGAGGCAAAGATAGAGTAGATAGCCAGAGACATTTCCCCAGGGCAGAAATGGCTTGACGAGGGGTCATAATTTTAAGGTGATTGGAGGAAGGTGTGGGGGAGATGTCAGAGGTGGGTTCTTTATGCAGAGAGTGGTGGGTGCATGGAATGCACTGCCAGTGGTGGTCGTAGAGTCAGATGCATTAGGAACATTTAAGCGACTGCTGGACAAGCACATGGACAGCAGTAAACTGAGGGGTGTGTAGGTTAGGTTGATCTTAGATTAAGATAAATGCTCGGCACAACATTGAGGGCGGAAGAGCCTGTACACTGACGAGATACAGACACACTGAGTAATGTCCCAATGGCCTCCTTCTATGCTGCAAAAATTGTGTAATTCTGTGAAGGACCTTATCCTGCAACATTTAAGCAATACCTTTGTAAAGTATGAACAGTTTCCTTCATCAGAGATGAAAGCCACAGCATTTTTTACTCTAGATGAAATATTACAGCCATCTCCACCATCTCTGAGAATATACGGTAGTGAACTCCAGCCTTTCATTATCCAATCATATCTGGCATCCAATCGTTTGGCAACTACTGTCATGTTCAATTCTGCAATAAAATATTTAGTGTTAGAGTGACATAGATCCATACAATCTAGTTTGTGATGTGTATTAGCTCAACATCAACAGAAACTTATATTTATATATCACATTTAATGAAATTAAACTTCAGACCTATTCACAGAAGGTGAGTCATATCATTCGACCTCCTGAATAGAAAAGGAAATCTTGGCTAAATTAATCCTGGGTCTCAGTCACTGATTAATGATGTATAGACTTTTTTTTTAATGCTAGGGATTCAGGTATTTCTTCCAAATAGGAGGTTCTGTATAAATAAGTTATTCAACTATTAAACATAAATGCATATTATTGTGAACTGCTTATGTCAGAAATTCAGATGCATTTTCAGATACCTTTTTTTATACTGATCATGTAAGAGCTATTGTTTTTGCAATATAAGAAAAATAAAGGTCCGTTCATAAACCAAATAATTTTTGCATAATTGGCAGCCAAACTCAAATTCACAATCTCAAAGTCACCATGGAGAAACATCAATACTTCTCAACACAGCAAAGAAAAACATTCAACATTGTCAAAATGCACAGTGATGTGTTGCCTTGCAAAAATAATGAGTAAAATACAATTTACAAATATTTAACATGAGATAGGCCTTATATAAGAATATAAGAAATAGGAGGGCTAGGTTATATCACCTCTCAAGACTGCTCCATCATTTTACATATTAAATAATCACTATTTATTTGCAATTATATTGTTGTAATAAAACCATAGGTAATCTGGAAAGACAATGTGAATATTGGCAAGACTATCATAGAAAATTAAAATTATATGTTGCAGAAGGAGGCTAACTTTCTCTCAGCCAATAGCACAATGAAAGCTGATGATTTATTTTTTTGTGGTTGGGCCTTGCTCTATATAAACAGACTTCTGTATTTACAACAAGAAACTTCACTCATATTTCCATTTGAAAAAACAAATTGATGGTGAAAAGTGTAGTTCATCCTACAGTCTTGAAAGGTGATATACAATTGCAAGTTATTTTTTGTTACTCACCTCGCTGGACCAAAAATGAGAGGGCATAGATTTAGGTTGATACACAAATAAAGCAAGGGTGATAAAGACTTTTTCTACACACTGAGTAGTTAAGGTTGGACTGAATGGCCTCCTTCTACACTCTACCAATTCTGCGACCTTGCCTTTTGTGAAACTAGGAGAAAGTGAGGACTGCAGATGCTGGAGATCAGAGCTGAAAATGAGTTTTTGTGAAACTACAAATGTGTGTACTTTGACAATTTAAGTTACACATCAACCAAGAAGATAATTACCAAAACAGAAAAGGAACATGATACGTTAAAAAAATTGAAAGGAAGCTTTAATATACTTCAATTTACTTTAATTTAATGTACTTTAAAACACAAAATAAAAAATCTGTGCTAATGGCATTGCTTAGGATGAGAATTCTCTCTGCAGCACAGACAAATACTAATGCCTTTAATGCACTATTTCATAAATCCTTTATCGAGGGTAAGAAAAAAGTAATTTCTGCTTTCTCTTTTCCTGATCACAGGCATGACATTTAGCATCCTACAAACACAGTTGACAGTATTTCCTTCTAATGCTTTTTTAGAAAATCATGGTTAGAATCTTCTCTTCAAACTTTTTTAGCATTCAATGCTGATATTTTTCATGTTGCTATTCCATTCATTTATTTTATTGATACTGTTTTAAATATCTGTATATTTTGTCTTACAGTAATAACACGATGCGAAGTATATATATCAATTAAGTCAAAGGCAGTGTGTTCAAGATTAGACTCATGCGCATAAGATAACCACAAAGCATTAAAATGTTTCACTTCAAAAACCATTCATTATACCTGCCGAAGTGAAAACAATTTGTGCAAGCCCACAGTTGTGCTGTTGACATCTCCAGGCATAGAATATCGCAGGGATCCAGTTTCCCAGAGCATACACAGGAATTGGTACGAAATGAAGTTGAGATAGGAAGTCTTTAAATCTACTGATGTTCTTCAGCCTGTAATAAACATTGTTTTAATATAACAGCATTAATATTAAGCATCAACATCTCTTTTTTATGATCAGGTCCACACATCTTTAGTGTCATTAAGACCAAATTCCTGTAAGGGCGATGTTGTGGCATATTTCCATAGTAATGTGCAAGCCACAATGTATGCAATTTCATTGTGTTCATGCTGACAAACTAGTTCCGGAATTAGACCAAATTGCCAAAAAGGAATCGAGAAAAGAAAAAGTACTTTGACTTGTGAACGGTGAAGTGAGTTAAGCACAAAGGTTGCATGTGCACAACAATTGCACATGGAAGGCAGAGAGGTGAATTTAAGGGTAAATGCTAATGTCACCTATCCATTATCTTGGCCAACAAACATTGTATGAACTGGAGACTTTATAAGGAGGGGAGAAATATAAAATCAGCAAAAATGTTGTGAAATCTGATTTTATGACTTTGCTGGAATTTTATCTTCTAAACATTTCATTTTTATTGCACAGTCACAAAATATTAAATGGCAGTTACATTCATCAAGCAGCATAATCATGCCACAGGCAGGTGTGGCCCTTGTAAGGTTTTAAAATTCAACACTTGTTACATAGTTTTTATAATGAATTTATGGTTCAGAGCATATCAATCCATTAGCTTGAGACAGTAACATATTTCTCAATTTTCATCAGTTATGAATACATGCAACATAATACTCCAACTTGCAAAACATTTGAATTTTCCATATTTCAAAAATAATGACTAATACTTGTGTTGGTGGTAGCTGAATAGATTGGGAAATATTTAGCATTTAAAAGATGTATGTCTTTACGTCAACTCCTACTGTGGAAAATATCGAGTTAATAAATATTTTACAATATATTACTTCATTCCTATTACCTGTCAGTTGAAAATATTTCAATCTCAGATAACCTCCTACACTGTTCAATTCATATAGGTTAAGTAAATAGGAAGGTAAGAACCAGAGTAGGCTATTTAGCCCATGGAATATATTCCGTCCTTCAATTAGTTCAAGTCTGATTTAAGATTTAAGTGTGCAATTACATTTGCCCCCATATCCCTTAATACCCTTGGCTAAACAATAAAATGCTCAAAATTTAACTTAAGATATTCCCAGAGTAGGCGATGTACTTTTCTTTACAACATGTTTTGCTGAAATCCTCCAGTTTTCCCTCTCACTCCTTCTCAGATCTAATTCCAGATGTGGCAATTTTATCCTATCACCCTGACCTCTTCCTCTGCCCAAATGTGTTTCTTTGCTCTGCCCAGATACCAGTAAATCATAGAAGGTGGACTAGTAGATTTAAAAAGTGGGTGTTATGCAAAATAATGGCTAAAAAGCTATCAGCAGTGCAGAATGAACCTAACAGCACTGAGAATGTAGGCAAGGAATTCCAACACTAGTAGAAAGGAGGTTTCTGAAAATACTGGGAAGTTTTTGAATCTGGGACCATTGGGAGGCTACCTCATTTTTTGGGGGGAACATCAATAGAGGGTCCCAGGATCTGGGAATAGCAGAAGGGCAAACTTGGGCTCCTTCAGAATCCTATCATTCCAGGATAGAATTCAAAATTATTGGAAGAAAGTTTTTGGAATTAGATATTACTGAGGAGGGGGAGGTGTGGGAGATCAGTTCCCAGCAACTTGAGAGAATTGAACGGCCAGAGGAAGGTGCTTTAATGTTTCCCTTTCCTCCTTAAAGACCAACAGGTTGAATTTCACCAAATATCAGCCAAGTAAATTCTAGGCAGTTCCATGGATGGTGTATTGATGATCGGTCAGAACACTGTAATACTATGGACATTTTCAGCCCTTAATTCCACAATGTGTTTTTTTAAAAAGGACTGCTACAGAGACAGAGTATCTGCAGATGTAAAATCTTCTGTGTACACGCGATGGGATGTTATATGGAAAGGAGTCAAAAAAACTTCAAACATGTTGGACTATGATCTCTTGCAACTGCAAAGATAACAAGGACCTAAATCCTCTCTGTTCAACAGCAAGCTAACCCCTGCAGATTTTGTGCACATTTTGTGTTTTACCCTTTGAGGAATACAGAGTACTCAAGGACAGGGGTTAAAAAGCCAGTTTCAACTCTACTGGCATGCAGAAATGGAACTGAATGCTCCTGTGTGCACCAGCATGGATTCATAGTCAAGGAACTATGGCTTAGTTACTCCTGTTTTGCATGTAAATGCACTCTCTGACTCCAAGTGCTCTAAACCAGACAAAAGGAATAATGAAAGGAAATTCCCTCATCTTAAGTGCTGGTATCCAATTATGGTTAAAAGGAATCAAAACTACAGAATCTCGAATAAACTGCAAAACCAAGGATCGTGAAGCTAACTGTTAAAATAGCAATGCCACCTGTACCTTTTACTACAACGGCTGCAGCCTGCAATATTGCTGCTCTTCACAAACAATTCAGAAATTGATTTGGAAAATCAATTTTTATGTTTTTATATTTTTGGACTTAATTTATGATCTGTGTGTGTATATATGTGTTGCATTATTATTTATTCTTGCATTTTGTACTTAAACTCACTCTTTAGGATAATTTAAGAAAGCCTGGTTAAAGTGACCCTTTACAATCCATCAAATTCATGGGATCTGAGAAAAAGAAATCTACAAGGGAAGGTTTCCTTTCTAAATTAATCTTATTGTAACCAATTATGAACACGAGTGAATAATGAAGGGGAGCCAGTTCATCCCTTCTCACCTAATAGCTTAACAGGTTGGGGTAATCCACTGAAATTGTTAAGAACTGGAATTGTGGGAAGCGCTGGCATAGTGACTGGCATAGCTCACACATAAACAGAGCTTGGCACCAGAATGTTGGCTGGCTGCAACAAGAGTGGAGCTGCCAAGACAATCACAGTGCAAGGTGGAATCAAATTCCGACATCAGCTCATGGAAATAAATGGACATTTCACTTCCTGCTGTGATGATCATTAAAAAAAAATTGAAATATAAAATTTGGAACTTTGAAAGCGGTTTAATGTCCTCATTTTCTTCCTTGGGAGACTGCTGCCATTCTCCACTTCAGTGTCTATCACATCTCCCCTTTGCCTGTGCCAGTTGTATTTAGCAAAAAAACACTAGTATTATGTAACGTACTCTGTCCGGAGGGTAATGCAAAGGCCCACCAGACCAATGCAAGCACTGGAACCTGATCATTAAGAAAGCTTATTGTCTGCTCCACTGTGATTTTAGTGGGAAAATGGGCTGCAATGTTCCTATACTCAGCTTCAGTCAAGGGGCTACATAATGGAGTCATCAGCCATGATTGCAGAGGTAGTTCTCGTTTTCCAGCATCCATCCTTATAAGACATCCAGTTCTGGAAATTAAGTAGAAACCTGAGAATTTTCAAGGATATAGGTACCAGGGCAACTTCCAAGGTACTTTAAGATGTGGTACCAATGATCACAAATATTAATCAAATGAAATCTTTATCTATTGATGAAGTCAGCTGCATTATGCAGCTTTCAATGTAACAATAATAGTCAATAGAACTCTACACCTAGGGGAAGGCAGTTATGTTGGCAGAATCTGTTCAAGCTGCAGTACCAACCTTACCCTCATGGGGAAACAAGGCAGTGTAATCTGGCACAAACTGCATTACAGTCACAGCCTTGATACATTTTGTGTGCTGAGAGTTGGGAGATCCATACAGGTCTCCAGCAGATATTTGAAAGCAGCCAATTACATTCACATTTAATACAGCTGTCACTTTGACGGCCACTTCAGATCACCAGTTCTGCTGAAGCAAAGTCACAGCTCTGAGACTGTGTCTAGGTAAATCCTCAGGCTGGTGTAACATCTGGAGGAAATGAATTCAGGGACAATGGTCTCTGGGTCTCCTATAAATGCAAAGGAGGACCTTTCACTGCAGCTTCTTTAAATGGAGGCTGTTCAGCAGCTGCTTGAGGTTGCTGCTGCTACTGCACTTGCTGACATATTTGTTCCTCTTCAATTTCTCAGTGCCTTCATTGTACATTGAGTAGAGACAAAAAAAAAAAATGCTGGAATCCAAGGTAGACAAGGAGGCTGGAAGAACACAGCAAGCCAGGCAACATCAAGAAGTGGAAAAGTCAATGTTTCAGGTGTAACCCTGAAGAAGGATTACACCTGAAATGTTGACTTTTCCACCTCCTGATGCAGCCTGGCTTGCTGTGTTCATCCAGCCTCCTGCTTGTTTTCATTGTACATTGGCCACAGCAGTGATAACAGCTGCAGTGGCTGGATCAATTGTTTGTGGCTCCAATAAATCTATGTGAGGAATATGAGAAACAATGTGAGCAGTCACCAGTTGCATGACTCACAAATGACAGTTTTGCATAGTGTCAATACAGTGGGACATGGAAGACTCCCAACAGGAGGGCCATGGGACATCTTCACATGAAGCTCTGACATAGTGGACCAGATACCACTATACGCCATGTATAGTGGGAGATTGTAGGTCAGGTAGGATTACAGAAGCTTTGATCCCCTACCCATCCAAGAAAGGCAGCATTACTTGAAAAAGCATGTTGGTAAAAAGTTATATTCAATGTGAGAGAAAAGCAGCTTACATCCTAACAAGAATACTCCATAAAGTTAGTTCAGTATGATTTCTATTTCAAAAATCCATGCTGTCTTTGTCTATCCTGTTAATGCTTTCAAATTGTTATGTTATCGTGTCTTTTGGAATAGATTCTAGCATTTTCCCTACTACTGATGTTCAGCGAACTGATCTGCAATTTTCTGTTTTTCCCTCTTCCCTTTTATAAATAGGGAATTTGCTATCCTCCAATCTGTAGGAACTGTTCCAAAGTCTTTGGAAAGTTGGAAGATGACAATGACTGCATACAATATTTCAAGGGATGCCTCCTCTAATACTCTGGGATGTAGATTTTCAGGCCTGAGGATTCGTCTGATTTTAACATCATTAATTACCCCAGTACCTTCTTTTTAAAATGAATACTGATTTATTTTCAATTCCCACCTCTAACTAGACCCTTGGTTCTGTAACATTTCTGGGAAATTATTTGTGTCCTCTTTTGTGATGAGAGAACAAAGTTGTGTATTCAATTCTGCTCCCATTTCTTTCATCCCCATTATAATTTATTCTTTTCTGACTGTAAGGACCTACTTTTACCTTTGGTCATCTTTTGCACATCAAATATTTTTAGAAGCTCTTACAATTGGTTTTTATGTTCCTTGCAAGTTTACTCTCTTACTCTACCCCTCTTGGTCAATCTTTTTGTACTATTTTGTTGAACTCTAAACTGCTCCAAGACTTCATGTTATATGTCTCCTCTCTTACTTAATAATATCCTTAATTTCTTTTCTAAGCCATGGTTCAGTCACCTTTCCTGTATTATTGCTGTACCAGATAGGAAAGAATAATTGTTGTAATTCATGCATACACTCCTTAATTTTTAGTCATTGCTTAGCCACTACCAACCCTTTTAGAAGTTTCCTCAATCTATCCACTGTGAATTCATACCCCATATCCTTATAGATGAGTGATCAAACCTCAGACTGATCTCTGTGTAGTTAATCCCTGGACTGGTGGCACTGGACTCACAGGACTGACTATGGCCTACGCAGTCTGTAATAATATGGAATCCCTAATCTGAGTGCCCCAAGCAACTGACTGTGTCTAAGCCCTGAGACTGAGATTGGATGATGTCCTTGACTGACTGTGACTGGACATCCTGACTGACATAAGATCCCTTTGGCTTAATTGAAGACTTTGAGACATGGTTATCTGGTTGGAAGACCTACAGATTTTATTGCCATATTATGCTTGCTGCATAAACTGCTGGAGCATGCTACAGGTGAGGAATTGATGTAGCTCAATGTTGTAGAGTAACATGCCTAGCCTTTGGCTGATCACTATAGAAACTATGACAAACTGTCTGGCTTGGTGCCTATGCTAAAAGGCAAGGCACGACTACTGCAAGCCTGAGAGTTCCGAATGATGAAGGGTAGGACGGAGATGCTGTGAACATCCAAGGTGATGCAAAGTGAGTAAGAACCAAGAAAGCAAGCAAAGAGCCCCAGAATGCACCATGCTCTGTTGCATGAGATGGGTGACTGTTCCTGTGCACAAACTGGCCCGGCAGAAGCATTGCAAAGTAAAGTACTAGTGTGCTCCAAAATGCAGTATTGAACTGGAGATGTGCCATGATGATGCATTGAGGCTGGTGTGAGTGGCATGGTAGCTCAGCAGTTAGCACTGCCACGTCACAGCGCCAGGGACCCAGGTTCGATTCCCGCCTCGGGCAATTGTCTGTGTGGAGTTTGCACATTCTCCCCGTGTCTGCACGGGTTTCCTCCAGTTTCGTCCCACAGTCCAAAGATGTGCAGGTCAGGTAAATTGGCCATGCTAAATTACCCACAGTGCTAGGTGCATTATGCAGTGGTAAATGTAGGAGAATGGGTCTGGGTGGGCTGCTCTTTAGAGGGTTGGTGTGGACTTGTTGGGCCAAAGGGTCTGTTTCTATACTGAAGGGAATCTAATCTGTGTGCCTGATGCTAACTTTTATGGATTTGGCTGCCCATGCAGTGTGCCCTGAAATGATGGAGACAGGACTGCCTACATTAGAGGCTCAGAGGAACAAGCAAAGATAGCAAACAAGGATAGCAAAGATGATTCTCGATAGGAGTGAGAGAGGCAGGGTAGTTTTCATGGGGGATTTCAACTATCCAAATATTGACTGGGATCACTACAGTACGAGTACTATAGATGGGTCAGTTTTTGTCCAGTGTGTGCAGGAGGGCTTCCTGACACAGTATGTAGACAGGCCTGCAAGGGGCGAAGCCCCTTTAGATTTAGTACTGGGTAATGAGCCAGGTGTTAGATTTGGAAGTAGGTGAGCACTTTGGAGATAGTGATCACAAGAAGAAGAAGAAGAAGGCTTATGTTAGGACAAAATGTGAAAACTCAGGACGCTTGAGGGTTACAAGGAAGCCAGGAAAGACCTAAAAAGAGAGCTCAGAAGAGCCAGGAGGAGACTTGAGAAGTTGTTGGCGGATAGGATCAGGGTTAACCCTAAAGCTTTCCATAGGTATGTCAGGAATAAAAGAATGACGAGAGTTAAATTAGGGCCAATCAAGGATAATAGTGGGAAGTTGTGTGTGGAGTCAGAGGAGATAGGGGAAGCACTAAATAAATATTTTTCGACAGTGTTCACTATAGAAAATGAAAATGTTGGCGAGGAAGATACAGAGATACTTGTATCTAGATTAGAAGAGATTGACGTTCACAAGGAAGAGGTATTAGAAATACTGCAGAGTGTGAAAATAGACAAGTCCCCTAGGATGGGATCTATTCTAGGATCCTCTGGGAAGCAAGGGAAGAGATTGCCGAGCCTTTGGCATTGATCTTCAAATCACCATTGTTTACAGGAATAGTGCCTGAGGACTGGAGGATAGCAAATGTGGTTCACTTGTTCAAAAAGGGTAGTAGAGACAACCCTGATAATTACAGACCAGTGAGTCTCACTTCAGTTGTTGGTAAAGTGTTGGAAAAGGTGATAAGAGATAGGATTTATAACCATCTAGAAAAGAATAATCTGATCAGGGACAGTCAGCATGGTTTTGTGAAGGGTAGGTCGTGCCTCACAAACCTTATTGAGTTTTTTGGCAAAGTGACCAAACAGGTAGATGAGACTAAACCGGTTGATGTGGTGTATATGGATTTCAGCAAGGCGTTCGATAAGGTTCCCCACAGTAGGCTATTATACAAAATGCGGAGGAATGGGATTGTGGGAGACATAGCAGTTTGGATCAGTAATTGGCTTGCTGAAAGAAAACAGAGGGTTGTAGTTGATGGAACATGTTCATCTTGGTGTCCAGTTACTAGCGGCGTACCGCAAGGGTCGGTGTTGGGTCCACTGCTGTTCGTCATTTTTATAAATGACACGGATGAGGGCTTAGAAGGGTGGGTTAGTAAATTTGCGGATGACACTAAGGTTGGTGGAGTTGTGGATAGTGATGAAGGATATAGTAGGTTGCAGAGAGACATTGATAGGGTGCAGAGCTGGGCTGAGAGATGGCAAATGGAGTTTAATGTGGACAAGTGTGAGGTGATACACTTTGGACGGAGTAATTGGAATGCAAAGTACTGGGCTAATGGTAAGATTCTTGGGAGTGCAGATGAGCAGAGAGATCTCGGTGTCCATGTACACAGATCCCTTAAAGTTGCCACCCAGATTGACAGGGTTGTTAAGAAGGCATACACTGTTTTGGCCTTTATTAATAAAGGAATTGAGTTCCGGATCCAGGAGGTTGCGCTGCAGCTGTACAAAGCTCTGGTACGGCCATACTTGGAGTATTGTGTACAGTTCTGGTCACTGCATTATAAGAAGGATTTGGAAGCTTTGGAAAGGGTGCAGAGGAGATTTACTAGGATGTTGCCTGGTATGGAAGGAGTGTCTTACGAGGAAAGGCTGAGGGCCTTGAGGCTGTTTTCGTTAGAGAGAAGAAGGCTGAGAGGTGACTTAATAGAGACATACAAGATAATCAGAGAGTTAGATAGGGTGGACAGGGAGAGCCTTTTTCCAAGTATGGGGACGGCAAACACGAGGGGACACAACTTTAAAGTGAGGGGAGAGAGGTATAAGACAGATGTCAGAGGTAGTTTCTTTACTCAGAGGGTAAGGGTATGGAATGCTTTGCCTGCAATTGTAGTAGATTCGCCAAGTTTAAGTGCATTCAAGTCGTCATTGGACAGGCATATGGACGTACATGGAATAGGGTAGGTGGGATGGGCTTCAGATTAGTATGACAGGGCGACACAACATCGAGGGCCGAAGGGCCTGTAGCTGCGCTGTAATGTTTTATGTTCTATAAGCTGTGAGCTGGGGCCACAGGTACCTGCTCAGACTTTCGAGTCAGATATTGTCACCATCCAGTTTCTCCCTGCTGCCAGGGAAAAGCAGTTTTCATATAAGAGGGGCAAGAAGAGCTAATAAGAAGATGTCAATATAGGCAAATAGACCCTCACTGCTTAATAAGGAAATCTTCTTCTCACTGTTGAAACCTTGTGTTGAAAGTCAGACTCATCAGACTCATCCAATTAAGCAGCTCAAAATGAGAGTGCAAAGGTTAAAACTGTTCAATATTGTTTCCAGCAGTCATTCTCAATTTAAAAGTACAATTAAAATTAACCTTTAAAAAAAGTACATTTAAATACAGTTCTTTAGAATACCGGTAAACACAGCATACTCAATTGAACTTTTCTTTCTTTGTACATCACCCAAATGAGAGTGATGCACACAAATAAGGCCACATCATTCAGGGCCTGTAAGATTCCATCTAACATTTCAACTCACCATTTTCCTCCCTAGTGGAGCGACAACCTTTGTCTTACATTCAGTTATTCGCTCACTGTTCGTAATTGCTGTGATAAAATTCCTGCCAATCACGGTTTCTAAAATTTCCTAGAATGTACTAATGGTGCATCTAAACTTGAAAGTGGAAACATTTATTTTTCAGGAATCAATCTAAAAATGCTAGCTCCTTATTTCTCAGGAGAGAAATCTCTCAGAATTTCAAAAGAAATACATTTCAATAAGTGTGTACACCCCAGTTGCCTGACTCACCATAAGAACTGGATAGATTGAATAGTTCCTTAAATTTTTAAGCTTTCATTAATGTCACTTGTTAAATACAACTTCACCCTTCATAAAGTAATATACAATCTTCAATTCAGAAAATCAAAAGTAAATCTGAGGTTCTCTCTTTTTTGTTGTTCCAGAAACAATAGCATTCAATCCACTGATGCTGTTGAAATGAAGCTAAATGAGATATTGTCGCTTGCCATCAATGTGAACATGCTCCTCTTGGTAGTGTCATAATCAACTTCTGTTTAAACAGAAGTACAACGGAAACATAATGAGTTTTTTTTAATCGAATTTGGTGAAGTGCCAAATGTAAATGAAAGTTCTACATTAATTCTAGCAGTTTCAGTTCTTACTTCTGTTCAGTCTAAAGTTCCTTAATGTCAATAAATAAATTGGTGAACCATTTGTGTATATGAAGGAAAAATCTTTTGTTTCACAAAGCATAAACCAAAAACCTGATTTCAACTGTTGGAATGACAGAATCATTCATCACAGGAAACTTAGTTTAATCTAAACCTACTCGAACAGATTCAGGTTCAAATTGAAAGAAAATAGCTGTTTATTTTTTTCCCTAAAATAACACTCCATGAATCTGTGCTTGTCAATAGCATGCATGACGAAGCAAGAGGCCAGGTGGATTAGAGGTCTTTGTTTTCAGTTTGGAAGCACCACCAAAAGATTTAAATCTACAGCTGCTTAAAAAGACTAACGACTTGAATGTTAAAATTCAAAGTGAAAGTATGGTTTAAAAACAGATGTAAACCTAAAATACACAATGACCCATAATTGGGCATTTACAGGCAATTCTGCTGACAGATCAACTTCTAACAAAGAAAATTAAGGGAGTCATTCGTAATCTAACTAAGCAGCTCAAAATGAGAGTGCAAAGGTTAAAACCATTCAATTTTGTTTCCAGCAATCATTCTCAATTTAAAAGTACAATTAAAATTAAACTTTAAAAAAAGTACATTTCAATACAGTTCTTTAGAATACTGGTTCTTTAGAATTAAGCATACTCAATTGAACTTTTCTTTCCTTGTACATCGCCCAAATGAGAGCGATGCACACAAATAAGACTGTTTTCTGTGCACTCCTCACCCTCACAGACATTGCCAGACATGTTTATAGGAGAAAGTGAGCACTGCAGATGCTGGAGAGTCAGAGTCTTAGAGTCATAGAGATGTACAGCATGGAAACAGACCCTTCGGTCCAACCTGTCCATGCTGACCAGATATCCCAACCCAAATTAGTCCCACCTGCCAGCACCCGGCCCATATCTCTCCAAACCCTTCCTATTCATATATCCATCCAAATGCCTCTTAAATGTTGCAATTGTACCAGCCTCCACCACATCCTCTGGCAGCTCATTCCATACACGTACCACCCCCTGCGTGAAAAAGTTGCCTCTTAGGTCTCTTTTATATCTATCCCCTCTCACCCTAAACCTATGCCCTCTGGTTCTGGACTCCCCAACCCCAGGGAAAAGACTTTGTCTATTTATCCTATCCATGCCCCTCATAATTTTATAAACCTCTATAAGATCACCCCTCAGCCTTCGATGCTCCAGGGAAAACAGCCCCAGCCTGTTCAGCCTCTCTCTGTAGCTCAGATCCTCCAACCCTGGCAATAGCCTTGTAAATCTTTTCTGAATGCTTTTAAGTTTCACAACATCTTTCCGATAGGAAGGAGACCAGAATTGCAAGCAATATTCCAACAGTGGCCTAACCAATGTCCTGTACAGCCGCAACATGACCTCCCAACTCCTGTACTCAATACCCTGACCAATAAAGGAAAGCATACCAAACGCGTTCTTCACTATCCTATCCACCTGCAACTCCACTTTCAAGGAACTATGAACCTGCACTCCAAGGTCTCTTTGTTCAGCAACACTCCCTAGGACCTTACCATTAAGTGTATAAGTCCTGCTAAGATTTTCTTTCCCAAAATGCAGCACCTCGCATTTATCTGAATTAAACTCCATCTGTCACTTCTCAGCCCATTGGCCCATCTCGTCCAGATCAAAAAATGTCAGGAATGTGATGAAGGGCTCATGCTCAAAACGCTGACTCTCCTGCTCCTCGGATGCTGCCTGACCTGCTGTGCTTTTCCAGTGCCACACTTTGCAACTCAGACATGTTTATACCCACCAATCCCATTTTTCAACTGAGCAACAGCTCTGATTGCTGCACCGTGTACTGCAATTCAAATAGATGTGGCACAAGTATTCAATGGCAACCATGTACATATTACTATAAATCAGCATTGCATTCAGTGGTATATTACTCAATAAATTGGGATGAGTGGGCAGTCTTATGAGATGCTGGGTAAATTGGACCTATATCGTCTGGAGTTTAGAAGAATGAGAAGCAATCATTGAAAACTGCAAGACATTGAAGGTTGTTTCTCTGGCTAGGGAATCTAGCACACGTAGGTGCAGACTCAGTATAAAGGACTGATCATTAAGGACTAATGAGGAGAAATTATTTCCCTCAAATGATTATGAATCTTTTGAACACTCAACCTCAGGGGGTGATACTCTATCAGTGGATACATTTCAGGCTGAAACAGAGAATTTTTCAGTTTCTTCAATAATTGAGGAATATGGGGAGAAGGGAGGAAAGTGGAATTGAAGCCCAAAATCAATCTCAACCATACTGAATGTCAGAATAAGCTCAGTCATATGATCTGCTTCTGCTTCTGAGTTTGCTCAATTTGTATTGGCTTAAAATTTATAGTGTTCCCACATATCTGCAGTCATTGTCCTTCTAGATGGAAGTGGTCATGAGTTTGAAGGTGCTGTCTAAAGAACTTTCCTAAACTTCTGCAGTGCATCTTGTAGATAGTACACATTGCTGCTACCAAGAGTCGGCTGTGGAAGACGTGGATCCTTGTGGGGGTAATGCCAATCAAGCAGGCCGTTTTGTTTTGAGTGCTGTTAGATTTGCACCCATCCAGGAAAGTGGAGAGTATTCCATCACACTCCTTACTAGTGCCTTGTAGATGATAGACAGGCTTTGGGAAATCAGGAGGTAGGTTACTTGCTGCAGTATTCCAAGCCTCTGACCTGCTCTGTTTATGTTACAAGTCCAGTTGAGTTTCTGGTCAATGGTAACCCCTCAGGATGTCAATAATGGGGGATTCAGTGATGGTAATACTATTGAATGACAAGGGGTGAAGGTAAGATTATCTCCTATTAGTGACGGTCATTGCCTTGCATTTCTGTGGTATGAATTGTGATAAGAG
The DNA here is from genome assembly GCF_047496795.1 of Chiloscyllium punctatum. NCBI lineage: Eukaryota > Metazoa > Chordata > Chondrichthyes > Orectolobiformes > Hemiscylliidae > Chiloscyllium > Chiloscyllium punctatum. Next base: position 43,899,296 of record NC_092746.1, on the reverse strand, counting down.
GTCATCAGTAATCATGGGTGATTTTAATCTATATATAAACTGGATTGACAGGAGTAGCCTGGATAAGAAGTTCATAGAATGGTTTTGAGGTAGTTTCTTAGAACAGCTTATTCTAGAACCAGCCAGAGAACAGTTTTTTTCAGTCCCCTAAACTGAGTGGATTCTAAAGCTCCTGGTTATATTTTTCTTTCTCTAATTCTCCTGTTCTTTTTTAAATCTTTTTTCGTCACACTACCGCCTAACTGCAATAGTGCTTATATTCTCCTGTTTATGTATCTTTTTTTCCTTTATTCCCCCCACACTACCACCAACTGTGGTAGTGCACAACATGGGTGCTGGGGGAAAATATAAGCACTACCACAGTTGGTGGTGGTGCTTATATTTTCCCCCAGCACCCATGTTGTGTTGTGCAGGTGTGAGACACAGTGAAAGACACAAGGTGTGCAAATCTTTATTCAATTTCCACCACCAGGAAGAAAAGAAACACCCAAATGGCCAGTGACAAGTAGTGCCCTTCACATCAAAGGACAATGCTGCATGATCAAAAAGGTGAAGGGTAGGGCAGGGATTAAATCAAAATAGAGTTGGAAGAGCACAGTTTATTAGACTTTATGATATTAATGGCCTCAGAATAAAGTCACCCATAGGTTGTAGAAACCACAATATAGATTAGATTACTTACAATGTGGAAACAGACCCTTCAGCCCAACAAGTCCACACCAACCCTCAGAAGAGCAACCCATCCCCCTAACACTTTTTAGCGTGGCCAATTCACCTAACCTACACATTTTTGGACTGTGGGAGGAAACCGGAGCACCCGGAAGAAACCCATGCAGACACAGGGAGAATGTGCAAACTCCACACAGACAGTTGCCTGAGGTGGGAATTGAACCCAGGTCTCTGGTGCTGAGGGCAGCAGTGCTAACCACTGTGCCACCCTGGTTGAGTTTTATATCTAGTTCCTAAGGGAAAAGAATGGGTCTAAGAATGAAACTATATTACACTAGGAAAAAGCGAGGACTGCAGATGCTGGAGACCAGAGTCGAAGAGTGTGGTGCTGGAAAAGCACAGCCAGTCAGGCAGCATCCGAGGAGCAGGAGAATTGATGTTTCGAGCGTAAGATTTTCATCAGGAATGAGGTGTGGCCCAAGGGGGCTGAGAGATAAATGGGAGGGGAGTGGGGCTGGGGGGAAGGTAGCTGTGAATATGATAGGTAGATGAAGGTTGGGGCGAAGGTGTTAGATTGGAGAGGAGGGTGAAGTGGATAGTTGGGAAGGAAGATGGATAGGTAGGATAGTTCAAGAGGGCAGTCCTTCCACATCTGACAGAGATTTGCCTGTACTTCCACTCACATCACCTACTGTTTCTGTTGCTGTTGATGTGATCTCTTCTGCATTGGGGAGACAGGATGCCAACTTGCAAAATGTCTCAGAAAATGTCTCTGTGACACATGCACTAAACAATCCACTAGCCTGTGGCTAAACACTTTAAATCCCCCTCCTAATCCGCCAAGGACATGCAAGTCCCAGGCCTCCTCTGCCACCAAACTCTCGCCGCCTGACACCTGGAGGAAGAACGCCTCAACTTCTGCCTTGGAACTCTCCAACCACATGTGATCAATGTGGATTTCTCCAGTTTCCCCATTTCCCCTCACCCCACCTTATCCCAGATACAACCTTCCAACTTGGCACTGCCCTCTTGAACTGTCCTAACTGTCCATCTTCCTTCCCGACTATCCACTCCACCCTCCTCTCCGACCTATCACCTTCACTCCCACCTTCACCTACCTATCACATTCCCAGTTACCTTTCCCCCAGCCCCAAACCCCCTCCCATTTATCTCTCAGTCCCTTGTGACACCTTCACCCCCCTCCCCCCCCCACCATTTCTGAGGAAGAGCTCATGCTCGAAACGTCGATTCTCCAACTCCTTGGATGCTGCCTGACCTGCTGTGCTTTTCCAGCACCACACTCTTCGTCTTTTGTACTGTCTCACAACTTAAAAAGAGCAACCATGTGGACATGAAAACTGAACTGAACTGGGATGTTAAGTTAGGGGAGAGATGAGCTAAGAAGGTGAATGGTGAACATTTAAAGGGATATTTTAGAATACTCGGAATAAATATATTCCTACAATAAAGAAAGCCCCAAACAGGAAACCCACCATACATAGTTGTCTAAACAAAGTTAGGGAAACCATGAAATTAGAGGAGAAAACATATAATTGCATAAAGAGGAGTGCTAGGTCAGATGCAGAGAATGACTTAAAGAGTAATTGAGCATGAGAGGAACTTCATATCTTAGGAAACAGGTTAGGCCATTTCAGACTGAAATAAGGGGATGGTTCTCACTCAAAGGGTCATGGACCTGAGGAATTCTCTGCTGCAAACGACAGTGGAGGCCAAGACACTGAATATATTTAAGAAAGAAATGGATATAGTTCTAAAAGCCAAAGGTGGTGAGATGCATGGGGAAAGAGTAAGTGTATGATGTTGAAATAGAGCATTGGCTCTGATCATGTTGAACGGTGGAGCAAACTGGCTGGGTTGATTGACCTAACCCGGCACCTATTTTCTATGCCTGTTTCGTACAAGCAGGAACGAAATGCCATAACTTACTTTTTCAGCCTGAACTGGCCATTGTAATTTTGAATTCTAATTTAATTCACCCCATCCACTCTGTTTCCCAATCCTGGAGTGATCATTGGATTCAGCCCTCTATTTCGGTTGCAAAGACTCTGACCTGTAAATATCTGAAAATATAAAGAAAAAGCGAGCAGAGCAGCTCCCTGCTGGTCTATAACAACTTTCATCCTGCAGGTAAACAGACTGAACAGATGGTAATATTCACCCCACACACCCAGCATCCTGAGCCTTCTCACTGTGCAGCATGTGGTGGTACAGTGGCATATTCAATATCGCATCTGTCAATCCAACCAACTCGGAAACACACTCAGCTGCATAAAGTGGTTGTCAGCTTTCCAACCTTTTCAAATTACATATGAAAGGACATTTTAAAAAATTAAATGGGTTAAATCTGTATCCAATTGCATCAGTCCTTAGCACAAAAACATCTCTGGAAAAAAAAATCTCATACAAAGAGGCCACGAAAATAATGAGTGTACGAAATGGGCAACGTCCCATTGAGCATTGCAGAATGCTTTTCTGCAAGCATATTATTGGTACTGTATAGAGGACGTTTTTCTGAAGCTGAGAACATTGCATCAGGTTTGGATGTTTTCTATATTGAGACAAGTATGAGACAGCTTGAACAGTACAAAACATATATCTTCACCATCACCCAATGAATGTAACCCAGTCATTTTATCTTTAGGGACGGGGAAGCTTCGAGAAACAGTTATTCAGGATACAATTAGTAGTAACACAGAAATGATGAGTTGTTTGGGAAGAGCCAGTATGGATTTCTGAAGGGGAAACCATGTTTGACTAACTTGCTGAAGTTTTTGTTAAAGAAGTAACAAAGGCTTGATGAGGATAATTCTGTTGATACGGTACACTTGGGCTTTCAAAAGACATTTTGTTAAGTATTGTGAATACTTTATGGTACTGTACTGTAGGAAAGATGTGAACACATTGGAGAGAGTGCAAAAGTGATTCTCAAAACTGGTTATAGGGATGAGATTCTTTTAGGAATAAGGAATCAGATTTTATTGTCACATGTACTCAAGCACAGGGATACAGAAGTGCACTGAAAAATGTACAAAGTCACTGTGCCCAGTGCCATATTACTTACAAATGCCCGTAGATATAAAATCTTAGGTATAAAACAAGAAAATAAAGAAATAAAGTTAGAAGTTCAAAATTATATTCCTTCTTAAATGCTAAGCCATGGGCCAGGTAGAGTCCAATACCAGCAGAATGCATTTGCTCCGGGTGAGGGTCTACCTGTGTTGGGCCCACTTTCCACTGGGCTCCATCTCCTCCTCAATTGGCTCATTTCTCATTGCAATCCTCTGTGCTGGATTTGCTCTCCTCTACCACAATTAAAGTAAAAAGTAAGTAAACAAGAACAAAAAAACAGACAGAAAAAGAGAATAAACAAAAAGCCAGTGGAACAGACGTGTCCTGAGCTCAGGAATCCTCTCTACTTTAGTTGTCACAATGATGCCCGAAACGTCGATTCTCCTGCTCCTTGGATGCTGCCTGACCTGCTGCGCTTTTCCAGCAACACATTTTCACAACTAAAGTCATAACTTACAACTTTAGTGTGAAATTAGATTGGAGAGATTGGGACTGTTCTCAATGGAGAGAAGAAGGCTAAGAGGAGATCCGATTTCAAAGGTTTTTGAAACCATGATATGTCTGGATAGAGTAGACAGGGAGGAACAGTCACCCGTCATAAAGGTATCAATAACATGAGGGCACAAATTTATAAAGCGAAGCTGTGAGTGTCTCAAGAAAAACATTTTTTTTGCCAAGACTAATCACAGAATGAAGTTGAGCTCAAGTGGGTCTGACAGAATCTATGGAGAGAAACAGAGTTAATGTTTCGAGTCCAAAGACCTGTCGAGTGAGATTTTACAAAACACTTCAGACTCTGTATTAACCTTATCCATTAACAGTGCCTATCTTTTGGGTCTTCATTTACCACAATATTTCAGCAGCAGTCAGTCAATCTCCTCAATGACTCACTTACGCAAGAACACAAAAAATAAGATTATGAATGTACCATATAGCCTGCCAAGCCTGCTTCACCATTCAATGCAATCATAACTGATATTGGGCTTCAATTCCATTATTCCATTAGCTCCCATATCATCAAATCCCTAAGACACTAAAAATCTGAATACTTTATAAGCTGGCATTTATAATGATAAAGTATCCACAACTCTTTGTGATGGAAATTCCATAGATTCTCATCCATTGGAGTGAGGATATTTATGCTCATCTTAGTCCTACATAATTGGATCTCTAACCCTGAGGCCGCGTCTCTGTGTTTTAGATTCCCCAACTAATGGAAATAGTCTCTCAGCACCCACCCTATCATGCACCTTCTGGATCTTGTATGTTTCAATAAGTCCATCCTGTATTTTTTAGAAATCACAGAGACAATAAAATATTCACCTTTGGTGTCCATAGCAAAACATTTACCCTGTCCCATGTTGATTGGTATTACTTCAACTTTGATCTGTTGTGTCCAAGTGATGTATACTTGACTCCTTCTGGCCTGGAACTGGAATAACCATAGAGTCAATCTGTATTTGAGTAATAGCTATTGGTTTTTATTCTCCCTTGTTAAAACCACACACTACTCCAGATCAAACTGAAGATCAAACATAACTGACGAGTAAAATTAGGCTTGGCCTGATCTTAAAAAAAGATTAAATTCTGGAATGAAATGTATCAGAACATGTGTTTGGATTGAAATGCAATCATGTATAAATGTCTTTTCTAGTCTTCTGCAGTGAAGTGAGTTCTACCACAACAAAGGCAAAGGATATGGAAAAAATAAGGTAAAATGAGCTAAGGTACAGACCACTGTGATTCATGTTAGTTCAGATCAATGGACCTCTAATTCTCTCCCCTTTATTCTTTACTTTGAGGACTGGAATGTAGATGTCAACTAAATCAATGTGTATTCTGTACCTCACAAATGGATGTTTCCACTTTGGAATCAAAAACAATGTCTTATCAGATAAGGGTTCATGTTCTGGGTATCAGGTTAATTCTTTAATTATATTGGCACAACTCAAACTATGCAAGCCCATAGCTCCCTGAAAATGGTGACACAAGTGGAAAAGGTGGTAAAGAAGGCATATGACACGCTTGCTTTCGTCAGTTGGGACACTGAGTCTAAAACGTAACAAGTCATGGTGCAGCTGTACAAGGCCACATTTGGAGTATTGGGTGCAGTTCTGGTCCCCATGCTATAGGAAGGATGTGGAACTTTAGAGAGTGCAAATGAGGTTTATAAGGATATTGTTGAGACAGTGCGTTGCTGGAAAAGCACAGCAGGTCAGGCAGCATCCGAGGAGCAGGAAAATTGACATTTTGGACGGGAGGCCTTCATCAGGAATGAGGTTGTTAGTGTTGGGGGTGGAGAGATAAATGGGAAGGGGGTGGGGCTGGGAGAAGGTAGTTAAGAGTGCAATAGGTGGATGAAGATGGGGTAAAGTTGAAAGGTCAGAGAGGACGATGGAGCGGATAGGTGGGAAGGAAGATTGACAGGTGGGACAGATCATGAGGGTGGTGCTGAGCTGAAAGGTTGGAACTGGGGTAAGGTGGGAGGAGGGGAAATGAGGAAACTGGTAAAGTTCACATTAATGCCCTAGGGTTGAAGGGTTCCGAGGTGGAAGATAAGGCGTTCTTTCTCCAGGCGTCAGGTGGCAAGGGAATGGTGATGGAGGAGGCCCAGGACCTGCATGTCCTTGGTAGAGTGGGAGGGAGAGTTGAAATGTTCAGCTACGGAGCAGTGGGGTTGGGTGGTGCGGGTGTCCCAGAGACATTCTCTGAAGCGCTCTGCGAGAAGGCGTCCAGTCTCCCCAATGTAGAGGAGACCGCATTGGGAGCAATGGATACAATAAATGACATGTGTGGAAGTACAGGTGTCACCTGCACTTCCACATGTCATTTATTGTCACCTGACTTCCACATGTCATTTAAGTGGTATGTATGCCTTCTGGAACAAAGTATCCAAGTAACTTTACCCCTCGTTGTTGCATGGTGACTGAAGTTCAGATTCACTCCTGCCTCCAAGGTATAATGCAAAGACATCTCTCAAAAGCATTTCCATACTATATTCTAGAGGTTCTGGAACAGCCCTACTCAAGTTGTTGCACTGCTGTAAGTTTAAAGTTGAGGTTAGTATCAGTATTTGAAAACAAGAATGATATCGAACAATGTTATAAAAGAGGCAGTAATGTATCAGACTGTTTAACACACCTCTCATAGCTCCCACTATCTGCATGAGAAAAACCCTATCAGGTAGCGTATAAACAGTGTACCGTGAATTGTTGTGCAAGTTCAATTTCACCCCTAATTAAGTCATAAATGGCTACTATAAAATGCCTGAAGAGGACTCGTTAACTTGTCTTTATTGTAAAGATCAGAATATCGAGGAGAAACAAGTGTCGAAAAAGCTTTGTCTTCCCAGACAAGGTCAGGCCTAAATGAGAACAAACAATCCCTTCTCCTTTGCTACAATAAATCAGACACTGATCACAAAAAACATAACAAGGCAGATCAGCTGGAGTTTACAGTGAATTGAATCCCTCCAGTGTGATAAGGGCAGAAGTAAACAAAACAAGTATGAGCATGAATATGTTGAATGAGTACAAATGTCAGAGGTCTACCTCATGAAACTATACAGCGCAAATACAACAGATGTCCAGACCAAAAATGCGATTCCAAAACAGAAATGCATGATTAAACACATTGTTCATTTCATGCTGAAAGCTTAAACTAGCAAATGAGTAGTTATGTTAATTAGGATAACCCTGCTGCAACAGTACTAGTTCAGAGATATTATCAAGTAGTCATTTAAAATAAACAAGCAACTTTATTATGTTCAGAACTAGCGCAGAATAGTTCCATAGGGACAATGATTAGAATAAGTATAGAATAAGTATAATTTAATCTTGAAGACGTAATCCCTAATATCTGATTAATGTGCTGATGGTCCAAAAATTTCAATCATGATCGGAAATCCTAATTCCATTCCACTTCAGACAAAAAAATGCAGATACATTCAAATGACCTCTGTTCTGAAAATTTGAGGACAGGAGTCCCTGAAACAGGGTAGACCTGTCTAAGAGTCCTTGGAGTTGGGAAGAGAACCATCATCAAAACCAGGTCAACTTTTGGAGCAGCAAGTGTGCAATGTCCAGTGATTTAAATGTGAAGCAGTGCAGCCAGGCGCTTTGACAGCAACTGTGAAATTACAAGTATGTAATGTAAGTGAAGGTAATCATAGGGATAGGACAGTAGGGTGCCAGTTGGTGAAGAAGGTGAAAGTTTCAGGTCAGGGGAAGGGAGTGTCAGGTCTGGGGTGTCAGGGAGGTCAGGGGTTGGAGGTAGTTGAGGGGTGTCAGCAGTTTGTCAGTTTAATAGTTACCCAGGGGTTGGAGTAGGTTTTCAATCCTCCAACTTTTCCTGGACAACAGTAATCTTGAGTGAGTGGGAACTCTCAGAATTATTTGAATTTGACAGCCTTTTTCAGACAATTCCAGGAAATTGCTCACTGGAATTTTCAATGTTCTGGGAAATTTCCTCAGAGTCTGCTACGTTAGGAATTCTATATAGCCTCAACACGCAACTTGAGTTGACTGTGCTTCAACAACATGTCACCATGAAAAGAAAATTAATATTCAAGACAAATGTCTCCAAAGTTTACAGTCATTTAAAGAACACCAAATCCAAGGGGATATAATCTTAAAAAGAGACCGAGGCTTTCAACGATGTTTGAAGCAATCCAATCAATTTTCCAAAGGAAATGAGAGAAAGGGCTTGTATGGTCATGGGGGTAGGGTATGGTTGTGGAATTGACTAAATTACATTACAGAGAGCCAGAAGGCACTCAACAGATGAAATGACATTGAGATTATGATGCCAAGAAAAGTTAGTATACCTATCTTCATGAAAGATAGGTAGAAATTTGGAACTCCTTTCCTTAAAACATAGTAAATTTTCAATCAAATAATAACTTTAAAACTGAGATCAATAGATGCTTGCTAGTCCAGTATTTGCAAGATATGAAGTCGAAAAGTGTGGCACTGAAAAAGCACAGCAGGTCAGGCAGCATCCGAGGAGCAGGAGAATCGACATTTCAGGCATAAGCGCTTCTTCAGGAATGAACCCATGTGGACAGTTGGCGTTAAGGTATAGATCAACCATAAGATTAGTGCATGGCAGAACAGGTTTAAGAAGTTCAATGGCCTACTCCAACTCCTACTTTCTGAACATGTATTGTCTATGTACACTTCATATTCAGTAAGGATATGCATACGGGACATGGGGATGAAATAACCTCCCCACAAGTATCAGTAGATAGCTCAAAAGAAAATCCATGCATGATCCAACAAACATTGTATCTGAATAAGATTTACAGCATTCACAAGATAAATAACACCTCTACAAGTAACCAACTGCTATGTAACCACTACACTCCACATTTTTCTGTTAGCCATTAATTCCAGCTATTTATTCCATCCAATGTCTTTGAAGTTAAACACCAAAATAGATAGGGAAAGAATTCATGCAGATAGAAGTGTTAAGCCTCTTTTGTACCCAATAAGTCCCAGAATACATCTGCAACCATAAATAATCATTGTTTACAAAACTGAGAAACTTTTACAGTGTACAACAGTCTTTGTATTCTCCAAGACATTTGAGACATTCACAGAGGCAAAGTTATTTGATTCAAGTCAGTAACTCCTTAGCCTTAATTATATTTGCAGTTGGTGGATGTTTGAACCTAGAATCTTCAGAGTGGAAAGCAAATGCAACTAACTAGTCAAGTTGACACCAGGTGTTTCAACCCAGCAGCTGAGAGAGCCACTGCTGACTATAAATTCAGAACCAACTTCTACTTGTCACATGAACCCTATCTGACAAGTGGTTGCAACCTCATGGCAAAGTTGTTGATGAACACAGTGACAAATGCAAATGAATGCTATTATTCATAGTCTGCAAGCAGCTTTATACATTGGATAAGGCAAACATTTTGCCACTGGCATAACATAATGAAATAAATTGTAAAGTGTTCAAAAACTGCTCCGAGGCTTCAAAGTACTACATTTTAACTACAAAGAATTAATTATTGAAGATTATATTGCAAAGCGATGTAATGTGCTGTGTGTAGCTTGTTAGCCAAGCACTGTCTAATTTCTAATCAGTAAGGTGCAACACACTCGAGACTATAAAAATTAAATACTTTAAACAAGTGCATCAATTCCACCCACCCATATCAATATGTACCCATAACTTATACGATAGCAACCACTATCCAATTTCACTAGTGAAACAAGGTCACAAAAACAATACAGTAGTCACAATAACAATACTAAATGACTGATAGCAATACCTTTAAACCTATTTGTTGCTTTGCTGATAATTCAACATAATATTTCCTCAAGGTTACTAAAATAAAATCACACTACATTTATGATATGTCCACCAAACAATCGATTTCTACATCCTATGTTTAGCTAAGAACAAGACCAAATAACTCAAGCTATTATCTCTAAAAAACTGCCACTGGAATACATTCAAATGATAACATAACTGATTTAATTATTCATTAATAATAAATATATGAATCCAGTTTGTATCACACATTTTCATTTCTACCTATCATTGTTACTGAATACCTGAATAAATCTCAATTTTTAAAGACATCCTTCCACACAGATGCAAGCATGAATAGAATAACAAGAGCCACTCAAAGACAAAGTTGCTATGACCTACTGGATAACAGGGTTCTTTTCCTAATTAGACAGACGACTCGTGGTGATTTAACCTGAAGGCCACCAAGAGGTTGAGTAGATGAGTCCTTCATGGTAACCTCAGCCAGTGCAGGAATCAAACACATGCTCTTTGTGTTGCTCTGCATCACATTCAGCAAACTGAGATAAGGAATACACCTCTATTCTTCCTATCCAAGTGCATAAGCTCACACTTTCCCACATTGTATTCCACCTGCCACTTCTTTGTCTATTCTCCTAGACTGTCCAAATCCTTTAGCAGCCTCCCAAATTCCTCAACACTACCTGTCCCTCCATCTACCTTTGTGTCATCTGCAAATTTAGCAAATATGCCCTCAGTTCCTTTGTCCAGAGTAGTAATGTATAACACAAATAGTTGTGATCCCAACACTAACCCCTACATAACTCCATTAATGACCAACTGCCATCCTGAAAGAGACCTCTTTATCCCTGTTGAGGGCTGAGGAGGCAATAGCCGAGCAGAATTATTGGTACACTATTAATCCAGAGATCCAGGTAATGTCCTGGGGACCTGGGTTCAAATCCTGCCATGACAGCTGGTGGAATTTGAATTCAACAAAAATCTGGATTTAACAGTCTTTGGATTATTGGAACCATCTGGTTCACTAATGTACTTAAGGGAAGGAAATTGCCATCTGGCCTACATGTGTCTCCAAACCCACAACAATTGTAATTGGTTCTTAAACTGCCATCTGGTCAATTAGGGATAGGCATTAAATTTCGGCCTAGCCAGCTACACCCTCAACCTGTGAATGAATTTTTACAACTCCCCACTTTTGCGTTCTGTCAGTCAGCCAATCCATGCCAGTACCTTGCACCTAATCTCATGCGCTTTTATCTTATTTAACAGTTTCCTGTGCAGCACCTTGTCAAGGCCATCTGGCAATCCAAATAATTTATATCCACTGGCTCTACTTTCTCCATTACCTGCTTTAAAAAATTCTAACAGACTTGGCAGGTATGACCACCCCTTGGCAAAGCCGTGTTGGCTCAGCCCAATTTTATCATGCACTTCCAAATACTCCATAATTTCATCCTTAATAATGGATTTTAAAATCTTAGCAATGACTGAGGTCAGGCTAACTGACTTTTTGCTGACTTCTACCTCCCTCCCTTCTTAAACAGGTGTGTTACATTAGCCAATTCCCAGCCTTCTGAGACCCTCCCTGACTTCAGTGATTCCTGAAAGATCACCACCAACAAGTCAACAATCTCCTCTACTTTCTCCTACAGAACCCTGGGGTGCAGTCCATTTGATCCAAGTGTATTATCCGCTTTCAGACCTTTCAGCTTCCCCTGCACTTTCGCCTTAGCGATGGCCTCTACACTCACCTCTCCCCCCCCCCCCTCAATTCTTCTAAAGGTTTGTTACTGATGTCTTCCACCAAAGAAGACAGAGGCTAGGTACTGTATCAGTTCCTCTACTGTTTCTTTGTTCCTCATTATAAGGGTAGCACAGTGGTTAGCACTGCTGCCTCACAGTGCTAGAGACCTGGGTTCAATTCCTACCTCAGGCAACTGCCTGTGTGGAGTTTGCACATTCTTCCTGTATCTGTGTGGGTTTGCTCCAGTTTCCTCCCACAGTCCAAAAATGTGCAGGTTATGTGAATTGGCCATGTTAAATTGCCTGCGGTGTAAGGGAATAGGTCAGAGTGGTTTGCTCTTTGGAGGGTTGTCATGGACTTATTGGCCCTGTTTCCGCACAAGTAATCCAATTAGTATTTGTACAGGGACACTAGCACTGTAGCACAGTACTGTCGCAGACAAGTTAATGTTTTCATTGTGTGTTTACACAGGGGAGGAGAGAGACACCACTCAGTGGGAAGTGTCTGGATGCTTCCTTCAGCCCCCAATCAATATCTAGCCCCCCCCCCCCCCCCCATATCCATCGCAGCCAATGCCTGGACCCTCCCCCAGAGTCAAGACCTTCCGATAGACACTGTGTGGACCTACCCTCCCTCAGCCCGATAGCCTTCTCCCTTTCTGAGCCAGTACCTGGGCCCTCTCTCTTTCAGCCCCAGCCCGGACCCACCCTCCCTCCACCTTCACCCGCCCCGGTCAGTATGTGTGTGTGTGTGTGGACATTCCCCCCCTCCTCCTCCTCCTCCTCCTCCTCCGGCCGGTGAGTGGCCCTCAAGGGCGAGGGGAGGGAGTTACCTTGCCTCCATGACGGGGATGAGCTGCTGCTTCATCCACCTGACGTCCCTGGGGGCCGAGTCATCGAAGGACATGAAGACCAGGTGGGTGTGAGGGGGGAGCCCGTCCACCAGGGCGACCAGAGACGCCGGCGAGCTCCAGAGACACTCCAGGAAGCCGGACTTGTTGGTGAACGCCTGGAAGATGAAGGAGCGGTCCGGCCGCTCCGGGACGGCCGGGTAGCTCAGCCTTCCGTCCAGGGTGTCCAGGCTGAAGGGAGGGGCGGCCATGCCGGGCATCAGGCCCAGGCGGCTGTCCGCTTCGTGCGGCGCCTCGGCCCCGGCCCCGGCCCCGGAGCCGAACTCCTCGGCGTTGACCCGGAGCATCGCGAGGCCGGAGTCGTGGCCGTACACCGTGTGCTCTTTAACCTTCCACAGCCTCTCGCAGCCGGGACAGTCCGCTGGCGGCCACCGGGCCCGGGACTCGCTCCCCGGGAGAGCCAGGCTCAGGAGGAGAAGCTGCAGCGGCCCCCAGGCCCCGGCCATGGCTCTGAGCCCCCGGGCCATCGCCACAGTCAGTCACCGAGTGTCGGCCTGAACTCGGTCACCTCACACTTCCCCTTTCTGAGGGGGAATCACCAGAAACCGTCTGACAGGTTTATTCTGCTCTCAGCGTCTCTCTATAGTTTTTTTTGGGGTAGTATCCGCCTATTTAACGGGCCGGTGAGTTACGGTACAAAATGATGTACAAGTTCTCAATGTTCCCGCCTTTTTTATCTTTTATCTGTTTGGTGTCAAGTTCAAGGAAACGTCTAAGAATTCGGATTTGCAGCCAGGCCAACTCCTTCCAGGCAACAGCAGCCGCCTTCTGAAGTAAGCCATGAGGACTGGGACCCAGCTCTGAATGTTCACCGACTGTACTTGGGAACGATTAAAAATAAATTACAGGAAATCTGAAGTGAAGGGGGCAATTCGGTCAACCTGTTGGGCAAGGTTTCTCAGGGCACTTCTTGTTAGTTGTTCTTCTCAAAAATTTCTTCAAGATGGTGCCAACATGGTAAGGTAGTTTTTGGGCTGGCCAGGGCCCATCTACTCCAGGCTGGCAGCATTGTTTTCTCTTTGTACTGTTGGTCTTTTTTTTCTTTTTCCTCCTCCTTCAAGTCCAGAGCGGTGTCAGCAGGGTGGTGGCTGCGGCATCAGCAGCATGGATCAGGATTCCTGGTAGTGGCAGTGTCTGGAGCCGGGACTCTTGGTGGCAATAGGCCCAGAGCCTGGATTCTTGGCAGTTGCAGTGCCTGGATTGGGGACTCCTAGTGGCAATAGGCCTGGAACCTGGATTCTTGGCAGTAGCGGTTCCTGGAACCTGGAGTATTGGTGGTATTGGCAAGGTGGCAGCAGAGCTGGGGTCTCCTGGGGCATTGCTGTTCCTGGAGTGGGACTTCTTGAGGGCCAGAACACCTTCCAGCCATCTAGCAGAAGCCATGGTTGAGATCCCAATTTCACCAAAAGATGAACTCTAAATTTATTTCTTTTTACCCTTGTAACTTAAAATGGCACTGGATTGTGGCAGCAAAACACTTTTCATTCAAACTTCAAGATATGTGACAATAAATGATTCATTCTTCATAAATCATCCATTCATTCAAGTTTGTATTGCTGACCGGGTTAGCATTGATTTCCTGTTCGAGTCTCTGGTGCTTGACCCAATGCTGTTAGGTCAGGATTTTCATGGCTTAGCCCAGAGCTGGTGATTTGTATATGAATTTGGTGACAGTGGTGATGTTCCCTCACATCTGCTGACCTTGTCATTTTGGATAAAGATTGTGGGTTTGCAGATTTTTTTTTATAAAACAGTTGTCACTTTGCTATTATTTTGTGCACCTGTAATGCAGAGCACACCGCGCAGCAGCCAGAGAGGGAATGAATATGTAAGGTGGTCAATAATGGTGTTCAAGTGTGCTAGTTTGGTCTGAATAGTGTAAAGTTTCTCAAGTGTTGTTTGGAGCTGCATTCATCCACACAGGTGATCCTAACTTGTATCATGTAGACAGACAGAGTCAGAAGATGAGCCTCTTGCTGCAGAATACTGATGCTCTGACCTGCTCCTGCAGCTCTCGCATTTATGTGGTCGGGCCAATTAAAATTCTGATCAGTGGGATTGCTATGGATGTGAAAATCACAAAATAAAAGCAAAATTCTGCAGATGCTGAAAATCTGAAATTAACAAAGATGCTTTAGAAACTCAGATCTGGCAGCATCTGTGGAGAGAGAAACAGTGACAAGATTTTGAGTCCAATGTTCTAAAGAATTCTTGGACTAGAAACTTTACCTGTTTCCCTACACAAATGCTGTCATAACTGCTAAGTTTCTTTAGTAATTTGTTATATAAAAATCACAGAATTGAGTTCTCCAGTTTCAAATAACTTCCCTTCACATCTACATCCAGCCCCTCCACTCCCCATCCCATTTACTGCACCCTACCATCAACAGGATTCATTCCTGCCATTGACCAACCAGATCATACCCTCTACCTGTCTTCACCTATACCCTCTTCAGCACTCTGCACCCGCTACCCCCTTTACCTGCAGCTCCCTCCACATCCACCCCCAGTCCTGAAGAAGGGTGACACCCAAAACGTCAATTTTTCTACCACCTGATGCTGCCTGGCTTGCTGTGTTCTTCCAGCATCTGCAGTTTTTTTGTCTCTAAGGTTCAGAAGAAAGCAGTTCATCGTATTGTGTATACACCTGCTCTTTGAATTAATATTTTGACTAGGTGCCATTCTCTTGCCTTATCCCATAATCCTGAATGTAATAAACATTAAATATCCTTTTCAATATCTCAATTGAATCTGTCTCCTCTGCGCACTCAGGCAGTGTGCTTCAAATCCTAACTATTCACATTGCGACAAAAGTATTTCTCACATCATGTTTTGTTTGTTTTGCAAATTACTTTTATCTGTGTCCTTTTCTGTGCCTTTTATTCTTTATCCTTTTGAGAGAGAACAATTTCTCCTTATCTACTCTATAGAGACCCCTCATGATTCTGAAAACTTAACTATTAAGTCTCATCTCAGCCTTCTCTCTAAGGAAAACAATTACAACTTTACAATATATCTTCATAACTGAATAGTTTCATGACTGAAGATACTTCCTATAAACTAAAAGTGCATCTGCAACTGGCAAATGCAGGTCCCCACTGATCCCTGAAATGTCAGATAGTTCTGCTGATGACTGGCAAGAGCCCATATAAAGTTAAAGGATTTGGCAATGTTCACTTCATTGATAATGTCCTTGCAATATAGTTTGTGCCATGAAGTTGTATAGAATCTTGGGCAATTTCTGAGTTTCTCTGTGAACTACAGTCACTGTGCAGGCTCTTAACAAAGTGCTACCTGTGTACTCTTATTGAATAGGCTGGTGTCTTACTGTTAAGGCCTCCGTATCTGCACGCAGGCCATTCAGCATATTGAGCTTCCTTTGTCATTTAATACGAGCAAACACTTGCATGTCTTTTATGTGTACCAGCCTATAACCATTTACTACATTGGCAATCAACTAATTATTAGCCTCTCTTTAATAAATTCAAAGACTGAGCTTTCAGAGTCCACTTGGGTAGAAAAAGATCCACCACTCTGTGTTTTTTAAAAACTCATCTTAAATGGCATCACTTTATTTTTCAGTCGGGCCCTCAGTTCATGATTCTTAACAAGAGATAACAACTGTCATGTTACTTTCAAGGATTTCTGGACATGAGCACCAAGCTAACCTATAGGTTTCAATGAAATCCCCTCTCATTCTTCAAACCTCTAGAAAATAACGAATTTAAATTCCTATTCACTGCTCTGGTCCCCTTCGTGTTCTTAAAAAGCTCCCAATATACATTTATTTCTGGGAATTCTATAAGCTTTTTCTTTTAATCTTGTACAATGCTTAATATCCTTTGACAGCCATGATTGATGGTTTTAAGTTCTTTGCACCTTGATTGTATAGTTATTGTAAGTCATGTAATAGTCTTTTTAAATATGACCCTTGAATGATGTATCTTTGATTGAAAGTCTTTGCAGTTGATTCATTCTTCTGGAAATCTCGGTGGATGAAGATCCCAAGCATTTTGTTTTTTTACAATACCTTGATTTCAGTGCATGACTCTGAAAAAAATAAATAATAAAGCATCACCCAGTAATGTGTCCAAAAGTTTAATCATATCAAATTGAGTAACTGATTTTAAAATGAGCAGAAATGCAGGAAGAGTTTATAATCTCAGTGGGTGAAAGTGACTATACTAATGAGTTGGACAATTTTAGGAGGACAGAAGATTGAGGAACCTCTGTCATGACCTGGGTTCTTGGGTAAGTATTTTGCATACAAATTTTAATAACGTTTCAGGCTGACAACCAGCATTGCACCATATTTGTGCTGTTATTTCAGTTCAGATTTCAAGACATTGCACAGTCCAAATTTGACAGAGAAAGATATAGGTTAGAAGTCAACAAGAGCTCAATATCTCTGCTTGGGCTGATGAGTAGCAAGTGAAAGTCATGCCACACAAATGTCAGGCAAACATCATCTCAGACAAAAGACAATGTAACCATTCAACAGCATTATCAACTCTGAATCCTTCATTATCAATATCCTGCACATTACCATTGATCTGAAGCTAATCTGGAGTAGAGTTAATTTTGGAGGTTTGTGATCACTGTTAATCCAATGTAGGTGGTTGACAATTTGTTGATTTTTGCTGAGGAATAGCATTTAGATAAAATACAATAGTTAATTAGAGAAGGTGTGCAACTGTGATAATTGTGGATGGTTTAGTGAAACCAAGGAACAAACATGCTGTTGGTGCAGAATGCATGGCTGTTGTCAAGTTGTGAAGGCTTCATCCTGTATAGCTAAAGTGTTAGGTGACTCATTGGTCTTCCTCCTCCTCTTTTGGTATGTCTTCCTTCTGGAGAAGACAGCTTTTTGACAAGGAAATGCTGCCTACAAAAGCCAGACAATGAGGACTGCTGTCTGCCCCTATGCACATTTCTAGGGGCCAGTAGTTTTCATACTGTCAATTCATTATCTGAATTCTTTTGACCAGTGATCATGG
Organism: Chiloscyllium punctatum; assembly: GCF_047496795.1. Taxonomy (NCBI): domain Eukaryota; kingdom Metazoa; phylum Chordata; class Chondrichthyes; order Orectolobiformes; family Hemiscylliidae; genus Chiloscyllium; species Chiloscyllium punctatum. The sequence goes on along the minus strand of NC_092746.1, from coordinate 43,881,604 downwards.
GGTAGCTACTCATGACATCGATGACTATTGTTTCTTTGCCACCTTAATTTAAAAGTTACGTTTTCATTCTTTCCAAGAAAAACATCTTTTATTTTCTAAATTACTGCACTTAGAATAATGTGGCAGGGTCAGAGAGTGTGGTGCTGGAAAAGTACAGCCAGTCAGGTAGCAACCTGATGGTGACCTTATGCTTGAAATGTCAACTCTCCTTCTCCTTGGATTCTGCCTGACTGGCTGTGATTTTCCAGCACCACACTTCGACTTTAACTTCCAGCACTTCCGGTCCTCACTTTTTTTCTTAGAATAATGTGGCACCTGGTATATATTTAGTTTGTACAAGGCTAGTTTCCACTGTATCAGAGTTAAATGATATGCTACACAGGAAATACTAAATATGGAATACAATATGTAAAGATCACAGTTTTAAAGGGTATCCTGATTTCCAAGCTAGCCATGTGAATACTGGGGCTACAAAAACAGATCGCTGGCTAGGAATTCTGTGGTGAGTAATTCCTCCTGTCTTGCCAGTACATGATCTACAAGGCACAAGTTAGGAGCTTAATGGAATAGTCTCCATGTGCCTGGATGAGTAGTTGCACCAATACCTGTAGGTTGATGCCATCCTGGACAAAGCTGTCTGTTTTAGTGGGTCTCCATTCACAACATTCAACATTCATTCTCTTCACATTAATGACAATGGTGTGTACCAGCTAAGAGTTTCAATGGAACAATTCACCAAGGCTTTTTTAACAGGACCTTCCAAACCAAGGATCTTTAATGTCTGGAAGGACGAGGACAGCAGCTACATGGGAACAGTACCACCTACACTTTCACCTTGAAGTCATACACTCTCCTGACTTGTAATTATATCCTTGGTCGTTCACTGTCATCAGGTCAAAATCCTGGAACTACCTAATGGCGCGTGCACATGAAATCCAAGGACTGTTGTGGTTCAAGAAGGTAACTCTCACTGTGTTTAGTGATCTTTCAAGCATTGTCAAATTAATGCTACCTCACCGGTGCTGCACACGCCATGAACAAATTTTTAAAAATCTGAAAAAAGACAAAATTTAAAATAAGATTTAATAGAAACTAAGGATGTAGTTTATATTTAAACTTAGTTTGAACAGAAACAGGACAGTGGAGAGTCTTAGAATATTTCCAAGTCCAGGAAGTTGCTTTAATGCTTGTCAGAGTACCATTTTAGTCAGAACCTGAAGTTGAATGCATCCTGATAGGCTCGAGGATTCACTTTGGATAAAGAGGATTCAGCTGCAAATTGTACTCACTTCAAGTATTGTTTTCCCTCTCAAGTTTCCACTTGAAATCATTTGCATAATTAATGTAAAATCTGACATCAACTAATGCAATCAGATTGTGTTTGAGAATTCAACATTTTTTAAAAGAACTTAAAGATGCTCAATACTTTTCAGAGTGGGAACTAGGTATTATTTCCTTAATATAATTGAAAATGGGTTTATCACAAAAATAAACATTTTTATTCATTGTTCAGTGCATCACCGTGAATAAACTGATTAAATAACTAGAAAATACTTTGAAAGCTACGCAGGATCATTGTCTAATTATATTGGTGTAACGGTTGTCAATTTCTTAGTAAATTAGAAGTGAAACATTATTCAGAGTATTTTTTTTGTCCATTGTGTCAGTCTACCTATGATAAAGCTTAGTTCTAAGAACTTCTTGTAAGGCTGCAAAACAGGCTCAATTAGCAGAAATTTTGCTGTGCCTACTTTCAGTATAAAATAGCGATCTACTGCAAAATGTGACATCTTTAATCTTGATAATATCATTAACAATATCACCTATGGGTATGATTAAAAACTGCAGGTACTTATAATAAAGAACAAGGAGCTGTGAAAGTTTCCATTGTGGCAATCTCTGTTGTGAGAGATTTCGGGTTAATATGACTTTTTTTGGAGGTGACAATGTGATGGGTTTTATATGGTTGAGACAAGTGGAGGAGGCAGTGGAGCAAAAGAAAAGGTTAGGAGAAGGGAAAGATTCAGAGGAACAATAGGCAAATGGAATGATAATAACTATGGAAAGAGATAAAACCATTTATCCTGAGTAGATATGTATGCTGGGTTTCTGCTTGCTAATAATCTGTTAGAGTTTTCAATTGACTATGGATCCTGTGGAAAGTCACTCACGAACATGTTGAAAATGGAAATTGATAGATTGCTGGAGAGTTATTTAACTGGCACAGGTTTGAATGGACAAAAGTGAGGACTGCAGATGCTGGAAACCAGAGTTTGAATCAGATTGGTGCTGGAAAAGCACAGCAGGTCAGGCAGCATCCGAGGAGCAGGAAAATCGGTGTTTCGGGCAAAAGCGCTTCCTCAGGAATAGAGGCAGGAAGCCTCCAGGGTGGAGAGATAAATGAGGAGTAGGGGTGGGGGGTTGCTGGGGAGAAGGTAGCAAAGATTTACAGTAGGTGAATGGGAGTGGGGATGGAGGTGATAGGTCAGAGAGGAGGGTGGAGGAAATAGTTGGGAAGGGAGATTGACAGGTAGGACAGGTCATGAGGACAGTGCTGAGCTGGAAGGTTGGGACTGGGGTAAGGTGGTGGGGAGGTGGGGGGGGGGGGGGGTTGGGAAGGGAAATGAGGAAACTAGTGAAGTCCACATTGATGCCCTGGAGTTGAAGTGTTCCGAGGCGGAATGGCCTATTTCCTATATGCTTTCATTTCACATATCATTTTTTGTTACAGTAAGTCAATTTTCAGGTTTTGCGCATTGTAAGTCAGAAATTCTGGTAACTTTCTAGCACTACTATTTTCCTCCCACCTTCTAAAAGAAAATAGAACCACAGAAAATAGGAACAGGAGTAAGCACATTTCAGTATGATTATGGCGGATTCTCTATCTCACTGCCATTCATCTGCTCTCTCTGCATAACCCTTCAGTTTCTTTCTATCCTAAATACAGTCAGTTCTGCTATAATACGGTAGTTCCTTTCTTGTGCAATCCCATTTTACAAGAAAATCGTGTATTAGTAACACCATTTAAATTAATGGAGCCAGAATCACATTATAACCAATACACTCTTTAAAGTATATAGAAACAGTTTCCCCAATTCATCAATAGTGTTATAGTGAATTCGCATAAACAAAATGCATGTTATGGCTGAATGATCTGTATTTAATTACTAGCTGATCTCCACCAACTTATACGGTACAGAATTCCACAGATTTGCTACATTCTGGGTGAAGAGATTCGTCCTTATCTTAGTCCTAAATGGTCTACCCCATATCCTGAGACCATGATTCCTGCTCTAGAACCATCAGCCAGGGTGCACGTCAGTCTGCATCCAGTCTATCCAACCTGATCAGAATTTTATATATGTTACAATGATGCCTCCACTTTATTCATTTGTGGGATGTGGGCAATGCTGCCTGACCAACATTTACCGCCTGTCTCTAGTTGCCCTTGAGAAGGTGGTGATTCTTGAACTGCTGCAGTCCATCTGTGCGGGTTGACACACAATGCCTTCAGGGAGGGAATTCCAGGATTTTGACCCAGCAACAGTGAAGGAACGGCAATATATTTTGAAGTCATTATGGTGAGTGGCTTGGAGAGGAACGTGAAGGTGGGGTGGTGTCCCCCTGCATCTGCTGCCTCGTCCTTCTAGACTGAAGTGGTTGTGAGTTGGAAGGTGCTATCTGGGGACCTTTGGTGAATTTCTGTAATGTGTCTTATAGGTAGTACACACTGCTGCTAGTGAGTGGTGGAGGGAATGGACACTTGTGGATATAGTGACAATCATGTGGACTGACTTGTCCTGGATGGTGTCAAGCTTCTTGAGTGTTGTTGGGGCAGCACTCATCCAGGCAAGTGGGGAAGTATTCCATCAAACTCTTGGCTTGTGCCTTGTAGGCTTTGGGGCATCAGGAGGTGTGTTAATTGCCACAGTATTCCTAGCCTCTGATCTGCAGTTGTAGCCGCAGTGTTTACGTGGTAAGTCCAGTTGAGCTTCTGGTCAATGATAATGCCCAGGATGTTGATAGTGGGGGATTCAATGATGGTAACACTATTGAATGTCAAGGAGCTGTTTAGATTGTCTCTTATTGGCGATGGTCATAGCCTGTTATTCGTGTGTTCCAAATGTTAGTTGCCACTTGTCAACCCAAGCCTGGTTATTGTCCAGATCTTGTTGCATTTGGACACATACTGCTTCAGTATCTGAGAAGTTGTGTTTAGTGCTGAATATTGTGCGATCATCAGCAAACATGCCCACTTCTGACCTTATGTTGGAAGGAAAGTCATTGATGAATCATCTGAAGATGATTGGGCCTAGGGCACTATCCTATGACAGCTTTATCATTTCTTGGGTAACAAAACCAAAATTGAACGCAATAGTCCAGGTGTGATCTCATTAAAACCCTGCACATTCCCTTGTGTACCATTTGTGACGGCATAAAGGCCAGCATACCATTTACCTTCCTAACCTTTGGCTGTGTTTGCACTCAGCGACTAGTGTGCGAAGATATCCAGGTCCCCTTTGGGTAATGTTGATGTGCAATCTGTATGTATTCGAGTAACGCTCTGCCATTCATTTTGTTTTCGACCAAAACAGGTAACTTCGCACTTATCCATGTTATACTGTATCTTCCACATATTTGCCTCACTCACTCAATTGTCTATGCTTTGTAGCGACTTTACTTCCTCGTGTAACTAAATTCTTCTAGATTTGTGTTGTCAGAAAACTTGGAAATTTCTCATTTAATGGCCTCATTCAAACTGTTGATACGTATTGTGACTAGCTCTGGCCCAAGCACTGATCCCTGCAATATTCCTTCCTCTTGCTATTCAACAAGGCAGCAAACTAAGACGGTCGAGTCAGACGGCCCCTGCTCACCAGTTCCTTTTTCTTTATATTCCTCTTCGCGGAAGTTTTTTTTTTAATTTCAACGACACCCACCCCGAACGTTTAACTTCTTAAACTCCTCTATCCTACCTGGAGAATGGAGGTAAGATGAAGGGGTATGAGTCATGGCCGGAGCGGCAGCAGAGTGAAAGCGGACCAAGTCCCGCAGCGGGGAGCAAAACAAGTCGTAGCAGAGTGAGTTGCAGGTCAATTCCCAGAGCGGTAGCAGAGTGAGCGCAGGGTGAGTCCCGGACTGGAGCAGAGCAAGTGCAGGCCGAGTCATGGAGCAGTAGCAGAGCGAGCACGAGCCGAGTAGGGAGCAGAGAGAGCCGAGGACAGAGCCCAGAGCATCAGGAGAGTGAATACGGGCCAAAGGCTGGAGTGGGAGCAGACTGAATCCTGGATGGAGGCCAACGTGTGGAAGCACCGGTGGCCTCATGTTCTGAAGCCCTGGCGGGTACGGGCTGATTAGAAAAGGACTATAATTTGAGTATTTTAAAGACATTTTTTGTTTTTATTCTGGACTTTTAAACTGTGTTCCCCCGCGAATCTACTTTTTACTATTCAAATTCTTTGACAACACTTAAAAGTATCTGTACCTAGGTATCCTACCCTGTACCTAAGATGGAGCTGAAAGGCAACATTACAAACTTTTCACTGCACTTATTTGAGCGCACGTGACAATAAAGGCTGTTCTAAATCTAATTCTAATGCCATTTGTCAGTACCTTCCACCCTGAAAATGACCTACTTGTTCCTACTCTCTACTAATTCTCAGTCCATGCCAGTAGATTACCCCCAATCCCATGTGCTTTAATTTTGCAAATCAGTCTCTTATGTTGGACTTCAAAAGCTTTCTGAAAATCTATATACACCATGCCAACTTGCTGTCTATTATCTATTCTGCTGCGTACTTCCTCAAAACAAAACCTCCAGTAGATTTTCAACAAAAATAGTCATGCATTATAACCAGCTGGATACAGACATCCTGCAAAACTAAGTTCAAACAAAGATCATAGAATCACAAATATGAACAAAAGTATCAATTAAAGCTTTTAGGAGAGGCTGATACCTGCAAGAACTTGTGAAGGCATCAAAGAGTGCAAACAATAATTCAGTCAAATTAAAACAACAAAACAATAATATTGTGAAATATTTCTTGATTTTATTTTGTTTAAATCTTTATTTTATACTTGCAAATTTCAGTTATAGGGGAAATAGCAGGTGTTTAACAATTCAGAGCATTTTGTTGTAAGTCAGCTGTCATTGTTTAATTGTAGGCTGAAATGCTCACTACAACATTTCAGCTTTGATGTGTCATAAGTGTAACATTTTTAAACTGAAAGGCCCATCAAGGCATAATGCTTACAATAAGCCCAAAATATATTTTAGTGGAGTGTGTGTTTCACATACTGAGTTCAATAGGAAAGTTCTGCATTCCAATATTTTTTTTTAAATTTAAAGATTAGTTTACATTTCAATGTCCAGTGTAGACCAGCAGGTTGCTTCCAGCCTTGGATAATTACTTGTATGTTTGCCACCTGATCTGCCTTTACTCCAACTTATTACAATGTAACTTGTCTACTTTGCTATTTTAAAGACAAAGTGTACAATTTTTCAGCATTTGGAGTATGCCTGCATAGGGATGATGTGCAACTTAAGGTTTGCCTTTTGGAGGTTTGGTACAACAAAGTGACTTAAGACCATAAGACATAGGAGTGGAAGTAAGGCCATTCGGCCCATCGAGTCCACTTCGCCATTCAATCATGGCTGATGGGCATTTCAACACCACTTACCCGCATTCTCCCCGTAGCCCTTAATTCCTTGTGACATCAAGAATTTATCAATCTCTGCCTTGAAGACGTTTAGCGTCCCGGTCTCAACTGCACTCCGCGGCAATGAATTTCACAGGCCCACCACTCTCCGGCTGAAGAAATGTCTCCGCATTTCTGTTCTGAATTTACCCCCTCTAATTCTAAGGCTGTGTCCACGGGTCCTAGTCTCCTCACCTAACAGAAACAATTTCTTAGCGTCCACCCTTTTCAAGCCTTTGTACGTTTCTATTAGATCTCCCCTTAATCTTCTAAACTCCAATGAATACAATCCCAGGATCCTCAACCGTTCCACGTATGTTAGACCTACCATTCCAGGGATCATCCGTGTGAATCTCCGTTGGACACGCTCCAGTGCCAGTATGTTCTTCCTGAGCTATGGGGACCAAAACTGGACACAGTACTCCAAATGGGGTCTAATCAGAGCTTTATAAAGTCTCAGTAGCACAGCGGTGCTTTTATATTCCAACCCTCTTGAGATAAATGACAACATTGCATTCGCTTTCTTAATCACAGACTCAACCTGCATGTTTATCTTTTAGAGAATCCTCGACTAGCACTCCCAGATCCCTTTGTACTTTGTACTTAATTCTTGTTAAGCCATTTCAAAGGTCAAATGAAGATCAAGCACACTTCTGGAGTTTAGAGTAAAAGTTAGCCCTGATTGGGTAAAAGCGGCACATTTCATTTTATCAGCATTTTTCCTCAGAGATTTCCATATTTATATTTAAAATAGGAAACCTAATACAGCCTGAAACAACAGGCAGTCTCCAGGTTACCTATGGTTTCTGTTCTTGAGTATTCATAAATCAATTTATATGCATTTGGAGCACAATGGGAAACAATATAAAATAGCCATTCATAAATATGAGGAAACATTTATATCGGGTCTTTAATATTAATATGGATCTCGTTTGTATGTACAAGCATTCATAAGTTGGATGTTCATAAGTTGGGGACCACCTGCATAGCTGATGAGGTAATGTTTTGCTCGTAATTCATTCAAAATATTTCAAATATTGAACTATAATTTCAATCATAAAATGCAAGGGGCTCTGTGGCCTAGTTATTGGAAAGAAGGTGACAAATGGAGAATAATGTGGGCAAGTATGAAATTATCCACTTTGGAAAGAATGATGACTGCATGATTAATTAGAGTATGATCACTGTGATGTTTCACAGTAACATTGAATAATGTTCTATAGTATAGCTGGTTAACAGTAGCCATGCCAATTTGAAATAATACATCTTCAACTCCAGCATGAAATATCTGCTCATTGATGCCATTTATATTTGCAACTAGCTGCCCCATTACTACCAAAGTTTTACTTTTGCTCTTTTAAAAGAGTAATCCTTTGAAAGATTAATTCCTCCCATTGCTTGAATCATCCATGGATATTTTTAACATGTCAGCACAATGCCAATCTGAAAACCATTAGTGCTTGAAGAAAGAAATCAATGAATGAGCAATGTATAGGTTATCACCAGGTCACTTTCAATAGGAAAAGTACAGAAGAAATCCCGATAGTATTACACACAAAACTGGTAATCTCCAGAGAGACCACTTGACCTGGTCACGTTGGAACTGAATTATGAACATTGAAGAGAGAGTGAAGTAATATCCAAAACATGAACTTTCCATTGAAAAGTTCTCAAATATTCAGCTCATATACATTGCTCTGGCATTCTTAATTCATTATCTAAACATGGGCAGGTAAAATCTAATGTTATTTTAATAATAACAATTTTAATTGTTACATTGATGCACAATCAAGAAAATGTAATGGTTAGCAAGAAAGTGATATTGTCACTTTTTTTCAGAGTACAGGCTTTCTGAAGGCTAAGTAATAGAATAGCTATCCTGAGTATATGCAAACATTTGAGTGTTCCTAAATCACAGTGATTGCATTTATGTAGTGCTCTGTTGTATTAAAACATTTCAAAGCACTGCACACAAAAGAAACTATAATGGAACAATGGGTGATCTTTAACAAGGGTCTGTTTCCGGTTCAGGCTAGATACATTTGAGAAGAAGAAAAAAGGAATCAAAACCAGAGCATCTCAGGTGATGAGAGAAATAATTTGAAAGATGAAACAATAAAACAATGATGCACAAAGGGGAAACACTTAAACGTAACATATTTTGATAGGTTTTGACTTTAAAGCGGAAGCAAAACCAGTAAATAGAGAATGAGACCAGAATAGCAGTTAACCTGAGAAGTAATTCAAAAATCTTCAACCATGTAAGTAATAAACAGATTTTAAGAAGCATGCTAGGTCCTATTCAGACAACGAAGGTGCTTATGCTCAGAGGTGCAGTGAAAAGCAAGACTATTTCATATTTTGTATCAGTGTTTAGTAAGGAACAAGCACGAAAAGAGATTGGCATAGTTAAAGGCTACCAGCTTAACAGGCAGGTTAATGAAGGGAAATCCAATTGATATTGTTATGGATTTTTAAAAACTATTAACCAACTATGACATAAAAGGCTAATTAATAAATTCATGGCGATGGAGTGTTGGTTACAGTTTGGATAAGACATTGGTTTATGGTTAGTAATCAAGTTGTGGTTAGTGATTGTTTTTCAAAATAATCTTCCGGTCCAGAGTCCGCTCCGTGGAGCAGGATGAGACGTGCTCACATTTCTTCTTCCAGAAGGTGCACAAAGAGAGCTCCATGCTCAGCAGCCTGAAGGAAGAAGATGGCTTGATAATGTCATCTCAGGCTGATGTCATGAGGATCAGCAAATCCTTCTATGCCAGTCTGTATGACTCAAAGCCAACGGACAGCACAGCCTCCCAGTCATTTCTGTCCTCTATCACGGAGGTCTTAGACGACAGAACACGGGAGAGGCTGGACCAGTCGCTATCTCTCGACGAGCTGACCAAGGCCCTCGAGTCCTTCGAAAAGAATAAAACTCCCAGAAGCGACAGCTTACCCGTTGAACTCTATTCTGCTCTGTGGGACATGATTGGTAAGGGCCTGCTGGAAGTATATGTCAGTATGCTTCTGGCAGGTACCATGAGTGAATCCATGAGGAAAGGCATCATCACCCTCATTTACAAACGGAAGGGGGAGAAAGAGGAAATCAGAAATTGGAGACCAATCTCACTATTGAATGCAGATGACAAAATCTTGTCAAAGGTCATCGCCAACCGGGTCAGGTCTGCTATGGGATTGGTGATCCACCCTGACCAAACCTGTGCTGTACTGGGCAGGAAGATCGCTGAGAGTCTCACACTCCTCAGGGATACGATTGCCTACATGCAGGACAGGGGTTTGAACACCTGCCTCATCAGCCTGTACTAGGAGAAAGCCTTTGACAGGATATCACATACATATATGAGAGATGGTCTCTCCAAAATGGGCTTTGGGGAGGGAATCTGCAATTGGATCTGATTACTCTACACCAGCATTGTCAGTGCAATCTGAATCAATGGAAGGGAATTGGATAGCTTCCCACTCAGATCTGGAGTCAGGCAGGGCTGCCCTCTCTTTCCTGCCTTGTTTGTGTGCTGCATACAGCCATTTGCCGAATCCATCAGGAAAGATGCAAGCCGAGAGGGGTGGCTATTCCTGGCAGTGGGGGCCTACAGGTTAAGGCCTCCCTGTACATGGATGACATTGCTGTTTTCTGCTTGGATCCACTGTCCGTGCACAGACTCGTGCATATGTGACCTGTTCGAACGGGTCTCGGGGGCCAAGGTCAACCGAGGCAAGAGCGAGGCCATGCTCTTCGGGAACTGGGCTGACCAATCCTCCATCGTCTTCACCATCAGGACTGACCACCTGAAGGTACTGGGTATTTGGTTCGGAGGGGCTGGGGCGTGCGCTGTCTTGAAAGGAACGTATCAGGAAAGTCAGGCAGAAACTGGGCAGATGGAAGCTACGGTTGCCCTCCATGGTGGGTAAAAACCTGGTCATCAGGTGTGAGGCACTGTCATTGCTGTTATACGTGGCACAGGTCTGGCCTAATCCCAGAACCTGTGTCGCTGCAGTCACCTGGGCCATCTTCCATTTTATATGGTGATCAAAAATGGCCAGGGTCTGAAGGGACTCGATGTACAAAGTCCTGGACAATGGGGGAAAAAACACACCCAATGCCACTCTCACCCTGATGGCCACCTTTGTGTGTGGCTGCATTGAGCTGTGTGTGGATCCCTGGTACACAAATGTCAAGTGTCACCACGTACTGAGGTTCTCCCTGTCCCCAGTGTTGCGAAGGATGGGTCTGGCCTCGCTGCCACGGAACGCTCCAAGTAGTTAGACCGTTCCGTATCACCTGTCCTTCGTGGAGAAATTTCTGAAGAAAAACACCTTTGACTACAAGTCCATCAGGAAGTGGTCAGCACATAGTGTCCTTGAGATCCTTCGGGAAAAGGTGAGGGCGGATCCTGTTGAGTGGTTCCCTGGGCAGACTGTCAAAGCCATTTGGCAGAATGCCTCATCACCAGAACTTTCCAACAAGCACCAAGACATGGCTTGGCTGGTGGTAAGAACGGCTCTGCCTGTGAGATCCTTTATGCACGCCTGGGCTCTATGCTGCACTGCACGCTGCCCTCGAAGCGGCTGTGATGGGGACAGGACTGTCACACACCTCCTTCTGGAATGTGCCTACGCAAAAGAATGCTGTAGTGTTTGTCAAGGTTCGTCCCGAGCAGCTCCGTGACGCGGGACTCCATGCTCTACAGTCTGTTCCCCAGGACGCACACCGAGACGAATATCAACTGTGCCTGGAGGGATATCAACTCGGTGAAAGATGCTCTTTGGTCTAAATGAAACCTGTTGATCTTCCAGCTGAAGGAGCTGACCCTGACTGAGTATTGCGGACTGGCGCATTCCAAGGTCCAGGACTACGTGTTGAGGGATGCGCTGAAGCTTGGGGCAGCTGCTGCCAAGACACGGTGGGGAAAGATCACCATGTAATGTCTGCCTGCCAAAGAGAAACAGGGGGCCCATGCAGTAAGTGGGCTCCGCTGACACCTCAGCTAAACATATGGATATATGGATGGTAAATGTAAAGACCTGTATATACAAATGATTAATTCTGATCTCTGCATGCAAAGAAATGGAATGTTTACATATGTATGGCATGACCAATTGTACAGATCATCAAAATATTTTATTAAATAAGTATATCTTTGAAATAAAAAAAAGTTAGTGATTGTTTTCAGATGAGAGAATGGGTTAGGACCTAAAAATTATTGATGGTATCAGGCTTAAAGGTGTGACAAACTGTGCATGATGCTAATTGATTGCAGCAAGAGATAGATTAGCAGGGTCAGCAGACAAATGATGAGCGTAATTCCATACAGGGAGGTGATCTGTTTAACAGAGGAAATTAAGAGATGCATATACTCTTAATGGTGCTTTCTTTTTTCAGCATGTGCAAGGGACAAAGGGACCAAAGGGTTCATTTGCAGGACCAATTGAAAGTGAAATTAGCAAAGCATTTGGGATCTTAGGCTTCATAAAAAGGAATTGAATATGAAAGCGGAGAAGGTGTGCTGAATTTCTATAAATCTCTGGGCACCATATTTCAGGAACAAGATTAGATCCTTGAGAGGGTGCAGAAGAGATTGACCAGAATATCTCCAAGAATCAAGACGCCTTATCTAAAAAAGAACCATTGAAGAAACTGGGATCTAGCCCAATTGATGTCCTGTCTGACACTAATAAAAGCAATTGTTGAAAGGTTGTTAGTAGAGCAGATGTGATCACCATGAAAGAGCGACAGAGCATCATGTGTCTTTCAATAACAATAACAACTTTTTATTTATAAAATCAGTTTGGTTCCACCGGGAGAGATTAGAGATTGCGATATGGGAGTGCCATTGAAAGGTGAATATCAATTAGACATTACAAGGGACGATATCCCTTTACAGCATTGCTGCTCTCATGCTTGTTCTTTCTTTTCCATCGGGGCTAGGGATACAATTGGATCTCCAATTTGTTTTATTTATTCGTGGGATATGTGATCATTGGGACGCTTAGCAATTGTACCTCATCCCCAATAGAACTCTCCTCTGCCTCCCACTCCTCCCTTTACGAGGTACCACCTACCTCTGAATGGCGTCAGCAGTGGGAAATGAAAGTTTCCATAGAACAGAGGACCCTAGGCTGCTGTCTCATTGGAGAGATGTCTGGTGGTGAGTTTCACCTCTTTGGCGAACTTGCGAAAGGAGATGGCCTCATGGTGGCTTCAGCCGGTAAAGCTCTTGGCGTTACTCTTGTTCGCAAATCAGCCGTCCGGTTCATGAGCTCAGCGATCTCCGCCAGCAGGGTGCACCCTCTACCGTCTCCAATCACGACCAAGCGATGGACAGGGCGAGCATATCGCGGGCAAGCTCACTTTGCGCTAAGGGTTTCTTGTCTCTGTAGTTAGAAGTAAACCAAGCACCGTTCCCATCCTTTCCCCAAACACAGGTTTAAACTAGTCCCTATGCCCGAGTCTGTTGACTTTGATTGAAGTACATTTGATGCGACGTAGCAGAATGTGTATTCCGGGTTTAGATTAGAGTGGTGCTGGAAAAGCACAGCAGGTCAGGCAGCATCCGAGGAGCAGGAAAATCGATGTTTCGGACTTAAGCCCTTCATCAGGAATATGTATTCCGGCTATCCACTGCCCACATCACTGCTGCTTATTTGATCGGAGAAAAGAGTCATTTAAAAAACTCATCTCATCATTTTCCTAACTTCATCCAAACATGCTTAAGGATGTGGTTATTTCTTTTAAACAAATCCATCTAATTTGATTAAGCATTTAGAGCCATAGAGTCATACAAACCCTTCACTCCAACCTGTCCATGCCGACCAGATATTCCAACCCATTATAGTCCCACCTGCCAGCACCCGGCCCATATCCCTCCAAACCCTTCCTATACATCTACTCATCCAAATGCCTCTTAAACGTTGCAATTGTACCAGCCTCCACCACATCCTCTGGCAGCTCATTCCATACACGTTCCAACCCTCTGCGTGAAAAAGTTGCTCCTTAGGTCTCTTTTATATCTTTCCCCCTCACCCTAAACCTATGCCCTCTAGTTCTGGACTCCCCGACCCCAGGGAAAAGACTTTATTTATCCTATCCATGCCCCTCAAATTTTGTAAACCTCTATAAGGTCACCCCTCAGCCTCCGACACTCCAGGCAAAACAGCCCCAGCCTGATCAGCCTCTCCCTGTAGCTCAGATCCTCCAACTCTGACAACATCCTTGTAAATCCTTTCTGAACCCTTTCAAGTTTCACAACATCTTTCCGATAGGAAGGAGACCAGAATTGCAATCAATATTCCAACAGTGGCCTAACCAATGTCCTGTACAGCCACAACATGACCTCCCAACTCCTGTACTCAATACTCTGATCAATAAAGGAAAGCATACCAAATGCCGCCTTCACTATCCTATCTACCCGCAACTCCACTTTCAAGGAGCTATATTTAACTATAGTTGACATCATAGTTTTACTCAGAATGTATGTCAAAGACTTGAGTTTATCCGTAGGAAAGGTTTGGCTGAAATTGATCATCCACAATGTTCTCAAGAATAATTGTAATGACCGATAGGGCAAACGAGTTTGTTAAGTAAAAATTAATATTTTATAGAGAATTGCAATGGAGGAGTTGCCAAAGCTGTTGTATTCTATCCACCCCAGAATCTGAATGCACTTCAGCCAACAAGGCCCCGGTTACACAGCGAGCAACCTCCACCCCACCCATCCACACACATATACAGGTTCCACTGGTGACCAGCCACTTTTAATAGTCTGGAGAAACTCAGCAGGCCTGGCAGCATCTGTGGAGGGAGAAACAAGAGTTAATGTTTCAAGTCCAGTATGATTTCTTCACAACTCTCCACTGTGTTACGGAGGAGCATCGTTTTGAATTGGAAACGTTACCTCCTCTCCACAGATGCTGCTGGACCTGCTGAGTTACTCCAGCCTTTTCAGATTTCATGCACTACCAAATGGTGCATGACACAAATGTGGTGCTAGACAGTAATTGCAATTTGAGAAAGTGAGGACTGCAGATGCTGGAGATTAGAGTGCACAGTGTGGTGTTGGAAAAGTACAGCCAGTCAGGCAGCATCCGAGGAGCAGGAAGATCGACAGTTTGGACGTGAGCCCTTCATCAGTAATTGCAATTTGGGAGACCAGAACATAAAGTCCTTTACTCAAAGGTGTGAGCAATGAAAGCAAGCGTGCTAAATGCCTTCTTAACTACTCCACCTAGTCCTTATCACCTTACTGCGAAGCCTCTTCCAAAGATGCCAACTTTGAAGAAGTTATTCTCCTCCCTCCACAAGAATCTCAGTAAGTCTCTCTCGCTCAGTGGAACCCCCCTCCCCCTCCCCCCCCCCAGGCCTTGTCCTCTGCCCTGAAGCTCTTCAACTAAGTCCTGAAGCAGACTCACTAGAACAGTCACATTACCTCCCATCTGCAACCATCTAACTCCTTCCAAGCTACCTTCCCCCAAGGCAAAAGTGAGGAGTGCAGATGCTGGAGATTAGAGCCCAGAGTGTGGTACTGGGAAAGCACAGCAGGTCAGGCAGCATCCAAGGAGCAGGAGAATCGGGGCAGGACAAAGTTAAAAATCACACAACACCAGGTCATAGTCCAACAGGTTTAATTGGAAGCACTAGCTTTTGGACTGCTGCTCCTTCATCAGGTGGAGGAACCCTTCATCAGGAATGAGCTCATGACCTGCTTTTCTTTTCCAGCACCACACTCTCCACTCTATGTCACCTCCCCCCCCCCCCCCCCCCCCCCCCCCGCCCCCAGCCCCCTCCTATATAACTCTCAGCCCCCTTGCCGCACTCACTCCCCACATTCCTGTGAAGGGCTTATGTCCAAAAGATCAACTCTCCTGCTCCCAGGACGCTGCCTGACCTGCTGTGCATTTCCAGCGCCACACGTTTTGACTGTCTATATATGATGCTAACATTGGAGGTTGAAAGGTTTATAAAATTATTGGTTTATAAAATCATTAGGGGTATAGATAAAATAAATAACAGATGTCTTTTCCAAAGATTGGGGGTTTTCAAGACAATGGGACATTTCTTAAGGCAAGAGAAGAATTTATTTTAAAAAAAGACATAAGGGGCATTATTTTACACAGAGAGTGTGTGGAATGAACTTCCGGGGAAGTGGTGGATGTGGGTACAGTACCAACGTTTACAAGGCATTTAGATAAGAACATGACTAGGAAATATTTGGAGGGACATGGGCCAACCGCAGACAATTGGGAGTAGTTTAGTTTGCGATTATGGTTGGCATGGATTGGTTGGATCGAAGAGTCTGTTTCCGTGCTGTATGATGTATGAAGTTGAATCTGTGACCATTGACTTTGATCAATAGCGGCAGTTCAGAGTCAACGGCTCCGGGTTTAGATTGTCTGACTCTCCGATTGAGTATCTGCCCAGCCAGTAAATTCTAACATATTTAACTTCAGTCGAAGCGTGTAGAAAGTCCAACTGTTTTAAACTAGAGGAAAGCTCCATGAAACTGAATAATTATGACAAGAATTCCTGTAGGGACTTCCGCAACAACTTGTTTTTATAGGAAATGCTGAGGATGCTGAAGAATGTGCCTGGCGGGGAAAACTCAGTATGTCCGGCAGCATTTGGAGAGGGAGAGAGAGAGAGAGAGAGAGAGAAACTATTGTTTATTCTCACCTTGAATCCGTTAAAATCTCCCAAAGCCCGTCACTAGCATGAAAACTGACCCAACCTTGGCAAGTGGAACAGACTAAGGTTGGAGCATATGACCAATGCTCGATCTAAAATGACGAGGAGCATTTAGTAGAAGGAGCAAAAGAGAGAGGGGTGAAATAAATTTCATACAGGAAATCCTGAGTTTCTCCCACACAGCTGAAGACAGAGCCACTCTGGGACAGCAATTACAACTGCAGGACTTCACAGAATCTCTACAATGTGGAAACAGGCGCAACAAGTCCATACCGACCTTCCGAAGAGTACCCCACCCAGACCTATTCCCCTACTCTACACTTGCCCCTAGCTAATGCACCAAACCTACACATCCCTGAACACTATGGGCAATTTAGCGTGGCCAGTTCACCTAACCTGCACAGTTTTGGATTATGGGAGGAAACGGGAGCACCCGAGGCTGGAATTGAACTTGGGTCCCTAGCGCTGTGAGGCAGCAGTGCTCACCACTGAGCCACCGTGCCGACCATTTTTATAGAATCCCTACAATGTGGAAACAGGCTATTTGGCCCAACAAGTCCACACCGACCCTCCGAAGGGTAACCCGGGGATCCGGGTATCTCAGCAGTTTGCAAGACTGGAGGGAATTAGAGATGGGGGTGGCGGAACCATGAGAGCAATTTTAAAAGATGTTGCTTAATTTGGGGTCAATGTGCATCAGTGAGTACAGTGTCAAGGGGCTGAACAGGCTTTAGTGCGAGTTAGACAGCGCGGATATGTATGACCTTAATTTGATGAAAAGGATGTTTGAAGCTGACGGAGACTCAAAATCTCTGGGGCGAAAGAAGGCTCGGGTGAAGATTTCAACAGCAGATGAACTGGGGGCAGGATGAAATCAAGAGATGACAGCGACACAGAGGTGGGAGCAGGCATTCTTCCTGATGGCACAGATATGTGGTTGAAAGCTTATTTCAGTCAAACGCAACAGGGTTCCAAGCCGTCTCATTCAGGCTCCGGCGTTGTCAGGGAGAGGGAGTTTGGTAGCTAAGGAAAAGGGGTTTGCAGCAAGGCTGAAGGACAGTTGTTTTTAGTCGCCTCAACACTTTGTTACGGGATGTCTCTTCCCTCTTAACATTGGATGCCAGACAACAGTTTGCTAAATTTGAGAAGTGAAAGAGCTGTTGGGACGAGGAGAAGAGGTAGAGCTGAATGTGGTCACATTTGATACTTTTCTCAATCGTCAGGTCGGCTCTAACTCCAAAGTCACGCCTTCACATTCGCACCTCTGCTTTTGGAGGTTAACTTCAGAATTCAGCGCCGGATTCTGGAGAAAAGAGATGTATGATCCCTAGGAAAGGCGTGAATCTCCTCTAGTGTGAATGAGATTAGGGATTTGAGGTTGGAGCATTGTAGCTCTCCATAACTACAGGAATAGCATTGACACAGAGCTGCAAAATATATATAAGAACTGCGGATGCTGAAGGTCAGAAACAAGGAGAAATTAAGAATCTGGCAGCATCTGTAGGGAGAAAGCAGAGTCAACGTTTCAAGTCCACTGACCCTTTAGAACGTTGTGAAAATTTTGGGTCAGTGGATTAGAAACGTGAACTCTGCTTTCTGTCTACAGATGCTGCCAGAACGGCTGGAAAATTATAGTTTGTGTAGACCCTGTTCCCTCTCCCGCGCTCAGAATTCGAAATAGTGGGAGTAATCCTCACGAATGTAAAAACACTTCCAGAGCTCTTTGGATTTGCTGCGCATTTCTAAAGGTGTTAAGTGTGCAGATGTTCTTGTTGTGGAAACACAATTTAAGGGTTGTCAGGGGAGTGGTGTTTTCCTGAAGCCACCTATCTGCAGATCCCTCCCCTGGGTAGGGGAATCCTAGCGTACTGATCAGATGAAACAGGTGCTTAGATTGGTAACTACGGTAAAAGCCACATATTAAAACTTACTCTGGAATGAAGTAAATTGTGGCTAACCGTTTTTCTTTGTGAATATTCTTACATGCGACTTTACAATTAATGTTTTAATGTGAATATACACCCACCTGCAAGGTGGATGTCTCCATGACTACATTCCGTTCCAAGTCAGTTTCCTTCTAAACCCTCAACTGCATTCACTGAAGTACGTATTAAAGTCTAACAAGCGGTTCAACCGAGTGCTGGCTGAGGATTTCAATGGATTCCCATTCTATTGTCATTCCATTCCATTTTCATCCCTGGCCGCCATTGTGCAGTGTCTGCAACCCGTCAGTGTGCTCTTCAACATGATCTCATTGAATGGCGAAACAGGCTCGATGGCCCGAATGGCACACTCCTGCTCGCAATCCATATCTACTACTTCTTAATGAGATTTTTTTTAAAATCTGAAAATTTGGAATTACCTCTCTAAGCCTCTTCACCTTTTTCTGCACCCTTAAGCTTTAGCACTTCGCCGGTGTTTTTAGTAGCTTGTCCTACTTCCTAATATGGGGGTGGGGTGGGGGTCTTGGATTTTAATTTTGGTTTGAGAATTTTCCTGTGAAGCTTTTTGAAATGTCATAACTTATGTTGCTGTTGATATGAACGATTTTAATTCTCACCAATCGAGATTTGAGATCTCTTTTAAAAATCCTGCTAATACTTTTCTAATCATTAAAACAGAACTCAAATATGGTATATTTACATAGCGGTAGCTATCAACACCTAACTGTAGGATTTGTTAGATGAAGTGGAGCGAGTCATTGCAAACATGAATATCTGACGAATTCTGGAATCGGTTTAAACGTCCTGCTGGTTTTGCAAAAGGATACAAAAATATCCAATTCTTCTTTTAAAGTTCTTAACTATCAACATGTATTTACTCCTGTTTTACCCTGAATTTCTAGATGCATTTTGTCATGTTAACTAATTACGGGTGTAGGGTTTATTGTTTAAGTTTCCTTACACCATAGTTAGGAAATTAAAAACTTGCTCAGTATAATTGAATCTTGAAATGATTTAGGAAGAGCTGGTAAAAAAATACGGCATGGAATATCCCGTTAGAGAATATCCTGACTTCCCATCAAAGATCTTGTAACTCACGCATTATCTGACTTTTGACATGGTAATTTCTTACCTTTCAAATATCGACAATGATTGCGAACATTCAGATTTGTTGGCTGAAGTGAACTTACTGTATACATTTCCTCTGATGTTGCATTTGAGACTAATCTTCAAAAACGCTGAAGCATCATGTCAAATAGTTATGTAAAGTGCAGGAACACTTTAAGATCTAGGTTATGTTCTGAACTCTTGTTTACCCAACTACGAAATAGCGGCAGAGAAAATAACTCCCACAGCAAATGATTTGAGTCAATTCACAGCTGCAGTAAAACGCTCACTGATAAATGTAAATTATGTATCACACTTGCGTCTGTATGGATATATGATTTGTAAGCGCTTTCCTAATCTTAAATTCTAGCCATTTAGTTGGTAATAAACCATAACTATAATTTAAGTTGCAGTTACAGTTCTTCTTTGCTTAACTTTCAAGTAAATTACATCCTCAAAAGGTTTTGCTATGTCTGCACAAATCAAATTGAGTGCATTTCCCCTCAGCTTAAAGTAATTTGTATCGTTCATTTTGATTTGTCCCTGAAGCCAATTTGAAGTATCTCATTTGTATTCAAAGAAGCTCCTTTCTTTCAACAATCTGATTACAATTTATTAAAAACTGAATCAAAACATTGACTCCGGGGTACCTATTAGGGGAAAATGGAATATTAAACCGAAGTACTGACGTCGGTTTGAGCACTCATTCACAGTGTTGCTCATATCTGGGAAAATGACTTAAGCAAACAAAGGACAGAAATATACATCTTGACATCTCTGCGCTTGAATATTGATCTTTCAAGTCAATTCGTCAAACGGAGGGGGGAGGGGTGAAAGACTCATTCACCTTCGAATTCCTGGAGCGCTATTTTTGGCTCTGTCAAGTACCTGCGGTCGAATGACTCCCCGGTGCAGGGTATAAATTGCAGGGAATTCAACGGGACTTTCATTCAGCTCCCAGTCTTGAGACCTGGAATCTGAGACATTCAAACCCATCTTGGGTGAGGACTCTGTTAGACAGAGCAGGAGTTGTTGATTCTGCCAGTGCAAGTTGGTAGACGATTTGAGCGGATCAACAAAGGAGCCAGTGAGCTCGGGAATTTCCGGGATCGGACGGAAAAACACGAATTGGACTTGGGCCAGGTAGTGAGCATCCATCCTCCAGCACAGGCAGGGAGAGAGCGCAGGCTCTTCACAGCTGCCACTCGCTGCTCACGGTCTTCCGCAGCTCCAGCTTCCCCCACGTCCGGAGCCAGAGCGGCCGGCAGTCCTCCCCAGTCCCAAGATGAGAACTCTCCGGCTGCTGGCTGTGATTGTCAGCCTCCTGGTTTTGACAGATGTCTTTTGTGAAGAGGTTTCCCGGAATGAAGGCGTGTCTGTATGGGACTATAGCGACCACGGCCAGGTAAATTTTCAAGTAATATATTTACAACTACACGATATAAGCATTGAAATTTAATTTTATTCAGTTTGCGTTTTCCCTGTGTCTCACCATCCCACATATTTAAAGTCATGATTTGGAGCTGCCGGTGTTGGACTGGGGTGTACAAAGTTAAAAATTACACAACACCAGGTTATAGTCCAACAGGTTTAATTGGAAGCACTAGCCTTTGGAGCGCCGCTACTTCATCAGGTTGCATTACCACCTGATGAAGGAGCGTCGCTCCGAAATATAACCTGATGTTGTGTGATTTTTAACATATTTAAAGGTTCGAGACCGTTAGTGATTATCAATAGTGCAACCTCAAAGTACTTTCTTTTGGTTTCTCATGGAATAAATGCCTAACTCCCATCTACAGGAATGTGTCAGAAATAATGTAACTTATTGCTGTTAAAAAATCAGCGGGCATCTGTCGGTAATGTACGAATGAGGATGGCGAGTTAGATAAGATTCCTGTACGAATGAATTTCTATTTGATTATTTTGATGTGGAAAGTCAGGTTTGGGCACAATTAAATGTTACAATAGTCTTGGTGAGCGCGAACAGCAACAACTGGCAATCTGCAGTTGGTTTCCCTCACAAGAGGGAAAAAAAGGCCTGTGACATTGCACGTTGGAATAGGCACCAGGAACCTTTTTTTACTTGTGGACCGGTCTGATGTTTCCTGGCATATCACTCGATAAGACGCCAGTCACTGACACGAGGCAGAAGGAGTTCTGGAGGAAAGAGAGAAAAGCGACAAGAAGAGTAATTCTGGCTAAGGACTATGACTCGCTTAGTCCCGGCTGGTTCTATTAGAGAATGGGCTGCCACTCGAGGTCAACCTTTGCCAGCCCCGGTCCAAGACTGAGTGAAAATATTAATTAACACAGCGAGATAGAAGCAGCGACATCAATAACGAGTTGCTATGGCATTATAATCCTCTTCAATAGATAAGAACATGTCAATTATAGGAAGATAATTGCAGGCACCTCTGTCAGGAGTGGTTCAGCAAGCGGAAGGTGGATTTAGTCAGATCTACGTGTACTTGTGCAGGTTAAAAATCACACAACACCAGGTTATAGTCCAACAGCTTTAATTGGAAGCACACTAGCTTTCGGAGCGACGCTCCTTCATCGGGTGATTGTGGAGGGCTCGAAGGAGCAGCGCTCCAAAAGCTATTGTGCTTCCAATTAAACCTGTTGGACTATAACCTGGTGATGTGTGATTTTTAACTTTGTACACCCCAGTCCAACACCGGCATCTCCGAATCTTGTGCAGGTTAGGTGAATTGGCCATGCTAAATTGCCCGTAGTGTTAGGTGAAGGGGTAAATGTAGTGGAATGGGTCTGGGTGGGTTGCTCTTCGGAGGGTCGGTGTGGACTTGTTGGGCCGAAGGGCCTGTTTCCACACTGTAAGTAATCTAATCTAATCTAATTTGGCCGCGGGTGGCTCGGAATGAGCTGCAGTTAAATCTTTACAACCAAACTAAGTTAGCATCGTAGGTCAGGCAGCATCCGAGGAGCAGGAGAATCGACATTTCGGGCATAAGCCCTTCATCAGGATTGGTTTATGTCCGAAACATTGATTCTCCTGCTCCTTGGACACTGCCTGACCTGCTGTGCTTTTACAACACCACACTCTCGACTCTGATCTCCAGCATCTGTAGTCCTCACTTTCTCCCCCCTGAATTATATATAAACCCGTTGGAATCAAATTCCTGTGTGCGTGAAAGGAATTTAGTGCTGACTTCCAATTTGTTTCCAAGCCTTGTGCGTTATTATGCAGAGGATAGATTGATATTTCCTCTCAACTCCCCTCCTTTATTAACACATCATGTAGGTAGTCCGGGCAACGAGAGAGATCTGTATTTATAAATATTCAATTGTTTATTTAGCAATAAACAGATATTTGTGAACATTGCCGTTTAGAAATTCAAAATGCCATTTGCAAGACTATAGTGTTTGAATACCTTTTCCCAGCGCAAAATCTGGTGTCTATACATGTTCCCGAGTAAGTAAACGCGAAATCGTGTCTCCAGTTCGATGGGTGGAGCACCCGCACAGTAGCTGGCGCATGTGAATGCATGCGCTGTACTCCATATAAGTTTGGACCATAATTATCCTCAATATCATTGTAACTTAATTTTGCAATGGTGCACTCAGTTTGCTGAACCTATTGCTCGAAGTGCTCGAAAGTGAGCGGAAAAATAAAAGCCCAGCCGGACGCGGATTGGCCGCTCAGCAACATGGCTCACCAGATGTCAAGCTGCAACACCCATGCAGTGGAAACATATAAACAACCCGCAGCAAACCACGGCAGAGATTCGCCCCTGGGATTTCTACTTCAATTGTCTTTTGCGATCTTTAGAAAATTAGAATGCGTTAAAAAAATAAAATAAGCGGAGTCCTGAAATAGCACATTGACAGTGACAGGCTCGGGCACAGAGCCATATCGCGGAGGATAAGTTGATAATCGTGTATTATTTTCTCCCCTGCTTCGATCTGTTTTCAGGACAAACGAGTGCAGCCGGATTCGTTCCGGGAGCTCCTGAAGCGTGTGGCCAGGAAACCACAGCCCAAGCAGTTCTTTGGCTTAATGGGCAGGCGGTCATACGGTAACGTGTGTTTTTATTGTCGTGTTGCCGACTAAACTGAAGAGTTACCTGGTGACACCAAAAGGACCTTTTCACATGAGCGCATGGTCAAATGACAGAGAACAAACGTCTTGGAATATGCACAGAAATAAAAACGATCAAACCGTACAAAGCGGGAATGGGAATAAGTCAAATGTATTTGCACAGAGAGAAGGTGCTGGAAATATACACCAGAGCAGGAAAGGTTTTAGAGGAGCAGGGTCTAGTCTAGTTTCACCATTCCAGTGTTACAGTGTTTTATAATTGAGCTTCATATTTACAAACCACTCCATTGTCTCAAATATCTGGATGATAATTGGGATACATTTCCTTTGGTTCCACGTGCTACAGTTGGCGTTAAGTAACCGCTGGTAAATTAAAAGCTTATCCTTTAAACTGGATTATTCTTTCGGATTTTCTCAATTGTTATCAAACGTGGTTGTAGTCTGTTGGTGAAACTAATCCAGGTGGTCAGCATTGGTTGGGAATACACCGCAGATATAGGTAAATGCCAATCAGAGAGTACTGTCACATAGCCTTTGAGGGTTGCTGTCACAGCCCAACGTATCACCATCGAGGAACCCATAAAAGCTGAGGTGTGTAGTTCATTTGGGTTTGTAAAACCAATTTCTTAGGAAAAAATTCAGACTCTCCCTCCTTTCTATTGTGCTTTCCCGTGGGCGTAGATACAGTGGCTAATGTAAGCGATGAGAAATCTTAGACAACTCCAAGGCGGAGTTGATACCTGGTGATGTCATTGCTGCCTGACTGTAGTCAAGGGACCAGCTGAAGCTTGTTTTGTATTGTAATTGGAATATAAATTCTTTGGTACTAAACATAATGAACAACGCAGTATCACAGTAAACTTTAAACATAACATAGTTACGTATTACCTTGGTCACTTTGAAAGTGTTACGCAGTATTCACATTTATTCTTTCTTGAGAATGTGAGCATGGCTGGCTAGCTTCATGGTGCACACCTCATAGCTTGACAATTAATTACATGATGGGCCAAACAGCCTCTTCCTTCACCATAATGATTCTGTGATTCTTATATCATTATCATGGATATGTTACAGAAGAAAGTAATGAGCACAACTAAAGGATTGCAGAGTCAATGATTTGGACTAATTCCACCAAATCACTATATATACATCCGCATATTTAGAACCCACATAATATATTATTTCACGACCTTCTCAAATCAGAATATTGCACCTTAGGGACAAAGACAGTCATAAAATAACAAAGTTCAAAACAAATCTTTGAATTTAATTAATTCCCACTTAGGTTCTTGGGAAATTCTTAAATGCAAAGGTTTTTGAATTTAATCATTTTTAGAGTCATAGAGTCATAGAGATGTACAGCATGTAAACAGACCCTTCGGTCCAACCCGTCCATGCTGACCAGGTATCCCAACCCAATCTAGTCCCACCTGCCAGCACCTGGCCCATATCTCTCCAAACCCTTCCTATTCATATACCCATCCAAATGCCTCTGAAATGTTGCAATTGTACCAGCCTCTACCACATCCTCTGGCAGCTCATTCCATACATGTATCACCCTCTGCGTGAAAAAGTTGCCCCTTAGGTCTCTTTTATATCTTTCCCCTCTCACCCTAAACCTATGCCCTCTACTTCTGGACTCCCCGACCCCAGGGAAAAGACTTTGTCTATTTATCCTATCCATGCCCCTCATAATTTTGTAAACCTCTATAAGGTCACCCATCAGCCTCCGACGCTCCAGGGAAAACAGCCCCAGCCTGTTCAGCCTCTCCCTATAGCTTAGATCCTCCAACCCTGGCAACATCCTTGTAAATCTTTTCTGAACCCTTTCAAGTTTCACATCTTTCTGCTAGGAAGGAGACCAGAATTGCACACAATATTCCAACAGTGGCCTAACCAATGTCCTGTACAGCCGCAACATGACCTCCCAACTCCTGTACTCAATACTCTGACCAATAAAGGAAAGCATACCAAGCGCCTTCTTCACTATCCTATCTACCTGCGACTCCACTTTCAAGGAGCTATGAACCTACACTCCCTAGGACCTTAGCATTAAGTGTATAAGTCCTGCTAAGATTTGCTTTCCCAAAATGGAGCACCTCGCCTTTATCTGAATTAAAATTTTGAATCTATTGTAAAGAAGAATAAAATAGTTAAAATTGTAAATTACTTTCCTATCACATTTTAATAAATATAATTTGAGGACATTATTTGAAAAATAGAATAGAAATAAAATAATTGAAATAATCCCATAGAAAAATCTAACAGTCAACCTTGTGGTGCTAACTTCTCAACTGGAGTTAAGTATTAAAATGCAATTTCCCTATATCTCTATATTCTCCCTTTTTGGAAAAGTATCCGAGTTCTTTTAAATGCTATTATAGTCTCTAGTTCAATAGCCACACCTTTTAAGATATTTCATGCTACAATATACTCTGCACAAAAAAAAGTCCTCTAACTCCTTACTTTATTCTCTAGCAATGACCCCCAAGTTTATGCTGCCATGTTTTTGACTTGATTTTACTGTAAACCATTAAAAAAAATTTAACTACTTAAAACATCTTACAATTTTAACTCTACAGTTGGACTCTCCTCATTTTCTTTTACTCTACTAAAAAGGCCTGCATTAGTTAAACCTTCCTTCACAAGCATTTTATGATTTCTGGTATTATTCCATTGAATCCTTTGCATGGTTCTATCGTTGCCACAATGCCAGACTGCATGTAGCAGTCAAACTGTGACTTGCACAAATATATTTTCCTTTCTTCAGTGTTGTACTCAATGCCTTCATAATCTAAGACTCACCTATCTTTTCAACATTTTCTCATCTCAATTTAATCTTTAAAGTACTGTAATGCAATGGTGATCCAAATCTCTTCATTGATCACCTTTGTATGAATCTCAGAAGTTAGTCTAAGTTGTACTTTTTTATGATCAACAAACTTGAATTGTATCTTGTACACCTGTTCAAATCATCAATATAACTGGAAAATAAAGTTGATTTTGACATAGAGCCTTGGACCACAGATTTAGTCACATCTCACCCATCCAAAAGAGCATTCCATTTCCCTGTACTCTGCTTTTTGTTCTTTAGGTAGCACAGTATCCTATTGGATACATTCCTTTTAATTTTTGCAACAAATGAATTCAACATGAGGTCCTCTAGAAATGTACATATACACCAACTGCCACATTCTCTTCATCTGCATACTCAATGATTTCTGGAAAAAAATCAAAACAAATGAACCAATTCATAACTTAAGTAAGTTGTTCATGATTTATTCCAGTGTTCTTAGGTATTGGGTGAAAATGTGAGCATTAGTGTTCAATAGGAGGGCAATTAAACTGTAGTTGCTAAGCTGAGCAAAAGGATCCTTGGAGTGTTATGCAATAGACCTAACTTATAGTGCTGGCTGTTTGGTGGTCCCTCTGTCCATTGGTAAAGGATCTCTCTTCATTTTGTGGTTAAATTATAATTCAAGGACAGATCTCATAGGTGCACTCATTCTTAATAACATCAAAAATATTGGAATTTAGGCTCAGCAAATTCTAAGATGATTCATTGGATGAGGCTTTATGTCAAAGGTTTAATGTAATTGATTGCCAAGTTTTCAATTCAGATTCTGAACTATGCTCTCACATTTAAGCTAAGCATGCAAATTATTTTGGATACAAAGGTGGTCCATCAAAGATTCCCTTCTTCATTGAACCCAGCAAAATCACACAGAGATCTAAATGCCTTAATTGGATGCATTCTTATGAAACTTTCAAAATACAAATTGTTCTACTAAATATTTCACTGTATTTTACACTCAGAAGACTATTTCATGATGTTTTAAACACAATGTGCATTTCTGTACCCCCACTACCACTTTTAGCATATACCCTGAACAAAGTAGTTATTTTGACAATAGTAGTTCAGGTATAGTTGATTATTAATGAAGATTTCACAGTTTGAAACATATTATTAATTTCAGTTGAATAAACAAAGGAATATGTGCACATATAAGGGCTAAGATGAAGTTTAATATGAAGTGTTTAATAAAATGTACAAAACATAATGAATTGGAGAGTATGCACCCATATATTCGTGAATGTGTCTATATTTCACATATTTTTGTAACTAGAACAAAGAACAAAGACAATTTACAGCCCAGGACCAGGCCCTTCAGCCCTCCAAGCCTGAGCCGAACCAAATGTACTGTCTAAACCTGTTGGTCAATTCCTAAGCATCCGTATCCCTCTGTTCTCCACCTACTCATGCATCTTAAATGAATCTACCCTGCCTGCCTCTACCAGCTCTGCTGGCAATGCATTCCAAACACCCACCATCCTCTGTGTGAAGTACTTGCCACTTTGAGATTTGTATAAAATATCTAACTGCTTAATCCACAGTCTTATATTTGAATGATTCAGCATTTCCTCAACTTGAAAAACATACATATATTGTATTTATAGTTAAATATATGCCATATTTCTATCAGGAAGAATTAAGACTTATTTTGTTTCATCATCCTCAAAAATATTGGTTCATATATGAATAAGAAGGATTTAAAGTGATATGGGTTAAGTGCTTGCAAATAGGACTAGATTAATTTAGAATATCTGGTTGGCACGGATGAGTTGGACCAAGGGGTCTGTTTCTGTGCTGTACATCTCTATAACTCTGTGACTCTAAATACAAAATGAAAATTTTAGATATCATTTGTATGTTCTTAAATTCAATACTGCTTTAGTGTAATTTCTTGTTGCACTTAGATATTTCTAATGGTCTAGATTAACCATAATCAAATTTGCTTGATATTTTTTAACAAAGTAGTGATGCCAACATTAATGATAATTTTGAAGTTTTTAAATTTGGTATCGGAAGAAATTACTTCTGGCTGGAGTTTGAAATACTATTAAAAAGTTTATATTACATTACTTAAAATGCACTCGCTATGCTCTCAATGAATGGTGACCTTTTGTTATAGTTTTCTTCAGTTAAGATGAAGCATAGATAGATTATCTCTTTAAGATGATGAATATGGTAACAGACACAGTTGTGTTGAAAGGAATAATGATTAAGGTACATCTGAAACTATTCACTCATTATTGGAAGCCATTATCAGAGATGCACTAAACAGATCTGGCTATCTTCATTTGGAGAAATAAAGGCAGGAATAACCATTCTAAAGAATCAATGACTCAGTCAGGGCAACAATTCTTTTTTCAGGAAATTTAATAAGAAAAATAACTTTTTTAGTTTTTCCTTCCTTTTCAGAATACAAGCCACTGATTCGCAAAAGTAAGTTTTGAAAAGTTAATTGTTAATAATTGAGAAAATCAAAACAGAAAACCTTTGAAAAAGATATATTAAATTAATTGTGATTTAATGGACAGATTCAAGATTGAAGTTTTATGTCTCTTGTTGTATGAACCTAAAACCTAAAACCATGATGTCATGCATTTGTCTTGCAAAATGGATGCTGAAAGATCCGGTTCAAAGGAATATGTACAGAATTAAAACAACCCCAGAACATGATGCTAAAGTTAGGTTTCATTCATACTATGCTAATTGTCTCAAATTTGTGTGAAACACAGATTAATTAATAAAGCATCACTCCTGCTTGTTCAGTTCTATTTACTTTGCTGGTTTTCTAAATAAGTTAAAATTTTCATAAAATTGATTACCTTCTGACTCCTAATTGCTTCAACTGCAGTAATTGTTTTCAATAGACAGGGACTTGTAATTGCTGCAGTCCTAAAAGTTAATCATAACATTTTTGTGGTGTGGTGATAGTGTCCCCATCTGTTGGCTTGAAGGCTTGGTTTCAAACCCCACCTGCTTCAGAGGCGTGTCATAACCTGTTCAAACAGGTTGATGAAAAGTCTCAAAAAAATTATAAGTCTCAGCAAATATTGCACTTGAGTAATAATTTTCATGGTATTTGTCAGTATATCTCATAAATCTGCAAGTATAATGGTGCTTTCAGCAATCATTTTCAAACATGATCTTACAGATTTGCACATTAATGTTCTTGAATGTGAAATCAATTGTTTTTCTTCCAAAACATGACAGGTCATTTAAAAAAAAATGAAATATCCTAACATACAGTATCATTTGGCAAAACAGTTCGTTCACTATTATAAAGGTGGAGAGATTCTTGATATAACATCATCTCAATGAGAGAACAGAAACCTTTGTTGCATTCAGAATTGTAATAACTAGATTGCAGTAGTTACATTAATTACACAACAGATCTTATGCCCTCTAGTGGAATAAACTACTGTACTTTATTTGGGTCTTCCAGGTAAAATCTATATTGGCATCAACTTAATTTATGTATATGAATGAATATTAATGAATTTTAAATTCAAGCTCATCTTATTGTTACAAAATAACAATTCAAGCTCATCTTTCTTAGCATTACAAAATAACACTTCAAGACATGATTATATTATGGTTTTAATTAACATTTTCTTTTTTTTATTTCTCACACTTTTTTTCAAAAGTAATGGGATGTTCTACTTAATTCACTAAGTTGTCCAATCTTTTCTAATTATGGACATACCTTTAATTCTTTGCTTAAAATTGTGCTGAGACCACCCAAATTTAATTTATGTCCCTGAACAGTTTTAAATTTAAGCACACTAGTTTTGATATTAGAAAATTAGTTTCTCACCGGTAGGGTTACCTGTAAATTTTCATGACTATAGGACATCTAACATTTTCACCCATTTTAACATTCTTTTGAAAAAATGCAAAAGAAAAGGTTTTGTTTTAGCGAAGGGCAATTTCAAGACATATTCCACTCTCACCCCTGTAGGCAATCAGATTGGGTCCCTGGAGATGAATCACCATCAGATACCAATCTAATGTCCCACTTGCAATTTACAGCTGGTGGTAGTCACCACTGCAAGGAACTTATTTATCTCCTGTTTGAACTGTTGCATCAAATATGTGATTGCCTCACAAACTGATAACTTGTTCTGAGTATTGACGTGCCTCTGTAGGATGATTACCTAAATTACCTTTTTGAAATAATTCATCTGCACAGACATAGTTTTGAAGTTTTGTCATTTTAAAACCCTCAATTAAATCTGTCCAAAGCTTATATCTTCTTTCATTCAGCCCATCATTATAGCTAGGGGCTTTTAAAGTAAGGATGATTCTAATATTGTACTTTTAGATATTTTGGCAGGACCTCTGTAACTCTCAGCACATTATTGTAACATTAAAAGCTTGTTTACTATTTACATACATTTATTCTGAAATATTTCACATGGGTTCTGACATAAATCAAGTTTGAATGAACATTTTATATTTTGTCTGCAAATACTAAATTTGTGTGGTCTGCAGAGATGGAAGCAAGTTGGAAAATAAATCATATAACATAATATATGTACCTTTGGCTCAGGTTCATTAAAATAATAAATTACATGGTATTCTAATCAGAAATTACTATTTAAAAACTCAATTTAAGTTATTTATGGGTGCATAATTTAAAATGAATACTGGGTTAAATTTAAAATGCCCAGGAAAGCAAAATGTTAGTTAAGTTATTGTCTCTAATCTCCGAACACGCAAGTCTATTTTCATGTGATTTGGTATTTGATATTTGTTCAAGTGCTCAAGTAAATTATTGTTCAAATTTTACACTCAATCATGACTTGTCTAGGAAAGGAAAACAAAATATACTGCCATTAAAAATGTTAACAATAAATATATGGTAAAATCAATAATATAATTGGAAAATAATTTACTTATAATTCTTTTGTTTTATAGGACATAAGTTAGGGAATTTTGTTGGACTTATGGGAAAACGCTCTTCAGCCGCTGGTAAGTAAAAGATGTCAAAAGTAAATTGATCTATTTACTATTAATCTATTTATATTACAATATTAATATTATTGTGGCATTATAATATTAGTATATTAAATAATTTTCTATAAAACACTTCCTCTATGCTTTGATCTGATGACTGAAGTTACACCAATGATATTTTTCCTTCTACAGATTCCTCTTCTGAGTGGAAAACAGTACAAGACCTTGTCCAAAGACGTTAATAACAATAATAAAAAATTATATTGAATGCTATTTATTTTAATTTGCTAGCACAAGTGTCTATAATATTATATATCCACTTGTATCAGTTGATTGTTGAAAAAATAGTTGTTATGACTTTCCCCAATAGAAGTTATTCTATTTTATTGCTATTTTAGCAAAATATAAAGTGTAGTGAACATTGAGGCAGTGCCACATATTATTCAAAAACATAATAAACAGATTTTGATAACACTCGACTGTGTCAGTTGTAATTGGAAATAATGTTCTCAATTGATGTATTGCTATTTTGTATGCTCTGTAATAAAATACCTATTATTCCCTATTTGATTTTCATTAGTTATGAACAGAGAAAGTCACAGGTAATATGAAGTGAATGATACAAAAACAAAAACTGTTTTATGTTTCAGCACATATCGTTACAATTTGTATTTTAATGTGCCTCATTGTTTCATAAATAATAAATGTATTATAATAATTGCAACAAAATGTATGGTTATTATTACATTTTTGCAAAATTTGACAGCATTATACAACAAATTGATTAAAAAAGCATTTCTCTACATTTTACTATGTAGTGCAGTGAGAAAATCTTCAACTTCTGAAGAACTACATCAATGTTATGACTGGAGAGATGATATATAGTGATAAAAATGAAGGGCCTGTTTTCATGCTGTATAGTCTTTGATTCTATAAAAAAAGGAACTGTCATGACCTTTCAGCCATCAGACTTACACTTCCTCATTTCAGCTGATCGTTTTCATTCTTCCTAAAGCAAAAAACAATTAATAATCAATGGAACTAAAACACTTGGGAAAGCTAACATTTATTTCACAGTTTGCATGTTTAATCTACAACAAAAACTTATACCTATGCTAGCACCTTAATATTTTCCAAGGAGGAGGATTTCATAAACAGAACAACCTCAATTATCTAAACGAGATGGGCAGGGAGTATTTTGTTCAGATAACTGATTGTTCGGTTAATGGATAACACTTTTACAGAACCTTGAGATCCTGTTCAGATAATCTGAAATTCGGATAATTGACGTTCGGATAACTGAGGTTGTTCTGTATTATACACAGTCAAGAAAATAGTCAAGAGGCTATTAGAATGCTGGCCTTTATATCTAAGGGGCTGGAGTGTGTGATGAAGATATTATGCTGCAGTTATACAAAATGCTAGTTAAACCCCATTTGGAGTATTGTGAACAGATGTAGGCACCACAACTTAGGAAGAATGTTTTGATCATAGAGGGAATTCAGTGCAGGTTTACAAGGATAGCACCTGAATTTCAGGAACTAAGTTATGAGAAATTAGACAAAGTAAGCCTTTAGTTAGAAGGTTAAAGGGTGATTTGATCAAGCTGTTCAGGATACTAACAGGGAAAAACAAGGTGGATTAAGATAAACTATTTCCACTGGTTGAAGATTCTCGTACTGGGGATATAGTCTAAGAATTAGGGCCAAACCATTCGGGAGAGATGTTAGAAAACCCTTCTACACATAAAGTGTAGTGGAGAGTTGAAACTTTCTTCCTTAAATAGTGGTTGATGGTAATTCAATTGTTAAATTTATTAAGTAACAGTATCATAAATATGGGTCCAAGGCAGGTATATGGAGTTAGGTCACATCAGCCATGATCTTATTGAATGGCAGAGTAGACTGGAGTGGCTGAGTAGCCTACTCCTGTTCCTAGGTTCCTACATAGCTTTATGGTTGGGCATGGGCATGGTGAGATTCAAAACTGCTACCAAGCACTCTTCAGTTAGCTCTAATCTAGGCTAAATGAGAGAAATGCTTCTTTTATTTTGCATAGAGACAGATAATAGATAATTTGAAGAAGTACACAAACATGACAAACAAGCCAAACATGCATATATTTGTTGCTATGTTACCCTTCATAGAATTGCTATGTATTAGTATCATAGCTCCCCTTGTGCCTAAACTTGTACTTGTTGCTTGTACTACCTCATTGTCAGGAAGTTGTGAGGTTTGATGAAGCAACCACCTGCCATTGCCACTCCACCCACTTACCCATACACTGCACTAATCCCTCACTTACCCAGCTTGTGTCCTATCCCCTGAATGACTCAACATGCTAACCATATTACCCCACCTGGTACCCTAACTATTTGTCCACTTACACATTGAATTTTTTTTAATAACTGTATAAGACACTATTGAATCTTTAAACCTGTGGTTATTTACTGGAAAATTGCAATAATTGCATAAAAAGCAGACACCAGTTGTGTGAAGATTCATTCCTGTTGCTGTCTGTGTGGTTTTCTGGACTGTGTCTCTTGGGATGGATCCTGCATCAGAAATCTGGAAAAGTAACAAGATGAATAGGGAGGGGAGGTGGGGGGGGGGGGGTGGGGGGGGGGTGGTTTGGATGCCAGATGGGGTGAGAGGCTTGAATTTGGAATGTTTTGCCTCAAGCTGTACATATGACATGGAATGAAGTTTGTAAATATTAATTCTATTACAATTGCAATAGAACATATTGCATGGAGACAAGTTGAATTTTATTGCAAGTTCTTAATTATGTAAGTTGAAATGGTTTGTAATGTAATTTTAGCAAATTTTATATATTAAGTATGTTTTTGAAAAAAATTGCAGGAGTACTCTGGACTTCTGTGTAGGAAGCTCAGCTGAAACAAGGACAGTCTGTACCTTAACAACAACAACAATAACAGCAGCACCAACAAGAGCAACTCTACCAACACCTGCTACCTTCTCAGCCACGTGGAAGTCCACAGGGAAAAGGCAATTAACACACTAAACAAGATCAGTTCTCTAAACATGACTGAGCACCAGTTTAGATTTTCACACCGGATGATTGATGACGACTGCAGCATTCTGGAACAAGACTGCCTTCCGACTGGGTTCATTGGGCATGCATTGCCAATGGCCACCCACTGGGCTCTGCCTCTCTCTTCCATTAGCAAAAATATCAGAGAGTGAAAATTGGCTTGTGTAAGTGGAAGGGAAGGACAACATTTGTGAACAAAGTTAAAAATCATACAATACCAGATTATAGTCCAACAGATTTATTTGGAAGTCCTGCTTTTGGTGCATTGCTCCTTCATCAAATAGCTGTGGAGCAGGATCAGAAGACACAGAATTTATAGCAAAAGATCAGTGTCATGTAACTGAAACGATACATTGAATAAACAATACATTACATTTTACTTTGCTCAAAAACTGCATGAACCCATGCAAAATTCTGTAAATCCGTTTTTTAGATTAGAATCAGTCTGACCATTGTGGCACAGATAACTTACACCTTCAATACATTATCTGGGCCGACATGACACCAGTTGTTAAAGTCCACTTGAGAATGTAACTTTTTAAAAATGCTTTGCGATTTACATATGAAAGAACTGAAGCCAAATGTCATTCAAAAAGATGCTTAACAAACAATCCAGGTCTTTTTTCAATGTATAATTTCAGCTACATCTCACTGTATAATTTTGCTATAAATTCTATGTCTAACAATCTTATTCTCCACAACCACCTGATGAAGGAACAGCACTCCAAAAGCCAGTGCTTCCAAATAAACCAATTCCTGATGAAGGGCTTTTGCCCGAAACGTCAATTTTCCTGCTCCTCGGATGCTGCCTGACCTGCTGTGCCTTTCCAGCACCACTCTAATCTAGACTCTGGTTCCCAGCATCTGCAGTCTTTGATTTTACCTTCCAAATAAACCTGTTGGGCTACAACCTGGTGTTGTGTGATTTTTAACATTGAATAAACCTAGATTGCTGTTGAGTCTTTCATCTTTTAGATTAGGTTGCAGGTTTCAGTTCATTAATATGTAAATTCCAGAACTTCTATCAAGTCACATTCTTGAGATAACAAGGTTTTATAAACCAAGGTAACATTTCAGCTCAGACAATGTATTAAAAGTGTGAGGTTAGAGTCTGTCTATATCCCAATCTTGAGCCAGGCTAGTTCTATTTCCAAAGTAGGAATTTATAAAATGTTGCATGGATTGAGTGCCTGCAGATTGTGTGCTTTTTGAACAAAATAGAATATAGCTGTAATTATAATTCTTGCAAATGCAAATTCATCCCATAGACTTTTATATGTGTGTGTGTTTTTATGTGCATGTGAGAGGGAGAGAGAAAGAGAGTGAGAGTGTGTGTGTGTGTGTTTGAGTGTGAGTATGTGAGACCGTGTTGGCTTATGCCCGAAACGTCGATTCTCCTGTTCCTTGGATGTTGCCTGACCTGCTGCGCTTTTCCAGCAACACATTTTCAGCTCTGATCTCCAGCATCTGCAGTCCTCACTTTCTCCTCCTGTTGCGTGTGGGCGTGCTTGGTAGTGTGTGTGTATGAGTGTGACGGAGTATAAGCCTGTGAGAGGGTGTGTGCTGGGGTGTGAGTGTGGGATGTGTATGTGTGTGTGTTTGAGAGACAGCGTGTGTATGAGAGAGGGTCTGCGTGAGTGTGAGAGTATGTAAGAGTGCATGTGTGTGTGTATGTGTGTGTGTGAGAGAGAGAATGTATAGATGTGTAGTGTAGTGGGGTCACCTGGGCACCTTGGCAATCAGCCTCTGCTCGGCCACTCTGTGCTGTTGCGTACCCTGAAGTTCCCAAGGCGGACTTTGGGATATGCAACAATGCTGATTTACTGAGCAGAGGCTAATAGCCAAGTTTGGTACCCATGAGGATGGCCTCAACCGGGACCTACACACACACACACACACACACACACACACACACTTTACCAAGCGCACGCCCAAACACACAAATACACTCTCACGTACTCACACTGTCACACTTACACTTTCTCTCACTCTCTCTCTCTCTCACACACACACACTCTCTGTCTCTCCTCCCCTATCACATGCACCACACACATATAAAAATCTATGGGGTGAATATGCATTTGCAGAATTGTAATTGCAGGTACATTCTATTTTGTTCAAAAAACACACAATCTGCAGGTGCTTAATCCATGTAACATTTTATAAATTACTACTTTGGAAGTAGAACTAGCCTGACTCAAGATTGGGATACAAACAGACTCTAAGCTTACACCTTTAATACATTGTCTAAACTGAGATGTCACCTTTTTTTATAAAAGCTTAAGTTATCTCAAGAATTTGACCTGAGAGAAGTTCTGGGATTTCCATATTAATGAACTGAAACCTGAAACCCATTCTGAAAGATGAAAGACTGAACAGCAATCTAGATTTGTTCAATATATCATTTCAGTTGCATGACACTGAGATCTTTTGCTATAAGTTCTGTCTTATGGTCCTGCTCCACTGATATTTGACGAAGGAGCAGCGAAAGCTAGTACTTCCAAATAAACTTGTTGGACTATAATCTGGTGCTGTGCGATTTTTAACTTTGTCCACCCCAGTCCAACACTGGGACCACCACAGCTATGAGGTAGGAATATGATAAATAGTCAGTGTGAATTCTGGCTGCTCAGATGGGGATGTGAGATACTTAAAGATATAAGAATGAGTGCCAATATAAAGTATTGTTTTGAGGAGTGCTGTGCAGGAGGATGCTGGGAAAATCAGTGAGTCAGGCTTGGCACTTGAAAGCCTTGTGTCACTCATCTACTATGCAATCCTGCAGTTCTGGTTCATCTTGCCTCGAGTGGTTACATTCCTGCTTCCTATGTTCTTGATCATCTTCTTGTAAGCCTGCTTGGTTGGAGAGGTTGGTTTTGTCATTGCAGTCATGGGAAAGATCCTCTCATTGCAATCCCTGATATTCTGCAGTAGTGCTTCCAGGTGAGAGTGGGAGGTCTGAGGAGCGGTTTTGCCCTGTCCACTACCTGATGGGTTCTGTAGCCTCAGACATCCAGCTGAGCATTCATGTCCCATGCCATGGCCCCTTTATTGGGAAATTCTCCATTTGACAAATCCATTATATGATTTCACTTGTCTTATAAGGTGACAGAACCTGAATGTGGGATGCTGATCCTTTCACTATTAAAATGCAAAACCACGGCCAAAAGCAGGCAGCTTATTCAGAATCATGAGGCATTTAGACAGAATAAACAGTAAAAACCTGTTCCCATTTACAAAAGGATTAAAAACGAGAGGGCACACATTTAAGAAATTGACAAAAGAAGCAGGTGACATGAAAAGAAACCCTTTTTGCAAACAGGATTAGGCATTTTTATAGTCAAGGATGTGGGCTGGTCTCACATTTATTGCCCATTCCTGGAATAAATTACCTGCATGTGGTAGAGGCAGATTCAAGAGCAACATTAGATCAGGAATGGGATTGTTAACTGAAAAAGAAAAATGGGGCTATGAAGAGAAGGCAATGTAGCAGAACTAGATGAATTGCTTCTTCGAAGAGCCCGAGGAGACCACATTCATCTTGAACAGCCCAATTCTGTGTTATTGGCTTTCTGTGATAACTATTCTGAGGCTATTTTCAGTGGAGCATAGGAGAACAAGATTAGATTTACTATTTTGAGAACTTTGAAAAAATCTCCTTCTTGAGATGAATCAGTGGGTATATAATTCAAAACTGTTGTAAGGAGAGTGGTCATGGGAATTTCTTTGTCCAAATATGTGGTTGAGCATAGAATGTTTTAGCAGAGGGATTAATTGATGCACAGAAAGAGACAGGACAATGATAAAAGGTAGATTTATTTTGGATTGAACCAGCAAAAAGCTAACACAGGCACAACAGACTGTCAGAACGTCACTGGCCTGTCCCAGGAAACTGTGTAAATATGCTATAAAAATTTCTCAGTTCCCACTGAATGAACATTTTATTGAGAGAGCCCTGAGGAATGTTTCTCTCATTCCACCTCCCCCCACCCCGCCCCCAATGTTGCAGTGGTTCTGGGGTAGAGGCAGGGATTTGACTGACGTTACAACAGTCAGTGTTGTAAACCAATGACTCACTTTACCACGTAGGCACATTGTACTAGATTTTCAGTTTTGTAAAGTTCAGCTAATGAACAGTTTTGTTACAGCAAGTACAATGCAAACAACACATTGATCACTTTTGAAAAGGTTAAAGAGGACACACACATTAGATGAATTAATTTAAGTACAGTTGTTTGCTTCAACTTTCAAACTCATTGGGATCATTACAGTGTTAAAAGTCCATTCATATCTCATGCCTAAATGTATTAATGAAACTAATGTTAAATAAATCAATTATAGATATTATAAAAAGACCCCGAGTTTCCAATTGACTCCCACTTCAATGCACCAACCTGTCCCCGGCCCAACATCTCTGTCTCAGGCTTGCCTCAGTGTTCCAGTGAAGCTCAGCGCCAACTGGAAGAATAGCAACTCATTTTTCTTGTAGGGGCCTATAGCCTTCTGGACTCAATATCAAGTTTGACAATTTTAGGGCTTGAGGCACCTTCTCCCATGTCCTTACACCAAACCCCACACACCAGGCCTTGGTCTGTTATTACACACAGCTTATTGTTAGCCATTAATAGTCCCCATTAGTAGTTATTGATTGACTCTATGACTCTATAGTCTTCTGGGAAAGTGGCTGTCCTTGTCCTTGGATTGTGGAGCTAACTTTGCTTTCTTCTGTGCCAGTTCTTCAAACTAACAGGTGAGCTTTATAGTTTGAGGGGTCATTCCTGACTTAAGCTGGCGTCGAACATGGCTTTTAATATGGTAGATGTGGAAAGTGGAAGACAATGAGCATTTCCATCTCATTCACCACGATATTCCCTGAAAAATGTGCCCAAATCTTGCTTGTCTAATCAATGATGAAAGAAATGAGCAATTTCACAAAACAACTTGCCCTGAGCCAGGGCAGATCTACTTCCATGAAATATGCTCACCACCATAGTTTATCTGCAAATGGAAAGTTTTTCTCTTTGACTAATGGTGAGAAGAATCGTGTGCAATGAGTCTTTTAAAGCTATTCATCATTGTAATCAGGCTTGTTGTGCACCATATATACTTAAGACTGTGTGTGTGTGCGTGTGAGAGAGAGAGAGAGAGAACACATGCACACGTAGGTGTGTGTGGTATTGTTGATGTATGGCGGGGGGGGGGGAAGAGGCACGGGAAAGGGATTTGGACATTTGCAAACCTATGGAGTGCTGGTCGCTTTTATTCCAGCAACAGTGAGAAGCAAAAACTAATGGCTTCTATGCAGTTGATAAACTTGTGAAAGGGACAGAGAAGAGCAGGCAATATAGGAGCAGATTCACCTGGAGAATAAAAATTGACATTGGAAGAGATGGACTCTGTGCTAAAAGATTCAGTAGATAGGAAAACATTATTCCAGAGAGTAGAAGGAAGTGACAAGGAGGTTCAGAAAATGCCATTTGGCACACCTTAATTGTTTTTAGTCTGTATCCAGTTTTTGTAATTGTTCACATT
This sequence comes from Chiloscyllium punctatum, assembly GCF_047496795.1. Taxonomy (NCBI): domain Eukaryota; kingdom Metazoa; phylum Chordata; class Chondrichthyes; order Orectolobiformes; family Hemiscylliidae; genus Chiloscyllium; species Chiloscyllium punctatum. The sequence continues at coordinate 43,841,702 of NC_092746.1, read as the reverse complement.
GCTGAAGGTCTGAGTGCAGGCTGTAGATCTGCATTTTTGCAGTGGAATGTCTGTGTATTACACACCTGCTGAGCAGAATGGGCAGTGAACAAGTGGACTGTGAGAGAGTATCCTTTGCATCCTATTAAAAAAAGGAGGCTAGGTAACAATGTTTTGTTTTAAGGAAGCATAAGGAGAATCTAGGCAACACAATGAAATAAGGTAAAGTTGCCATAATTCCAGAGGATCACAGGGCTGCTCTTTCATTAGACAGAAATGACAGGTGGTGGTATAACATGAGGTTCACATGCCTCAGGTGAAGGACAAGGTTGAGAAGGTGGGACCTGCATGGTAGTCTGAGCTGGTGAAGAGAATGGGGTGGGAATCTGATGTGACATCCATCTGTCCTTTTCTTTTATTTTTCTTTTTATGTCCTGTTGGCTCCTTGTACCTATGTGCTTAGGGCTCCATCTGCTGTTTTAGTTAGACTTGAAAATGCTGAAGGCACAAAAATTACAAATGTGGAAAAAATTAAGATAAAAGTCTCATTTTTTCTTAATTAATTTCAATGGAAAGCAAAGACTACTTAAATATATTGATTGCATTTTATTTACAATATTGATGTCACCTCATGAGACAGAAGCTGCAACAGCTAAAAAAATTCTTGATATTAGCAAATGAACATTTTACATACATCCATGAAATATCTTTGTCCATTAAGTGAATGTAACAGTAACTCAACCAGCCAGAGAGTAGATTATACATGACTTGGTATTGTGCAATACAGGATTATTTAGTAACCATAGAATAAACACACCCCTGGTGTCACACCCATTTTCACAATTTCTATTTCAGCCGCACCCTCAATTAGCTTGAACATACCAGCTTTCAATAGGAAAGCCAGCAGGATTTATAAAGAGATGAAAACGTTCCACTGTTTGGACTGCTCGTGAGGAACCCTGTTGGACTCACCAAAGCATCTGTCCTGATTCGTCTGAAGAATTCTGAAGGGTAACTGGGTTTGAAACATTAACTCTGCTTTCTCTCCACAGATGCTGCTGGACCTACTGAGTTTCTCCAGCAATTTCTGTATTTATTCAGATCTTCAGCATCTGCAGTTCTTTGTTTCATTTTCACCCTGATTTGTGATTGGCTACTGAATTGTCCGCAAGATGGACATTGTGAAGGCCCAGCCCTTGCAATAGGGGATAGTGGACAAAGCTGATGCAACGGCAAGAAAAGGAGGAGGAGGAGCTGGAACACAAGTTGGAGGAACAGTATGAGTGGGTGGAGAACCAAGATGGGAGAAACAAAAGGAGAAAGATGAGCAGGATATAAAGAGGAGTACAAGGTATGGAGGAAGAAACCAATTCCTCTCCTTTTCAACTGAGCTATCTCAGTATTTATACAAGCACCTCCTCTGAATAGAGCCCCAAATCTCTCATTTATAAAAGTCCCACAACTGCCCATATAGCTGTTGCAGAGCATCACAGTACATACTTTGTTATAAAGCAAAAACATCACCATAAAATGAGCACGCAAAACTAATTTCATCCAACAAACCGTCTGATATTTCATATGAAAGTGAATTATTCAACCTTGTGTCAGTTATGTGGTTGCCTTGTCTGATCTTAAGCACCCCAATTTAGTTCTAACCCAGTATAGCTAGTGAAGATTGCTGACTTTCAGTCATGTAAGGGCTACTTAAATTGCCCTTCAGGACACACTCTCCCAGCTCTAACGCCTGAATTTCTGATTTTGCACAACAGCATCTCCAATGGCTGGGTCTGGGCTGGCTGGCTGACTGACAACAGCAAGGAATCGGCTGAATGGCACTGTTTGAAAGATGAGTGGTGTCTTCTGCCACATCTCCTGGGAGACGTTATAACAATCCAGGAATGTGTTGGTGCATGGATTGTTGGACTCTGAAGGCTCCTTTAAACACTGGTCTCCACACTGTGATGGCAGTGATCTCATCCAGTACAGGAGCAAACGGAGATTTCATGACTCAGCTTGTGAAGTCAATGTAACCCTTATCATCATAGTTGGATCTACAAGTCCTCTCATGGAGTTTCTCCAACTTCTTTTCCACCTGATATGACTATAGCAATACATTCTGAGCTGACTTCCTACATTTTACTCTCCATAAACTCAGTCATTCAAAATGCTGCTACCTGTGCCTTTGCTTACACTAAATCCCACTTACCCATCACTGCTACACTTGCTGACCTACATTATCTCCTGATCTGACAGTAGCAAATCCATTTTAAAATTCTCTCTCTTGTCTCCTCAATAACTCTTTAAAGTTCTTTAGGCCTGCAGCTTCTGAGATTGCCATACTCCTCCAAGCCTGGTGTGTTAGACATACCCAGTTTTAATTCCTTCACTCCTGGCAGATGTGTTTTAGCTCATTCCTGATGATGGGCTAATGCCCAAAACATCCACTCTCCTGCTCCTCGGATGCTGCATGACCTGCTGCGCTTTTCCAGCACCGCATTCTCAACTCTGATCTCTAGCAACTGCAGCCCTCACTTTCTCCTAGTTGTGCTTTAGATGCCTAAGTTCTAAGGCCTGGAATTTTCTTCCTAAACCTCTCCTTCTCTTTACCTCTCTTTCCCCCATAAAGATGCTCCTTAAATTTAGCATCTTTAAATTGGTTTTTATTCTTATATTCTAATACCTTCTGACATGTTTCAGTGTCAAATTTTGTTCAAGAACACTTCTGTGATGCACAACAATTTCCTTTGCAATGTCAAAGACACTATATAAATGCAAGATGGTGTTGTTGATTATGCAATATTACCAACAGTAGTTTCCAGGCTACTGATAGCTTGCTGACACACTTTATTTTCTGAAACTGTTTTCTCAGATATCCTGATGTCAATAATCTCTGCACTAATTGACAGCGTCGCAGACAGACAAGGATACTTTGACTGTTGTAAACACTAGTTCATGAATTTCATTTTGATTTAACACAGGAGCAAATGTTTAATGCTAAGAAGCAAACTGAATTCTTGGGAGAATCCAGGTAAAGCTAGAGCCATGGTCTACATCCTGAACAAACAAAATAGATTAGATCACTGTTCTGGGGATACAGACTTTAACAGAGTAAATTAAGCAATTGTTTATAGATATAAAATATACAAAGTGATTAAAGTCCAAATGTATGAACACCTGATAAAAGATAATTTTAGGGGAGTAGTCATTATGCTCAGGAAAGATCGAGTGTAAATATGAAATAGTACAAAGAGATTTCAGGAAATAACTCGATTAATAGCAGCTGGGCCTCCGTCTGTCAGAGCACTTGGCTCTGGGATTGCCTCTCTTTACCTCTGCTTCACTTCCTCTCTTTTCTACACACTTTTTAAAGCCCATCTCATCAATCAAATGTTTGGTCTTCTGATCTAATAACTCCTTATGTGGCTTGGTGTCAAGTTTTGTTCCATAATGTTTCTATAAAACTAAATTTTATGAAGCTAAATGCAAATTTTGTTGGAACAGTTTGTGGACTATAATTGTGGTATAAGTAGTGTCTGGGTTGTGAATGTGTTCCGTTCTCAAGTCTGTTCACAGGTCGATTTGTATGCAAGCTGGTACACAATACAGGACAATATAAAGTAACCAGCTGTAAGTACAGGAAATGTTCTTATGTCAGATCTTTAAAATTACACCCCTGTATGGAATTGCATTTGTAAGTATAAGTGTTTGTAAGTTGCACATTTATATTGAAGACCTCCTGTATGCCTTAGTTGTAATTGTGCACTGATTCATTTATATTGGGTTTTGAAAGATGTACTTTCTTATTATCTAGCATCTAGCATCAATGCCATCTTTGAAAACCTGCTGTGCACCTGGAGGCATGCTGGCATCTGGCAGTTGTGTCAGTAATTGTTGGCGAATAAGGAAAGTTGGCTGAGAAGGGGAAGCTGGCACCATCTTCCTCCAACATGGAAACTGAAGGCCCTGGGTTGACAGGTTTGTTCAGGATGTAGACCATGGCTCTAGCTTTACCTGGATTCTCCCAAGAATTCAGTTTGCATCTTAGCATTAAACATTTGCTCCTGTGTTAAATCAAAATGACAGTCCTGGAGGATTGGCAGAGGAGGCCACAACACCATACAATGCCAGTCTGGTCAGCGTTCACCATCCGGATCAGTGTTGTCTCGAGGTGGTGGAGGACTGGGCTGCAGAGCCCAGCTCACAAAAAGGTGACTGATCCTTCTCTGCACTACCAGGGCAACTCTCTGCTACAGCACGCTCAGTCTATCTCTGTCACCAAACCCATCTTGCACCAAAGTGTTGTGACACCACCTCTGCTTTATGGCATACTTTCCTCAGTTGCTTTTGTGAACACCCATCGTTCCATACCATGAACCCTGCATCACCTCTGGGCTACCTTCTCAGTGCTTTGTAACACTTCAATTTCTTTCCCCTAAATGCATCAGCACTAACAGCCACAACATCCACTTGTATCTTATGCATTTGCCACCATTTGCAGAAGACATCCTATAACAAGGTGGAGTGAGGCTGTATGGGTCAGAGTGGTCAGAGTGGTGCCTGATATCTGTGTCCTAACCCCATACAAGGTGAGCATCCTTGCCTTCAAAGGAGAGCACCAGGACTGCTCCTGTGGGGATGAAGAGACACCTATACCCCAGCAACCAATTAAGTCCACTTGTCACTGCACTGTAAAGCTGACCAGATAATCGAGCGTCATGCATTGTGCACCACTTGTAACCAATGTCTTCTACCTCTTGTGCCTCTCAGGAGCAATCAGCATCCATCCTCCTGAGTACCTCAGCAGAAGGCCGCCCGTCTCTCCCATAAGACATGCTGCCCACCTCTGCTAGTGACCATGTCCAAGCCCTTGTGGAAGTTTTGACACGGCTGCCTCCTGCAGGCCCTAGCAACCCCAATATGGAAATGTAAGTGGATTCGGAGAGTGAAATGAGAGTGGAATGATGGTGAGACCACACACCAACTGTAGTGCAGAGGCATAAGCAAGAAACACCACAGGCTGCTGGCAGATGGAGCAAATGCAAATAGAGGATCAGTCGTGGCTGACAGATGTTGGGCTTTGATCGGCGCAACATCGAGGGCTGAAGGGCCTGTACTGCGCTGTATTCTTCTATGTTCTATGTGGTCATTGCTGAGAAGTTGGAGTGATGCAGCCAATCCAAGAATAGACAATCTTTCTCTCCATGGACAGGTTGGTGGCTGCCATGGAGAGACAGGCCTAGCACCTTTTGGCGAGTCATTTCTACTCACACTCCATCATCCCAGACTTGACCCAAGTCCAGGTAGCCCACCCTCACAGAAACAGTGCAGTGATAGGAGGAGGAGCCATAAACCAGGCCTTGGTAGTTTCCACTCAAAACACAGTGGAGGTGGCTGGGCCCTCCATCTCCATACCACCCTCTCTGCCCAGTCTTCAGCCTTTGGAAATTCAAGCTGTGAGGGGGTAAGTTGCCTATGGCAAAAAGACTCCTAGCTTTTTCCGTCTGTCTGGACCTAAGCACCCCTCTCCACCCCCATCCCTGGAGTAAGCTGACCCTATCTCCAAGGCTGTTGGGCCCTAGTATGGTCCAGGCTCTATATCCATATAACAGAGCAGCTCAGTGAAGCCCAGTGGCAAGGAGAGGAGAATGAGATATAATGAGGGTGTGTGAAAGCCATGCCTGATAGATTGTAAGTAGCTTGTTGATAAAAGCTAGTTTTTCACTGTTCATGTGGTTGGTTCTGTCTCCGTGTGAAGATTAGATGAAATGTTGCACCATAAGGCATCACCCCTTGAGCAGTAACGAAGTGTAATAGTTAGGGGTTTATGATGAACACCAATTTCATCTTGGGGTATGGGGTTATCAATGCCATGGGTTCTCCTTGACACCTTTAACCACCCCTCCTTCAAGATGGTCTACTGTTCAGCTGGTGGTGTGTGTGAGAGAATGTATATCTGAAGTGTTATCTAGTGGCCAGCAGCAGAAATGGCTATGAGACAAGCAAAGAGCTACATTCAGGTATGCTGGAGATTTTGGTCAAGCTAATTTAAATTCTTACTTCAGGTAAAATTGCAGCCAGGATACATTGTGACCTGCAGTTTCCTGTGTTGACCAAATATGGCAAGTGTCATGGTGGTCTCTAGACAGACTGGCACCATTATTAACTTATATGGAGCATGGAATGTAGCTGCTTACGACTTGGTGTAAACATTTGGGAGGTAAACTCTATTGACTGGGATCGGGCTTTGATCAATTCATTGGCTGAGTGCCAGAGATCTTTCTGGAAAAGGGCACATTTTCAGATAAGTTAACAGAACACACTTTTGAGACCACATATGAGAAGCACATGCCCTGAAGTAATTTTCAGACAAGACAAAGAACGACGAGGTGGGACCTACACCCGAGTTGGGGTAGTATTTCATTCAACCAAACTTACAGAGCTAAAGTTAAAATTAGATTTAAATATGGGTTAAATAAAATAAGGTAAAGTGAAGTTAAATGAAGTGAGTTAAAGTTAAAGTTAGATGAAATAAGAAGTAAATGTTGCATTAAATGTATTTTTTTATATAGAGTATTAGTACTTAAAGAGTTAAATAAAGAAGGGTTTGTTTAATTAAGTTGTGGGTTGGTTCCCTGTCTTTTGTCTGTTACACAAGGGAATGCTCCTTTTTGGGCAACAGAGGGAATTTTCCAACTCTGATGCTGACAGGGAGTTACAACACACGGATATGGTCAATGCCATTGATCTGCCTGTGTCAGCAATGTGTCATATGTTTGCAGTAATATTCTTCCCCTGTGAACGCCAAGTGACTATTTGCAGGTACACCACCCTGCTCGCCCCCACCATTCACAACTGACTCACTTACCTTGCCCATTATGAATGTGTTTGTGGCTCTTCTCCTGTGGCTCTCCATGTGCTTCACAATTGAAAATACAGCAGGTGGCCCGATGGCTTTCATTCTCGGAGTTAATGTGTCTCATTAATCTCACTCATTAATACATAGATTTCCATTCTACTATTCACCAGATAGAAATTAGATGCGGAAAATTCCCAGCACGAAAGCCAGAGCAATTCCAGCTTGCTCCCCCAGGCCTCCATTTGGACACACTGCAATAACATCTCAGCGTATACTCTGTAGGCAGTGGCAGCACACACTTCATGTTCATAGACATTGGCATCTATAAGGGCTGGTCTCTGTGCACCATCATGGCACATCTCTGATTCAATAATAATGCCCGTCTGAACTTTTAATGCAGCATTTTTGGAACACACCAGCCCCTTTCATTGCAGTGCAGGTAAATGACACTTTACACACAGGGATTGGCACATCTCATGGATTGAATCAAGCTGCATCTCAGAGCTGCTTGCTCATTCACTTAGTGCTCACTCAACACTTAACCAGATGCTTGCAACAATTCTTCCTTGCCTTGCCTTTAGTTACAGCATATTCCAGTCTTATCAAAAGTTTAACACAGACAAAAAGCCAGGCAGCTTGCCATGCCTGTCTGCAATCATCCGTCAAGAGGGTGGATGTGTTGCTACATGGCACCATGCCACTTCAGTGACACATCTACAGCATATGCCAGAAGCTTGTGCAACAAAGACACTGCATGTGTTTCAGACAAATGGACATATTTCAAAGGGGAGCTTTCATTGGTCAAAGCATTGGGTTCTAACTCAGTTAGTTGGTCTCAGTTCAGGGATTGACTGCAGTCCACTGTTCTCTTGAATTAGAATGAGAATGAGCTTTATTGTTACATGACTTAAATGAACAAAGTGAAAAGTGTATCAGTTGCCAGTTACGGCACCATCTTAGGTACAATGTCTCTAGGTACAGCTTCTTCAGTGACAGTTCTTAGAAAAGTAGAGAAGTTAAAAAGTCCAGCATTTCCGGTTTTACGAATAAGTTATAAAATGGAGGAAAAAAACAAAGTTCAGTACAACTGTCTTCCAATCCAATACAACTGTCTTCCAATCCAATACAACTGTCTTCCAATCCTGTCCATGCTGACACTTAGCATCCCATCTGCACCAGACCTGGACTCTAGACCACACAGGGCTTTACCTCAGGGTTCATGGGGCCAGGAGATCATTCTGGAATCACTTTGAGACTGTAAGTCCACACTGAGGCCACGCTGAGCCAAGAGGACTCCATACCAGTCACTACACCAGGCCAAGAAGATGCCTTGTGGGGTCCTACGCAGAGAGTACGCTGAGAGTACTGAGATTGGAGGCCATGGATCTGGAGGCCAGAGTTCTGAGACCGGGAAGGTGGAGGCTGCGAGTTCCGAGGCCACAAGTCTGGAGGCCAGAAGTTCCGAGGTCATGAGATAGGAGGTTGGGAGACCTAGAGGAGGAGAAATAAAGATAAAAAAGAGAAAAAAAGAGAAAGAGAAAAAAAGAAAAGGAACAGACAGAGTAGACAAGCTCTAGCTCAAGAGTCCTACTCCACTGCCATCTTAGATCAATATAAGTGGTCAGAGCCTCAAAGTCACTCTTATCTGGAGAGTGGGGCGCAGTCAGTCCTGCAGATTTAATGCAAACAGTCAGGGGACTGGCAGATTGTTAATTGGTGACCTTTGTGGAGAATGGGGGAGGGAGATGTACAGCACAGTGGCTTGGGGAACTCTCAGTTTGAGATGGTTATTGGGTGGGAACACGTGGAGTCAGTCAAGATTGGCCGTGTGCTGCTCAGGGAGTGCTCAGCAGAAAGGGACATGGAGGTTTAGTGGGGAGTGGGACCTGACGATTAGGGTAAGCTGGATACTCACAAGTGTGACACCCTCATGATTTGCAGATAACTAAATATGATCAATGAATGGAAAATGGTTATGAGCACATCAGGAGTGGCTGGGCCCACCTTCTGCTTGATGGCCAAAAGATGGGAGCTGCACTTCTGTACAACGGAAGGCCCTTCAAGGAACATTTCTATCATTCCTGCACCTGCAAAGTGCAGATTGAAACCAGTTGTATTTAGATTATCATTCATGTGAAATGCACGCAGTGTACAAGTATGGGAATGCTGGTTACAAGCAATTTCAACCATGTCATTGGTCTTTATAAGTAACAGATAGACGTCTCTGTGAAGCAGAAATAATCACAGGCAACCTTAAAAGAGGTACCTGAGAGACCCATTGTACACAGATAATGCAAGATCTTCTAAGCTGTACAGGGGGCATGGGCCTGATTCATTTCTTTCCTGAAGTGTAAGTGCAATGATGCCTTTCATGGGTGATGGGCATCCGCGAGGAGAAAGGATCACTGCTCATGCAGCACTTATACTCTGCTACTATAAATTTGCCTCATGACTGCAGGCCATAGTTGTTAGCTCTCATGATGAAAAACACTGTCCTCTCCACAAGTTAAGGATACGTAAGTGTACTAATTCTCTTTTAGTTAGCTCTTGTTATCTTTATATGCTCCATTTGTCCTTCAAGAGAAATGGAAGTATCAGTGAATGTGGTGTGATGTAATAAACCAGAATACCCTTAGTGGATTTGGCAACAATGGTGAATGGAGAAACAGGGTGATATTTTCAGGTCAATGATGTGTCATTATTCAGTCCTCATCTACATTTTCTGTTGCACCTTGTTTCAGTTCCAGTCAGAAAAATCCCAAAAGGTCTAAAAAGGCTTGCTTTAAAGTGCCTTCAGTCTCTCATGATTTTATCCTTTCATAGCCACACAATAGTACATCTAGAGCTGGAAATCATTCAACAATTAGTGAGCTGTCCATATCTCAATTATCAAGTGGAGTATGTGTCCTGAAGCCCCGTAATCATTTTTGAGCCTGATCAGATTGTGTGACCAAAAAGTCTAAAAAGGGATGTAAATAGATCGAGCAAGTGGGCAAGAAGATGGCAGATTTGAAAAATGTGGCATTGGAAAAGCATAGCAGTTCAGGCAGCACCTGAGGAGCAGGAGAATCAATGTTTCATCTGACTTATGCCTGAAATGTTGATTCTCCTGATCCTCGGATGCTGCCTGACCTGCTGTGCTTTTCCAGTGCCACACCTTTTGACTCTGACCTCCAGCATCTGCAGTACTCGCTTTCTCCAAGAAGATGGCAGATAGAAAATAACACTGGGAAATATGATATTATTCACTTTGGTAGTTTAGAAAGTTGGGATATTATTTCATTTGTAAGAAACTGGCAAATGGTCATACTCAGAGTATGACCATTTGTGTGTACCTGAACACAAAGTACAAAGTTAAAGAACATAGCAAAATGCTAAATTGATTTTTATTTCAAAGGGGTTGGTGAGCAAGGGTAACGATGTCATGCTGTAATTATTCAGCATTTTAGTGAAACTGGATCTGGAGTGTTGTGTGCAGTTTGGAAGAATGTATTTGCGTTAGAGGTGATGCTATGAAGGTTCACTTGATAGATTTCCGTACAGCACCATATCTTTATATTTTTCTTTATTTTTGTTTGTGGACTGAAATAAGAAAAAAATTGTTTTAAAAACTATTGCCTGTTGAAGGATTACTGTACTTTTTAAAAGCAGGAAATGTGCCACTCACTGTTAAGTATGTTCAAGCAGTAGTTGCTCATGAGCTGAAGGTTGAGGTAGTGGGGGCAGTGGTGTGTAAGAATGGGACTTTGGTTGGCAAAAGAAGCTGACTGATCTGTGCAATAATGAGTAATTATTAATGACAAAGCTCTATTGCCTGACAACAACTAGGTGGTTGACTCCTAGGTAGCTGAACAGGATGTGAATATGTTGACAGAAACCATGGGATCGCTGAAGGAGAAGGAGCTACTTTACCTCTGCAGTAAAAAGTATCTTAAACCTAAAGGTAGCCAGATTTTTTTCCCATTCCAGTTGCTGTAAGTAATGACTTTTAATTGATAGGTCAAATATCTTCATAAATTTGAACCAGCCACCTGGTAATTCCTCAATACAAGTGAAAGTCTTTGAAGAAGGGAGAATGACGGCAATGTTCTGATCAGCAAAAGGAGCCCTATGGACAGGGACCACCAAACTATCTTCCCAGCCTTTCACTCTATTCATAACAACGCTACTCATGTGTATCTGAACATTTGCATAGGAGAGGAATTGATAAGGGTGTTAGGGTTTACTAAGTAGTTATATGCTTATAATTCATAACAGTTTACCTGTAGCGGGAATCTATTTATTTGTAATAAACTGCAATTCTTAGTAAGTACTGAGACCTGATCTGAGCTTTTTGTCAAACTGTGTCTAACAGCCAGCTAGATTGGAGAACTTACTTTTCAAAATCTTTTACTCTTGTGATGGCTCCAGGAATAATTGGGTTTGATTTCTAGCATGTTAATGTCAATGACACATTACACCTGCTATGAGACAGTTATTTATGAAGGGGCAGGCTTTTCGGGACTAAATGTGGAGAAATTCCAGAATTCTCCACCACAAAGGTTGTGGCAACTGTTGAATATATCCAAGGCTAATTTTGGTAGATTGTTGGGAATCGAAGAGAATCAAGGAATGAGGATTAGGAAAATAAGTGAAGTTGAAGATCATTCGTGATTACACTGAATGGTAGAGTGGTCTTGAGGGATCATATGGTCTACTTCTGCTCTGATTGTTTTATTTTTGTGTTGAATATAACCAGCTGTAGGTGCGCAGCTCTTCTGATCTGGGTGAAATCCTATCTACAATAAACAAGATCTGTAGGAAACTGCTGACAGAGCAAACTGTTGAAAACATGCATTGATGGATCTGACAATTGGTCAAGCTGGTCTATTCTAGGAAAATTCATTTTTATTTTGAGTGCCAAAATATACTGCTAAAAACTGCTGTTTGAGTAACAAGGGAGGGTGTATTAACTGTGGATAACAGGAAACAAAATTATGAAGTACTTCTATTGAATAATAGTTATGTAAACAAGACTATCTCCTAAAATAAAACTAGCTTTATGGATAAGATTATTTCCTCAAAATATAATGGTTAATCCATGAATATTCACAACAAACCCTGATTTAATGCCATATTTTAGTTTAATATATAATTAATGTTTTTGATTTGTAATCTGTAAACAATTTTTCAGTGTGTTTTATTGTTTGAAATAATTATAAAAGCAGATGAAGAAACATTTTTACAGATTAATAACAGACATCATTCAGCTATGTTTATTTTTGCAACTATGCAAAGGTATTAGGTCAGTAATCCGAGGGTACAGATTTAAAATGCTTAGTAAAAGAATAAGATGAGCTGAGGAGAATTTTTTTACAATGATTATTATTATTTAGAAAGCACCACCTGAAAAGTAGATTCAGAATGGATTTAGAAGTATTCTTGAAAAGGGAAAACTTGCAGGTCGATGGGAAAGGAACAAGCAAGTGGGGTTAATTGGAGGGCTCTTTCGAAGAGTCAATATGGGAATGACAGGCCAATAGGAATCCTTTGACATTGTAAACTTCTCTGATTTCATGTCCTCTAGTTCCTGACACTTCCACCAATGGAAGCAGTTGCTCCTATTTACTCAGACAAAATCGCAAATAAAATGTAAACACTGTAATCAAATCAATGATTACAATGGTTCATTTGTTGCTGCATCATCAGTTATCTTAAGTAAAGCCAATGTGTTGTATTTTAATCTGCAAAGACATAAGTACGAGGTAAAAAATAAATTAAATGAACTGTAAAAAGTAGTTGTTAATAATATGCTGCAGGATGAAATTTTACACTAAAATATTTATAGTGAAACTATATAAACAATATGGACCTTTGGAGGAATTCTTAGATGATTAAGGTGTGAAATTTGAAACGATAATGTTGCAGGAGCAAGGCCCTGCTTGAGGTGGATGCCTTTAGCTTTGACCAGCACAGCTTCTCTGATGTTTGCGCACAAAGCATACCTGGTGGTAACATGACATCTCTCAGCTTGACAAAGTGCTGAAACAGTTAACTTCCAAATTTGGGCCATGTAGGTTCATTTAACAAATTAACTGGTCACTTTTTGAAGAACAAGAATCATTTCAAAGAAGGATCAGATGTAAAGCTGTAAGAAGGGTCACTTGAAGACAGTCATAGACAGAGTCATAGAGATATACAGCATGGAAACAGACTGTTTGGTCTAACGAGTCTAAGCCAACCAGGTATCCTAAATAAATCTAGTCTCACTTGCCAGCATTTGGTCCATAACCCTCTAAACTATTCCTATTTGTATACTCATCCAGATTCCTTTTAAATGTTGCAACTGTGCCAGCCTCTGGCAGCTCATTCCACACACGCACTACTTTCTGCCTGAAGAAATTGTCCCTTAGATCCCTTTCAAACCTTTCCTTTCTCACCTTAAACGTATGCCCTCTAGTTTTGGACTCTGCCACCCCAGGGAAAAGACCTTGGCTATTCACCCTATCCATGCCCCTCATGATTATATAAACCTCTACAAGTTACCCCTCAGCCTCTGATGCTCCAGGGAAAATAGCCCCAGAATATTCAGTCTCTTTCTATTGCTCCAATCCCATCCCCAACCCTGGCAATATCCTTATAAATTTTCTCCGAACCCTTTCAAGTTTCACAATAGCCTTCCTATAACAGAGAGACCACAACTGGACACAGTTTTCCAAAAGTGACCTAACCAATGTCCTGCATAGCCGCAACATGACCTCCCAACTCCTATATTCATTGCACTGACCAATAAAGGCAAGCATACCAAACACCTTCTTCACTAGCCTATCTACCTGCAACTCCACTTTCAAGGAGCTATGAACCTGCACTCCAAGGAATTTTTGTTCAGCAACACTCCCCAGGACTTTACCATTAAGTGTATAAGTCCTGCCTGACTTGCCTTTCCAAAATGCAGCACTTCACATTTATCTAAATTAAATTCTATCTGCCACTCCTTGGCCCATATGATTAAGGTCGCATTGTATTCTGAGGTAACCTTCTTTGCTGTCCACTACACCTCCAATTCTGGTGTCATTGGCAAACTTACTAACCTTACCTCCTATGTTCACATCCAAATAATTTATATAAATGATTAAAAGCAGTGGACTCAACATCAATCCTTGTGGCACACCACTGGTCACAGGCCTCCAGTATGAAAAGCAACCCTTCACCATCACCTTCTGTCTTCTACATTCAAGCCAGATCTGTATCCAAATGGCTAGTTCTCCCTGCATTCCATGTGATCTAACCTTGTTAACCAATCTACCATGAGGAACCTTGTAGAATGCCTTACTGAAGTCCATAAAGATCATATCCATCATTTCTGTCTTGTTCAATCCTCTTTGTTACTTCTTCAAAAAACTCAATCAAGTTAATGAGACATGATTTCCCACGCACAAAGCCATGTTGACTATCCCTAATCAGTCCTTGCTTTTCCAAATACATGTATATCCTGTCCCTCAGGATTTCCTCCAACAACTTACCCACGACAGATGTCTGGATCACTGGTCTATAGTTCCCTGGCTTTTCCTTACCACCTCAAAAGACATCACACCTGCAGGTAATAATTTTGAATGTCTTCTACTAAGTGTCAGAAAATACTCTGGTATTGCTTTTCAGGTATCCTGGTGAAGTTCTAGATTTGACAGGAGCTGTTACTGCACCTTTACAGGGAGCAAAATTTGTTCATTGACCTGTCCACATAAAGTTTGCAACAGGTAGAGGAAGTATATTTGCAGTATCTCTGGATCTGCACCATAACAGGGAGAGAAAAGGGAATCCAAGAGTGATACCCTCCATCCGGCTGAAGTCAAAATCCTACATAGTCATTGAAAGTGAAATGAGATTGCATCCTCATCAGAGATTCCTGTATGCCATCCTATCACAGTCCTCAATTAAATGCTGTGCAGCAGAAATCAAATATTAACTCACCCTCTTTTAAGCTGACACACGACCCATCTTTTCCCTTTGGTATGATACTATCCTGCTGTAATGCCTATTATATCTGGTATGACTATGCAGTGAAGAGAAGAGCAAAGTCAATGGGATTCACAGGGAGAGCAAAGAAGATGAGATTATAAATGTGTGTGAGTCACCGAGACTGAGGTTATCCTCAACCAAATCACAAATGCACAATGGAAATGATAATAGCTGCCACCACACCACGAGTGGACATTCTCTGAGGTTGAGGGGAGGGATTGTTATACTTCTGCACAATGGATGTGAAGTCCTTCAAAGGGCAATAGCCTTAAACACACATCCACACAATATAGATGAAAAAGGTATCAGTGATTACACAATGCTATATGTACACTGTACATGTTGACCAACATTGTTGCTTAAAACTCTTGGCCTCAAGGTTTCCTTTGCACATCATTCAAGAATACAAATCAATCCTACTAGTAACTATGAGGCAGAAGCAATGTTTTGTGGCCTAAAAAGATTCACCCTGGCTGCCAAAATAGCAATCACCTTCCAAGGACCCATAGCCTGTACAGCAAGCAGGATGTGCTCACTTCACAACTTGGACTATATAATGTCTAAATCTTTATCATTCATACTACACTTCTTTTTATATGATGGTATTGGGGGTGGGAAGAAGTGTCCTCATTATTGCTGACACACATGCAATCTTCTAATACATGTGCTTAGAACAATTTGAACACCAAATATCAAGGGAAATTGAATATAAAAATAGGGGGAAAAATACACAAAGCTATACCTGGAATACTGTGAACATTTTTGGTCCCTTTATCTCAGGAAAGACATACTTGACTTGGAGGGAGTCCAGAGAAGACTAATTAGGTTGATCCCAAATATGGAGAAACTGAATTATGAGAAGAGATGGAGTAGATTGGGCCTGAAGTCAAGAAGAATAAGTGGTAACTTTACTGAATCAAGCAAGATTGTTGGGGGACTTGATGAGGGATGGACGCAGAGTGGATGGTTCCCCTTATGGGAGAGGCTGGGACCAGAGGGCATAATCTCGAATAAGGGGTCTCTCAGTTAGGACAGAGATGAGGAAAAATTTCTCCTCTCAGAGGGTAGTGTATCTCTGGAGTCCTTTACACAGAATGTTGTGGAGTCTGGGTCATTGAGCATGTTGATTGGCCAGGTTTTTAATCAGTGATGGAATTGTGGGTTATGAAAGGTAGGCAAGTTGAGGATTATCAGATTAGCCATGATCTCATTGAATGGCAGACTCAATGGACTGAATGGTTTGCATCTATTCCCAAATTTTATGGTCTTGTGGTGTGAATCACAGCAATGATATGCAGAGTCCATGTGCAGGCATCCCAATAGCCTCCTTGTCAGAAGCATTCCAATACTTAGATGATGTTCTTTAAATTTTATTCATGTGTGTTGTGACTGCTGAATGATCATATTATTGAGGAACTTCTAATATTGCCTGCATAAGCTCACTGGACTCATCTCCAAAGGATCCTGACAAGGAACCTGTGGTCTTCAATATGGCCACTGCAATAAGGGCTACTACATGGATAGATGAGGAATAGAATCAATCTCTAGATGATGTGAAACTGACCTCCACCAAGGGGCTTATAGCCACAGGTGGCCTCATGATGTAGTGAAGATGCAGAGAGCCACAGTTACTTGTGTTCTGTGGAATGCCATGTAAATGAGAGCCAATGGGATGTTCAGAGATGGCTGTCAGGACGCCACATCATAACGTCCAAAATACCTGCAATGCAACATATTCGTCCACTGAGGCCACCTAGGGCCAAACAACGGCCGCATTGCATCAAATTTCCATGAAGATCACGTAAGGGGCTTTGTATTGCTCCCACCTAGACCAAGCCCATGGCATGAACTTGGCAATCTGTTCTGGGCAACTAAAGGATGTATCGAGATGGGCAATTTGTGATGATAAGGGACATTCTTCAGATGGAGCAGCACCTTCAGCATCCTACAGTGCAGGCTTATTGGCCAACACAACACTGGTAGGACTTCTTGGTGAACCTAATGTAATGGAATTAAGTTGCATGAAGTCACCTTTCACTGACTTTAAAATTTTAGATGCTACTCAGACCAGCATCCCCTGTGTAATCCCAACTGCAAGTGTGGCTGAACACTCTGATCTTTCTGTGTGGTTCATGCTGTTAAGCGGTAAGACAGATAAAAAGCCTTCACAATACCTGATTCTCCCTCTTTAAAAAGTTTCAAACTAACATAAACACTATGGATAGCAACTGCTCAGACAAAGTTAGACCTTTGTGTAACACTAAGGATGGCCAGCCTTTGTACCTCATCCTTTATAATTGCATCTAAAATGATATTTGCTCACAGAGCTGATGATAAAAAGTGAATATATTATTACAAATGTAATAATATATTTACAATGAAATATACCTATGTCTCCTATGTACTTGTAGAAGGTGTTCTTCTTTCTTCCCCTCTCACTTTGTCTACTCCTAGGGTCTGTAGCCGAAGTGGAGGGGACCCTGCCCTGCGGTGAAACCTGTTTGCTTGGAGCTTTGGGCAGGTTACCCCAGAGGCATTTGTGGTTAGAACATAGAACATAGAACAATACGGCGCAGAACAGGCCCTTCAGCCCTCAATGTTGCGCCGACCTATGAACTAATCTAAGCCCATCCCCTTACACTATCCCATCATCATCCATGTGCTTATCCAAGGATTGTTTAAATCTCCCTAATTTGGCTGAGTAACTACACTGACAGGCAGGGCATTCCATGCCCTTACCACTCTCTGAGTAAAGAACCTGCCTCTGACATGTGTCTTAAATCTATCATCCCTCAATTTGTAGCTATGCCCTTTGTACAAGACGACGTCATCATCCTAGGAAAAAGACTTCCACCGTCTACCCTATCTAATCCTCTGATCATCTTGTATGCTTCTATCAAATCCCTTCTTAGCCTTCCTCTCTCCAATGAGAACAGACCCAAGTCTCTCAGCCTTTTCTCATAAGACCTTCCCTCCAGACCCAGCAACATCCTGGTAAATCTCTTCTGCACCTTTTCCGATGCTTCCACATCCTTCCTGTAATGGGGTGACCAGAACTGTACACAATATTCCAAGTGCAGCTGCACTAGTGTTTTGTATAACTGCAGCATGACATCATGGCTCCAGAACTCAATCCTCTATCAATAAAACTTAGCACACCGTATGCCTTCTTAACAGCACTATCAACCTGGGTGGCAGCTTTCAGGGATCTATGTACATGGACTCCAAGATCCCTCAGCACATCCACACTACCAAGAATCTTTCCATTGACCCAGTATTCTGCCTTCCTGTTATTCTTCCCAAAGTGAATTACCTCACATTTATCTGCATTGAACTCCATTTGCCACCTCTCAGCCCAATTCCGCAGTTTATCCAAGTCCCCCTGCAACATGCAACATTCTTCCACACTGTCCACTACTCCACCAACTTTAGTGTCGGGGGACACTGGGGATATGACTCACTCTCCTTAGCTTGAACTTCCCATAGGGCTGAGTGTGACAGGCAGATGGAGATGGAGGGTCTAGTCCATCTCTGGAGTGCCTTGAGAAGTGACTTCCAGGTATTTGTATATGATCCCACTCCTGACTGATACTTACCATTAGTGACCTTGTGAGGAAGATACACCTGGAGTGACATCAAGGTCCCTTGAGCCCCTATTATCTTGCAATTGATGCTCAACACCTATGACTAGAATGATGGAGTGCAGGTCTGTCCACATATTCAGCAGACACTGAGACTGCTGGACCTGGGACTGTATTGCAACCTGTCCATGAAGGTAGCCAGACACTAACATGCCGCAGACAGCATTGTACAAAAAGTATTCATAGTCTTCTCTAAGTCAATGCCTGCAACAAACCTACCTGAAGCTCTTGTTTATGCCAGTGCATTTGGATGATGTTATGAATGGCTTTAACTGCCTGGAGCAGATGCCTGATCTCCAGAAGTCTCAAAATGCCAGAAACCTGCCAGATTTCTTTCTTGACCAGCTGTGAAGAATGGCAGACATGTGCTCATCAGAATGCACTCCCAACTCTAACCTAGTTAACATACTCACAGAATATCTGAACAGGTGCAGGTTGGAGGGGGCAAACCTTGCTGGTGCATTCTCTGAGGGTTCTGTGGTTCTTCTTCAGAGGTGAAGGAGGTGTGGGAGTCTGGTGGGGCTGCTGCCCAGATGATGATTACTGTGCAGATGCCACTGGAACCCACAAAAGACAAAAGAGAAAATGAGTTGCAAAAAAAACTTAAAGTTTGTGCATGTTAACAATGTATTCACAGAGGTGATTACGGAGAGCATCACAGCATATGACAATAACCTTGGCAGCATCATAGCACGTGACAATCACCTTGGCATCATCACAATGGTGGTCTCTATCTTCTCCCGCCAAGGCAAGCATCACAGAGAGTGAGGTGATGGATGTTGGGCAAATTAAATTGACATGTGACTCCAAATCCACAACAATAAAGATGACTCTTGACTGAAATCTGAAATGATCTAAAAAGTCACTCAGCTGACAGGTAATTAAGGCTTCGCACAAGCTTTGGCCTTGTCAGTGATGCCCACATCCTATGAAAGAATAAATAAAATGCTCATGTGTGCAACTTAGTGAGAATATTTGTTTGATCACGGGAAACTAATTTTGGGTCAAATGTAAGCTGAGTTCCATTTGTGCTGATTTTGATACTGCTTGCTACAACTTATTAAACTTAAATTGAATTTTCACCATTTACTGGAGCAAAATCAAAGCATTAACAGTGCTTTTTGTGTCAAAAACAACTGAAGATACAAAATGTCATGTACCACTCCAAATATAATACATATCTGCTTGAACAAACTATCCTTTGGGCATATTGATGTCAAGCAGTACTATACCTACATTGTGTATCTGTATTAAAACTTGTACATTTTGTACATGCTCAGGCATTAAATACGTTAAAGTATTAAATATGAATTGTGGTGGGGTATGTGGCTATTTGGTAGGTCTAGAAGTTTTAACCTTGTACCCTAAAGGATGAACAGGCTGCCAGGAAGTGCTACTGTGAGCTTGAAAAAGCAGAAAACTATGCTTCTAGATTGTATCATGAATGCTAAGACTAAAAGCAAAATCTGGAACAATGTAACAGTAACACACAAGAGAGTTAGACAAATTCTGTCAGTAATGCCTCCGTCACATTTTCAGAATTCAATGAGATAATCATTGAACAAATGCTGAACTTCTGGAATAAAAATGGGAAATGCTGAAGAAACTCAGCAGATCTGGAGGCATCTTTAGAGGAATAAAGATGTGTTTGGATGTGGCAAACATAATGGAGGATTATCCTTTGAATATATATATTTTGGGGTGGAAAATGAGAAAAAGGAAAAAAATTGTTCTGAGAGGAGGGAAACATTGAGTGTTGAAGTGCAGGAAATGGATCAGACATGACTGAGAGATGGTGTGGGGGAATCCTTGTTTGGAGATACCGAAAGAGATGTCAGAGGCATCCCTGTGGAAGGTGGCATCCTCAGACCAGATGAGATGGAGAAACTGGGAGGATGGATTGGAGTTGTTGCAAGAAGGAGATATGAGGAAGTATAGTCAAGGTAATTGTGAGAGTCAGTGGGTTAGTAGTGTACATTAGTGGAGAGCCTAAATCAAAAATGATAACAGAAGTCCAAGAAAAGAAACAAAGAGTTAGAAATGAAGGTGAGAGAATAGAAGTTGAAAACAAAATTGGATATTTTGTCCCAATTCTGGATAAGACAAGGAAATTGTCATCAATGCACAGGAGAAATATTTGTGGAGGGGATTCAAATAGGATTGAAACAAGGGAATATCCAGATACGACACAAAGAGACAGGCATATCTGTGCCCAATGCCACGTTTTTGACTTGGAGAATGTGAAACAAATTAAAGGATAAATTGTTCACAAAGTGAAAATGAACTCAACAGGTGAAGGAGGAGAATGGGAAGTTTTCAGACCTCCTTTCAAGGGAAAAACAGAGTGCCTTCAGACCATCCTGATGGGAGATGAATTGTGTAGGGGGATTACACATCCATAATGAAAAGGAGGTGGTTGGAGTCAGAAAATTGAAAATTGTGGAATTGATGTAAAACCTCAGGAGAATCTCTAGTATCAATGGGAAGAGACTGGATGAAGGACAAAAAAAAAGTCAATGCAGGAAAAAATAAGATTAGAAAGCAATAAACTGAAACAATGTGTCTGCCAAGAAAGTCTTGTTTGTGGATATTAGAAGAAAGTAGAAGTAGACAGTACATGGTTGAAGGCCTATGAGGTAAGATCCTACAGATCAAAATTTCTCTTGAAATGAAGTATGTGAAAGTCCTAAAATAACAGCTTGATACTCATTGTGAAGTCATGGTCCAGATGAAGATTGGAGCAAGTATCTGAGAGTTGGTTCTCAGCCTCAGCTAAGAAAAGTCTGGTGCACCAGATAACAGGTTTGATAACAAAGTCTAGGCCAGACCTGAGACAATGGTGTACAGTAAGTTCAGAGTGAGGCAGGTTAGTATGGTTGAGGGAAGCAGAGAAATTAAGGCAGTCAATGTCATTTTGGCAGTTTTCAGTGAAGCGATCAAGTGCAGAAAGGGTCTTTCTTGAAACTAGCTTCACAAGCATCAGGCAAAACGCTTGTAAGATCAACTTTGATGGACAGGACCCTGTGTGGAAGGCTGAAAATTGTCTCTGTCAACTCAACTCTCACATGGTTAAAATGCTTCAAAACAAGCAAAAGCTCTCCTTGAACAATGGCAGCTTTAGCATTAGTGACTGGGAATGTTTGCTACCAATGGTTCAAAATGATGACAAGTTGTCCATTAAGCTTTGATTCACAATGTCTTAATAAAAACCAAATGGTGGCAAAGCAAAGAAAGCTCTGGACTCCGTAGCCTGGTGGAACATTTTTTTGAGATTTATTATTTCATGAGGTGTGAGTGTTGCTCCAAGGCCAGAAATATTTTCTGAGATCAGAAGTTCCCCGGTTGAGAAAACAAAACTAACATAACAGAATTAAACCATTGGAATAGAGTCACAGAGTCATAGAGATGTACAGCATGGAAACAGACCCTTCGGTCCAACCCGTCCATACCAACCAGATATCCCGATCCAATCTAGTCCCACCTGCCAGCACCCGGCCTATATCCCTCCAAATCCTTCCTATTCATATACCCATCCAAATGCCTCTTAAGTGTTGCAATTGTACCAGCCTCCACCACTTCCTCTGGCAGCTCATTCCATACACATACCACACTCTGCGTGAAAAAGTTGCCCCCTAGGTCCCTTTTATATCTTTTCCCTCTCACCCTAAACCTATGTCCTCAAGTTCTGGACTCCCCAACCCCAGGGAAAAGACTTTGTCTATTTATCCTATCCATGCCCCTCATAATTTTGTAAACCTCTATAAGGTCACCCCTCAGCCTCCGACACTCCAGGGAAAACAGCCCCAGCCTGTTCAGCATCTCCCTATAGCTCAAACCCTCCAACCCTGGTAACATCCTTGTAAATCTTTTCTGAACCGTTTCAATATAAATGTTTTTTGTTTATTTGTTCATGGGACGTGGGTGTCACTGCCTCGGCCAGCATTTAATGCACATCCCTAACTGTCCAGAGTGTCATAATATAGTTATGCTGTCTTTAGCTTAGTTTTGCTTTGATTCCAGTTTCTAGAACAGTTAAATAACTCCATAAATGACAACTTAGTATGAAGTGTGTTTTAGCTCTGCTGAAAGAATAAAGGAATATTTCTTCTGTGATTTAAATGATAAACTGTATACGAAGATAGCAATTAGATGTCCTTATTTGTTTATGGGATGTGGGCATTTCTGGACAGACCAGCAATTATTGCCCATCCCTAATCACTCAGAAGGCAGTTAACAGTCAACCATGTTGCTGTGGGTCTGAGGTCATACATAGCCCAGACATAGAGCGACCCAGATTTCCTTCTCTAAAGGACATTAATGAATCAGTTGGGTTTTTACAATAATAAACGGTACTCACCTGATAATAATTTTAGAACCCAATAGATCAGATCCTTATTCCAGATTATCTTACTTGTAGAATTCGAATTTCACGGGGGTTTCGAACCCATGTTCCCAGAAAATTGGCCTGAAGATTTGGATTGCCAATGACATTAATATTCCACCACTGCCTCGCTGATAATAATCAAAGGGTTAATTGTGCTTTTAGGCTTTAGTTACAATACAAGCTGTAAAATGTGAAACCTTGTCTTGCCATCCTTTCAACCATTAACTGGGAGTTCAAGTTTCTTTTTAGAAGTGATTTGGAGGAGCCGGTGTTGGACTGGGGTGGATAAAGTTAAAAGTCACACAACACCAGGCTACAGTCCAACAGGTTTATTTGGAGGCACTAGCTTTCAAAGCGCTGCTCTTTCATCAGGTGGTTGTGAAGCAGGACCATAGACACAGAATTTATAGCAAAAGATTACTGTATCATGCAGCTGAAATGATATTTTGAACCAACACAGACTAAGTTTTTCATCTTCTACAATGGGTCTGCTGGTTTCAGTTCCTTAACATGTAAATCCAAGAACTTCTTTTAAGTCACATTCTCAAAACAATCCAAGGTTCTACAACAGAAGGTGCCATCTCATCTCAGACAATACATCAAAGATGTGAGGTAAAGTCTGTCTGTGTCCCAATCTTGAGTCAGATTGGTTCTATTTCTCAAGTAGAATTTACAACATATTATATGGATTGACTGCCTGTAGGTTATGCATTTTTTGAGCAAAATAGAACACATCTGCAAATATAAATTCACTCAATAAACTTGTATGTGTGTGCCCATGCAGGAGAGAGAAATGGAGTGCATGTGTATGTGAGTGCATGTGGGAGAGTGTGTGTTTTTATGTGTACAAGATTGGTAAAGTATGTGTGAGAGCACATGATGTGGTACAATCTTGTGACAGGGTGCGTGCGTGGGTGTGAGTGTGGGGAGATGTATGTGTGTGCATATGAGAGAGGGTCCACATGAGTGTGTGAGTATGTAAGAGAGTGTGTGTGTTAGAGAGTGTATAGTGTAGTGGGGTCACCAGTAGTGTGACATGAACACAAGGTTCCTGTTGAGGCCATACTCATGGGTACCGAACTTTGGCTATCAGCCTCTGCTCAATCACTTTGCATTGTTGCCTGTCCCGAAGTCTGCCTTGAAGGATGATCACCTGAAGATCCGAGGCCGAATGTCCCTGACCACTGAAGTGTCCCCCAACTGGGAGGGAATGTGTTGCAGGTTGCAACGAATGTGGCATAGGTTATTAGCTCCTGGGAGGTACTGGACAATGAAAGGTACCCAATAGGTTGCAACCCGTGTCTGTCTCCTGAGGAGGTCATTACGGTTTCTTGCTGTGGCACGTTGGAACTGGTGATCGATGAGTTATGCATCATACCCTGTTCCTATGAGGGCATCCTTGAGCACCTTCAGGTGTCCGTCACATTCTTTCTCATCTGAACAAATCCTGTCTATGCATAGGGTTTGTCCATAAGGGATAGCTATTTTACTATGTTTAGGGTGCAAGCTAGAGAAGTATAGCATCATGAGGTTATCTGTGGGTTTGCGGTAGAGTGAGTTGCTGAGGTACCCATCCTTGATGGAGATGCATGTGTCCAAGAACGAGACAGATACTAAACAGTAGTCCATGGTAAGTCTGATGGTGGGATGAAACTCGCTAATATCACTGTGTCAGTGTTTTAGTGACTCCTTGCCATGGGTCCAGAGGAAGAAACTGTCGTCAATATATCTGGTGTATAGAGTTGGTTGGAGGTCCCACGCAGAAAAGAAATCTTATTCGAACCTATGCATGAAAATGTTGGCATATTGGGGTGCAAACTTGGTCCCCATGGCTGCTCCATGTGTCTGCATGAAGAACTGGTTGTCAAAGGTAAAAACATTGTGGTTGAGGATGAATCAAATGAGTTGTAGGACAGTGCTCAGAGATTGGCAGTTATTGGTATTGAGTACTGAGGTTGTTGCTGCGATGCCGTCATCGTGGGAGATGTCCATTGTGACGAGGAATGTTCCTAGTGCAACTGGTCTGTGGCTCAAAGTGGAGAGTAGTCCATGAATCAGAAAATTGTCTTGTACACACTTAACAAATTCCTCTCCATCTAAACCTTTAACACTATGGCAATCCCAGTCTATGTTTGGAAAGTTAAAATCCCCTACCATAACTACCCTATTTTTCTTACAGATAGCTGAGATCTCCTTACAAGTTTGTTTCTCAATTTCCCTGACTATTAGGGGGTCAATAATACAATCCCAATATGGTTATCATCCCTTTCTTATTTCTCAGTTCCACCCAAGTAAGTTCCTTGGATGTATTTCCGGGAATATCCTCCCTCAGCACAGCTGTAATGCTATCCCTTATCAAAAATGCTACCCCCCCCCCCCCTCCTCTCTTGCCCCCCTTTCTATCCTTCCTGCAGCATTTGTATCCTGAAAAATTAAGCTGCCAGTCCTGCCCATCCCTGAGCCATGTTTCTGTAATTGCTGTGACATTCCAGTCCCATGTACCTAACCATGCCCTGAGTTCATCTGCCTTCCCTGTTAGGCCCTTTGCATTGAAATAGATGCAGTTTAATTTATTAGTCCTACCTTGTCCCTGCCTGCCCTGACTGTTTGACTCGCTTCTGTTCTCAACTGTACCCGTCTCAGATTGACTTCTTTCCTCATTATCTCCCTGGGTTCCACCACCCTCCCACCTTATTAGTTTAAATCCTCCCGAGCAGCTCTCGCAAATATCCCTGCCAGTATATTAGTCCCCTTCCAATTCGTCCTCCTTGTACAGGTCACTTCTACCCCAAAAGAGATTCCAATGATCCAAAAATGTGAATCCTTCTCCCATGCACCAGCTCCTCAGCCATGCATTCATCTGCTCTATTCTCCTATTCCTGCACTCAATAGCTCGTAGCACCTGGAGTAATCCAGATATTACTACTCTCGAGGACCTCCTTTTAAAATTTCTGCCTAACTCTCTGTAATCTCCCTTCAGAATCTCAACCTTGTCCCTTCCTATGACTAGCATCTCACCCATGGTTATAGATGACCCAAACATTTCTGCTAGGGTTCCTGCAATTTCTTCCTTAACTTCCCATATTTGATTTTTCAGTAATTATTAGTTCATGTTACAGATGAACCTTTCTAAGAAATCACACTTCCCTTCAAATCCTTGGTAAATTATTTTTAAGCCAGAATGAGTGATTTCAAATTCCAGTCCCTTGTTGCCCTTAAACATATATTCCCAATACAGTTAAAGGAACGGAAATTTAGGCAGTGTTTCTAATAAATGCCAAATTATTATTGTCCAGTTTGCAAAACAGAAATTTACTAAAATAATCATGAATTGTGCCATTTAGCTGGGAACCAAGAGCTATAAAGATGATCTTGTACATTGCCTCCGCCTTACTGAACTATTCAGTCAGGATCCGTATAATTTAGTCTTCCTGCATGAGCTTTCTTCTCTATGTCGTTTTCTTAATGATCATTATTCCAGCTCTCTATCCTCTTTACGACTTAGATAACCCAATTTTTTCTCTCTGGCTTCCACATTTATGGCAGGGAGATGAAATTATAGCACGATAAGTTTAAACAACTAAAGTGTAATCAAAGATTTATTGTGAAATTGTATGGATGTAAGGTGTGACTACTGGTATATGTCTGGGATTTATAAGTCTGTAGATGACAGGCTGGAAGATATGGGAAAAGAAGTTTGGTGTTCTCCTGCTACCAAAATATTTCTAAAAGTGGCAATGGCACTCTACTAACAATTGCTTTACCATGTCAGAAGGGCTGCTCCCTTCTCATACCATTGGGTGAGGAGTCTGGCAGGTACATGAAGGTGTCCTCTTGGGTTTTATTTTGTTCATTAATGGGATATGAATGTTGCTGACTGGGTCAGCAATTATTGCTCATCTCTACTTGCCCTTGTGAAGGTGGTGGTGAACTGCGTTTTTGAACTGCTTTAGTCCATTTGCTACAGGTTGACCCACAATGCCATTAGGGAGTGCATTTTACAGTATCAGAGTAATTACACCATTTTCCTCCAGTGGGTGGGGACCTCTTGGGGATGAAGGATTTAAATCTCACGCAGTGAGTCCCCGAGGTGCAAGTTGCTAGAAAGGCCTTTCATTGTCTAGGTAAAAACAATGACTGCAGATGCTTAAAACCAAATACTGGATTAGTGGTGCTGGAAGAGCACAGCAGTTCAGGCAGCATCCAACGAGCAGCGAAATCAACGTTTTGGGCAAAAGCCTTTCATCAGGAATAAAGGCAGTGAGCCTGAAGCATGGAGAGATAAGCTAGAGGAGGGTGGGGGTGGGGAGAGAGTAGCATAGAGTACAATGGGTGAGTGGGGGAGGAGATGAAGGTGATAGGTCAAGGAGGAGAGGGTGGAGTGGATAGGTGGAAAAGAAGATAGGCAGGTCGGACAAGTCAAGGAGACAGTAACTGAGCTGGAAGTTTGAAACTAGGATGAGGTGGGGGAAGGGGAAATGAGGAAGCTGTTGAAGTCCACATTGATGCCCTGGGGTTGAAGTGTTCCGAGGCGGAAGATGAGGCGTTCTTCCTCCAGGCGTCTGGTGGTGAGGGAGCGGCGGTGAAGGAGGCCCAGGACCTCCATGTCCTCGGCAGAGTGGGAGGGGGAGATGAAATGTTGGGCCACGGGGCGGTGTGGTTGATTGGTGCGGGTGTCCCAGAGATGTTCCCTAAAGTGCTCTGCTAGGAGGCGCCCAGTCTCCCCAATGTAGAGGAGACCACATCGGGAGCAACGGATACAATAAATGATATTGGTGGATGTGCAGGTGAAACTTTGATGGATGTGGAAGCCTCCTTTAGGGCCTTGGATAGAGGTGAGGGAGGAGGTGTGGGCACAGGTTTTACAGTTCCTGCGGTGGCAGGGGAAAGTGCCAAAATGGGAGGGTGGGTCGTAGGAGGGTATGGACCTGACTAGGTAGTCACGGAGGGAACGGTCTTTGCGGAAGGCGGAAAGGGGTGGGGAGGGAAATATATGCCTGGTGGTGGAGACCCCACCACCAGGGATATATTTCCCTCCCCACCCCTTTCCGCCTTCCGCAAAGACTGTTCCCTCCGTGACTACCTGGTCAGGTCCACACCCCCCTACGACCCACCCTCCCCTTCTGGCACTTTCCCCTGCCACCGCAGGAACTGTAAAACCTGTGCCCACACCTCCTCCCTCACCTCTATCCAAGGCCCTAAAGGAGGCTTCCACATCCATCAAAGTTTCACCTGCACATCCACCAATATCATTTATTGTATCCGTTGCTCCCGATGTGGTCTCCTCTACATTGGGGAGACTGGGCGCCTCCTAGCAGAGCACTTTAGGGAACATCTCTGGGACACCCGCACCAATCAACCACACCGCCCCATGGCCCAACATTTCATCTCCCCCTCCCACTCTGCCGAGGACATGGAGGTCCTGGGCCTCCTTCACCGCCGCTCCCTCACCACCAGACGCCTGGAGGAAGAACGCCTCATCTTCCGCCTCGGAACACTTCAACCCCAGGGCATCAATGTGGACTTCAACAGCTTCCTCATTTCCCCTTCCCCCACCTCATCCTAGTTTCAAACTTCCAGCTCAGTTACTGTCTCCTTGACTTGTCCGACCTGCCTATCTTCTTTTCCACCTATCCACTCCACCCTCTCCTCCTTGACCTATCACCTTCATCTCCTCCCCCACTCACCCATTGTACTCTATGCTACTCTCTCCCCACCCCCACCCTCCTCTAGCTTATCTCTCCATGCTTCAGGCTCACTGCCTTTATTCCTGATGAAGGGCTTTTGCCCAAAACATTGATTTCGCTGCTCGTTGGATGCTGCCTGAACTGCTGTGCTCTTCCAGCACCACTAATCCAGTATTTCATTGTCTAGGCCTACCAGGCATTAAGAAAATTCTTACTGTTCTTTTGAGGACATCTCAACATGGAGATGTCTCTTCTTCCAGCATCTTCAGAAGTGAGCACCTCTAATTAGTGTACTGCCCAGGCTACATCATTTTGGGCCAGCAACTTTAGAGAGGCAGGGTGCTGTCTTTAGATAAACGTCAGCTGCCTTTTAATAGGGCACCACCCTTCGTTAACACCGGCTGCACATTTGGTCCAAGTTGACTTGACCCATGGGTGTGCTGACAAAATTCCATTCTATGAGGGCTACTGTCTTATCTCTGCACACCCTGGGCCCAAAACTGCGATCAAAACCCAATCACCGATTACCTGAAACACAAGTTCAAATTTATTTTTTCAGATGCTATGGCTAGCATGAGGTGACATAGCTTCAAATGGGGGGGGGGGGTGATAGATATAAGACAGATATCAGAGGTAGTTTCTTTACTCAGAGAGTAGTAGGGGTGTGGAACGCATTGCCTGCAACAGTAGTAGACTCACCAACTTTAAAGGCATTTAGACTGTCAATGGATAAACATGTGGATGAAAATGGAATAGTGTAAGGTTAGATAAGTTTCATATTTGTTTCACAGGTCGGCGCAACATCGCTGTAATGTTCTATTACATTGGAATTAGCAGTTAGATGTTAGAGAATTTCCATGACAAACAAGCAGTACTTTCCGATTTAGAGCAAAAACGACCACTCTCACATTCAGCAGCGGATCTTCACATGACCACCCCATCCGCCTTCCCCTTCAATCGGCGGCGTGGTGACGTCAGTGAGCGCGCGCGCGCCCGCTCGCTCGCGGCGGTCCAGCCAATGCGATTGCGACTGAGAGCCCCCCGGCAGGGGTCAGGTGCCAACTGCCAGGCGCGCGCTTCCACTGTTGGTGCGTCCCGAGCGGTGACAGTTGGATGGAGGCCGCCGCTCGTTCGGTCGTTATGAGTTAGGCCGCTGTGGGGCTTCACCAGGCTGATAGGGGGGAGGATGCCCTGTGGCCTGGCTTAAATCCTGCTGTTTTGGACCGGGGGCACCAAGCATCACGGAAGAAACGGGGAGCGCCTTCTCGCATCGACAGGTCGGTAACGCAACTCTCGTGTGTTAAAGAACACTCGAGCCGGTTAAAATAGCGGTGGAAGGCAGTGAGTGAGTGAGCTGACGTTGTGCAGGCGACTTTTGAGACATTTTTCAGTTTTGTTTCTTTAAACAACGCATGGGTTTGCTATCGAAAGGGATCGCGTTCTTAGCCAAATGCAGAGTGAGACTGTGCATTGATTTGCCTTCATCACCGGCGCTCGGCTGTTCAGTTCTGTCGTCCAAATGATTTCATTTTGTTCCAACGCCGCTGCTTCAGTGCCTTTTTGGTAGATGAGTTGACAGAAGTGATCGGTCTTGGCAGCAACAGGAGGAGTGTTTGTGAAGTTTGTTGCAGTCATCCGGGAACAGACTTGTCGGTTGAGCGATTGCATTTGTTTCCCCAAGGGTGTGGGACTGCAGGTGAGCAGAGTGCAGTTTGCACAGTGTTGGGCCAGTCATTCCGGCCGCCCTGTACTTAGTGAAGGTGTAGGTGTGGACACTGAGTGCCCACTGGAAGTATGCAGAGAGTGATACCGGTTCGTATGCAAAGCTAAAATGCTTTCACCTCTGCTGTTTTTGAGTCCAGCACTTCAGATTAACGCGCTCTGTAATATTGTGCGATGCCTTGGCCAGCGGGAAGGATGCCATATCAGCGATTTTAAAGGGGTCATCAACAATTTGCATTTTATTTCCGTGTTGATTTTTTTCCAGTTGTTGATATGCTTGCTCAAATACCGGTATTTGTTCTGGAGCTACGTCAAGTTACGGACATTAGTGTGGAAGATGCTGACGTGCTTTTTGATTTTGTTTCTGAAGTACTTTTTAATACGTTTACTCTCAGACCTGGTGCGGAAGGATTCCCATTGAAGTGCAGCGTATCTGGAAGAATCAGTAGAGACCACGTTGGGCAAAATAAATTTTTGGGAGAGGGGATGAAGTAGAACAGTCAACAGGAGCCTGTTCTCGCACTGAGTTTTCAGGCAGCAATTCTTCGACAGTACTTTAACCCCAGTGAAGTATGTTCATTTCAGCAATGATAACTTCATTGAAATCGCCACTTAATCAGCCTCCAAGCAGATTGAAATAGAATTGTTTGTGTCTGTGAAGATGATATTGAATTATGCTGATTCCTTCCTTGCTGAAGGATTTGAAATATCTCAAAAATCTTATCCACTTGCCAATTGTGGTTATTGAGGCTCGCTGTACGATGAGGATGAATGTAATTTAATTCCTCTTGCCAGATAGAAACAAGCAGAGTGAGCTCACAGCTTTGATTGAATTACAGACTTCTCTGCAACGTGCACACGTTTCTTAGTGGGTTCCACATGATAGCGCTGTCAGGTACCGGACCTGAAACAGATTCCATTCACTTGATGTCTAGCTGGTGTGTGATTATTAGCATAGGTGCTAGGTGTTTTGATGGACTGGAAAACTGGCTAACTGGATCAGCAAGTGCACTGGCAGCATTACTAGAATGGGACCATGAATGGTATTTTCCTGAAGAGTGGAGGATCACGTTCTGTGGAGGTATTGCTATTCCCTTGGGTAGCTTCCTCTGCAATCCTAACCTTTTGGAAGACAGATTATTAGACTTGTTACTCTGCAATCCCGTTTTCAGATTGTAATCCACAATCATGATGGTGGCAGTATGAGCTTCCACTGTGGCATCCTGACGTTGGATTACTTCTGTTTGCACTGCAATGGATATTGTGGAATCAGCCATCAAACTGCATTGTTGGTGGTGAGGAATTGACTAGATTACTTACGCTATGGAAACAGGCCCTTCGGGCTAACAAGTCCACACCGACCCGCTGAAGTGCAACCCACCCATTCCCCTACATTTACCCCTGCACCTAACACTATGGGCAATTTAGCATGGCCAATTCACCTGACCTCCACATTTTTGGACTTTGGGAGGAAACCGGAGCACCCAGAGGAAACCCACGCAGACACGGGGAGAATGTGCAAACTCCACACAGTCAGTCGCCTGAGGTGGGAATTGAACCCGGGTCTCTGGCGCTGTGAGGCAACAGTGCTAACCACTGTGCCGCCCACTACTGCTTCGACACAAGAAAAGATGGACCAAACTTTGCAAAAGCATTGCACTAATTTGGTGCTGAACTCCTCTGTGCTACTTGACTGTGAGTGCAAGGTCTTTGGAAAACTTTTCAATGCATCAAACATTTAATTCTATTTTGACATTAGCCATCTTCTTTATACTACACTACTGAAATCTTTGATCAAAAGCAAAATGCAATGGATATTGGAAATCTGAAATAAAAACAAAATTTGGGGGAAATTTAGCAGATCTGACAGCATTTGTGGAAAGAGCAACAATTAACCTTTCACATTCCTGATCTCAGGCCTCTGGTGAAAAGTGATGATACTCTGAAGCGTTTAAATTGGAAAATTAGAGGCAGATTAATTTAAAGTAATTGGCCATTGGCAAAGAAAAACAGAACAGCAGAACAGTGTAAGCAAAGGACTAAATACATTTGGCAATTTATGAAGAGGAAAAGTGGCAAGTTGGATTTATGGAAGTCACTTACCGCAGGATTAGATTCCCCTACGGTCCAAGAAATCCACACAAACACTGGGAGAATGTGCAAACACCATACAGACAGTTGCTCAAGGCTGGAATTGAACCTGTATCCCTGGCGCTGAGGCAGCAGTGCTAACCACTGAGCCACTGTGCTGCCCCTTGTCACTGTAAGGATTGTCATTATAACAAAGTGTCATTAAACTGAACTGTTCTCTTAATGTCTTGTACTCATCCTTGGTCCATTGCGAACTGCAGAATATATATTAGAATTGTCTCTGTACTTGCGGTACTTTTGTCTCATGTAGGCCCCAAATAAATCTAATCCATCGGCTAAGATGGCTCGTCTTATGATTTGGCAGACTTATTTAATACTGTGGATAAAGTGAGGATGCAGATGCTGGAGGCCAGAGTCGAAGAGTGTGGTGCTGGAAAAGCACAGCCAGTAAGGCAGTATCCAGGGAGCAGGAGAGTCGACGTTTTGGGCATAACCACTTCATCAGGAATAGTATCTCCCTGCTTTTTGCTGGATACTTGTCTATCTCATACGTTTTCTTTAATCTTTCTGACTGTTAGTACTTTATGGCACCCAATGAAGCTCTAACATTTAGAATCTAAAGTGTGATTATTTTTGACTTGCGACACTGGAAGTCACAACAAAAAACAATCCATCGTATTAGATTTGAAATTTGAAATATTGGTTCAGAGTCAATTAATGTTTGTGAAAAATAGTTCCAATTTCTTCTAATTTTTGCGTTTTGAGATGTTTTCTAATTTCAGTCCAGAGCCCTGCCACAATTTTTTTTTTCTCTGTGTCGTTTAGTCCTGGATTCCCCAACAAACAAAAAATGGTTCCTTTCTATCTACTCTCTCTACTTTTCATAATAAACTGTAATCATATCACTTTTCTGTTCAATTGTTGATGTATAGATAAATTGGAATCACATATTCTACTCTACAGTATAAAAGCAGGGTGATTTTCAAGTGAGCAATTGCTCCCATTGTGGTCAAATGTGCCTTAGCTAATTGAATATTCTCTGCATCCTGCGTACTCACTCCTTTTTATTTGCAACACAGTATTCTTCTAGCATTCTTACATTACCTGTGACAATTTTCTCCTTTTCATGGGTTAGGTTCACTATTATCAAAGTAGGGCAAGGTCCAAAATTTTATTTTATTTTGCTTGGTGCACAAATTTAAGTTTTATGGCTTGAACTGAGTACAAAGTAAGAAAGACACTTTTGGATCCAAAATTGAGTTAGTGGCAGGAGATAGAGGGTAGTGGTAGAACACTATTGTGTGACTGGAGATATACCACAGGGTTCAATGTACCACAGGGTTCAATGCTTGTATTGTTCTTGATAAATATGTTTGGGGATGATACAAACTAGGGTGGTTGACAGTGAGGAAGATGATCTTGGGTTACAGAGCGATTATAAATGGATTGGACAGATCAGCGGCAGGTAGAATTCTGCCCTGTTACGTGTGAGATGATGCATTTTGAAAAAAGTAACAAGAAAGGGAGTACTCGCAGGGAAAAGAGATCTTGGACTGTTAGTCCACAAATCCCTGAAGGCGGCAGGACTTGTTTATGGGTAGTGAAGACAGCAATGGGCACTTGCTTTTATCAGTTGAGGCATAGATTATAAGAGTAAAGAGCTTATACTGAAGCTGTACAGGACTTTGGTTAGGCCATAGCTGGAGTATTGTGTGCAGTTCTGGTCTTCACATTGTAGGAAGGATGTGATTGCAATGGAGATTGACCACATTGTTGCCTGGGATAAAGCTCTTTAACTATGAAGAGGGGTTGGATAAACTTGGGTTGTTTTCTTTGGAGCAGAGAAAGTTGAGGGGGGGGTATCTGATAAGGGTGTATAATATTTTGAGGGCATTCACAGGGTGAATAGAAAGGAGCTGTTCCCCTTAGTCAGAGTAAATAATAAGGGGGCAAACTTTTAAGGTGCAAAGCAGGAGGTTGAGAGCAGATTTGAGGAAACCTCTTTTCACCCAGAGGGTTGTGGGTTCATGAAAGCACTGCCTGGGAGGGTCGTTGAGGTGGGTAAACTTGCACAAGTTTTTAAAAAATACTTGGAAAAGCCCTTGAAATGTCATAATATGGCAGTGAGCCTAGTGCTGGAAAGTGAGACTGGTGTAAATTGTGTCGCTTTGGTAGTACAGACTTAATGGGCCAAAGGGCATTTCGGTATTGTATGATTCTGTGACATGTTGTGATGGAGGAATCATCAATCACTTGGTGATTTTTCAAAGTTTGTCACCAAGTTGGTGGTTCTTATATATATACACTTAGTTACTGGTACTTTTATTATGGATAGTGTAAATTTCATTAAAAAGCACTCTGCTAGTTCAACCCTGCTAGTAAGATGTCAAAGAGCTAAAGTGCACATGGAACACCTACTGTAATGAGGTTCACTACCTTAATGAAAGAAGAAGACAAAAGAAAACATAACAATGCGTTTCAGTTGAGCTGTTTAGTTTATTATCTTTAATTCCTGGTTGGGAGTGTTACACAGTACTTTTTCACTTTGAGTAATATGTGCAGTTTTAGCACCGGTTGCAGATAAAGTATTCAATCCATATAGAGTATATAGCAAGGGTACATCAGAATATTGCTGGGAAATGGAAATTCAGCTATGAGAAGCAACTTGAGATTCTAGGATTCTTTATAATGGAGAGGATCAGGCTAAAATAACTTTTTTAAAATTATGAAGACTTTTTAATCAGAATAGCAAAAGATCATTTACCTCAGTTCTGGAGACAAGTGCCAGTTTAAAACCTTCCATCAGAGAAAGCAGAAAGATAAGTCAGTTTAAGTGAGAAAAGGGGAAAATATTTTGAAGCATTTAGGATGCAAGGCCTTTGTCAATGGAATTTAACATTGACATCGCCACAATAGTCGGAGACTCGATGCTGTGACCTTGGGTATTTCAGTGATTTTGACTGCTGCCTTTCATTGGGGATATAGTTCAAGTGCTGATCTAGATTTAACATTGTTAAAAATCACACAACACCACCAGGTTTAATCGGATGCAATAGATTTCAGAGCGCTGTGGAGTACACAGTCGGTCAGGTCGTTGTGGAGTACACAGTTTTAAGACACAGAATTTATAGCAAATGTTTACAGTGTAATGTAACTGAAATGATACATTGAAAAATACCTTGATTGTTTGTTAAGTCTCTCATCAGTTAGAATGACCATGATCGTTTCACTTCTTCTTTCATATGTAAATCACAAAACATTTTTTAAAAGTTACATTCTCAGGTTAACTGTAACAATTGGTGTCAGTGCAGATAGGATGTTGATATGTTGAAGGTGTTAGCCCCTCTGTTCCCTGTCTATGCCATAATGTTTAGACTGATTCTAATCTAAAAAGTGAGTTAACAGAGTCTTACCATGGATTCATGCAATTTTTGAGCAAAGTACAATGTAACTCTGCAAGTACAAATTCACCCCACAAACATATATATGTGTTTGTGTCTGGGGTGGGGATTGTCTGTGAGAGAGTGTATGTGTGTAAAGTGTCTAAGTCTGTGAGAGGCAGTGGGACACTGTGAGAATCTCTCCGGCTATGTTGAAGGCATCTTGAAACCCATTGTACAGGGGATCCCCAGCTTCTGTTGCGACACTATGGATTTCTTACAGAAACTCAGCACCCACGGACCAGTCGAACTGGGAACAATCCTCATCGCAATGGACGTTTCAGTAATCTACACCAGCATCCCCATGATGACAGCATCGTGGCAACAGCCTCCGTACTCAACACCAACAACTGCCAATCTCCAAACACCGTCCTACAACTCATCTGCTTTATCCTCAATCACAACGTCTTCACCTTTGACAACCAGTTCTTCATTCAGACACTTGGAACAGCCGTGGGGACCAAAGTTGCACCCCAATATGCCAACATCTTCATGCACAGTTTCGAAGAAGACTTGTTCTCTACGCAGGACTTCCAACCAACATTATACACCAGGTACATTGACGACATTTTCTTCCTCTGGACCTGTGGTGAGGAGTCACTGATAAAACCACACAGTGATATGTACAAGTTTCATTCCACCATCAAACTCACCATACACTACTCTCTACATCTGTCTCATTCTTGGACACCACACTCTACTGCAGACCCACAGACACTCTCACAATGCTACATTTCTCCAGCTTCCACCAAAAAACATATTTAAAACAGCCATCCCCTATGGACAAGCCCTATGCATACATTGGATCTGCTCAGATGAGGAGGAATGTGACGGGCACCTGGAAATACTCAGGGATGCCCTCCATAAGAACGGGATACGATGCTCAACTCATCGATTGCCAGTTCCGTCATGCCACAGCAAGGAACCGTAATCACCTCCTCAGGAGACAGACACAAGCTCCAACTGACAGGGACCCTTTGTTGTCCAGTACTTCCCAGGAGCCGAAAAACTGCGCCATGTTCTTCACGACCTGTAACACCTTATCAGTGTGGATGAGCACTTCGCCAAAACCTTCCCCACACTTGCTCGCCTTTAAACAACCCGCCATACCTTAAAGAGATCATTGTTCGTAGGACTTTCAGGACAACTCCATACAACTCTCACGGTAGGCTCTGCAAAACATGTCAGAGTGTGGTCATGGATACCACCATTACACTTGGGGACATTTTCCCCCCATGTACATGGCAGGTACTTATGCGACTCAGCCAGCATTGTCTATCTCATCCTCTGCAGGCAAGGATGCCCTGAGGCATGGTACATTGGTGAAACTGAGCAAAGACTATAGCAACGGATAAATGGGCACAGTACAACAATCAACAGACAGCATTCCCTCCCAGTTGGAGAACATTTCCGGGCATTCAACCTCAGACCTTCAGGTGACATCCTCCAAGGCTGACTTCGGGACAGGCGGCAGCGAAAAGTGGCCAAGCAGAGGCTGATAGCTAAGTTCGATACCCATAGGGCGGGCCTCAATCAGAATCTTGGTTTCATGTCACATTACAGGTGACCACCATTGCACTATACACAGACACTCCTACGCACACAGATACACACAGATAATCACACCCCCACATTCACACATGCATCCTCTCACAGACTTAAACACTTTACACTCACGCACACATACACTCTCTCTCTCACAAACACTCTCAACCCCCCACCACAGACACACACACACATTCCTACAGACACACACAAAAAAACCCACGTACACATATATGTTTATGGGGTGAATTTGTACTTGCAGAGTTGCAGTTTTTTGAGCAAAGTACAATGTATGAATCCATGTAAGACTCTGTTAACTCACTTTTTAGATTAGAATCAGTCTAAACATTATGGCATAGACAGGGAACAGAGGGGCTAACACCTTCAACATCTCATCATCTTATCTGTGCTGACACCAATTGTTACAGTTAACCTGAGAATGTAACTTTTTAATAAAGTTTTGTGATTTACATATGAAAGAAGTGAAACAATCATGGTCATTCTAACTGATGAAAGACTTAACAAACAATCAAGGTATTTTTCAATGTATCATTTCAGTTACACCACACTGTAAACCTTTGCTATAAATTCTGTGTCTTACAACTGTGTACTCCACAACGACCTGACGAAGGAGCAGCGCTCTGAAATCTACGCAGTGTCCTACTATTAATTGTAAAAGTCCAGCCCTTGTTAGTTTTACCAAAGTGCAATGACTCTCACTTATCCAAATTAAACTCCATCTGACTCTCATCAGCCCACTGGCCCAATTAGAGTCATAGAGATGTACAGAATGGAAACAGACCCTTTGGTCCAACCCGTCCATGCCGACCAGATATCCCAACCCAATCTAGTCCCACTATCCTATCTACTTTCAAGGAGCTATGAACCTGCACTGTAAAGTCTTTGTTCAGCAACACTCTTTAGGACCTTACCATTAAGTGTATAAGTCCTGCTCAGATTTGCTTTATCTGAATTAAACTCCATCTGCCACTTCTCAACCTATTGGCCCATCTGGTCAAGATCCTGTTGTAGTCTGAGGTGACCCTCTTCGCTGTTCACTGCACCTCCAATTTTGATGTCATCTACAACTAACTGTTCCTCTTGTGCTTGCATCCAAATCATTTATGTAAATGACGAAAAGTAGTGTACCCAGCACTGATCCTTGTGGCACGCTATTGGTCACAGGCCCCAGTCTGAAAAGCAACCCTCCACCACCACCCTCTGTCTTCTATCTTTGAGCCAGTTCTGTATCCAAATGGCTAGTTCTCCCTGTATTCCATGAGATCTAACCTTGCTAATCGATCTCCCATGGGGAACCATGTCAAACGCCTTACTGAATGCCCTATAGATCACATCTACCGCTCTGCCCTCATCAATCCTCTGTTACTTTCTCAAAAAGCTCAATCAAGTTTGTGAGACATGATTTCCCATGCACAAAACCATGTTGACTATCCCTAATCAGTCCTTGCCTTTTCAAATGCATGTACATCCTGTCCCTCAAGATTCCCTCCATCAACTTGCCCACCACCGACATCAGGCTCACTAGTCTATAGATCCCTGGCTTGTCCTTACCACTCTCCTTAAACAGTGGCGCCACATTTGCCAACCTCCAGTCTTCCGACACCTCACCTGTGACTATCGATGATACAAATATCTCAGCAAGAGGCCCAGCAATCACTTCTGTAGCTTCCCACAGAGTTCTCACGTACACTTGATCAGGTCCTGGGGATTTATCCACCTTTACCCGTTTCAAGACATCCAGCACTTCCTCCTCTGTAATCTGGACAGTTTGTAAGATGTCACCATTTATTTCCATACAGCCTATATCTTCCATATCCTTTTCCACAGTAAATACTGATGCAAAATACTCATTTAGTATCTCCCCCATTTTCTGCGGCTCCACATAAAGCCCACCTTTCTGATCTTTGAGGGGCCCTATTCTCTCCCTAGTTACCCTTTTGTCCTTAATGTATTTGTAAAAACCCTTTGGATTCTCCTTAATTCTATTTGCTAAAGCTATCTCATGTCCCCTTTTTGCCCTCCTGATTTCCCTCTTAAGTATACTCCTACTTCCTTTATACTCTTCTAAGGATTCACTTGACCTATCCTGTCTATATCTTACATATGCTTCCTTCTTTTTCTTAACTAAACCCTCAATTTCTTTAGTCTTCCAGCATTCCCTACACCTACCAGCGTTTCCTTTCACCCTGACATGAGTATACCTTCTTTGGATTCTCGTTATCTCATTTCTGAAGGCTTCCCATTTTCCAGCCATCCCTTTACTTGCGAACATTTGCCCTCCCCAATCAGCTTTCGAAAGTTCTTGCCTAATACTGTCAAAATTGGCCTTTCTCCAATTTAGAACTTCAACTTTTAGATCTGGTCTATCCTTTTCCATCATTATTTTAAATCTAATAGAATTATGGTCGCTTACTTAACATTAAGTGATTTTACCAAGCAGTGAAGCAAATACCAGTCAGATTAATTTGATGAGGGTAGCCCAGTGGCTATGGCAAGTTGATCTGGAAATTTTATGGACCAGCATCAGAAAATAATTCACTGACTGTCGCTTTTTAATAATTTTTATGAGCGTAGTTAACTGGTTTGCTTCTGGCCTTCCAGGAAAGGAAATGGCTATTCTTAATGGATTTGATCCACAGGTCTTTCCAGTGCCTGTATTAAAAATATTGCAGCCTGGGGGTTACCTACAACCCATAATCGATGTTCTTTCCTTCTGGGTAGGAATGTGGGTAGTGCAGCTTGATTTCCATACAAATTACCTCATTCTTCAATTAATTATTTCATGTTTTGAGTCCCAGCACCTGATTATGCATAGCAGTAGCACAGAAGGTAAGGAAAGGAAGCAATTCCTGTTTTCTAGAACCCACTACCTTATATGATGTCTTTTCCTGTGTGCTTGATGGTGTGAGATTAAGAATTGGCCTACTCACTCTCATGAAGATACATAATGAATATTCATGACCCTGAGTAAAGGTCATCTATGAATTGAGGGACAGCTGCTACCATTGAGTCACTGAGCCTAAGAAATAAGTGCATGTACTCTCCTTTTCACAACTTAGAAATGCTGGTATATTTTTATGGACATTACAGTGCAGTTGAGATTAAATATAGAATATCTCAAATGAAATATGATTCGGAGATGCCGGTGTTGGACTGGGGTGTACAAAGTTAAAAATCACACAACACCAGGTTATAGTCCAACAGGTTTAATTGGAAGCACACTAGCTTTTGGAGCGACGCTCCTTTACGTCGCTCCGAAAGCTAGTGTGCTTCCAATCAAACCTGTTGGACTATAACCTGGTGTTGTGTGATTTTTAACTCAAATGAAATTGTGTCACAACACAAGTGATCGTATTGTCAATGAAAACATATGCAGCTCATGAAGGATTAACTAGGGAAAATGTT
This sequence comes from Chiloscyllium punctatum, assembly GCF_047496795.1. Classification (NCBI taxonomy): domain Eukaryota; kingdom Metazoa; phylum Chordata; class Chondrichthyes; order Orectolobiformes; family Hemiscylliidae; genus Chiloscyllium; species Chiloscyllium punctatum. The sequence goes on along the minus strand of NC_092746.1, from coordinate 43,800,933 downwards.
TTGCTGAGATAACTTAGTCCCATTCCAGATTTGTATTTGATTATCAGTGACACTGGTGATGGAAGAAGCAGCATTTCCGGAAGACAGACTTTAAAAGGTTAGATTAAATATTTATGTTGCTAACGTTATGTGCAAAATTCTGCTAAGGCTTGTATACCCTTGAGTTTAGAAGACTGAGAGGGGATCTGATTGAGACATATAAGATTATGAAAGGATTGGACACTCTGGCAGCAGGAAACATGTTTCCGCTGATGGGTGAGTGCCGAACCAGAGGACACAGCTTAAAAATACGGGGTAGACCATTTAGGGCAGAGACGAGGAGAAACTTCTTCACCCAGAGAGTGGTGGCTGTGTGGAATGCTCTGCCCCAGGATACTGATTAGGAATGATCAGCCATGATCATATTGAATGGCGGTGCAGGGATACTACCATATTCTTATGGTAGTATCCCTACTTCTGGGTCAAGTCCCACCTGCATCATAATAGTTTGATTAATTTTGATTTAGTCTTTTGTTCTTTAGCTAGTAACTGGTAATTTGTTGAGTTCTGGTTCACATGGGAATGGCTTACAAGTAAGTAATTTCATAATGACTCTGTTTAGTACTGAAGAACAGGTTTGGTCACTCTACAACTGATTTTCATTTTGCAAACACTTAATTTTAAATGTCCCATTCAATTTAACATATATAAGAAATGCCACAATCCTGACTGCAGACCAAACGATCAGTCAGGATTTCATAGAGGGGAGAAAAGCAGGCCATTGTTCTATCCACAGAGTTATTTTTTAAAAAGACAAAATAAGAAATCATTTGAAAAGCAGAGCAAAATCAGAAATTGCTGGAAAAACTCAGGTCTGGCAGCAACCATGAAGAGAAAGCAAAAATACCATTTCAAGTCCACTGACCGTTCTTCAGAAGAGAAAAAACAACTTGGAATGAGGATGTTCTCCAGTGTATCAAATCAGGATCCTCCCATACTGTAGTACAGGGTTCCAAACTATCATTGAATGGGAGACAACAACTTACGTGCACTTCCTCCCATCTCCTATGCTTTTTTGAACTCATAGGACCATGTTGGCTGAAATTAGTGTGGTTTATAGCAGTTTGATAACACACCTATGAAGGACTTTAGAATGTTTTGATGTATCAATATTATAAACACAAGTTTGTAGTTGGAAAGTTTCTCTTATTTCACCACTTTATCAAGAGCCTAACTAGTTTTAATGATGAACTTTAGTACTGTAACAAGTCTGACTATCATTAGTTGCCTTGGTATGCGATCTGAAGGACTAGGGATGTAATTTTTCACAAATTGCTTTGAGGGACGCTCACTCAAGTCATTTTAAAAACAAAATACTTCAAGCTATAGGACATAGGGACGGAAGTAGGCCAGTCAGCTAATCGAATCTGTTACACCTTGATCTCAATGAGATTAAGGCTGATCTGATCATCCTTAACTCCACTGTCCTACCTTTTCCCCATAACCCTTACTCATTAAAAATGTGCCTATCTTCTTATATAGCCTTGAATATAGTTAATCACCCAGCCTGAACAAAACTATACAGTAAAGAATTCCACAGAGTCACTCAATTCTGAAAGAAGGAATTCTTTCTTGTTTCTGTGTTAAATTTAAGACCCCTTCCTCTGAGGTTATGCCTCCTGGTCCTAAACTCTCCCATGAGGGAAATAACGTTTCTGTATCCACCCTATCAAGTCCCTTAAGAATCTTCTATGTTTCAATGAGGTTACTTCTCACTCTTCTAAACTCCTGTACATATAGGTGCAATCTACTCAATCTCTCCGCATAAAACAGTCCTCAATACCTGTTATCAGCTGAGTGAGCCTTCTCTGGACTGCCTCCTCTGCCAGTGTATCTGTCCTTAGATTGTGAACAGTTTTGGGTCCCCTATGTTCCAGTTGTGAGTCGACTAGCGATTCGTATAGTTTTAACAAACCTCCCTTCTTTGAAACACCTAAAGGCCAACATTCTATTTACCTTCCCTATTACCCACAGTACTTGGATGTTAGCTTTTTGTGATTCAAGGGCAAGGACTTTAAAGTCCCTCTCTTCCATAACTTTCTGTAATCTTTCTTCACTTAAATAATATTCATCGCCTCTATTCTTTCTGCTAAAGTTTATACACAAGAATTCTGAAAGTAGCAGAGAAAGTCAGCAGAAAGAGAACAGACAAGTTTTCTGTTTGGCCCTTTCCTTAAAGCTGAAAGATATTACAAATAAATGATGTTTAAAAAAGAAACAGAACAAATGGAAGGCGAAATAGGTACAATTGCATCAAAGAGAACAAAAAAGAATAATGTGGAAAGAACTTGAGTGGTGAACACGAGATGCCCAAGAGAAAGTTGAAACTACAATTTGAAGTTAGAGAGTCATACACCATGCAAACAGACCTTTTGGTTCCACTTGTCCAAGTTTCCCAAACTAAATTAGCGCCACTTGCGTGCACTTGGCCCACATCAATTTAAACCTTTCCTATTCACTAACCTATCCATTGTCTTTTAAAAAGCACCGTGGAGAGTTTAGATGTACTTCAACCCTTGCTGTCAAGTTTGCAGCCTAAACTTAACACTTTGAGGAGATCACCTGAGACCAAAGCTACTGTGAACACTTTAATCCATTCATGTTTGTGTATGTGATTTCATGAATGCATACTTTCTGGGCGAAAATGTTCATTCTAGCTATGTGTCATATAAGGGTGTGCATTCAAGGATGGGTGATATCCGGTGCTCCCTAACATCCAAGTTCTGCCTCAGCATATTGTTCTAGTGGATTATCAAGAATTTAGGCATCATGGAAGATCACAGGGTTCCAACCGCTGACCTCATATGATTTGGGCAGCAATGATCACAGATAAATATGACGTTGATTGGCCAGAGCCCTTTCCTGTTAATCAATTTATTTGCATTTTAGTATGGTACTCTCAACCTGACGTGGTGACCAGGTGGTGTCGTGCACCTGCGATAACTAGTGATTTTGGAAAATTACCACTGCCTGGGCTGTTGCATTAACCTAATCATGGGGAAAAGAGAAGAAGAGGTGTAACCTTTCATAAATTTTGTTGGTAAAGTCCTCGATACATTTGTGGTTTTAGGATTGGATGATTTTTCACATGAGCAGAAGAATCGACGTTTCGGGCATAAGCCTTTCATCATGAATAAGAAGAAGCCTGATACCCAAAATGTCGATTTTCCTACTCCTCAGATGCTGCCTAAACTGCTGTGCTTTTCCAGCACCACACTCTCAACTCTGATCTGCAGCATCTGCAATCCTCACTTTCTCCTAGTTGATTTCTCACAGGGCCCCAGTAGATAATTAGACAGTCCAACCACATAAAAATTAAGCGCTGATGATAGCTTAGTAGCAACCACTCCTCCAGAGTGCAAATCCTGGTGCAGCAGAGGCCACAATCCTTCAGTCAGAGCCTGCATTGTGCTTTGATCTTGAAGAAATGGCAATGAAGACAGTTGATTTTTGGCTATCCTCATCCATGTCCTGAGGGGACCTAATGCTGAGGCTTTGTGCGGGATGTACAAATTTCTGCTGTTGTTTGTGTGAAAAAGTTTCTAATTTTTCTCCTGAAGGGCCTCTCTCTAATTTTAATTACATTGGCATTATTCTCAACAATCTCGTCTGCCACTTTCTGCTACCAATATAACAGGCTTCTATCTATTTTTTTCAAAACCCCAAAAATCTCAACTGAATCACTCCATAAGTTTTCTACATTGCCAAATCTGATACAAGCTGATATAAATTAAGCATTGTTAGTAGCTGTGTTGCTGCTGGTTCTTCACTGAAGTCCAACTCCAGGCCTTGAGCAAAGAAATTCAAGGCTGACCTTGAGTGTAATACTGAGGGAGTACTGAGCTGTCGGACATTCATCTGAAGTTTCATCTGCCAATTCACATGAATGTAAAAGATCCCAGGGCACTATTTGGAGAAGAGCTTGGAAGTTATCTCCAGCCGTTTACTCAGTGGTTATCCCTTTTTCAGCATCACAAAAAGCAGATGCTCACTATGTTGTTTGAGGGTGTTTTGCTCAAATTGGTTACTGTGATTACAGCAGTGACTACACAATTTTCCTGGTTCAAAAAATATCACATAATTGCAGATACCTGGTGAATTAGTCGGACACACTTTTCTGCTATGATATGTTATGCTCGAATTAATAGTCAACATGAGTTTTTTTTTAAACTTTAGATAGGTCTATCCCACTTACCAGTACCTTTTACAACTGGGCACAAAGAATGAAGCAGATGATACAGGCTGTGTTGCAAAGATGCTTGAGAGTTTAAGACATGCTCGCACAGAACAGATCATACATAGCGAAAGACAAAAATGATGATCGCCCATACTGAAGAAACAGTGACGTATATTTGACATATAGATTGACTCCCATTCTTGGAAAGTTAATTTGAATCTTCAAATATGACTTGTATGCCAATATCTACAGCACTTAATTAGATTAGATTACTTACAGTGTGGAAACAGGCCCTCCGGCCCAACAAGTCCACACCGCCCCGCCGAAGCGTAACCCACCCATATCCCTACATCTACATCTAGATCTACCCCTTACCTAACACTACGGGCAATTTAGCATGGCCAATTCACCTGACCTGCACATCTTTGGACTGTGGGAGGAAACCGGAGCACCCAGAGGAAACCCACGCAGACACGGGGAGAACGTGCAAACTCCACACAGTCAGTCGCCTGAGGCGGGAATTGAACCCGGGTCTCCGGCGCTGCGAGGCAGCAGTGCTAACCACTGTGCCACCGTGCCGCCCGTTTTTTATAATGTTTCCACGTCTGTATTAGATTAGATTACTTAGATTAATTGTAAGGTGTTTTGTGAAATCTGTTCATGGAAAGCAATGTGCAAATGCAAGTCTTTCCTGTTTACATATGATTATACTTCATAATTTAACCTTTGTAGACCTGATATATTTTGGCATTTTTGCATCACATTCCCACTAAGGCTTACTATTCAATGTGTTTTTGAAGGTAAGGTGCACCATTCTAGCTATAATATCTCTGTATCCAAGGCATTTGGGAATGGGCAATAAATTCTGGCCCAGTCACAGACACTTTCATCCTGAATGAATACAATAACCAAAGCTTTTGTGTACTGGAGGAAAACTTCTTTCCTTTTATATTCAAACCATCTAGTTTTAAAGACTAACGTTTCCTTAGCTTTTTGGTTCCACTCTACTTTTTTTCTAAAGTGAGTTCTGAAGAAGTTATAAGGTTAACAGTTTCTCTCTCCTCAGGTACTGGCAGGCCTTCTGAGTTTCTTCAGCATTTTATTTTCATTTCATAAATCCAATATCTGCAGTACTTTGCTTTTATTCCCCTGCAAATATTCTCTTATAAGAATCATTAAATGAAAAACATCAAACACTTAATTGCCTGTTACATTTGAAAAGTTGCCCTGTAATGAGCTGTCTATAATCTGTTCATGGTGGCATTTATTTTGTTCTTTTTCCCCAGCATATTGCCACGAGGAAATGGCAATTTCACGGTCTATAATTTCTCTGCTCACGTTTTGTTGTGGATTGGGCTTAGGATTCATCATATGCCATCTAGCCATTAGTGCAATAAATAAAGAAGCACCTCAGCACAGTCATCTGATTTTCAATGACCCTCATGGCCACTTGGAGGACACTCACCACCATCAACACCATCAACACCTTCAAGGAGAGATGAACTTCAATGCTGATGTCAGTCAACATAAAGGTATCCTTCCAATTTTATGTGTTACTCCAGTGTTGTTCCATTGACATTTGAACTCTGATAAAATATGTATTGATGTGAAATGGAAAAATTCTATAATTATTGACTTCAGGATACATTATAATTCAGAGAACTTCAAGTCTTTTAAACAAATGCTATCTAAAACCCAAGATCTTTGAAATGCTTTTAATCTCACTGCAACTTTACATTAACAACTCTTGGCTTATCAGAAAGTGTTCAGGATAGTTATTGAGAAGAACTCAAACGACAGTAAATTAGAACTTCTCCACTAGCTGTAATAGAGTGTCAGATCGGGCCATAGGAATATTTATTAAGATAAATTTGTTTAAACTCAAATTGCTTTTTGATTTTGTTCCTTGAAACCCGCATCAGAACACGTGTTAATACACCCACCTTAGGTTTTCTTCCTTTCACTTATGAACAACTAAGTTTTAGAGTTCTGTTAGAAAAATGTTGTTAAACTTGAAAGGATACCAAAAAAATTTACAATGATGTTACTAGGGTTGGAGGGTTTCAGTGATGGAGAGAAGCTGAATAGACTGGTGCTATTTTCACTAGAGCTTTGGAGGCTGAGGAGTGACTTTATCGAGGTTTATAAAATCACGAGGGGCATGGATAGGTGAATAGTCAAGGTCTTTTTCCCAGACTAGGGGAATCCAAAACTAGAATTAGAATTCCTACAGTGTGAAAACAAGTCCTTCAGCCCAGCAAGTCCACACTGACTCTCCGAACAGTAATCCACCCAGACCCATTCCCCTATTATTTTACATTTCCCCCTGACTAATGCACCTAACCTACACTGCCCTGAATACTATGGGCAATTTAACATGATCAATTCACCTAAACTGCACATCTTTGGATTGTGGGAGGAAACCCACACTGACGCAGGGAGAATGTGCAAACTCCACACAGACAGTTGCTCAAGGTTGGAATTGAACCCGGGTCCCTGGTGCTGCGAGGCAGCACTTATTGGGTTTAGGTTTAAGGTGAGAGGGGTAAGATTTAAAAGGTATTGAAGGGACAGATTTTCCGTGGAGAGTGAGGTGCATGTACGGAATGAGCTGCCAGAGGAAGTGGTGGACGGTGTACAATAGCTACATTTAAAAGGCATTTGGATGGAACAGGAAAGATTTAGAGGGATTTGGGCCAAATGCTGGCAAGTGGGACTAGATTAATTTAGGAAATATGATTGACCTGGTTAAGTTGGACTGAAGGGTCTGTTTCCATGCTGTGTGACTCTATGTATGCTGAAACTGCTATTAGGATGATTTTTGAAGGGGATCAACTTTGATCGTATCTCTTTCTTGACAAATGCATGTATCTGCTACCATTTTTTGTTGACAACGTTTTTGGTAACACAAAATAACATAAATGATCCTTAAAAAGAATCCTTAATTTCTTTCTAATCCTTTTATCAATTACTTTAAATATCTAACGGGATTGCTGACAGTAAGCATAACAGGCTGTTCCATCCAGTCAGTTAGGACCTAAACAACAGCATACCGTACTGTCTTTCCTTGCAGCTAAAAATATCCAGCCCTTCAACACCCTTGTAAATTTCCATTGTACTTTCTCCAGTGTGTTTGCATGCTCCATGCACTGCAGTGATAAGCAGCGCACACGCTATCTGTGGTCAACTCATATTGTATGCAGTTCTAGCCTAAGTTTCTTGTTCCTATTCTGTGCCTCAGCTAATAAAAGAACGTAGCCCATGTGTTTTTTAATCACCTCATCGACATGCCTGTCTACCTGGAGTGATACGCAGGACACGCAATTCATTGTCTCTGTTCCTTTACACATTTTTATCATTTAGTTTTGGATTCTCTTGCTTGGTTTGACTGCTACAAGTATGTCTCTTTTGCTTGTTCACACAAAAAGACTGAAGAGAAAAAGTAAATTTGTGACTTAGACTTGGTTAATAAATGAGGTTTAGTGATTCTTTTCTGATTATACGAATGAATCAATGCCATCAGCTGATAGATGCTTATGTGATAGCTCAATTGAGTAAAATTGATTTCTACCTGAAAATAAATTATCTTCAAAGCGATTGTATGAATATAACTGCCTGTTCCAAAACACTCATGTGATGTAATGCTTTATTCGGTAACTGAAACTGCTGAGCTTAGTTTATCAAAAGCATTGAGATATTATTGCAGGTACAGTTTACATTCAATTGTTGGTTACATCGGGAAGACAGGACACCAACTTGCTGAACGTTTCAGGGAATATCTCTAGGACGTACACACTAAACAACCTCACCGCCTTGTGGTCGACCACTTCAACTCATCCTGCCACTCCCCTAGGGAATTGCAAGTTCTGGGCCTGCTCCACCGCCAAATCAAAGCTACCTGCCAACTAGAGAAAGAACACCTTATCTTCCACGTTTTGGGATCCTTCAACCACACAGTATCAACATTAACTTTAGTAGCTTCCAAATCGCCCCTTTTCCCCACCTCATCCCAGATCCAGCCCTACAAATTGGCACTGCCCTCTTGACCTGTCGTACCTGTCCACCGTCCTTCCCTCCTCTCCACCGACCTATCGCAGTTACCCCCCCCCACCTACATCCATCTATCACCTGACCACCAACCCCATCCAACTTCCCTATTTATCTCACATTCCCCTTCCCCCTCCACAATCCTGAAACGTCGATTTTTCTGCTCCTTGGATGCTGCCTGACCTGCTGTGCTTTTCTAGCCCTACCCTTTTCAACTCTGAATCATTGCAAGTGTATTAGTCTACTTGTTGATACTGAATAATCAGAAACCTTTTATTTCAAAATTTGTCTTCTTTCCCAATTGGAAAACTTTGGTAATTTGTCAGCATGAGCAAAGTAACTGCCAGGTATGATTGGAACCCCTGCATGTACTTTGGTTACATTTATTTTCAATGTTCTAGATAGTTTACCTGAAACAATATGGATGCAGAATATTCTGAATGTTTGTAGCTGATATTTTAAATGGATAATGTTTTGTTAATGATTTTAAATAGTGTATGTACTTTGTATAATCCAGATGAAAACAGAAGTGTTGCAGATGAGTTATATAAAAGAGTGCGAATCCTGTGCTGGGTGATGACTGGGCCCCAAAACCTTGCCACGAAGGCCAAACATATCAAAGCCACATGGAGCAAAAAATGTAATGTTGTGCTTTTCATGAGCTCAGAAGAAGATAAAGATTTCCCTACAGTGGGACTGGGCGTTAAAGAAGGCAGGGACCAATTATTTTGGAAAACGATTAAAGCTTTTCAGTATGTTCATGAACATCACTTGAATGAAGCTGATTGGTTTATGAAAGCAGATGATGACACTTATGTGGTTGTTGACAATTTGCGCTGGCTGCTATCAAAGTACTCTCCTGACCAACCTATATTCTTCGGAAGAAAATTCAAGCCATATGTTAAGCAAGGATACATGAGTGGTGGAGCTGGATATGTATTGAGCACTGAAGCACTGAAAAGATTTGTTGATGCCTTTAAGACAGGAAAATGCACTCATTTTACGTCTACTGAAGATTTAGCCATGGGGAGATGTATGGAAACTGTTAACGTAGAAGCTGGTGATTCCAGGGACACAATTAAAAGAGAAACATTTCATCCTTTTCCACCAGAACATCATTTGTCAAAAAGCTACCTTCCCAAAACCTTCTGGTACTGGAACTATTGTTTTTACCCTGCTAAAGAGGTAAGCCATCAAACATATATGATTCTTTATCTTTTTTAAATACAGTAATTCAAAACAGGCTGTATAATTCACTGAGAGAAAGATGAACAGATGTAATGTTCACTATATTCTAAGTTACACTACTTGAAGAGGCAATGATCATTATTGAGGCAATAATGCAGTGACCCAAAACACAGTAGAATTTGTTTTCACTGTAGAAGTGAAAAAAAAACACTAAGCCAATTCTTAATCTGGAAATTGTGTTTATAGATCTGAATTTTTTTGGTTACAAATATTGAGAAGTCAATAGCTTGTAAGGTCCCTTGGATTGAGTGTAAATCTGAAAAGTGAACTTTTTGTTTTCTTCAACGCTCTTTCAAAAATGAGGTCCTTTGAGCTCCCCAATGTACCTAATGTGTTTAATGTGTTTGCAAGTTATCTGTGATAAGTTTTTTTTTAATCACTGCAATTCATCGCTATCAATTGTGACCATTTTAACAAATCGTACGGAATTCAACATTTATGAACTTATTGAGCAGGGAAAGGAACACTTAATTTGTGTGATATTGTATGTGAGGAACTTGTGCTGTTTTAATACATTAAGTAAGGTTTAGGGACATGAAATATCATGACAAAGCAGTGCAAGGACTTGGAATAGTGGCTGGATTGTTGAAGAGGAGGGAATAATTGGGATGGGGTAGGGAGGAAGGCAGCAGCGAGACTGAGATTGTTGAAGTGGAGAGTACTTCCAGTGTAACATACTAGTCTCTGGAACAAGTTGTCCTGAGTGATTTGCCCACTGATAATGTGCATCAGCTTTTGACCTACACACTGAGAAACTATGATTAACCGGTCCTGACTCTGCCTGAAGCATCTTGCCAATCTCATTCATTGAAGACATTAATAACCTAGTCCTTGTTGGTTTATTTGGAAAGAGAGAAAAACGTTGGTTCATAAAGAACATTTTACAGCTTCTGGATTTCAAGAGTGTTGTAAATACTTCTGAAGGAATTTTGTGTGGAAAAGTGGAGTTGTAGCCAAAATTGAAAAACTGTGATCTCATCAAACAGCATATCTTTGTTCAAAGTGAAGTCAGTGTTGTATATAGGGAAACATGACAGCCAATGTATGCATGACAAATTCCCATTGGCAACAATGCAAAATTTTAATATCATTTTAGTTGAGAAATAAACATTGACCCATAAGCACTGGAAAGAAATCTCTCTGATCTTTGAAGTGGGTTCTGTGGGGTTATTTACATCCACCTGTACTGATGCCACAATGTGCGGGCAGGCAAATGAGAGTACATAGCCCTTTGTGAGTATTATTTTGGAGGGTGTTCTTTACCCATCAGAAATACTCCCCATAAAGTATCCACCTTCCTCCCTACTTGCACTGCTTATAAAACCCACTTCTATACTCCTCTGCCTGTCTCTTAAATGGCAAACCCTGCTGACTCAAAGTCCCCGTACTTACCTCACTCTAAAAGCCATCAAGCCTCCTTTGTGTATTTTCCTGTGGTTTTAACAGCATCCAATATGGAGCCACAGGCATGGAAATTCCAATCTCTTAACAGTTGAGTCTGCTTTAGCTGTGAGACGGGTGTGTTGGCATGTGGTAACTCGCCACTGATTGTTCTTCCAACCTTTAGGGGCCAGCCATAAATTACTGCCCAACCTCTGTCTCACCTGCCAAACCATTTCAGAATCTTGTGTGTTTCAATGAGATCATGTCTTATTTTTCTAAACTTCTAAGTCTAGGCACAGTTTACTTAGCCTCTTGTCATAGGACCATGCTGTTATTTCAGGAATTGATATAATGAACCTTTGCTGTGCTACCTTCAATGCAACTATATTCTTCCTAAAATGTGGCGAACAAAACTGCACACAGGACCCTGTATAATTGTCGCAAGATATTGCATTCTTGACCTCCAATCCCCTTCAGTAAAGACCAACATGACACTTATTTGATTCACTCATAGGACATGGGCACTGCTGGCTACCAGCATTTATTGCCCGTCTCTAGTTGCCCTTGAGAAGGTGGTGATGAGTTACCTTCTTGAACTGTTGCAGTCCATGCACTTAGGTACACTACAGTGCCCTTGGAGGTGGAATTCCAAGATTTTGACCCAGCGACAGTTAGGGAACATTAATATGTTTTCAAGAAGCATGGTGAGCGACTTGGAGGGGAGTTTACAGGTGGTTGTGTTCCTATGTATCTGCTGCCTTTGTGCTTCTAGATGGAACTGGTCGTGGATTTAGAAGGTGCGGTCAAGTGTATCTTATAGATAGCATACACTGCTGCTACTGAGCATTGGTGGAGGGGTTGTGTTTTATATCCTTATGACCCCTTCACCTTTCTCCCTCTTAAGAGGTTTGAAGAAATTGATCTTCTGATTTGGTTTCTGATTCCCTTCAGCATCATGTTCATTTTTAGTCTGCACTTCCTGGTTTGAAGTGTGAACATATTCTGCATACTGAACTTTTTTTTAAAAAGTGTTGCACTTAACCTCCACTGAGGTATTAAACAACTTTTACCACTTCCTCGTCCAATGTTAATCAGTTTAATTCAGTTGTTCCTTAACTTTAAAGCTTGTTTTTAAATTTAACACAAATCACAAGTCGATCTACTTCTCTATCTCCAACTGCTACTTTGAGATGCAGTAATCTGCAAAAGAATTCTCTTGTGTCCAACATAATTTCACCGCAGCTAGTGCTAAGTGTGTGGAGAATTCTGTAGGAGTAATGTGGAGAAACAACATTTCCTCTGGCACCTGAGAAGTTCAGTGGGATGGACCTCTACAAATGCCACTATGCCATGTGGAAATTAGGTTACTTGTTATATTTAGAAATCTTCACAGATGTAGTGCAGATCTCATTTCAATAGAAATGAAAGTGCAGTGTTAATTGTTCCACAACCTCGTGGTGTTTGGTTGAACTTTGAACAGAAGATTTCCTTGATTTAATTGTGATATCATTTTTTCAATATTTATATATGGTTATTTCTTCAACCTTATTGAAATGAATGATCCTGGAAAGGGTTATTTGCAAGCATTAACTCAATCTCTGTCAGGTCTGAAATTGTTTTAAACTACATGTAATGCTTTCTTTTTAATCCATGAAGAACAAACCTGAGTCAGGATCACATTACTCCCCAATCATGTTTTGATATTCATGATTGTTTAAATGTCACCTTCTTATGACAGTGTGTCATAGTTGAATGTAAAGATACAGTGACCAGATTTTACAGATATAATAGTGACGGTTATACAGTATCGTAGTCTGTGGCTTATATTACAAATCGGTAAATATCTAAGGTTATGTTCACCAGAAATTATGAATGAGGCATTGAGAATAGTGGAGTTGCAGTCTATTTTTGTTTGTTATTGGAAAATTAAAATTTGCTGTTCCTATGGTAACAAAAGCTCTCAAATGAAGATATATCCTTCTGTACAGGGCATGTCTCTATCTTTAATTGTTAAACAGTTTAAAAATTTCAGCATTATGCTAGGGAACATATTCAAGATTGCTATTCACAATCTTAGAGCAGGTGCCATCAATGTAATTGCTTTGAAACAGATTGAGTCAAACTCGAATAGTGGCTTCTAAATTTGCTGCAATAAAAATCAAATGTTCAAATTAAAATTATCAAACATAATTTGAATTGCCACTTTTGGGTGGTGATGATATATTCCAGTCCCTACAGTCCATGCCAGTTGCAGAAAGCCTCAAGTGTTGCAGTGAAAACTTTGTGCTCCATTTCCTGGCACATAAGCAGCTGCAGAGAGTGAACGTATAGGCAAGGTGGTTAAAAAGATGTTTGGCATGCTTGCCTACATTGCTCAGTCCTTTTGAGTATTGGAGTTGGGAAGTTATGTTGAGGTAATAGATGACATTGTGATATGAAGTTGGTTAGAATAATTGTAGCTTGGGAAACTGGAAGTTAGAATTCTTAAAATATTTAAATGGGGAAAGTTTGGTGTGGTCGCTTTAAAGGATGGTATATTTTCTGTGCTTAAAGTTAAAATGGATGTCTGGCAGCATGCTTGAGTTGGTTGCTACATAGGGAGTCCAAACTGAAACATTTGTTTGGAAAGTACAGTTTGCATACCAAACTGCATTTTTATCAAGACAACAGATTTTTAATTTAACCAATCAATTTAAACCAGGCCCTTAGATACTAAACACCTATCAAATTTAAATGTGATGGTTTTGACAATATTGGACCAATCCAATTGTAAAAATATTGATAAATCATCGAAGGTATAAAGAAGAGGGTAGTTGAAAAATTGGCAGAACCAACTGCCATAAGCTATGAGAATACAGCTCTCAGACTAAACACCATCTATTTACCAGTGCATACCATCTAAGTTCCTGACAGATGAATCTACAGATAAAGCATTCCTGATAGAAGAATCAGCGGAGAAGACACAAAGTTCTGCAAGCTATAACTTGGCTGTAATTTCGAGAGACTAAATTCACTTTTTTGTTATCTAAGTGGGACTTATATTTATTGGAACAGGATACTATTGAAATCTTGCATAATTTGGGAATTGTTAGTAGTTAGAGGGGAATTGTTTGGTCCATTAAAAGTTTAGTTAGTTTGTTCACTGTTAGTTAGGTGGTTACTTGTGGATTGTAAGTAAATATCAGAGACTTCTTTTACTTAACCACTAGAAATTGCTGAAACAACAGATTACACCCCTTCCCATACTTCTTTTAATAGATTATAGAGTGAGGTGCTCCTTTTTGGATATTTTGATTTTAATTCACAGAAGGGTGTCAACCTCAGCTCTATAACAATTGGTAAGGCATCTTCTTGACTAGTTATAGAAAGGATACTATTAAGCTGGAATGGGTTTGGTAGAGATTTACAAGGATGTTGCCAGTAATGGAAGGTTTGAGTTATTAAGAAAGTCTGGGACTTTTTTCACTGGAGCGTAGGAGGTTGAGAGTTGAGCTTACAGAAGTTTATAAAATTATGAGGAGCATAAATAGAGTTAATGGTAATTATCTTTTCTCTATAATAGGCGATTTCAAAACTAGGGAGCACATTTTTAAGGTGAGAGGTGAGAGATTTACAAAAGACATGAGGGACATTTTTTTTACACAGAGGGTGGTTAGCGTGTGGAATGAACTTCCAGAGGAAGTGGTGGATGTGACTACAGTTGCAAAGTTTAAAAGACATTTGGATAAGTACATGAATAGGAAAGGTTTCGAGGAATTTGGGCTGGGGGCAGGCAGGTGGGACTCGCTTAGTTTGCGATTATGTTCAGCATGGGTTGTTTGGGCCAAAGGGTCTGTTTCACTGCTATATGACTCTTTGCTTCTTTTTACGGCAGTCAGGTCAAACCCCACCACCTAATCACCATTGCCTGAGTCTATTTATGGCCACTGTGGGTAGATCCAGGAACAGGCTCATAAGAACATCTTCTAATCTGCTTGTCCACACCTCCCCATCCCCATGCATCCTTAGCAAGGGGTTTAAATTTTCAACAAAATGAGTAGCAGTCCCTTTAAGAGGTGAAATTCATGTTGAAATCTATTACAACTAGTGTGCGCATATAACACAAACTCCTCAAGATTCGAAAAGTACTGGTGACTTGTGAGGCTAAGCTCAGTGTTAAGGTGATCAGCAGGCAGAATGGTCAAAATCATTGATTGCTGGATGTTTAATAGGAAGGTGGTAGAGTTTATACTTTAGATCAAATGAGAAAGTCTTCAACATGAATCTATTGAGTGAACTTTGTTTAAAAAAATTAGCATTGGATTTACACATTTGAGTTTTTTTCAGTGTTAATGTGGCTTGTTTTATTTTCAGGGACCTGAATGTTGTTCTGATCTGGCAGTGTCATTTCACTACATTGATTCCAAGACCATGTACTATTTGGAATACATGACTTACCATCTACGACCATATGGCTACAAATTTAGGTATAATCCAGATTCTCTACCAAAGAAGTTGGAGTAGAGAAAATGAATTTCTGTAACAATACTGTTAGACACTGCAATGAAGAAATTGTAAAAGTGCAAATATTTCAAATGAATGAAGATTTTGGTTATCAAATATACTTTGAAACCCCTCTCAATGTCAGTCTGACAAAACAACAGAACTTTATGTAAGTTTATAATTCACTTGAATGAAAGTTAATAGTTGATGACATCAATCGGATAATTTTATTTTGAGTGTATTTTCTCTTAATGCTGGCTTCAACTAACGAGCAAAAAGATTTATAACATTACAAATAAAACCATTTATAGCTCTCCCATAGATCAGTGGAAAACATAGTACCTTGCATCTTGGTTTAGTTACAGAGATGAAAGATAACTGATTTAATTTCCAGTCTTAGTTGGGGAAGTTGGCTTCAATTTTGCTAGGCTAGGATAGAGAAAAATCATTTGGGTTTCTGTTTCTTTCTATTTCACATTTTCTGCTGAAAAAAAGACACTAGTTGTAAATAAAAAGAAGTAGTGACATTCATTGATAAGGAACTCCTCTATCACAGGAACTGCTATATCACCTGAATGACCATTTTGGGAAATTACTGGAGAATTGGTATCATTTTGGAACTGTAAGATTTACGGCAGAAGGAATAATATAGGGTAGAATGTTAGATGAAACCACAAAAAAAATGAACATTGCATACGGTGTCCAGTTGCTGTTTAATGATTATGCTTGTTGATAGTTTTTTTTAAAAATTTGGAATTAAACCTGGGATAAATTTAAACTTCAGTGGAAATAAATGTGAAATTGAGCTGCCAATTTGCCATCACTAATTTTACACTGGATGCACAAAGTCAAAATTATCCTGAAGTTAGTCTTATTTTTGAGCCTTTGTACCTGTGATGGCTGTTTGGCAGGGTTATTCAATTGTAATTTTTTTCCCTACTCTCTTTTCCTTATTATCTTGCATTATCTTGTTTTATGTTCTTAGATGTCAAACCTGTAGCAGATGTTGTATTCAATTTAAAAATTGTGTTGTGAAATTTAAATCTCTAGCTTAAGTATCTTGAGAACCATCCATGCTTGACCTTATAGTGTTGAAAGATGCTATTTTGCCTGTCAACACAATTTTTTATGACGTGAACTACCTTGTGTAATCTCAAATTTCTTTCACATTCCATGCCCTTCTAGCATTCCGACATGTTCCTATATTTGACACCTTCTAACTTTAAATGGTTTGATGGACTGTTCTTCTACTTGGATTTATGACACACAATTCAACTTTTTAACCTTGCTCTTAAACTTGCCTTTAATATCACACATTGGAAAATTATTTTTTAAAGCAATTAGACATGTATATGTGTAATCTGAAAATCCACAATTATTGCTAAATTAAAATTTGCAGATTTTCTACTTTAAAATTGTATCACTTATTGAGTAATTTGATTTGGACTCAAAAAAACTTAATTTAGGAGCATGTGATGAGAAGAATTAAATTGTCATACCAGTGGATGAATGATTCATTGAATAGAAATTATCTGGCTGATGTTCTTTTGCCTAAAAATGCCAAGCAATTATAGGTAACAGATAGGTATGCTTTTAACACCAATGTCAAAGACATTTAAATCACTATATAAACTGATTGGAGCTGGAAATTTAACATTTGGTTCTGATATTTTTCAATTCCCACTGAGTAAAGGAGTGTGTTTTACATAAATGCACTGCCCATATATTTAGATTCAGGAAAGATGTTTGACTTTTCTATAACTGGTTACTCTACATGAGGATGACTTGTTAATTTTAAATTATATTGCATTTGATTTTGCTAGAAATGGCAAATATGATATGAACTGTTTTGGTGTCACAATGTGTTTGTTGTGCACCATACATATTTAAACAGATACAAAAATATTCTTTATGTTGCTTGCTTATTTAATGTGTTGTAAGTACACATTGGCAGCTGTCAGTGACAATACAGGATTTAGATAATAGTTTCATAATTAAGATTTCCTTCATGTAGCAGCCTGATGCCTCTGAAATGAATTAGAAAATAATTTACCCGGAGGACCATTCCGGAAGAGTCCTCACCCAACACATCCCTTGCTGCCCCACTCCAAATGAACTGGAAAGCTAGGCAGCAAGAGATATGACTGACAGGACAGCAAAGTGGCACCCACTAGGACAGTCAAGTGAATGAGCTGAAAATGTGTTGCTGGAAAAGCGCAGCAGGTCAGGCAGCATCCAAGGAACAGGAGAATCAACGTTTCAGGCATCAGCCCTTCTTCAGGAATCCAGTCAAGTGAATGGTCAGCTATGAGGGGTGTGGCCAGGAGGATGGTCAGTGGTGAGGAGGTCAAGCAATACGACGATGCAGCAGGATGGTTTCATTTCTTTCTGTTTCACAATTCGTGTGCTATTTCTCGTTTTGGTCCACTGTGGTGGCGATGCATACTGATAATATCAAGAGCACTGGCTTCCTGTTCAAATGCATTGGCAGGAGATGTACTGTTTATTAGTTGGTCCCTGTTGTATCAATTGGCATTTTCCATGTATTACTCTCCACTTGGACAAGATTATGCTACAAAGTCAAAAAGGAAATCTAAGGGGTCTTGTACCACAATGATTATGTCCCTATCCCTGGACTGGCAAGCCTGGGTTTAATTCTTACCTGTTCCAGAAATGTGTAGTAATGTCTCTGAATAGATTGATTGGAAAAATAGATCAAATTAAAACAAGAAGTAATCTAAAGTACAAATTAAAAATGAGTACTAGACAAATCTACATTGGTCTACATTGACTTAATATAAAAAGCTTTATGTTTAATTCTGTTAACAAAGTATTTTAAAGCTGGTGCAAGACAATTTGGAGTTCCATTTAGTTAACCTTGAAATTTGGTCCACTTTCAAATATCAATTCTTATTTAGCTACACTTTTTTAACAACTTGTTGCAATGGTCTGTTATAGTCATCTGATTACTTGTAATTAATAAATTATCCTGTGCCATATTCAAACCGCTAATGCCCTACTTGATTATCTAAGTTTTTGAAATTATGCTGTTAAATACTAGCTATAATGGTGATTCTGTTAATCTGAAATTTCTCAACTCATTACAGGAGACATTAAGTCACTGATTCCTTTTATTTAGAGAGCAGAAGAATGAAACTAAGTGTTGATTCATTACCCACAATAAAATCATAACAGGGAGTTCTTGCATTTCAACGACTGCAGTGGTTCAAGAAGGCAGCTCACTACCACCTTTTTGAGGGTAGTTCGGGGTAGTCAATAAATGCTGGGTTAGCCATCAATGTTCAAATTCCATGAAAGAATAAAAATAATTGAGGATCTCCTTTTTTAACCTTATATAGTCAGAAGCCAGTTTGAGTTTTTTCAATTAAAACTTTGCATACTTAAATTTAAAGTTCCCAAAGAAGAATAATTCAGTGGTTGAAGATACAATTATTGGAAATGTATAGTACAACAGTAAGCACTTGAAAAACATAAGCAAGTTAATGTTTGCATGTGATGTCTGCCTGTTTTCTTAAAAAAAAATTAGTTATTTAATACTTTGACTTGTTGCTTTAAAACTAAATGGGCAAAAAATAGTGCAATCAGTTGGATCGATATATATTCCAAACATTAATGAAGTTGTCTTTATGAATAGTACTAGTGGTTTAAAAATAATTTTCAGCATTTTCAAAGCAAGTTACTTGGAATGTTTAACTTTGTAGAAAGTTAATTTATATGTACACTGTTTTGTGTGGTCGAATACCATGTGGGCGGCACGGTGGCACAGTAGTTAGCACTGCTGCCTCACAGCGCCAAAGACCCGGGTTCAATTCCCGCTTCAGGCGACCTGACTGTGTGGAGTTTGCACGTTCTCCCCGTGTCTGCGTGGGTTTCCTCAGGGTGCTCTGGTTTCCTCCCACAGTCCAAAGATGTGCAGGTAAGGTGAATTGGCCATGCTAAATTGCCCGTAGTGTTAGGTAAGGGGTAAATGTAGAGGGATGGGTGGGTTGCGCTTCGGCGGGTCGGTGTGGACTTGTTGGGCCAAAGGGCCTGTTTCCACACTGTAATGTAATCTAAACCATGTTATAACTCTTCTTTGTACAACAATTTTTATTTAAAATATTGCCTGTCAGTTCATATCATGGACATCTTTTACTAAAATGGACCAGTTTGATTTACTATTCGATAGAATATGTTCATGGGGAAAAAGATGATAGCTGCATCTGTTTAGTTAGAGAGATTGCATGCATGCTTTAGTGTTATCTTTTATAACGAGTATGTTTTGATTCTTTGATCAAAGCATTATTATTCATTTAAGAGTTTTTGCGGGCCTTAAAATTTAGTTTAAAATGTATACATGTATTGTGAAATGTCAATATGATTCCAATAATGATGTAATGAATTATATCTATCAAGATCAGCCTTTTCTTTCATTGATTTGATTGAGCTTTTTGTTTCAATGGCAGAGATGACCACTGATGCCTCTTTATTTCAGAACCTCTCCCAATGTAGTGTTGTATTCCATTATTGCTATGTTTGGTCATGTGTAGCATGGGTCTCGTTTAGTAGTTTTAGCCAGTGCTTAGATATTTATTTCATGTTCATATTTTCACCATTGATGGAATGTATTGGTCAGCTGCTAACTCACTACTAAAGCCAAGTGCTGCAATTGGGAATATTTGGATTGCTGTGGATTTATGTTCTAAGTCACCACCAAAGTCCTTCAGTCACTGTTAGCAGCCATCCAAGTTTCAAGGATGCCTTCAGTGACCTAGGACATGTAATGTAAACTTGAATTGTGCACTGCAAATGCAGATGTCTTTGCTTTGACAGCTACTATTCTGTTGGAATGAATGATATTGTGGAGCAGTGCTCTTGATGAGGTATTCTTTTACTGGGCTTTACATAGTTATGTTTGTGGAAAATTACTATATAAATGAAGAAACACTCATAAATGGGTTTGTTGTGGATGACCTAACTCTGTTTACTGAATTATGTAACTCCAACTTCCAACAAGTTCAGAATATGTCACATGAAAGGACATGCCTTTAACTTGTATTAGAACTAAAAGCAAAATTGTGATCTCAATGCGTAAAATGCAGTCCATCCGAACCGAGT
Organism: Chiloscyllium punctatum; assembly: GCF_047496795.1. NCBI lineage: Eukaryota > Metazoa > Chordata > Chondrichthyes > Orectolobiformes > Hemiscylliidae > Chiloscyllium > Chiloscyllium punctatum. The sequence continues at coordinate 43,780,439 of NC_092746.1, read as the reverse complement.
TGTTTTTGGTAATTTTAGGTCTTTTGAGACATAGCATTGTTTAATTTATAAGCCTTTCAGGTTTATTTTTACATGCCTCTAAAGATTAAAAAACTGCATTGCTTATGTCAGTCTGTTGTAAGTTGCTGATGTAATTGGATAGTTCCTTGAATTTTGCATTTAATTGTTTCATTTTAGTGGTTAAACACTTGTTATAATGAACCTTTTCTGTATATAACTATAAATGTTTTGATTTGAATAAAATGAAGTTTTGGTTCATGAATATCATTTTAGCTTTCAACAAATAATTGAAGTACTTGAGAATAATGATGTTGATAGAGGCTTTTTTGCACATGCAGTGAATGACGTAGTTTTCATTTAAAATCATCCATGTTACATTTAGGTCCTATTCTATTGCATATATTTCAGATCTCTATGTAATACACTGTAGTCCTCCCCAAGACAAGAAGAAGGGTTACTTCCCAAGAGGGAATATTACAAGAGACACAAATTAATTGAGGTCTTCAAGGTACAACTTCCTGGATGACAAAGGAAACAGGTGTAAAATAAGATTGAAAAAAATAATTTTTCATAACTCTTGTGTTCTTGGTTTCTATTGGATGCTGGACCCAAGGTTTAAGGGGAAAACTGGAAAGGAAATCAGAAGGGCAAAGTTTGAGTAAAAAAGTATCAAAACAAAACATCAAAACAAAACTTCTAATAAGTAAAATGATTAAAGAAATAGTGGGACCAATTAGAATCTTGGAATTGGACCAAATGGAATCTTGGGAAGGTAGAGGGCACAGTAGAGGAGGAGACAGTAAAGGTATTGAATAAGGTAAATATAGATTATTAAGGGGATACCGAACAGCATTACTTCTGAAGTTGCTGGCTTCACAGATGGCAATCTTTAATCAATTTACTTCACTTCAGATAATATCAAGAAAAAGCAAATACCATGATAAAATCCCTGCTGTAGTGCTAAAGAGTTGAGTTCCAGAAGTAAGTGTAATTCTAGATAAACTGTTGCAGTACAGATACTACGATGGCAACAAATAGCAATATGCAATGTTGATCAGTCATGTTCTGTCCATAGAAAGCAGGGCAAATCTAATCTTACCAAATAGCTCTCCCATCAGTTTACTCAAAATTATCAGCAAGTGATGAAAGATATCGTTGACAAGTCCAAATCTCAATGCAGCCTTGGTCCAAACATTGATAAAACATCTGAATGCCAGAGATGAGATAAAAATCACTTGATGTGACATCAAGGCAGCATTTAACAGAGTGTGATAGCAAGAACGCATAGTAAAACTAAAGATAATGAGAATCCAGCGGAAATCTCTCTGCTGGTTAGAGTTACACCTCGCATAAAGGAAGATGGTTGAAATTTTGTGGCCATGAGATCATAAGGGATAGGAGCAGGAGTAGGCTGTTCAGCCCTTAATTGTGCTCTGCCAGTCAATAGGATCAGGCTTACCTGGCATTCCTTACGTTTACATTCCTGCATTTTTCCCCACACTCCTTGGTTTCTGTATAGTCTATCAATCTCAGCCTCCACAGCTCTTTGTGTAAAGAAGTTCCAAAGATTCTGAATCCACTGAAAGAGGAAATTCCTCTTTGTCTCAGTCTTAAATTGGTGCCCCTTATTTCTGAGATGATGTGCTCTGGTTCTGGACTGCCCAGAGTTGAAAAATGTGGTGCTGGAAAAGCACAGCAGGTTAGGCAGCATCCGAGGAGCAAGAGAATCGATGTTTCGGACATAAGCCCTTCATCAAGAATGGTTGGGGGGTGGGGGGTGGGGGGGGGGAGGTGTGGGGGGGTTGTGGAGAGAGCTAAGGGACAAATGGGGAGGGTGAGGTAGCTGGGAAGGCAGAAGAAGGTAAATGCAGGTGGGGGCTGATGGCGATAGGTCTGCAGTCCTCATTTTCTCCTAAACATCCCAACCATGTCCAGCAGCTGCATCAATGATCCTTCCTTCTTCATAAGTTTAGAAGTGGGTGTGATCTTATGGATAATTGTTGTCCTATGTCTGACAGAGTTGAAGCCTAATATGCATGATGGGAAATTATGCTAACTTAATTTACAGATCAGACTAGCTTGCTGTGTAAGAAGTAAAGCCAGACTACTGACTAAGCAAATGGCTGATGCTAAAGGTTATTCACCCTCTGTGGTTGCAAAACGGAATAAAATAATTCTTATAAAGAGGAAACATGGACACACATGTCTGCTGTTTGAGTCTTGGTCAAATTAGCTCAGAATTATGAGGGTATTCTACAAGGGGCAGGGTGTTGAAGAATGTGGAAAACTGGGATAAACACATGTAAAAGAAGACGTTAACAGCAACAATTCGAGACTGACTGTCGTAAAGAGACCCTGAGGCCAGAGCTTAGAAGACTACAACTTGTCAAAGTGAACAAGGCCAGTTCATCATGGATAGTATCTAGACTCTAGTGAAGCAGATAATATTTATTGTTTGTTTTTTCAGAACTAAAAACTTGCTAATAAAGAGGAAGTTGAATTAGTTTCTAAATTGGCTGTCTGTCCTTTATTTGTCACAACATTCAAGATCGAAGTGGAATAACAGGTCAGCATGGGAAGTTTGATGATTGTTCTACGTACTACTCATGGTGGAGCAGAGGTGAATCGCCTACTTCTGCTCTAACATTTTATCAGGTAAAGAACCATGCCTGCATGCAGCAAAACAGGGGCAATTTTCAGGCTTTGCTGACAAGTGGAAGTAACATTCATGCCTCAGAAATGCCAGACAACGTCAAGGTCCGACAAGAGAAAATCTAACCTGCTCCCCTTAAAAGTCAATGGCGTTAATATTTCTGGATTCCTTACAGTTTACAGTCTGAGGGTTGCAAATTGATCCAAAACAGAACCGGACCAACTATATGAATATGGTGAAACTTTGAATTCTATGATGAGTAACTCAAACCCTGACTCCTCCCAGAGTCTGTCCAGCATTGAGAAGGCACATCTGGAAATTAATGAAATGTGCTCCACTTCTCTGGGTGAGTGCAGAATCCAGAAGCTACCCATCACCTGTGACAAAGCACCCATTTGGTTGCCATCTCATCCACAACCTTAACATTCACTATCTCTACCGTTGCCATACAGTGGCAGCCCCCAAGAATGCAGAAACAATGCAGCCCTAAATAATAGTTATGTTTTACCCTGGATATTGCAATTGCACATGCAACTGTGATTTTTCCAAATGTGTAATATTTATTAAAATACAATGTCTGAAATACTGGTTATTTAGCATTTATTTGGGCTAGGGTCCATTTCAGCTGTCAGCGTTTGATGAAACTTCTGCCACATCTTTGTAGTAATTCACCAGATTAGTGTAGCAGAACCCTGTAAAATCGCATAAGTTTGCAGTGAAAGATTTTAAATTGAGGGAAAAGTCACAAATAACACTTTTTAATAGGTTTAACCAGTGATGGCTATGGCCCATGAACAAACTTAAAAATCATGTGAACAAATCACGATAATGATGGAAATGACAAAGTATGGATTTTTTTCAGAATTAGTGAAAGCAGGTAATGTTAGAGGGATGAAATTAGTCTTTGTGGTGACTACAAATTGAAGTTTGAAATTTGGCTAAAAGTCAAATAGAATTTTGAGAACGTGCGATATCAGATTCGACCAATATGAGCTACAGAGGACAGTGATGGAGTAATGGAATAAAGTGTCAAAGTTTTTTATTGGTCTTGAATAGAGTGTAGCTTATTGATGGCTTCTATTTAAGTAGAGCATTAGTGGAAATAAAGAATTTTGGGAGTAATATCTCTATGCTCTACTTTCTTTTTAACATTTATTGAAACCTATCAATAACCACCTTACTGATATTAACTAACCTGTATTTACAGAGAATAGATGGTGCCAGCAGGTATCATTTGGGATATTTAACAGAAATGTTATTATCCCAATTGATGTTATTACTGGGCAAGTCAGATCCCAGCTGGAAATCTGGCTTAATAGATCCTTTTATTTTGGTTTTAACAAGGTAATCGTCCACTGAAACACAAGCACACAATGCTGCGTTATTGGTTTTAAACATAAAGCCAAAGAAAGGAAGATAAAGTGGAATAACAAGCTATTTACATATCACACAACTTTAAAGATTTTCAAGTATATGGCAAAATACAGTCCCATTAATTATAACAGCCTGTCTTTACAGTTCTCACACCAGAAACAAAATTATCTTCCTTATCACACACACAGGTTGATTTAACTATGGCTTAACATTTTAGTCCTAACAATTTGATAGCTTTTTCCTTGAGCCTTTATACAACTGAGCACAGACTCGCTCAGCTTCAAATAACCATTTCAGGTTTAACCAAAGACTTATGATCTGGATTTTTTTAATTGCACTGAGGGGACCTATTCTTAATCGTTCTCAACTATAGAGTCATAGAATCAGAGAGATGTACATCATGGAACACACCCTTCAGTGCAACTCATCCATGCTGACCAGATATGCTAACCTAATCTAGTTACATTTGCCAGCACATGGCCCATATCCCTCTAAACCCTTCCTATTCAAATACCCATCCAGATGCCTTTTAAAGGTTGTAATTGTATCAGCCTCCATCAATTCTTTGGGCAGCTCATTCCAAACACACACCCATTATCTGTGTGAAAAAGTTGCTCCTTAGGTCCCTTTTAAATTTTTCCCCTCTCACCCTAAACCTTCTAGTTCTGGACACCCCCACCCCAGGGAAAAAACCTTGTCTATTTACTCTATCCAATCCCTCATGATTTTATAAACCTCCATATGGTCATCCCGCAGCTTCTGATGCTCTGTGGAAAACAACCACAGCCTATTCAACTTCTCCCTGTAGCTCAAATTTTCTAACCCTGGCAACATCCTTTGTGAATCTGTTCTGAACCCTTTCAAGTTTCACAGCATCCATCTGATAGGAGGGAGACCAGAATTGCACACGATATTACAAAAGTGGCCTAACCAGTGGCCTGGACAGCCACAACATGACCCCCCAATTCCTATACTCAATGCTCTGTCCAATAAAGGAAAGCATTCTATTCCCTTTCTCAGGAATTTTGCACTTCAGCTTCAGCCAAGATTTCTGCAAACCTGCCAAAGTGAAACCCAAAAGTTTTTTTTTCAGCTACGGGTATTTATTTCATCAATCACTGACCTCCTAAACTGAAAATCTAATGCATAACTGTTTATTTTGTTCACTTGTAAAAACTGTCTCAATGCAAACAAATTCCCAGTAACGTCCATGAACTGTCTGCTTAAATTGTTTTCCTTAAGACAAATCACCATGGTTACAGAAGAACTTATAGGTTAATCATCAAACCTCTTTAGACACACAGATCAAAACCCAAATGCCACTTTGTCCAAATTATGTTAAACTATAGTTGAATCATACGCCTTACATCACATAAAGATAAAATGCGTACAGAGGATGTCTTAGACATGTGGGACATGTCTGAGTGAACTCTCAACAACACAAATTCTATTGCCAATCACCAAGTTTTGACTAAGATTAGATTAGATTAAATTAGATTACTTACAGTGTGGAAACAGGCCCTTCGGCCCAACAAGTCCACAACGCCCCGCCGAAGCGCAACCCACCCACACCCCTACATTTACCCCTTACCTAACACTACGGGCAATTTAGAATGGCCAATTCACCTGACCTGCACATCTTTGGACTGTGGGAGGAAACCAGAGCACCCGGAGGAAACCCATGCAGACACGGGGAGAACGTGCAAACTCCACACAGACAGTCGCCTGAGGTGGGAATTGAACCCAGGTCTCTGGCGCTGTGAGGCAGCAGTGCTAACCACAGATAGAAAGCTGATCTTTTTTTAAATTGCTACAGAAGAATTTCAAAGCAGGCACATTTCTTAAAGAAAACCGTTATGAATTATGATTCATGGAATTTTGGAAATTATGGAAAAACATTATGAATTAATTGAAAAAATAAATGTCTGTTTTAGTTTTGCTCTTTTATTGTGCTGCAATATGCCCTTCTAGTTCTGGACACCCCCACCCCAGGGAAAAAACCTTGTCTCTTTACCCTATCCAATCCCTCATGATTTTATAAACCTCCATATGGTCATCCCTCAGCTTCTGATGCTCTGTGGAAAACAACCACAGCCTATTCAAATTGTATTTGTTTCTCACTAATGACTTCAATCTAACTTCAGTTTGAGAGGGCTAGAATGATTAAAATTCTAAGTAAAAAATATTTACATTGTTATGTTTTAAAATCCTGCACTCAGAAGTCTTATGTCTTCCACAATTGAATTAGTGCTGATTTGTTTTATGGGATGGATATGTACAATTGATCGAATGCGTGATGGCGGAGGGTTTCACATTTGGATCATATTTTGAGTGAAGAAATTTCTTCTGAACTTGCTATTGGATTCCTTGATGATTATTGTATACTGAAGGCCAGCAATTATGTTCCTTCCCATCACAGGAAACAATGGCTCAATTTTTAAAAGCCACCTCAGAGCAGCAAAGCATATAGATCTGTAAATTAGGCACGGTGCTATTGGTTGTGTGCCCTATTCTGGCACAGCTGTCCTACCGCAAATGTTATGACTAACACTGGGAGGCAAAGCTGGGCTGCCAGTTTTTGGCCCATAACTGAGCAACTAAGGATCACATCCCACTGCCACACTGATTTGAGGTGTGGCAGGAGAGAGTCTGTGCTCAACATTTGGTCTGGCAAGTTTGAACTCTGTGGGCTGCAGACCTGGCTGGGGAGGGTGTCTCATTTTAATGTCCCCAGTGCCAATTGGTGACTCCCTCCCAAAACCATCCCCTTCACTTCTAAGACAAAGATTACATTTAGTCAATTGCTAGACTTTTTAAATACACCAATACAAGGTCATGATTCATTGATAAAGGCTAACAAGCTGGGGAGTATACCACCTCTGTCTTACTTGACTTTGGAAGTTGCATCTACAACCAAATAGATGTCTCTCAGCCTTGCAAAGTAGGTCTGAGCATTAAGTCATTGTCATCTCCCTGTCTTTAATCCCATGAAGTATTTCTCTGTCAAACAAAGTGATAAGTATTAATTACATAATGTTAAAGTGCTAAACTCTGGATTGGCTTTACTTAAACAGATTATTTTTAACACCTGGCATATTCAATATAGTAATTGATTATTATCTATAACTAAGTTAAGTCAATCATGAAATGTCAGTTTCCTGACAAATCCTAAACTCACAAGGATGTAGGCCAGTGTAAGTAGGAACCTGTGCAGGATAACCACACACAGGGCCCCCAGAAGTCTCCTCTCAGGGCAATCCAGTGGTGGCTGGGCCACCCAACTCCATCCTATCTGCCCCCTCCCTCAGGCCCCTGAAATGTAGTGTTGGGAAAAGAATAAAGACAACCTTCTGAGGACAAATAGGCAGAATAGGGAGTTGTGAATGTCCAAGTAGGGTTTAAACGAGTGTGCACCAAGAAAATGAGCAGCCCTGTGGTGTGGCCTGGTTCTGTTGGTGAGCTGGGTTGCCTGTCCCTGTGTGCAGTAGTCTTTCAATGATACTTCCCATTTTGGTCCAAAGTGGAGCATTGAAATGCAGAAGTATTCTGTAAGTGGATTGGGTCTGGGTAATCCAAGATGGAGGATAGGAAAAATCTGGTTGTAACAGGCTGCTCCTTTTTTGAGGTATTTTAGGTGTTGGATGTGATTTCCTCGAATTCCATGAGTAGCAATTACTGTTTTATATGCTGTTGCATTGTTTTCAAACTTTGGAGAGAAAAAAAGTCAAAACAATGGCACTTTTAAAAGGGAGAGGAACAGAGAAAGGCAGCATGTGGTCAGGTCAGTGCAGAAGAGAGAGTGAGAAAGAAACCCACACTGCTAACTGACACAGCAGTGAACCTGCGCAGTTAGTGCCTTTGCTATTGAATTCATGTATCACTGGACATTGGAGTGTGTCTGGGAAAATTAGCTAACAGTGAAATTCACAATTGATCTTAGAGGAACCTGCTTGGGAGAGATCACAGCACAGACACAAATAAGTGAATAGTTTTAAGTATAGCCTTACTGTAAGTCTGCAGTAGTGAGTAGAGTGGTTCTTTATTGATTATATGTTTTATTGAGATATGTCTCTTGATTAAACTAAAAATATAAGCAATAAAGTATTAAGTTAGCCTGGAGCAGTGTTTTATAGAGGAATAAGACGGTGTTATTTTCTGGGTCTGCAGATTGGAAGAAGCAAAAATGGCCCTTAGTAGAGTGATATGCTCTCCTTGTCAGATGTGATAGTTTCAGGAGGGTTTACATGTTACTGAGGTTTATATCTGCAATAAATGCCATTGGTTGTGAATCCTATCAGATTGAATGGATAGGTTGGAATGACATTCGAGGCAATGGGAAATTTACAAGAGCAAGGGGGTGTGATGGATGGCAGTTATAGGAAGGGAGAAAAGTCACAGTTGCAGTCACATAAATGGGTTAACTACAGGAAAGGTAAGAGAGGTAAGCAGGTAGTGCAGGAGTCTTCTGAGGTAAAAACAATGACTGCAGATGCTGGAAAGCAAATACTGGATTAGTGGTGCTGGAAGAGCACAGCAGTTCAGGCAGCATCCAAGGAGCAGCGAAATCGACGTTTTGGGCAAAAGCCCTTCATCAGGAATAAAGGCAGTGAGCCTGAAGCATGGAGAGATAAGCTAGAGGAGGGTGGGGGTGGGGAGAGAGTAACAGAGAGTACAATGGGTGAGTGGGGGAGGAGATGAAGGTGATAGGTCAAGGAGGAGAGGGTGGAGTGGATAGGTGGAAAAGGAGATAGGCAGGTTCGACAAGTCCGGACAAGTCAAGGAGACAGTGCTGAGCTGGAAGTTTGAAACTAGGATGAGGTGGGGGAAGGGGAAATGAGGAAGCTGTTGAAGTCCACATTGATGCCCTGGGGTTGAAGTGTTCCGAGGCGGAAGATGAGGCATTCTTCCTCCAGGCGTCTGGTGGTGAGGGAGCGGCGGTGAAGGAGGCCCAGGACCTCCATGTCCTCGGCAGAGTGGGAGGGGGAGTTGAAATGTTGGGCCACGGGGCGGTTTGGTTGATTGGTGCGGGTGTCTTGGAGATGTTCCCTAAAGCGCTCTGCTAGGAGGCGCCCAGTCTCCCCAATGTAGAGGAGACCACATCGGGAGCAACGGATACAATAAATGATATTGGTGGATGTGCAGGTGAAACTTTGGTGGATGTGGAAGGCTCCTTTAGGGCCTTGGATAGAGGTGAGGGAGGAGGTGTGGGCGCAGGTTTTACAGTTCCTGCGGTGGCAGGGGCAAGTGCCAGAATGGGAGGGTGGGTCATGGAGGGTGTGGACCTGACCAGGTAGTCGCGGAGGGAACGGTCTTTGCGGAAGGTGGAAAGGGGTGGGGAGGGAAATATATCCCTGGTGGTGGGGTCTTTTTGGAGGTGGCGGAAATGTCGGCGGATGATTTGGTTTATGCGAAGGTTTGTAGGGTGGAAGGTGAGCACCAGGGGCATTCTGTCCTTGTTACGGTTGGAGGGGTGGGGTTTGAGGGCAGAGGTGCGGGATGTGGACGAGATGCGAGGAGGTTGAGCAATTCATCAACTTCACCAACACATTCCACCCTGACCTTAAATTTACCTGGACCATCTCTGACACCTCGCTCCCCTTCCTGGACCTCTCCATCTCCATTAGTGACGACCGACTTGACACTGACATTTTTTACAAACCCACCAACTCCCACAGCTACCTGGATTACACCTCTTCCCACCCTATCTCTTGCAAAAATGCCATCCCGTATTCCCAATTTCTCCGCCTCCGCCGTATCTGCTCCCAGGAGGACCAGTTCCACCATAGAACACACCAGATGGCCTCCTTCTTTAGAGACTGCAATTTCCCTTCCCACGTGGTTAAAGATGCCCTCCAACACATCTCGAATAGCCCTGATGAAGGGCTTTTGTCCAAAATGTCGATTTTCCTGCTCCTCGGATGCTGCCTGAACTGCTGTGCTTTTCCAGCACCACTCTAATCCAGAGCTTTATAAAAGCATGAGGAACATGGATTGGATAAATTGACAAAGTCTTTTCCCTGGGGTGGGGGAGTCCAGAACTAGAGGGCATAGGCTTAGGGTGAGAGGGGAAAGATATAAAAGAGACTAAGGAGCAACGTTTTCACGCAGAGGATTGTGCATGTATGGAATGAACTACCAGAGGAAGTGGTGGAGACTGGTACAATTGCAACCTTTAAAAGGCATCTGGATGCATATATGAATAGGAAGTGTTTGGAGGGATGTGGGCCGGGTGCTGGCAGGTGGGACTAGATTGGGTTGGGCTATCTGGTTGGCATGGATGATTTGGATTGTACATCTCTGTGTCTCTATGTGCCATGCTGGTTTGAAGATATTGAAAAATGTAATGCTGGAAAAGCGCAGCAGGTCAGGCAGCATTGAAGGAGCAGGAGAATCGACGTTTCGGGCATAAGTCCTTCTTCAGGAATTCCTGAAGAAGGGCTTATGCCCAAAACGTTGATTCTCCTCCTCCTTGGATGCTGCCTGACCTGCTGCACTTTTCCAGCAACACATTTTTCAGCTCTGATCTGCAGCATCTGCAGTCTTCACTTTCTCCTGGTTTGAAGATGTTGGCATGAATCATATGCCAGCATCTATGGATATCAGGCACATGCTGTCACTGCCCTGAGATGTTAGTGCAACATGGATGTCTTGAAGTGTAAGTGGTGAGCTGGAGTCACCAGGTACCCACTCTGACCTTCATGTTGGGTATTCTTGGCATCTAGTTTCAGTCTGCTGCGTACCAGAATAGTAATCTGCATATTCACGAAGTGAAATTCAGTGTTCATGAAGGTGATAATGAGCAATAATCCACATTAACAGCTGCTACTTTAGCAAGAATCTCTTTGACGCCTGGGCAATGTGACTCATTGCTCCCGATGTTGAGAAACACCTCACCTGACTCTTCCCACAATTCTCCCCAATTTCTCACTAAAGCCTATGTTGTTCAGGGCCTTACAAGAGTCTGTCCTCTTCTGTTTCTTTCTTTTTCAATTGACTAAACTTTCCTGCCAATAATTTTTCACTTCTCATTTCTTTAAAGAACTATCAAAATCATCATATAGTTTTCCTCAAGGGTTTGGTTCTGTAACAAACATGAAAATTTATTTATGACATTTACCTTGCTTATTACAAAATGTAATTTTGATTTCTTAAAAAAAACATTGACAGCAGGTTAGATTTATTTCGTGACCTTGGAGACATTTTCCTCAGAGATTCAGGGAGTAGTGTTTTTAACCTGACATGACAAGTGGTGTGGAAATTGGATTAGTGGTGCTGGAAGAGCACAGCAGATCAGGCAGCATCCAAGGAGCAGCGAAATCGACGTTTCGGGCAAAAGCCCTTAGTGTGGAAATGGCTGTTGCAGATGCTCAAACAGAGCAGGCAGTCATCGAGACTGAATTCCCAGGAATTAAATGGATGGCAAGCCATGTCAGAACAATTGTACATTTTATACCATGTTTCACGCAGATGTGAAGTAAGTTGTCTGCTTCAGAGTGACTCCTTGAACAACACCTCATTTGGTCTTAATCAATCAACAAAATAGTAATGAAAATGAAGGCAAATGCTGGAAAGCTGAAGCAGAAACTTAAAATGCTGGAACACATGCTGGTCTGTTTGCAACTGTAAAGAGAGAAAGATAATAGCTTATTGACAGACCAGTCCATTCACTTTCAGTCTAAAGAAGGGTATGTATCCTTTTCTGTTTGTGTATAAAGTTCTGGGTGAGTGTATGGGTCTGTAAAAGAGTGTGCCTGTGTGTAGAAGTGTCTGTGTCTGTTTGTGTGTGTGCGCGTCTGTCTGTGTGTGCATCTGTCTGTGTGCGTGTATAGCACAATGGGGTCACTTGTAGTGTGACATGAACACAAGGTTCCGGCTGAGGCTATCCCCATGGGAACCGAACTTGACTATCGGCCACTTTTATTTGTTGCCTGTTCCGAAGTCCACCTTGGAGGATGGTCACCCAAAGGTCCAAGGCCGAATGCCCTGGAATGCTGAAGTGTTCTCCGACTGGGAGGGAACACTCCTGTCTGTTGATTGTTGTGCAGTGTCCATTCATCCGTTGCCGTAGCCTCTGCTTGGTCTCGGCAATGTACCATACCTCAGGGCATCCTTGACTGCAGTGTATGAGACAGACAACGTTGGCTAGTCGCATGAGTACCTGCCAAGTACCCCTATATTCACGCAGACCCTCTCTCATACGTTCACACCTACACTCCCACACTCCCACACGCACTCTCTCACAGACTTATGCCCCTTTACAGTCATGCTCACACACATACACACACTCTCTTACGTACACTCATAATGCCCACCCCCCCTACACACACACACACATGCACACATATACATATACATTTGTGGGGTAATTGCAGAATTACATTTTACTTTGCTCAAAAACTGCATGAATCCATGTACGATTCTGTAAATCTGTTTTTTAGATTAGAATCAGTCTGACCATTGTGGCACCGACAATCTCACACAAGGCAGCTCACATCTTCAATGCATTATCTGGGCCAACATGACACTGATTGCTAAAGTTCACTGGATAATGTAACTTTTAAAAAACATTTACATATGAAAGAACTGAAACCAACATGGTCATTCTAAAAGATGAGAGACTTAACAAACAATCCAGATCGTTTTTGATATATAATTTCAGTTACATCACACTGTAAACTTTTGCTATAAATTCTGTGCCTTATGATCTTATACTCCACAACCACCTGATGAAGGAGCAGTGCTCCGAAAGCTAATGCTTCTAAATAAACCTGTTGGATTATAATCTGGTGTTGTGTGATTTTTAACTTTGTCCACCCCAGTCCAACACTGGCATCTCCAATCAGGGATGTGCGTGTTTGTTAACTTGCTTTGTATTTTAATTTTTAAACTTTTATTTCATCAGACTATTATATTGAGAGATAGGCACGTCATTAAACCATTAACTTCCTCTTTGTGACAATCTTCATGTTTTGATTCTTTGCCTCAATATCATTTCTCTAACTCTCCAAAAACACTGTGGATCTTTCACACATGCATGAAAGATGAAGTAATGAAGCAGTCAGGCTCAAACTGTGTTTGCCAGATTCTGAAACATTAGCCTTATGTCTTAAACACTTAAAACAATTGGGGTTGCATCCATCATTAATTCATTTTAATTTATTTTAATATATAAAAGCTCTCACACATACGTGTTTCTTAAAAAATCTATATGATGACCTTACCTCCCTTTCTGGTTGGTGAATGATGAATCATTGGAAGAATATATAGCATCAGGCAGTTTACAATCATTTTATAGTGTCATTGTCAAGCATCACACCCAGGATTGATAGACTCTGCAGTTAAAACAACAAACATTCCTATCCCATTGTTAGTTGATAAAAATGAACCTGTTTTCTTTGCTTTTCAATAGTGTGTTATGTTTGATGAGGTGGCTGTGATGAGTAATGCATTTGAAGAGAGATCTTCATCAGGAAAATAACTATTTATGGCCCTCAAAACTGAGTCTGAGCGCCGTGACTGTCTTTGTGACTTTAGGACTGTGACTCCAATGTCAGGATCAACACTTTGGGAACTTTTGACCTAGAATTTCTGTGACATGAATTTTACTTGACACCTTGGACAACATACAGAATTGATGTACCATGTGGTGTGGTATATGGACAGTGACTGCTTCAGTATCTCATATGTTGCAATGTTACTTGAACAATGAATAGTCATCAGCAAACCTCACCGCTTCTAACTTTATGTAGGATGGAAGGTCATTGAAGGCGCCAGAGGAAGTAGGGGGTTTTATTTGAAAGTTGCTTTATTTATTTTGGTTGTGAGTGTACCGACACCATATGGAGTGCAGCAGTTCAAGAATGTGGCTCTCCACTACCTTCTCAAGGACATGTCAGGCTGGGCAACAAACTCTGGCCGAACCAGTGAAACCCATATCCCGTGATTGAATTAAAGTATATCTGTTTCCTTTTTGCCTTGATCTACTTTTAATCTTTAACATAGTTTTGGAATGCCTTCGAGATTAGTGTGACTGCCTGTCAAGTATACTGCATGAATTACAATAATTACTAAGCATTAGACATGTTATCCATTGTTTATTAGAAAATAACTTTGTGTGAAGATAGAACCATCCCTCAAGAGGTGCAGAACACAGGGCAAATTACACCTTGCAGAGGACCTCTCCCTCTCATGGGATAAACTCCACTGTTCCATCATCCCATGGCTGTCCAAACTGTTCCTTTCATTGTGTAAATTAAGGTCTTGGAGTCTGCAGGCTTGATTTTGCAGTGATTGCTGTTCACCCTGTCTTTCATGTATTTCATCCTGCCTTCTGATTCCTCCAGGTCCTATGTTCCCAGTATGGGTTTAGGTGACTGTCCTGGTTCTCCTTTTCCTACTGATGCTTTTCTATGAAAACAACATACTTTGATGCAACTCTGTGCAGATTACACAATGGCTGGAGCACTCTATTATTGTGCCAAGAAGTGGTCAGAACTCTATTCAAAAGTTATACAGTTCCAACTTTTTGGTTCACAAATACATAGTTCAAGAAATGCAACACATGACTTCTTTTAAGAAGGAGATTGAAACTTTTCCTGTTTTTTTCTGCCCAATATTTATCTCTAACCGCCACCAATTAATTGGTAGTTCACCTCATTTGCTGTCTGTGGGACCCTATTATATGCACTTGGTCTTCATTTCTGCATAGAAATATGAAAACTAATGAAAGTTGCTAATGAGCTGCAGGCATCTTGTGGTGAACTGGAAACTGTCTATACTTAAGATGGTACTCATATGTGCAGTTTGTTAATAAATATCCACCCACTTTCACTGGAAAATATGTATTCTTCCTGTTTCACTGACTTTTGAAATTCTGCCATGAGTTATCAGAGACTTCTTAGGCTGTAAAGTGCTTTTGAAAATCTGGTGGTTGTGTGAAACACTATAGAAATGCAATTCTCTCTTGCAATTCACTGAAGCTTCTAGATCTTAGCTATTATGAGAGGGTTTTTGACTTCAACGCTATGATTGCTGAGACCTTTGGCATGTGTGCCAGACCTGTCCTTGCTTTCTTCTCATGAACCCATTAGATGCAGCTTGCCTTTTTCATTGGTGTGCTCTATTCAATCTTTTTGTAATTAGTTGACCATGTTTTCTGCCTTTGTCACAGTGAGATTATGATGATTTGCTAATGAATTTGGTAATGATTCTGAAATGGACAGAACAGTGACTCAGTGGTTAGCACTGCTGCCTCACAGTGTCAGGGTCCTGGGTTCAACTCCTGTCTTGGGTGACTGTTTGTGTGGAGTCTGCACATTCTCACTGTGTCTGTGTGGGCTTCCTCTGAGTGCTCCAGTTTCCTCCCACACTCCAAAGATGTGCAGGCCAGGTGAATTGGCCATGCTAAATTGCCCATAGCGTTAGGTGCATTAGTTAGGGGAATGAGTCTGGGTGGGTTACTCTTCGGAGGGTTGGTGTGGACTTGTTGGGCTGAAGGGCCTGTTTCCATACTGTAGGGAATCTAATCTTAACCATTATTAAGATTACTTGCAGGTAATTCTACATTTGGAAAGAGGAAATCTTTTAAAAGTAACATGGTAAGAATCCAGAGCCGTGTGTTCCTCTGAGAGTGAAGGATAGGAACTCTAGGGAATGCTGGATGTCAAGGGATTTTGAGAGTTTGATAAAGGAAGTGAAGGAAACTTATGTTAGGCAAAGTGCATTAAAAACAAGGGAGGCACTTCAAAATATAGAGTGTAGAAGGCTGCTTGAAAAGGAAATTAGGAGGGTCGGGCCTCAAAGTATCTTTGGAGATGGGACCAAAGAAAACCCTAAAGCTTTTTAAAATATGTTAAATGTAAGAGGATTACAAGGGAAAGAGTGGGACTTAATGGAGACCAAAGGGACAAACTGTGCATGAAGCCAGTGGATGTGAGTGGCGAGGTCTTAAATGAATATTTCTTATTTGTATTCATGGAGGAGAAACACATTGTAGATGGAGATTTCAGTTGAGATGGTGAGGTTCCAGAACATGTTAAAATTGGTAAGGAGGAGTCATTAGATGTCTTAGTGGGCACACAGGTGCATAAGTCTCTAGGGGCTGATATGATGTTTCCCAGGCTGCTATGGAATGCAAGAGTGGAGATTGCTAAGGCCCTGGCAGAGATGTTTAATACTTTGCTGAACATAGATGAAGTGCTACCTGACTCGAGGATAGCTAATGTTGGTTCCTTTGTTCACGAAGGGCAGCAGGGATAAGCCATGTAATTACAGACTAGTTAGTCTGATGTTAATGGTACAGAAAATATTCAAAAAAATTCAGAGTAAGGATTGTTCAAGGATAATCAATATGGATTTGTTAAAGGAACTTCCTGTCTGACTAATTGAGTTTTTTGAAAAAGGTGATTAAGTATATTGATGTGGGTAGTACAGTTCATTTGGTGAAACCTTCAGTAAACCCTTTCAAAAGGCACCTATTGAAGGGCTGATACAAAAGATAAAGCAAAATTGACTTGCAAACAGGAGGCAAATGGTAATAGTGGAGACATATTTTTGTGATTGGAAGCCTGTGACCAGCAGTGTAACATGTTTGTTATGTACATGTGAACATAGAAAGTATAATTAATAAGTTTTCAGATTACATGAAAATTAGTGGTATTGCTCATAGTGGTCTCAGGTTGCAGTCTGATATTGATCGACTGGTAAATTGGGCAAAGCAATGGCAGATGGAATTTAGTTTTATAAGTCTGAGGTGATGCATTTTGGGAGGTCTAATAAGGGAAGGACACAAACAATGAATGGGAGTTTGCTTGGAAGTACAAGTTCTGAAGGTGTCAATACAGGTAGACAGGGTAGTGAAGAAGATATACAGGATGCTTGCCTTCATTATCCAAGGCATAGAATGTAGGAACAAACAAATCTTGTTACAACTTTATAAAACATTAGTTTGGCCACAGAAGGAATACTGTGTGTAGTCTGGTCACCACACTATCATAATGACGTGTTTGCACTGGAGAGGTTGCAGAGGAGATTCAAAAGGATATTGCCTGGGATGGAATCTCTCAGTTAGGAGGAGAGAGTGACTAGGCTGGATTTGTTTTCTAGGAGAAGAGGAGGCTGAGGGGAAATCTTACTGAGATAAAATTATATAAAGACAGAGTAGATCATGAAAATTTCTTCCCCATGGCAGATGTGACTAATACCAGAGGGCATAAATTTAAAATGGAGAGCAAGGAGATCTGAAGAAGTTTTTTTTCACCCAGAGGGTGGTAGATATATGCACAGTGTTGCCTAGAGGGTGGTGGAAGAGGAAGGCCAGTACTCTTACAATATTTAACAAGCATTGGATGGACACTTAATATGTCAGGACATAGTAGGCTAAGGATCAAGTGCAGGTAAATGGGATTAGTGTAGTTTGGTGTTTGCTGGTCAGCCTAGACCAAAGTCATAGACCATAGATCATGAGCCAAAGGGCCTGTTTCTATGCTGTATGACTCTATGACTATTTACATTTCTGTTACTGTGTATTCCTACAGGCGAGAGCCATCTAGGGAAGATAGACCTTGTTTATGTAGAAATAAGGCTAAAGCTCTGGAAGAGGTAGGGCAGACATAGTAATCAGCTGAGTTTCTTTCTCTTTCTGGTAATATTTTGCACAGAAGGTCTTGTGGCACAGTGATAACATCCCAACATCTGAGTTTTAAGTTTCACTTTAGAACGTGTTGGCCATGAAAGGCACATTTATAACCAAACACAATGATCATCAGCTTGTAAATGTTTCCAATATATCTGATGACAAGTGGTAAATATGGAAGAGTTTTCCGTGCTGCAAATGGCCATAGCAACTAATTTTGTACTTTGCCAAACAAAATCATCAACTGATCCATTAAATCCAATGATCACCACTGTCTTCATAGGGTTATTCCCAGCACAGCCAACCCATTTTCAACCATTCACACTTCTCATTAGCATCCTACCGAGCAATTATCTCTTTCTCATTTTATAATAAATCTGTTTGTTTGCCTATCCTTTTTCTTCTCTCTCTCTACATGGGCCTGCTATCTAAAAGCCCAACGCTCTAGGAAGAATGGACATCTGCTGATCCAGACAGTAAGCAGTAAGCAAAATCCACTTTTCTCAGCTGAGCCAAGTCTAAACCTAAACATGCCAGAAAAGATTTGCAGCATTTCATACACATTAAGCCTGTAAGTGCTCAACAGATCTTAAAAGATGTCTTTATAGGTCTCAGATATCTACCTGGTGAACATCACCTCGAAGTAATTGGAGACTAGCTTCAAAATTACTTAAGAAACTTCCAGCTGCTTCAAGTTAAGCCTGAAAGGCAAGTTGGTAGAGCTGGAAAAGAAGGCAGTAATCGAGAAAATGATAATTGCTACAAAATAAATTAACAGAACGGTTACAGTGAAAAGAACCTGTACATCTGAGAGTATGTAGAGATCCAAAGGATCTCAATGAAACTGTAGAAAGAGAAAGATCACCCCAGTCCAAGCAAAATATTGAATAAATGTTGTTACAACTCACCAAGACAATCCAATCAGAGATGTGGAGGAATTTCTTCTCTCAGAGGGTTGTGAATCTGTGGAACTCTTTACAATGGACGCCTGTTAAAGCTGGGTCATTAAATATATTCAAAGCTGAGATAGACAGATTTTTAATCAGAAAGGGAATCAGGGGTTATAGGGAAAAGGCAGCAAAGTGAAGTTGAGGATTATCAGATTAACCATGATCTCGTTGAATGGTAGAGCGGACTCAATGGGCTGAATGGCCTACTTCTGGTCCTGTGTCTTATGGTCTTATGATCACTGTCTGGCTTTCCCTTGACATTTAATACTTTGCTCCTCAGATTTTAATGAACTGCAGTACTTTCGTCTTGAGTGTGTAGTGCTGGAAAAGTACAGCAGATCAGGCAGCATCCGAGGAGCAGGAAAATTGACATTTCAGGCATAAGCCCTTCCACAGCCCTCCTGATGAAGGGCTTATGCCCGAAATGTTGATTCTCCTGCTCCTTGGATGCTGCCTGACCTGCTGTGCTTTTCCAGCACTACACTCTTGACTCTGATCTTCAGCATCTGCTGTCCTCATTTTCTCCTAGTACTTCTGTCTTGCCTTGCTGCTTAACACAGCCACAAAGCAACGCAACTTGCCATACTTCAGATTAATCAGAGTCCTGAAGAAGGGTAATTGGACCCTGATTTCTCTCCACAGATGCTGCCAGACCTGCAGAGTTTTTCAAGCAATTTCTGTTTTTGTTTTTGAACTTGTCATGCTTGTCAACAGTCATCGATTAAAAGGGTGGCTATGTTACTATACGGCACCATGTAATGTCAATCTCATACCTACATCATATACCAGCATTCTACCTGGCAAACACACCCCATTTTCATCAACCAAATGGCCAAGACCCAGTGTAGGAGAGGAATAGCCTTTTGTTAACTCAGGAGAATTGATGCCATTCGGGGGTGTTGGTACAGTCAATGTCTGGTGTCAGTCCAGGGGTTTGGACATGGCCTGTCGCTTGTTTGAGGTAGTCAGAGGGGTAGTCTCCCTATAGAACAGGATTTAGGCCATGGTCAGTTCTGCAGGACCAGTGCAAAACAGTCAGGGTTTTAGCAGATTGTCATTTTCACAGACAGCAGTCAAGGTTTAAATCAGGGTTGCCCTTTCAAGTTAGTCAGGGTTTGGTGCAGGGTCAGTCCGGGGGTGGGGGTGTGTGTGTATGTCAGTGGAATTAATGTCATGAGTGATAAATGTGAAGTGATGCACTTTGGAAGAAGGAACAGACAAGGGACTACTCAATGAATAGCAGGACATGAGGAAGCCTAGAGCAACGGGGACCTTAGAGTGCTTGTCCACAGATCCTTGAAAGTGGCAGGACAAGTAATAGGGTCGCTAAGAAGGCAGACGGGATGCTTGCCTTAATCTGTCGTGCCTTAGATTATAAGAGCAGGGAGGTCATGTTGGAGCTGTACAGAACTTTGGTTAAATCACAATTGGAGTGCAGCGTGCAGTTCTGGACACCTCCTTGTAGGATGGATAGGGACACTGGACCTGGAACATTAAACTCTGCTTTCTCTCCAGAAATGCTGCCAGACCTGTTGAGTTTCTCCGGTAATTTCTGTTTCTGTTTTAGATTTCCAGCATCTGCAATTCTTTGGGTTCTTGTTGTATTAGAAGGATGCATTTGCACTGGAGGGGCTACAGTAAGGATTCATTGAGATGTTGCCTGGATGGAACATTTCAGCTGTAGAGAGAGCCTGGCCATCAGATCATGCTTGTGATAACAGGACTGAAAACTGGGGATTGTAGGCAGGAGCCTGGGGATGTGAACAGTACAAGGACCGTGAGAGGGGAAGTTTGATATATATGCAGATGGGGAGCTAGCGGTGATCTGGAATGTGTGGAATGCTGTTGGAAGAGGGTGGGCACGAAATAGCACACTGATGGGCATGACCAGACTGTAGTAACAGAGCTCAGGGGTAAGGGAAACCTGGAGCCTCAATTCAATGTGGTGTGTGGGAACATGAGAGGTTTCAGTCATAATAGGGTGTCCAGGAAGTGGTTAGTAGAAAGGACATAGAAGTTCAGTGAGGAACAAGACGTGATGTGCAAGGTGAGTCTGGTATTCACGGTACCCATTGTGATCTGCGTCACTTTTCATAATCTGCCGATTGTTAAATGTGATCAACAAATGGAAAATGACTGTGACTGAATTGGGCAGAGTTCATGTCTGTGTAATAACCAAAGTTAGGAGCTGCACTTTTGTGCAATGGGAGGCCCTTCAAGGGGGAATTGCATCCATCATGCACATTGATATCACTTGTAATAATATCATCGCACACGTGAAATGCACACGATGTACACATACAGGGACGAGGGTTCAAATGCTGCTCACTGTCAATGTTGACCATTTCCATCTCTGTGAAGCAGAAGCAATCAAGGTGATCTTATAAGAGACACGGTGCACACAGCTAATGCAAGGCCTCTAGAGATACACAGGAACATGGAACTGAGTCCCTTTTCACCTGAACTGTAAATGTACTGCAAAACTGTTTTAAATGCAGTGATGCCTTAAATGGGTCATGTGGTGCTGGGGAGAAGGATCAATGCTCATGCAGCACTTACACTCTACTGCTATCTCTTTGCCGCATGACTCTATGACTGGCGATGCATTCATTGGAATTAAGGCCCTAAGTTAAAGTGCAAAGATGAGTCAATAAGTGAACCCCCTTGTTGGAAAGCTCCATGCCAAGGGGCTGAATATTTCACATATTTTTCTATTATTTTTATTTTCTTATTATTCCTGTCTCTAGGGATATTTTCTTGGAAAAATCTCCAGGAGCAATATGGGAGCAGGGTTGATTTTTCATTGCATGGAGGTCGACAGACATTAAATTCAATCAAAACTCTTACAGAGGCACCAGTATAGATATATTATTGTCATCAGAACAGCCGTGTGCCACATTTAGAGGGCATGCGTTCTATCAAGACAGTCTCCTGGCAGCAGGCCGGACAGCCATTGGAGCTGGGGACTCAATTCCCTAATGATGGGGCTGCTGTAATGAAGGACTGCAGTGATGTCACTACTAATTCTGTAGAATAGTTCTCCCTCCTTCATAATGACCCTCCTGTCTTCAGGTTTCCTTATTTCATGACTTCTTTGCAGACAACTTAGGGAATGTTGTTCCAATGGGCATACAGGCATGATGAGTGGTCTTGGGGTCCATATCAAAGTTTTGACATCTGGAGGAAAATCCAGCCCATTGCTGCAGACAAAGAGATGGAAAACTAATTTTGGACGATCCAAACTGAACACATATATTAGCACTGACACTTCAACACAACCATTAACCTAGATAAGTCACATTCAGCATGATTAACAGGAATACTCAAACCTTGAACTAACCCAGACATTCCAGTATCTGTGTGTTACTTGGAAATGTAACATTCTGATGCAGAGATGAGAGAACTACCAATTTGTCACTGCTGACTAAAGTATATCATTTTAATCTAAAAGTATACATTTTTTGATTTGAAAACTTGCACATTTGTTAAGTCAATCTAGATGACTGTTTGGATTCTTGTGTTTTTATGTTTAAAAATTAAAATGAATTTATATTTAAAAAGAGCACTTAGATGCCACAAAAGGGTGGCACAGTGGCCCAATGGTTAGCACTGTTGCCTCACAGTGCCATGCACCGGGTTTGGATTCCAGCCTTAGGTGACTACCTGTGTGGAGTTTGTACATTCTTCCTCTGTCTGCGGGGGTTTCCTACCGGTGCTCCAGTTTCTTACCACAGTCCAAAGGTATACAATTTAGGTGGATTAGCCAGGGGAAATGCAGGATTATGGGGATAGGATGGGATGCTGTTCAGAGGGTTGGTGCAGACTCAATGGGCCAAATGGCCACTTTCTGCACTGTAGGGATTTTATATATAAATAAAATAGCTGATGATAATCTAGTCTTTTCTTGGCAATAAGCATATTGGAAAATGTATTTAAATAAATATGTTAATCAAAAAGGTTTTCTGATATTTAGCATCCAAAGGACTTTTCACATAATGATAATAATTTTAGGAGTCCACACTGCTGTTCGAAGCATGAGGCTTCTGATTTCCTGACCCATGGGATGGGATTTAATCCTGATACATGTGAGGTGATGCATTTTGGGAGGTCTAATAAGGAAAGGATTTGCACAATGAATGGTAGGTCCCTAGGATGTACTGAGGAACAAAGAGATCTTGTACAAGTCCATAGATCCCTGAAGGTATCAGCACAGATAGACAGGTTGGTGAACAAGGCATGTGGGAATATCTGGGATGTAGAATATAGGAGCAAAGAAGTCTTGATACAACTTTATAAAACATTGATTAGGCTACAGATGGAATACTATGTACAGTTCTGGTTGCCACACAATTGGAAATGTGTGATTGCACTGGAGAGGGTGCAGAGAGATTCCCAAGGATGTTGCTTGGGATGGAAAGTTATGAGGAGAGACCTAGATAGACTCAGTTTGTGTTCCTTTGAGTAGGGGAGGCTGAGGGGGGTTTGATTGAGGTATATAAAATTATGAGAGGCTGTAAATAGGGTAGATTGTGAGAGTCTCTTCTCCAGGACTGATGTATCTAAGATCAGAGGGCTTAAGCTTAAGGTGAGGTGGAAATGGTTCAGAGGAGATCTGAGGAAAGGTTTTTCTCATTCAGAGGGTGATAGAAATATGGAACATGCTGCCTGAGAGGGTGGTAGGTAGGTACTCTCATAACATTTAAGAAGCATCTGGACGAGCACCTAATCTGCCAGGGTGCAGTAGGCTCTGGGCCAAGTACAGGTAATTGGGATTAGTATAATTTAGTGTTTGGTGGTTGGCGTAGACATAGTGGGCTGAAGGGCCTGTCTCTATGCTGTATGACTATGAATCTGACTCCTGAGGTGGCCACTTAAACAGGCAGTAGAAATTCAGTGTTTACTTGTAAAATGTGCAACACAATGATCAGATGGAACATCTAGTTTTAAACTTCAGAATAGTGAGAGAGTAAGTACGTCTTGACAGCTGTCAAAGTGAAATTATTAAAATCAGCGTTGTTAAGGAGGGGGCAGAAGGACTGATATCTTGAGGGTTGGAAGGCAGGAATGAGATGTTTAATTACAGAAAACAATTTACGAAGACAATTTCTATTACAGATATAAATACAGTTATATATAATGGAAAAAAGTGAAGTGACATGTACCGACATATTTCATTATTATGTAGAAATATAAAAGTTAAGGTGTGTCTGAGAGTTTATTAAAGTCTCAAATCAAATTTTGAAATTAATTAAATCTTTACTTTTAACTGACTCAGATTCATGTAATTTTTGTGTCAGTTCTGTAGAAGTGTTTTAAGACATTGAATAAAAACAGCACAATTGGAGCAAATCCTACAGTTTACCAAATGATTTAATGAATAATTGATTCTTTCAAAGTTTTTTGAATTATCAGTGGTAGAGTGCTTCTGGTAAGTCACTCCACCTGTTTGATTGATCATTTTAAAATTACATTTAAGTCGCAATTAATGGAAACTGAGATGAAACTGCAAATGTCACGTTGAAAATGTTGGCGTACAGTTGATGTAGCTTGTTCCACTCTGAGAAACTACAACTTCCAAAATGGCTAAGCAGCATCTTATGATACAGCCAGTTCTTTGTCACTTATCATTAACCCTTCCTACAAACTGTATTTACCTTCAGTTTTGTCAATGTATTGTAAACCAGTTAGAATACAGACTTTCGTTCACACAGTTTTAATTTTTATTGACTCAATAGGCAGTACACGTTTGCATTTAAGTTGATTTACCCACTGTTACCACAGTTTATTGATAAGTGAATCATTCTTTGGTACTATGATTGCACTTCAGCAGGAAATCCTTATTAGAAAGCAAATTTCTGGGCGAATATATCCCACAAAGCATTGAACAAAACAAATTGCAATTTTCAAGAAGACCAAAACAGCATTTTAACATCTTATGTACTAATATATAATTTTGTGTTAGTGTTCCTTACTTAGCAGGATAATTGCACAGAATTTCATTCAGGATGAATGTTAAAAGGCACTGGAAATACATTTCTCACTTACAGAATTATAACATTAATGTGCTGATGAAATGTGCTAATGCAAACAGCTTCTTTGGCATGAGTGCAACAAATCTAAATATCATGGCTGATTTCTAAAACTGCCAGAGCACACTGTTTAAAACAAAAGTGGGAAAATACAGATAATTGGTAAAATGCATCTACTGGAATGTTATCTCATTGTTACTTACAGTAAGATCTTTCAAGGAATTTCAATTTTGTTTGCCAAGTTGCCTATACAGTATATTAACCACAATCAAAATTTGGAAAAAGCTAGCAAGATGTGGACCTCCTCTGGTAGTAAGTTTGGATTACAAAGATTAGCCGGGCCAGAAAACAGCAACACTTCTGGGTTTGAACATTTGCAGTACAATATGTACCTTATTATCATCAAGGCATCTGGACAACTGGATTGTTACTTTTGACCTGTCAAAACATCTCAATTTCTTTAATCCATTGTTTTTGTTCTGTTTTTGACGGTCCATGAAAAGTAGAGTTGATATAAAACAGGAACTTTTCAGTGGCTCATAATGTTGCTTGGATGGAGGCTTCAATTTCAGAATCACCCCAACTATATTACCTTCCATTTATCCATTAAACTCCTAAAATTACCTGAATGTGATCCTTACTGAATTACTGAAAATTATAGTAGTCCATTTGGGCCATCAAGTCTGCAAGGTGTTTTCCTCTTCAACTTTCCACCTTGTCTAATCTCACCCTATCATAACTTCTGTTAATATTTAATTTTCTCTTTTTAACTCAGTTATCTCATAACATTTTAAAAGAATTTATGGACTCAGTTTAAATAACAGATCACTGATTGAAGATTCAGGAATATGCTAATTTTCATAAGGACATAAGTACTCGAAAAGCCATTCAGCTCCTTGAGCCTGTTCAACCATTCAATTACATCATGGCTGATCTTGTACCTTAGTTCCAGTTACCCACATTTGTACCCACATCACTTGGTATCCTTATCCAGAAAACATCTGTCAGCATCACTGTTGAAAGTTTCAACTGAACCAGTATTCATAGTCTTTTGGTAGAGAGAATTTCAGATTTCCCCTACATTTTCTGTGAAATATTTTTCTATCTCCACTCTTTAATGGCCTCAGTCTAATTTTGTGATTATGGTCTCTTGTTCAGAATTCTCCCTCCAGAGGCCTTTTTGGGTTCTTTATAATTTTAAAATGTCAGTTAGATTAGCCATCAGCCCTGTAATATAAGAGAATAGAGAATACAGAACAAACATAAACAATTTCTCCTCATAACTTAATCCTCCTCTCTAGTGAATCAGGGCTGTGCAATTTCTGAGACAAATGTATACCTTTCCTGAGATTATGTGCCCAAACCTGAACTCAGATTTAACAAAGGCATTCTTTTCTCAATTTATAATTCCAACTATTAATTTCTGGATATTTTCTAGTTAACACGTTCAGAGATGGTATTACCCTAACCTGCACCACCTGGCCCAAAGGCAGGGACATGACCAGTACACCACAACAGCCCTGCCAGTAATGTATATACTTAGATTTAAAAAAACTACAATTGTTAAAGGGACTTGAGATAAAATGGTTGTTTTCACTGCAATAGGCTAAGAGGAAATTTAATTGATTTCTTTTCATTAAGCAAAGGCTTTGACAGGATGAATAAATTATTACTATTTTCTCTGATTGGAAAGTGAGTAACAGAAGATTATCAATTTAAATGATAGTTAAGGCAGACATCAGAGTTTAGGAGAAATTTCTTCATCCTTTCACTTCAGCAAGGAATTGACTAGAGAGGGATGATTGAGATAAATATTTGAACCACAGGAAGATCTGGAATTCGGCAGAGACACAGTTAAACATTTCTTTGGTGAAAAGCAAATGCAGACATGCTGGACAAAGTGGCATTTTTCTATACTGTGTGATTCAGTGGGAATGAGTTGCAAGTATCCCCACTCAGAGTGGCAACCTGGGAAAATATACCTGGTTTCAGATTTTGAGACGTGAGTAAGCAGGTTATTAAATTTGGTCAGAGTGAGGAAGCAAATGACATAGATATCAATGAACAAGACTTAAGGAAGAACTAAGATGAAATTACCTTTTCATTTAATAATATGGATAAACTCTCAGATTAAAAACACGAACATTGTATTCAGGAAAACTTAACAAAAACTTGAGAAGTATTAATCCTGCTGAAGACTGAAGGTTAAAAGGATGGAGGAAAACAAAGCAGAACAAACTTGAAACTGAACAACTAAGACAACAAGAGCGTCATGCAAAGGAAGGCAAGTTGTCTTAATCACATAACATTGAACACAATTTGACTTAAGCATTTTGAACTTGTGCTCAATTTACTTTTCTTCATGAGGTTAAACGGTTTGATGAAATGACATGATAGTCCAACTCTTAGCAATGTCAGCTGAATTTGTTCTACCCGAGTCTGTGATGTGCTGATTCTTCCTCAATTCATTATGATCATGGTCTTTGCTGCCTTCCAGCCCAGATACATCTTGGGTTTGTCTTTTAAAAGTCAACTCCAGGTACCCATGATATGTATACTTACACCAGGTAATGGTAGGAGGATATGTCAAGTCTATGGTAGGAAGACTTTCAAAAGGAAGAAGTAACAAAATGTTAATTCAGATCAGATGAAAGGTTCATTCTTGGAAACAAAGTACACCATAAAATGTATTTTATCCTGAAAGAATGGTTAAACTTTTGCTAAAATTAGTACAGAAAAATAATTATACAAATAAATTAAGAGCGTCACAACTCACAGTAAACAGGAGGAACTCTTAGCCTGCTTAGTAAGAATCAATTACTATTTACTAATCAGAAAATTAATCAGTGTGTATCAGTTATTACTAATTGATTACATTAGGGGATTCAGTGAAAATTCAAAAATATATTAATTCAATGGGTTAATACTGAATGTGAAATGACAGTAGTAGTTTAACTCTATGGAAATTGGCAGATGAATAGTTCAAATCGACAGTGGGTGCTACCTGGTGACGTCCTGCTCTCTTTCTGCAGGTTCTTATTTACAAACATTGGGCTGGATTTTATGCCGGGGTCAAGGCACCCATTCCGGTGTAACAACGTCAGGGTAAGCCCACCTCTACTTGGCTAGCTCAATCTGCAGCCATTTAACAGCTATCAAGACATTCATTGGTTTGTGGCATAACATTGGCTTCAATCCAAAAGCAAGCCCAACTTCCAACAGCAGTTGGTCAATTAAATGACCAGGAGCTCCTTTGTCGTGGGAGCATCTTGGTAACGATTGTCACTGTTGGGACTACTGGTAGGCTCAGAGGGAAGGGAGCTGTGATGGAGCCAGGATGAAAGGTGAGTTTTTAGGAATTCGTGTTCTGGCAGACTGCAGCAAAGGGCAGTGCCAAGTGTGACAGGTGAAGAGAGAGCATGGAAGGTGGGGGGGGGGGGGGGGGGGGCGGGGGTGTGGAGGTAGAGGAGAAATGTCACACCTCAGGAAGTACTTTACAATTTGGCAGGGTTGGGCCTCTGATAGGGACAGGGTGCCCAAAAAAAGGTATCCCCTTCTGTCTGGCCAACTGGCAGCCTGGCCACTTGGCACTGGCCATCCCACCCCAAGTTTAAACTGAGGGGGGAGAAGGCAGTAAAATTCCAGCCATTGGAATAGAAGTATGCCTTTCAGTCCCTATAGTCTGTTCTAACATTCAATTAGATCATGAGTGATCTGCACCTGAATGCCATTTATTGCTGGAGCTTCTGAAAACCTTCAAGTGGATTTTTGGGTTCAATTTTAATGCTGGGGTAAGTGCGAAAAACACTTATTTGTGACAAGTTGCCCTTCTCACATTGAATGAACATTGGTTTGGGCTAATGATATTTGTATTCTTTGCTATCCTGATTGAAAGGTCTGCTGTCGACATGCTCATCTGAAACCCCTCCCCTGCAGCTGTCTTATGCTGCAAAGATGTGGCAGTGCCGGTGTTGGACTGGGGTGTACAAAGTTAAAAATGACAGGACAACAGGTTATAGTCCAACAGGTTTATTTGGAAGTACAAGCTTTTGGAGCGGTACCTGATGAAGGAGCAACACTCCAACACCCCAAAAACTTGAATTTCCAGATAAACCTGTTGAGCTATAACCTGGTGTCCTGTGCTTTTTAACTTCATGCTGCAAACACCTTTAATATTTTGAGGATGATTATATCCAATGGAATTGAATCATGGCATGAATCACGAACTGTAATTATTTCCTGAGAACACTATTCTTTACAACTCATTAGCCTCTCTTACACGGAACCACTAAACATCTATCCTGTTACACGTTGTGCGTGTTTTGTAACCCTGGATAATGCTGGCTTCACTCCAGATGATAAATATTCTTATAGCACTCACATATTAATCCCTCCATCCTGTAAAATGGTCTTCACTTCTGTAACAAAACAGAAGAGTTATTCAGACAGAACCCATAAATTATAGCCTGACTTGATTCCCCAACTCCTCCAATTTAAAAAGCCTATTCTTGTACTTATCTTCTCCATGGCCTTTCTCCCTGCTGTGTTCTCTCCACCTCCATCAGAGTGATGCCTGCTGCCTTCCTTCACCGTGGCACCTGCACCTTCAGCTGTCAAGACATCATGCTCTGGAATCTGCTTCCTGAATCTTTCCGATTCTGTAACTCTCTCTTCTCCCTTAGGACTTCCTTTAAACCTCAAGTCTTTTTCTTAACTCACTGCATTAATCCTTCTTTGGCTTAGGATCTGTTTTTCTTTATGTCTATGTGAAGTGACTTGAAATATATTTCTACAAGTTGCCCTTCTCACATTGAATGAACATTGCTTTGGGCTAATGATATCTGCTTTCTACTTCATTGTATTTTAATCAAGTTCGATGCTAGGATACACTAATTTAACACTAATGAAGTGTATGTGGCAAAGTACTGACTTCTACAAAATATCACCATGGAAAGAGATGGTATTTCAGATTTTTCTGAAAATTGTGACACAAAATTAAGATGAAAAGCACCCAGATATTAACTTTTCCATAGGTTGAACCTCATCACTCAGTGCCTGGAGTGCTCAGCATACCCTCCGGCACATTATAGGGCTTGCAGGAATGCTAGAACTTTACTGAGCCATGCGCTGAATATGTATTCAGAATTAAAATTACAATCCCTCTGTTTGTGGGGCACTGGTACATCAGCCACTGAAGTATTGAAATTACATTGAATGTAAAAGACTTTTGTTGAGAAGTGTGGTGCTGGAAAAGCACAGCAGGTCAGGCAACGTCGGAGGAGCAGAAGAATCGACATATTGGGCATAAACCCTTCATCGGGAATGTTTGGGTGGGGGGAAGGGGGCTGAGAGATAAATGGGGTGGGGTGAGGCTGGGGAGGAAGGTAGCTGGGAAGGCGTCAAGTAGATGCAGGTGGGGGGTGATCGCTGTAAAAGACCTTTGGCCACAGAGACATGGAATTAAAATCAGAATGCTGTGAAAAGAAGCCATTGACATACCATTCAAAGGAGGGACTTGTTTAGTACTTATTGGCAAAGTTGTATTTCAAAAAGACAGAGGGTGTATTTGTCATGTAATGGTTTTACACGTATTTGCAGAACTTGCTCACTTGTTAAGCAACATGCAAACTGTGGTGTGTCAATAGCACTAATTGAAAACACAGGAATTTCAAGAGAAGAACAGGGACAGATCATTGGACTGTCAGAGAATGAGCCAGAGAAACAAATTTACCACCTTCATCTTTTTGGCACACCCCTGAGATAAAGTTGTGTAATTGCTTAATCTTCTAAGTTATGAATGAAATCACAAAAAAAAGCTTATTTTAAAATAATACCACATTTGTCTGTGGCTGGTCGCTAACTGTCAGGTTGAAGTCTAAAAAATAAATTCTTACACTGAGTGGGTTTTGGATCCCTACCCCTCACAACTGCAGACACCTGCATTGTACCCAATAAGTTCAAAATCATACTGCTGTCTTCTCAAAATAGGACAGCAGAAAACAGGAAGAATATAAAATAGAAATCTATAAAACTTTAATTGAGTAGAAGAAGAAACGATCCATAAAAAAGCATTGAAACAACTCCATGAAAATGCCCTATTTCTTTAAATTGCTGCTCAAAGATATGCCTGGCAAGTAAAGAGATAAAACATAACAAAGATGCATCAGAATTTGCTGAGAGCTTTTTGCTGTGTTGTCAGCATAGTGATGATGAAATTGCTGATGTACATTACATTTTAAAAATAAGTTATTGTCTTAACTAAAATAGAAGGTAAAGGCATTTCAGATGAATATGGGTATCACCACATCATAAGTACAGGACAATAACATTCATTTGTTACCTATAAATGTCACTGACCTTTTTAAATTGTAAGCATTTGGCCTGGCATTCTTCTTGGCTGTTAAAACGGTTATTATTCCCCTCACAGCCTCCATACCAAAATTGTGCACAGGAATTGGCTGCGGTATCATAATACCATTTAATAACGTAACTCCTACATGATCCTTGATCAAGGGGTTCATTGCAGGCCTGATCTGGAATGCAAGATCAGAATATTGTTAGTCATTTGCAAATTTGTACTTTGGTTTTGAAACACGTAACAGAACATAATGCCCTGTTCAAAGTCATTTGTTTGAAAAGCAGAAGTTGTCACTTTTGTTCTAGGGTTTCCTCCTCGCTGCTCAGCATAACATTAGGAGGTGAGGGTGAAAATTGGGAGTCACCCTCCTGCTCTCTGCTGTCATCATCCAAATCAGGGATTCCTACAATCAGACAATATATTGGCTCACATGTGCAATACAATGGAAACATAAGCACCTCATTCAACATTTTCCATCATTCACACCTAGTAGCAACAGAAGGAGACAACGGTATTGGGCTGAGCAGCAGAAAGCAACTTGAAGTTCATATGACCAAGAATCTAATGGAGTCAACTAAGTACAGAGAAACTCCTTTTTTTATTTATCTTTAAAACAAAACTCCAACAGGCAGCAGAGCAATGACAAGGCTTGGGAATCTGTAACAAGTAAAATTCAACACAACTTCCAACCTCCTCACTGGCCCACCTCCTCTGGTGCATTACATGTAAAAGGCACAGGAGCTTATCTAACATATGCACATGAACCTGCCTATGGAAAGTGCCTTGGATTAGAGTTACATACTAGTGTCAGAAGGAGGGCTCACCAAACTGACAAAGCTGCAAGACTTGATTACAGTGGAAATTCCAGGCTTAATAATCTAACATGTTTTATCATTGTGTCCAGAATGGCTTGGGGCGGCTGCTTTAATATACAAATTTCTTATTTAGGTTTTGTCATTAATAATTTATGTGGGACTTAGAAAAATTGAATGGGTAAACCTTATCAGAACAGATCCTTATGAGACCAGAAAGTAAAGGTGGTGATTTGTGCCACGATTCTGTTGCAGTGGATACTTTTGATGATACTTTCCTTCAGTCTGTCTGTTCCCTACATTAGGATTTCACGGGTCACTTTGCAAGATAGTTAAATACCCAAGGTGTAATTTTTTGTAGGAGAATGTAGAGTGCATAGGAATTCTCAACAAGTCATTAATTGTCTAAGCTGGAGAGTGAGGTGAGATTGCATAGGGCGACAAGTATTTTGCATCAGTGTTTACTGTGGCGAAGGACATGCAAGATATAGAATGTCTTATATAGGGAAATAAATGATGACATCTTGCAAAATGTCCATATTACAGAGGAGGAAGTGCTGGATGTCTTGAAACACATAAAAGTGGATAAATCCCCAGCACCTGATCAGGTGTACCTTTGAACTCTGTGGCAAGATAGGGAAGTGATTGCTGGGCCCCTTGCTAAGATACTTGTATCACCGATTGTCACAGATGAGATGCTGGAAGACTGGAAGTTGGCTAATATGGTGCCACTATTTAAGAAAGGTGGTAAGGACAAGCCAGGGAACTATAGACAGGTGTGCCTGACATCGGTGGTGGGCAAGTTGTTGGGGGTATTCCTGAGGGACAGGATGTACATGCATTTGGAAAGGCAAGGACTAATTAAGGATAGTCAACATGGCTTTGTGTGTGGGAAATCATGTCTCACAAACTTGATTGAGTTTTTTGATTAAGTAACAAAGAGGATTGATGAGGGCAGAGCAGTAGATATGATCTATATGGACTTCAGTAAGGCGTTTGAAAAGATTCTCTATGGGAGACTGGTTAGCAAGGTTATATCTCATGGAATACAGGGAGAGCTAGCCATTTGGATACCGAACTTGATTGAAGGTAGAAGACAGATGGTGGTGGTGGAGGATTGTTTTTCAGACTGGAGGCCTGTGACCAGTGGAGTGCCATAAGGATCGGTGATGGATCCACTACATTTTGTCATTTATATAAATGATTTGGATGTGAGCATAAGAGGTGCAGTTAGTAAGCTTGCAGATGACACCAAAATTGGAGGTGTAGTGGACAGCGAAGAAGGTTACTTCAGATTACAGTGGGATCTTGGTCAGATGAGCCAATGGGCTGAGGAGTGGCAGATGGAGTTTAATTTAGATAAATGTGAGGTGCTGCATTTTGAGAAAACAAATCTTAGAAGGACTTATACACTTAATGGTAAGGTCCTATGGTGTGTTGCTGAACAGAGACCTTGGAGTGCAGGTTCATAGCTCCTACAAAGTGGAGTCGCAGGTAGATAGGATAGTGAAGAAGCATTTGGAATGCTTTCCCTTATTGGTCAGAGTATTGAGTACAGGAGTTGGGAGGTCATGTTGCGGCTATACAGGACATTGGTTAGGCCACTGTTGGAATATTGCTTGCAATTCTGGTCTCCTTCCTATTGGAATGATGTTGTGAAACTTGAAAGGGTTCTGAAAAGATTTACTGGAATAGGTTGGGATATCACATAGACGAGTTGGACCAAAGGGTCCGTTTCCGTGCTGTACATCTCTATGATTAAATACAAGCCAATCAGCTGCCTTAAAACCTGTCTCACTATTGAATGAAATGATGACTGATCTGTGCCTGAGGCTCATTCATCTGTCATAGAATCGTAGAGTCATAGAGATGTACAGC
The DNA here is from genome assembly GCF_047496795.1 of Chiloscyllium punctatum. NCBI lineage: Eukaryota > Metazoa > Chordata > Chondrichthyes > Orectolobiformes > Hemiscylliidae > Chiloscyllium > Chiloscyllium punctatum. The sequence continues at coordinate 43,746,752 of NC_092746.1, read as the reverse complement.
ACCGAATCAGACCCTTCGGTCCAAATCGTCCATGCCAACCAGATATCCTAACCTAATCTAGTCCCATTTGCCAGCACTTGGCCCATATCCCTCTAATTCCTTCCTATTCATGTCAACCCATCCAGAAGCCTTTTAAATGTACTAACTGAACCAACTTCCACCACTTCCTCTGGCAGCTCATTCCATACACGCACCATCCTCTGCATGAATAAGTTGCTCCTTAGGTCCCTTTTAAATCTTTCCCCTCTTACCTTCAACCTATGCCCTCTAGTTCTGGACTTGCCTACCCCAGGGAAAATACCTATTCTATTTACCCTATCCATGCCCCTCATGATTTTATATTAACCACTAATGCCTAATAAAAATGTATTATTTAACAGTTGACTGCACATAAAAATTATAGGTATCAAATAATTCTGAAGCTGTTCTATGATTTCTTGAACAGTAATTCATTTTGAACATTCTGTTAAAGGTAGTGGAACAACAGCCTGTCAACAACTAGTCTGCTCTCCTTACTGCCACCTGCTGATAAGGAACGGTTTGAGTTAATTCTCAAAATCAGCAGTGTTAATGAACCAAAGTACTTTTTATTACTTTTTCAGAGGTCATGTGCAATTTTCAGGTAGGATGCAGTGAGTTAGATATGTTTAATACAAATATATTATTAAATCTGCTATTAAAACATTCAGACCATATTTATGTGTTCAACTAACTGATTTTGGCTACAATTGGCCTGAGTATGCCTGAACTAAGAAAGACAATCAAACAGCATTTTACACTGTGATCTCAAAGCACCAATAGGGATCCAGAAATCCTTTATTTCTTTTCCAGAATTTGGCATTTTGTAAATTGCTATGGTAAGTTGATGGTCCTGCTGGGAATACAGACATTGAATGAAGTCAAGATTGGCCTGAGCTCGGGTGCCCCATGTGACCGAACATTTTTCTGGCTAACATCCAATTACTTACAGTCTTACTTACATCCACTAAGACTGGCTCGTTGGCCAAGAAAATGCGGGAACCTGAGGAAGGAAGACTGGAAGTAAATCACTTAGAAGAAAAACACTGTCTTGGAAATGCATTTTCCATATTTTTCTAATCAACCTGTTCAGAGATATTGTTGCACATTCCTGAAACAGATGGAACTTGAACCCAGACCTCCTGGTCCAGGATAGGGATACGACTAGTGTGCCACAGGTGTCTTAAAAAAAATGAATGCTTCATGACGTTCTGAGCTTTCGTTGCTTCGGGAGCATGCTAATCTTCTCTGTATTGGTCCAATTTTCGTATATGTTGTCAAAGCAAGCATTTAAATAAAACTAACTAACCTGTTTTTCTAACTAACCTGTTCAGAGATGATATTACATACCTCTGGAGCAGGTGGTCGTTGAACCTGGGCCTCCCAGTCCAGAGATAGAGAGGCTGCCACTGCATCACAAAACAGACCCCTTATTACATTTGAGCTTGCAAACACATGGAAGGTATGACCTGCAGAGTGTTCAGTCATAAATAATTTGTTCAGGAGTGTGTAAGCTAGGTGCATTAGTCAGGGGAAATGGAGAGTAATAGGGGTAGGGGAATTGGTCTGGATGAGATACTCTTTGGAGGGCCAGTGTGGAATTGTTGTGACAAATGGCCTGTTTCCACACTGTAGAGATTCTATGAAAAAAATACTTCATGACAGCTAAATTTTGCATACCTCCATGAACTTCCTCTGTCAGTATTTGTGCTGGAGTGGGTTCTGGGAGAAAGACGTTTGACACTACAGTGTCATCTTCAAAAGAACTTGGCTCTCTCCTTATTCCGTGATCATCAGGTCCAGATCCTACATCAGGACTCGGTAAACCTGGCAGGGGAAGTGTTTCGTGCGGCCTTGTAAACACATCCTCACCATGTGATTCTATTTTATTTCCATTTCCTCCTGGAGGACCACGCTACAGGGATAAAAAATGAATTCACAGAATATGTTATTCAATTTAAATAATTGCAGATACTCTTCCAATATGTGGTCCTGGCTATTAATTCTGACATTGAATCTGAAAGGGAATGTGAAAAATTCAGCTTTCACTCAATTGCTGGGAACAGAGTGAAACTGGAAAGAACAGTGTTTTAAAAATATTGTATATCAGCATTCATAGTTTATATAATCCAACATTTCTTTCAATAAAGTTTATGATGTTGTGCCATAAAAAGTTGAAATTTGAGCCTCTTTTAACAAGGGGTTGGTACAGTTTGGCAATGGTACTCACTACCCAATAGATGTTGACACACTCCAAAAGAATTAATAAATTGCTTCCTGGCCAATTTTTACAGTCAGGTCACATTTCCATACATCTTGTCAGACTCCAAGTCTGGCAGAATCAGTATCCAGCTAGAATTGTGATGGGAACGTGAACATTAGGAGATGATAACAATCAATCTTTAGGAAAGGCCTTCCAGTAGAGGAAATGACAGGACAGTAATTGCAATTTTGGGGATGTGAGGGGTAACATGGAGGAAGCCATGGACAAGGGATTCCTAAGTTTCCACAATTTGTAAGGCCCAGAAGAGAACTCCTGCCCTTTCATTCTCAAGCACGTTTTAAAAAATCAAGTAAACTTTCCGTGGCTGTACCCTCTGGCTAAGACTTGGTTCTGAGCAGTTTAACCTGATGGAGGAGTCACTACTGCTACTCTACTCAGGCTTGACTAACTTTGCAATTGGGTCATGAAGATGTAATTGGGATCTACCTTTCAATAGCTGTCCTTCATGATCATGCATATGAGTTTATAACAGAACTTAACGGGAAATTAGGTGTGTTAAAGATGGTAAGTTGCAGTTGTTATCGAACTGCCCCTTTGTTGTGGTTTCTGCTGCGTTGTAGTTATGAGTATGGTGGGGATGGGGGTGAGAGGGCACAGTTTTCTGAATCCCAGGAAACATCCTGCCAGCAGATGATATGTCCATTTTTGAACAGCAATGTACATGAAAGTTATAGGGTCATGTGTGTAAGAGCTGCTGTGCCAGAAATTCAATTATTTACATCAAATTGATGTTGATGTAAGTTAAGGAACGCAAAAATGTAGTGGTTACTTGTGTAAACTTGATAAACCAGAATATGGTTGTACTAACAGACCTTGAATGTCCATGAATTTTCTGCAGTATGAATTATGACAAATGCTTTGTGAGAAGAGGTATTTTAAAAACACAAATCTAAACAAGAAACAGGTGTATCTTAGAACAATCAACTTCTTATCACAAGGTAGTTTTGTTTCTTAGATTCACATGCTTCTTTTTTATTGTATTCTTCTCATTTTTGTCCACATTGCTCTATGCCAAGGTGATATGTCAGGAGATGGTATGTCATTGCTATTTTGTGATAACATAAGCCTCTTGAGCTTGATATTTTTCCAATCAACCTGCTTAGAGATGCCATTACACACCTCTGGAGTAAATGGAGCTTGAAACCAAGCTGCATCATTCAGTGGTAGGGTCACTATCACTGTGCCACAGGAGCTCTTTACAAGTCTCTGGGACTAAAGTGATGTTAAAAATACCTTTCAGCTGTTTCAGGCAGTAATCCTTTTCTTTGTGTCGTATATCGAAATGAAAGGGTTAATACTGTGGAGTGCCATAAGCGCCACACACACCTGGGAAATTTGCAGACAACACAAACATTGGCCATGTAGTGGATAGTGTAGAGGATAGCTGTAACTCCAAAATTATATAGATGGGTTAGTGGAGTGGGCAGCAAAGTGGCAGATGGAGTTCAACTTTGATAAGTGTGAGGTAACGCATTTACAGAGGTCAAACAGCAAAAGGGAATAAACAAAAAATGGGAATATAAGGAGATGAAGTGAGAGATCTTGGAGTGCAAGTGCAAATATCCATAAATTTGGCAATGTAGGTAGACAAGGTTGTAAAGAGTGCGCATGGAATGCTCTCCTTCATTAGCAGAGATGTAGAATACAAAAGTAGGGATATAATGGTGAAAGTGTATAGAACATTGGTGAGGCCACAACTGGAGTATTGTGTGCAGTTCTGGTCACCACATTACAGGACGGATGTAATTGCTCTGCAGATGGTGAAGAGAAGGTTTACTCAAATATGCCAGGGCTGAAGAATTGTAGCTATGAGAAGAGAATACAGAGGTTGGAGTTGTTTTGCTTGGGACGGAGAAGGTTGAGGAGTGACATGATCGACGTATACAAAATTGTGAGGAGTAGAGATAGACTAGACAGAAGGAACTGGCTTCCGTGGCAGACAGTTCAAAAAACAAGAGCATAGATTCAAGCTAAGTGGCAGAAGGATTAGATGTGACGTGGGGCAAGATGTTTTTATGCTGAGGGTGGTGGGTGTCTGGAATTCACTGCCTGAGTTGGTGGTAGAGACAGAGACCCCAAACTCTTTCAAAATTTACCTGGATCTACACTGTAAATGCTGTGAGCTGCAGGGCTATGGGTCGTATGCTGAGATTAGAAAGGGCATCTTGGTGTCTTTGGATCAGCATGGACAAAATGGGCTGAATGACCCCCATCTGTGCTGTATCATTTCTATGGTTCTATGGACAAACCTGGCAAATGGACTTTTGTGGGCAGAATAGCTTAGGATCTCAAAGGAGTGAGACCAAACATCTTTGGTCTCTGTAACAAAGTCTATCATATCAATCTAACCTAAAACTAGCTGCTAACATGTAATAAGCCATATTTTGTTGACTAGAAATAAATCTACAAGGTCCCAGACATACCAATTGGTGTGCCAACAAATTGGCTTCCACTTGCCATGTATGAACCTCTGAGGTTGGTCAGTAACATCTACGTCTGAAAACGTGTTGCTGGAAAAGCGCAGCAGGTCAGGCAGCATCCAAGGAGCAGGAGAATCGACATTTCGGGCTTGAGCCCTTCTTCAGGAATGAGGAAAGTGTGCCCAGCAGGCTAAGATAAAAGGTAGGGAGGAGGGATTTGGGGGAGGGGCGTTGGAAATGCGATAGGTGGAAGGAGGTTAAGGTGAGGGTGATAGGCCGGAGTGGGGGTGGGGGCGGAGAGGTCAGGAAGAAGATTGCAGGTTAGGAAGGTGGTGCTGAGTTCGAGGTTGGGACTGAGACAAGTTGGGGCGAGGGGAAAAAAGGAAACTGGAGAAATCTGAGTTCATCCCTTGTGGTTGGAGGGTTCCTAGGCAGAAGATGAGGCGCTCTTCCTCCAGCCGTCGTATTGCTCTGGTCTGGCGATGGAGGAGTCCAAGGACCTGCATGTCCTTGGTGGAGTGGGAGGGGGAGTTGAAGTGTTGAGCCACGGGATGGTTGGGTTGGTTGGTCCGGGTGTCCCAGAGGTGTTCCCTGAAACGTTCCGCAAGTAGGCGGCCTGTCTCCCCAATATAGAGGAGGCCACGTCGGGTGCAGCGGATGCAGTAAATGATGTGTGTGGAGGTGCAGGTGAATTTGTGGCGGATATGGAAGGATCCCTTGGGGCCTTGGAGGGAAGGGGGGAGGTGTGGGTGCAAGTTTTGCATTTCTTGCTGTTTTAGGGGACGGTGCAACCCAGTTTAATCTCCCAGATGTTTCTCCCAGTAATATCTACATCCCATGATAAAATAAAAATAATGCTGTCTTAGAAAGTGATGAAATGTACAAGGAACCTTGGATGATTTCACGGGGTGTCCATTCATATCAAGTGGGCAATAAGTGACTGATCGCCAGGGTCACCTGAAGTCGTGTGACATGCAAACCGTGTTCCAGTTTTCTCTCCCTCACCTTTGGTATTACTGCATTTCCCTTTAATGAACTCTCTGTGTACATTGAGCAATTGGACATGGCCACAGGAGATTTGGTGATGGAAAAAGCCATTCAGTTGTGTGTGGTAGCGTTTCCAGGTATAAAAGAAAGAAAGTCACATTCAAGTTTGGGTCCCCACTGCACTGAGTGGATCAATTGCCAAGTCTCCAAGAAGTTCAATCAGGTGGTTTTCTGATGTGGGAGGTAGTGAATCATTAAAATGGAGACAAGACACCATGAAGGGGTGGCCTGGTGGCTCACTGATTAGAACTTTTGCCTCATGGCATCTGGGACCCTGGTTTGATTCAAGCCTTGGGTGACTCTCTGTGTGGAGTTTGCATGTTGTCCCCATGTCTGCTTAGGCTTTGTGGAGGCTTCCCAGCCCGGAAAGTCTGCCAGACTCGGTCAGGGCACAGTTCAGATTGTGTTCCATCGAAGGGTAGGGTGCTGTCATGTTGTGATCCTATTTAAAACATTTCCCAGCATGGGAAGTGGTCCATTTACAGAAGGACGTGAGAGTAGGTTCTGCTCCCATCTTGGAGGCTTTGGTTTCCTCTCACTGTCCAATAATGTGCAGGTTAGGTGGATTGGCCCTGTTGTAAATATAAAATGCAGGGTCATGGGGAAAGAGTGGGAGACTGGGTCTGGGTTGAATGCTTTACAGAGGGTAGGTGCAGACTTGATGGACTGAAGGGCCTCTTTCCACACTGTAGAGTTTCTTTGATTCTAAGTCCAAAGAAGACTGCAATAGTGGTTGTGTGGGAAGCAAATGGGTGGAGCCAGTGAGGGGCCGGAAGTCAGTAATCTTTATGGAGTTGGAAGGAACACTCTTGTTGTTCTTGCACCCATAAAACACACAGAAAGGACAGGTCATTTTGTGAGGAGTGTTTGAAAATTTAATTTTGTATGTGTGTGTACGTTTGTTTGTGCATGGCTATGTATATGTTTGTGTGTGAGAGAGATGAATGTCAGTGCTTTTTCAAACTTTAAAATCCTTGGCTAATGTATTTTAGCTTGTGTGGTTTGTGATGGTTGAAAATCATTCCCTGCGACTAGCAGAAAGCAGGGGTCATTCAAAGCATGTTAGGGTCACTGTTTGGATAAGTATTTATTGTACACCCCTCTCTTGGGATAATGGAAATTTTAGCACAAATAAACTTTATTGTATACATAAAGCACATGCTTCTTCTTACCACTTCCTCTCCATATTTTTCCGAAACCTATCCTGGTGCTATGCTAAGGTGGTATCTGAACTATTCAAATCTCTCAGAAGCTGCTTTTCATTGTTCTCTCAAAGCTGTTTCCCAAGGCTGCACTGACTGTACTGGAAGCATACTTTTCCATGAGATGTGTGTGCTGCAGTCACTCGCTCCAGATGCAGATGTAATATGTTGTATCCCTTTTTCTCAATAGAATTAAAGGTGGCATTGGATTAATTTGTCTCATACCCTTCAAGATGGTCTAAGTGCCTCCAGATGAGCCAATAATATCCCAGCATTCCTTTTAGAACATGGATAACAGATCTCAATGCCCAGGTTCTGGAGCTAAGAGTTGATTTCTGCAATGCCTCCACTCCCAGTTCTCAAGTCACACTTTCAACTATGACCTCTCTGGCATCCTTGTGTCAGCTTTGACTCAGTGCCACTACTCCTGTTCTCTGAGTCATAAGGTTGCAGCTATAAGTTCCACTCCAGTGATCTGAGTACATAATACTGCCTGGTACTGGCAAGTATGCACCATACAAATGCAAAGAATGATAATCTCCAACAAGACAAACTTAGGGAAGTGAGGATGGTTAAAATGTCATAATTACATGACATGACAGATTACCCCCGCTCCCCCCACCCCTCATCCATCTCACCTCCATGTAGATGTAAGGGTCATCAAATGTCAAATGTATTTGTCATTCCTTTTTACTTACTTCTATTGTTTTAACGTCATGTTCATCTTCGATGTGTATGCTGTCACGGCCTGGTGTCTGATGATTTACTTCAAAAGCTGGTGACACACCAGGGGGTAGTACAGAGCTAGGAATTGAACTGAACAGTGCGTTGTTCTCAAGCTCACAGATTTTACGGAACAGTTTACTTTCAAGTACTGAAATGGGACAAGCACACATTGTGTTAAAAAAACCTTCCAATCAGTAGCAGGAATTGTCCAAAATGTGATCATTCTAAGTAAGGAAAAGAGCATTCAGAGACATTATCCAATCTGGAAACGTAAATATTTGATTTTTTAAGGAGTTTTCACTGCTTTGTTTTTCATTTCTCTCTTGATCGGCTATTCACCCTCTTTAGCTGAAAACTGTCTGGGTAGGAGATCAGTTTCTGGACTTTTATCAAGATCCCTTGAAACCAGCTACAAGAAAACTTGAGAGTGCAGCCTGAGATAATTCTCCCACTAGCTTTCCCTCCTTCACCATTGGAAGCACATGGCCTTCTGCCAATAAACAAGAACACTTGCTGGGATATTATCATGACAATACAGCTTCATTCATCAAATGTACATACCCATTACTTTCAGATGTGCAGATTTAGCAGCTTTGCTGATTTATTTTAAAGCTAATTGCAATTTTGGAGGCTAGCGTTCATGTAACTATAATCGTGCAGAAATAATTGGTCTAATTGAGACTGCAGACCTAGGGCAGGGATTGTAGCATGTGAATAAGTCCCAGGCTTTGTCCCAGTTATCAAGTGAGGCCTGGTATGTTTTAATAACAGGAGGCTTGACTCCTACCCAAACCTAACATCAGTTGTAAACAGCCGACCAGCAGGAGTTGAGTGAGTGCAACAGGAGGCTCTGATTTAGGGAAATTGGAAATAATTTCAAGAAATGACATTAGTGATGTATAGAAGGGGTAGGAGATAGGGAGGGCAGTCCAAGGTTCAGAGAAGCATTCCAAAGCTTAGTGATATTTAAAAATACTGATCTCTCCAGCTGTCTCTGGACCTGCTGCTCCTTTGTGCCCAGTCTTACTGGCGAAGGCTAGTATTAGAACAACATCACCAAATGATAATTTGTGGTGTTCACTGAGGTCTTTGTTTTGCCTGTCATTGGTCCATCAGACTGTACCTTTAAATGACACAAGATCTTTGAAAATTGGATGAATAGGTTGTTGCAAAGATATTACCTCCCTGGACAAACCACACTTGATGGGCACAAAGGATGAAAACAGACTCCTATTATTATAATTGCATGTACATAATTTTCATTATTAAAATATTGGAAATGATAAAATGCATTTATTTTTAGAACTCCTTTATCTATGTACTTACTTGGAAGAGTCATAAAGTCATTAATTAGATAAACATGTTCCTCATCAGGGTCAGATGCAATTAGGTTCATTTCGCTCTTAAAGGCAGAGTATAAAGGATCACTGGTACTAACAATTCCAATTACAAACACCTCTATGCCCATTGCGTGAGCTTCCATCACCGCCACACTTAGATTCTTTGGATCTCTTTTGTCTGTCTGCCCATCGGTTATCACTATTGCCACATTGTGTACATCCTTTCGCGCTGACTTGAAAACCTGGTTTGCCATGTTCATGGCTGAACCCGTGTAGGTGCCTTCTCCTAAGTATGGCATGTTTTGAATTGTTCTCTTGACAGTTTCCAAAGTTGCACCTTGCTGTAAGTGAGTAATTATTCGGGCTTCAAGACTGTAAAGTATTACACCAATCCGGGTGGCTTCACTGCTTTCACTAACTCGATCTATCAGGGCATTGACAAACTCTTTAACAATATCAAAGTTTTCTGGCCCAACACTTTCAGAACTGTCAATCACAAATACCAGTTCCAGAGGCTTTTCTTTGCATTTCTTCCCACATCCTGAAATAAGAGAGTTAAGTATTAGATTTTCAGACAAAGAAAAACACAAGAAGCTAAAAAAGCCTAGAAGTTATATTTGACGGAGTGATTCTGTGATTTCAATGTGAACTTCTTGCTTGCAGTTTGTAAAGGCTGGAGATAGGTTTGTCCTGCTGGCAGATTCCCTATTGTGTACATGAGACCACAAATTAACCCTTTCACTATTGGCATTAGTACTCAGATCATGAACACTCAGTGCTTAGTATGACATTCTTTAATAGCAATAACAACTTTAAATCATAACATAGCAAAACAACCTAGAGTGATGCACCACTTGCATTTGACAGGACAGTAGTTGAATAGAATTTCACACTGAGCCACAAGAAAAGAAATTAGGACACATAACCAAAAGCTTCTCCAAAGGCTAAGATTTATGAAATGTCTTAGACTTTGGAGAGTAGAAAGTGAGGAAGGAGAAAGAGAATTCTAAAGCTTAGAGCATTAGTTGCTCAGGGCTGGAAACAGTGATGAAAATTCAGGATCTGTAAGACACTTAAACAATGATAGGATATGGCATGACCTTAGAAGGATTTGAAAGTAATGTCAAGAATTTAAAATCAAGGTGTGGCTAGACCTGGAACCAAAGTAGACCAATGTGGAATGGAACGATTGGTGAATTGGACTAGGTGAACACTGGGATATGGGCAGCAGATATTTGAGTAAGCTTTAGTTTCTGGAGGATAAATGGGCAAATGAGACCTGGGTAAACCAATGAAAGGATGAAAGTATCAGCTGCAGATGCTTTCAGGTAGAGCACAGGTGGAGAGTGTTATGGATGTGAACATAGACAGTATTAGTGAAGGAAAGGATATGGAATTGGATGCTCAGTTCAGAGTCAAATAGGAAACCAGAGCAATCTGGTTTAGCCTCGGTCAGTAACAGGAGGAGAGGTTGAACTAATGCTAGGGGAGTGGCATCTGGAATTGGGACTATTGTCAATGGCTTCAGTCTTCCTGAAAGTTAATCAGAGGAATTTTCTCCTTCTATAGTACTAGATACTGAGCAAGCAATGTAGCAAATCACATTGGATTCTGATGAAAAGTCACTGGACTTGAAATGTTAACTCTGTTTTCTTCCTACACATGCTGCCAGACCTGCTGAGTTTCACAAGCAATTTCTATTTTTGTGACAAATCAGAGACCTTGTTGGGCCATTTCAGGTGGTAATAACTTAAGAGCTGTGTGTCATTGATGTTGTACATTCAGATAATATCATCAAGAAATGTATACAGATGACAAATAAGAAGGGAGCAATGGCAAATTCTTTGAGGATTCCAGATATACATTATAGGAATGGGAGCCAGAGCACAAACAGAAAGAAAAGTTATTAATTTAATAACTGTTTAAGCTGCTTAACCAAATTTATCATTCATGTTAGAAATAGGAGAGTTAAGCACTTTAGCAGAAACCGAAACCATAGAAAATATAATACATTAAATGAGAGTGTCATTTCTAGCTAAAGAGAATTATGAAATGACAAGGCCCTGGGAGAGGGTGATGCAGATGATGCTATTTCCAGTGTCTGTGCCTTTGAAGGAAAGCATTAATTTCATAGACACTACAGCATTTAAATTAAATATTTAACAAGACAACAGACATGAATTAACAAATATATTTTTAAAAACAACTGAAACATACTTCTGCACACAAAATGTCCATCTTGCTAAACCCACTTTCCACAGATGTAGCGAGATCACACCTAATGTGTTCCAACACGTGTGGAGATAACTGAAATATTGTAACTAAGCAGCTACAACCCTTTTAACTGCATCTCAGGTCTCGATCTTAGACTTATATTGCACAATTGATACAGCATGTGCTGCATATTTTCCCCATATGGGAGCTCCTGAAGCTATATGTTAGAAATTCTATACTTAATGGCAAGAAATTAATTACCTCAGTGATTTCAGATTTTCCTGGCTGCCATCAATTGAGTATTCCTTCATTGACAGAGTAAGTGCATACTTGTCTATGTGAGTGTGTAAGTGAATGTGTGAGAGCATATGAGAGTGAGTGAGCATGTTTGTGAAAGAGTGAGTGTGAGAAAGTGAGTATGTGTGAGAATTAGTGAGTGTGTGTACTTGAATGAATGTGTGAGCAAGAGAAAGGGAGCGTGTAGGTGTAAAACTAGTATATAGGTGTGAGTTATCAGCTGAAGGTATCAAGCCTACAATCAGATGGATAAAAAGACATTTATTCAGCAGTAGAACAGGCCATGGAGTGCAAAAGCAAAAGGATTACATGTTCTTTGCGCTAAGCTGAAGCCTCTTACCATTATTGTCAATAGAATGTTAAACAAAGTCCATACTCTGTGCATTCTTCCTGGAAGCAAGTACCAGTTAGTTTTCTCTGATTTCTCAGGCTTGAGAACGCATTGCTCTTCTATGCTCTTGGGCAGCTCTCCGGTCAATGTTTTGATCCTCAACCTCATCTTCTTCCTCAAAACATTGCAGTCAATCCCCCACTCAGGATATCCTCCTCAAAGGTCCCAACATGCCACACTGATGCAAGATATCCTTTCTGGGAATAACTGCAAGGCCCCTACAAGAACTAGGACAGGGATTGAAACCGCATCATAATGAAGCTTGTAGCCTGTTCTAATGTGGAAATTTTGGCAGCATTTTATCTTCCTTCTGCTCATTCTGAAGGTTTTTGAAAAATTGGCATGAGTCACGTTTGGGGGGTTACCCTTTGTCTCCAAGCAGCTAGCCCTGACTTGCCAGAGGACCTAGGAATGAGGCAGGAACCTTCAAGTCCTCTGGTATGTAATGGCAGCTCCCAGGATGTCTGGCACAGACCACCCCCTCAAAAGATTTGGCATCAATGTTTGAACATTGACAGAATGGAAGCTTTTCCTGTATTAATGGAGCAGGTTGGTGATAGGGCACTCTCAATAGAACCCTGCACCCCTGAGGGAAAGCAGTGATATTGATGAATTCCAATACCTTCGCTACTTGACTGTCATCATCATGGGAGAAGAGTGAGAAATGGTGTGTTTGGCAAAAATGGTATTAGTAACATCCTTGAGGCATTTATGGCTTCAGGGCTGAGAGATGCATTGCCAGGTGCTCCTTGAATCAGGCCACTGGCATAAGAATTCAATGCAGTTGTGACCTTGATAGCCACCAAGATGGGATTGGCAGTCAGTCCTTCTCAGCACATATCCTGCTCCAGCACATGACACAATCCAGAGGTGATAACCCAGGACATCCTCAGTTAGGGCTCACACTGTCTCAGATAATTGATGAAAATGACAGAACATTCTGTAAATATGGATTCTCATCATTCTCCTCTGCCTCCAGTGGATCTTCACCTGCCGTGTGTCTCTCTGGGAGCGCAGTTCTTGCTGAGTTTACTGATGATGTTATCATTGCTGTCTCCTTAAACCTTGTCTTGGGAATTGATTCAAGGCTACGAGGATTCCAGCCACAGTGACCTCCACAGGAGGTGCATAAGCAGCTAAGTTGTGGAGATGGTCAGATATATAATACACATTATTAAAGAGACTCCTGAGCCCTGACGTTCCTGTATGAAGTGGTGGAGTAGGGCACCTCAGCCAGAGATCCTCCATTTCGCCCGCTATTTTCCTTCTTTTTTTTCTCACTCTCTCCTCCCTTCTCCTCGTCTCAGACACCCAGTCACAGCCTCCGAACTCCAGCCTGAAAGCAGTGCCCAAACGGGGACACCAGCAAACAGTAGACAGAGTGGGGGACACCGGGAAACAGCAGCCGGAGCAGGAACATTGGAAACAGCAGCCGGAGTGGGGGCACCGGGAAACAGCAGCCGGAGCGGTGGTGCCGGGAAACAGCAGCCGGAGCGGAGGGCATTGGGTAACAGCAGCCGGAGCGGAGGGCATTGGGTAACAGCAGACAGGGCAGGGACACTGGGAAACAGGAGACAGAATGGGGTCACTGGGAAACAGCAGCTGAAGCGAGGGAACCGGGAAACAGCAGTCGGAGCGGGGACACTGGGAAACAGCAGACAGGGCAGGGATTAGGGATACTGGGAAACAGCAGCCGGAGCGAGGGCACCAGGAAACAGCAGTCGGAGCGGGGATACAGGGAAACAGCAGCCGGAGCGAGGGCACCAGGAAACAGCAGTCGGAGCGGGGATACAGGGAAACAGCAGCTGGAGTGGAGACTCTGGGAAACAGCAGCCGGAGCAAGGGACACAGGGAAATAGCAGTCGGAACGGGGTCACAGGGAAACAGCAGTCGGAACGGGGTCACAGGGAAACAGTAGTCGGAGCGTTGAGAAACCGGGAAACAGCAACCGGAGCAGAGGCACTGCGAAACAGCAGTCGGAGCGGGGGACACCGGGAAACAACATCTGGAGCGGGGGACACCGGGAAACAGCGGTCAGAGTGGGGGCACTGGGAAACAGCAGTCGGAATGAGGATACCGGGAAACAGCAGATGGAGTGGGGTCACAGGGAAACAGCAGACAGAGCGGGGATACCAGGAAACAACAGTCGGAGTGGGGAAACCGGAAAACAGCAATCGGAGCGGGGAACACTGGGAAACAGCAGCTGGAGCGGGGACACCGGGAAACAGCAGTTGGAGCAGGGGACACCGGGAAATAGCAGCCGGAGTGGGAACACCGGGAAACAGCATTCGGAGTTGGGGACACCGGGAAACAGCAGTCGGAGCGGGGACACTGGGAAACAGCAGCCAGAGCGAGGGACACCAGGAAACAGCAGATGGAACGGGGACACTGGGAAACAGCAGTCAGAGCGGCGACACAGGGAAACAGTGACTGGAGCGGGAATGCTGGTAAATAGAAACCCAGAGCGAGGACATGAGTGACCCAGCAGCCTGATGCAGGAGCGAGGTTGGTGTTCCAACATGGAATATGGTGGCAGCTTGCTGTCAGGTCATGTGGAGGCCCCCTGTGCTGATCTACTGCAGAGATCCTTTGAAGAGAGACTGTGGTGACTGACTTTTCAACTGTGCTCCTTGTTTTTTCTGACCTGTGGTCATACTTTGTATAGATATAATGCAACCCTTTCCTTCATTTCTCCATTCTGTTACGAGAATTGTACCTAGGTACCTTTGCACCTAAGATAGCACTGGAAAAGGCGACTTCACTGCACTCATTTGAGTACATGTGGCAATAAAGCTAATTCAATTCAAGCCCTCACATTCACCACAAAGAAGTCTCATGATATGCCCGCACACTGTGTGGCATAGAGGCATCCCAAGTAGATCAATATAATGTCTCCACAAAGACCTCTGAGGAACATAATTCAAATGGAAATTTTTATGCTACATTGGATGAGTAAAAGTCTGTCAGTAAGCTAACATGATAGCAGCCACCCACCCAAAAAAGCATGTCACAAACATACAGTTGACTTTTGATCAAGATGGTAAAAACAATGACTGCAGATGCTGGAAACCAGATTCTGGATTAGTGGTGCTGGAAGAGCACAGCAGTTCAGGCAGTATCCAAGTAGCTTCGAAATCGACGTTTTGGGCAAAAGCCCTTCATCAGGAATAAAGGCAGTGAGGCTGAAGCGTGGAGAGATAAGCTAGAGGAGGGTGGGGGTGGGGAGAAAGTAGCATAAAGTACAATGGGTGAGTGGGGGAGGGATGAAGGTGATAGGTCAGGGAGGAGAGGGTAGAGTGGATAGGTGGAAAAGGAGATAGGCAGGTAGGACAAGTCCGGACAAGTCTTGGCAAGATTCCAACTTGGTGTTCGTGCGTGTGATTTTCAGGCTTTGCTTGCGATCTATGAGTTTCCCATCCTTCATGTTCCCTTTTGTGCTGCGGTCTCTGTGGCTTTCTTCTATTTCTGTTGAGCCCCTTTTTTCGAACTGTTAATGTCCCCAATTTATCCCCAGTGCATAGTACTTTGTAAATTCCCTTGTTGCCCCTACACTCTCCTCATGTAAAGATCAGCATTATCATGAACTTTTTTAACCACCCTTTCGGGAGCTCCCATACCCTCCTACATATCTTCAAGGTACCATGCTGTAATTTCCAACTGCCCTCCATCACTGTCATCATTCCCTCAGCAACCCAATATAATGAAACCCATCACCAGGTCTGAGTTGCCTGCTTTTCCAGGACTCCACAGAATGCCCCTTGACCATATCGAGCAATCCCCAACACTGACCATGGTCCAACCCCAAGATTGAGTTAGCAAGACAGCCCCCCATGACAACAGTCCACCCCTCCCCAGATTGACCGCTCCACAGTACATCATCTGACTGCACTTAGTTTGCTGGGTTAACTGGGACTCAGTGCCCAACCACAAAATATTGATCCCTAGTCTCTGATAGGGCCCAGTGTCTTCCTGACTGCAGCCAAGACCTTGCACTTGATTAGGACAATCTCCTTGACTGACTGTGGTTGTACCTCCTGACTGATCACATAGTCCCTTGACACCATTAAGGACTGTTTCCCTTTGAATTTTATACATGACCATTTGCGTGAGGCTCGTGCATCATGTTTGCTTCATAAACTGCTGGAATCTGCTGCAGATGTGACACTGATGCTGTGACAATGCCCACCTCCCTAACTGTTCTGTGCTCCCCAGTGTGAGAAAGTCCCTGCCTCTCCCTCTGACAGTCTGTAACTGAGTATTGAAATCCTTGTGCATTAAACAAGCAATGTGGACCACAATGCAAACCATAAGTCAATGAATAAGTGCTAAGAAAATGAGATAAGATGTTGCTTGACTTGGAGTTAATGTAGGTCAGTGAGCACAGTGGTGATGGGTAAATAGGTCTTACTGTCAGTTTACACAATGGCAGGCACTAGAGTTTTAAATGGCCTCAGCTTTAAGAAAATCATTATGTGTTGTTGTTTTGATAGTTATAGGAAATAGAAACAATGTGAAACCTTTAGTTTCCTATAAATGCCAGTGATTCAATGCTGAAAAGCAATGTTTATCTTTTATAACTATAGTGCAGTACCTATTTTTCTTTATCTCAACTCACCTGTTAAAATGTAGCACAATATTAAATATATGTTTACAGATGGTTCATCTCATACATAAATACAAAAAACAAATTGAAAATAAAATCATTACATGATCTTGTAAACACTGTTCAATATTTCAGAATTTACTCATTGTCAAAAGAGCCATGAAGTTTCAAATATTTGCTTGGTGGTATAGCAGTTTTGTAATGTTTAATTTTTGTCAATAATCCATCACTTTCACAAATGCATGGGAGTTCCTGAGTTATAACTTCCTGAACACATTGGAACTTATCAAACTGAGATGCACTTGCATGCTGTGCTAAGATATTCAATCAAAAAATAGGTTCTGCTTCATTGCCCTTTATGAAGGCCATAACAGACACATGAAACAATGGCAAAGGGTGATTGAAAGCCATTCATTTGAAAGCAATGGAAACAAAATTTGCTGGAAAAGCTCAGCAGATCTGGCAGCATCTGTGAAGGGAAATCAAAATTAACATTTTGGATCAGGTGACCCTTCCCCAGAACAGTTGAAGGCAATGTTTACTGAAAGATTTCCTTCAGTGAAGAGATGGTACATTGCATTTTGGAAAGTGGTATAAAGCTACATTGAGGAGCTTTGTGCAAGCATTTAATTATGCACAAACAGTGCATTACTTACCTACCCAGAAAAGGCCAGCAAATTCATTCAGACTAACAATAGATCTCCCAAAAGCCACAACTAGTTCAGTTTGTGATAATATTGTAGATCAATTTAAATCTGTCCCATTTTACAGACATTGGATTGGTATCTCTGAAAGTAATAATGCACGGCCGTATTTACCAAACTTTATTTTGTTTTAAACATATTCTGATAAAAATCACTGCAATAATAGAAAAGTTGCATCCCTCTCTGTATCTCCCTTCATATCTCTCATATGCTTGCTCTGTAATGCCTCCTTCAGTTTATGTGTCTGATTTTGGTGGCAAAAGACAACCAGCAGCAGTTCTGATGTGTTTTGCTTCTTGCTTTGAATGTAAACTTTTGAAATAAGATATCTACATTCTGGTTCTGAGAGAACACATCCAGCTGAGAAGTAATACCATTGCATTGAATGTCTATTTTCAATCTTTTCAGAATATGTTGTTCCCTGGATTAACAACTTTGAAGGTCACTTTAATTAGAATAATTGTTTACATCACATTGTGTCAATTTGTACATTTGAACTCACCACAGATTGATCTGATCAAAACGATTATTTCTTCGCGCTAATAAAAGATGAGAAGAAATAGAATTACTTTAATACCTTTAATAAATCGAGGTCAAACAATAAGGTCACTCTTTGAAATATGACACATATTAGCTCATGCCAGATGGTACAATTCAATCTTTGAGGAAAAAAAAATTGCAGCAGGACCTTGATCAGCTGGGGAAGTGGGCCAAGAAATGGCAAATGGAGTTTAATATAGGCAAGTATGAGGTCTTGCATTTTTGGGAAGTCAAATCAAGGTAGGAGATTCATAGTGTATGGTAGGGCCTTAAAGAGTGTAGTGGAACAGAGGGATATAGGAGTTGAGGTTCACAGTTCTCTGAAAGTGGAGTCACAGGTAGACAGGGCAGTGAAGAAGGCTTTTGGCACACTGGCCTTCATCAGTTAGGGCATTGAGTATAGAAGTTGGGAAGTTATGTTGCAGTTATATAGAGCATTGATGGGGGCACATTTGGAGTACTGTGTTCAACTTTGGTTAAAATCAGTGTCCAAAGACAGATTAAATTTTTAACACTGAGAAAGAATGAACAGGTCAGAAGAAAAATACTGCAGATGCTGGAGTTCTGAAGATTAAAACAGAAAGTGCTACGAGAAACTCAGCAGATCTGACAGCATCTGTGGAGAGAGAAACAGAGTTAACATTTTTAATTCAATATGACTTCTTTGGAACTAACAGGACAGTTCATTCTTTGATACCACGAAATTGCTTAAAGATGCGATTTATAAATATGGAACTGTGGCAGTTGTAGTTATACCATAGACTCTGTGCAATGAAAGCAATTTAAGATCCCTGTCTTTTGTTCACTTCCTAATTTTATCTCATTTTTAAAGTCAGTGAACAGATTTAAATGCCCTCTTAACCTGCTAACTTTGATGGTGGAGGGTGTTTTATCTGGCAGGAGGCTGGAAGGTGGGTATTCTGTCATGTGCCTGTCATGACTAGATTATATCTGTGGCAGGAAGAGCACTGTACAGCACTAAATGGGTAATTAATACCTCTCATTCAAAGGCAGTTAGTATCTGATCAAGAATCTGGCATCAGGAAGGAAGTGGCCTGCTGAAACATGCCTCATTGTGAATGTCCACCCATCATTCCCCTGGGATCCTGTTATGATTTTGGCCTTTTGTGGCTGCCATCAGCAACTACCACCTCTCCAGTAGCTGCTGTTCAATGAGCTGCTGGCTTTTGAAAGGTTGGTAGCTCTCTGTGTTCAGGCTTCTGCCTACAAGGCTCTTGATCCTGGGGAAGTCCAGCCACTGTCCCATAAGTACCTGGCATTGGCTCTTAAAGTGGCCTTAGCTAAAAAGAGGCCACTTGAAGCTTTTTACAGCTCTAACCAACTGGTAAGACCTCCATCATAGAGTCATAGAGATGTACAGCATCGAAACAGACCCTTCAGTCCAACCTATCCATGCCGACCAGATAGCCCAACCCAATCTAATCCCACCTGCTAGCAGCCGATCCATATCCCTCCAAACCCTTCCTATTCATATACCCATCCAAATGCCTCTTAAATGTTGCAATTGTACCAGCCTCTACCACTTCCTCTGGCAGATCATTCCATACACGTACCACTCTATGCGTGAAAAGGTTGCCCCTTATGTCTGTTTTATATCTTTCGCCTCTCACCCTAAACCTATGCCCTCTAGTTCTGGATTCCCCGACCCCAGGGAAAAGACTTTGTCTGTTTACCCTATCCATGCCCCTCATATGTGAAAAACATTGTATGGAATTGACACACAGCTCTATAATAATCAGGTCATCCAAGTATAAAATATTTCTTCTGAGGTGGAATGTAGTGGTAGGTCTTCTCATGCATTTCCTGCTGCTGTACCATTTGGTTTGGGACAGCATACTTGGAAGAAATTCCAAGTCAATTAATATCACAGCAGGAAGATTTCACACCCATTCTGTTCCTAAAACCATCTATAAACATTAACTTTCCAAGAGTTTGCATGTACTGTTTCTGTTTGATCTTCAAAAAGTTCAAGTATAAACATAAAACAGTTTTTCTGACAAAATAATCACAAAAGTGGGGCAGGGAGAACAAATTCCATGATGTCCTCCCTGTCATCTTCTATAATCTAGTGGAAATCCTGGAGTAAATGTTTAATAGTGGTTATTCGTGCTCAGCCTGTGCCATTTCCATTGCTTTTCTATCAATGTTACAAAAGGAGATCAAATGAACCACACAAAACTCAGGGAAAGTTACTATTCTGGAAGAAGCAACTCATTTGGTGGTGCTTGCACACTCAGAAAGGGATCATAATTAGATTAAATTAGATTAGATTCCCTACAGTGTGGAAATAGGCCCTTCAGCCCAACAAGTCCACACCGACGGTCCGAAGAGTAACTCACTCAGACCCAATTCCCTCTGTCCAATGCACCTAACACTATGAGCAATTTAGCATGGCTGATTCACCTGCTCTGCACTTCCATGGACTGTGGGAGGAAACTGGAGCACCCGGAGGAAACCCACGCAGACACGGGAAGAATGTGCATATAAAATCATCAGTGATATAATTATTCTGTTTGATGGATACTTACGGTGAGACCTGCTTCGCCTTTCTCTCCGTTCTTTCCCTAAAGTTTCAGAAAGTACAAATCATCAGTTCTAGTGCACATTAAATGTTCTCTGAATTGATGATATTAGACAATGAATGTCATTTTGTACAGAAGCAAGTATCTTACAGGATCGCCTTTAGAACCAGAGAGCCCTTCATCCCCTTTGTCACCTTTGTTTCCTCTTTCACCTTTATATCCACGATCTCCCTTAATGAAGCAAAATGTTAAAGTTAAATAGAATTTCAATGCTAAATGAGATGGAATCAATTAATTAATATACTTTATATAAATTCAATAAAAGAAACAAGTTCTCTCCCACCAGCATTCAACCTTTGCCTTACTAAGGAAGTAAGCACTGAGTTGTAGTAAACATGTATATAAAAATATTTAGGGCCATGAAGGTTAACTATATGGTGGTAGAGAAGGGTTCTTGCAGTGGAGTGGTGGTGTCGCTAGGCTAGGAAGCTTGGGTTCAAGTCCCACTTGCTCCAGAGGTGCATAATAACTTGTCTGAAAAGTCTGATTAAAAACTGAGAGTGTGAGGTGAGGATAGACAGCAAGAGTGACAGGCAAGGCCTACAGCGGATGCAATGACAGGAGCCAAGGGCAACAGTTGGGAGAAAAAGAATCTGAGGGTGAGAGTGGAAGCAACTGGGGAAAGGTCTCGTAAGCATACACCCCATGGTAGAGGTTGTCTGTGGCAAGCAACATTAAAGTGAAACTGGCAACAATAAATGGATATATTTTATTTATGACATTAAGTGAAGATATGCTAAGCGAGTCAACATTAAATTGAGACATTAGATTCCCTACAGTGTGGAAACAGGCCCTTCAGCCCAACAAGTCCACACCGACCGTTCTGAAGAGTAACCCACCCAGTCCCATTTCCCTCTGACTAATGCATCTAGCACTATGGGCAATTTAGCATGACCAATTTACCTGCCCTGCACATCACTTGGACTGTGGGAGGAAACTGGAGCATCCAGAGGAAACCCACACAGACATGGGGAGAATGTGCAAACTCCACACAGACAGTTGCCCGAGGCTGGAATCAAACCTGGATGCCTGGTGCTATGAGGCAACAGTGCTAATCACTGAGCCACTGTGCTGTCCATTTCAGAATCATTACCAAATTCATTAGCACAGTGTAGCAGCTCTAGCCTCACTTCAGCTGCTCACTTTCCTGAGGCTCAGGAATCTCAAGCAGCTGACATTAATGCTGGATTAGGGCTCTTTGATGCAGTGATAGTGAGTCTACTTCTAGGCCAAATGGTCTGGGTTCAAATTCCATCTTCCTTGTGGAAGTATGCCTGAACAATTGGTTAAAATTGAAACAGAGAAGTCAGCCAAAGAAAGTCACCTCTTTAATTCAATGAGACACAAGCTTTAATGTTTAACTTCCTATCTGCCTCACATACCTCCATTTTGGGGTTAAAATTGCCTCTGTAATTACTACTGTAGGGAAGATGGCAACCAACTGCATACAGTTCTGCAGTATTACCATGTCCAATCATAAATGGCAATGGACAATTACAATATATACCTGTGTGGAAAAGTCAGATTTCTGAGACGAACTTTCACCCGAAATGTAGGGGGGGGATCAACTTATAGGTGAGTAATATTTATGAGGAATTGAATCCACCCTCTCACATTGTCTGACCTGTTTACAGTGGCATATTAATTCATTACAGAGTTGCCAAGTCAGCAACTGTGCTCATCAGTATACCCCACCTTCTCACTACCTCGCCACCAAAATAGCACAATTGCAATCACAAAAAATTCTTATTATTGACTTATTATTTAGGAAATAATAATCTCTTTAGAAATTGAGTTTAATTTGTATTTACACCATTTACTTTATTCTTTATCGCAGTATTGAAAAGAACACTATTTAATAGAAGAACATACACTGAGTATGTATTAAAATCAATAAAAATCACCTTCCTCCTCCTCGGTTTCACAACCAAATAAATCAATTCAGTTGGATTCTTAAATTGCATCATCATACAGTCATGGTCAGAAGTCATATGACACCAGGTTATAGTCCAACAGGTTTATTTGACATTGCAAGCTTTTGAAGCACTGCTTCTTCACTTCATCTGATGAAGAAGCAGCTCTCTGAAAGCTTGAAATTTCAAATTAATCTGTTGAATTATAACCTGGTGTTATGTGACTTTTGACTTTGTCAACCCTAGTCTAACACTGGCACCTTCACACATTGATCATTAACATTATCTTCATCAGTAATCATGCAATCATGGGCCATATCATTCCACAAATAATCATTTGTGTACCATGAGATGAACTGAATATCCCATGTTCCTTGATCAATTTGATGGTGATTTCCTTTTTGATTTAATCTCAGGCCTTTCCAAGTCACTCAGATAGAATTACTAACATTGGAACCTATATGTTGCCTCCCTTGGTGGATGTCTACCTTCCTTCAATCATCCAGTCATTCCACTTTTCCTCATGCTATCCTTGAAGAGGGAGATCCAATGGTTGAACAAGACTGGTTTGATTGCTGGGAATCCCTGTAATCTCACTGATTCCTGAACTGACTGCAGAATCAACATCATCAACAAGGTGTGATCTGAACATATCCTAGTTGAGAAAACCTCACTCATTAAATGCCCTCCTGGTCAGAATTCCAAACAGTCCTGTTTCAAGCTTTGCCTGATGATGGCAAGTAATATTCATGCCACACAAGTGTCAGGAAATGATCACTTCGAACACGACAGAGACAAACCATCTCCCTTTGACATTCAATAGCTTTGTTGAAAACCCCATCATTAACACCTCAGGTTAATATTGACCATAAACTAACTGGGGAGCAGGAGAATCGACGTTTCAGGCATAAACCCTTCTTCTTTTAATTTATGCCCGAAACGTCAATTCTCCTGCTCCTCAGATGCTGCCTGGCCTGCTGTGTTTTTCCAGCACCACATTTTTCAACTCTGGTACTCCAGCATCTGCAGTCCTCACTTTCTCCTACGTAAACTAACTGGATCAACCATCTAAAGATTGTTGTTACATAAGCATGTCAGAGACTGGGAATTCTATGACCAGTACCTCATCTCTTGACTTTCCAAAGCCTGCCTACCATCTGCAAGGCACAAGTCAGGAGTATGATGGAATATTCTCCAGTTGCTGAATGAGTGCTACTTCAACTGTACTCAGGTACACTTAAGAAGATTGACGTTGCCAAGTTCAAAGCAGCCTGCTGTATTGGCACGCTATTGACTACTTTAAATATTGATGCAATGTACAACTGATGTACAGCAACAGCAATGTGTGTTGTCTATAGTTCACCAAGACTCTGTCAATGGTGGATACATGGGAATACTTGCATGTTACCCATCATCCTGACTTGGAAGCGCACCCCACTCCTTCACTGTCACTGTGTCAAAATCCTGGTACTCCCTCCTTGACAGCACTGTGGATGTACCTACATGGACAGCAGTGGTTCAAAATAGTGGCTCACCAACATCTTTTGAAGGGTAAGTAGTGATGAGGAATCATTGCTGGTGTTATCAAATTAAGGTCTCATGAACAAAATGAACAAAATGAGATAAATCATGACATAATCTGTTTAAGTGAAATTGTTTGAGGGATTGATGTTGACCAGGGTAGCAGGACAATTCCACTGTTCTTCCTGCAATGGGGTCTTTTTCCATTCTTTGAAGAGGACAGATAATTTAACATCTCATCTGTAAAATGGCACTTCCAAATCTGTAGCACTCTTTCAGGGTACTGAAGTTTTAGCCTAGCTGATATTTTTAAAATCACTGGATCTTGAAATCATGGCCACTTAAATTAAATCAAAACAGCTGATGGAAATCTGAAATAAAAACAGCAACTGTCAGAGAAACTCTTCAGCTCTAACAGCATCTGTAGAGACAGAAACAGAACTAACATTTCGAGTTTGATATGATTCCTCATTAAATCCCGTTCTGGAAAAGAGTCACATTCAACTCAAAATGTTTCTTTCTCCACAGTCACTGCTAGACCTGTTGAAGTTCTCTGGCATTTCTGTTTTGATTTCAAATTGTAACATTTTGATTCAGTAATGGGAGCATTACACCAAACCACACCTAAGTATGCAGCAATATTAGAAATACCTATGCAAAGTTATCATTTGGTGTCATGTTACAACCTTATGTTTTCATTTGTTGATTTTTCTGTATATGATAAATGGCAACCCCTGGGCATCTGTACTGAGTTCTCAGCTATTCATCATATTTCTAAATGATTTGCAAGAAGGAATGGAGAGCCATAAGTCCATATTTTCTGAAGTAACCTTATTAGGTACTGTCATAAACAGTGTAGATGCCATCAAGAAGCTGCAAAAGTGTATTGGTGAATCATTTGATTGGATAATACCAAAACACATGGAATTACAGAACCATGGAATTGGGGCAGAGAAGCAGTCCATTCAACCCATCATGTCTGAGGAGAGGTATGAGGTCATGCATCTTAATTTACCTAAGATCAAGCTATCTAAGTTTTTTTTATAAAGTTTAAGAAGCTAGGAGAATGGACGAGTGAAGAAATTTAGGGAATCCAAGTACAAAACTACTAATAACTAGAGACCACATATAATAAGAGTTTGAAATGAAGAATAACATTTTGGCTGTTATTTCAAGGGTACTGGGAAAATAAAGGCTGAAAGTTACATTACATTATACAGGGTTCTGTCTGTACCCCAGTACTGTATTCAGTTTTGGGAACCACATTTGGGGAATAATAGTGGCATTTGAATGAGTGCAACACATTTCGTTAGAATGATACTGGGGTTAACAGGATTAAATTGTAATGACTGGTCGCATCAACTTGACTTGCTTTTCTTGAAGATTATGGGGTAATATAATTGATGTGTTTATAATGATTAAAATCATTGATAGAATAGTTGGAAATTATTTCCTCTCATGGGGGAGTTTAGAACAAGAGGGCATTAACTTATAATTACAATTAAACCATTCAGGGGTGATGACGGGAAGTGCTTCTTGACATAAAAGTCTAAGGGAAACCACAAACTCTCAGCAACAACATCTTGTATCCTTATAATGTCTCTAATATAACAAAATACTCCAATGTTCTTCACAAAGCAATATCAAACACAATTTGAAATTTTACCATAAAAGGAGATTGTTAGACAGATGACCAAAACCTTAGAGTAGCAGATAGTTGGAAGGATTGTTTTGAAAGAGGGAAGGTAGGTCGAGAGGAGGAGAGATTTTGGGAGTTCAGGCCTGAGCAGCTAAAAGCATGGCCATAAATATTGGAGCTGCTAAAAATCAGAGTTACGGGAAAGGCCAGAATTAGAGAGGTGGTGATTTGGCAGAAGTAGTAGGGCTGGAGGAGCTTTCAGAGATGGATAGGGATGAGGTTATGGAGAGATTTGAAAACAAGGGACAGAATATTACCTGAATGACGTAGGGTAAGGTGAGAAATCTCAGCGAATTACATGAGAAATCAATTTTTTTTGATGGCAGGATGTTGTTTTTTTTTAAACAGTTTGAAATAAGATTCTCACTAGACAGTGGCGAGGTGTCTATTAAAGGGGATTATTGCTTGTTAATGGGCTCATGAATGCAGAATCTCACCTCATTTATATGGAACTTCCTATCTTCTCACACGCCATGTAGAATCAAGACATTGACAATTCCCAGCATTAATATCTGAGTAGGTACCTAGTAACTCCGGGCGAAAGTGAGGACTGCGGATGCTTGAGATTAGAGTCCAGTGTAGTGCTGGAAAGGCACAGCAGGTCAGGTAGCCTCTGAGGAACAGGTAAATCGACCTTTCGGGCAAAAGCCCTTCATCAGGAATGAGGCTGGGAGTCTCGGGAGTGGAAAGATAAATAGGTTTGGGGTGGGGCTGGGGCGAAGGTAGCTGAGAGTGCTATAGGTAGATGGAGGTGATAGGTCGGAGAGGTGGGTGGAGCGGATAGGTGGGAAGGAAGATGGACAGATGGGACAGGTCATGAGGGCAGTGCTGAGCTGGAAGGTTGGAACTGGGATAAGGTGGAGGGAGGGAAAATGAGGAAACTGGTGAAATCCACATTGATACCACCTAGTGACTCCATCTTACTGCTTGCTCTACTGGACCATTATCTTGGATACTCAGAAACAAACTCTGAGGGCAGGTCCTGTGGCACTCCATTTACTCGACTGTATTTACAATTCACTCCATTTACAGATGACAGTGCCCGACATCACCCAGAACCCTCAAGTTACCTTTCCAATCTACTCCTGGGACCATGCTGCATGCTGGTCTTCAGGGACAGTCTGACTAACAGCACTGCAATGCTGCTGCAAGGGCACTATAAGCTATGGGATAGACATCCAACTTACAGACTAGATGAGGCTGCATCTCAGAGCTGCTAGCCTGCTCTCTTACTGCTAACTCATCTTGACCCTATCTGAATTCTACCTTGCCTTGTTATATAGTTGTCAGCAGCTACCAGTCAGGTGAAGGGAGACTGCCTTCAGTCAGGTGGTCCTAGGATAGCAAGCCAGGGCAGAGACTTGAGCAGCATCAGTCAGAGGCAGGATCCTCTCCTTGTCAGTGGTGAGGGTGTTGTTGGGCATTCCACCACCTATTTTGGTTATTTCTGCCCTTTTATGGGCTGCTTTCTCAGGGCATTGAGAAAAATGGAGTGATTGAGTAAAATGAAAGTGGGTGTTGTTGTTGGTACTGGTGGAGGAAGAAGTGTTAAAGTGTGCTGAGCAAATGAGGATGTCCAGGGTAGGAGGGATGGGGGATCATCTCGGAGAGTGTGAAGGAAGAGTGAGGGTGGTAGAGCATGAGCTTTGATGGGAGGTGGGTAAAGTGGCAGAGAGAGTGTGAGTGTGAAATATTGGAGAGACGATGGTCATTGACCTTCATTCTTAATGGCTGGCTCTTACTCCAGTCCACAATGCTCCACATGAAAAGCTTGGACCAGGATGCTACAATATTATGGCATGGTCTCCTTTTCCTGGGAGAAGAAGCTGTCTCTGCTCTGCATAACTCTATCCTCCCAGATCTCCAGGTCTCTGTCTGCAAGCATGGCACTAATCTCTGCTTCTCTGCCACATCCAGGGTAACTGTCACAAACTGTGCAGGGCAGCTTCAGACTGACAGTGCTTATTCTGTTGTACAACAGCTTCTATTCTGGGATATCCATGCAGTGACATGTTCTTTCAGATATGGTGAGTGGTAGAATCCAGCTGGCACGAGATGAGAGGGGTGCTATAGGAATGTAGTAGGTAGCTAATGATGTGAGTTTACAGTGAGAAATCTCACAAGGCCTCATGGAGAGAACCACCCCCCCCTGTGAAACTTAACAACATTGACACATAGTCAAAATATCGTAACATTCAACCAAAAATGAGAGCTTAAATTTGAAGAATTGTTTCTTGGAAGCTTCCATAGATCATGAGAAAAGTGTTGAAAGGTGAGCCTCACTTAACAATATAATGGGCAGAATGTTCCCTACTGGCAGTTCCACTCTTCAACAATTCACTTTGGAGCTCAAGAACTTGCAAGTTTCTGAAGGTCATTTTGCAGCAGGGACACTCACATCTCACGCATCTACACTGGATGCTTTTGCACTTGGATGGAACATGCACCATATGCCTCCTCGCTTACTATCATGGTGCTCAGACACTTTGCTCTCACCTAGAGGCTGTCAGCCTCTGCACTTTGCTTTCTTACTGCACACTCATTAACTTCAGTGCTGACCAACAGGCTGCCAGCCTCTGAGTGGGCACATTGTTTTCTAAGGTCAGGGCTGATTCATCTCTAGTTGTAGGCTGCTGGCCTCAGTGCTTACATTGCTTTCTAGTGCAGAGATAGAAGCAGACAGCTAGTGATGGTGGGGAGCACTAAACATGACAAGGCGTGGATTTGTCACTGTGTGGCATTGTGCAACATCAATATCACACCTGCACCATGTTCCAGATGGTTAAGCTGCAAACACATTGCATATGCTTCAAACAAATGGCCAGATGTGAAAGTCAAAGGGGAGCAATCCTTAGTGAACTGAAGGGGTTCATAATCAAGGAGTGTGGTGCAGGAAAAGCACAACCAGTCAGGAAGTATCCGAGGAGCAGGACAATCAATGTTTCGTGCATAAGCTCCTGATGAAGGGTTTATGCCTGAAATGTCGATTCTCCTACTTCTCAGATACTGCCTGACCGGCTGTGCTTTTCCAGCTGTGCTTTGACTCTGATCTCCAACATCTGCAGTCCTCACTTTCTCTACATTTAAAGTCAGTCAAGGACTATTGTTGCAGTCAGTCAATGGGCTCATTTTATTCTAGTCCAGGATTTCGGCCATTGTCAGTCAAGCACTTGGTCGTCTCAGAGTTCAGGATTCATGTCTTTCCAAGGATTCATCCATGAACCAGTCCTACAGCATATGGACTGCATCGATTCAAGAAGGCCATTTACCACCACCTTCTCAAGGGCAACTAGGGACAGGGAGTAAATTCTGGCCCAGCCACTGAAGTCCATGTCCCTTGAGCAAATAAAAAAAATCTTATATTGGAAAAAACAAAATTATGCAGGAGTAGGCCATATAGCTACTCAAGTCTGCTGTATTATTCCACAAGATCATGGCTGATCATCCTCAGCTAAATTTCCTGCCCAATTTCCTTACTAGATCAACCTTGAGTCTATTCAATGATCTAGAGCTAATGATCAAGACCACTGTGTAAGTAAGGCTTGGGTAGCAGAGCTTTGGATGCGACCAAGGATAATGAGGATTGCAGATGGGATGTTGGGCAGAAGTGCATTGGAATACTGAAGTCTATGAGTAACAAAGGCCTGAATGTGGATTCCAACAGCAGATGTTGAAAGGGATAAACAATAAACGCTAGCTCTGCCAGTGATGCCCATATCCCATGAGTGAATTTTAAAAAGTTGTGCCATGGCAGAGCAGATTCTGACAATGATACTGCATTCCAAATCATTAATCTGAGATATGTAGATGGAAGCTTATCTTGACATGAAATTGTGGACAGTTTGGTTCACTCTGAGTTAGTCAGTCGAGAGATGATGGAATGAATGTGGAATCAGTAACTGGTGTTTGGAAATTTTGGTGGTGATAGGGTTAGTGTTAGGGTAATCATGAGGGGCTGATTGTATTAGTCTTGATGCTATCCTCCAGTATACAGGGATTAGATACAGAGGAAAAGGCAAAGTGTAATTATTTCAAGAATCCACGGCAGCTTAAGATTTATTTGTCTATGATAGAAATTTTATCTTGAAGAGGCAAACAATGTATGATTTACATGACACTAATATTTCAGATAATTTACTAACATTCTAATAATGACATGTTAATTTTCTGTACCTTTTGTCCTGGTATACCTTCTCCTGCTGGCCCTCGAGGGCCCATCAAACCTGGAGATCCTACTGCTCCCTGGAGTAAAAACAATGACCTGATTAGGGATTAAGTTGACAATGTTGAAATTAACTACAATTTTTCTCAATAACACAGGTATTTCGGTGATACTGAAATTATCTTCCATTACATTTTGAGTGCGAGCAGCAGCGGAGGTAAGACGAACCCAAAAGACTGCAGCTAAGGTAAGGCAGTTTTTAAAAAAATTACTTACCGGTAGCGGACAGCGGTGTTTTCCCTTTCACAGAAGGAGCGGGAGCTGCGGAGGAAGTGACGAGGACCAGAGGGGCAGCCGCGAAGGAAAGCAGTGACCATGTATATCAGCAAGGCGGCTAAACCTGAGACTCTACAACTGTAGTGTCCCCCACCCGCCCTCCTCCTCTAATCTAGTTAATAAGGTACGGTTCATTCTAAACTTCCTCTATTGAATATAAGTTTGTTATTGATTTTATTGCACCTTGAACTAAGCTTTCTACTTTAGTACTGAGTGGGTGTTCAGATAAGTCGGGTATGGATGCTAGGGCAGTTGCTTGCTCCTCCTGCAGAATGTGGCAGGTGGAAGACATGGCACACGTCTCCGCTGGCTACATCTGTGGGAAGTGCACCCAACTTCAGCTCCTTGAAAACTGCGTTAGGGAATTGGAGCTGGAGCTGGATGAACTACGGATCATTTGGGAGGCTGAGGGGGTAATTGAGAGGAGTTACCGGGAGTTGGTCACTCCTAAGGCTCAGGACAAGGATAGATGGGTTACAGTTAGGGGGAGGAAAGGGGACAGACAGACAGTGCAGAGATCCCCTGTGGACATTCCCCTCAGCAATAAGTATACCGTTTTGGATACTGCTGGGGGGGATGACCTACCAGAGGAAAGCCATAGCAGTCAGTTCTCTGGCACTGAGCCTGACACTGTGGCAAAGAAGGGAAGGGAGCAGAATAGAAAAGTACTCGTTGTAGAGGACTCGATAGTTAGGGGAATCGACAGGAGATTTTGTGGTCAGGATTGGGATTCCTGGAAGGTATGTTGCCTTCCTGGTGCCAGGGTCCAGGACGTCTCCGATCGGGTGTATAAGGTTCTAAAAGGGGAGGGTGAACAGTCAGAAATCGTGTTACATATTGGCACTAATAATATAGCCAGGAAAAGGATCGAAGATATAAAAAGTGATTTCAGGGAGTTAGGATGGAAGCTGCAAAGCAGGATGAACAGAGTAGTGTTCTCGAGTTTACTACTGGTGCCACGAGATAGCGAGGCGAGGAACAGGGAGTGGGCGCAGCTTAATATGTGGCTGAGCAGCTGGTGTAGGAAGGAGGGCTTCAGATATGTAAATAATTGGGATGCCTTCTGGGGAAGGTGGGACCTGTACAAGAAGGATGGGTTGCATCTGAACTGGAAGGGGACCAATGTCCTGGGTGGAACGTTTGCTCGAGCAGTTCGAGAGGATTTAAACTAGTATGGCAGGGGGGTGGGAACCTGAACTGTATACCGGAGGTGAGAGTTGATGCAGATGAGGCAATAGCAAGAGGTAGACCAGCTAGTGGGAAGGAATTTCCTGGCAAGGAACCAAGGGATCAGTTAAAGTGTGTTTGCTTTAATGTAAGGAGTATCAGGAATAAAAGTGACGAACTTAGAGCATGGATCAGTACCTGGTGCTATGTTGTTGTGGCCATAACAGAGACGTGGGTTTCTCAGGGGCAGGAATTGTTGCTGGATGTTCCAGGGTTTAGAGCGTTTAAAAAGAATAGGGAGGGGGGAAAAAAGAGGAGGGGGTGTAGCACTACTAATCAGAGAGGGCATCACAGCTACAGAAGCTTCCATTGTCGAGGAAGATCTGCCTACCGAGTCAGTATGGGTGGAAATTAGGAACAGCAAGGGAGCAGTCACCTCGTTAGAGGTTTACTACAGGCCCCCCAATAGCAGCAGGGAGATGGAAGAAAGTATAGGTCGGCAGATTTTGGAAAAGTGTGGACGTAGTAGAGTTGTTGTAATGGGTGACTTTAACTTTCCCAATATTGATTGGAACCTCCTTCGAGCAGAAGATTTGAATGGAGCTGTTTTTGTAAGGTGTGTTCAGGATGGTTTCCTAACTCAGTACGTTGACAGGCCGACGAGGGGAGAGGCCATTCTAGACTTAGTGCTCGGAAATGAGCCGGGGCAGGTATCAGATCTTGTGGTGGGAGAGCACAACTGCCTCACATTCTACATAGCTATGGAGAAGGAGAGGATTAGGCAAAATGAGAGGATATTTGATTGGGGAAGAGGAAACTATGAAGCGATTAGACATGAGTTAGGAAGCATAGATTGGGAGCAATTCTTCGATGATAAAGGCACTATAGACATGTGGAGACTGTTTAAGGAACAGTTGTTGCAAGTGATGAATAAATATGTCCCACTGAGACAGGCAAGAAGTGGTAAGATAAAGGAACCTTGGATGACGAGAGCGGTGGAGCTTCTCGTCAAAAGGAAAAAGGTAGCTTACATAAGGTGGAGGAAGCTAGGGTCAAGGTCAGCTCTAGAGGATTACAGGCAGGCGAGGAAGGAGCTCAAAAATAGTCTGAGGAGAGCCAGGAGGGGGCACGAGAAAGGCTTGGCAGAACGGATTAGGAAGAACACAAAGGCATTTTACACTTATGTGAGGAATAAGAGAATGGTCAAAGAAAGGGTAGGGCCGATCAGGGATAGCATAGGGAATTTGTGTGTGGAGTCTGAGGAGGTAGGGGAAGCCCTAAATGAGTTTTTTGCTTCTGTCTTTATGAAAGAAGTGAACTTTGTAGTGAATGAAACCTTTGAAGAGCAGGTGTGCATGCTGAAATGGATAGAGATAGAGGAAGCTGATGTGCTGAAAATTTTGTCAAACATTAAGATCGACAAGTCACCAGGCCCGGACCAGATTTGTCCTCGGCTGCTTTGGGAAACGAGAAATGCAATTGCTTCGCCACTTGCAAAGATCTTTTCATCCTCGCTCTCCACTGGAGTCGTACCTGAGGACTGGAGAGAGGCAAATGTAATTCCTCTCTTCAAGAAAGGAAATAGGGAAATCCCCGGCAATTACAGACCAGTAAGTCTCACTTCTGTCATCTGCAAGGTGTTAGAAAGGATTCTGAGGGACAGGATTTATGACCATCTGGAAGAGCATGGCTTGATTAAATGCAGTCAACACAGCTTTGTGAGGGGCAGGTCATGCCTCACAAACCTTATCGAGTTCTTTGAGGATGTGATTAGAAAGATTGATGAGGGTCGAGCTGTGGATGTGGTGTATATGGACTTCAGCAAGGCATTTGATAAGGTTCCCCATGATAGGCTCATTCAGAATGTCAGGAGGAATGGGATTCAGGGGAACATAGCTGTCTAGATACAGAATTGGCTGGCCAACAGAAGACAGCGAGTGGTAGTAGAAGGAAAATATTCTGCCTGGAAGTCTGTGGTGAGTGGTGTTCCACAGGGCTCTGTCCTTGGGCCTCTATTGTTTGTAATTTTTATTGATGACTTGGATGAGGGGATTGAAGGATGGGTCAGCAAGTTTGCAGATGACACAAAGGTTGGAGGTGTCGTTGACAGTATAGAGGGCTGTTGTAGGCTGCAGCGGGACATTGACAGGATGCAGAGATGGGCTGAGAGGTGGCAGATGGAGTTCAACCTGGATAAATGCAAGGTGATGTATTTTGGAAGGTCGAATTTGAAAGCTGAGTACAGGATTAAGGACAGGATTCTTGGCAGTGTGGAGGAACAGAGGGATCTTGGTGTGCAGGTACATAGATCCCTTAAAATTGCCACCCAAGTGGACAGGGTTGTTAAGAAAGCATATGGTGTTTTGGCTTTCATTAACAGGGGGATTGAGTTTAAGAATCGTGAGATCTTGTTGCAGCTCTATAAAACTTTGGTGAGACAGCACTTGGAATACTATGTCCAGTTCTGGTCGCCCTATTATAAGAAAGATGTGGATGCTTTGGAGAGGGTTCAGAGGAGGTTTACTAGGATGCTGCCTGGACTGGAGGGCTTATCTTATGAAGAGAGGTTGACTAAACTCGGACTTTCTTCATTGGAGAAAAGGAGGAGAAGAGGGGACCTAATTGAGATATACAAGATAATGAGAGGCATAGATGGAGTCGATAGCCAGAGATTATTTCCCAGGGCAGAAATGACTAACACGATGGGTCATAGTTTTAAGCTGGTTGGAGGAAAGTATAGAGGGGATGTCAGAGGCGGGTTCTTTACACAGAGAGTTGTGAGAGCATGGAATGCGTTGCCAGCAGCAGTTGTGGAAGCAAGGTCATTGGGGACATTTAAGAGACTGCTGGACATGCATATGGTCACAGAAATTTGAGGGTGCATACATGAGGATCAGTGGTCGGCACATCGTGGGCTGAAGGGCCTGTTCTGTGCTGTACTATTCTATGTTCTATGTCTATGTTCTACATATGTGCACTTATAAAAGGAATCCATTATATCTTTAAAGTAATTCTCAAAGATAAAAGTGATTTGAACTAATGTTACCGTTCTCCTCATATACGATGCCATTTCTCCAAAATTGATGTTTGAAATAATGTTCCTTCCATTGTTTTCTGAAGTTGTAAAGTAGTCCCTTTCGATCATTACTGAAATGTAAGTTTACCCTCTCTGTGTCGTAAT
The DNA here is from genome assembly GCF_047496795.1 of Chiloscyllium punctatum. Classification (NCBI taxonomy): domain Eukaryota; kingdom Metazoa; phylum Chordata; class Chondrichthyes; order Orectolobiformes; family Hemiscylliidae; genus Chiloscyllium; species Chiloscyllium punctatum. Next base: position 43,712,384 of record NC_092746.1, on the reverse strand, counting down.
CTGACTGAATGATTAATGCAATATGCAATGAGATATATCAGGATTTGTTGAGGGTTCCATTAGGAATGTAAGCTTCAGCTTGATTACCTTTGGTCCTTGTATGGACTCTCCTTGGGATCCTTTAGGTCCAGGCAAACCCATTCTCCCAACGGCACCCTACATAAATTAGGAACAGTTGTAGAATCAAATAATATTGTCCCATGGTTTACAATGAAATTTTCTGGTGAACTTACACGTTACTTTTGACCCATGGGTTGTTATATTGCTCTTCCAATTTTAGCGATAGAGGTACTCATTTAGTTTACTCATTTTTATCAATTAAAGTGGCACAAGTGATCACATGATCACAATTTGCACCCATGGCAAATCAATCTTTGTGCAACTTGAAAAATACTGTGCGAAAACGTGACTCATCCACAAAACAGGCCATGCAATGCTTTGTATTAATCACCATGACTAATTTTCACCAAAATGGTACTACTGACGTTAAAACAGCATTGCACACAATTTCAGCTCTACATATACATTAAATTCTGGGCTGACAAGTGAAAAGTATAGCCATGCTCCACAAGTGCCCAACAATGACCTTCTCCAAAAAGAGAGACTCCAACTATCACCCATTGATGTTGAATGGCATTACTATCACTAAATCCTATACTATCAACATCCTAGGGGCTACCATTGACTAGAAACTGAACTGGTCTCACCATATAAGTACTGTGACTACAAGAGTAAGTCAGAGGCTAGGAATCCTGCTGCGATTAACTCATCTACTGATTCCCCCAAGTCTTCCATCATCTATATAGTACAAATCAGGACTGTGATGGAATATTCTCCATTTGTCTAAATGAGTATAACTTCAACAAGATTCAGGAATCCAGGATGAAGCATCCCAGTTGATTGACACCACATTCACAAAAATCCATTCTCTCTAGCATCGATGCTCAGTAGCAGCAGTGTGTAATATCTACAAGACACAGTGGAGAAATTCACTAAGGCTTCTTATACAGCACCTTGCAAACCTAAGACCACTACCATCTAGAAGGACATATATGGGAACACCGCCAGAGGCAAGTTTCCCTCTAAGCCACTTTCATCCTGACTTGGAAACATACCTCTGTTCCTTCAGTATTTATGAGTCAGAAGTCCTGAAACTCCCTCCCTAACAGAATTGTGGGTCTACATACACCAAATAAACTGCTGCAGTTCAAGAAAGCAGCTCACCCCCCTCCCTCCACTTTCACAAGGCTCAACGTGGAAGTGCAATAAATGTTGGCCCAGCCCATGCCATGAATGAATTAAAAACTCTACACATATCAAATACAGGTAGTTCTTCCATAACGCGATAGTTGTGTTCTTGTGCAACCCTGTGCTATATAAAACTCGCATAATAAAAATAGCATGCAAAGTGTTGGCAATGCAATCTTGTTATAGCCAACAAAGTTTTAGAAGTTTGTACTTTAGAGACCGTGTCCATTATTCACCAATCATTTTGGAGTCAATTCGCATTGATGGAATGCATGCAGATATGCAATACAATTGTGCTGCTTCAAGAATAATTTTCAATCTGTGACCATGCAAATGAATTTAAATGGAAAACTGAACCATAAAATCAGGATGGGAATCTAATTTTGAAAGTAATTTGCACCAAATTGCAGATGTCACCCAAAGCATTACCCAACAGATTCTAATTTCGTTCTTAAAATATTTAAACATTGTTTTCACCGAAATCTTTATCCAGGGGGTTTTGTCATCTTTACAGTCAATTTATTTTAAGTCCTTCTTGATGACCTCTGATTTACCATCTGACTTCCAAGTTGGTCAAATTTTAGCTGCCAGTATTTACCTTGAATTAAATCCAGCTTGTTGATACACTTTGTCCATTGACCCCCATTGTCTCCCTTTCATCTAATATCTTAAATTTGAAGTTTTTGATCTTGTCTTTAAAGGGCAGGTCCATCACTACCGTCACAACCCTTGATCCTCTACCTCTGGCCTCTTGTGATTTGCTGCATCCTTTGGTGTGGAGCTTGCAACTGCCTCAGTTCTATTGTATGGAATACTCTCCCTAAAATGTCTACCCTCCTCTCTCCTGCTAAAACCACTTAAAAATTATCTTCTCAATCAAGTATTTCATAACTGCCTGACTATTAGTACTAACCTTTGCACCAGTATATCCTAATCCTGGAACACCAATTGGCCCTGGTGGCCCTGGAGGGCCAACATCACCCTGAAAAATATATCAAACTCAAGTTAATGACGTCATGTAAAGAACTAGAGAAAGACAAGTAAGGAAATCAGTGTCTACAATTCTTACCCAATTTCCTTGGATCAGCTAAACAAAATTTCTCAAAAGGCATGCAGTATTTCGAAAATAAAGGATGATCTTCTTTGACCTGGGTACTGCAATCTCAAAACCACCCATAATACAACAAAGCACATTAAAAGTCATATATTAAAGGAGGGAGGGCAACAAGAAGATACATGGGAATGTTTCTACCAATCTCTCCTACCCCACTGAAGACAACAGGAGTAGTGGTTGCAGTCTGTTAGCGTGGAAGTGATGGATGCTATCCAAACCTCAGCACATTCTGTCTTACCTTCACTATGAAAGGGTTCAAATGTTGACATGAGGAGACTAAATGTTCATCTCTCAAATCAAATGTTCATCTCACAAGAGACTAAATGTTCATCTCTCAAATTGATAGACATCAATCTGGATTCACCTTTGATCCAGGAAGTCCTTTGCCATCTTCCCCTGGGTCACCACGTGGGCCTGGCAGTCCTTGCACACCCTAAAATAGAAAAATTAAAATATTTTAATAAATATATCATTCTCTGGCTATTACATGGGACTGCTATAGAAATCAAATTATTAAACAGGTCTCTAAATGGCAATCCTAACAAGAAATCAGAGAACGCATTGAAGATTATTTATGATCCAAATATAATTGCAGCATTACTAATAGATAACAGAGGATACAACTCCATGCCCACTTCTTGACAATTATATTAGTATCTGATAGTTGACGAGTGTATTTTCTCGAGTAACATTGTCTATTTTGAGACTGAGGAATAATAATACTTCTTTTGCTTTCCAAGCTACAAAAATACGTTCCACTCTGCAGTTGGATTCCAGCAGTCTGATAACATATGTTCATTAGCCTGAACGTATCAATTGCTGGAGGATTTTCATGAGTTATCAGAGCTTTAATTTTACTTTTAGAATCTGTATCTTCAGGAATAAAAATATAGCTTATGATGGAAAGAACTTTGACTCTGTTTTTCTTTTAAAAATATTTCCTTAAAGTTTCTGATGTTATCTCCAGCTGTCTCCAGCTGGGATAGCTGAATTACTATCACACATGCTATTGATTCTTCTCTAAAATTAGTAACATTCCGGGAAGGTGTTAAAAATCATCCAACACCAGATTATAGTCCAACAGGTTTATTTGGAAGAACTACAAGCTTTTGGAGCACTGCTCCTTTGTCAGGTAGCTAGTGGAGTAGGATCATAAGACATAGAATTTATAGCAAAAGATCATAGTGTCATACATTGATGCAATATATTGAACAAACCTAGATTGCTGTTAAGTCTTTCATCTTTTAGAGTGGGTTGCAGGTTTCGATTGATTGATATGTAAATCCCCCACACTCACACCCATGTGCATACCCTCTCACAGGCATATACTTCATTACACTCATGAACACACTCTATCACACGTGCGCAAGTGCGCAGACACACACACACAGTCTCCCTCTCCCTCTCTCTCACACAATCTCCCTCTCCACACACAGACACAGACAGACAGACACAGACACACACACACACACACACAGTCTCCCTCTCCCTCTCTCTCACACAATCTCCCTCTCCACACACAGACACACACAGACACACAGATACACACAGACACACACAAACTCTCTCTCTCTCTCTCTCTCTCACATACTTGCACACATACATCTAAGTCTATGGGGTGAATTTGCATTTGCAGAACTGTATTTGCAGATACATTCTATTTTGTTCAAAAAGCACACAATCTGCAGGCAGTCAATATTTTTTATAATCCATGAGATATTTTATAAATTCCTTTGGAAATAGAAACAGTCTGACTGAAGATTGGCATATACACAGACTCCAGCCTCACACTTTTAATGCATTGCCTGAGCTGAGATGTCACCTTTTGTTTTATAAAACCTTAAGTTATCTCTGGAATGTGACTTGAAAGAAGTTCTGGGATTTACATATTAATGAATCAAAACCTGCAGCCCATTCGAAAAGATGAAAGACTTAACAGCAATCTATATATCGCATCAGTGTATGACACTATGATCTTTTGCTATAAATTCTGTGTGCTATGATCCTACTCCACTTGTTACAAAAGCTTGTACTTCCAAATAAATTTGTTGGACTATAACGTAGTGTCATGTGATTTTTAACTGTGTCCAGACCCAGTCCAACACTGGCACCTCCAGTGTTGAAAAGGAAGAAAGGGACTTGTATTCCTGTTTTCCTTCTGATGTTTTTTTTCTTTTATTTTCAACTTTTTTCATTGCCTTCTGTCTCTTTTGACTGTTACAATTATGTTGCTTCTTAGATTGTTTTCTTTTGGTACAGTGTCTTTAGTTTAAAGTAAATGAAGGTGGTACATGTTGCTGACTCTGAAGGCTGCCTGACAGTAAGCCTGGAGAGTTGATTATCAAGGTGGAACTTTTCGGAACAGTCTGTCACTGGTGGGATTGGAAGTTCACAGCATTTCCACTCTCCGGTGGAATAACTGGCCATGTGTGATCATAGTGTGGCTGGTCAATCATTCATGGTTCATGCACAAGGAATGCAGTGAATTATGTGGGGTGGAGAGGAAGTTGACAATGCTGCCATCACCTCACGGCATTGCAGCATTGGGTGCTGTTTGTAATGTGTACTCCAATGGGCATTTGTTCCTGGCAGCATCAGTCTCACCGTCTGACATGTATATATTTTCATTTCAACAGCTGCTGACATCCACTCTGCATCTGTTGATCCCTGGCAGTGTTGCCACCCCGTTCAAGAGTGCCAAATATCTGAATGTGGAAAAAGAATGTTCCACAATAATGCCCCACTCCAGACCTACAGCCCTGTTTGAAAGAATGAAAGCGAGAGGCCTTCTCTTCTGCCGTGAGGCCTGAACTTAACATCAGAAACAGTTGATCTCCGCTCTGGTCAACTCCATCTTTGGGGTTCACAGCATACATCTTTTCTTGTTGAAGTAACTTTGTCTGCGGACATTCTCAGTGTTACAGGAACTGGAACCATCGCCCGGCACCCATCCTCAACCACTTTTCATGTTCCTTTCATCATCCTCGATTTCAATCCTTGACCAAATTCCTTTGATCCTCAAGATTTCCCACAATAGTGGAATAGTCCCAGTTACTCTTCACCAGCTCTTCATCACCATTTACCCTTCCTCTACCATCTACGCTCATCACTTTGTTACCTTCAACCCTCAGGGCTTCAACATTGACTTTCCCTGTGTAACCTGTGACAATGCTGCTCCTTTAACAAGGTTATGGTGTCCTTGGCTTTTTTTTCCAGAGAGGTCAGAAAAGCAGCATTTCCAAAAAATCTAGGTTTGAAGGATATTGGGGCCAGTTTGATTAAAGCTAACAGTTACAGCCTCAGGCATAAGGCTTTTCATTTTAAAAAATACACTTGTATAATGAAAGGGGAGTGGCCAGTTCTCCCAGCTCAGCTTTCCCCTGGTTTGGTTTGGTTTTTAGCAGTCTGACTGTTCACTGAGAGCAGGCAGTCTGTTAGTAAGGTTGCTAGTCCAAGAAATAGCTACAGAGGAACTCTGATTATCCAAAGGACACGGGCAGGGAGTATTTCGATCGGTTAATCGAATGCCAGATAATCGATGCCAGATAACATAGTTAGCCATGCATGGGGACCTTAAGATCTTGTTCAGATCGTCCAAAATTCAGTTAATTGAATGCTAGGGAAGCAAAGTTCCTCTGTACATGGAAGAAGGTGTTCCATGCTGAACATCTCTGCCATCTCTCTCTCTCTCCTGTAAGACCCCATTTGAATTTTCCTTTTTTGCGGTGTTTATGGGGATTGTTGCAGGTATTTAGAACAACATCATTAAGTTGGGATAGTCTGTTGAGTGTTCGGATAGGTTAAGTTACTCTGTATTCTGTTGTCTTTTGTTTGGGTTTAATTCGGTAATCTTGCAAATAAATTCTGTTTTGTTTAAAACTAAGTTGTTGGGCCAGCTCCAACACTCCTGGAATACCCACTCTACATCTGTTTAAAACAACTAGCAAAGTTCGAGCCCAGAATGCTTTCTTGAAATGTTTTGAGGGAAATGTTCCATAACAGACTGGGGGCTTTTTGCAGGATTTGTTCTATAGTTCTGATTTGGGATTAGGTTTGCTGGACTCAAAGGCAGCGAGTGGTAGGTGTTAGTGTCTTTTCTTCTGGGTGTTGAATTTGGTTGGTTTAAACAGTGCTTGGGATAACAATTCAGGAGTCTTTTTGGGGTTTTGCAAAAGATGATTAAGGCCAAGCTGCAGAACTAGCAGATAAGCTGGAACTGGAGTTGCCTCTGTCTTTGAGGAAAGGAGAGATAATGACAGCAATAGCTCAGCATTTTAACTTGCTGGAAATGCCACCAGAATCTTTAGAGATGGCTACAATTCAATTGAAAATGAAGCAGCTCGAGTTAGAGACAAAAGACAAGGAAAGGGCAACAGAAGTGAAACAGTTTGAATTACAATTAAAAGCAGAGGAAAGAGAAAAAGAATGAATCACTTTAGCAGAACAAAATGAGAAAGAGCGAGAGAAGAGAGAGAAAAGGAGAGAGAGGAAAAGAAGAGAGAGAGGGAGTTTGAACTTCAGAAATTGGCACTCAGACAAGAAAGTCAGCTGAAAAGGATGGAGATGAAGGCTGAAGGTAAGCTCCGTGAGGAAGAGAATGGGGATGAGCAAACCCATGATGGCCAAAGGCCTGGTGAGAAACTGTTCAAATATATTTAAACATTGCCTAAATTTGATGAGAAGTATGTGGTAGCCTTTTTCATCTAATTTGAAAAGGTGGCTAAACAAATGTGGTGGCCAGTCACCATGGTGGATTTTGTTCATCCAAAAAAAATTCATAGAATGGCCTAGTGAGGTATTTGCATCACTATCAGAGGAGGTATTGAGGAGCACGAGGAGGTGAAGAAAGCCATCTTAAGTGCATATGAGCTTGTGCCACTAGTCTACAGATGTTTCAGGAATCTAAGGAGGTACGCTGGTTAAAGCAATAAAGTAGGCCACATTAAATCACAGTGTTGGTGGGTTAGGAAAAAGTACTGGGAAGCCAGATATAGGAAAATAGGGTAAGCCAGTGAATTTTACTGGAGTGGTAAAGGAAAGCACAGTGGAGCCTGGAAAGCTGCATCAGAATATACACCCTGGCTGGAGGTTGGTTAAACAGGAAGTGCCAGATCTTCTTAAACCATATACCTGCCATTACTCACATAGGGCAGGAGAAGCAGGTAAAGAGGGTACAATATTAAGGATCCTCTCAATCTTTTATGTTGAAAGATTGAGGAGATATGTACCTCTGAAGGACAATTGCTAGTAGTGGGAATTCATGGTGAGAGAAGAAGCGCTCAATTCTGCAAAGTGAGGTTGGAGTGTCTTGTGAAGAGTGGAGAAGTCGTGGTAGAACTAGACAAACTCTCAGCTCCAGGAATACAATTTCTCCTTGATATAGCTCATTCACAGGTAGGCAGTTTGAAAAGCCAGTGCAAACACAGGCATCTGAACTATTGCAGGACACAAATCCTGGGATTTTTCTGGACTGTGTGGTAATGAGGTCACAAAGTCACCAGTTGAAACAGGAGAGATCAAAGAGTGAAGCTAAGAATGTTGAAGTGGAATTAGCAGATACCATGTTTGATCGGATGGTTGACACAAACCAGGAGCAGATGGATGATAAAGCAAACATCTTTAGCTCAGATAGATTAACTGAGCTACAGCTGAAAATGAAAATTTAAAGCAATTGTATCAAAAGGCATAAACAGAAAAATAAACTGAATGTATCCATGATTGCTATTATCTTAAAAATGCTGTCTTAGTGAGGAAATGGAGACCATCACGTATTTAGACAGATGAGAAATGGGCAGATGTTCATCAAATCGTCTTGCCAGTGGATTATTGAAAGGAGGCGTTGTAGGCAGAGCATGAGCTGCCACTAGGGGGGTCATTGAGGAGTGAGAAAAAAAAAGCTAAAATACAAAAACATTTTACTGGCCTGGATTGCACATGGATATAGTTGAATTTTGCCAGACGTGTCAGGTAATTGGAAAACCACAGGCAGTAATAAATCTTAGACATTTAATATCTATTCCTGCATTTGAGGAACCTTTTACAAGCGTCTTAATTGACTGCATGGGCCCCGACCTAAAAAGTACTTGCCAACAAAATGGATGTGCCCACTAGATTTCCAGAAGGTGTTCCATTACACAATATCACAGGTGAAAGGATTGGAGAGGAATTACTCAAATTTTTCATTTGATATGGACTACCCACAGAGATCCAATCAGATCAAGGGTGAAAATTTACATCAAAGTTATTCAAGGAAGTTATGGATAGTTTAGGAATAAAACAATCCAAATCTACTGTGTACCATCCAGAGTTGCAGGGACTGCTAGAAAGGTGGCATCAGATATTAAAGACCATGTTGAGGGCTTATAGTCATGACTATCCATATGATTGGAATAAAGGAATTCCGTTTGTATTTTTTGCAATCAGAGATGCACCAAATGAGTCAACCATATTCAGTCCATTTGAATTAGTGTTTGGGCATGAAGTGAGAGAACTGGTAAAATTGATTAAGGAGAAATTGATAAAGCAGAATTCAGAGACCACGTATTTGGACTATGTGTCAAATTGTAGGGAACGATTAAATAGAGCTGGGGAGTTGGCTAGACAGCATTTAGAAGTATCACAGCATACACTGAAACAGGAAGCAGACAACAAATCAAAACTCGCAAATTTGCTGTCAGAGATAAGGTTACTTCCAGTGATAGGTGAATCTTTAAAAGCAAGATTTAGTGGACCTTATCAAATCGAAAGAAAATTGAGTGAGGTGAATTATTTCATAAGGACTCCAATCAAAAAGAAATCTCACAGAGTGTGTGATGTGAATATGTTCAAAAGGTATTTCGACAGGGAATGAAAGCCAAAAGAGACTGTGTTAAGAGCGAAGACAATTTTGGCTTTTGTAACGCTGAATAGACTGAATCAGCTTAAAGTCATGCTATTTGGTATGAAAAATACACTAGCCATGTTTCAGACACTAACCAATGAGGTCATTGCTGGACTACCCAATTATGTCGTATGTATTGATGGTCTGATGATTTCTCGTCACAAATGGAGGGAACATTTGTAACATTTATCGGACTTGTTCGATCAACTTTGGAAAGCAGGCTTGGTGATAAATATGGCTAAAAATGAATTTGCCAAGCCCAAGTCATCTTCCTGGGATATGTTATTGGATATGAACAAATGGCTCCACGGGATGCAAAAACAAAGGTAGCTGGTGAGTTTCCCATACCATCGACAAAAAGAGCAATACTACAATTCCTGGGATTGAATGGACTTCATTGAAAATTTGTACCAAATTTTTGTAGTGTGGCTGCTGTACCAGCTGAGTTGCTAAAGAAAGGCAAGAGGTTTCAGTGGACAGCGGACTATCAGAAGGCATTTGACAGCCTGAAAGCTGTGTTAACCACTGCCCCAGTATTAGCCACACCTAATTACGCAAAGTCATTCAAGGTGTCTATGGATGCAACTTATGTGGGTGTTGGTGGTGTGCTCTTGCAGGAAGATGACAAGAATATAAAAAGACCCATCAGGTATTTCTCTAGGAAATTGAACATTCTTCAGCAGTGATATTCAACAGTTGAGAAGGAGACTTTGAGCTTGACATTTGCGTCACAACATTTCAATGTTTCTGTTACCAGTAAATTACCTGAGACAATCATGTACACTGACCATAACACATTGAAGTTTGTGGAGAAAGTTAGGGACAAAAATGCCAGACTGTTTAGATGGAACTTATTGTTTCAATTTGAAAGTTATGCATGCCGCAGGACTGGAAAATGTGATTGCCAACGCCTTGTTGGGACTTGAATGAGAAACGGTGGCGTTCGGTGGCAGGAGTAAGACAGACCAAAACAAAATGTAGTAGCACATGTTTGCTTGACTATTGTCAATGTGATATTGATGAGTTGTTTTAACGGGTGAGGTATGATGATGCTGCTCCTTTAACAAGGTTATAGTGTCCTTGGCTTTTTTTTTCAGAGACGTCGCAAAAGCAGTGATTCCGAAAAGTCTAGGTTTGAAGGGTTTTAGAGGTAAAAACAATGACTGCAGATGCTGGAAACCAAATTCTGGATTAGTGGTGCTGGAAGAGCACAGCAGTTCAGGCAGCATCCAAGGAGCTTCGAAATCAACGTTTCGGGCAAAAGCCCTTCATCAGGAATAGGACCAGTTTGATTGTAGCAAACAGGTACTACCCCAGGAAAAAGGCTTTCCAGTTTAAAAACAACACTTATGTAATGAAAGGGGAGAGGCCAATTCTCCTGGTTCAGCCCTACCCTGGTTTGGTTTGGTTTTAGGTAGTCTGGCTGTTTACTGAAAGCAAGCAGTCTGCCAGTGCTGGTCCAAGAAACAGTTACATGGAAGAAGGTATGCCATGCTGATTGTCTCTGCCATCTGTCTCTCTCTCTCTCTCCTGTAAGACCCAGTGTTTGATTTTACCTTTTCATGTCAAGGGGTGTTTATGGGGATTGTTGCAAGTATTTGGAATAATTAAGTTGGAATAACCTGTTGGGTTTTCAAATAGTTTAAGTTACTCTGTATTCTGTTCTCTTTTGTTTGTGTTTAATTCGGTAATCTTGCAAATAAATTCTGTTTTGTTTAAAACTAAGTGGTTGGGCCAGCTCTATCACTCCTGGAATATCCACTGGACACCTGCTTAAAACAACTAGCAAAGTTAGAGTCCGGGCTACTTTCTTGAAATGTTTTGAGGCAGTCTGACCTGGTCAATAACAAACCCTTGCTGTTGCCTAAATTATGCTTGATCTAATATCTTCCAACATTGCCCTTCCCTGTATGGTCCATCTTCCTTTCCCCATCCCCCATAAGATATTTTAGGGCTGTCACCTCACTCTCACCTTCTCTCAGTCTTTGTTCCCCCTTTGACTGCTGCCACCTGATTCCAACCATTAACGTAGCTTCTCCCCATAGAAGGAAAAGCTGATTCTATTCACTTGAAGTCTGAGTGAGTGAAGACTACCTCACTACACAGAGGCAATGGCAGAAATCTGTGTGCGAACAGTGGATAGACTATGATTCTCCAAAGTCCCACCAAAGTATACAGAATGTTAAGTTATAAATAGTTGTGTCTTTGAACAATCCATTTACTTCCAAACTAAAAAAAGAGTGGGGGTCTTAAGGTTAGCTAATAACTATTTCTTTAGATGTAAGGCCCATGTAATTCTCTTTTCCATGGTCATATAAATGGAAATATGGGTTATTGCAAGAATGCAAGTGGAAGCTAGCATTCTAGTGGAAAGGTCAAATTCACGAGGAGTTAAAATGAGGCTGGAAGACTTCCCTCGCTCATATGAAAGGAAGAATCTCTTGGGAGAATTAAAGTGAAAAAGAAGACAAAACCTTGGGAATTAAGGGTCACCTTAAGCTGGCTCCAAGAGATTTAAATGTCAATTGTATGTCAGTATATCAGTGAAGTGGGTATTTTCTGTTAAATGTAAAGGCTGTGCTTGTTATTTTTGTGCTTTCTAAATTGTAAAATTTTCAAGCAAAATTAGAAAGATCTGTTTGAAAACCAAAGTTTGAAGAAGCACTGCATGTTTTGAAAAGCAATAACCTGACATTTATGGCAAGCATTGTATTAGCAGCTGTCTGAACAAGCAATAATTGAGGTTTGGGCTGCGGATAAATGGAATCCAAGTGGGTTATGTGTAGGTGCAGCGTAAAAGCCTTTTGTTACCAAACAATCAGGTGATTAGTCCTTAGGTAACTGGACAGTTTGGGGCTGGGAACAAGAAAGAAGTGTTTTGATCTCCACTAGCACAGAAGCTGATTCTCTGTTCTCTGCAATCAAAATCCATTTTTAAAATGAAGAAAACCAGTTCTCTTTCTTGCAACTATTGTTGTAAGCTATGATTTTTAGCTGATAAGTTAAAGTTAAAACTGATAAGTGAGCTTTTATAAGCTAATCAGTCACACTGTATCTTTGTAAACCATTGGAGTATCTGGAGAAAAGCAACTGAGAATCAGCGTAAGACTGTGTGTATTTGTAATGTTATATATCAATAGCTTATAACTGTTTACCTATAGCTAGAGACTAATTACTAGTAATATATTATAATTCTTGTTAAGTACAAAACCTGGACTGTGCTTTCTATCAATCTGGGTCTGAAAATCACCTATATCAGTAAATGATGCAAACATATTTTAAAATCTTTAAATTTTGAGACAACTCTGGAAATAATGGGGCTTGACTTTCAGTACGCTATACCCCAGTGACATAAAAAAGGGGATTGTTCTGTTTTGCAATATAACGTGTGAACTTTTTTACAAAGTTAATATCTAGTCATCTTTTTCAGTTGTTTTGTTATAATAAAATCAAAAAAGTGAAATCTTGTCATGATATCCTTTCAGTTATTAAATTGAAGTAGAATTACTTTTAAAAGTAATCAGTTTTGAAGGAAACCATAGAAATAGAAGAAATAAGAGCAGAAAATAGACCTACTTGCCATTTATTATCATTGTGGCTACTCTGAGGCTACATCTTCACTTCCCTAATCCCCATCTCACTTTATCCCCTAAGCCACTAAGCGTATGTCTATCCCAGACTAATGCATTCAATAATGGCAACTTCACAGCCCGTTGTGGCAGAGGTGATTCACAACATTTTAACTGAAATAATTTCTCCTAACGTCAGTCCTAAACGATTTGCCGCAGATACTGTATAATCATGTTTTACGTTCCCTGACCAACAGAAATAGTCACTTACTTTCTAACCTATCAAACCTCTTCAGAATCTTGACTGTTTTAATAAGATCACCTCTCATTCTTCTACACTCCAGATTTTCAGTCCAATTTATTCAGCCTTGTCTTGAAGGTTAACCCTTACATCCAGAGACTAAATTAGTGGACATTTGCTGTAGAATCTCCAATTCAGTCCGTCTTTTTTACATTTAGTGACGAAAGTTACAATTCTCCCAGATAAGGTCTCACCAAAACTCTGTACAATCATAGCAAGACCTTTTTAATGTATTCTTTACCACAATCCTCCTGCAATAAAGGTCACTATACCATTTATATTCCTGATCGCTTGCTGCATTGTAATTTTCTGCATTCCTTCCACAAACTTACCCAAGTCTCTTAAAACATCAATAGTACAAATATTTACAAATTATTCTATTTTTCCATTTTTATGACCAAACTAATCCACATACCATGATATTACTTACTCATTTAACTTCCTTTTCATGTTACTATATTTCTTCATCTAAATCATTAATGTAGATTGTGAATAGTTGAGGCTTCAGCACTGTTGTGGCATACAACTATTAGCTAGCTGACAAATAGAAAATGCCTTGTTTGTGCCCGCTCTCCGCTTCCTGAGGCCAGATAGCCCAGGACCTGAATTGCTAGGCCCAAAACCAGAATGGGCAACCTTTGAGCAGCCAGGCTGGAAGGGACTTTCAGGACAGGTCAAGCACAAACCACCCTCACAGATAAAGGCAAGAAAGGATAATCATGGACTTGTCTGGAAAATGAGACTGGTTGTGTCTTGAAGTACGGCAAGCAGACTTGCCAGAGCCCTGGGTTCTTGCCCTTACCATCACCATGTACGAAGAAAGAGAGCATGGTCTTGACACACTGAAGGATGACAGCAAGTGCAGCCCCAGTGTCTTCTATATGTGGCATTGAGGATCACAGTGGATGCTGTGACCTTGACCTGGAAGATTAATTGTGGTACAAGAATAAAATTAAAAAACGTCTTGTTATGATTGGCAGGGGCAGGCAATATTCCAGAAGAATGCTGCAGGGAGGCATAAGAAGAGCTACATGTGGCAATTTTCTTAGCCTAGCCCTGCAGTGGAGCTCTGACTAGCTGGACAGACAGACAGCTACAGAGAAAGAGAGAGACAGAAGCCAACCATATGCGAGACCAACCCTTACTAAGTTAATCAGTGTTGACTACACAGACTGGCCAAGATTAACTGCATTGTTCATTCCTGATGAAGGGCTTTTGCCCGAAATGTCGATTTTCCTGCTCCTCGGATGCTGCCTGACCTTCTGTGCTTTTCCAGCACCACTCTAATCTAGATTCTGAGTTCCAGCGTCTGCAGAACTCACTTTTGCCTAGTCCTGTTCTGGTAGCCTATAATATTTTAAATGAAGATTGTGACCAAGACTTAATGTTGGGATTGGTAGAGAAGTTAATGTAAGATTTGAGAACTTTATGGCAAAAGAGAAGGCTTTTAGATGCTATTCAGCCATACGTACCTCATTGTGTCTTTATGGTATTTTGTGATTAAAATTGAGTTGACTTTTTTATTCATGTCATAAGTATAGTATCCGGGTAAAATGAGTTCATGTAGAAACTATCAAAGCATCCTAAGCGGAGACAGTACTGTTTATGACTCAATTTTCCATCCAAGCTGCACCTTATCAAATGCCTTTTGAAAATCCAGGTATACTAAATTTACTGGTTTCCCTTATAATATCCTCAAATCTTCCAATACATTTATCAAACAGGGAGAGTGGGAGGGGTGACATGATTGAAGTATATAAAATCCTGAATGTTCTTGAATTAGTAGACAATGAAAGGATGTTTACTCAAGTTGGTGAGTAGAGAGCCAAAGAATTATTAAAATTAGGGGTAGTGCTTTTATAGTATCGAGATGGAGACAATCATTTTTTTCCCTCAGAAGGTTGCAAAGTGCAACTTTTGAATTCTTTGCCTCAGAAAGCGGAGTAATTGAATATTTTTAAGATAGAAAATAATGGATACACAGGTGGTAATTCTCAAAAGAATCCTTAGATTGTGGAAAAGTACCAGTCTTTACATAAAAAGTGAAGGAGATAGAAAACAGGTAACCATCGGACAATTAACGTAACATCGGCGCATGGGAAAATGTTGGAGTCTATTATAAAGGATGTAACAGCAGAGCAGTTAGAAATACATAATATGATCCTGCAGAGTCAATATGGCTTCATGGAAGTGAGATCATGCCTGACAAATTTGCTATATTTTTGAGGAGGTAACAAGCAGGACATATTAAGGGGAAGTAGTGGATGAAATATATTTGGATTTTCAGAAGTGTTTGAAGGACACATTAGACTAAACAGTCAGTTCTGCTATACTGTGTTTCTTCAGCGTGAATTGGCTTTAACGCAATTGAAGAATTTAGACTATTATTTTTAGAACACAAAATTTCCTTCACTGTATTGGCAATTCTGGCCCCATTAGTTTAGATAGCGCAGCTATTGCATGATTTTCTTAAACGCAATATCGCAAGAGAATGGAACTGTCATGTTAGATCAGAACCAACTGGTGTTGGAGATGGTATATTAGCAGAGAAAGAAGATTGTCTGACTAATGGAAAACAATATATTAGAATAAGGGAAACATTTTTCCAACATACTTTGATGACTTAGATGAGGAAAATGAATGAACAAGAGCTAAATTTGTGATGATACAAAATAGGCGGGAAGGCAAGTAGTAGGGATGACACAAATCTGCAGAGTACTATAGACAGATTAAGTGACTGAGTACAAACTGGCCAAATGGAACATAATGTCAGAAAATATGCATTTTGGCAGGAATAGAGGAGATGAATATTATTTAAATGGAGAAACACTACAGAAACAAAGGGGTTTTGGAATTCTTATGCATGAATCACAAAAAGCTAGTATCCGAATATAATTGGTGATAGGGAAGGCAAAAGGAATGTTGGTCTTTATTTCAAAGGAAATGGAGGTTAAAAGTTGGCAGGTTTTGCTCTAACTATGCAAAGCACTAGTCAGACCACAGCCGGAATACTGTGAACAGTTTTGGACCCATTTTCCAGGGGAATATATAGTAGCCTTTGAGACAGTCCAGGAAAGGATCGCTAGTTTAATCACAAGTATGGAAGGACTCTTTTATGAGGAGAGATTGAGTAGGTTAGGCCTGTACTCCTTGAAATATAGAGAAGTGAGAGGTGACTTATTGAAGATGTTAAAGTAGACTTGATATGGCAGATGCAGAAAGGTTGTTCCCCTGGTGGGAGAATCTAGGACAAGAAAGTATGATCTCAGAATAAGGTGTCACACATTTAAGACATAGATGAGGAGAAATTCATTTACTCATCAGGTAGTCAACCTGTCGAATTCTTTACTGTAGAGTGCTGATGAGGCTGGAGTCATTAAGTATCTTCAAGGCTGAGATAGACAGAACTTTATTGAAAAATTAAGAGGAAAAGATAGGAATGTGAGGTTAAAGATGATCAGATCAGCCATGATCTTATTGAATAGTACAGCAAGCTCAATGGGCTACATGATCTACATCTACTCCTACATACTTATAGGTCATAAAGGTCAGTAGATTTGTTCAGCAAGGAAATCAAAGATCATTGGGGGGAGATGGGAAGTGAAACTTGTAATACAAATCAGCATTGATCTTATTGAATGGCAGAGCAAGGTCCAAGTGTTCAATGGTTTATTTCTGCTCCTATTTCATATTTTCATATGTCCCTTTAAAACAAAGATAAGGAGGACTTTTTTCTCTCAAAGGTTTGTTAATCATTGAAATTCGTGGTTGTATCATTGTGCTTATGCAGAGCTGAATTAAATAGATTTTTGAACTACAGGTTGATCACAGGTTATGGAGGCAGGCAAGAAATTTGATGGGATGAATGGTCTACTCTTGCTTCTATTTATTATGGTCTAGATGAGGTGCTGCATTTTGGAAAGGCAAATCAGGGCAGACTTCGATGCCTCATGGTAAGGTCCCGGGGAGAATTGCTGAACCCAAAACATGCAGATTCATAGTCCCTTGAAAGTGGACTAGCAGGTGGATAGGATGGTGAAGAAGGCATTTGGTACGCTTGCCTTTATTGGTCAGTGCATTGAATATAGGAGTTGGGAGGTCATATTGCGGCTGTACAGGATTTTGGTTCAGCCACTTTTGGAATACTGTTTGCAGTTCAGGTCTCCCTCCTATAGGAAGAATATTGGGAAACTAGAAAGGGTTCAGAAAAGATTTATAAGGATGTTTCCAGAGTGGGAGGATTTGATCTATAGGGAGAGACTGAATAGACTGGAGATATCTTCCTTGGAGCATCGGAACCTGAGGGGTGACCTGACAGAGGTTTATAAAATGATGAGGGGCAGGGATAGGGTGAATAGCCAAGCTCGTTTCCCCAGGGTGGGGGAGTCAAAAAACTAGAGGGTGTAAGTTTAAGGTGAGAGGGGAAAAATATAAAAGGAAACTAAGAGGCAATTCTTTCACGTAGAGGGTGGTGCATGTATGAAATGAGCTGCCACAGGAAGTGGTGGAGGCTGGTATGATTACAACATTTAAAAGGCATCAGAATGGATAAATGAATAGGAAGGGTTTAGGGGGATATAGGCCAAATGCTGGAAAATACGACTAGATTTAAATAGGATATTTGGTCAGCATGGACAAATTCGACTGAGTCATGCTGTAAGTATCTATGACTCTATGTCTCTAGTTAAAGAAAAACTGAAACCTATTAACCTACAATTTTGATTCACTGAAATGTTCTTTTCTACTTTAAACGTGATCACTGTGAATTTTATTAAACTTATGCAGTTTTCTAAAATTGCTGTTAAACCTCTCTGACAAAATACACAAGTCCATTGTTTTTAGAGATTATTATGTCTTTGGAAATGGGTCATAATGCTGTTTTCCCTAGGTCCACCTATTGCTAATCATTTCATAAGCATTCCTCTATGTCCAAGTAGCACAGCCAACACAATAACAGCACTTGTTGTCTGTGCGTGTATATTGAAAAATCAGTTTTTGCAAGCATAGAGTTAAAAGCCTTTGGACGTCATCTATAATTTCCCAATACACATTTTTGGGGAGGCATGACTCAGCTATGCTTTAAGGTTGTCTGTCTCTGAGCACTTTGCTAAGATTAAAGAACAATTACTAGCCTGAGGACCAAGGAAACCTTCTCCTTTGGGCCCAGATGGTCCAGGTAATCCAGTAGCTCCACGATATCCCTAAAAATCATTAAAGGAATGACAGGTATTAGTCAAATAGTCATAAAATAATTGGGCTTAAATTAAAATAAATCAAAAAGTGCTAAGGAATCCACAAATAAGGTCCAATAAAATCTTGCAAACATATGTGTCTAGCTTTGTTAAAGGTAATACTGAAAATAGGCAATACACTATTACAAAGATTGTAGGAAACTTTACATTACAATGGCTGAATTCAGCCTTGTTTAGTCAGCTTTGGATCTTCCTTAACTTTTGTCATAAATGTCTTTCTCTTGGCTTATACTAAATTACAGCACATCAGTCCAGGATTACAAAAATCTGTTAATCCTTATGGTCTAAGTGAATGAAAAATTCATAGCCTTTTTCATCTGCATTTAATGTGAACAAGAACATATAAAGTACAGCACAAGAATAGGCCCTTTAGCCCACCATATCTGTGCCAACCATGATGCCATTCTAAAGTAATACCTTCTGCCTGCACATAGTCTGTATACCTCTATTTCCTGCCTGTTCACGTGTCTGTCTAAATGCTTCTTATAATACTATTGTATCTGCTTCTATCACTTGCCACGACAGTGTGTTCCAGACATCTACCACCCTCCGTATAAAAACCTTTCCTTGCACATCTCTTTTAAACTTTCCCCTGTCACCTTAAGCTATGCCCCCTAGCATTTGACATTTCCACCCTGGGAAAAAGACTCCGATTACCCACCCTGTCCATGACTCTCATAACTTTATACACTTTTAATCAGGTCACCCCTTTAGCCTGTGATGTAAAAGCGTATCTAAAAGATGTTAAAGCTACACACAGAGACAGGCACTAACTATTTGTACCAGTCATGACCATGAATGTCTGAGTTGTTTTTGGTAGTTTTCCAAACTGTTGTTGCAAGCATATTCAGAACAAAATGTTATCTGTTATAAAATTGTGTTTTTAACGTAAATTGCATCATTTAATACAGCCTGTTCTGGTGGGATTCCCAGTAACTCCCTCTCTTACAGAGCCTGAGAAAAATTACACGGTGTACCTTCTTAACATGTTTATTCCCCAGCTACAGTTCCTATTTGTTTTCTGTTAGACATCATGATACAGATGCAACAATTCATACAGAGCAAGGGTTTAAAGCTAATTGTCCACCAAATTTATAAGGCAATAATCTTTTGAATTTAAAAGATCTTCTAGCATTTTGCTTACCATCCACTTAAGGATCAATCTGGGGGGATCCAAAATGGCGGCGACCCAGCAAGTCTGAGTCTATAGTGCTCTTCCCAAGACTTGGGTAAAGTGGGTCACCCACCCCACCACACTCACCAAATCATTCATAATAGTTGTTAAATTTAAATAGTTGCTTCGTATTACATTTAAACAGTCTAATATTTAGTAAAAATGACTAAAGGGAAGGGAGCCCGCAGCTCTCAGCAAGCAGGACCCCCTCCCCCACCCTCTCCCTCTTCAGCTGCAGCAGAGGCGTCCACAGCCGCCCCGGGGGACTTGCCGACAGTAACAAGCCTTGTGGAGATGATCTCCAAACTGGGTGCGAAGATCGACGCTTTTATTGAGGAATCCCGAAATCGATGGGACTCACTGTCGGTCGCGCTGCAGAAGCACGACCAAGACATCCAGGAAGTTGAGCGCCGAGTCGGAGGGGCGGAGTTAAAGGCCACGACCTCCGAAACTACAGCGCAATCGGCCATGGATCAGGTCCGGACTCTCAAACAGCGAGTCCGGACCTTAGAGAATTACAGAGACGACCTCGATAATCGAGGTCGTCGAAAAAATATTCGTTTGCTGGGCCTTCCCGAACGGGAAGAGGAAGGCCAGCTTACAGCATTCCTGGAGCAGTGGCTGCCATAGCTTTTAAATCTGGAAGCTGGATCAGGCCAGGTAAGGGTGGAATGGGCCTACCGGGTCGCAATACGTGGGCCCGGCTTGAACCAGCACCCACGCCCGGTCCTGTTCCGGCTGCAGAGCTATAGGGAGGGGCAGATACTCCTAGAAGCTTCTAGAAATCTTGGAAAAGACCCCCAAGCTATGATCTATAAAGGATCCAAGATCATGTTATTCCAAGACTTTTTGGCCAGCTCTGGTCCGAAAGAGGAAGGCATTCGACAAGGCGAAGAAGCGTTTAAGGGACTTAAATATTCAGTACTCCTTGCACTACCCAGCGACGCTACGCTTTAAACATGAAGGATCCGTGTATAACTTCAGATCACCAGAAAAGGCTAAGGAATTCTTGAACTCTCTTAGACAAACTGTAAGAGATAGTGGATGTTGGTTTGCCTTTCCCCCCACTTTGGTCTATATCCCCCCTTTTTTTTTCTTTTTTCTTACCTTACTGTTTAATATTATCATGGGGGGTGGGGAGAGGGATTTGATTTTCTCCCCCCACCTTGGGGTTGTTTTCTTTTATTATTTTATGTACATATGTGGGTATGTATGTATGTGTATATGTATGTATATGTATGTATAAAGCTGGGGCGTTTGGTTAATGTTGGTGGGGGGAGGTGGTTACCTTATTCTATTTTACCTCTGTCTTTAGGAGCGGGGTTGTTTCTCCCTTGTTATTTTGTATTATTATATTTAATTATTATTTGTTGAGGTTGTAATTTTATAGTTATATATTTATATATGATATTAACATTACCAAATATATCCAGATGTTGGTGTGGGCGGGAGTAGGGTACTCAATGTTAACTCTAGCTTTGTATTATATCTGAATTCTCCTCATTCTATTGAGGAGCGCCTGGGTCAAGGGTGGGGCATTGGTTGGGAGAGGATATGATGGACTTTTGGAGAGGAAGTGACACCCCCAAGGGAACAAGGGGGAAAATCTCCACTTAGATACATTTTATATTTTTTTTATTTAGAAATAGCTTTTTATTATACTGTTGTGAGTGTATTAGAGAGCCTTTATTTTTGTGAATTTTATATGCTCTATGCTCGGGATGTTTTGGATAGGGTTTCCCCTCCCGAGGGGTCTCGGATTTGCCCGGACGATTATGGTTGATCAGTCAGTTAAGTGGTGCACCTGGAATGTCAAGGGGACTAATTCGCCAGTCAAAAGGAAGAAAATATTATCAAATCTTAAGAAAGAAAGAGTTGATAAAGCTCTCCTACAGGAGACACACCTGTCGGATAAAGAACACTTGAAATTACAACAGGGTGGATTTGATCAGGCCTTTTTTTCTTCTTTTAGCTCAAAAAGCAGGGGAGTTGTTATTCTTGTTCGGAAGAATTGCCCGTTCAAAATCCAAAATCCTAAAGACGAATCTGGACGATATATTTTGATCAAAGCCCTCATAAATGGAGAGGAATATGGGATTTTAAATATGTACTGCCCCCCAGCACACCCCTTTAAATTTATAATGGATGCTTTTTCAAAATTGATGGCTTTTGGTGCCCGTCATACAATTATAGGGGGAGACTTTAATTGTATTATGGATCCGGAAATAGATAGGATTCCCAAGAGTACTGTAGGAGTATCTCCCAGATCCAGACAATTGGTGGATCTGAACAAAGAATTAGGATTAGTAGATGTATGGAGATGTCTTCATCCACAGGGCAGAGATTTTTCTTTTTACTCCAATCCACATAAATGCCATACCAGAATCGATATGTTTTCTGCCCCCTCAATTTTTTTAAATTCCATATCATCCTGTAAAATAGGTAGTATAGCAATTTCCGACCACGCTGTTGTATATATGGAAACTAAGGCGAGTAATAATGGGACATCCCCTCGGCATTGGCGTATGGACCCCTTCCTAATGAAAGATAGTAAATTTGTAAAGTACTTCTCTCAAAAATTTAAAACTTTTTTAGAAATTAATTCAGGTACAGCTAGCAACCCATCAATGATGTGGGAGACCATCAAAGCTTACGCGTGAGGTTTGATCATCTCCTACTCAGCGACCCAGAAAAAATTGAAGGGAGAACAACAGCATCTACCCGATGCTCGCTTAAAAGCAGCTGAAACAACATACGCTGATAGACCTTCTATTATTAAATTGCAAAGGATTACGGCCGTTAGGACAGCTCTAAACACTACGCTTACTCAAATGGCTAAGAGGGAAATATTATTTGCAAAACAAAGGTTATATGAATATGGCCACAAGCCGGGTAGATACTTAGCATTTCTTGCAAAGAAAAAAAAGGCCCCTCAGACTATTACGTCCATCAAGGAAAGTACGGGTATTTTGACTCATGATCATAAAAAGATTAATCTGATCTGATTAATTAGAGAATTTTATTCTGAGTTATATAAATCGCAGGATTGTGAAGACAGGACTAGGAGGATGCAGTCATTTTTTAAAAATTTGACCTTTCCGGGCCTAACTCCGGAACAGGTATCGGTCCTAAATGCTCCTCTAACAGTCCAAGAAATACTTGATGCAATTAGGCAACTTCAGAGCAGTAAGGCACCTGGCCCAGATGGTTTTCAAGCTGAATTCTATAAAGAATTTACAGAAATATTGGCTGGTCCACTTATGGACATGTATAACTATGCATATAGTCAGGGCTGTCTCCCGCCTTCGCTGAAAGAGGCAAATATCTCTCTTATCCTTAAAGGAAAGGATCCAGAAGTTTGTACGTCATATAGACCAATATCCTTGCCAAATGTAGATTTTAAAATCCTTTCTAAAACGTTAGTATTGAGACTAGAAAGGGTACTGCCACATATTATGAAGGAGGATCAGACGGGGTTTATTAAGGGCCATAGATCATCCTATAATATTAGAAGGGTTTTGAATATGATTCAAGCCTGTCATCAGGGAAAGATACCAGGAGTAGTAGTTTCATTAGACGCGGAAAAGGCATTTGATAGGGTTGAATAGTCATATTTGTTTTACACATTAGAAAGGTTTGGCGTTGGACAGGTGCTTACCAAATGGGTCTCAACATTGTATAGTGATCCCAAAGCAGTTGTGGTTACCAATGGATTAGGTTCGGATAGCTTCAGTGTGGGTAGGGGCTGCCGTAAGGGATGTCCTCTCTCGCCATTGTTATTTACGCTAATAATTGAACCACTAGCAGAAGCTATACGGGCTGATCCTAATATAACGGCCCCGAGGATTGGTACAGGTAAACATAAAATTACCCTGTATGTAGATGATGTTCTTCTATTCCTCAGTAATCCTCTGATGTCCGTACCTCGCCTAATTCAAGTTATTAATACATTTAGTGCATTCTCAGGCTATAAAATTAATTTTTCAAAATCGGAGGCTATGCCAATGGGTGGCCTTGCTATGACACCCCACTTAGTGGATGGATCCCTTTTTCCCTTTCGTTGGTCCCTGCAGGGCTTCTTACATTTAGGCATTTTTATTACTCCAGTATTTGGTCAGTTATACAAGGCTAATTTTGTGCATTTACTGGAAAGGAAAAGGCAGGACCTCCAGCGATGGGGAGACCTTCCAATTTCCTGGTTGGGTAGAATAGCACTAATTAAAATGAATGTCCTGCCCCGTCTCCTATATCCTATGAGAATGCTTCCGGTGATGCTGCCGAGGATGGCTCTACGTAAATTATATGGCTGACTGGGTTCCTTTATCTGGAATCATAGACAGCCCCTCATTAAGTTGAAGAAGCTACAGCTTCCACAGACAAGGGGAGGACTGGTCTTCCCAGATTTTAGGAAATATCAGTTAAGTTCCCTATTAAGTTACAAAGCTGATTGGGTCTTGTCTGATCCACAATCAACCTGGTTGGACATCGAGGCCTCTCAAGTAAAATACCCACTTATTAACCTCTTATTTTCAGACAAGAGGAGAATCATTACAGATCACTGTAAAAACCCTATAATACTAAACACAATCCAGGCTTGGAATATAATGCGGCAAAATGAGGGTAATTCACATAAAACATCCCCCTATGCACCGATAGTGGGAGCATGGGGATTCCAACTGGGGTTTACAGATGCCACTTTTAAACTCTGGAGATCCAGGGGTATTTCATGTCTAGGGGACCTATTTAAAGAAGGGGTCCTGATGTCTTTTGAACAGCTGCGTCAGAAATTTGGATTACCTAATGGAGACCTCTTTCGATACTTCCAAATTCGAGATTATATACAGAAGAAGACTATGTTATTAGATAGTCTTTATAAATCAGATAGAGAATGTAATGTCCTACGACCAGTGGGGGTATCCTCCGTCAGTACTATTTATCATTTACTACATGATGAAGTATCGGGAGATATGGGCAATCTGCTTAAAACATGGGATCAGGATTTGGGACTAGAAATCTCTATAGAAACGTGGAATGATATTTGGGAAAATGCTAGAAGAATTACTATCTGTAACAGAACACAGGCTATCCAGCTGAATATACTTCATAGGGCCCATATAACCCTGGTTCGATTGGCAAAATTTAAGGCAGGAGCAACTCCAATGTATCCCAAATGCAAAATAGAGGTGGGCACGCTTGTACATTGCCTATGGACCTGTCATAAGATCCGTAGATATTGGACTAAAGTAGCAAGTACCCTGACAGAAATTTTAGGAACGGAACTTAAAGTGGACCCTGTATCTCTCCTTTTGGGCTTTTCGAACTTTCCCTCCCTGGACATGTACAGGAAGAGACTATTTTCTATTCTCTCTTTCTATGCAAGGAAAAATATTTTGGTGAACTGGGTGGCTGAGGGCCCCCCGGACTTTCAAATTGGCACAGATTAATTATTGAATGTATTCCCCTTGACTTCCTTACAAATATGGTGCACCGAAAGACCGAATTATTTTATAAAATATGGCAGCCCTTCTTGAATTACATAAATACAGATATTTCGGCTATCCTAACAAGGGCTTTTATTTAATTGAGATTACAAACCTGGCTGGTCCGGGGCCCCTTAGGAGAGGAATCCCGCATGAATACGGGTTTTATTACATTTGATGTTAACACATTCCGAGCATGTAAGAGACTTAAATATACACTCTGGTTAGTTGTAGGTTAGATTTGTAGAAAGTTGAGTTTTGTTTTTTTTCTTTTTCAGTATTTTTTTTCTTCTGTTAAATTTTGGCGATTGTATATTTGATTTAATTGTATATCAATGTTTGCATTTGAGAGTTTTGTTTATTTTTGTAAACTTGTAAAAATGTTAAATTTCTAATAAAAATATCTTTAAAAAAAAAGTTTCAATCCGACCACATATTATCCTTCAGAGTCCTCAATGCTTCCAATTCCTGTACTGACTCAGGGGAACAAGACCTTAATATTGAAATTTCTAATCTATCTTCTCTACTTTAAATTCAGTCCCATTGATAAACATCACCAGCATGGGAGTTGCAATTAAATACAGGCACAGGAATTCCAAACATATGATTAACCTCTGACCTTGTACTATGATTCAGGTAGCAGGCAACTTTGTGATGCCTGTCAATTAAAAGGATAACAGCCTGAGGCTCTGTTTTAAGCCGTATCTGAAAGACAATAGCTGGGTCAATGTAACATTCTCAAAACTAGAATATTAGTTTTGATTTTTGTGCGTAAGTCCTGGAGTGGGGCATGAATCCACAAGCTTCTGCATCAGAGGTGAGAACGCTAACAACTAAGACACTGTTGAGGCAGGATTTGCAGGTTGCAAGCCACCAAGTATGAATGGCTTATGATCAGTCCAGGGTAAAAAGGGTAGCATAGGTGGTAGTTCCCTGGAGTTGATGGTTGCACATATGTTCTATTGGAGAAGACTTTGTTGAAGATTTCAATGGGCCAGTGTACAAAAAGACCAATAGATGTGCATAGGCAGCTTCTTGATGTATTATATGTCTGCCAGAAAACCTACTCTTACTGCTTTGATATAACTTTGATATATAACTTTGGTATATAACTTTGATCAAATCTTGGAATGCATCCTTTGTAACATGGAAATGGTGACCAACAACTGTGGACCCAACCATGATACAGTTGACCAATATCTGCTTCTGTTATGGCACAAGTATAAATAAAACATTGTTGCAAATATGCTATTCATAATTCATTTGTTTTAGAATAAAACTTTTTGCTTTAGGAAATTATGTTTGTACTGTAGAAACTGAGGTAAAACCTAATTTAAAACTGGTAAGCATCTCATATGTATGAAACTTCGGAAGCTGGGAAGCTGTTATACATCATGTTTGGAATATAAGAGATAACATCACAAAACAGTCAGTGGAGGAACTTAAACAATGTATGAGGTAAATGAAAACAAAATTTGAAAGTGGCAACAGAGAAGGGGATTTTCAGTTAAGAAACTGACGCTGCCCAATTTCTGAGGAGACAAAAACCAAATCTGAGATTTAGAAAACAAATCTTTTGGATAGACTGAAACTGGGCAGAATTTGTGTGTTTTCTTATACCCGTGATCAGTATTTTGAATGTAAGGAATTAATGTTTTCACACTCTCAGAGCAAGTATCTCAAGTTAGATAAATTCCAGTGGCAAGCTTTCTGTGAGTTCCAAAGCAAGAAGGTTATTTATGGACACATGCTTACCACAGATATAAACACTCAATATAGATGAAGATGTAACAATATTATCACAATTTATGATTGTCTCCATCATTTTTTCATTGTAGTTTCTTAGATGAATTGATGCCTAAGTGAGGTGAAGACCTTGTAAAGCAGTTGCTGGGAGTAAGATGAGAGGCTTCTTGTTGTCAAATTTCAGGAATTTGGTTCTCAGATGAATTGGAACAGGTTGGGATGAGTCTATCTCCTTTTTTCAAAGCATTGTTATTTATTATCTTGGCTGCTTAGTTAACATGCAACTTTCCAAGTAATTTGGTCTACAGAATAACTTCTCATTGTTATTTTAAAAGCAGACAACAATATGACTTCTTCACCCGGTAACTTGTACAATTTTAAGTCCTTTATCCAAAAATGTTGGTTGATTTCACATCTTGTCCTTTTGTTTGACAGTTTGGAGTTCTAGTTTGAATGAGGGGCTACAGGATCCATTCATTTTGGTCTGACAAACATTGAGTTTCAATGTTTCTGTTATCAATGGTGAAACAGAAAGGCAAGCTGGTTGGAATGGTGTGGTACTTTTACTGATGATAAGTCCTTAAATAAAAGGATGTGTGAATTTCTCAGATGGCTGTGGAATGTTCATATTTAATTAGGCATTTGCTTGAGACTTAGGGCCTTTTGACTCTTTGGTCATCAGAATGCCAACACCACAAGATTTGCAATGGGCATTTTAATTGGTAATTTATGTTCAAAATATTAAAGCATTGTCTGAAAATTTACAATCTACTGGAACATGACAGGACAGAATCATCAAAGCTGAGTTGCCTCAACCAATTACAGTCCAGTTGCCTACCAATCAGCATGCTCTTCTCAGATGGCATAAATGTTGGTTTTCCCTTTTAAATTGATATTCTTGATGAGTACAAGACAAAAAGATTTGGTAAAATGTATCTTGCTTCAGCAATACTCAATTTCTGTACCATTAAAATGTGGAAACACTGTTAACATTGGGCAGATATATTGCCTACACCATTTCTGCCAGTTTTGTATTTTAAAATTACCGAATTAACATGAATAAATGTCCCATAAGATCAATGAATCATGCTTTTGTTTTAAGTTATGGCTGAGTGAGGAATCTGCTGCAGCTGCCATGCCAGGTAAAATAAATACGGTAGGACTCAGATGTTGGTCAGAGCAGAGCAGTTCAGGCAGCATCCAAGGAGCTTTGAAATCGACATTTCGGGCAAAAGCCCTTCATCAGGAATAAAGGCAGTGAGCCTGAAGTGTGGAGAGATAAGCTAGAGCAGGGTGGGGGTGGGGAGAAAGTAGCATAGAGTACAATGGGTGAGTGGGGGAGGGGATGAAGGTGATAGGTCAGGGAGGAGAGGGTGGAGTGGATAGGTGGAAAAGGAGATAGGCAGGTAGGACAAGTCCGGACAAGTCATGGGACGGTGCTGAGCTGAAAGTTTGGAACTAGGGTGAGGTGGGGGAAGGGGAAATGAGGAAACTGTTGAAGTCCACATTGATGCCCTGGGGTTGAAGTGTTCTGAGGCGGAAGATGAGGTGTTCTTCCTCCAGGCGTCTGGTAGTGAGGGAACGGCGGTGAAGGAGGCCCAGGACCTCCATGTCCTCGGCAGAGTGGGAGGGAGAGTTGAAATGTTGGGCCACGGGGTGGTGTGGTTGATTGGTGCGGGTGTCCCGGAGATGTTCCCTAAAGCGCTCTGCTAGGAGGCGCCCAGTCTCCCCAATGTAGAGGAGACTGCATCGGGAGCAACGGATACAATAAATGATATTAGTGGATGTGCAAGTAAAACTTTGATGGATGTGGAAGGCTCCTTTAGGGCCTTAGATAGAGGTGAGGGAGGAGGTGTGGGCGCAGGTTTTACAGTTCCTGCGGTGGCAGGGGAAAGTGCCAGGCTGGGAGGGTGGGTTGTAGGGTGGCGTGGACCTGACCAGGTAGTCACGGAGGGAACGGTCTTTGTGGAAGGCGGAAAGGGGTGGGGAGGGAAATATATCCCTGGTGGTGGGGTCTGTTTGGAGGTGGCGGAAATGTCGGCGGATGATTTGGTTTATGCAAAGGTTGGTAGGGTGGAAGGTGAGCACCAGGGGCGTTCTGTCCTTTTTACGGTTGGAGGGGTGGAGTCTGAGGGCAGAGGTGTGGGATGTGAACGAGATGCGTTGGAGGGCATCATTAACCACATGGGAAGGGAAATTGCGGTCTCTAAAGAAGGAGGCCATCTGGTGTGTTCTATGGTGGAACTGGTCCTCCTGGGAGCAGATACGGCGGAGGCAGAGAAATTGGGAATATGGGATGGCATTTTTGCAAGAGGTAGGGTGGGAAGAGGTGTAATCCAGGTAGCTGTGGGAGTCGGTGGGTTTGTAAAAAATGTCAGTGTCAAGTCGGTCATCATTAATGGAGATGGAGAGGTCCAAGAAGGGGAGGGAGGTGTCAGAGATGGTCCAGGTAAATTTAAGGTCAGGGTGGAATGTGTTGGGGAAGTTGATGAATTGCTCAACCTCCTCGCGGGAGTACGAGGTTGCGCCAATGCAGTCATCAATGTAGCAGAGGAAGAGGTGGGGAGTGGTGCCGGTGTAATTACGGAAGATCAACTGCTCCACGTAGCCAACGAAGAGACAGGCATAGCTGGGGCCCATACGTGTGCCCATGGCTACCCCTTTGGTCTGGGACTGACATTTTTTACAAACCCACCGACTCCCACAGCTACCTGGATTACACCTCTTCCCACCCTACCTCTTGCAAAAATGCCATCCCGTATTCCCAATTCCTCCGTCTCCGCCGTATCTGCTCCCAGGAGGACCAGTTCCACCATAGAACACACCAGATGGCCTCCTTCTTTAGAGACCGCAATTTCCCTTCCCACGTGGTTAAAGATGCCCTCCAACGGAACTCGTCCACATCCCGCACCTCCGCCCTTAGACCCCACCCCTCCAACCGTAACAAGGACAGAACGCTCCTGGTGCTCACCTTCCACCCTACAAACCTTCGCATAAACCAAATCATCCGCCGACATTTCCACCACCTCCAAACAGACCCCACCACAGGAATATATTTCCCTCCCCATCCCTTTCCGCCTTCAGCAAAAACCGTTCCCTCCGTGACTACCTGGTCAGGTCCACGCCACCCTACAACCCACCCTCCCAGCCTGGCACTTTCCCCTGCTACCGCAGGAACTGTAAAACCTGCGCCCACACCTCCTCCCTCACCTCTATCCAAGGCCCTAAAGGAGCCTTCCACATCCATCAAAGTTTTACTTGCACATCCACTAATATCATTTATTGTATCCGTTGCTCCCGATGTGGTCTCCTCTACATTGGGGAGACTGGGCGCCTCCTTGCAGAGCGCTTTAGGGAACATCTCCGGGACACCCGCACCAATCAACCACACCGCCCCGTGGCCCAACATTTCAACTCCCCCTCCCACTCTCCCGAGGACATGGAGGTCCTGGGCCTCCTTCACCGCCGCTCCCTCACCACCAGACGCCTGGAGGAAGAACACCTCATCTTCCGCCTCGGAACACTTCAACCCCAGGGCATCAATGTGGACTTCAACAGTTTCCTCATTTCCCCTTCCCCCACCTCACCCTAGTTCCAAACTTCCAGCTCAGCAATGTCCCCATGACTTGTCCGGACTTGTCCTACCTGCCTATCCCCTTTTCCAACTATCCACTCCACCCTCCCCTCCCTGACCTATCACCTTCATCCCCTCCCCCACTCACCCATTATATTCTATGCTACTTTCTCCCCACCCCCACCCTCCTCTAGCTTATCTCTCCACACTTCAGGCTCACTGCCTTTATTCCTGATGAAGGGCTTTTGCCCGAAACGTCGATTTTCTGCTCCTTGGATGCTGCCTGACCTGCTGTGCTCTTCCAGCACCACTAATCCAGAATCTGGTTTCTAGCATCTGCAGTCATTGTTTTTACCTCAGATGTAGGTAAGCCCAGTTGTTACATAACTCTTTAGATTTAGGATCATGAATGTCAATTGCACTCATCTTCCTCCTCTGCCTGCTTGAAACCTCCTGGGGAGCAAAATGTAGTGTAGTGCAGGAATTCAAAATGTAGCACCAGCTGTGCTTTTGAGAAGCAAAACTTAAATCAAATGTAAAGGAAAAGTGATCTTAAGGGTTAATTGTTAACACAACTATATCAGTTACCTTGGGTCCTATTAATCCAATTCCTGGGTTCCCAATGGATCCTTGAGGTCCTGGTGGCCCTCGGTCACCCTGCAACACAGACATTCAGTGTTAGTTTAATAATCATTTTAAAAGGAAATAGTTTGCTACTGATTTCATGACTTTATCCTATATTCATCTTGTCAGAAGGCATCAGTCCCTCATTAGCTCCAGAAGCAATGCATCAAGTGATATTTATTACAAATGCCACCATTGAGATCACAAATGATCAAAGAGAAAATGGATTTGCTCACTCAGCACAAAAACTGTATCCGCGCATTTTGAAGAACAACGTATGCAACTAGAAAATGTAGTGTTCAACACTCACACTCAGATATTTCACTAAACCTGCATGTTGTTTTATCTCCTCAAACTATTTTTAATCACTACAATCATTTTAACTTGAGTTGCTTCAGGATTCCAAATAATAGACCATCTATTTTGCCTATTTTGCAATGTCTGATTTTTTCAAAGGCACAATGAACTATGTTGCTCTCAGTCAGCAGATTAATAACAGTTCAGCTAACTCCTTGTGTGAGCCCTGCCGTTTTTTTGTACTCTCGTGGGAACTGGGCTTTGCTGACAAGGTCAGCATTTGTTGTCTGATTGGCTTGCAAGGCTCCAGAGTCAACCTGGAGTCACATACAGTGTTGTAAAGGCAGGAGAGTAATCGAAGATTGGGAGGCAGGAAGTTAGAATTTGGTGTTTGTAAAAAGAGGAAAGCATTGCATGGTCCCTTTAAAGGTGTTCTTTTTCTGGTGCTTAGAGACTAAAATGGATATCTGTGAGCAGCAGCTTGAGTTTGCTAGTACACAGAGAACCCAAACTGAAACATTTGTATCAGGCGTCCATACAGTTGTAGGCCAAGAAACAGTTTTACCAAGTCAACAGGTTTTTAAATTTGAACCAGCCACTTAGATACCAAAAACCTATTAAAATTAAATCTAATGCTTTTGACAACACAGGGCCAATCCTATTGTAACAAATATTGATATGTCATCAAGGATATAAAAGAAGCAGACAGTTGGAAAATGACCCAGAGAGCTAGCTGTCAAATGCCAGAGCAAACAGGTCTCAGTTTTTGAGAGAATCATTGGCTCTCACAGCACCATCTAAATAACAATGGAGAAAAAAACCAACAGAGAAGACATTCCTGACACAGGAAATGATGGAAGAAGGCACAGGAAATGATGGAAGAAGGCACATAAACTGGCTGTAATTTCGAGAGATTAAATTCTATTTTGTTATATGAGTGGAACTTGTATTTATTGGACCAGCATACCATTAGAATCTTGTTTTATTCAGGAATAGTTAGTAGTTAGAAGGGATTTATTCAGTTTCTTAATAGTTTAGTTAACTTGTCCACTGTTAGAGATAAATAAATAAATTGTTACTTGTTGATTTTAAAGTGAGTGTCAGGGATCTATTTTATTTAACCAACAAAAATTGCTGAGAAGCAGGTCACATCACGTTTCACAACTGTTTTACAGATTATAGGGTGAGGGGTTCCTCTTTGGGTATTTCAGTT
This sequence comes from Chiloscyllium punctatum, assembly GCF_047496795.1. Lineage (NCBI taxonomy): Eukaryota > Metazoa > Chordata > Chondrichthyes > Orectolobiformes > Hemiscylliidae > Chiloscyllium > Chiloscyllium punctatum. The sequence goes on along the minus strand of NC_092746.1, from coordinate 43,679,912 downwards.
CTAGTTCCTGGGGGAGTGGGGGGGGGGGGGGTGGGGGGGGTGGGGAGGGGTGGAGAACAATAGGCCAGAGTCAGTAAGGATGTTATATTCCTTCCTTGAAGGGCGTTAGTGAACTAAATGGTTATGTAGAACAATCAATGATAGCTTTGCACTCATCATAGCTGAGACTAGCTTCCAATTCCAGAAGAGGTCATTGTTACTTTTTTTATTAAGTGAATTTAAATTCCATCGGATTCCACAGAAGGATTTTGAATCGATGCCCCCAGCACATTAACTAGAACCACTGGATAATTAGTCCAGTGACATTATCATTACACCACTTGGTCTTCTATAAAATAATGGAAGAATGTTGCATGAATAATTCAGTAAACCTGTATTCCTTATTTTAAAACACTGAATCAATGCTATGATGTGTAATGCTGTACAGGGACATGAATAAAACTATTTTTGGGGTTAAGAGAAGCAGAAGATAGAGCACTTTTCTCATGACACTTTTCACATCCCCAGGATGTCTCGAAGTATTTCAGAGATGATGAATTGCTTCTGAAGTAGCAACAATATTTATGTAAGCAAACAATGCAGCCAATTTATGCACGCAAAGTTCCCACAGGCAGCTGGCTCCTTTGGAACAGCGTTCCTTCGGCAGCAGTAGGTTGTAAAGTCAAACCCTTTGATGAATCTCGGCATAAAAAAGTTTTTAAAAAAAATGTATTCAAGGGAAATGGATGTCACTAGCTGGGCCAGATTGATTGCTCACACAAATTGCCCTCAAGAAGGTTGTGATGAGCTGTCTTCCAGAACTGTTGCAATCCATTTAGTGTTCGTTCACCCACAATGTTGTTAGGAAGGAATTGCAGGTTTTCAACTCTGCAATACTTAAGGAATGGTGATTTATTTCAATGGATGATGAGAAGCTTGGAGAAGAACCTGCCAATGATGGTGTTCTCATGCATTTGCTGTCCTTCCCTTCTAGATTGTAGCAGCTATGGATTTGAAATGTGGTGTCTATGGAACCTTGGTATATATCATGGTCATGTCTTGTGCCTTGCAGATGGTGGACAAACATTGAGGAGTCAGGAAATGAGTTATTTGTCATAGAATTCCTAGCCTTTTACCTGCTCTTGTAATCACAGTATTTAAATGGCTAACACAGAAAAATGCTGGAAAACTCAGGAGGTCTGGCAACATCAGTGAAGAAACAAACAGAATTAACATTTCAAATCCAATATGGCCCTTCTTCATAACTCCAGTGTTGTCTGTATTTGTTTCAGATTTCCAGCATTCCCAGCCTTTGGCTTTTATTTTCATGGCTAGTCCAGGTTCAGATTCTGGTCAATAACAACCCCAGGATGTTGATAGTTTGACAGCCAATATTAAAGATTCTACATTATCAAAAATGCCAAGATTTTAGACTGTACATCTGCCAGTTGAGGCTCAGAGCAGGCAGGTGGGACCAGTTTAGTTTGGGATTATGTTTGGTATGGACTGGTTGGACTGAAGGATCTGTTTCTGTGCTGTGTGACTCTATGACTCTATAAGATCAAAGAATCTGGACAATCTCTATCCAGTCCAAATAAATCAGTTTGGATGGTTATGCTTCCCATTGTGCTACTTGTACATTGAGGTTCCAGTCTGGAGTAACTCGGGCTATGAGTGTCTACACATATGCAGTTTGCTTTCTCCTTATCTCTAAGTTATACTTTTCAACTCCACTTGTAATGTATATGAATCTTATTTATATTTGAATATCACTGATTTCAAAATGCATCTATTTAGTGCAGTGTCTTGGGGTCTTCTCATTTACAGATGTCAGGGTCATGTGATTGATGATGTGTATTTACATGAATTTCAACACCTAATGTGCATAAAGTGACAGCCACCTATGCTTATACATAGTTAGTGACTAAAACACCAGTTAGGCTACAACTGGAAAATTGAAAGATGTCTGGTCACCACATCATAGGTGACTGCACCAGAAAGGCTGTAGAGGACATTTACCAGGACGCTGCCTCAGTTGGATGGTCTGAGCTATGAGAAAAAAATTGGATAGACTGTGTTTGTTTTCCATGGAGCAGTGAAGGTTGGGAAGGTTGGGAGGGGATCTGATAGATGTTTATAAGATTATGAGGGATAAAGATAGGATGGACAAGAAGGCAATTTTTTCTGTTAATAAAGCGGCCATAGCCAGGAGGCTTAGATTTAAGAGGTAAAAGGCTAAGAGGTGAGTTCAGGAGAATGTTTGCTCAATGCTTGAAATGGTGGTCGAGACAGAAACTCTCAACATTTAAGCAGCATTAAATATTCATTGCCATAAACTCCAAGGCTATGGGTGAAGAGCTGGAAATGGGATTAGCGTAGTTAGGTTGACTGGTATGGGTATGATGGCCGAATGACCTCCTCCTGTGCTGTAAAATCCATGAGTCTAAATGTCATGTGTTACCTGTGAAATGTTTTGTGAGGACATGTAACATGCTATGTAAATGCAAGCTTTTTCCTCGTCAATTCTGTCAATAGTATTTGTTGCATCGAAAAATATCAGCTGCTGCCACAGTGACGAGTGCAAAGTCAAAGTTCAAGCTATATCTCTCTCTTTGATTTGGATGCTTCTCTTCAAACTAATTTAGTGTCCATGGGGTAAAGGAATATTGGCCTGTATGTTCCTCAGTTCGTAAAGTTTAGTAAAAAGGAAATATTACTATCATGGCAAGAAAGAGCCAGAAACAAGAGAACTCATAAGAATGCTTTACCATGAATTATTATAACTCAGTTTGTGTCATGCTCATCTGGAGTATTGCATACAGTTGTGATCCCCTTACTTGAAGAAAGATGTGATTGCATTGGAGGCAGTTCAGAGAAGATTAATTAAATTAATTCTAGCTACGAAAAGCTTGCTTATGAGGACGGATTGAGAAGTTTAGCCCTATACTTGTGAGAGTTGAGAGGAATGAGATTTAATTGAGGTATATAAGATGCTAAAGGGGATTGACAAAGTAGACATAGAGCAGATGTTTCTCCTTGTGGGGCAGCCTGGAATGAGAGGTCATACTTTTCAGATAAGGGGTGACCGATTTAAAACAGAGATGACGTGGAATTGTTTCTCTCAAAGGAGATTCACTATCCCAGAGTGCAATGGGCATTAGGACACTGAATAAATTCAAGAAAAAAAGACATATTTTAATTAGTAATGCATTATAGGCTTATGGAGAGCAGGCAGGAAAGTGGAGTTGAGGCAAAGATGAGATCATGCATGATTGTATTGAATGGCAGAGTGGGTGTGAGAGACTGAATTACCTCCTCCTGTTCCTAGTTCTTATGCCCTCATGTCCTTATACAAATTGATGTCAATTTCTTTGGTGTTTTAGTATTTTAACCTTGATGGAAATGGAAGATTAACAATTGTTTCATGCCATGGGGTACAATACATATTAGTAGAATTGTAGGCAGATTGTTGCTAGATGGCTAAAAATATTATTGGTATGGAATTATTGTGAAAATATGTGACAGAACATAGAGCACACACACACACACACACACACACACACACACACACACACACACACACACACACACACACACACACACACACAGTAATGTGAGAGATGTCTCGACAAGATCACTTCCATATAGGGCTTGAGTCTACTCCTGGGGTTATGGTTAATCTTTTCATAACGTCAGGTTTTGAACATAAATCCTCTTCTAATGTGTGTGTTTTTTCTCACACCTTGTCATCTGTTGGCTTCCTTAATTATATTTCACTACTCTACTGATGTTAATCACACTTCCATTGTTGCCCACCACTATTGTCGCTTCATGGCAAATCAAAGAATAAATTTTTGTTTGATGTTTACTAAGTCTGAATAATTTTTATATATTCCACAAGACATCTGTCACAACTAGATAAAGTAATTTCATGGATGTGCTTTCGAACATTGAATATCATCAGCAATACTCTGAATCAGTTTGAACTTGCTGGAGATTATTGCCACTTTCTCTATCTCTTCACATGAAGGCTTCAGATCATTAGACAGAAGAGCAGAAGTAGGCCAATCAACCCATCAATTCTGCTACAACATTCAAAGCGATTGGATCGGATCAATGGCACTTTTCAAAGCTCATTCATGGGATGAGGGCATCGCCGGCCAAGCCAGCATTTATTGCCCATCCCTAATTGCCCAGAGAAAAGTTAAGAGTCAACCACATTGCTGCATGTTTGGAGTCACATGTAGGCCAGACCAGGTAAGGATGGTAGTTTCCTTCCCTAAAGGACATTAGTGAACCAGATGGGTCTTTTCTAGTATTGACAATGAGTTCACGGTCATCATTGGACTCTTGATTCCAGATTTTTATCAAATTCAAATTCCACAGTCTGCCATAGCAGGATTTGAATTTGGGTGCCTAGAATACTACCTGGATTTGTAGATTAACAATCCAGCAATAATATCAGGACATCATCACACCCCCCCGAAAAAAATATGGAACACTTCAGGAATTTGAGTGTCATCTTTAGGGTATGCACATCAATCATGCACTGGAGTGTGCATGTGTGCTGATCTGATAATCCTCAGCTCCACTTTCCTGCCTTTCCCCATAATCCTTGATTCCCTTCACCTGTTTGTCTCAGCCTTAAATATATTTAGTGACCCAGCCTCAAAAGGCCTCTGCTGTAAGTAAGTTGATGGACTCACTGTCCTCTGAGAGAAGATATTTCCTCCAACTCCGTCTTAAATGTTTGATCCCTTATTCTGAGATTTTGCTCCATGCTTCATGACTCTCCCAAAAGGGGAAGAACCTTTCCACATGTACCCTGTTAGGTCCCCTAAGAATCTTGTATGTTTCAATAAGGTTACCTCTCATCATTCTATATTCCAAGGTGTAAAGGTCCAATCTACTTAACCTCTCATCATAAGACAGCTCCTCCAGCCCTTGTATCAGCCCAGACAAACTTCTCTAGATTGCCTTTAATTCAGTATATCTTTTCTTAGACAAGGGGCTAAAAACTGCTCACAGTATTCCAGCTGAGGTCTGACTACTGCCTTGGGTAATTTTAGCAAAACTTCTCTCCTTTTATATTCCATTCTGTTTGAAATAAAGGTCAACATTCCATTTGCGATCCCTATTACCCACTGAACTGGGATGATAGATTTTTGTGATTCACAGACCAGGACTCCTAAATCCCATGGAGGGTGCCAAGTTTAACAGTCCTTAATATGTGCACTAAACCAGTGATGTGCTCACCTTCAGTGCGACCAATATCTTTTCCAGTTGACTGTGTACAATAGCAAGCTTATAGTTATGGAGTCATAGGGATGTATAGCACAGAAACAGTCCAACTTGTCCATGGCGACTAGATATCCATGATAAATCTAGCATTTGGCCATATTCCTCTAAACCCTTCTTATTCAGATACCCATACAGATGCCTTTTAAAAGTTATAATTGTACCAGCCTCAACCACTTCCTCTGGCAGCTCATTCCATACAAATACCAACCTCTGCTTGAAAAAGATGCCCCTTAGGTCCTTTTAAATCTTTCCCCTCTTGCCTTAAACCTATGTCATCTAGTTTTTGACACCCTCACCCCGGGGAAAAGACCTTGTCTATTTACCCTATCCATGCCCTTCATGATGTTGTAAACCTCTATAAGGTCACCCCTCAGCCTCTGACACTCCAGAGAAAATAGCCCCAGCCTATTTAGCTGCTTCCTGTAGTTCAAACCCTCCAGCCCTGGCAACATCCTTGCAAATCTTTTCTGAACCTTTCCAAGTTTCAAAACATCCTTCCTATCAGCAGGGAAACCAAAATTGCACACGGTATTCCAAGAGTGGCCGAACCAAGGTACAGCCACAACATGACTTCTCAACTCCTGTATTAAATGCACTGATCAACAAAGGCAAGCATGCCAAATGCCTTCTTCATTATCCTACCAACACATGATACCAATGTCAAGGAACAATGAACTTGCACTCCAAGATCTCTTTGTTCAGCAACACTCCCCCAGGACATTACCATCACATGATGTAGAATCTGTGTTGGTAGAAGGGAGGAATGGTAAAAGTGAAAAAAAAATCATAATGGGAGTTATCTACAGGCCTCCAAACAGTAGTCACGATTTGGGGCATAAGATACAAAAGAAATAGAAAAGGCTTGTAAGAAAGCCAAGGTTATAGTGATCATGGGGGATTTCAACATGCAGGTCGACTGGTAAAATCTGGTTGGTAGGGGATCGCAAGAAAAGGAATTTGTGGAATGTCTACGAAATGGCTTTTTGGAGTAGCTTGTGGTGGATCCCATCGGGAAACAGGCAATACTGGATTTAGTGTCGTGCAATGAGGCAGACTTGATAAGGGAGCTTAAGGTAAAGGAACCCTTAGGAGGCAGTGATCATGATATGATTAAATTTACTCTACAATTTGAGATGGAGAAAGCGTAATCAGATGTAACTGTATTACAGCTGAATAAAGGCAACTACAGAGGAATGAGGGAGGAACTTGCCACGATTGACTGGAAGAGGACCCTAACATTAAAGACACTGGACTAGCAATGGCAGGAGTTTCTGGGAGTAATTTGGAGACACAACAGAAATTCATCCTGAGGAAAAAGAACCATACCAAAGGGAGGATGAGGCAACCATGGCTGACCAGGGAAGTCAGGGACAGCCAAAAAAGGAAAAAAAAGTATATAGTGTGGTGAAGGGCAGTCAGAAGCCAGAGGATTAGGAAACCTTCAAAGACCAACAGAAAACGACAAAGAAAGAAATAAGGAGGGAGAAGATTAAATATGAAGGTAAGCTAGCTGATAATATTGGGAAGTTTGCAAGTTTCTTTTTATATATAAAGAGCAAAAGAGGGGCAAAAGTGGATATTGGGCCACTGGAAAATGATGCTGGAGAATTGGTAAAGGGAACAAAGAAATGGCTGAGGAACTGAATGAATACTTTGTGTCAGTCTTCACAGTGGAAGACATGAGTAATAACCTAAAAATTCAAGAGAGTTGGGGGCAGAGATGAATATGGTGGCCATCACCAAGAAGTAGGTGCTAGAAAAACTGAAAGGTCTGAAAGTGGACAAGTCACCTGGACCAGATGAGCTACACCCTGGAGTTCTAAAAGAGGTAGCTAAAGAGATAGTGGAGCCTTTAGTAATGATTTTCCAGGTATCACTGGAGTCAAGAAGGGTCCCAGAGGACTCTAACGTTGCTCATGTAAATGCCTTTTTTAAGAAGGGAGTAAGACAAAAGTCAGGAAATTATAGGCTGATCAGCCTGACCTCAGCAGTTGGTAAGATTTTGGACTCCATTGTGAAGGATGAGATTGCTGAATACTTGGAAGTGTGTAGCAAAATAGGGCAAAGTCAGCATAGTTTCATCAAGGGGAGGTCATGCATGACAAATCTTGTTAAAATTCTTTGAGGAGGTAACAAGCAGGGGACCACAACTTTTCACTTTATACATTAATGATCTGGATGAAGGAACTGAGGGCATACTGGCTAAGTTTGTAGGTGATACAAAGGTAGGTGAAGGAAAAGGTAGTATTGAGGAGACATGCAGGCTGCAGAAAGATTTAGACAGGTTAAGAGAGTGGGCAAAGAAATGGCAGATGGAATACAATATGGGAACGTGTGAGGTCATGAACTTTAGTAGGAAGAATAGAGGCGTGGACTATTTTCTAAATGAGGAGAAATCTAGAGTGCAAAGGGACTTGGGAGTCCTAGTCCAGGATTCTCTTCAGGTTGAGACAGTAATTCGGAAAGTAAATACAATGTTGTCATTCATCTCAAGAGGATAAGAATATAAAAGCAGTGATGTACTTTTGAGGCTTTATAAGGCTCTGGTCAGACCACATTTGGAGTATTGTGAGCAATTTTGGGCTCTGGGACAATACTCAATGGAATTTAGAAGGATGGGGGAGGGGGGATCTGATTGAAGCTTACAGAATACTGAATGGTCAGAGTGGATGTTGGGAAGATGTTTCCATTAGTAGGTGAGACTAGGACCCGAGGGCACAGCTTTGAGTAAAAGGAAGACCCTTTAGAACAGAGATAAGGAGAAACTGCTTTAACCAGAGAGTGGCGAAGCTGTGGAACTCATTGTGACAGAGGGCTTTGGAAGCCAGGTCATTGAATATATTTAAAGCAGAGATAGAAAACTTCTTGATTGTCAAGGGGATCAAAGATTACAGAGAGAAAGCGGGAAAATGGGGTTGAAAAACCTATCAGAGTTGAAAAATGTGGCGCTGGAAAAACACAGCAGGCCAGGCAGCATCCGAGGAGCAGGAAAATTGACATTTCAGGCACAAGCCCTTCTTCAGGAATGAGGCTGGTGTGCCAAGTGAGCTGAGATAAAAGGTAGGGGGGAGGGAATTTGGGAGATGGGCCCTGGGAATACGATAGGTGGAAGGAGGTGAGGGTGAGGGTGAGGGTGATAGGCCGGAGAGGGGGTGGGGGCGGAGAGGTTGGGAAAAAGATTGCAGGTCAAGAGGACGGTGCTGAATCTGAGGGTTGGGACTGGGATAAGGTGGGGGGACGGGAAGTGAGGAAGCTGGAGAAATCTACATTCATCCCGTGTGGTTGGAGGGTTCCTAGGCGGAAGATGAGGCGCTCTTCCTCCAGGCGTCGTGTGGCCAGGGTCTGGCGACGGAGGAGGCCAAGGACCTGCATGTCATTGGCGGAGTGGGAGGGGGAGCTAAAGTGTTCAGCCACGGGGCGGTTGGGTTGGTTGGTGCGGGTGTCCCAGAGGTGTTCCCTGAAACGTTCCGCAAGTAGGCGGCCTGTCTCCCCAGTGTAGAGGAGACCACATCGGGTGCACTGGATACAGTAAATGATGTGTGTGGAGGTGCAGGTGAATTTGCGACAGATATAGAAGGATCCATTGGGGCCTTGGAGGGAGGTGAAGGGGGAGGTGTGGGCGCAAGTTTTGCATTTCTTGCGGTTGCAGGGGAAGGTGCCGGGAGTGGAGATTGGGTTGGTGGGGGGTGTGGACCTGATGAGGGAGTCGCAGAGGGAGTGGTCTCTCCTGAATGCTGATAGGGGTGGAGAGGGAAATATGTCCCTGGTAGTGGGGTCTGTCTGGAGGTGGCGGAAATGACGGAGGATGATACGATGTATCCGGAGGTTGGTGGGGTGGTAGGTGAGGACCAGTGGGGTTCTGTCCAGGTGGTGATTGGAGGGGCGGGGTTCAAGGGCGGAGGTGCGGGAAGTGGAGGAGATGCGGTGGAGAGCGTCGTCGACCACGTCGAAGGGGAAATTGCGGTCTTTGAAGAAGGAGGCCATTTGAGTTGTTCGGTATTGAAATTGGTCCTCCTGGGAGCAGATGCAATGGAGGCGGAGGAATTGGGAATATGGGATGGCGTTTTTACAGAGGGCAGGGTGGGAGGAGGTGTACTCAAGGTAGCTGTGGGAGTTGGTCGGTTTGTACTAAATGTCTGTGTTGAGTCGGTCACCCGAGGTAGAAATGGAGAGGTCTAGGAAGGGGAGGGAGGAGTCTGAGACGGTCCAGGTAAATTTGAGGTCGGGGTGGAAGGTGTTAGTAAAGTGGATGAACTGTTCAACCTCCTCGTCGGAGCACGAGGCAGCGCTGATACAGTCATCGATGTAGTGGAGGAAAAGGTGGGGGGTGGGGCCAGTGTTGAAAAACCTATCAGCCATGATCAAATGGTGAAGCAGGTTCGAAGGGCCAAATGGCCTAATTTCTGTTCCTATGGTCTTATGATCTTATAGGAGAAAGTGAGGACTGTAGATGCTGGAGATCAGAGCTGAAAAATGTGTTGCTGGAAAAGCGCAGCTGGTCAGGCAGCATCCAAGGAGCAGGAGAATCGATGTTTCGGGCATAAGCCCTTCTTCAGGAATCTTATGATCTGATGATCACATTAAGTGCATACGTCCTGCCCTGATTTGCCTTTTGAAAATGCAGCACCTCACATTTATCTAAATTAAGGCCAATGGGCTGAGAAGTGACAGATGGAGTTTAATTCAGATAAATGCGAGGTGCTGGATTTTGAGAAAGCAAACCTTAGCAGGACTTATACGCTTAATTGTAAGATCCTAGGGAGTGTTGCTGAACAAAGAGACCTTGGAGTGCAGGTTCATAGCTCCTTGAAAGTGAAGTCGCAGGTAGATAGGATAGTGAGGAAGGTGTTTGGTATGCTTTCCTTTATTGGTCAAAGTATTGAGTACAGGAGTTGGGAGGTCAAGTTGCGGCTGTACAGGACATTGGTTAGGTCACTTTTGGAATATTGCATGCAATTCTAGTCTCCTTCCTATCTGAAAGATGTTGTGAAACTTGAAAGGGTTCAGAAAAGATTTACAAGGATGTTGGCAGGGTTGGAGGATCTGAGCTACAGGAGAGGCTGAACAGGCTGGGGCTGTTTTCCCTGGAGTGTTGGAGGCTGACGGTTGATCTTATAGAGGTTTACAAAATTATGAGGGGCATGAATAGGATAAATAGACAAAGTATTTTCCCTGGGGTCAGGGAATCCAGAACTAGAGGGCATAGGTTTAGGGTGAGAGGGGAAAGGTATAAAAGAGACCTAAGGGGCAACTTTTTCACACAGAGTGGAATGAGCTGCCAGAGGATGTGGTGGAGGCTGATACAATTGCAACATTTAAAAGGTATCTGGATGGGTATATGAATAGGAAGGGTTTGGAGGGATATGGGCCGGGTGCTGGCAGGTGGGACTAGATTGGGTTGGGATATCTGGTCGGCATAGACAGGTTGGACTGAAGGATCTGTTTCCATGCTGTACATCTCTATGACTCTAAGCTCCATCTGCCACTCCTCAGCCCAGTGGCCCATCTGATCAAGATCCTTTTGTACTCTGAGGTAACCTTCTTCCACCACACCTCAGATTTGGGTGTCATCTGCAAACTTACCAACCATACATCCTGTGTTCACATCCAAATCATTTATATAATTGGGTCTTTGAGATTTTTGATGACAATTGTGTGTTCTTCATTCAAATATTTGGGCAGTAAACGATGTGGGTATGAGTTTCCTTTTATAGGTAGTAGAACCATAGGACATGTGTGTCCCATTCTCCTGGTAGTGGGTTATTTACAGCAGGTTTCTGATAAGAATATCATCTCCTACAAGGAGTCAATCACGATGTGAAACAGAAACCAGCCAGAGCTGAACAAGACAACTATGGAAGAGCTAGTCAGCCTCAGAGACTGATTTTCCCAACATTTCTACAACAATTCCATTGATGTTTGACACAACATGAAAGATAATCATCTCTTGAGCATTTAAATCTCTTCTATCTTCAATAGCAAATACTGGATGTTCACAGAATTGTAAATAGCTCACTCTGAATGTACCAAAATGTTTTATTACAAGATTGAGCCAAAAACAGTTGAATCTAAAACAAGATTGTAAGAGCTTCATGTTGTCTCATTTGAATGCACTAACTTTATTTGCAATAGATCCTTTATTGTTTTCTATGGGAGGTTGACTTTCTGTACTTGCTCACGGTGATGGTGGAGAGCAGCAGGTTGGAAACCTAGAAGTTCTTGGAGCGAATTTTGACATGGTCTTTGAACTCAGACACAGTACTAACATTCCACTTCCCAATTTTCCAAACACATGGAGCATGTTCACGGGATGACAACCCACATCTGACTGCTCAAGCCTCAGGATTTAAAAGAACTCATAAAGGTGGGCATTACAAGCCTGGGCAGCATTTGTTGCCCATCCCTAATCGATCCAGGAGCACTGCTGATGAAGTGTTGGTTTGAAAAGGTCACTGTCACCTTGCCCATATGGTTCTCAGTGGCATCCTTGGTGTTAATGCTACAGACTTCGAGAGCCTGCGGAGAAATCTTATTTCTTCTGATAGGAGGGTCCAAAGTGAAAGCAGTCATGACAGGAAGTGACAGAGCAGGTGAGCAGTAGGAGTGTGGTCCTGAAATCATGCAGTGCTGAAAGTGGTTCAAAGACTTCACCAGGGCAGGAATGATGAATGTCATGCCATCTTCAAACATTATTCTCTTCACTCAGATTTTTCCAACCAACTCTTGAACAACATTCCTCAGAACAATATACTTTGCTGTTACTACTATTCTTCTACCTTGAGGCATCTCCTAATGTATCCACCTAAATAGTCATTACTAACACTCACTCTTATTGCCATCTTGCACTCATATTTTATAGTAACCCTCCACAATCACTGTATTTCAATCCTTTCAACACATACAACTTCTCATACTCCTAACTCCTTTTCATTTTCTCTATGTACAACTCAGGGTCACCTGGATACCTGGTGATAGAATTAGAATTAAACAATCATATGACAGACAATTATCACTCATATTGACTTGATGCCATCTCTGACTACATTATAAACATTAGCACAATACTGACTTCCAACAATTTCCTCATTTCCATTCTAATTCATGCCTTTCACTCCCAGATGTCCTTCAAACATGTTGCCAGGCATGGAATGGCAGAAGCTGAGGAGTCGTCAGGGGCTGGAGCACACTCTTAAGAAGTATACTCTGAGAATATATCATTGTATAACTCATGCATATCCTCCGCCATTTCAGATAGACATAGATTGTTGAAACCTCCAAGGTAGGTAACTGGAATGTTACACAGTGGCTGGGATTCTAGTGGGTGGAGGTGCTGGCCCTGACCACTGGCCAGAAAGATGAGGACAACTTGACTTCAGCTGATTCTGCAAGATTCAAGCAGAATTTTTGTACATCAGGTAAGTAACTGACTGCACTTGGACTGACTGTCTTTTTAAAGAAAGAGATCCTATCTCCAAGAGCTGATGGCCACTTCAAAAAAGGCCCCAGTTTTTCTGTCCCAGTAGTGCTGCCAGGAGAGGTGGCCAATACTGGAACTGCACCCAGTCATGAACAGCATCATTCAGGTCAGTAGGGTCAAGGTTGCTAGGGTTACAGACAGGCTCTCGTGAAATGGTGGTGGGAAATTGGTTGTTGCTGAGGGCAAGCATATGTTTGATTAGGAGAACCCCTGTAGATGTAGGTCATACCTGGGTCATCTTTCCATGTGGAATGCTCCCTCCCACAGTAGCCTTTAAGGGAATCCAGCAGACAGTTCTTGTCTGACAGCACATCAAACTCTGCTCAGCTAGAACCAGATGTTCAGCCTTGAGCATCATTGACCCTTGGAGAGATTGGATGAGTTCATCTTTACTATGGCTTCTCAGACCTGTGTACTGGTGCCCACCTCCATGGAGAATCATGTGTGACAAGCAACCAGTTCCTTGACACTTACTCATGGAGGTTTGAGACCAAAGATAGGACAACTATAAAGGAGGGGGGCACTGCTCAAGGTACTCTTACCCCTCCATGCTTTGTCCATCCCATCAAGTCAGAGCTGTATCTGATGCAGATGGATGAGTCTGCTCCTCATCAAATTTGGATGACATGGTCTTTGATCAGGATCTCAAAAGCACCAAGATTCAGAGCTCCTGCAGTCAGAGCAGTCTCTAGTTCTGCTGAAGCCACAGAATAGTACCATGAAGAAGGCCAAAGTAAAGGAAGACTAATACTTTGTGGCTTCTCACAGGGAAACACTTGACCTGGATAAAAGTGTTTTCTGCATCATAAACTTTATTTGAGGTCTTCATTGTCCAATCATTTTGTCTCTCAGCTGCCAAAGTGGGCATCAGCCTTGTGGAAAATGCTATGAGTAAAGGAGAAAGTGAAACCAAGCACCTCCTGCTCAGACGATGCAGTGCAGATATTACTTTTCTTCTTCCTCTAGACTTTGTCTTCTCTTCAGCAATATGCTCTACCATGTAAAGCTGACCATTATTATTTGGGACACCCTTGCTGGTCCACACCAAGATCTGTTGATGCACTTGAATCACATCTTCAGCAGCCCACGATTGCTTGATGACCATTCTCAAGGTCATGTGACTTCTGTTGTGGTTTCCCTGTGGATCAGAGCTCAGTCAGGTGTCATCAGCAGAATTCTTCCAGAAGTCATCCACTGAATTTGCTCGGCTATTGGTAGAAATCCAGTTGGCTTAAATTGGCACACCCTGCACATGTCACTAGTTAATACCCGAAAGTAGCTGGACATAAAGAAATTAAGGTCTGTAGTGATTTTAACTGGCAATGCCAATTGAAATTTGACTGTTTCAAGTGTTGCGAGGTTTTGTTCCAGGAGCTTGAAGATAGGAAGCTGAGAAGCAGAAGTTAAGGAATACAGGAACACCAGTAGCACTTATAGCCAACTAATGAAAGCATAGCTGACCTGCAACCTTACTCCACAGACCTGACAATGCTCCAGTATGCTTAGTACATTTGGTTAACAAAAATCTAACAAACTCAGTTTCAAATTGGACAACTGGTCTAGAATCAATCGCTGTTTTAGGAAGAGAGTATAAAACTTCTTTCATGTTTTGTGCTCCCTCGAGCTGAATTTTGTCTGGGCAGCAGTGGTCCTGACCAGTGGGCCTGAATATTCAGAGATAACCTGGCCACAGTTGTTTATGGGAGCCATGTCCTGATTCTGTAGTAATAGAGTAATTGATTACCTGATATCAAAGCTGTCTTTAATGGACAACATGCCCCTGCAAGTGAGGATGTTACCTGACCGAAGTAGCAATCATGCACACTGCTCAGTGACCAATAAAAAGCAATCCCTATTTATGGGGGCTGGTTGTGGGTGAGGGAAATGTGCATGTTTCAGCCAGGATGAACCTTGTTAACAGAAGAAACTGCTATGAGCTACATCTATAGTTCCCTGAGCAAACAGAGGGGGGTCTCTGGTTTTACCACACAGTCTCCAATTTCTATTGATAGATTTAATTTGGCCAATTAAGGGCTTCAAGAACATCTAATTGCCTCTGGATGGAAAGGTCATCCTCAAATTCTTCTGAAATGGCTTAGGGCTGGGATCACGCCAGGGAACCAAAACAGAATCTGCACTCGCTAATCTGTAAGCCTGTAAGTCTGATCTGGACAATGAACTTTTAAAAGTCATAAAATGAATGGAGTCACTATACAGCACTGCAAATGTGCTATTGAGAATAGAAAAGATTCAGCCTTACACATTAAAAATGGTGAACTATTCACAGTTATGGAAACAAAAGAATATAATTTGTAATTTTACATGAGATGTGGAGTTAACCCACCTCCTTTCAGAACATTATTTAGGAGATATAATTAGCTGGACAAACGTCTCAAAATCTCTTCAAAAACATAAAGAAGTTTTTGAGTACGTCTTAACAAAGTAGCTACAAGTTCAGACTATGATAGATTTTATTTAAAACTAGGAGACAATTTACCAAATATTGCATCAGCATTAACGATTCTGACCTTACACATCCCTCCTCCAATGTTGGGCAAGTGCCAGATTCCGACTGTGCTTCCAGAGACGAGATGGAAAGGTCATGAGCTAAGTGTGTGCTATTTAACACATGCACTCCAGATGGGTAAGGCATGACACCAGGGCCACACGAGCAGAAAATAGACCAACAATATTTTTTGTCCAGTGACAGTATTGAGGACAGACTTAGACAGTTATAGAGGTTTTAAATACAGAAAGTGACTCTTCAGCATATCGTGTCCGCACTGTCATCTAGCAACTATTTTTTCTAATCCCACTTTCCAACACTTGGCCCATGCCCTTGTATGCTATGGCATTTCAAGTGCTTATCTAAGTAGTTCTTAAATGTCCTGAGGGTTCCTGCATCTATCACCATTTAGGCAATGAGCTTCAGATTCTCACCGCTCTCTGTGTGAAAAAATCTTTCCTCAATTCCCTTCTAAACCTCCTGCCTCTTACCTTAAAACTGTGCCCCTTGTTACCAACTCCTCTACTAAAGGGAAATTATTCTCCCTATCTACCCAACTATGCCCCGGATAATTTTGTACACCTCAATTAGTTCCCTCCTCAGCCTTCCCTGTTATCAGGAAAACACCCCCTGCCTATCTAGTCTCTCTTCATAGCTTAATCACTCCAGCCCAGATGACAACATGGTGAATCTCTTCTGCATCCTTTCCAATGCAGTCACATCCTTCCTCTATGTGGCAACCATAGCTACATGCTGTAATCTAGTTGTGGCCTAACTAACATCATGTACAGGTCTATCTTCTCCTCCTTGCTCCTATATTCAGCATCTTGACTAGTAAACTAGGAATTCCATATGCCTTCTTAACCATCTTATCTACCTGTCCTGCAGTTTCTGAATATCCTAGGGTTCTTTTTTATTGATTTTTAGGACTTGGGCATCGCTGGCTGGCCAGCATTTGCCCTTGACAAGGTGGTGGTGAGCTGCCTTCTTGAATCTCTGCAGTCCCCTTGCTGTGGGCTGACCCACAATGCTGGTAGGGAGGGAATTCCAGGATGTTGGCCCAATGACTGTGAAGGAACGGCAGTATATTTCCAAGCCAGGGTGGTGAGTGGCTCGTCGAGGAACTTGCAAATTGTAGTGTTCCCAAGTACCTCCTACCCTTGTCCTTCTGGATGGAAGTGGTCATGGGTTTGGAAGGTGCTGTCTAAGGGTCTTTCTGCAGTGCATCTTGTAGATACTACGCACTGCTGCTACTGAGCCCCAGTGGTGGAGGGATTGAATGTTTGTAGATGTGGTGCCAATCAAATGGGTTGCTTTGACCTGGATGGTGTCAAGCTTCTTATGCATTGTTGGAGCTACACCCATCCAGGCAAGTGGGGAGTATTCTAGCACACTCCTGACTTGTGCCTTGGAGATGGTGGATAGACATTAGGGTGTCAGGAGGTGGGTTACTCGCCGCAGTATCCCTAGTCTCCTACCACCTACATGTACCCCTTTGACCTGTTAATCATTTCAAAATGAATCACCTCTAATTTTTAAGGATCACCTTGGCTACCTGCCTTCATTTCACTCTCCCATTTTCTATTCCTTTCAAATTTATGAGGGTGATAGATAACAGTTATAGTTTTAGGGATTGGCTCATTAATGTCAGTCATTATTGCTGCCTGTCTAGCAGCTACAACCCTTTAGTCCTCAACAGGAGTTCATATTATGGTAGGTAGTGAAGTTTTAAATTCCCCTGAGAGAATAATCTCTCCACGAGCTTTATATACGGATTCACCTTCAAATGCTCTTTTTTACCGGTTAAAATTAATTTGCTTAACCCTTTCAAATTCAATGCTAGTTTTCCAGGTCATTCATTACATTTCAAAATGTTTACCTATATGCCTCAGTCACTAACTTGTGTCATGGCAATATAGTCTTCTTTGCTGCATCATGATCCCAGGAGATTTTGTGGTCAGGAACAGGACTCCCAGAAGGTATGTTGCCTCCCTGGTGCCAGGGTCCGGGATGTCGCCAATCCGGTTTATGAGATTCTGAAGGGGGAGGGGAGCAGCCAGAAATCATGGTACATATTGGCAACAATGATATAGCCAGGAAAGGGAGTGAGGATCTGAAAAGTGACTACAGAGAGTTAGGTTGGAAGCTGAAGGATGGATAGAGTAGTGATCTCAGGTTTGCTACTGGTGCCACGAGATAGTGAGATGAGGAATAGTCAGCGAATGCAGCTTAACACGTGGTTGTGAGGCTGATACAAGAGGTAGGGCTTCAGATACCTAGACCATTGGGATACCTTCTGGGGAAGGTTGCACCTGAACTGGAGGGGTGCAAATGGAGGGGAGATTTGCTCGTGTGATTTGAGAGGGTTTAAACTAGTTTGGCAGGGGGTAGGAATCAGAGCCACATGTCTGAGAGGTGGTCAGTTGCAGACGGGGCAGTGACAGGATGTATTAAATCTATCAGGAAGGCTTCTCACGCGATGAAACAAAGGGATCGGTTAAAGTGTGTCTGCTTTACTGCAAGGAATGTCCGAAATAAGAGTGATGAACTTAGAGCATGGATCAGTATTTGGGTCTATGATGTTGTGGCCATAACGGAGACATGGGTTTCACAGGGGCAGGAATGGTTGCTTGATGTTCCAGAGTTTAGAATGTTTAAAAAGAACAGGGAGGGTGGAAAAAAATGAGGGCGTGTAGCATTGCTAATCAGAGCATGCATCACAGCTACAGAAACAAAGGTTGTTGAGGAAGGTCTGTCTACTGAGTCAGTATGGGTGGAAGTTAGGAACAGCAAGGGGGTTTTCTACAGACCACCTAATAGCAGTAGAGGGATTGAAGATCTCATAGGCAGGCAGATTCTGGAAAAATGCAAAAGTAGCAGGGTTGTTGTTATGGGTGATTTCAACTTACCCAATATTGACTGGAACCTCCTTAGTGCAGATGGTTTGGATGGAGCTGTTTTTGTCAGGTATGTTCAGGAGGGTTTCCTTACTCAGTATGTAGACAGGCCGACGAGGGGAGAGGCCATTTTGGATTTGGTGCTCAGTAACGAGCCAGGACAGGTGTCAGATCTCCTAGTGGGAGAGCACTTTGGTGAAAGTCATCACAACTGCCTCACACTTAGCATAGTCTTGAAGAGTGAAGGGAGCAGTTATCGAGGGAATATGTTTAATTGGGGAAAAGGAAATTATGACATTATCAGACAAGAGTTGGGAAGTACAGGCTGGGAGCAATTGTTTCACAGAAAGGACACAGCAGATATGTGGAGACTATTTAAGGAGCAGTCGTTGTAAGTGATGCACGAATTTGTTCCTCTGAGACAGGTAAGAAGGAGTAAGATTAAGGACCCTTGGATGACGAGAACAGAGGAACTTCTCATGAAAAGGAAGAAGGCAGCTTACATAAGGTGGAGGAAGCAAGGATCTAGCACAGTTTTAGAGAATAACGGGCTTGCAGAAAGGAGCTCAGAAATGGACTGAGGAGAGCCAGGAGGGGCACGAAAAAGGCTTGGCAAGAAGGATTAAGGAGAACCCAAAGGCATTTTACTCATACATGAGGAATAAGAGAATGATCAGGGAGAAGTAGGGCCGATCAGGGATAACGGAGGGAACTTGTGCGTGGAGTCTGAGCAGATAGAGGAAGCTGTAAATGAGTTTTTTGCTTTGGTTTTCACGAAGGAAAGGGAACTTGTTGTAAATCAAAACTTAGAGGAGCTGGGAAACAGTCTTGACCAGATCAAGATTGATGAAGTTGATGAGCCAGAAATTTTGGAAAACATTAAGATTGATAAGTCCGCAGGGCCAGGCCAGATTAATCCTAGGCTGCTCCAGGAAGTGAGAAAGGAGATTGCTAAGCCGCTGGCGAAGATCTTTGCCTCCTTACTCTCCATGGGAGTCGTACCAGAGGATTGGAAGGAGGCAAATGTTGTTCCTCTTTTCAAGAAGAGCAATAGGGAAATCCCTGGCAATTACAGACCAGTCAGTCTTATGTGTGTGGTCAGCAAAGTTTTGGAAAGGATTCTGAGGGATAGGATTTATGACTATTTGGCAAAGCATTGTGTGATTAAAGGCAGTCAGCATGGCTTTGTGAGGGGCAGGTCATACCTCACAAATCTTATTGAGTTCTTTGAGGAGGTGTCAAGACAGGTCGACGATGGTCGAGCAGTGGATGTGGTGTATATGGACTTCAGCAAGGCATTTGATAAGGTTCCCCATGGTAGGCTCATTCATAAAGTCAGGAAGTATGGGATACAGCGAGATTTGGCTATCTGGATTCAGAATTGGCTGGCTGACAGAAGGCAGAGAGTGGTTGTAGATACCTGGAGGACAGTGTTGAGTGGGGTCCCGCAGGGCACTGTTCTTGGGCCTCTGCTCTTTGTAGTTTTTATAACTGACTTGGATGAGGAGGTTGAAGGGTGGGTTAGTAAATTTGCAGATGACACAAAGGTTGGAGATGTCATCGATAGTATAGAGGGCTATTGCAGGCTGCAGCACAACATAAACAGGATGCAGAACTGGGCTGAGAAATAGCAGATGGAGTTCAACCTGGATAAATGCGAAGTGATGCATTTTGGAAGGTCGAACTCAAATGCTGAATATAGGATTAAAGACAGGATTCTTGGCAGTGTGGAGGAACAGAGGGATCTGGGTGTACAAGTGCATAGATCCCTCAAAGTTGCCACCCAAGTGGATAGGGTTGTTAAGAAAGCATATGGTGTTTTAGTTTTCATTAACACGGAGATCAAGTTTAAGAGTTGTGAGGTTTTGCTACAACTCTTCAAGTCCCTGGTGAGACCACACTTGGAATATTGTGTCCAGTTCTGGTCACCCTACTATAGGAAAGATACAGAGGCTTTGGAGAAGGTGCAAAGAAGCTTTTCCAGGATGCTGCTCGGACTGGACGGCTTGCCTTATGAAAAAAGGTTGAATAAGATCGGACTTTTCTCTCTGGAGAGAAGGAGGAAGAGAGGAGACCTGATCGAGGTGTACAAACTTATGAGTGGAATAGATAGAGTCAATAGCCTGAGATTTTTCCCCAGGGCAGGATTGACTGGTACAAGAAGTCATAGTCTGAATTTATTAGGAGGAAGGTATAAAGGAGATGTCAGAGGTACATTCTTTACACAGAGAGTTGTGAATGTTTGGAATGCGTTGCCTGCTGTGGTGGTGGAAGCAGAGTCATTAGGGACATTTAAGTGACTGCTGGACATGTACATGGATAGCAGTGAGCTGAGGGGTGCGTAGACTAAGTTACTATATTTTACATTAGGATTAAACCTCAGCATAACATCGTGGGCCAAAGGGCCTGTTTTATGCTGTACTTTTCTATGTTCTATGAAACCTCTTTGACAGTGAAGCGTACATTTCCTGTGCTTTACCTGTCAACTTACACTGCACGAGAAATGTCTAATCCTTTTTAACCCATTTCGCTTGCCTAGTCATTTTCTAAAATGGCATGAAGAACACTTCCATTTTCTTTCCCTCAGATTTTGGTAGAGCTGATGCAATTTTAAATATTTCCTTACTGAAATTCAAATGGTGGCTCAAATTTTCCCCACCATAGCCTGCATCAGCATCTGATGTTTCCTGTTTCAAGCCTAATTTAAGGCTGCTTTATATTGACTTACATTCTCTTCTCTTTGCAATTCTACTTTCTCCTTCCTTATCTTTTCCAGTCATCTCTAGTTCCTTAATTCTCTCCTGATGCTCAAACTGCTTTAACTGAACATTACCTGACTCTACCATCTCCCTATCTGAAGTAGTTGGCCATTTTTGCATTTCCTATAAACCTAAGTGCATGTTGTTACCTCAAACATCTCTGCTTTATTTAATAGATATTTTTATTAGAAATTTAACATTTTTACAAGTTTACAAAATAAACAAAACTCTCAAGTACAAATATTGATATTCAATTAAATCTTAAATATATAATAACCAAAATTTAACAAAACAAAAATACCGAGAAAAATAAACAAAACTCAACTAACGACTAATCTAACCGACAACTAACCAGAGTGTATATTTAAGTCTCTTACATTATTCAAATAAGAGAAAGAAAAAACAACAGCGGATAACAGAGAAATTGGATAGTGAGATACATGCTCGGAATGCGTTAACATCAAATGTAACAAAACCCGTATTTGTGCAGGATTCCTCTCCCAAGGGGCCCCGGACCAGCCAGGTTCGTAATCTCAATTAAATAAAAGCCCTTGTTAGGATAGCCGAAATATCTGTACTCATATAATTCAAGAAGGGCTGCCATATTTTATAAAATAATTCGGTCTTTCAGTGCACCATATTTGTAGGGAGGTCAAGGGGAATACATTCAATAATTAATCTGTGCCAATTTGAAAGTCCAGGGAGGCCCTCAGCCACCCAGTTTACCAAAATATTTTTCCTTGCACAGAAAGAGAGAATAGAAAATAGTCTCTTCCCGTACATGTCCAGGGAGGGTAAGTTCGAAAAGCCCAAAAGGAGAGATACGGGGACAACTTTAATTTCCATTCTTACAATTTCTGTCAGGGCACTTGCTACTTTAGTCCAGTATCTATGAGTCTTATGACAGGTCCATAGACAATGTACAAGAGTGCCCACCTCTATTTTACATTTGGGACATATTGGAGATGCCCCTGAGTTAAATTTTGCCAATCGATCTGGTGCTATATGGGCCCTATGAAATATCTTCAGCTGGATAGCCTGAGTTCTGTTACAGATGGTGATCCTTCTGGCGTTTTCCCAAATGTCATTCCACGTTTCTATAGAGATTTCTAGTCCCAATTCCTGATCCCATGTTTTAAGCAGATTGTCCATATCTCTCGATACTTCATCATGTAGTAAATGATAAATGGTACTGATGGAGGATACCCCCATTGGTCGTAGTACTCTACATTCTCTATATGATTTATAAAGATTATCTAATAACGTAGTCTTCTTCTGTATATAGTCTCGAATGTGGAAGTATCGATAGAGGTCTTTATTAGGTAATCCGAATTTCTGATGCAGCTGTTCAAAAGACATCAGGACCCCATCTTTAAATAGGTCCCCTAGACATGAGATACCCCTGGATTTCCAGAGTTTAAAAGTGGCGTCTGTAAACCCCAGTTGGAATCCCCATGCTCCCACTATCGGCACATAGGGGGATGTTTTATGTGAGTTGCCCTCATTTTGCCGCATTATATTCCAAGCTTTAATTGTATTTAGTATTATAGGGTTTTTACAGTAATCTGTAATGATTTTCCTCTTGTCTGAAAATAAAAGGTTAATAAGTGGGCATTTTACTTGAGAAGCCTTGATGTCCAGCCAGATCGATTGTGGATCAAACAAGACCCAGTCAGCTATGTAACTTAATAAGGAACTTAACTGATATTTCTTAAAGTCTGGGAAGTCCAATCCTCCCCTTGCCTATGGAAGCTGTACCTTCTTCAGCTTAATGAGGGGCCCTCTATGATTCCAGATAAAGGAAAGCAACCAGCCATATAATTTACGTAGTGCCAGCCTCGGCAGCATCACAGGAAGCATTCTCATAGGGTATAGGAGACAGGGCAGGACATTCATTTTAATTAGTGCTATTCTACCCAGCCAGGAAATTGGAAGGTCTCCCCATCGCTGGAGGTCCTGCCTTATCCTTTCCAGTAAATGCACAAAGTTAGCCTTCTATAACTGACCAAATACTGGGGTAATAAAAGTGCCTAAATATAGGAAACCCTCCAGGGACCAACGAAAGGGAAAATGGGATCCATCCACTAAGTGGGGTGTCATAGCAAGGCCACCCATTGGCATAGCCTCCGATTTTGAGAAATTAATTTTATAGCCTGAGAATGCGCTAAATGTATTAATAACTTGGATTAAGCGAGGTACGAACATCAGAGGATTACTGAGGAATAGAAGAACATCATCTGCATACAGGGTAA
Organism: Chiloscyllium punctatum; assembly: GCF_047496795.1. Lineage (NCBI taxonomy): Eukaryota > Metazoa > Chordata > Chondrichthyes > Orectolobiformes > Hemiscylliidae > Chiloscyllium > Chiloscyllium punctatum. Next base: position 43,656,741 of record NC_092746.1, on the reverse strand, counting down.
TTTTATGTTTACCTGTAGCAATCCTTGGGGCCATTATATTAGGATCAGCCCGTACAGCTTCTGCTAGTGGCTCAATTATTAGCGTAAATAACAATGGCGAGAGGGGACATCCCTGACGGCAGCCCCTACCCACTCTGAAGCTATCCGAACCTAATCCATTGGTAACCACAACTGCTTTGGGATCACTATACAATGTTGAGACCCATTTGGTAAACACCTGTCCAATGCCAAACCTTTCCAATGTGTAAACAAGTATGACCATTCAACCCTATCAAATGCCTTTTCCACGTCTAATGAAAGTCTAATGAAGGTATCTTTCCCTGATGGCAGGCTTGAATCATATTCAAAACCCTTCTAATATTATTGGATGATCTACGGCCCTTAATAAACCCTGTCTGACCCTCCTTCATAATATGTGGCAGTACCCTTTCTAGTCTCAATGCTAATGTTTTAGAAAGGATTTTAAAATCTACATTTAGCAAGGATATTGGTCTATATGACGTACAATCTTCTGGATCCTTTCCTTTAAGGATAAGAGAGATATTTGTCTCTTTCAGCGAAGGCGGGAGACAGCCCTGACTATATGCATAGTTATACATGTCCATAAGTGGACCAGCCAATATTTCTGTAAATTCTTTATAGAATTCAGCTTAAAAACCATCTGGGCCAGGTGTCTTACCGCTCTGAAGTTGCCTGATTGCGTCAAGTATTTCTTGGACTGTTAGGGGAGCATTTAGGACCGATACCTGTTCCGGAGTTAGGCCCGGAAAGGTCAAATCTTTTAAAAATGATTGCATCCTCCTAGTCCTGTCTTCACAATCCTGCGATTTATATAAATCAGAATAAAATTTTCTAAAGATTGCATTAATCTTTTTCTGATCAATGAGTCAAAGTACCCGTACTTTCCTTGATAGATGTGATAGTTTGAGGGGCCTTTTTTTCTTTGCAAGAAATGCTAAGTATCTACCTGGTTTGTCGCCAAATTTATATAACCTTTGTTTTGCAAATAATATTTCCTGCTTAGCCATTTGCGTAAGCGTAGTGTTTAGAGCTGTCCTAACGGCCGTAATCCTTTGCAATTTAATAATAGAAGTTCTATCAGCGTATGTTGTTTCAGCTGCTTTTAAGCGAGCTTCGAGCAGACGCTGTTGTTCTCCCTTTAATTTTTTCTGGGTCGCTGAGTAGGAGATGATCAAACCTCGCGCGTAAGCTTTGATGGTCTCCCACATCATTGATGGGTTGCTAGCCATACCTAAATTAATTTCTAAAAAAGTTTTAAATTCTTGAGAAAAGTACTTTACAAATTTACTGTCTTTCATCAGGAAGGGGTCCATACGCCAATGCCGAGGGGATGTCCCATTATTCTTCGCCTTAGTTTCCATATATACAACAGCGTGGTCGGAAATTGCTATACTACCTATTTTACAGGATGATATGGAATTTTTAAAAATTGAGGGGGCAGAAAACATATCAATTCTGGTATGACATTTATGTGGATTGGAGTAAAAAGAAAAATCTCTGCCCTGTGGATGAAGACATCTCCATACATCTACTAATCCTAATTCTTTGTTCAGATCCACCCATTATCTAGATCTGGGAGATACTCCTGCAGTACTCTTGGGAATCCTATCTATTTCCGGATCCATAATACAATTAAAGTCCCCCCCAATAATTGTATGACGGGCACCAAGTGCCATCAATTTTGAGAAGGCTTCTGTTATAAATTTAAAGGGGTGTGCCGGGGGGGCAGTACAAATTTAAAATCCCATATTCTTCTCCATTTATAAGGGCTTTAATCAGAATATATCGTCCAGATTCGTCTTTTATCTGATTTAGGATTTTGAAAGGGAAATTCTTCCGAATAAGAATAACAACTCCCCTACTTTTTGAGCTAAAAGAAGAAAAAAAGGCCTGATCAAATCCACCCTGTCGTAATTTCAAGTGTTCTTTACCCGACAGATGTGTCTCCTGTAGGAGAGCTTTATCAACTCTTTCCTTCTTAAGATTTGATAATATTTTCTTCCTTTTGACTGGTGAATTAGTCCCCTTGACATTCCAGGTGCACCACTTAACTGACTGATCAACCATAATCGTCCGGGCAAATCCGAGACCCCTCGGGAGGGGAAACCCTATCCAAAACATCCCGAGCATAGAGCATATAAAATTCACAAAAATAAAGGCTCTCTAATACACTCACTACAATATAACAAAAACTATTTCTAAATAATAAAAAAAAATAAAACGTATAAAATGTATTTAAATGGAGATTTTCCCCCTTGTTCCCAGAGGGTGTCACTTCCTTTCCAAAGGTCCATCGTATCCTCTCCCAACCAATGCCCCACCCTTGACCCAGGCGTTCCTCAATAGGATGAGGAGAATTCAGATATAATACAAAGCTAGAGTTAACAGTGAGCACCCTACCCCCACCCACACCTGGATATATTTGGTAATGTTAATACCACGGATAAACATATATAACTATAAAATTACAACCTCAGCAAATAATAATTAAATATAATAATACAAAATAGCAAAGGAAAAACAACCCCGCTCCTAGAGACAGAGATAAAGTAGAATAAGGTAACCACCTCCCCCCACCAACATTAACTAAACCCCCTGGCTTATCCCCCGGGGCGGCTGCAGACGCCTCTGCTGCAGCTAGAGAGGGTGAGGGAGAGGTTCCTGCTTGCTGAGAGCTGCGGGCTCCCTTCCCTTTAGTCATTTTTGCTGAAGATTAAATTGTTTAAATTCAACACTGAGCAACTAATTAAATTAAACAGTTATTTTAAATGATTTGGTGAGTGTGGTGGGGGGGTGGTGGTGGTGACCCACTTTGCCCAAGTCTTGGGAGGAGCACTGTAGACTCAGATTTGCTGGGTTGCCGCCATCTTGGATCCCCATCTCTGCTTTTTAAATTCTGTTTGGCAATGCTACGAGCAGTTTACTGACCAAGTCTTAGAGATGTACAGCACGGAAACAGACCCTTTGGTTCAACTCGTCCATGCTGGCCAGATATCCTAATCTAGTCCCACCTGCCAGCACATGGCCCATAGCCCTCCCTATTCATATACCCAGCCAGATGCCTTTTAAATGTTGCAATTGTACTCACCTCCACCACTTCTTCTAGCAGCTCATTCCATACACGTACCACTCTCAATGTGAAAAAGTTGCCCCTGAGGTTTTTTTTTATATCTTTCCCCTCTCACCCTAAACCATTGCCCTCTCGTTCTGGACTCCTCCATCCAGGGAAGAGACTCTAGATCAGAGTGGTGCTGGAAAAGCACAACAGGTCAGGCAGCATCCGAGGAACAGGAAAATCAACGTTTCGGGCAAAAGCCCTTCATCAGGAATAGGGGCTTTTGCCTGAAACGTCGATTTTCCTGCTCCTCGGAAGCTGCTGAATTGCTGTGCTTTTCCAGCACCACTCTAATCTAGAATCTGGTTTCCAGCATCTGCAGCCCTTGGTTTTACCCGGGGAAGAGACTCTGTCTATTTATCCTATCCATGCCCCTCATGATTTTATAAAACTCTATAAGGTCACCCCTCAACTTCCAATGATCCAGGGACAACAGCCCCAGCCTATTTAACCCCTTTCTATATCTCAAAGCATCCAATCCTGGCAACATCCTTGTAAATCTTTTCTGAACCCTCTCAAGTTTCGCAAGATTCTTCCAATAGGAAGGAGACGACAATCGCGTGCAATATTCTAAAAGTGGCCTAACCAATGTCCTGTACAGCTGCAACATGACCTCCCAACTCCTGTACTCAATATTCTGACCAATAAAAGAAAGCATACCAAACATCTTCTTCACTATCCTATCTACCTGCAACTCCACTTTCAAGGAGCTATGAACCTGTACTCCAAGGTCTCTTTGTTCAGCAACACTCCCTAGGACTTTACCATTAAGTGTATAAATCCTGCTAAGATTTGCTTTCCCAAAATGCAGTACCTCGCATTTATCTAAGTTAAACTCCATCTGCCACTTCTCAGCCAATTAGCCCATCTGTTATAATCTGAGGTAACCTTCTTCGCTGTCCACTACACCTCCAGTTTTGGTGTCATCTGCCAACTTACTAACTATACCTCTTATGCTCGCATCCAAATCATTTATATACAAGATGATCAACATACAAGATGATCAGAGGATTAGATAGGGTAGACATTGAAAGTCTTTTTCCTCAGATGATGACATCAGCTTGTACGAGGGGGCATAACTACAAATTGAGGGGTGATAGATTTAAGAAGGATGTCAGAGGCAGGTTCATAACTCAGAGAGTGGTTAGGGCATGAAATGCGCTACCTGCCATTGTAGTCAACTCATCCGCATTAGGGAGATTTAAACAATCCTTGGAGAAGCACATGGATGATGATGGATATTGTAGGGGGACGAGCTGAGAAAGTTCACAGGTCGGTGCAACATTGAGAGCTGAAGGGTCTGTTCTGCACTATATTGTTCCATGTTCTATATAAATGACAAAACGTAGTGGACCCAGCACCGATCCTTGTGGCACTCCACTGGTCACAGGCCTCCAGTTTGAAAAACAACCCTCCAGCACCACCCTCTGTCTTCTATCTTTGAACCAGTTCTGCATCCAAATGGCTAGTTCTCCTGTATTCCATGAGGTCTAACCTTGCTAACCAGTCTCCCATGGGGAACCTTGTCAAATGCCTTACTGGTCCATATAGATCACGTCCACCACTCTGCTCTCATCAATCCTCTTTGTTACTTCTTCAAAAAACTCAATCAAATTTGAGACAAGATGCACAAAGCCATATTGACTATCCCTAATCAGTCCTTGCGCTTCCAAATATAAGTACATCCTGTCTCTCAGGATTCCCTCCAAAAACTTGCGCACCACCGATGTCAGGCTCACTGGTCTACAGTCAATCAACCATTGTTTCAAAATTTCCTTTAAGATGGTCAATGACAACTCCGCCGCCTGCAGGAAATATTTTGTCAATTCCTGTGTCATGTCTAAGTACAATACAGATCCTAGGTGATTACCTTCATGTATTGTTTACTAATAACACACTGAAATCATCGTTGTCTCTGTTTCCAATGCATCCAAATTCAATGTTGGACAAGCCTCTAAACTTAATTCAACCCAATAGGGTAGCAGGTCATGAATTGTGCCCCCATTATTCCTGGATTCATACCAAATTTTAAAGGTTTTTTTTTAAAGGATGCACGGTACTGTGGCTTCGGTTGATATAATTCATGGACCAGTTTCTATACTGAACAAGAAACACACACGCTACATTCCTTTAATGGTGTTGGATCACAATCCTGGAACTCCCTTTTTAACTGTTCTGTAAGTGTTCCTACACCTCAGGGACTACAACAGTTCTGTGATGTGGCTTACTGTTACCTTTTCATTTGCAATTAGAAACACGTAAAAAATACTTGCCTAGCTAGTGATTTCTATATCCTGTGTACAGAAAAGAATACAATTTTGGCAGATGTTTGGCATTGTATTTATAAATTAGGCCAAGCAGTTAAAGTGCTCCATTCTTACTGGTCTCCATGAATTATGATCATAACTAAAATTGCATTGATACAGCAGTTTGATCCTTAATAGGCTAGAGAACAGAATAAATAATTATTTGTCTTGGTTTGCACTTATATAGTTATTTTAAGTGAATATGAAATATTTTGGCTACTCATCAATATGGAAGTGGTAACTATGTTTGTTAGTATTGAATATTTCTGAACAGATAGAAGCAAGATACCCATTTGCTGAAAACAAAAGAATACTGCAAATATTTCCTCATTTAATTATAATTTCCTTCATGTTTGTAATGACCTGATGCCAGTGAAACAAATAATTCTGCTTCATGATCTTTGGGATGTCCACATGTTCAAGCCTCATGTTAAACATCTGACATAGTTTGCAGACTTTCATTATACAGGCATCAAGTCAATGGCAGATGAAGTTGTAACGTGCCTGACTAAGATGGGGCAGATGATGGTGGATTTGAAACTGGTAAGGTCCATGAGGATGGCTGAATTTGCTCCTGGATCAGTGGAGGCTCAGGTATTGGCAGAGGAAATTGACCTTTCGGCCAAACCGAAGCAAACCTGGCACTGATCCTGGCTCTGTGGCTCAGAAGGGAAGGGGGAGAATAGGAGAGCAATAGTGATAGGAGATTCAATTATGAGAGAAACAGAACGGGAGATTCTGTGGTAACGAATGGTGTGTTGCCTCCCAGGTGACAGGGTCAGGGATGTCTCAGATTGAGTCTACAGGATTGTTTAGGGGGAGCCAGAAGTTGTAGTACACATGACATAGGTAGGGGAAGGTGAAAAGAATAGAGGGGGTTAGGTTGGAAGCTAAAAGGCAGGATGAACAGAGTAGTAATCGCAGGATTGCGAGCAGTCCCACATGCTAGTGAGGCTAGGAATAGAGAACGAGAACAGATAAACATGTGGCTGCAGGGCTGGTGTATGAGGGTGGGCTTCAGATATGTGAATCACTGGGATACCTTCTGGTGAAGTTGGTACCTGTACAAGGAGGACGGGTTGCACCTGAACTGGAGGGGCACCAAACTCCTGAGCGGAGGTTTGCTAGGTCATTTCAGGAGGTTTTAAAATAGTTTGGCAGGGGATGGAAACCTGAGCTAGAGATCAGATGATGGAATAGGTAGTGAAAAGCCAGAAACAGCATGCAGAGAGTCTGTGAGGAGGAATAGGCACTTGATGGGGCAAAGGTGCAGTCAGTGTGATGAGTTGAAGTGTATCTATTTTAATGCAAGAGGTATCAGGAATAAGGGTGACAAACTCAGAGCATGGATCAGTACTTGGCACTATGGTGTTGTGGCCATTATGGTGACTTGGATATCACAGGGGCAGGCATGGTTTTTGGATGTTCCAGGGTTTAGATGTATCAAAAGGAATGGGGGGGGGGGGGGGGGGAAGGTAAAAGAGATGGGAGAGAGGCATTGCTAATCAGGGATAGTATCACAGCTGCAGAAAGGGAAGTCGTCAAGCAGAGTTTATTTACAGTCAGTGTAGGTGGAAGTCAGTAACAGGGAAGGAGCAGTCACTTTATTGGGAGTTTTCTACAGGTTCCCCAACAGTAACAGAGACACGGAGGAGCAGATTTGGAGGCGGATTTTGGAAATGTGTAGAAGTAACAGGGTCATTGTCATGGGTGACTTTAATTTCCCTAATATTGATTGGAATCTACTTACTTCAAACAGTTTAGATGGAGCAACTTTTGTCAGGTGTGTCCGGGAAGGGTTCCTGATGCAATATGTAGTTAGGCCAACTAGAGGGGAAGCCATATTGGATTTGGTACTTGGCAACAAACCATGGCAGATGTCAGATCTCTCGGTGGGAGAGCACTTTGGTGAGAGTGATCACAACTCCATGGCCTTCACTGTACTCATGGAGAGGGATAGGAGCAGATGGTCTGGAAAAGTATTTCATTGGGAGAAAGGGAATTAGAATGCTATTAAGCAGGAACTGAGGCACCTAGATTGGGAATGGATGTTCTCAGGGAAATGCAAAACAGGAATGTGGAGGTTGTTTCGGAAGTATTTGCTGATAGAGCTGACAGGTTTGTCCCACCGAAGCAAGGAAGGGATGGTAGGTTAAAAGAACCTTGACTGTCAAGGATGTGAAACATCTAGTCAAGAGCAAGAAGGAAGCTTACTTAAGGTTGAGGAGGCAGGGATCAGACTGGCCTTTAGAGGTAGCCAGAAAGGAACTGAAGAATGGACTTAGGAGAGCTAGAAGGCGGCATGAAAAAGCTTTAGTGGGTAGGATTAAGGAAAACCCTAAGGCATTGTATACTTATGTGAGGAACAAGAGGTTGGTCAGAGTGAGAGTAGGGCCAATCAGAGATAATGGAGGGAACTTGTGCCTGGAGTTGGAGGAAGTATGGGAGGTCCTTAATGAAGATTTTGCTTCAGTATTCATTACTGAGAGGGACCTTGATGTTTCTAAGGACAATGTGAAACAGAGTGATATGCTAGAACAGGTTGATGTTAGGTAGGAGAATGTGCTGAAAATTTTGAAAAACATAAGGATAGATAAAACCCCAGGGCCAGATGGGATATACCCCAGGTTACTACAGGAAGTGAGACAAGATATTGCTGCACCTTTGGCGATGATCTTTGCATCCTCACTGTTCACTGGAATAGTGCCAGATAATTGGAGGGTGGCAAATGTTATTCCCTTGTTCAAGGAAGAGAACAGGGATAATCCTGGCAATTGAAGATCAGTCAGTCTTACATCTATGGTGTGCAATGTAATGGAGAAGATTTGAGAGACAGGATTTATGATTACTTGGAAAACCATAGCTTGATTATAGATACTCAGCATGGCTTTGTGAGGGGCAAGTCATGCTCAAAAACCTTATTGAGTTCTTTGAGGGTATGACAAAACGCATTGATGAAGGTAGAGCAGTGGATGTGGTGTACATGGATTTTAGCAGGCATTTAATAAGTATCCCCATGGTAGGCTCATTAAGAAAGTAAGGAGGCATGGGATTCTGGGAAAACTGTTCCACTGGATACAGAACTGGCTAGCCCATAGTCAGAGGGTGGTGGTAGATGGAAAGTGTTCAGCCTGGAGCTTGGTGACCAGTGGTATTCCATATGGATCGATTCTAGGACCTCTGCTCTTTGTGATTTTTATAGATGACTTGGATGATGAAGTGGAAGGATGGGTTAGTAGGTTTGATGATGACAATAAAGGTTGGTGAAGTTATAGATAATGTGGAGGGCTATTATAGGTTGCAACAAGACATTGACAGGATGCAAAACTGGGCTGATAAGTGGCACATGGAGTTCAACCTGGAAAAGTGTGAAGTCATTCATTTTGGAAGGTTGCATTTGAATGCAGAATACAGGGATAAAGACAGGATTCTTGGCAGTGTGGAGGAACAGAGGGATATTGGGGTCCATGTCAATAGATCTCTCAAAGTTGTCACCCAAGTTGATAGGGTTGTTAAAAAGGCACATGGTATGTTGGCTTTCATTAGCAGGGGGATTGAGTTTAAGAGCTGCGAGGTTATGCTGCAGGTCTATAGAGTCCTGGCTAGACCACATTTGGAATATTGTGTTCATTTCTGAGATTTACCAAATGCTGCTTGGACTGGAGGACATGTCTTATGAAGAGAGGTTGAGGGGGGTAGTGCTTTTCTCATGGAGCGAAGGATGAGAGGTGATTTGATAGAAGTGTACAAGATATTGAGAGGCATAGACAGAATGGATAGCCAGAGACATTTTCCCAGAGCAGAAATGTCTAATATGAGATTTTAAGATAATTGGAGGAAGGTTTAGGAAAGATGTCAGAGGTAGATTCTTTACACAGAGAGTGGTGGGTACATGGAATGCACTGCCAGCAGTGGTAGTTGAGTCAGATACATTAGGGTAATTTAAGCGACTCTTGGATGGGCACATGGGAGTTTATACAATGAAGGGTATGTGGGTTGGTCTGATCTTAGAGTAGCATAGAAAGCCGACACAACATCAAGGGCCAGGTGGCCAGTACAGTGCTGTACTATTCCATGTTCTATGTTCTAAGGCTCCCCATATGCTATTGCCATTCAGCTCAGTGCAAACCAGTTAGCAGTATAACTTGGCTCTTTAGATTGAGAATTTCAATTTCCTGGCATTAGTTTCTGACTGATAACTATAATGCAACTTCACCCCACACGTCCTGTTACAGGTGAAATTAAATTATAACCATATTGAGACATTAATTAGGTTAATTCATATAAGAACTAAGTTCAAACTATAAGTTCAATCTGTCCACTTGAGCTTTTAGATTTTACTTTCAGATCTCAACTTTACAAACTTATATAAACATTTTCCAAGTACCTTATTAGTTCCAAAGCTCTTAAAACAGAATATAGATTGAATTAATCCAGATTTCTTGGCAAAGCATTTGTTTGGAGTTAATGTAACTCTGTCAGTAACTGATAGCATCATCCAATCTCATTACTTCCAGCACCTAGAATGGCAGGCGCAGCAGATAAATAGCAAAAATACAACATTTAAGTTCTCTTCCAAGCCATATAACATCCTGACTGAAACAAATTGCTTTACCTTCACTGCAACTGGGCCAAAATCCTGAAACTCCCTTCTTCAATCCACTATGGGTGTCTATGTATCACTAAGGTCGCAGTAATTCAAGAATGAGCTGACCACCACTTTCTCCAGGACAATTAGGGATAAATATTGGTTGAGCCAGTAACATGCATACCCCTTGAATGAATTTTTAAAAACTTAAAATTACGGATTTTAATTTACCTTGGATCCTGGAAATCCTTTTCCCACTGGCCCTGGTAAACCAACCTCACCACGGAGCCCAGGTTCTCCCTGAAATTGAAAAAAAAACAAATTTAGAGTGTTCCTTGAAATTTGCATTGATTGATGTTACAAGACAAGTGCATAAACTTGTCACCAAATACTTCTCAACAATACATGCATAACACCATAAGATGTACCTGCTATTCAACAAGATCATGTTTGTTCTGATAATCCTCAACTCCACTTTCCTGCCTTTTTCCCTATAATCCCTGATTCCCTTACTGATTGAAAATCTGCCTATCTCAGCCCTACATGTACTTAACAAACCTACTTTATCATCTCTCTGCAGTAAAGAATTCCACAGATTTAAAACTCGGAGAGAAGTGCCTTAAATATAAGAAATCTTATTCTGAGATTATGGCCTCTGTTCATAGACTCCTCTACATGGTGAAACAACATTTATGCATCTACCCTATATCAAGTCCCCTAAGAAGCCTTAATATTTCAATATTGTCACCTCTCATTCTTCTAAACCTTGCTGAGTACAGGCCCAAGCTGAATATAGACTTGTATGACCCAAACGCAGCCTCCCCATATCTGTTAGCAACTTAGTGAATGATCTCTGGACTGCCTCCAATACCATTATATCTTTTCTTAGGTGAGAGGCCCAAACTGTCCACGGTATTCCACTGCATTGTGGTGTGACTAGTGGCTTGTAAAGTAATACCTAAAATATTTGCATTTTCCAGTATTGTAATAACATTTATTTTGAAATCCTTTATCCCTGTTGAATTGTGATTTTGCAGAGGGCAATATTTTCTCATCTTTCAGTTGATTTAACAGAAATGATAGATGATCAATATTACTATTGTCTTGAAAAAATTAAATGTTTCCCATTTATCACAGTGTCTCAAAGATGCTGGATGTAGTAACATGAACATAATTCTTATCTAACAAAAACTCATTTCAATATATTGATGCCTTTATATTTTTTGTATCTTTTCTGAAATTTTTACGTATTTCCTTTATTGCAAGAATGTAAATGACTGAAAGTCTCTGATTAACCCATTTGTCCTTCACTTCTAAACTCCGCTGAAGGTATGATAGGAAATCAGGAAAACCTCAGCAATTTCAAGGCCCATATCTTGTAAGAGCTGCAAAGAAGTAGCTGACCAGAACAAAGACATTGCTAAACAAAGACTACGATTCATCTTGGTTTCCTTCAGCCATTCTAGTAATTATATGTTACTGTGATAATATAGTGATCAATAACAGTGATCAATCTTAATTCATTTGTGTATAGCAGACCAAAAAATGACACTGATAGAAACAAAAACAGTAAATGCTCCAAATACTCAGTAGGTATAGGCATCCCAAAGTGTAAGTTGGGACCCAAGAGGGGATATGAGCTGAGATTTTAGGGTCATGAGTTCAGAGACAGAAATGGCTGCATGAAGCTTTGGCAGTGTTATAGCAGTTGTGTCTCCACTCTATATGTGACTGCTTCCCCTTCCCACACCCAACTAGACTACAACTCCTTCTCAGCCTTCACCCCCACTAACACACCCACCCCCAATGCTTGGAGCATACCCCTGCTGTCTCAGAATTCATCCCCTGCTCTCTCAGACCACACTCGCCCACTCTCCCAGACCTCACCCCTGCCATTCTCTGAGACCACACCATATGCGTTCTCAGATTAACCTCCCATTCTCTCAGACCATACCACACCATCCCCTCAACTCCCCCGCCTCTCAGACTATACCCCTCCACGGTCTTAGGCCACATATCGCTTGCTCTCACTGACAGTATATTCTTTGCACACGATTATCACTTTGGGTCGTGAGAAAAGTTTTGGAATGAGGTCACAGTGGAAAAACGTTTGGGAAGCACTGCAGTAGGTCTTTTAGGCAGTGGAAAAGAACTCAAGTTAATTTTTTGTGTCTGTGATCTTATGTTAGATCTTAGAAAATTTGGAAATATAACAGATTTTGCGTAGGCGAGAGGGGAGGGTGAGAAAACAAACAAAAGTAAAGTGTTATGATAGGATAGAGGTCAGAATGGATTCCACAAACAACAGTCAGATAGTACGAAGCCAAAAGGTGTAATCATGGGACAAATAAAGAGACAAAAGCTGTATCAAAATAAAATGTCAATGACAGGACAGAAACCATCCAAATCTGAAGCAAAGTGATTGAGAATGAACCAAAACAAAAATGAAACAAAATGGGAGTAGATATTATGATTTGAAATTGTTTAACTCATTGTTGAATTTAAATGTTTGTAAAATGTCCAGTTGAAAGAGAACTGCTGATCTTTGAGCTTCATTAGAAGTCTGTAGCAGCATCAGGGTAACAAGTTCAGAATGGGATCAAGAGGGAAAATTAAAATGACAAGAGACAGAAAACCTGGAGTCATAACCTGCCGACTGAAAGGTGTTCTGCAAAGTAACTTCCCAGTTTGCATTTGGTCTTCCTGATGTAGAGGGAACCACATTGTGAACAGTGTATCAAATGGAAAGTACAAATAAATCTGTTACAGTCGGAAAGAGTGTTAGGGCTTTTGATGCTAAGAATAGAGGAGGGAAAAAGGACTAAAGTTGCATCTTTTGTGCCTGCCATAGAAATGGGTCATGGGGATGACTGAGAAGTGTAGCAGGATGTTGTGGAGGGAACAATTCCATTGGAATACTGAAAGGGCACAACAGGAAAAGGTATGTTTGGTGGCGGCATCACACTGGAGGTGGCAAAATGTCAGAGTATGATTTATTGAATGCAGAGGCTGGCAGAGTTCAAGATCAGAGCAAAAGGAAACTTATGATTCTGGGAGGGAGAGAAAGGAGTGACAGCAGATATATGAACCAGAACAGATAAAGTGAAAGGCCACATCAACAAGGGTGGGTTGGCATTGTCGATCGAGGAAAATATGAAGACACATTGGAAATACCAATATGAAATACTGCATCATCTAAATAGATATGATGGAGGCAGAGAAAGTAGTTGAATGGTTTTCAAACCCTTTTTATTGTATATTCCTGGAAGGTTAAGCCACAAACATGCCTGCAATTTGGGACATAATCCACAAGAGATGATATCCTTCTCAGGAAGGTACTTAGCCCTTTGTTATCTCTCTGCTCAAAAGAGATCACAATCAGGATTGCTGTGATTTGTCTCCCTTCCTTTGATGGATTACTGTTTGAAGTTCCCATGGCACCATTGCCATGAAAGCCACTGAATTTCTATCTACTGTCATCTTCTAGCTGCTTAAGAAATTGTAAATAAAAAACTTTATCATGTCCATAAGTAATCTGGTTTAATGGTCCATTTTCATAAGGAATAATAATTTCTTTCTTGATGTTTGACCTCATGCGAAGCATTTTGCCTTTCTCCACATTAAATTTCATCTCCTACCTGGCTGCTCAATCTCCATCTATCTTTAAATTTCCCTTTGGTATGCTGATTCAGCTTTGTAGTCTACCATCTTCATTAACTTTATGTCACAGGGCATCATAGAGTTTATATAGCAGGGAAAGAGGTCCTTCAGCCCATTGTGCCCATACTGGTCATTGAACATCTATCTATTCTAATCCTATTTTCCAGCACTTGTCCCGAAACCTTGTATGCTCAGGCATTTCAAATGCTTGTCTAAGTACATCTTAAATGTCTTGAGGGTTCATAATCTTTAAATTCAATGGCTGTTCTTATAACTCGTGTCTTCATATCCTTTGTAAAAATATTAAATAGAGGTGCCAAAGAAACCATCTTTGAGACCCAACTGTGAACAATTTCCAAGATGATTATTCTACTATTACTCTCACCAATCACTAAATAAAAACATATTTCTACTGATTGCTCCTTTTTTATTTAAGGTAAAAACAAATTGTATCAAATGTCATACCTGAAGCTAAGTACACAAAATCTGCTTGAGTGGAGTCAGTTAGCTTAGTTGGTTGGATGGCTGGTTTTCAATGCACAGTAGCACCAACACCATGGGTTTAATTCCTGCACCAGCTGACATTATCCTTCTCATTCTCTCCCCTCATCTGAGGTTTGGTGACCATCAGATTAAACCACCACCTCTCTCTAATAAGAGATTAGCCCTATGATTTGGTATGATTATTGTGACTTTACCTTTACTGCCTTAACTCTAACAAAATTCTTGTTATCCCAGCAAAGAAAATGAGTAAGATTGGCACAACCTGCCCTTGATGAACTCTTCTTCTTATTGTCCTTCCTTCAGCTTTACCCATTTTGGGGTTGGGTTGGTGGGGAAGGGCTGTCACATTGCTGATTGATCTCCCTTGCTCCTGTCAGTCATCCATTCATTTTCCAAGTGTCTCACCACTAGGTCTTTCTATTCATTCTTGGGCCTTTCTCTTTCTTTCTTCGTGATATCACCACCCCACTCACCTCACCACATTTCCCCTCTCACTCCACAATAAATGATCACATCCCTTTAATCTTTTCTTGGCTACTTTGTTTGATATTTCCACTGACCCCTGATGTATTGGCTCCTATTCATGTCTTTTCTTGTTATCCCACCTATCCATCTCAGCATCAGCAACTTATTAGTATTCAACCAGTCTTCCTCTCTTCTTGACATTACCTAAGTTTCTGTACTATATATGACACTGGTCTCACAACTGTGTCGTAGACTCTCTTTCAGTTTCAGTGATTTTTAAAAGTCATGTCACATTTCATTCCACTACTTCCCATTACCTCACCCAGAGTGAATCTGTTGCTTAATTTTCACAAACTCACAATGGCTTTCCTTTATAATTTTATTTCTATCCAGATATTCGGTGACCTTATCTTTAACAGGGATTTCCATAGCTTAACACACAAAGGATATCAAACTTATTGCCATGTGGCTTTCCACGTCGTTTTTCCTACTTTTGGAAAATGTAGGAGTAACACCAGCTTTTTTTCCAGTCCCCAATTACCACTTTGGTAGTCACTGAATTTGTGCAAGTTCTGTGCCAGATTTCCTGCAAGATCCATTTTCTTAAAAAATCTCCATTGAGACTAATAACTTTTAAAGTGAAATTTCAGCTTTTATTTGAACTTTACTGGATTTGTAGAGAAGCCTGTAACCTTACTTCAAAATGGCTTTCGCTACCCTCATCCCTTGGGCAATGTGTAGCACATTTGCTTTGTATCAAAGCAGAAGTGCTAAACAGTTATCTTAGGTTTCAATTCCCTCCAATACAGATGAAAAATCTTCTCAGTGAGTTTCTGCAAGGAAATACATCAAGTGTTCTTTAGAAGTTGCAGGTAGGATAGTTGTTCTCTTCAGTATCAGTCTTCAATTGTATGATTATCTTTCCCGGTGTTACGTATGCATAAGTGTTTTATTTTGTTCTTTTCCCTGCCCAAACTCCACGCAGCAACGAAGCAGCACTATTATTATTGCTGCAATGACATTAATAGGCAGAGAGAACTACAGGCTAAACTAAAGAACATTGCAGTGTATGCTTTCTGCTTTTCCACTCTCAAGTCAGAACATTGCACAGTTATTACACAACCCAATATTTTCTTTTGTCGGTCAGGGTGCACCAGCTGAGTTGCAGATGTGCACAATCTTCCCCACTCCTTATTCTAATACAGGCTCCTGATGTTTTATGCCAGGATCATATGTTCAATGACCAATCGTGGAAATGAGGCAAAACAGTGGTCACAATCAACGCCTTATCTTTTAATAGTTCTTTTTTAATTTAAAGATATTCCTAAATTCATTCTTTAACCTCATGCTCTTAGCTAGAACCAAGTCCTTCAGGTCACATATTGAAAATTCAGGTGAATATTGCAAATTATTTTCTCGCCATTTAAATTGATGATTTAACTGTTATTCGTAAAGGGAATTTAACGTATAATCAACTAACAATAATAAAGAAAC
Source organism: Chiloscyllium punctatum (assembly GCF_047496795.1). Classification (NCBI taxonomy): domain Eukaryota; kingdom Metazoa; phylum Chordata; class Chondrichthyes; order Orectolobiformes; family Hemiscylliidae; genus Chiloscyllium; species Chiloscyllium punctatum. The sequence goes on along the minus strand of NC_092746.1, from coordinate 43,640,588 downwards.
ATAGAAAATAGGAGTAGGGACAGACCATTCAAACCTTCGAGCCTGCTCCACTATTAAACATGATCGGGCTGATTATTTACCTCAGTTCCGAGTTCCTGCTTTTTTCATATAACCTTTGATCCCTTTAGGTCTAAGAACTGCATCCAAGTCCTTCATGAAAACATTCAATGTTTTGGTCTGAACTGCTTTTTGTGCCAATAAATTCCACAGGCTCACCACTCTCCGGGTGAAGAAATTTCTCCTTGTCTCTATCTAAAGGGTCTACCCCATTTCCTTAAACTGTGATCCTTGGTTTTGGACTCCCTGCTCATCAGAAACCTCCTTCCTGTGTTTAACCTGTTTGCATGGTATCTCTGGTATTAATATATCATTTCAATTTCATTTTCAAATGATTAAGGATAAGTTCAATGTAAAGGAAATCACCTTAGCACCAGCTGGTCCAGTTGGTCCAGGATGTCCAACAAAGCCGTTGGGTCCCCTTTGACCGGGCTCACCCTGAAATATGGCAAAACACACCCAGATTGATGCATTTTTCCAGTTACAAACACAAATTCACATCAACACATTTACACACCAGCTCAGCTGAAATCAGAAAAGCATTTCTCAATCTTATTGCTGAAAGATAGTTAAATTTGTCTTTCACATTGTGCCCCTCAAATGTTGCTGTTATAATGGCTTAGTAGGTTGCGAGGACAAACCTGACACATCATGCAGCTGGGTTCTCTTGCTAGACTTGCTAAAGTCAGCTACCATGAAGACCATTTCTATTTCTCAACTGTAGTAAATATCCTACCCCTGTAACTCTGCATTTCCCATGGTTAACCCACCTACCCTGCACATCTTTGGACTGTGGGAGGAAAATGGAGCACTTGGAAGAAGCCCACGCAAACACAGGGAGAACATACAAATTCCACACAGTCACCTCAGGCTGGAATTGAACCCGGGTCCCTGGTGCTGTGAGGCAGCAATTGTAACAATGAGCCACTGTGCCACCCTTAAATTCTCCATCTTCGATCCCTTAAATTAACAATGGGACTTTGATCTCAGTGGACGGTCAAATCTCTGGCCCAAGGGATACTGCTGCCTGATCTGAATTTTGCGGTTGGAAGGTTCAATGCAAAGGAAATAAGTTTGTGGGAGAGGATTGGTGGGAAGCACTCCTCTTTCTGATCCACTAGATGTGCTCTAGGGGCAGAACATTTTCAATAAAAATGCTTTTGCCATGTGTGAGCTATAAAACTATTTAAATGTGAAGCTGCAGCATTATTATAATATTTAAATGACCATACCATAGGGCGGTTTCAAGCAGCACACTTTGGATATTCCACAATAAAACATCAACACAAATACTGAAAACAAGGCAAGGAAGGGGAGCCTAAAGCATGTTTCATATTCTTGTTTCCATTTCAGACCTGTGTCTCTGAATCATTTTTTCTCCTTCTAGTTGTTCAGCTATGTCTTTTTTCCTTATTATAGCATCTCCCATGCTTTTTCATGTTCCTCGCTGTTTGCACTTTTGTCCTTTCAATGTCTTTTCATTGCCTCACTGAGATGATCTTTTATATCATTTAACAATTCTCCATTTGTCTATTATGTAGGTCATTAAATTCTTGAATTTTCTCTCTGTGACTGGGATATCTGTAGTCTGTGTCTTACACTGTGCCCTACCCCTGCCACAATCCCCTTAAATTAGTTTCTTTTAGCTTTTAATTCCGGTCACGGATTATGCCCAAGATATTAACCCTTCCCTTCTCTTCACTATTTCACAAAGATCTATTCTGTGTTTCAAGCTTTTTCTTTGTTTTTGTTGCTCATATCCTGCATTTCAGTGATTTTTTTGTTTTGTTTTACCATTCCCCACCATTAGGTTTAAAGGTGAGGGCGTGAAAGCTCTGAGAGCTGTATTGATGACTGCATCAGCGCCACCTCGTGCTCCCGTGAGGAGGTTGAACAGTTCACCAACTTCACCAACACATTCTACCCCGACCTTAAATTCACCTGGATCATCTCTGACACCTCCCTCCCTTCCTGGACCTCTCCATCTCCATTAATGAGGACCAACTTCACACTGGTATATTTTACAAACCCACCGACTCCCACAGCTACCTGGATTACACCTCTTCCCACCCTACCTCCTGCAAAAATGCTATCCCGTATTCCCAATTCCTCTCCCTCCATCGTATCTGCTCCCAGGAGGACCAGTTCCACCACAGAACACACCAGATGGCTTCCTTCTTTAAAGACTGCAACTCCCCTTCCCACGGGGTTGAAGATGCCCTCCAACGCATCTCATCCATGTCTCACACCTTCGCCTTCAAACCCCACCCCCCCAACCACAACAAGGACAGCACCTCCTGGTTCTCACCTTCCACCCAACCAACCTCTGCATAAACCAGGTAATCCGCCGACATTTCCGCCACCTCCAAACGGACCCCACCACCAGGCATATATTTCCCTCCCACCCCAATATGCTTTCCGCAAAGACCGTTCCCTTCGTGACTACCTGGTCAGGTCCACACACCCCAACAACCCACCCTCCCATCCTGGCACCTTCCCCTGCAACCGCAGGAACTGTAAAACCTGCGCCCACACCTCCCCCTCATCTCCATCCAAGGCCTGAAAGGAGCCTTCCACATCCATCAAAGTTTCACCTGCACATCCACCAATGTCATTTATTGTATCTGTTGCTCCCGATGTGGTCTGCTTTACATTGGGGAGACTGGACGCCTTCTGGCAGAGCGCTTTAGGGAACATCTCTGGGATACCTGCACCAATCACTGCCCCATGGCTGAACATTTCAACTCCCCCTCCCATTCTGTCGAGGACATGCAGATCCTGGGGCTCCTCCACCACTGTTCCTTCACCACCCGACACCTGGAGGAAGAACGCCTCATCTTTGACCTCAGAACACTTCAACCCTATGGCATCAATGTGGACTTAACCAGTTTCCTCATTTCCCCTCCCCCCCAGCTTACCCCAGTTCCAACCTGCCAACTCAGCAGCCTCTTCATGACATGTCCTACCTGCCAAACTTCCTTTCCATCTATCTGCTTCACCCTCCTCTCTGACCTGTAACCTTCATCCCACTTCCATTCACCTATTGTACTCTTAACTACCTTCTCCCCAGCTCCACCCTCTCCCATTTATCTCTCCAACCTGGAAGCTCCCTGCTTCGTTCCTGATGAAGGGCCTTTGCCCGAAATGTCAATTTTCCTGCTCCTTGGATACTGCCTGACCTGCTGTGCTTTTCCAGCACCACCCTAATCTTGACCTTGTCTATTTACCCTATCGATGCCCCTCATGATTTTATAAATCTCTATAAGGTCACCCTCAGCCTCTGAAGCTCCAGGGAAAAATTCTCCAGCGTATTCAACCTCTCCCTATAGTTTAAATCCTTCAATCCTGGCAACATCTTTGTAAATCTTTTCTGAACCCTTTCAAGTTTCATAACATCTTCTGATAGAAAGGAAACCAGAATTGCACGCAATATTCCAAAAGTGGCCAAACCAATTTCCTGTACAACTGCAACATTACCTCCCAACTCCTACAGTCAATGCTCTGACTAATAATGGAAAGCATACCAAACACCTTCTTCACTATCCTATCTACCTGCGACTACTTTCAAGGAGCTATGAACCTGCACTCCAAGGTCTCTTTGTTCAGCAACACTCCTTAGGACCTTATCATTAAGTGTATAAGTCCTGCTAAGATTTGCTTTCTCAAAATGCAGCACAATCAAAATTAAACTCCATCTGCCACTCCTCAGTCCATTGGCTCATCTGACCAAAATCCTGTTGTAATCTGAGGTAACCATTTTTGCTGTCCACTACACCTCCAATTTTTGTGTCATCTGCAAATTTACTAAGTATACCTCTTATGTTCACATGCAAATCATTTGTATAATTGATGAAAAGTAGTGGACCCAGCACCGATCCTTGTGGCACTCCACTGGTCACAGGCCTCCAGTTTGAAAAGCAACCCTCCATCACCACCCCTCTGTCTTCTACCTTCGAGCCAGTTCTGTATCCAAATGGTTAGTTCTCCCTGTATTCCATGAGATCTAACCTTGCTAACCAATCTCCCATGGGAACCTTGTTGAACGCCTTACTGAAGTCCATATAGATCACGTCTACCGTTCTGCCTTCATCAATCCTCTTTGTTACTTCTTCAAAAAACTCAATTAAATCCATGATTTCCCATGCACAAAGTCATGTTGACTATCCCTAATCAGTCCTTGCCTTTTCAAATGCCTGTAAATCCTGTCCCCCAGTATTCCCTCCAACAACTTGCCCACCGCTGATGTCAGGCTCACAGGTCTATAGCTTCCTGGCTCTTTCTTACCACCTTTCTTAAATAGTGGCACCACATTAGTCAATCTCCAGTCTTCTAGCACCTCACCTGTGACTATTGATGATATAAAAGAGCCCGGCAAGCATCCCAGCAATTACTTTCCTACTTCCCATAGAGTTCTAGGGTATATCTGATCAATTCCTGGGGATTTATCCATTTTTTATGTGTTTTAAGACATCCAGCACCACCTCCTCTATAATATGGACATTTTTCAAGATCATGTATTTTCCCACATACTATATCTTCCACGTCCTTCTCCACAGTAAACACTGATGCAAAATACTCATTTAGTAACTTCCCCTTTCCTGCAGCCCCACACAAGGGCCACCTTGCTGATCTTTGAGGGGCCTTATTCTATCCCTAGTTACCCTCTTGTCCTTAATATATTTATAAAAACTCTTTGGATTCTCTTTAACATTATTTGCCAAAGCTATCTCATGCCTCACTTTTGCTCTCCTGATTTCCCTCTTAAGTGTATTCCTAATGCCTTGATATGATTTTCAGGATTCACTTGATCTCTCCTGTCTATACTTGACATATCCTTCCTTCAATTTGACGAGAACTTGATTGGAGGAACACAACATAATGGCTCAGTGGTTAGCCCTACTGCCTCACAGCACCAGGGACCTGGGTTTGCTTCCACCCTCAGGCTACTGAGTTTTCACATTCTTCCCGTGTCTGCAAGTGTTTCCTCCAAGTGCTCTAGATTCCTCCCACAGTGTAAGCATGTATATGTTAAATGGATTGACCATGATAATCTGCCCATCTGCAGCCAGATGAGTTTAGATTAGATTACTTACAGTGTGGAAACATGTCCTGTGGCCCAACAAGTCCACACCGACCCTCCGAAGAGCAACCCACCCAGACCCATTCCCCTACATTTACCCCATTCACCTGACACTACAGGCAATTTAGCATGGCCAATCCACCTAACCTGCACATCTTTGGACTGTGGGAGGAAACCGGAGCACCCAGAGGAAATCCACGCAGACACAGGGAGAATGTGCAAACTCCACACACATTTGCCCAAGGCGGGAATTGAACCCACGTCTCTGGTGCTGTGAGGCAGCAGTGTTAACCACCGTGCCACTGTGCCGCCCACTAAAAAATATGGAATGCTTCATGAAATTGCGTGTCATCCTTGCGCAGTTAGCTATTGGAAATGCAGCGATAAGGTATGAGGCAGGTTAGCCATGGGAAATGTAGGGATAGGGTTGGAGGTGGATCTGGATGCACTGCTCTTCGGATGGTCAGTGTAGACTTGATGGGCCAAATAGCTTAATTTAACACTTTAGGATTCTCTGTAATTATTACAACAAAGGTGGAGCTTACTGAGAGCATCATCTTGAGTGTCGCTATTCTTCAGCACCACCTTGCCTCCACCAATGTCATTGCCACCATGAGTCCATGCTGGGCAAATCTTGGCAATGCAGCCTCTGCTGAAGCAACCAGGACCCTGGACAGCATGGTGGCTTAGTGGTTAAGACTGCTGCTTCACAGCACCAGGGACGTGGGTTCAAATCCCGTCTGTGTGAAGTTTGCACATTTTCCCTGTGTCGATGTGGATTTCCTCCGGGTGCTCCGGTTTCCTCCCATAGTCCAAAGATGTGCGGGTTAGGTGAATTGGCCATGCTAAATGGCCCATATGTTCAGGGATGTGTGGGTTAGGTGCATTAGTCAGGGGTAAATGTTGAGTAATAGGGTAGGGGAATGGGTCTGGGTGGGTTATTCTTCTGAGGGTGGTGTGGACCTGTTCGACCAAATGACCTGCTTCCAAACTGTAGGGATTCTATGAAATCATGGTAATTGGGATTGATCATCGACTGATTTACTCCACTGAGACTTGACACTGACTTGATGGACTGAGTAGCCTTCCGTGCTGAAAATTACTCTGTGAGTTGGATTTCACAGGGTGCAATGGTTCTCAGCGTCTCAGCTAAAGATGCTTTGGAGGAATGTATCATTGAGAACAGTATAAATTGCATTTTTGCCTCTGTCTTAAGAGGACATTCTGACTTAGGGAGCTGTTGACAGGGAGTTCCAGCATGCCATGGATTCCATGTATGCCCTCATCTGGAAGGTCTCTATGACAGTAATGTGCCGTGGGTTCAAGAGGGTAGGGGTAGTGGTAGAATGGTTTAATGGATGTAGAGCTGGAAAACAGGGTGGTGGGGCTTCAAAGGGCCCTGAGGATCACAAAGGAGTCACCGTTTGCATGTTATCAAGTTCTGCAGCTTACATCAGTCGAAGCAGTTAAAGAAATTGGATTTTCTGTATGGTGTGCAGTGTCCTCTGCTGCCTGTAAAATACCACTCAAAATAGGAAAAGATCTCTAAGTAGCCATGACAGTAATTGGTCATGTAAAAACCTTAAGAGAAGGGTTAGGGGTGGGGTGACCTTGGTATCTTTCCTGGCCCCGATAACATTTCAGGCAGTTTCAGAGATGAGTTGTGGTGGCAGGAAAGCCAGTTGCTGAGTTTCACTCTCCTGTTCTACTTCAAACCAACAGGCTGCCAAATGTAAAATTCTGCTCTCCTCGTGACCCATTTTTGCTCTTTGTAGTGATACTGGTACTGCCTGGAGTTGGGGGTGGGGCACTTTGTAGCAGAATCATTGCTGGATCCCTAGAGAAAAGGTATAATCATTGGGGGTCAGTCAGTAAGGCCCAAACAAAGGATAAGAGCAAATTACTGCGGATGCTGGAATCTAAAACCAAAAGAGAAAATGCTGGAAAATCTTAGCAGGTCTGGCAGCATCTGTAAGGAGAGAAAAGAGCTGACGTTTCAAGTCTAACTGACCCTTTGCCAAAGCTAAAAAAAAGGGAGAAATAGGGAGGTATTTATACTAGGCAGAGAGAAGGTGAGTCATGGCTCCAGAAGCAAAGGTAGCAATAAAAAGGTGATAATGATAGTGCATAGAGAGACTATAGGGAGATTAGGAGCTGTGAATGACCAAGGCTGAAGCCAGTGCTATGTGACAAAATATGTCGGGGATGGGGGGATGGGTGAAGCAGAGGCAAAATGGAAAACAGGGGAGAAGGGTAGCAAAGGGGGAAGAGGAGAGAAAAAGGTGATGAGAGAGTGGGGAGCGAGAGAAAGAGATAATCAAGAAATAAGAGGTACAGAACAGTGAAAAAAAGTTTTTAAAAAATAAAATAAATGAAATAAAATTACAGAGCAGAATGAAAACAGAGGGGTCGAGATGGGATCATCATCTGAAGTTGTTGAGTTCAGTGTTGAGATCGGCAGGCTGTAAAGTGCCTAGTCGGAAGATGAAATGCTGTTCCTCCAGTTTGCGTTGAGCTTCACTGGAACATTGCAGCAGAGGACAGACATGTGGGCATGGGAGCAGGATTGTGTGTTGAAGTGCAAGCCACGGGAAGGTTTGGGACCTGTTTGCGTACAGGGCCAGGTCCTTCGGGTAGCCTTTGACTCTGGCATGGCACTCCATTGACTTGGTTTGCCCATGTAGGAGGGATTTTCTTCCACACCCAAGCCATAGGCATGTTGACCAGTGTTTAGCTGGCATATTGCCCACATGGTGTGGCAATGCCTACCACTGGTACACCAGCAGTGATGGTGGGATAAGGCCCTTAAGTGGTTACCTCAAGACCTCAAATGGCATCTGATGGGGAGCACTATCCTTGACTTTGTCCAGTCTGAATTTAATTGAGAAGAGGTGAGTCAGGAAGGTGGTAGAGTTTCCACTTCAATATACACTCCTTCTGCTGGTCAACAAGCTGTGAGGGAACATTAAATTCCTGCCATTATCTTTGTTTCCCTTTCTACCACTGTTTTCAGATATGCTGATTATTTCCAGAATTTTGTTTTGCTTTTATTTCAGCAATCCCCCATAGCCCTGGCTAATGATGTCTTATTCAAGCTATGGACAGAAGATGAGCACAGTTTCAGTGAGGTCTAAAAGTCTGACTGAGTAATTTATCTTTAGGTCTTGGATATCTTGTTATTTCAGCTTCTGGTAACATTTCAACACCATTTCTCTGTTGGCAACTTAAAAGTGGTGGCTGATTGTTCTTTCAATTGTTTCCGCATTCATTTCAGCCACAGTCCATCCTCGTGAACCTAGTTTGCAGAAAACCATTTGAAAACCTGATATGTAATCTATCTGATCTCCCTATTTAGAGCCATCCAGATTAACATTCCAAATGGCTTGTGTTTCTTTGGGAGTTATTTCTTTTTTATGCTTAATCTACTTTTTGCAGCAACATTATAACAGAATTCCTTGAAGACTATATCAATAAAAGTTCCAAATTGTTATATCAACATTTCAATATAGTATGGGGGAAGTAGTTCATTGCCAAAGGTGTCAAATTAAAAGTTAAACTGAGGTTCTAACTACCTGTTTAGGTAAAGGATTTCATAGAACTATTTGAAGGCTAGAGCTGAAAAATGTGTTGCTGGAAAAGTGCAGCAGGTCAGGCAGCACCCAAGGAGCAGGAGAATCGACGTTTCAGGCATAAGCCCGTATTCACGTCAATTCTCCTGCTCCTTGAATGCTGCCTAACCTGCTGCGCTTTTCCAGCAACACATTTTTCAGCTCTGATATCCAGCGTCTGCAGTCCTCACTTTCTCCTGTTTGAAGACTAGACAGTTCTCTTGAACAACCATGTCCTATCCAACAACATCAAACTATTATGTGGTCTTATAATGTGTCCAGTGTTTGAGGGACAGAATATCGGTAGAATGAATGGCTGAGCCATTTTAGGGAATGCTTCATCTAAGAGTGTCCAAAGCTTTGCAACAATTCTCCTGCAGCAACAAGTTTTGGATTAACATCAGTATTTCCATCTGGTCTTGGATCTGATTCTGCTTCCATTTTTTCACACCTGGATATGTTTAGATTGCAAAAGTGTAGAACCTACATTATATAATGATAATCTTGAGACCCTGGCAAGATTCTATTCTAAGGTCTGCTCCATAATCGGCCAAGGCCTCTGAAACATTACCACAAGATGCTAGCAGTCTATTCTATGACTATTCGTATAGATGCACAGACCACATTATATCTGCACTTTTAATGCTATCAATAGTCAGGGTTCCCTAAGAGGTTTCTCTTGTCCTTTAAATAAACCTCAGAATAAAATAATCAAGATTGATATCTGGGAATTTATCAATTAAGCTGAATGTTATAGTGTTACTGATCAACTGGGAGACCAGATGTACAACACACTAGATAATACATTCTTCCATGTACATTGGTTTCATTCAATTTAAGTTGATTAAGTTTGAATCTGGCTATTTCTTGCTTCGGATGATATATTTTGTCAGTTCTGAATTTAATCCCTTGTGGTTTGTGAATAGAATTAAATTGAGGATAGTGAAGAAGGCATTTGGTATGCTTTCCTTTATTGGTCAGAGTATTGAGTACAGGAGTTGGGAGGTCATGTTGCGGCTGTACAGGGCATTGGTTAGGCCACTGTTGGAATATTGTGTGCAATTCTGGTCTCCTTCCTATCGGAAAGATGTTGTGAAACTTGAAAGGGTTCAGAAAAGATTTACAAGGAGGTTGCCAGAGTTGGAGGATTTGAGCTATAGGGAGAGGCTGAACAGGCTGGGGCTGTTTTCCCTGGAGCGTCGGAGGCTGAGGGGTGACCTTATAGAGGTTTACAGAATTATGAGGGGCATGGATAGGACAAATAGACAAAGTCGGGGTCGGGGAGTCCAGAACCAGAGGACATAGGTTTAGGGTGAGAGGGGAAAGATATAAAAGAGACCTAAGGGGCAACCTTTTCACACAGAGGGTGGTACATGTATGGAATGAGCTGCCAGAGGATGTGGTGGAGGCTGGTACAATTGCAACATTTAAGAGGCATTTGGATGGGTTTTTGAATAGGAAAGGTTTGAAGGGATATGGGCCGGGTGCTGGCAGGTGGGACTAGATTGGGTTGGGATATCTGGTCGACATGGAAAGGTTGGACCGAAGGGTCTGTTTCCATGCTGTACATCTCTATGACTCCATGACTCTATATGGGTGACAGTAATAACCAATGGAGAAAAAGAAAATTTTCATTGCTCTGTTATTTCAATTTTAGTTTTCCACTTCTTTATTTAAAGTTGGTTGCCATGGTGGACAAAGTATTAGTTCCTGTTCGATGCATCAGTGCACTCCTGATACTAAAGATATGTCTAAAGCAGCACAGAATTGCCCAGACATAGAAATTGAAAACAGTTGTTAAATTGATGAATGCTGGAAAAAGGTGACCACTGTGCAGATTGCAACAAATGGCACAGTTCTATCATTGCTTCACTAGTGAACTTTAGCCTGAATTGGCAGTTATCTATCGAGATCTTTAAACACGTCTCAATGGATGAAAATAAATGAAGACAGACAACTGAAGGAATATAATGACAACTTCATATCTTGATTCCAAAAAACTCAGGACTAGAAGGGCCCTAGAGGTTGTACCCATTTTCACGAATGTAGTTGCATCAAATAAAATTCCAGCAGTTCAGCTTTAAAAATTACTTTTTGAAGACAAGGTAATACTCAGCCTTTATTGTCAAGCATAAATGAGTATACAATCAGAATGCATGTGCAAAATTGGCTCAATAGTAAGAGTTTGTGCAAATGAAGCTGCTGACATAAAAGGCAGCATCATTGTGCTGCTAATTTTGAGGAGAACTGATGAAATTGGAATTCATACCAAGCCCTTGGTCTATCACATTGAAATTATTGCAATTAATCAGAAAAATGGTCTCCTTGTGTTGTATTTTTAAACACCACATAAGAGAACAAAATTAAAATGGATAAGCAGCTTACCGGTTTTCCTGGATCTCCTTTAATGCCAAATCCCGGTGTACCAGGTAATCCTGGAACTCCCTGATCCCCCTGGAGAAATGAAAGGACAATGTCTTCTGTTCAATATTTGTAAAATAGAACAAATCTAGAGTATACGAAGCTCGGGCTAAAATGGTCTGAAATTTGACAGCTGTGGTGTGAAAAGCTCTACACCTTTAATTTGAATCTTCCTGTTAGAACTGTGACAAAAGTGATTTGATATCTTACAGGGAACTTTTTACATTAAGAGCATTACATTACCTTATTTAAGGAAGTTTTTAACAAAATAAAGGAGGGGTTAAGTAAACATTCAAATGGTGGTCGTCATCTGGTGTTTGAAAGATTCCCTTATGCAGGCCATGGTTCATGGAATCTTGTTATGTCATGAGCTCTCTAAATAGCTGGTTGGACACAACCAAACCTGCAACAGAGTAGAGCATGGCTATCCTTGTTGGCTAGGAGAGTTGTGTAATAGTTTATGACCCCAAACCAATTGCATTTTGAAAAGACATCTTGAAAATTGGAAATTCCAGGAACTGGAGTCAAGGCTTCAACAGAATGAAGGGCTTATGCCCGAAACATCAATTCTCCTACTCCTTGAATGCTGCCTGACCTGCTGTGCTTTTCCAGCAACACACTCTTGACTCTGATCTCCAGTATCTGCAGTCCTCACTTTCTCCCAGGACTTGGATCCAGGCTGCCATTTTTAAAGGGTTCTGACCTGGTAAAAATCTGTCCCATCTATAATGAAACTTATACAAATGAACCGAGGGCAACTGTGAGGGTAGGGAAATAGTTGCACACAGATGGTCAAAAAGAACCATTTGGTCATACAGTAAATCAGAAATTCATGCTGCCCACATATAAGAGAGAGAAGCTTCACCACATTGGAATTGATTATTTCAAGTACAACACCAAATATTCTCAGATTAGGTAACACACTAATTAGATGTAATGAAGGGCTTTATCTGTAATGTGATTCTATTCCACAAATCAGTCTTCCCTATCACATGGAAACAACATGTAGAGTTCCATTCTCTACACTCTATTTAAGTATATTCTCTCAGGAGCATATTGTCCAACTGCTGCCAAATTGGATAGCAGAGAAGTGAAATGAACCTATTTCCAGGAGGAAGAATGCCAAAGTTCACTTCCTTTAGAAATTTTAACAGCTGTGAAAACTATCATTCATTCTTTCTTGGCTTTGAGACAACTCAAGTTGTATATGAATGGTCAATGGGTTGGACTGTAATTCCTTTCAATTCTAAAAAAGTCAACTATTAGAAAATGTGTGAACACCAAACAAGGATTTACTAAACAGAATTCACATTTTATATTAAATGTGAAGCATTGATTTTATAATTTCACATGATTATTCTTAAAAATGTGTTGCTGAAAAAGCGCAGCAGGTTAGGCAGCATCAAAGGAACAGGAGAATCGATGTTTCGGGCATAAGCCCTTCTTCAGGAAGCCCTGAAGAAGGGCTTATGCCCAAAACATCGATTCTCCTGTTCCTTTGATGCTGCCTGACCTGCTGCGCTTTTCCAGCAACACATTTTTAAGCTCTGATCTCCAGCATCTGCAGTCCTCACTTTCTCCCACATGATTATTCTGTCAAATAAAGAGTGAACAGTAACATGCATCATACAAAACAATATCCTACAAATTAAAAAAAGTTTTATTCTTTCCACATATGTAATTGTACCACACTCTAAGCTGAGTAACCATCCCGCTGCTCAACTTATAATTGTTTGAGTGGGGTCTGGAAATGCAGAAGAAAAGGCTTTAAAGATGTATCTGTTGAAGAGATCCAAGTGCAAGTTATGTTAACAATAACTGGGAACTAGATCATGCTGAGTGAAACCTGAATTCCAAGTGTTAACTGGCAATATTAGCGGAAAAGTATGCAGAGCAATATATGGCTGAAGAAAAGAACCAGGTTCATTTGTTCACTAGGCAGCAAGTGGGGAAGAGCTTAAACATGTTGCAGCCACTTAGGTGAATTCACTTGGGTAAAAGGTTATCAGTTTCTGTAGAACCTAACTCCAGTCGGAATCATTGGTTTCTGGAATAAGAGAGATGGGAAAAAAAAGGAACCAGAAGTCTTTACCTTTGCTCCCTTTGGTCCAGCATCACCAGGGATTCCAGGATTTCCTGCTGCTCCTGGTATTCCTGGATCACCCTGAAGGAGTGTCAAAGACAATTAAAAATGTAGATTCAAGGTCACATTGATTTTCTGCAATATACAGATGGATAAACAGAAAAGTTGAATCCATGAATTCTGTGTGGGTTGTTAAAAATAGAACATTCAACATATCTCTGTCCACTCTTGTAATATGGTGACTGACCTGTGTAAAGGCTAGCATCTCAGTTACACCAATGAATAGATTGAACTCTGCCAAATAATTTGACTGTTAATATAGCCAACAGTAATTTCAAGGCTTGTCGCTGAAATGCATTCATGTGTAACATCAGTCTTCTCTCTTGTCCATCCGTTTCTGTTCTAAAGAGGTCATTTTCCTGAGAAAGTTACATCCTTGAAGATATCTGTCAGATAAGAGGCTAATTGTTCTAACATGGTACTGCAATGACATACTTGGTAACACACTCCCACAGTTGTTGCCTTCAACTAACTGGACACATACAAGGATATTTCCCTACCTTTACACTTTCTAATCATAGTTCTAACTCAAGCACATCATCATCTTTGCTTGTATCACCACCACTGGTAGAGCGTGGTACCAATACATATGTGTGTGCTGCATGTTCTTATATTTTCTTGTCAGCACAACAGCCAGCTGCTGAGCCACTGTACATAATTCCCCTATTTTGTCATGCTGAAAAAGCCTATAATAAAGATGAGAGGGTGTAAAATTCAGGAGAGTGCACAAACGCAAAGGCAGAATTAAAGAGACAGGGCAGAATCCTGAGATTCAGGAGAAGTGTGGCAGAATCGGGTGAGAAGTGCAGCAAAACCCATCCTGATGTCGAGATTTGCTCACTCTAACTTTAATGTTTTATACAGGCTGTGTGGCAAGAATCTCACCAGGCAGTGGTGAGATGCCAATTGACGGGATTAATATTTGTTAACTGCCTTGCTTTTTAATATTCAAATTCCCATTTTGCCAAACATGCTAAACATGCATTCCATGCTAGTTAACAGGTTGGCACTTCAGAGCAAAAGGTTTTCACTGCTATTGTTTTAAGGGACTGTTCAGTGCAGACACACAGTCAGGTCCAGACTGAGTATACTGCATCATCCTGGCATGCTATGCACTGCACTAATGGAGAAGGCAATGAGACAATGTTCTGAGTGCAGAGAAACTGGTGGAAGGGGAGCAGTAATGTGAGGAGGAGGATGAGGACATTGAAGAAGAGAAAGCTAACTTGTCTGTGACTGAACTTAGCTGTGACTGGTGCTAGATGTTGTACAGAATTCCATTGACACCTAATTGAAGAGAGCTGACTACAGCAGACAATCATTGACTATAACACAATCTTTGGTCACATTGCTGAAATCTGGTCGACATTGTGTGGTGCAGTTCAGCCTCCATTGGCTTCATTTCAGTTCCCTTTTCTTCTTTGTACATAAAGGCTGTTTTTGTTTGAAATTGTCCAATTGCATGCCTCATTGTGATGTTCCTCTGCTGGACAAAGACAAGCTGTGGAGCTGAGTGGGCACTGAGGAGAGGGCAGCACTGATTTAGACCATTCAGATGGTATGTGACTATGGGCAGCCAAGCTGTGTGGCCTGGTGGTTAAACAGTGACTAGGGTGAGAGATTTAGGTTGTTTCTACAAGCGAGTGTCAGCTATATTGGCCGTGTGCCATGGGCAATGTGGGTTTGTGGCTGCTGTGCCATGACATTGCCAGTGGGGGCCAAGACTTGCTCTGGTGGTTAGCAGCCTTTCAAAGATGGCATAAGAGCAAGGGATGCTGGTGTTTCAGTAGATATCCACTGAGTGATGAATCATTCTGGGAATGGCAGGTGGTAAGATGGGGCAGAAATTGAATGTGAGAGACATGGTAGGTCACGGTAGGTAATGAAAGCGTTTGGTAAGATAGGGTGAGAGCCAAAAGGTTTCATTGCTACTGTTTTAGGGTTAGGGCTCATTTTAGATTAGATTAGCTGAGAAGGTCTTCATAAAACTCAACAGAACTTGGACTTGGCCAACAAAACGTAAGAATGGTCTCTGTGACCCCGACTGGAGAGGGATGGACAGACCGGCAAACAGGATCTGTGGGGTCGTGCCCATTCTTTCATTCATTTTTTCTGAAGAAATAAACTTTCGCTGTTGCACCTTGTTATAAAACAAATTACATGTCATCCCAATTATCTGCATTGTAGGAATTCTTTTATGCAGCACATTGTCAGCTTCAAACAAATGTGTTCCCATTGGTCATAAGCAGAATAAGCAGCTCACTGAACCTGAAAAAAGGGGAACTCTGGATAAATCACATTGTATCTCTCACTTCCAGATTTCCCAAACACTTCGTGTGCAGAAGTGCTTCTTAACATCATCCTAAATTTGACATTATGGTGTTCAGCCCCAATTCTAACTTGCTACCAGAGGAAATAGCATCTGTCAATCTATCGTTTGGAATCTTTTAGGTAACTTATCACCTCAAGTAGATTAACCCATCCAACGAGAATATAGCTCTAATCTATGCATCATTTTCATATAAATTAAACCACAATCTGCCTGGAAAGAAAGGTGATTTCTGGGCATCATTTGTCTACTCTGTGTCAGCAAAGATTCCTGGACATTAAAGAGTTGAATAATATCGTACTAGCAAAGTCCTTTTAATTGACAACAACAGTGTTATACTTGTAAGACTCGGAGAAGTTCTGGTCCACAATTTGAGCAATTCACAACAAATCTGGTTTATTGGTGACAAATTAAGAATTTCATGACACTTTTTTTTGAAGGACACACATTTCCTAAAAATGCAATAAAGGAAAGTAAATGACCACCAAGTATTAGACAGATTATAGCATACTTACTTTAGGACCTGGAGATCCTTTTTTTCCTAATCCTATTGGGCCCCTTTCTCCTGGAAATCCTTGGTCTCCCTGTCATTGAATACACTTAGTTAATGAATATGTCTTTACTTAAATTTCTTGGTTACTAAGAGGTAGTGTCTTGCACTTTAATGCCATCATCTCAACAGCCAATAGAAAAGAGAAATTAACACAATTTAATGGTAGTCTCCTGAAATTGTTATTTAAATTGATAGGGGGGTAAGTTATCGCAGGTTTTGACCATCCTGTTTATAATATAGAATGGTGTCAACAGTGTGGGTTCAATTCTCATACCAGCTGAGACTACAATGAAGTCCCACTTTCTTAGCTTTGCCCCTTGCCTGGGGTGTGGTGACTCTTAGGTTAAGCCACCACCAGTTATTTCTCTCTAATAAGAGTGGGAATTTTATTTAAAATGCTCAGCAAAGTACTGCAGAGGTGTTGGCTTTCTCTGACACACTAGCAACCCAATATTAGGTTGGAATAGAGGGCAAATATTTGAGCTACATATTTTTTCCTGTTAGCACTGTCTCCCTGAATGGAATTAAGCTCAGTACAGCAGAGGATGTAGAATGATGGGGGAGTTGGTGGTGATGGTAGGTTGCAATACTGATTAATGGGACATTAGTAGCAGCACTTCAGACTGATAATGTTTTTAATTTAAAACCTTTTTTATCTTAAAATGCACAGACTATAAAAGCCAGGAGATAACAAAGAAATCTGCATCAAACGTTAATGAGACCTCAGTTAGAGTATTGTGTGCAGTGTTGGATTCCACATGATCATGTTGCACTCAAAATATATTAAGGTATGATGTAGAGGAGCTGGTGTTGCACTGGATGGACAAAGTTAAAAATCACACAACACCAGGTTATAGTCCAACAGGTCTATTTGGAAGCACTAGCTTTCGGAGCGCTGCTCCTTCTTCAGGAGATTGTGAAGCAGAACCAAAAGACACAGAATTTATAACAAAAAATCAGTGTCACGCAAGTAAAATGATTGTTGTTCAGTCTTTCATGTTTCAGTTCATTAATATGTAAATCTCAATTTCTTTTAAGTCACATTCTCAAGATAACTTAAGGTTTTATTAAAAAAGGACACACAATGCACACAGGTTCTCAGCTCACACAATGCAATCAAGCTGTGAGATCAGAGTCTGTCAATATCCTAATCTTGAGTCAGACCAGTTCTTTTTCCAAAGTGGAGTTTATGAAATATATAGATTGACTGTCTGCATTGATCGTCTACAGGTTATGCATTTTTTGAGCAAAATAGAATGTATCTGCAAACATAAATTCACCCCATTGACTTATATATGTGTGTGTGTGCAGGAGAGAGAGAGAGAAAGAGAGAGAGTGTGCATGTGAGCCTGAGTCCACATGAGACAGTGGGTGTTTGTGTGTGCGCGCAAACTCGGTAAAGTGTGTGTGGGTGTGATGGAGTATAAGCCTATGAGAGGGTATGTGTGTGGGTGTGAGTGTGGGGGGGGGGTGCATGTGTGTGTATGAGAAAGAGTCTGCGTGAGTGTGTGAGTATGTAAGACTGCATGCGTGTGTGTGCGCGCGCGTGCGCGCGAGAGTACATTGTGCAGTGGGGTCACCTGTTGTGTGACATGAAACCAAGGTCCCGGTTGAGGTCATCCTTATGGATACCGAACTTGTCCATCAGCCTGTGCTCAGCCACTTTGCAAAGTTCGGGCCAGGCAACAATGCAGAGTGGCTGAGTAGTGGCTGATAGCCAAGTTTCAGTACCAATGGGGATGACCTCAACTGGGACCTTGGTTTCATGTCACACTACAGGTGACCCCACTGCACTATACACTCTCTCATACACGTACTCTTACATACTCACACACTCACGCAAACCCCTTCTCATACACACACACATACACCCCCACACTCACATGCATGCACACACCCTCTCACAGGCTTATACCCCACAGTCACGCACACACACTTTATCAAGCTTGCACACATGCAAACACACACTCTGTCGAGTGCACTCACACTCACACGCACACACCCATATGCACACACACTCTCTCTCTTTCTCCTGCAGACAAACACACAAGTCTATGGAGTGAATTGTATTTGCAGAATTATATTTGCAGAAACATTTTATTTTGCTCAAAAATGTACAACCTGCTGGTAGTCAATGCAGACAGTCAATCCATATAATGGTTTGTAAATTCCACTTTGGAAATAGAATCAGTCGGACCCAAGATTGGGAGTCAGACGGATTCTGACCTCATACCTTTAATACATTGTGTGAGCTGAGATGTCACCTTTCTTTTAATAAAACCTTAAGTTATCTTAAGAATGTGATTTAAAAGTAGTTCTTGGATTAACATATTAATGAACTGAAACCTGGAACCCATTCTAAAAGATCATGATTTGGAGATGCTGGTGTTGGACTGGGGTGTACAAAGTTAAAAATCACACAACACCAGGTTATAGTCCAACATGTTTAATTAGAAGAACTAGCTTTCGGAGCGTCCCTCCTTCATCGGGTGGTTGTGGAAGACACAATTGTAATACACAGAATTTATAGCAAAAGTGATGTAACTGAAATTATACATTGAAAAATACCTTGATTGTTTGTTAAGTCTCTCATCTGTTAGAATGACCATGATCGTTACACTTCTTTCATATGTAAATCACAAAACTTTTTTTAAAAGTTACATTCGCAGGTTAACTGTAACAGCAATTGTTACAGACACTTTTAAAAAAGGTTTTTGTGATTTACATATGAAAGAAGTGTAACGATCATGGTCATTCTAACTGATGAGAGACTTAACAAACAATCAAGGTATTTTTCAATGTATAATTTCAGTTATATCACACTGTAAACTTTTGCTATAAATTCTGTGTATTACAACTGTGTCCTCCACAACCACCCGATGAAGGAGCAATGCTCCGAAAGCTAGTGTGCTTCCAATTAAATCTGTTGGACTACAACCTGGTGTTGTGTGATTTTTACCATTCTAAAAGACGAAAGACTTAACAACTATCTAGTTTTGTTAAATATATCATTTTACTTTCCTGACACTATAATCATTTGCTATAAATTCTATGTGTTATGGTCCTGCTTCTTAAGGAGCAATGCTCTGAACGCTAGTGCTTCCAAATTAACCTGTTGGACTATAACCTGGTGTTATGTGATTTTTAACTATATTGAGGTAGAATTCAGTGAAATGAAGCTGAAGCCTTTTCTGAGGACTGGTTAGTTACAGTCAAAGATGTAAATGTCTCAGGGGCTGTTAAAATATGGCAAATAGAGAAGATTTGAAGAATGACATGGTCATAGGAAAGTGAAGGGGAAGGAGAATCCACAAGGATATTGTTATGCAAAAATATAAAAGTAGAATACTTCCAGTGATCGATGGGTCAAGAGTGAAGTGACCATAGATACAACTCCTTTTCTAAGAGGTTTAGTACAAAGACCAGAGACAGCTCCTTATATAGGCAGATGTCAGATCGCAAAATATATTTGCAGGGTTAGTAGTTGAGGCAGAAATTATGTCAAAATTCAAGATTAGATTTACTGGGTGGATGAAGGAGCTGACAACTGGGTTCAATGGGTATGGATTGGTAAAAGTGATTAGAAGAGGCTATTTGGTGATATGAGCTGTTGGGACGGAATAGTCTGCTCTTGTGCTGTAACTTTGTTACATTTCTACATAATATATCTCATTAGTCTAATAGTGTATTATACATCATTAATATAAATTCCTACAGATTCATTTGCTTCGAGCTTTGTAAGGGACAGTTAGCTTTAACTACAACAAGTCTTAATCATGTTTGCCGATCTAGCAATTCTAATGTGAGACAATTCCAATTAGATTAACAACAAGCATAAAATTAGATATTGAAAGGTGTGAGAACATTACCAGAACTTGGGAAGTCGAATCCTGCTCAGGCTAACATGGTTTCCAATAAAACTTGAAAGCTTTTGATCAGAGAGGATTCAGGCAATTTGCAAAATGGTCACACAAACTGTCAATGTCATAAGATATTCTTCAGCTACTAAATGTGACTCTTGCAACATGCCCTTGCAGAACTGAGGGATTGAGGGTAGAGGTGAGAATTTACATTCGCAGCTGTTCTCGCTAGAGTAACTCAGGCTCTCCTAATGCTGGGAATGATATAATCTAAGTAAAAGAATGTTGTTTTATCCTGTACCTTTGCACCAGGTATACCTTCTCCTCTTGAACCTCTTGGTCCAGGTGGTCCTGAGGGACCTTGTTCCCCCTATTAAGTAAAACAAAAAACAAGATTTTTAGAATTTCAATATATTGTTAATTAATATATTCCCATTTTAATCAAATTTTCTTATCAAATCCTTATGACTAGCATGAACTATTCACTATCACTGCATGAGAGGATAAGCAGGTGACAGTTATTTTTGTGTTTTTTTTAACCCAATATTACAAAGGAATAGCTAACTCAGACTTGTAAATTAAATCTCCCATTAACAGAGATCAAGGGCCTTAAACTATCTCAAGTGGATGACGTTGATCTCAAGAACAACAAATGTTGTAGAACTACAGCTTAGTCTGTGATTTGGCGTGGAGGCTGTGGGCCCATTCACTGACTGCAATGTTGTGGGGGTGGAGCACTTCTGCTCGAATGACTCTATTTTAGATGGTTCAGCCAACTATTTATCTGAGGTTGTGGCTTCTGACCTCCTGAGGTGGTATGTCTTGCTTCCCAGAGTTGGTCAGCCAACCTGGGGAGCAGTGACCACTGACGGTTGGGCAGCAGTCCCTGGACCAGTGACCCCTGAGCAGTTCTGGAATTCAGGGCATTGGGATCAGTGATCACTGGGACCTAACATGCAGGCCCTGGCAAAAGGACTCTTCAAGGCGGTGTATAAAATGGCTACTGCCTAGTACCTAAATGAATATATGCTGATATCAGAGGTCTCGTGAACATTGGAATCCACAGTGTACAAAGACATTCATACAAACAACCCTATCTTCATAAAAAGCAAAAAGTATGTGTGCTGTGATTTGAAAGTGACATAGTACATACAGAAAATGATTGTACATGAACAAAAAGCTCTTTGTTCTACACAGTACCAATTTCTTCTGTTCCCACACATGCATTGGATTCCCACACAATCCTTAAAATACTCATGCTGTCTAATGTACAAGTGTTTACTGTTCATCCAATCTGCTAGTTCATGGATGCTATTGGTTTTATGGGGAATGTTGTTGCTGTGGTGAGTGTTGCTATTGGTCCTGTTCACATGTAGAACAACTGGCTTGGTCAGATTCCATCCTTTTCTAGAACAGTCCCAATGTCCCAAAAATCTGATGACAACCCTCATAGACCAGCGTTTCAGTAACATGTTCAAATTTTCAGTTCTCATTTTTATGCTGAGCAGTGTGTGGGACTGGTAGTAATCCTGAGACTACTGCTTTAGAGGCCTTGGCATTTATTGTCATACTTAGCTCCCTGCTATCTGCTTTCAGGATCTCATCCTCATCCTGATCTAAGTCATTGGTATCAATGTGAGCCATGATCCCAGGCTGATCACCCTTGGATCACCCTTGGCTGATCATCAAAATCGTCAATAATTACCAACCCTCTATGCACACTCCTACAAATAATAAACACAGACTGATGAGGTGAGAGCTAATGGATTTCCATTATATATCAGCACAAAGCTGCAAAATTTTAACAAGCCAGTTATTACGTTTTTCCCTGCATCTCAAGTCTCAATCTCAAATTTTAATTTAACAATCATCACAGTACAATAGCAACCATTATTTTGTTTGCTTCCACACAAAAGTCATAGAGTCATACAGCACTGAAACAGACTCTTCGGTCCAACAAGTCCATGTTGACCATGATCCCAAACTAAACTAGTCCCACCTGCCTGCACTTGGCCTGTACCTTCCAAAATTTCTTATCTATGAATGTACTTATAAAAATGTCTTTTAAAAGTTGTAACTGTATCCACATTCACCACTTTCACTGGAAGTTCATTCCACACACAAACCACTCTCTATGTAAAAACAATTGCACAAGTCTTTTTAAAAGAAATTTCTCCACTCACCTTAAAAATAATAGTTCCTGAAAATATGCAGCCTTAAGCTAGAGATTTCAAACTTATTTGCAAGGATTTCATTACCTCAGTGATTTCCAGTTTCTCTGGCTTCTGATGAGTGAGGGCCCATGGTGTTCGAGGTGAGCTGCTGGGATGGATTGAGGATTGGCTATCTAACAGAAGGCAGAGAGTTGGGATAAAAGGTTCTTTTTCAGAATGGCAGCCGGTGACGAGCGGTGTCCCGCAGGGTTCGGTGCTGGGGCCACAGCTGTTCGCATTATATATTAATGATTTGGATGAGGGAACCGGGGGCATTCTAGCGAAGTTTGCCGATGATACAAAGTTAGGTAGACAGGCAGGTAGTACTGAGGAAGTGGGGAGGCTACAGAAGGATCTAGACAGGTTGGGAGAGTGGTCCAGGAAATGGCTGATGGAATTTAACGTGAGCAAGTGCAAGGTCTTGCACTTTGGCAAAAAGAATATAGGAATGGACTACTTTCTAAATGGTGAGAAACTTAATAAAGCCAAAGCACAAAGGGATCTGGGAGTGCTAGTCGAGGATTCTCTAAAGGTAAACATGCAGGTTGAGTCTGTGATTAAGAAAGCGAATGCAATGTTGTCTCTTATCTCAAGAGGGTTGGAATATAAAAGCAGAGATGTACTACTAAGACTTTATAAAGCTCTGGTTAGGCCCCATTTGGAGTACTGTGTCCAGTTTTGGTCCCCACACCTCAGGAAGGACATACTGGCACTGGAACGTGTCCAGCGGAGATTCACACGGATGATCCCTGGAATGACAGGTCTAGCATATGAGGAACGGCTGAGGATACTGGGATTGTATTCGTTGGAGTTTAGAAGATTAAGGGGAGATCTAATAGAGACGTACAAAATAATACATGGCTTTGAAAAGGTGGATGCTAGAAAATTGTTTCTGTTAGGCGAGGAGACTAGGACCCGTGGACACAGCCTTAGAATTAGAGGGGGTCATTTCAGAACGGAAATGCGGAGACATTTCTTCAGCCAGAGAGTGGTGGGCCTGTGGAATTCATTGCCACGGAGTGCAGTGGAAGCCGGGACGCTAAATGTCTTCAAGGCCGAGATTGATAGGTTCTTGTTGTCTAGAGGAATTAAGGGCTACGGGGAGAACGCTGGCAAGTGGAGCTGAAATGCGCATCAGCCATGATTGAATGGCGGAGTGGACTCGATGGGCCGAATGGCCTTACTTCCACTCCTATGTCTTATGGTCTTATGGTCTTATGGAGTATTCCTTCGTTGACAGGTTTAAAATTATTCACTTTTTTTTAGACACTCTGTTCTCACAACCTGAGCAGCTTCTCTCTCTCTCTTTGTCCTTTGCAGCCTTCATCTACTACCAACTTTGTTGCCTCATTTACTCACCCCCCCCTTGCAACCTCAGTAATCTTTTTCTTTAGCTTCCACCTGTCTCTCTTCCACTCAGGCCCTGCATCCTCCCCCTTTATCTATCTTCTGCCTTGATGCCTGAAGTCTCTCTTATTTTTCTTCTGCCCTCACCTCTACAGCCTTTTCCCTCCTCACACTCCCAGATCCCTTCAGCCTTTCCCCTCTTCTTGCTCCACAACACCTACAGCCTTGCCTTCCAAACACCACCCCCCCCCCACCACTCCTGCCCAGCAGTGCCCTGCAGTCTCCTCCTTTGCTTCTGTCTCTGCCTGGTCCAGTAATTTGGACTTCTCTGGCCCCTTGCCCTGGTCCTGTAAACGTACAGCTCATGCACTTCATCACACTCAACCTTCACCACGTACCGAGGATCAGGTGAATCGACATTTTGGGCCGGAGCCCTTCATTAGGAATGTTGCCTAACCTGCTGTGCTTTTCCAGCAACACACTCTCGACTCTGATCACCAGCATCTGCAGATCTCACTTTCTCCCATCACCATGTACCTCCTCACTGTTCCTCCAATCACCCACTAGTTCTCTCCCACAGTTGCTCCTGGTAGGTTCATGATCAATCCTATCAGCAGAAAGCACATGAGAGGTCCAGAGGAGCTCCTCAAAGATCCTGGTACCTTCATGACTGAAGTTTCCAAGTGCTTTGGGGAAAATGTGCCCTCTGTTCCCATTGGCCTTTGGTCCAAGTAATTAGCTACTGGGCCTTGCTTTTTCTCAGAGATACAGTTAGATGAAAATAGATAAAATGCTTAATATAGACATTAAACATCCCTGTCTTCTGAAAATAAAATAATTTCCTT
This sequence comes from Chiloscyllium punctatum, assembly GCF_047496795.1. Lineage (NCBI taxonomy): Eukaryota > Metazoa > Chordata > Chondrichthyes > Orectolobiformes > Hemiscylliidae > Chiloscyllium > Chiloscyllium punctatum. Next base: position 43,616,132 of record NC_092746.1, on the reverse strand, counting down.
AGTGTTTAAAAAGTAAACAGCCAGTAAACTGGTGAACAGTAGCATCAGGGGTGACTGGTGTGGGTTTCAGATGGTACATGGGATGCATCAGAACCCTGTATCAAAGACATATGTGTTGGCAGAGCGTTTGGTGAGGAAAGGAAGTCAGCACACACAGCTTGGGGCTGCACGAGGAAGCAGGCCCTGCCAGAAAAAAACTAGGACAAAGAATTGTTTCACAAGTAAAGCAGGAGTAAGAATGACTGCAAAGGCAAGCTATCCTGGTGAAAACAAGTGGCTTAGAGGAACTGGAAACTGAGAAATAGCTGGTGGAGCCAGCTCTTTCCAAGTTAAGATGTTTGAATTCAACTCAGAGGTCAGATCTCACTATAAAAATATGAAAAGTTTAAAATGTAAGTAAGTATAAATAGATTTGTTCCTTTGTTATTTCTATCTTTCTTTCTTCCTTCCTTTAGCAAAATAAGTCAGTTCAGATTTCCTCAAAATATGAAGTCTTACAAGGATGGAAAGATGGGTGCAGAGGATAAAAAGCATACATTATACTTTCATCTTCATCTTAGACATGCCTTTAAGATTAAGGATGACTTGCTTCTACTGCAATTTGCTGAGGGAGTCAGTTGGAAGAATACCTTAGTTTTTAGGGTGTTTAATACAAGGTTCATTTTCTAATGTGCTTTAGACAATGAGTCAGCAATGGCTCGATTTTCTCACGAGTGAGTGCACACATGAGCACCACCCTGAAATTGAAATGGTGGACTGATGGACCAGTGGTTATGGTTTTGGACTGAAGGTCATCTAGATTGAACAGTTTCCAATCTGATTTGCAGATTATCTCCATGCCTGTGGATAATTTGTTGTCCATGAGTTCACACTATTGCAGTGGGACAAATAGAAAAGGGAGGTGATGCAGTAGCACAGTCTTGTTTAACTCCAGTCTTCACAAAATAGAAACTACATGTTAGATAATACATTGATATTGCAACACAATCGTGGTGCCACTGATTTGAACAGTGTGTGACCTGAATTACAAAATCAAGAAAGGTGAAGTAATTATGGTAAACAGGAATTACATCTATTATCAATAAATGGATGGTGACTTTACCTTTTCACCTTGCAAACCAATTCCTGTCATGCCTGTAAGTCCTTGTGGTCCCGGAGGTCCAATATCACCCTGAGAAAACAGCATGTAAATCTATCACAGTTTTACCTCAAACTTCCCAGACCATTCAAAAACTAAAGGAGTTTCAAATATTTTCACATGTTAGGTTGAATTTTGTCACCTGAATATAGCCAGACACAAACCATTAGCAATCTATGTCTACACAGTGAGTGTTCATTTTCTTCATCCATCGTTGTGGTAGTTTGGATTTTTCATTGAAAATTTGGTGATAAATTTTTGCTTGATGTTTGAAGTCTTCATTTTTGATCAGTTAATTGCGCTGTATAATTTGTAATCTTTCCAGCTTCTCTCACTTAATAGTGATGTTGCTCGATCTGACAGGTCAATTACCTCACATACTGTGAGCAATCATGATTGCATTGCCCACAACACATCATCCTTTGAAATCATCCTTTGAAAATGAGGTCATAAAGCTAATTTCATGCACTATGTTTTTTATATGCTTTACGCAGTGAAATCCATTTCTAGCATTTGATGAGAATGTAACCTCTAGGGTTCTTTCAGTTCCAAGGCTGATACAAAATGTTAGCAACATTCAGCTCTGCCCGACAATAGATTAGGGACTTATTGCAAGGTTTTCAACAGGCTACTCAAGATCACTAGGGGGAGGGCGTCACAGAAGAGGCGTTCAAAATGATTACAGACAGTGAAATGAAGATGTGAGAAATGTAGACCCCAAGTTACAAAATGCTGCGGTTAGGTCCATTGCTGAGAGGGCAGTTGGACTACACAGGTTCTGTGTGGAAGAGAGGAGTCAAGACCATTGGACAGCTCTTATGCTGGGAGAACTCAGAAGTAGTTCGGAGAATCAGAAGTAGTTAAGTTTTGCAGTCAGGGCTCAGAGGAAGTCCTATGAGGGGAATTGAGAAGGTCACTAGCTATGTCTTGGAGGGAGCTAAGAGGAGCTTAGAAAAAACCTGTGTGCAATGGCACTTTGATGCAGCTAAAAGAATATGGTTGATGAGATCACAAGCATTATTTGCTTGGTGCATTTGAACAAGACTGGAGATTGGAGGAAATCTCAGGGGCAGCACTGACATGTGAAGCTACCTGTCACTGAAGAGAACAGTGTTTTTTTAATTCAGTTGAAGACTACTGTCATCAATGGCTGCGCTAGCATTTATTGCCCGTCGCTAGTATCCCATGAGAAAGGAGCAGTGAGCTGCCTTGTTATGTTGCGAATGAGTAGTTTTGGAGTCCAGGTGAACATAATATTTTACTAGATATTTTACTAGAATGGGAGCATTCATTGAGGCTGTTCAGGACAGAACAGCTCTTGTGAAGGACTTTCAAGGACAGATCGGCAAAAGTGAAGAATTGTAATTCTTTGTGAAATTAAGTGAGATTTGATGACACATCCCATCATTAATATCTGGGAAGAATTTGCTGAGAAATCCATGGGATCAGTCTTGATTTGCTGTTTAATGTGCATTGAGAGAGGTTAGATCACATTTATTACCCACGTTTACCACATGTTACTTCTAGGTGGTAGAAATGAGGTGCACTTGGAGCTTGATTATATTACATTTTCAACTTTGTATCGTAAATTAATTGTTGCTTGTTTAAAACCATGGAATCTTGTAGCATTATTCTCTTAGTATGACCCCTGAATTTCACACTCCGTCAACTTTAAAAATAAAAGCTATTGGTCTCAGTACAGATCATAACTTAAATTGAGTGGTCTAGCCTAGGATCATATTAATAGAAAACTGCTGACCAACGGACTCAAGGTGGCTAAACTTTTGCTCCTGGCTGCTGGCCAGTTGCTACTTTTCACCTGTTTTTGGCAGGAGACTGACTGACAACATGGTCATAAAGCCTGGAAATTCAAATATCCCAGAATCACAAACTCGGGAAGGAATGTGTTTAGCATTTGTATTCACCTGGAACCTATTGGGTGCCAACATGTACCAAGTGTTAGAATGCTGCTGAAAAATGAGAAATGAGATAAGTTTTGTCCCAAAACATTCAAATCAACAACTGTTGTCTAATAGTATTTAGGGAAGGTATTCTTGATTTTTTTTTTAGTTCTTAGTCCAGAAGCATTTCCACCACTCCTGGTGTTTGTCTTGGATGAGATTAAATCAGTAAAATAAAACAAAAGAACTGCGCCCATTGGAGATCTGGAACAAACAAGAACAGAAATTGCTGGAGAAACACAGGAGGTCTGCAGAGGGTAACAAGAATTAAGGTGACTCTTTTTTCTGAAGATTCTCCATGGACGTTGCTGGCTTTCTTCAGCAATTTCTGTGTTTGCTTGTTAAATCAGTAGTGGGTTTGATCCTATAATCATCCTGATCAGTATGACACTACAATGTATGTTAACCTAGAGACGCCTTGAGAGTTCTTATCTGGCTTTTTGAAACAATGATAAGAAAGGCTTGATGGTTTTTTTCTACCTTGACACCTTTAATCCCAATTCCAGTCGGTCCACGCGAGCCTTTAGGGCCTGTGTAGCCTATGTGGCCCTATAAAGAAAATAAGGTATTTACAAAACCATTAAATAAAAGCAAAACATATATCATCAGTATTGATCAGTGATTGATTTCTATCTGACAATGGGGTTGCCAACCCTTCAACATTGTGCTGGTGTCTTTAAAAATTAAAGATTAATTGCCTGGACACTACTTCAAACGACAGAGGTAAAGCACCAAAACAGCATTAAAAACATGTGGCTTTTTCAAATAAGTTCTCTGGAAAATGTTAATTTATGAGTTATTTGAAATATTTGAGATGGAATATTAAAGGTCTTTAATGGGATAGGATGTTAGGAGATGAGACGTCATCTGATGAAAACTTCAGAACTCTGTTAATGAACATTAATTCTACCCAACTTTGTGGTAGATGTGATTTGAAACAGGTTATTTTGCTATCTCTCTTTCTTGCTGTTCTCAGCAAAATGAGTCAGTTTGATTTTCCACAATTAAACAAGCAAAGAAATGTATATTTGACTACTGTACAAAGTTTAACATCATATCCTAAAGTCACAATTATCAGAACTGAGTTTTGATTGTGATATCTATCCACATTGCAACAAGAAGTCTTCAGCAGATCTAAACTATTAACTAATAGCCTGAAATATTCCATTCATATTGTATCCTGGATGCAGTTCATACTAACCTGATCTCAATGTCAATTTCTTTCGAGTATGGAGTCCAAATTGACTCAAAGTAAATTAACATATTGTTGACAATTGTTTTAGAATTCCCAACTCCAGTAATTTACGAGAATATAAAAGGTTTATTTGTAAGGTGTATTTCCATGCTTTGATTCTTACTTCTGTTTGTTTAAATGTAATGTTGTAAGTTGGGTGTAACAATGTTTAATAATAAAACTCTTAAAAAAGAAAGAAAAATAAGAGACATTGTAATATCCCAGACAAACTCAGTACTGAATTATTGTTAATGTTGCTGAAATCTTGGTAACTGGCATCAAGTCCAACTAAAATTGTACAACCTGTCCGTGAAAGAGGAATTGGACTTCAATAATGACCAAAATACAAAACAAGATTAAGGAAAATATAATGGAGAACGCAAATAACTGTGAGAAATAGTTGGAAATTCTGGATTGCATCCAGTAAAAAGAATCCTTCTTTTCCACATGAACAGGGATTTATTATTTTAAACTTCTGTGTTTCCAATTAGGCTCATGTATGCTATTAATATATTTTGCAGCTTCTGGAATATTGTTTTATAAACACAATTCCCTTTCTACTCGACAAAACTCATTTTTGTCCCTAAGTACATGAGGCAAAAGAGGCCAGTGAGCTTTCTGTTATGTTTATGCCCTCCCAAGCCTTGTGTTTTTCACCTGTTTTAAAGCCATCAGTCATCTCCTGTAGACAGAAAGTGTGGTCTGTAAAATTTAAAATCATATGTCATGAAGAATACTGAACGCCAAAAGACCCACAACTACTTTATTTGCTTATTGCAAGCAGATGATTGTTTTTTTCCTCCCAACCTTCCCCATTGATAATTCCCGGGTGGAGAAGTAACTGATTGATCTTTTGAAGTGTGTTTCTGCATTAAATCGCTTGTGTTTGGAAATACATTGGCAAATATATATTTGCTTGGTCTGAATTGTCATCATGAATTCATAAAATCAGCACAGAAGGAGGATCATTTCAGGTTAATTGTTGTGCAAATTTAATATTCAATTTTTCTCAGTATCTAACAGTAATTCCCTATGTGACAATCAATGACAATCAACATTTGAGTGGGTTCATTTTCAATTTCCTCAACTTCTTCTAAATGAAGTGAATTATCCTTGAGTACAGTTCCAAGAGCTCTGGCAGCAAAATATTCATGCACAATGTGTGAATTAAATCATGAGTATTAGTGGTCTACTTGACAACAGGGGACATTACAAACTAAACTTAACTTTTGCCTGCCACAAATTACACTTTCCAATAATTGGACAATAATCAAGAGTAGGAAATTTGGCCAATACCATCACCCCAAACCTGGAAGCACTGAAATCATATGTTCATTGTCCCAGTGAGATTGAAGAACTGATAGCTTGTAACTGGGCTCTCTCTGCTCAGCACAGCTCCCTATCATACTCTTCAACATATTTGGTCGCCAACAAAAAAGGATGCTTTCAGTGATTTTTTGAAATTAAATTAATTTCTTACCTTTGGACCAGGAGCACCTTGCCCTGGTTGTCCTTTTTCACCCTTTACTCCAGGGTCTCCTCTGGCACCCTATGATACAGGACAAGATATAAAAGAGATATGACACGTCCCTTGTTACCAGCTACAATAATATTGTAGGCATCCCTGTCCAGTCCTATCTTTTCCAGAAATGGTAAATGAAACTGATAATGTTGCTACAACTGTTGTATTTTCATCACAAGTCTTGTCAATCATGTCACAATTACTAACTTTAGCTATTGATAATATTTTAATAAGGTTTAGCATATTGATATCTCAGGTTCACATGAACCTGCAGACACCAGAGCTTAGAAGAATGAGAGAGGTTCTATTTGAAACATATAACACTCTAACAGACTGGGGGAGACTGAGGGGTGACCTTATAGAGGTTTACAAAATTATGAGGGGCATGGATAGGATAAATAGACAAAGTCTTTTCCCTGGGGTTGGGGAGCCCAGAATTAGAGGGCATAGGTTTAGGGTGAGAGGGGATAGATATAAAAGGGGCCTAAGGGGCAAATTTTTCGCACAGAGGGTGGTATGTGTATGGAATGAGCTGCCAGAGGGTGTGGTGGAGGCTGGTACAATTGCAATATTTGAAAGGCATTTGGATGGGTATATGAATAGGAAGGGTTTGGTGGGATATGGGCTGGGTGCTGGCAGGTGGGACTAGATTGGGTTGGGATATCTGGTCGGCATGGATGGGTTGGACCGAAGGGTCTGTTTCCATGCTACACATCTCTATGACTCTATGACTAAGTCACTGATTACATTCAAGTGAAAGCTAGATAATCTTTTCGATTTTAAAGGCATCAAGGGGTATGGGGAGAAAGTGAAAGTATTGCATTAAGACAGAGAATCAGCTATGACTATGTACAATAGCACTGCAGGCTTGAATTGCGTACTTCTGCCCTTAGTTTCTATGTTTGTATTTATGAAGTTCTGAGCCTAAACTTATGAACTTCAGGATAAGGCTTGGGATGTATCTGGTCATTTTAACCTGTTCATCACTAACATTTACTTTTCTAGTCAAAGAAATTCAAGTTATTATCACTCACTCTCATGAGTTATCCATAATTCCCAAACAGCATTGTTTGCATCTTCTATATTCTCAATAGAATGGAGAGTAAAATGGATAGCTCTCGAAATCAGGCAAAAGGATCAAGTTGCTAATCATGCTAGAGAGAGTGAGAGCTTCTTTATGGCTACTGAAAGTTAACCTGTGCTATTCAAGCCACATTGCACATTTTGTGTGCCTGGAGTAAAGGCGAGAGTTGGCCACAGAATAACTGAAGCAGAAACAGAAGTTGGTGGAAAAGCTCAGCAGGTCTGGCAGCATCTGTGAAGAGAAATCAAAATTAATGTTTTGTGTCCAGTCACCCTTCCTCAGAACTGATGATGGCTAAGAAAATGTTGGTTTATATGCAGAAGATAAGATTGGGGAAGGGGTAAGGAGTAAACAATGGGTGGGAATAGACCCCAGAGGGAGACAGGAACACATTGGACAGACAAAGGAGTCAATAATGCTCTGGCTAGGAGGGTGAACAGCTGTTAATGGAGACTGTTGGTGGCTAACAATGAGTAGTGTGTTATGGTAGACTGTGTGATAACAAGGCCTGAGGTTTGTGGCAACTGCTGAAGTTCTGCAAGACCACAAAAATGGCACAACAGGTCAGAGAACATTCCCCAAGTAATACTGTGCTCGAGACTTCATTGAAGCAGGCGTACTGGGAGCGACAGGTCTCTTTTATAAATTAACTGTGCGATGCTAATGTATGAAACAAGTTGCATAAAGTCCAGCATGAATGAGCACTGAGAGACATTGGTCAGATATTGTGATGGCCAGGTAACTGTTAGAACAGTGAAGGCTGGAGTTAAACATCAAGACACCATGGAATCCCAGACACAGCTGACTTTGTGGAAATTGCCTGGGAAATTGAAGAATCTAATGGGAAATTGCCCTGCATTTGGAACCCTCAGAAAGCATCTATTAAAGTTGGACAATTTGCAAGGCTCTGCCTCAATTAAGCTAATAGTTACACAGGACATGTTAGAGAATTAAAATCCAAGTTTAACTCCTCAGTATCTATTCAACTGACCTCCAACTTAGGATTGGAGTGCCAATCTAATTGTGATGCCACTCCTGAAAAGACGTCAGGAAATTTAAAAGGAGTGAGGATTCAGTCCAGTAAAGGAGCAGATATTCTGGGTTTTTTAAAACAGGACAAGGAATGATCGAAAAGTCAGAGCTGGAGACAGGGCTGACTGCAAAATCCCAACGGTTTGAATTGGGAAAGCAGATCAGTGATTTATTGATACCTTTTAAGGGTTTACAAGAGCCAGTAGGTTAAACTGGTTATGGAGAGTGTTTAAACACTGGTTTAGTGAGCTTAACCAGATCAGCCTCACTATCACTGGATTCACAACTCAACAAATAAAAACATTCAAAGGCCCTCAAAAGTGTCAGGGGACTAATATACTGGCATGGAGATGTGCTAGAGCTGCTCGGGAGGATTCCAACTAAAAAGGTGGGGGCACGGTGGGTATGGTTAGGAACATGGGACTGGGATATCATAACAATTACAGAGATGTGGCTGAAGAATGGACAGGACTGGTAGCTTAATGTTCCGGGATACAAATGCTATAGGAAGGATAGAAAGGGGGGCAAGACAGGAGGGTGAATGGTATTTTTAATAAGGGATACTGTACTGAGGGAGGATATTTCTGGGAATACATCCAGGGAAGTTATTTGGGTAGAACTGAGAAATATGAAAGGGATGATCACCTTACTGGGATTGTACTGTAGACCCTCTAATAGTTAGTGTGAAATCAAGAATCAAATTTGTAAGGAGATTTCAGTTATCTGCAAGAATAATAGGGTGGCTTTGAAGGGGATTTTAACTTTCTAAATATAGACTGGGAGTGCCATAGTGTTAAGGGTTTATATGGAGAGAAATTTATTAAGTGTGTACAAGAAAATTTTCTGATTCAGTATGTGAATGTAACTACTAGAGAAGGTGCAAAACTTGACCTACTCTTGAGAAATAAGGCAGGGCAGGTGACTGAGGTTTCAGTGAGGGAGCACTTTGGGGCCAGGAACCATAATTCTATTAGATTTAAAATAGTGATGGAAAAGGATAGACTAGATGTAAAAGCTGAAGTTCTAAGTTGGAGGAAGGCTAATTTTGATGGTGTTAGGCAATAACTTTCAAAGGCTGATTGGGGACAGGTAAAGGGATGGCTGGAAAATATGAAGACTTCAGAAATGAGATAACGAGAATCCAGAGACAATCTATTCCTGTTAGGGCGAAAGGAAAATCTGGCAGATGTAGGGAATGCTGGATGATGAGAGAAATTGAGGTTTTGGCTAAGAAAAAGAAAGAAGCCTATGACAAGTGTAGACAGGAGTGATTGAGTGAATCCTTAGAAGAGTATATAGAGAGTATACTTAAGAGGGAAATCAGGACGGCAAAATGGGGATGAGATAGCTTTGGCAAATAGGGTTAAGGAGAATCCAAAGGGATTTTACAAGTACATTAAGGATGAAAGAATAACTAGGGAGAGAATAGGGACCCTCAAAGATCAGCAAGGCAGCTGATGTGTGGAGCCACAAGAGAATGGGGAGATACTAAATGAGTATTTTGTATTAGTGTTTACTGTGGAAAAGGACATGGAAGATATAGAATGTAGGGAAATAGATGGTGACATCTTGAAAAATGTCCATATTACAGAGGAGGAGGTGCTGGATGTCTTGAAATGCACAAAATTGGATAAATCCCAGGACCTGATCAGGTGTGCCCAATAACTGTGTGGGAAGCTAGAGAAGTGATTGCTGGACCTTTTGCTGAGATATTTGTATAATCGATATTCACGGGTGAGGTACCTGAAGACTGGAGGTTGGCAAACGTGGTGCCACTGTTTAAGGAAAAGCCAGAGAGCTGTAGACTGGTGAGCCTGAGGAATAGGATTTACATGCATTTGGAAAGGCAAGGATTGATTAGGGATAGTCAGCATGACCTTGCGCATGGGAAATCTTGTCTCACAAGCCTGATTGAGTTCTTTCAAGAAGTAACAAAGAGGATTGATGAGGGCAGAGCAGTAGATGTGATCTATATGGACTTCAGTAAGGCGTTTGACAAGATTCCTCATTGGAAACTGGTGAGCAAGGTTAGATCTCATGGAATACAGGGAGAACTCACCATTTGGATACAGAACTGGCTCAAAGTTACAACACAAAGGGTGGTGGTGGAGGGTTGCTTTTCAGACTGGAGACCTGTAAACAGTAGTATTCCACAAGGATTGGTGCTAGATCTACTGCTTTTTGTCATTTATATAAATGATTTTGATGTGAACATCGGAGGTATAGTTTGTAAGCTTGCGGATGACATCAAAGTTGGAAATGTAGTGGACAATGAAGAAAGTTACCTCAGATTACAATGGGATCTTGGTCAGATGGGCCAATGGGTTAAGGAGTGGCAGATGGAGTTTAATTTAGATAAATGTGAGGTGCTGCATATTGCAAAAGCAAATCAGAGCAGGACTTATACACTTAATGGTAAGGCCCTGGGGAGTGTTGCTGAACAAAGATGTTGGAGTGCACGTTCATAGCTCCTTGAAAGTAGAGTCGCAGGTAGATAGGATAGTGAAGAAGGTGTTTGGTATGCTTTCCTTTATTGGTCAGAGTAGTGAGCACAGGAGTTGGGACGTCATGTTGCAGCTGTACAGGACATTGGTTAGGCCATTTTTGGAATATTGCATGCAATTCTGGTCTCCTTTATGTTGTGAAATTTGAAAGGGTTCAGAAAAGATTTACAAGCATGTTGCCTGGGTTGGAGGATTTGAGCTATAGGGAGAGGCTGAATAGGCTGGGGCTGTTTTCCCTGGAGCGTTGTAGGCTGAGGGGTGACCTAATAGAGGTTTATACAATCATGAGGGGCATGGATAGGATAAACAGACAAGGTCTTTTCCCTGGGGTGGGGGAATCCAGAACTAGAGGGTATAGGTTCAGAGTGAGAAGGGAAAGATACAAAAGGGATTTAAGGCACAACTTTTTTGATACAGAGGGTGGTACGTGTCTGGAATGAGCTGCCGGGGAAGAGGTGGAGGCTGGAACAATTACAACATTTAAAAGGCATCTGGATGGGGTATATGAATAGGAAGGGTTTAGAGGGATATGGGCCAAGGGCTGGCAAACGGGACTAAAGCATCTTAGGATATCTGGTCGGCATGGATGAGTTGGACTAAAGGGTCTGTTTCTTTCCTGTCCATCTCTAAGACTCTATGTTCTGAACCAGTTTTTACAAGAAACAGATCTTACGTACCATGTTTATAAGTAAAACAAAAAACTTACAATTTAGTATTAATAATGTAACTTTAGCAGAATAAAGATAAAGAGCAGGTATTCCAATTCATTTGGAGTCATAGAGATATAGAGCATGGGAACATACCCAGTAATCCTTCAGGGATCCTTAGGTCCTGGAAAAGTTCCAGAGAACCGGAAAACTGCCAATGAAATGCTTCTTTTCAAAAAAGGATGGAGACAAAAAAAAATCTAGGCAACTATTGTGACAATGCTATGGCTTGTTTCTTTTTGTGAGAGATTATGGGACAGATACTAAAATAACAGAGCACGGTATCACATCACCAAACCACACTTTACTTACAAATGTTTCTGACCAGCCTGCTCAGGGACAGTCCATGAAAAGATGAAATTCGCCTGTTTATATCTATTAGCCAGGGCTCCCTGACTGGCCCTGGTTAACAATCCCAATCAAGGATCTCATACACAATGGGATGTACCTAGCCTTGGTTCTAATCACTAGATTAGTGATTATTGATTAGCACGGTGGCTCAGTGGTTAGCACTGCTGCCTCACAGCACCAGGTTCGATTCCAGCCTCAGGGACTGTCTGTGTGGAGTTTGTACATTCTCCCCTTGTCTGAGTGCTCCGGTTTCCTTCCACAGTCCAAAGATGTGCAGGTCAGGTGAATTGGCCATGCTCAATTGCCCATAGTGTTAGGTACATTAGTCAGAGGGAAATGGGACTGGGTGGGTTACTCTTCGGAGGGTCGGTGTGGACTTGTTGGGCCGAAGGGCCTGTTTCCACATTGTAGGGAATCTAATCATACCTTGCTTCACCTACCCAAACTTTGTAAATCATGGGACCCCACTTCATGTCAACCTCACCTCATACTGGGTCATTTCCATGGTTTCAACACCAAACTTGTTCCCCTGAAGTAAACTGTGTCTCTCATTTAGATGCGATTAGCAGGTGCCAGTGTTGGACTGGGGTGGACAAGTTAAAAATCACACAACACCAGGTTATAATTCAATAGGTTTATTTGGAAGCACTAGCTTTCAGAGTAATGTGCCTTCATCAGGTAGCTACCTTCCAAATAAACCTTTTGGACTCTAAGCTGGTGTTGTGTGATTTTTAACTCTCTCGCTTTGGGGAATGCATGTGGCTGCTGCCATTTCACCTTCCAGACAAGTTCCAGGAATCAGGTTTAACCTAATGTGGAGTCTTCTCTCCATCAGCAACACTGCTGGAGCTATCCCTATAGCTGTGAGAGGGTCAGTCCTACAATCAAATAGGGACAAAGACAATTTAGCATTGTCGGAAGCTATAGGTTGCTTTTTTAAACCTGCCATCAACATTTGGACTGCTCTTTCTGCCAGACCATAGGATGATTGATGGTATGGAGCTGTCCGAACATGATGAATGCCATTCGACATGAAGAAATACTCAAAATCCCTGCTGGTAAATGACATCCCATTGTCCGTGACCAACATTTCCAGGGATCCATGAATCATGAACGATGCTCGCAGCTTTTCAATTGACACCCCCGAGTTTGCTAAATGACCTGTTGAAAGGTTTAAGTTTCTGGTACCTCTGGGAAAGTTAGGAACCCAATAACAGAAAATACTGTGGATCCACAAACAGTCAGAAGGATTACTCATTGCTTTTCATCTGTCCCAATGTCATTTGCCCAGGAGAAAATGGTGCATTCTGTCCACATACCGGGCTCATCGCCAGCCAGATCGAACATATCAAACTTCCCAAATAAAGACATGCTGTCAGAAATATTTACTCCAACTCAAAGACAGCTGTTGCAAGCAAATTTTCTGAAAGAGCATACTGCTTTCTCTCGTTGCCACTGAAATAACTACACTGAGGCCGGTTTTCCATCACCAAGTCACTTTTTATTTACATGAGAACTGTATATGGGCACTGACCAGCTGGCTCAGAGCTAGTCCCGAGAATGAGGAAACTCTCTGAACTGTCTGTAAATAAATGTCAGCCAGGGCTCCCTAATTAGCCCAAGTTAACAATCCCAATCAAGGATCTCATAGTCAATGAGATCCATCTAGCCCTGTTTCCAATCACTACAGGTGGAGAGCAGTCTCTGAGAAGATAACTTGTTAAGCTTTGAGTTTCTCTTTAAACATTAGAACAATAGAAGTAGCTTGAATGGGAGTAGTCAAGCTCCCAAAGAATCAGGGTTTTTAGTTTTGCTTTCAGCTGTTGCTATTGGGGACTTGATGAGGTGGAGATATTTTTCCCTTTCTCGGTTACAGCAGAAAGCTGACGGTTCTCTGCCTGCTACTGGAGTTCCATGTAAGGCAATCTGTTTCTGAATTTGCCTTTTGCCAAGGGTGTGTTCATGGGATGTTACCACATTGGAACAGTTAATTAGTAATAGTTACTAATTACTAATAGTTACTATTCTGCCATACAAGTCATGGAGTGGATGGTACAGTGGCACAGTGGTTAGCACTGATGCCTCACTGCGCCAGAGACTGGGTTCAATTCCCACCTCAGGCGACTGACTGTATGGAGTTTGCACATTCTCCCTGTGTCTGTGTGGGTTTCCTCCGGGTGCCTCCCACAGTCCAAAAATGTGCAGGTTAGGTGAACTGGCCATGCTCAATTGCCCGTAGTGTAAGGTGAAGGGGTGAAGGTAGGGGAATGGGTCTGGGTGGATTGCGTGTTGGTGTGGATCTGAAGGGCCTGTTTCCACACTGTAAGTTTTCCAATAGCATTGTTATTGCAATTTATTCTTTCTTTTGTTGTATTTTAACTACAGTGGATGAATAAAGTGTGTTTTGCTTCTAATCTGGTAGCTGGACCAATCAAATTGCATCTGGAACATAACACCTTACATTTACCTTTAAAATAAAATAATGTTAGGATCCAGTATTTCTTCTGAATATTTTGAGGGAGTTTGGTCTGGTCTATACACTATAGACCAGTTAGCTTAATGTCTGTTATTGGAAAAATACTATAGTCTATTATAAAGAATGAAATAACAGTGTTTGAAAATGCATAATATGATCAAGCAGTCTAGCATACTTCATGAAGGGGAAATCATAAGCAGCAAATTTATTAGAATGCTTTGAATGGGTTGCTATCAAGATATAAAAAGAGGAAGCGGCTGATGATACATACGTGGATTTTCAGAAGCATTTGATAAGGTGCCATACAAGTCATGGAGTTATAGAGATGTACAGCATGTAAACAGACCCTTTGGTCCAACCCTTTCATGCTGACCAGATATCCCAAACCAACTTAGTCCCACCTGCCAGCACATATCCCTCCAAACCCTTCCTATTCATATACCCATCCAGATGCCTTTTAAATGTTGCAATTGTACCAGCCACCACCACTTCCACTGGCAGCTCATTCCATACACATACCACCCTCTGCGTGAAAATGTTGCCCCTTAGGTCTCTTTTGTATCTTTCCCCTCTCACTGAACGTATGGTTCAGTTCTGGACACCCCCACCGCCGGGAAAAGACTTTGTCTATTTATCCTATCCATGCCCTCATGATTTTGTAAACCTCTATAAGGTCACCCCTCAGCCTCTGACACTCCAGGGAAAACAGCCCTAGCCTATTCAACATTTCCGATAGCTCAAATCCTCCAACCCTGGCACCACTGTTGTAAATTTTTTCTGAACCCTTTCAAGTTTCACAACATCTTTCCGATAGAAAGGAGACCAGAATTGCAAGCAATATTCCAACAGTGGCCTAACCAATATCCTGTACAACTGCAACATAACTTCCCAATTCATATACTCAATACTCTGACCAATAAAGGAAAGCATACCAAACACCTTCTTCACTATCCTATTTACCTGTGACTCCACTTTCAAGGAGCTATGAACCTGAACTCCAAGGTGTCTTTGTTCAGCAACACTCCCAAGGACCTTATCATTAAGTCTATAAATCCTGCTAAGATTTGCTTTGCCAATAATGAGAAAATAACCTATGGTGTTGGAAGTAGATTATTATCATGGAGAATTTGCAAACTAATAGGAAAGACAATTGGGATAAGATGGGCATTTTCTAGCAGCTAGTGGTGTGCCACAGAGATCACTGCTAGCACCACAATTATTTGCAATATATATGTTAATGACTTAGATGAGGAGAGTGAATGTACTGTAGCCAAGTTTGGAGGTGACACAAAAATAGGTGGGAGGGCAAATGGTAAGGATGACACAAAGAGTCCGTAGAGGAGTATAGAACTAATTAAGACAATGGGCAAAAACACAGCAGATGGAATATAATGTGAGGAAATGTGAGATCATGCACGTTGGAAGGAAGAATACAGGAGCTGAATATTATTTAAATGGTAAAAGACTGCAGAAAGTTGTAGAACAGAGCGATTCGGGAGTCTTCATCCGTGAATCACAAGAAGCTAGCATCCCAGTTCAGTGGGTAATTGGGAAGGCAAATGGATTGTTTGACTTTACTTCAAAGCGACTTGAGTATCAAAGTAAGGAGATTTTGCTAAAACTATAAAATGTATGAGTTAGACCACAGTGGAATACTGTGAACAGTGTTGGTCCATTATCTCAGGAAAGACATACTGACTATTGAAATCAGTCCACAGAAGGTTGGTTTAGCTGATAACAGGCATCTTCTGAGTTGAATCAGTTGGGCAAAGCCATTGGACTATAGAAGAATGAGAGGCTATTTGTTGTAGACATACAAAATTGTTTGGGAATTTGACAGGTAGATGTGGAAAGGTTGTTCGTCCTTATGGAAGACTCTAGGACCAGAGGGCATAATCTCAGAATAAGGGGTCACATATTTAAGATGGAGATGAGGAAGAAATTCTTCTCTCAGAGAG
Source organism: Chiloscyllium punctatum (assembly GCF_047496795.1). Classification (NCBI taxonomy): domain Eukaryota; kingdom Metazoa; phylum Chordata; class Chondrichthyes; order Orectolobiformes; family Hemiscylliidae; genus Chiloscyllium; species Chiloscyllium punctatum. The sequence goes on along the minus strand of NC_092746.1, from coordinate 43,600,165 downwards.
TAATGAATCTGTAAAATTCTTTACTGCAGCGAGCTGTCAAGACCGGGTTGTTCTGTATATTCAAGGGTGAAATAGACAGATTTTTAATCAATAGGAGATTCAAAGATTACTGGGAAAAAGCAGGAAAGTGATAAAGGAATTGAGGGTTATGGGGAAAAGTGGAGTTGAGGATAATCAGATCAGCCACAATCTTAAGTAATGGAGCAGGCTCAATGAACTGAGTGACCTCTGCTCCTACATCTTATGGTCTAATGTATCACTGCCGAAAATCATTGAAGCTACACAAAATCACAATGATGCAACTAATCACATGACTCTGCCATCAATAAGAGAAAAGGTACTAGCTTTAAGATGCTCCAAAAAGTGAGAGGATTTGTTGAGAGAGCTTTACCACATACATATATATGTTAGAGTGTTACATTATGTGAGGATTTGAAGAGTCTTATTTCGAGATGAGGAGCATGCAGCCTCAGATACAGTGCATCCTGAGATCTGAACCTACACTACCCTACCATTCATCATGTATTCCCTTGGCTTGTTTGTCCTGCCCATCACCCTCATTCCAGAGGAGGCCACATCAGCAGATCCTGCAGGCTGGCTCTGAAGTCAGCATTTGGGTAAGTCTCCATGGTCTAGAGAAATGCCCAGCGGTGCAGGAAGAAGGCAAGTGACCTTCTCCCCTCCACGAAGGTCACTGTTACCATCTTCTCTCTGATACCTAACACTCACTCTATCCTTGTTACTGCACCCACCTATCAACAAGACCTATGTTTTATGCTTACACTATTGTGTGTAACTCTCACCCACCCAAGCCCCTGTCTCACAGCACTAACTCTACATGGTCTCTGCATTGCTCAGTCATCTCTTCCCACCTACACCAACACTTACAGCTGTCCAACAGACCTTTACTTCATTCAATCCCTCATTTTGTCTCAGTACAAGACAGAATGGCTCATAATAGGGCCAAAGGGGCCAGGAAGGAAGGTGGGAACCTGACTTTCAGCTCCTCACCCTGATGAGGAGAGGATCTTCGTGTTGGCTGACAAAGATGGAGACTATTCCTGTGGGGACTCAGTAACCTCCATGTACTGTAATGAAGAAAGACACATCGTTCATTGTGGTGCTGCTGTTAGTCCCACTATACATTTAATGTTAACTCACCACAACTTCTACCCCTTGGTTGTAACATTCTCTCTTTTGTCTCTTGAAGGTACCAGCAGGATATCCATGGACCTTGGCAAGATGGCTGCCCCACAAGACACAGCCTCCTCCATCTCTGAGGAAACAGCATAGGTGCTTCAGAGGAAGCACCAACAAGGCAGCCTCCTGCACACATACCAGCTCAGGCATTGACACCTTGGTGGAAAGGTTACCAGATTAGAGTCAGGATCACATCACTGACATGTCTTCACAACTGATTGAGGAAGAATCACCTCAGGTCACTGGCACTGAGAAAACTGCCAAAGAAGGCACTTGCAGCCCCAGGCAAGGGGAGAGGATCTCGTGGTGTCAGTCGTCAGGGACTTGATTGTCTTGCACCAGACAGAAGCAGCAGGCAGGTTTGTCGAGGGCATTAGGCAAACTGATTCAAAGGTCTTCAGTAATGCTGTTGGAACCCTATTGTTTCAGATCCTGTCTGCATTCCTGTAACTTCCTGAACTGGCTGTACTAGATCCACAGAAGTGACCTTGCAATGGAGAGGTACAGACCTCATGACTGTGACCGGCCTGACCAGATGCCTGTCTGTGCCCAAGACCATGGCCTGATATCAGAGGCTGCCCTTGACTCTTACCTTAAGGGTGTCTGCCTGAAGGTAACTGAGGACTACTTCCCTTGGATTTGAAGACGTGACCATTTGTTTGCATTTGTCTGCATTGTGTCTGCTGTAGAGATGCTGGCATGAGATTAACATAACATGATGCAGTACAGCAACATGTCCATCCCTTTGACTGACAACTGTTCACCAGCAAGTCAAGCTGCCTGTTTTAATGTCTGCACCAAACTTCACGACAAGGCAAAGTGAGGCAAGGGAGGTATTTTGAGAGCATTCAGGTAGGCTCAAAGTGACTGAGTACTAAGAAAGCAAGTGAACAGCCTTGAGAGTCAGCCTGGTACAATCTGTGCCCTGCTGTGCAAAGTGTCAGCACCGACATTCCAATGATGGTTGCTGGCGCATTCCAAAATGCAGCATTAAAGTGCAGACTCATACTGTAAGTGGATGGAGATCTGCTCTGATGATATGGAGAGGCTGACATGTGTCAGATGCTAGAGTCTGTTGATATGGGGTGTGTGCGATCACCTCCCTAGAGCATGCCCTGAGACATTGTTGCCAAGTGACCAAGATGGAGGTCTCAAAGAGCAAGCAGTGAGCTGGAGTTACTAGGGCCCTTTCAGTCAGGGATTGTTTTGATCTAGTATTTAGCTAGTGGATGGTAGAATGGGAATCTGCACATTCAGGAGATGAGATTTCTTAGTAATGAGGGTCAGTTTGACTGATAATCTCTGTTAATAGGTCTCTTGTTGCGCACTAAGAATTTCGTCTTGATGCCCAGAATGTGGTTGGAACATGCATCGGGTAAGAGTCGAAAAGTGTGGCACTGGAAAAGCACAACAGGTCAGGCAGCATCCAAGGAGCAGGAGAATTGCTGTTTCAGGCATAAGCCCTTCATCAGGAAAGGCTTATGCCTGAAACGTCGATTCTCCTGCTCATCGGATGCTGCCAGACCTGTAGTGCTTTTCCACCGACACACTTTTCAACTCTGATCTCCAGCATCACTTTCTCCTACATGCATTGGGTAAGGCCTTACTCAACTTCTCACAAGATTCTCCCAAATTTCTTGCCAGAACCCACATTGGTTAGGGCCTGAAAAGATTCTGACCATTGTATGTTTTCTAACAAAGCTAGAACTAGACCCACGGCAGTAGCCTGTCCGGTGACACACTCCTGCTCTCTTCTGAGGTTGGTGCATGACAGCTCCACCTGCAAAACATAGCATCCCTCCTGAAGGTCACACTGCAGCCTCCAGAATAGTATTGTGGAACTAGGTAGCATGCTCCCTCATGTGTGTGCCATTATGATTCAGGTTGAATTTCCCGTAGATTATAGCTCAGGGTTCACCCTCTCTTTAATAGAAATGTACAGCATGGAAACAGACTCTTGGTCCAACTCGTCCATGCCTATCAGATATCCCAACCTAATCTATTCCCACTTGTCAGCACTTGGCCCATATCGCTCTAAACCCTTCCTATTCATTACCCATCTAGATGCCTTTTAAAATGTTCTAATTGTACTAGCCTCCACCACTTCCTCCGGCAGCTCATTCCACACACACACCACCATCTGCATGAAAATGTTGCTCCTTTAGGTCCCTTTTGTATCTTTCCCCTCTCACCCTAAACCTATGCCCTCTAGTTCTGGACTCCCCCACCCCGGGAAAAAGGCTTTGTCTATTCATCCTACCCATGCCCCTCATGATTTTATAAGCCTCTATAAGGTCACCCCTCAGCCTCCGACACTTCAGGGAAAACAGCTCCAGCCTATTCAACCTCTCCGCATAGCTCAAATCCTCTAACCCAGGCAACATCCTTGAAGGGAATTTATCAGGAGAGCAGCTGGCTTCACCATCTAATCTACAAACAACGCTGTGAGCTCCCCCTGCAGATCCATGCAATATGGAGAATAAAGAAGCAGAGTTTGAGCTACTTGGGTCAACAGCAGAATCACTGCGACAAGTGGGTGTATCAGGTTTGTTTGCTGCACATCACAATCTGAATGGGTATGGCAAGGTCATAAGTTGCAAACCCCACATCCAAGAACTGGGAGTCCATATCAGTAACAAACACAGACAACCCAAGGTTAAATACACAATAAAAATTGCTTTTGTTTGCTTCAATGTGAAGGAGCACATACACTATGAAGTAATGCACTCACTTTGCTATAGCACTTGTCTGTGGTCTTTCTGAATGAAGAACTGTGCATTCCAGCTTCTATCAACATATCTTTCAACAGACAAGATCCTGTCTGTTCAAACTCATGCATAATATTTTTGCAAAGCATGGTTGCATACTATATGATGTTATCTATTTAGCTTCAACATGTATTCCATAAGATTTCACAGGAAAGGTTACTCAGAAAAGTTCAAAGCATATTGGGAAGAATTCATGCTCCAACTAACTTTCAACACAGTTCTTTTTTACTAAACTCCTGTTCAGTGTTTTTGTCATCATTTTAACATTATACCATTTAACATTATTGCCATTTCACTAATCAATGCATTAACTTTTAATAATTTACCTAATTATAACTTGAAGGTATAGATTAGGTCATTCTTTCTCAGGAGTAAGAACATGTGCCAGTTTAGGAATTCTCTTATTCTATAACAGTTTTCTAGAGGTGCAAGGAAACAATCACTGAATCTGCATTGTAACTTCTTTTTTGTTGTTAATACATACAAAATATTTGAAGCAGAAAACATTCAATGGTTAAGTTATAAAGCGTGGGCAAGTACATAGTGCGCAAATGAACAAAACAATATCTTAAAATAAATATCATTTCCAAGGGGTGTTGGAATCCACGGCCTGCAGGAGGAGTGGGGAGCTGTTGTGTGAACAGATGACTTTTTAAGTGTTCCATTCGGTGTGGTAACCGTGGTTTCAAAGTTTGTTTTATTATTCAGACTGAAACTGAAAGGCAACCTGAAACAGGTTGAAATTGTATAAAAGGCATGGTGTCCATGTTCAGATTACCTAACAATATAGTGCAGGAAAGTTGAAGAAAATGAAGGCTGAATCCTAGAACTGACAATGGATAAATGCAAGGTTGTTACAGTTGCTTCTGTTACTTAAAATAATTGATGCATAATACTTGGCCATACAGTGGATGGCTGTCACTTAAGGTTGAAACATAGCTAACATTGATGAATCCAAGCTATCAAGATTATTATAAGCAGAGTGGAGGAGGTTCTGGAAAAGTGCCTCTTTGTTGAATGTTGTATTAATGGAATATGATTTGGAACACAATTTGGTTATGAATCAGTGGCTCAATCTTTGAAGGAACAAAGGTAGGATATCTGACAAAGATCAGATACTTGAGTTAACCTTTGGTTAAAATGTTGCCACATATATTGAGTGACTTACCTAGTAAATCTGTGAGATCTACTTTTGTCCTATCTGTTATTTAATGTGCAACATGTCAAATGTCAAAACTTCACATTCAGCTGAGTTTGAATTTTGGAGTAAAGATTATAAGAAGTGAAAACTTATCTATTGGTTTTGTAGTTTGGGATTTTTTTTGGTAAATTCATTTTTTTGATTAGTTGATCTCCACAGGAATCAGAACAATGGATTTGTGATAATGATCAACATTATAGACCATGATGAACCCAAACAAAACAATTCATAGCAAAGCACTAAGAATTTAAATACAGACAAATGTTTTCTCTGCCAGTGCTTTATGTTTTCCCTGAGTTGGGGAATCTCCTGTTCTGATGATAAACCAAGATTTTCCTCTTGCAGGACTGTAAGCAGCAGAATGGGCATAACTGATCTGGTCCTGACAGGTCTTCCAGAAACAAATTTGATTAGTTTTGACAACTTCCCGCAGTAAGCCTCACTGGGCTTGGCAGTTCACAGTAGTGGAGGAGAACATGGGGATGGAAATTGGCTGGCAATTTAGGAACTGATTGGCTGCTGCACTTTGAAGGGACTGACTGCCTTCATTGTATCATGTTGTTGGTTCCACCAACAATCAATTATCAATGTCCTTGTAAATTTAGTTTGCTTGTGCTATTGAAGAGTACTTAAGTTAATCTGGAGGGAATGGGAACCTAGTCATAACATTAGAGAGGAAAAACAAGGTGTACAAGTAATACAGGAAACAGAATCTCAAAGGATCATGCTCATAATGCTCATACACTACACATGGAAAGCAGGGCCATGACACTGTGAATCCCTGGAATCCTGTCACTGACTTGTGAGGGAATCAGCAACCCTTGTTTGAAAATGGGTACTTTTTGTTGAGAGAGTCCTGTTTGCATTATGAATTCATAATAAAACAATTACAACCCTTTGAGCGTTTCTTTGACTAAACTAAGTTATAATATTAGCTAATAAAGTAAATTAAATCACCTACAAATTTGGGTGAAACAGAGTGTCAAGAAAGCCAAAGAGGTTCCTATGTAATCTGATTTGCCTACAATTGTAGTTTTTGTCAAAAGTTACGAAACCACAATGATGCAGAATATAGGTGAAAAATATCTTTCTTTCACAATGTGTTATCTTCTAATAATGACTTGAGCTTGAATAGTAAAAGGCATTGAAAAATGCTGGGAATTACTTCTTGAAAAACTCAGTCATATTTCTGGATGCAGTATGCTGCCTTCAGATGACATATTGTCAAACATGGTTGGAGCATGGCCAAGTTGGTGGGAGGCAAGAAAATCTTTTCACTTCACATCACAGTTTTCTGTTTGCTGTATCAACTTCACTTTGTACCCATTAAAAACACTTTTAATCTACCCTCAGGTTTAGCCGTATTTGCAGGATTGGAGTGATCTCGATATCGAATGATAGCTTGCATGATTTCATGCTCTAACCTGGCCTATTTCCACTCCAACTAGTCAATGCAGTAATATGGTAAGCATCCACAAGTTCAGCTAACCAGGAGTTACCAGTTACCAAACTGGAATGTTGGTTTATCACAGGAGTCCTTATATTAGGTTTCGTATTCTGCCAGTAGAAATACTGATAATTTTGCCGCAACTAGATTTTCAGTTGATCTTAATTTGACTAATCGTGATTTCACTGCAATTCATTCTTTTTCATTGTATATTCCACAATTTTTTGGCTGACTTGCCCTTTTACAGGAATAGCAAGGTGGCACAGTGGTTAGCACTGCTGCCTCACAGGGCCAGAGACCCAGGTCCAATTCCCGCCTCAGGCAACTGACTGTGTGGAGTTTGTACATTCTCCCTGTGTCTGTGTGGGCTTCCTCTAGATGCTCCAGTTTCCTCCCACAGACCAAAAATGTACAGGTTAGGTGAATTGACCATGCTAAATTGCCCGTAGTGTTAGGGGAATGGGTCTGAGTGGGTTGTGGGTCAGTGTGGACTAGTTGGGCCGAAGGGTCTGTTTCCACACTGTTAGTAATCCAATCTAAAAAATAATACTTATCCTCTTTAATAGCCTTGAGAAATCTGCTATCTTCCAAAGCTTTTTATTTATTCACAGCTTTCATACTTTCTACATAATCAAAGGGAGGGAATTCAGTAAGCTCCAGTAGTGTTCCCCTGTGATTACTTATATTTCCTGTGCAGCTCTAAGCTTCAGAATATTTCCATATTTTGAAACAACTATAATTCAAATTTATTTTCTTCAGAATGCCTTCAGTCTAAACAGAATTATAGAACAGTTCCAATGCTTCAATTATCTTTTTCAATCATTATAAATAACAATGGAAATGTTATAATGTTTTGTACCAAACTGGCAAGGTTCCCATAAATGTGCAAAGAATGGATAATTAGACCAAACTCTCCTCAGTCATAATCACTCCTATATCAAGCAATTCCTTCTGAAATTTTTTAATAAGTAGTTGGATTGTGAGAAAGACTGGTCATTCCAGAATAATTATAAATATAGATGATCAATACTGTTTTGAATATTATGCAAAGATTTTCCGGTTGTTGCATGGTCACAAAATTGCGAAAAGTTGCATTTCAAATTGACTGAAATCAATGGAAATACAAACAGGACATTTTCTGTTTTGCCCAAGTTACAACTGGACACAAGGAGGATTCCACAGATAAACAGCCCTTTGTTACAGAATATATATTTCATGAATAAATTGATATCCTAACATTTTGATTTATCTTTTCTAATAGTATGGCTGGAGAGATGATACTGGAAGGTGGGCTTTAGATTCCTGGAGTATTGGCACCATTTTGAAGGGAGAGGCTGTACAGATAGGAAGGGGTGCCCTGAACAGAGCAAGTATTAGTGTTCTTGTAGGGCAGTTTACTTGTGCTATTGGAGAGGGTTTAGATTCACCTGATTGGGGGGGGGGGGGGCGGGGGGCTGGCGATGGACATCCAGTCATAACATTAGAGAGGAAAAAACAAGGTATACAAGTAATTGGGAAAACAGACAAGACTACCGTGAGTCTGAGTTGAAAATGTCTGTAGGAAGTGAGTTACTGGCTACAGAAGTCTGAGTTCTGGATCTTGGAACTAGACAATATCTGAAGTCATATTTGTACATTTGTGTGGCAGAGAACTATGCAGATAGCATGTTCAGCGAGGTGGTCACACTGCAGTCTAGAGTGTACAGGCAGAATGGGAAAGAGTGACTGACCGTCTAAGAGAAGCAGACAAGCAGAGCAGGAGTTCCTGGAGTCTGTCTTGCTTACCTATCACTTGTCCAGTTTGACACTGGTGAGGGTGATGGCACCTTCAGCAAGTGATGCCTGCGTCGTGTTTATGGCACCATGGACAGCTCAGCTGAATAGGAGAGGTGGAGGAAGAGTGAAAGAGCAGTAATGATAGTGGATTTCATAGTCAAGAGATCAAACAAGTGTTTCTGCAGCAGGGTATATAACTTTAGGATGGTATTGCCTCCTTTGTGCCAGGGTCAAAGATGTCAAATATTCCTTCAAGGCATAAAATCCCAAAAAAACAGAAAAGGCATAAAATGGACTGTCAAAGCATCCACAGTCATGTTACAAGTAAAGCATTTATCTAAGACAAATGTGGGTCCAGAGACAGGAAAATGTATACTGGGAATACAGTAATGATAGAAAAGCTCAATCATTAATTTGTACCTATCTTCACTGAGGAAGGTACAAGAAATCTCCCAGAATTAGAGATCGAGGGGAATAGGATAAAACAGGAATTAAGTGAAGATAATATTAGGAGGAAGGTTGTGTTGGAGAATTTAATGGGACTGAAAGCTGATAAGTTCCACATCCCAGAGAACTGAAACAGATAAATATGATGATTCCAAGATTAGGTTCAGAGAAGGGTAGTAACCAGAGGAAAAGGAGTGGCGTGTAGTGATGGGGATGGTTGATGGGAAAATAGTCAAGGAGCCACAGCAAATCAGACAAGAGGTTGGTGTTAATCAGGGAGATCACAATTACTGCTTGATGAATTGAATATGGAAATGGGCATTGGAGTCCAACAGGATCCATGATTTACAGGAGGATTAATTCACCCGTGAAAGCTCCCAAAACACCCAGGAAAATTCCATCACAAAGTGACCAATGGTATAAAATCACCCATTTAGGTGAATTTGGCATAATCCCCTAAGGAACAACTCCTCCAATCACAAACCACTTCTGTCTCACATTTGCTGCCAGTAGATTTTTTCCAGATGGAGTATCCTACTGTGCACTCAGATCCTGTGTGGAGCAGCTGGTGGGAGTATTCACAGACATGTTTAAAATCTTCTTACCATGATATCAAGTCCCCACCTACTTCAACCCGTTAAATAATACGGAAATATTATTTCTTAGCAATTTGCATTTTTGCATTATTACATCTCAAAACATCCTTCAAACAATGAAACAATGGAGGTCCAGTGACAAACATGATGTCACAAGCCCACTGAAAGTGTGTTTAGTATAGTTTAATGATCTCTTGTGCATAAAAGTATTTTGAAAAAACTTTAATGCTAACTTATGCCTGTTAGCTTGTGCCAATTTAACTACTGTAGTGTCTTAGAAATTAAGCTTTCCTTGTGTGTTACGGCTAAAGGAAGAAGTGAAGACTGCTGATGCTGGAGAGTCAGAGTCGAAAAGTGTGGTGCTGGATAAGCACAGCCAGTCAGGCAGCATCCAATGAGCAGGTGAGTTGATATTCTGAGCATTATCCCTTCATCAGGATTGTGAGAGAGGGGTTCGGGGAAGGGGGTTGAGAGATAACTGGGAGGATGAGGTTGATGGTAGGAAGGTAGCTGGGAAGGCGATAGGTAGATGCAGGTGGGGGATGGTGGTGATAAATTGGTGGGGTTGGTGGAGCAGATAGGTTGGAAGGAAAATGGACAGGTAGGACAGTTCAAGAGGGCTGTATCAAATGGGAGGGTTGGATCTTGGTGGAGGGATGGGAGATTTGTTGATGTTGGTGCCATGTGGTTGAAGAGTCCCAAGATGGAAGATGGGCTGTTCTTCCTCCAGGCGTTGGGTGGCTTGGATTTGGTGGTGCAGGAGGCCCAGGACTTGCATGCCCTTGGCGGAGTGGGAGGGGGAGTTGAAGTGGTTGGCCACAGGGCGGTGCGGTTGTTTGGTGCGTGTGTCCCAGAGATTTCCCGTGAAATGTTCGATGAGTTGATGTCCTGTCTCCCCGATGTAGAGAAGACCACATCAAGAGCAACGGATACAGTAGGTGAGGTGTCCGAATGTGCAGGAAAATCTCTGCTGTTTATGGAAGGATCTTTTGGGGCCTTGGATGAGGGGGGAGATCTGTGCGCAGGTTTTACACCTCTTGTGGCTGCAAGGGAAGGTGCCAGGAGTGAAGGGTGGGTTGTTGGGAGGCATGGACCTAATGAGAAAGTCACGGAGGGAATGGTCACTGCAGAATGTAGATAGAGGTGGGGAGGGAAATATATCTCTGGTGTGGGGTCTAATTGTAGGTGGCAGAAATGGTGGAGGGTAATGTCAACCCTCCAACTCAGCACTGCCCTCTTGACCTGCCTACCTCTCCATCTTTCTTCCCATCTATCTGCTCCCCCTCCCTACCGACCTGTCACAACCACCCCCAACCTGCATCTACCCAGCTACCTTCCGCCCACCTCCATGCTGTCCTTCCTGTTTATCTCACCCCAGCCACCCCAACATTTTTTATGAAGGGCTTATGCCTGAAACATCGATTCTCCTACTCCTCAAATGTAACCTGACCTACTGTGATTTTCCAGCGCAACATTATTCAACTTTGTTATAGCTATAGGTTTAATGGAGCAGAAATGATAACAAAAGATACTGATAAATTCTTCAAGTTCTGTTTTTGTTGGACTCCAAATATACAATATATCAATGCAAATACTAAAGGCACTAATACTATGTGGTTGTATCACCTAATTAAGGAGGTAGTGAGAATATCAAAAAGAACATCTTGAGTAATCCCAAGAGAACCCTCAAGGAGAAAAATATACTTTGTGAGCCAACCTTGTTGTGGGAGTGGCTATTGGACATTCAGTTCTTTATTTTAAAAGTACCCATTTTGAGTGTGGACACTGTACTCTGATCTTTTAGCTTGTATCAATATGGTGAGCAACATCAAATCCTGTTCATAGTAACAATTACATCTGGCTGTCACATTGGAGGTTTAGAAGGGCAAATTCTGGGAAAATGATGCACACACATTACACAGTTACTAAATAGGACAGGCTAACTTCTGAACTTCAGAAGGAAAGCTATTTGATTGCCAACTGAGTTGGAAACATTAAACCACTTTTACAGATGTGTAACATGTTAAAGTACTTCTGAGAATCTTACAATAGGAAACATAAGTGTTCCTAAACATTGCAAGCGAAAACAGGAAAGTGTGGGAGGTTTTTGAACACGTTTGTGAGTCAATGCTGCCCAACAGAGAAAAGTACATTTTGGAAATGTAGGTAGCCTTTTCCATAGTTACTCATCTTCTTGCTCTAGAAAACACGAGCAAGAGGTTTCCATCTCATTTTTGTTAAAATGGAAAATGTCTTATAAGTGCTCATATAGTTTCAGAGATCTGGATGTCCCAGCTGTTTGATTTGCTCTTTACTTGTAGAAATAGGAGGGAGAAATTTTCCGTCACCCAGTTTCAACTGGTAATGCAAACAGAAAGTGTTCTTGAAGTGGAAAACCCCAGACCAGCCCAAATCTTGACTTTGTTTCTTGTGTCTTGACAAATTAAATTAATGTAAAGGCTACTGTTTCTGGCAGGCATGAGTAAAGTTTTAAAATGATCATATGCAAAGATGCTCAGATAAAAAAGTATTTGCTAATGCTGTACAAAACATAATAATCTGCCTCTCCTTAAATCATACAGGTTGATGTCAACCAACATGAAATTTCAATTTTACAGTGTGGTCGCTGAACCCACATTGCAGTTACATTATGTGTTCTCACTGATGCTTTCTTCAAATCTGCCATCATGACACATCTATTTAAACCAACCTTTGATCTCTCCCTCCTTACAACCTCATGCCCTATTTTCAACCTTTCTTTCCTTTCCAAAATCTTTGAACATGGTGAACTCCTAATCTGTGCCCATCTTGCCCAGAACTTCATGATTAAATCCCTCCAAATACATCCATGCCACGTTGCCCCTTGTCCAAGTTACAAATGATATCCAATGTGATTGTGATGTTGAATATTGGCATCCCTTCATAACTGAATTCTCATAGCATTTACTAGTGTAGCATGAGATTTCATTTAACCACTTTGACACCAGTACTCAACTTACTGAAACAGTAGCATATGAAAACATGGGGAAGAATTATGCAAAACACAGGGGCCATGAAGCTTAAGATTACTATCAACAAATCCTCTCATAGCAAATGCAGCCTATTATCAATGTGTGTTAGAAAGAACTGTAAGCTAAACTGTAGTCGAAGTGAAGCAAAGGGACAATGATCATCTGATGTCATGGCTGGCTGTCTCATGGCCACTGGCCAGACGGGGTCAGACAATTAATTGACACAGAGAAAATATCCTGCCCCTAAAAATACAATATAACAACAAATGCCAGGCCCAGAAAAGGGCACCCAGGTTGGGGTAAGCCTAAAGAGACTATTCTAAATCCATACTGGAGTAACCATCCTGAGGCTAAATCAAAACAAGGATCCACATAGGGACCAAGAATAGAATAGACTAGGAGCAGAGGGGAGTTTTCCCAGAAAGCAGTCTTTATCGAGCAGTCCTCATGAGGCAGATGGAAGACAGTCCTGAAGAAGAGAAGGAAGACTGAGGGAAGAGTTCCTAACAGTTTGGCTAGAAAGCAGGATGCTGCCAGCACCATTTTAACGTGACCGACAGATTCATTGACGACAGCTTGTGTCCCCTCTGGTATCAGTGAACCATCACAGTGTCACAGTTGTATACTTTCTTTATCTAATTAATTGTATAATATTTAAACTACTGCTTCTGAACAAACTCAACAAACTATTAGAAAAATGCTTTCAAATTGTCATGCGACACAGCCAACGTTGTCTATCTCACATGTTGCAGCCAAGGATGCCCTGAGGCATGGTACATTGACGAGACCAAGCAGAGGCTACGGCAACGGATGAATGGATACCGCACAACAATCAACAGACAGGAGTGTTCCCTCCCAGTTGGGGAACACTTCAGCAGTCCAGGACATTTGACCTTGCACCTTCGGTGACTGTCCTCCAAGGTGGACTTTGTGACAGGCAATAATGCAAAGTGGCCGAGCAGAGGCTGATAGCCAAGTTCAGTACCCATGGAGGGATGGCCTCAACTATGACCTTGGGTTCATGTCACATGAAAGATGGCTCCACTGCACTATACATGCACAGACACAGACACACACGCACACACACACAAACACACAGACACAGACAGACGCACATTCATAGACACACATACACACCCACTCAGACAGAGACACACACACACACACACTCATACAGACACACACATACTCCTACAGACCCATTCACTCATGCAGACCCTCTCTCATACACAAGCCCTCTCTTAAACACTCACACATACACTCCCACGCACACATAAACCCTCTCACAGACTTATACCCCTTTGCACTCATACTAACACACACTCTCACAGACACTCATAACCACCACGCCCACACCCCCCGTCACATACACACACACACACACACACACATAAAAGTTTGTGGGGTGAATCTGTACTTGGAGAATTACATTTTATTTTGTTCAAAAACTGCAAGAATCCATGTAAGATTCTGTAAATCTGTTTTTTAGATTAGAATCAGTCTGAACATTGTGGCATAGACATTCTCACTCAGGACACCTCACACCTTAAATGCATGATCTGGACCGACATGACACCAATTGTTAAGGTTCACTTGAGAATGTAACTTTTAAAAAGGTTCTGCGATTTACATATAAAAGGACTGAAACCAACACGTTCATTGTAAAAGATGAGAGACTTAACAAACAATCAAGATCTTTTTCAGTATATAATTTCAGTTACAACACACTGTAAACGTTTGCTATAAATTCTGTGTCATATGATCTTATACTCCATAGCCACCTGAAGAAGGAGCAGTGCTCTGAAAGTTAGTGCTTCCAATTAAACCTGTTGGACTATAACCTGGTGTTGTGTGATTTTCAACTTTGTACACCCCAGTCCAACACTGGCACCTCCAAGTCATTACAAATCGTCAACTGTTTAATCACAAACATCTAAAAACAAAGACAAACATAAAATCTCCCTCCTTGTCCTCCTTGAATGCAGAATTTGGTATAACTAACCTCATTATCTTTTTTTTTTGTCTCCAAGGTGGTGGCGGAGCAGAACTCCTGTGACCTAGCTTGGCCACTTCCTCCATTTCTTTTCTCCTTTCTCTATCTCTTTTCACCTTTTTTTTTCCTTTTTAATTTTACCGCCCATTCTCAGACAACATTAGTGATGGCTGGGTGAAAGCCAACGTGGGCGGACTCCAGGCTTCAGTGCAGACTCAGACTCCTGTCCTCAAGATGCAGCCTGGAAGGACAGTTATTCTCAACTCTTAGAACATAGAACATTTAATAGCACAGGCCTTCGGCCCTCGATGTTGTGCCGACCTTCTATCCTACTCTAAGTTCAAACTTGTATGTCCTTCATTTTACTATAATCCATGTGCCTATCCAAGAATCGCTTAAATGTCCCTAATGTATCTGACTCTACTACCATCGCTGGCAGTGCAATTCACACACCCACCAGTGTCTGTGTAAAGAACCAACCTCTGACATCTTCCCTAAATCCTCCTCCAATCACCTTCAAATTATGCCCCCTCGTGATAGCCATTTCCGTCCTGGGAAAAAGTCTCTGGCTATCCACTGTATCTATGCCTCTCATCATCTTGTACTCCTCGATTAAGTTACCACTCATCCTTCTTAGCTCCAATGAGGAAAGCCCTAGCTCCCTCAACCTCTCTTCATAAGACATGCCCTCCAGTCCAGGCAGCATTCTTGTAAATCTCCTCTGCACCCTTTCTAAAGCTTCCACATCCTTCCTGCAATGAGGTGACCAGAACCGAACACAATAATCCAAGTGTAGTTTAATCAGGGCTCTATGGAGCTGCAGCATAACTTCGTGGCTATTAAACTCAATCCCCCTGCTAACAAAAGCCAACACACCATACGCTTTCTTAACAACCATATCAACTTCGGTACAAATTTGAGGGATCTATGAACATGGACCCCAAGATCCCTCTGTACCTCCACACTGCCAAGAACCCTGCCTTTAAGCCTGTAATCGGTTTTCAAATTCAACCTTCCAAAATGAATCACTTCACACTTTTCCAGGTTGAAATCCAACTGCCACTTACCAGCCCAGTTCTGCATCCTGTCAATGTCCTGCTGCAACCTACAACAGCCCTCCACACTATCCACAACTTCACCAACCTTCCTGTCATCAGCAAACTTACTAACCCACCCTTCTACTTCCTCATCCGTCATTTATAAAAATCACAAAGAGCAGAGGTCCTCTGTGAAACGCCACTGGTCACCAAGCTCCAGACTGAATATTTTACATCTACCACCACCCTTTATCTTCTGTGGGCAGCCAGTTTTGTATCCAGACAGTCAGATTTCCTTGTATCCCATACCTGCTTACTTTCTAAATGAGTCTACCATGGGGAACCTTATCAGACGCTTTGCTAAAATCCATGTATACCATATCAACTGCTCTATTTCATCAACGTATTTTTTCACATCCTCAAAGAATTCACACTGTCATCATAAATGACAAGGTCCCTCTTACTAGTGAGTACTGAAGCAAAGTATTCATTAAGGACCTCCCCTACCTCCTCCAACTTCAGGCAAAAGTTCCCTCCACTATCCCTGATCGGCTCTACCCTCACTCTGGCCATCGTTTTGTTCCTCACATAAGTGTAGAATGCCTTGGGGTTTTCCTTAATCCTACCTGCGAAGGCTTTTTTTGTATGCCCCATTCTAGCTCTCCAAAATCCATCTTCAGTTACTTCCTGGCTTCCTTGTAACCCTTTAGAGCCCTTGCCTCCTCATGTTTAAGTAAGCTTCCTTCTTCTTCTTGACTGGACGTTCCACATCCCTTGTCACCCAAAGCTCCTTCATCCTCCCATCCCTTCTTTGTCTCAGTGGGACAAATCTATCCAGAACTCACAGTAAGTGCTCCCTAAACAACCTCCACATTTCAGTCCTGCATTTCCCTGAGTACATCTGTTCCCAATTTATGCCCCAAAGTTCCTGCCTAAGAGCGTTGTAATTCCCCCTCCCCCAATTAAATACTTTCCCATACCATCTGCTCCTATCTCTTTCCATGACTATAGTAAAGGTCAGGGAGTTATGATCAATGTCACCAAAATGCTCTCCCACCAACAGATTTGATGCCTGGCCTCGTTCGTTGCCAAGCACCATTTCCAATATAGTCTCCCCTCTTGTCAGCCTATCTACATATTCAACATTGTACGTCCTGGACACACCTGTCAAAGTCTGCTCCATCCAACCTATTTGCACCAAGGGGATTCCAATCAATTTTAGGAAAGTTGAAGTCATCCGTGACAACAACCCTGTTACTTCTGCACCTTTCCACAATCTGTCTCCCAATTTGCTCCTCCGTACCTCTGTTGTTATTGGGGAGTGTGTAGAAAACTCCCAATAAAGTGACTGCTCCTTTCCTGTTTCTGACTTCTCACCCATACTGACTCTGTAGACAAACCCTCCTCAATGATCCCCCTTTCTTCAGGTATGATACTATCCCTGATTTGCAATGCCACTCATCTACCTCTTGAAACTACTAAACCCTAGAACATCCAACAACCATTCTTGCTCCTGTGATATCCTCGTCTCCGTAAAGGCCACAACATTGTAGCTCCAAGTACTGATCCTTGCTCTAAGCTCATCACCCTTATTCCTGACACCTCTCATATTAAAATAGACACACTTCAGCCAATCACACTGACTGCAACTTTACCCTATCAACAGACTGTCTGTATGCTGTATCTGCCTGTTTACCAGATCCCCCATCCTCTGATCCATAGCTCCAGTTCCCACCCCCCCCCCCCCCCGCTAATCTAGTTTAAACCCTCCCGAAGAGCTATAGCAAATCTCCTGCCCAGGATACAGGTGCCCCTCCAGTTCAGGTGCAACTTGCCCTTTTTGTACAGGTTCCACCTTCCCCAGAGGGTATCCCAATGAACCACATATCTGAAGCCCGCCCTCCTACTCCAGCCCTGCAGCCACGTGTTCAGCTGCACTGGTTCTCTCATCCTCGCCTCACTAGCCCATGAACCGGTAGCAGTCCTAAGATTACTATTCTACTCGTACTGCCTTCTAGCTTCCAACCTAACTCCCTATATTCACTTTTCAGATCCTCATCCCTTTCCCTACTTATGTCATCGGTACCGATGTGTATCACAACTTCTGGCTGCCCTCACCCTTCCCCTTAAGAATCCTGTAGACTCGAGCCGAGACATCCCTGACCCTGACATCCGGGAGGCAACACACAATCCGGGCGTATTGCTCACGACCACAGAACCTCTTGTCTGTTCCTCTCCTATCACTATCGCTCTCCCATTCTCCCCCCAATCCCTTCTAAGCCACCAAGCCAGGCTGAGTGCCAGTGACCAGGCCATTGTGGCTTTCTCCTCCAACAGTATCCAAAACAATATACGTATTATTGAGGGAAACGGGCCACAGAGGATCCCTACACAATCTGCCTATTCCCTTTCCCTCTCCTGACGGTCACCCAGCTACATTTATCCTGTAACTTAGGTGTGACTACCTCCCTATAACTCCTCCCTATCTCCACCTCAGCCTCCCGAATAATCCAAAGTTCATCCAGCTGTCTGTGAGGGTGTTTGATTTAGTGATAGACGAGCATTTTGGAGACAGTGACCATAATTCAGTTACATTTAGTTTAGCGATGAAAGGGATAGTACATGCCACAGGACAAGAGTTATAGATGGGGGAAGGGCAACTAAGCAAGACTTTAGGAGGCATAGAATGAGGCAGCAAAATGCAGGGGACGGGAAATGTGGAACTGGTTTAAGGAACAGATATTGCATGTCTTTGATAGGTATGTCCCTGTCAGGCAGGGAGGAAGTGATAAGGTAAGGGAACTGTGGTTTACTAAAGAAAGTATATCTCTTGTTAAGTGGAAGAGGGAGGCTTATGTGACGTTGAGGCGAGATGGTTCAGATGAGGTGATGGAGACTTACAGATAGCTAGGAAGGATTTAAAGAGAGTTAAGAAGAACAAGGAGGAGACATGAAGTCTTTAGCAGGTTGAATAAAGGAGAACCCTAAAGCTTTCTATAGGTATGTGAGAAATAAAAGGATGGCTAAGGTAGGAATAGGACCTGTCAAAGACAGAAGTAGGAAGTTACGTGTGGACCCTGTGGAAATCAGAGGTGCGAAACGGATATTTCTCAATTTGTTTTCACTCAAGAAAAGAAGAATATTGTAGAGGAGAAGACTGAGATATGGGCCATTAGACTTGAAAGGATTGAGGTTAGTAAGGAGAAGGTGTTATCAATTCTAGAAGGTGTGAAAGTAGATAAGTCCCCTTGGCCAGATGGGAGTTTTCCAAGAATTCTCTGGGAAACTAGGGAGGAGATGGCAGAGTCTTTGGCCTTGACCTTTGAGTCGTCATTGTCTACAGGTTTAGTACCAGAGGACTGGAGGATTGCAAATATTGTGGCCTTGTTCAAGGAGGGCATAGAAATGACCAGGTAATTTAGACCAGTGAACCTTACTTCTGTTGTAGGAAAGGTTTTGGAAAGGATTATAAGATATAGGATTTATAATAATCTAGCAAGCAACAATTTGATTGAAAATAGTCAATATGGATTTGTCAAGGGCAGGTTATGTCTTACAAAACTCATTGAGTTTTTTGAGAAGGTGACCAAGCATGTGGGTGAAGATAGTGCAATTGACATTGTATACATGGACTTTAGTAAAGCCTTTGATAAGGTTCCACATGATAGGCTATTTGAGAAAATGTGGAGGCATGGGATTGAAGGTGATTTAGCAGTTTAGATTAGAAATTGGCTTTCTGTGAGAAGGCAGCGAGTGGTGGTTGATGGAAAATATTCAGTCTGGAGTCTGACTACTGGTGGTGTGCCACAAGGATCTGATTTGGGACCACTGCTGTTTGTCACTTGTATAAATGACTTGGTCACAGGGATAGGTGCATGGGTTAGTAAGTTTGAAGATGATACTAAAATCAATGGAGTGTGGAAGAATGTTGCAGGTTGCAGGGAGACTTGGATAAACTGGAGATTTGGGCTGAAAGGTGGCAAATGGAATTCAATACAATAAATGTTAGGTGATTCACTTTGGGAAGAATAACAAGAAGGCAGAATACTGGGTCAATGGAAAGATTCTTGGTAGTGTGGATGTGCAGAGTGATCTTAGTGTCCACGTGCATAGATCAGAAAGTTGCCACCCAAGTTGGTAGTGCTGTTAAGAAGGGATACAGTCTGTTAGGTTTTATTGATAGAGGGATTGAATTCCGGAGCCATGATGTCATGCTAGTGCCGCCACACTTGGGGTATTGTGTGCAGTTCTGGTCATCCCATTACAGGAAGGATGTGGAAGCATTGAAAAAGGTGTAGAGGAGATTTACCAGGATGTTGCCTAGTCTGGTGGGATGGTCTTATGAGGAAAGGCTGAAGGACTTGCGTCTGTTCTCATTGGAGAGAAGGCAGCTAAGAGGGAATTTAATAGGGACATACAAGATGATCAGAGGATTAGATAGGGTAGATAGTGAGAATCTTTTTCCTCCGACGATGATGTCTGCTTATATGAAGGAGCATAGCTGCAAATTGAAGGTTGCTAGATGTCAGAGGCAGATTCTTTACTCAGAGAGTGGTAAGGGCATGGAATGCCCTGCCTGCCAGTGTAGTTAACTCAACCACATTGGGGCATTTAAACAGTCCTTGTATAAGCATATGCATGATGATGGGATAGTGTAGGGTGATGGGCTTAAATTAGTTCATAGGTCGGCGCAACATCAAGGGCCAAAGGGCCTGTTCTGTGCTGTATTGTTCTATCCAGTCATAGTTAAAGCTTCTCTTCCCTGTCCCACATAAATACGTCTAGTGTACACCAAAAATCTATTCTTGGCATCTCCTATTTCCTATCTCAGCTATCTCAAAAATGTCCTATCTACCTACAGTTTCCATGTGCACACTGAAAACACCCAGACTTCTATCATCACCACCTCTCTCAACTCCTCCACTTCGCTAAATTGTGGGAATAATTGCCTGAACTCCAATACCAGATAACAAAAATTTCCTCCAATGAAACATACAGAAAATGTAAGCCATTGAATATTTCCCTCATCACAAACCAAGATTTACACCCACCAACTCCATGTCTCTGCCCAATCAATTATCAGAGGTTGAACTCAGCTGTTGGTATTTGGTATTTCAACCATGTATTCATGTTCATTCTCAGACTGCCTTTTTGATTTCAGTAACATTGCTTAATTTCACTTCTGCCTCAGCTCATCTGCTACCGCAACCCTTACTCATGCCTTCCTTATCTGTAAACTTGACTATTCCAGTAAACTCCTGGCTGTGTTCCATCCTCTCTCCTCTCTAAATGTGGCTTCATCCAAAACTCTGTGGACCATGGGCTTTTCTGGTCTTCAACTCTACTTGAGAAAAGGGAACTTAGAAAACACAATCCTATGGATGACTCCACTAGCAAGTGAGCTAAATATGTATCATTGTTTCCAGTATTTTGTTTTTATTGTGTATTAAATAAATCAGTGTACTCTCTGTGGCAACATACTAGTACTGAGAATATCTTCCTCCATGGGACTGCAAACTGGTAACAAACAGAACTCAATGATCTCACCAGGTTAGATGAACAAGGCAACAAGCTAAACAATCTTCATTTTCTTCCTTGCCCACTTTATATAATATCACTCTTCATCTTCTTAATGCAACAATTGGGCCGTTAGAGTGTATTCTTGAAACAAGGGCTTTAACTTGGAGCCATGAACTTGCTTCCAATCATACCCAGAAAATTGGATGGTCAGAGTGTCATTGAGAATCTGGTACTGGGTGATGAGAGTACAAGTTAGCACGAGAAACTAATAAGATGTTGAGAATGTGCCATATTCCCAGTGGTGTTTGACGCAAAGGCTAAATACTGTGGGTTTGCAAAACTCATGGATATTAACTTAAAAGAAAGGATATCCCAGGAGCAACATAACTAAACACAGATTCTAAATGTAACGTCTATGTGTATGTGTGTGTGGCAACTAACAAGTGTAACTCTCAAATCTGCACAGTTCTCCCTTCAAGTGACCACTGTGAAGTTTTGTCTTCATTGCAGGAACCGACATGTATGTTTAACAGTACATTTCCATTCCAGCATATAAGATATTTAAAACTCGATGTTCATTATTTCCACATAGTTTATATACACATAATCACAAATGAGAAAAGAACTGATTAGTGGTATTAAACAGCTTAAATTGTAATAGTCATAGAGTCATTGAGATCTACAACACAAAAAAGTCCCATCAGCCCAACACGTCTGTGCTGGTCAAAAATAAGCATCTAATAATTCTAATCCCATTTTGTAATACTTGGCCCATATCCTTGTATGCCTTGGCATCACAAATGCGCATCTAAATACTTCTTACATGATATGTCATAGTAAAAAGAAGAAGAAACCAAGACAAGAAATAATAGTATTTTGGACTTTTGTGGAAAATGATGTCATTTGACAATTACAATATGCTTTAAAAAATATTGAAAGTTGCCTACAGGTATTCCAGGTTCTCCAATCCCAGGAGGTCCAGAGGGACCAGATCTTCCTTGTGAACCTTTTTCACCCTGAGGACAAAACACATTTCATTCAGATGGTTATTTTTCATCAAATATTGAAATACGTTTAAAAGATTCATAGAAATTTTCAAGAAATGCATGAATTATTTGTCTAGGAATTTCTCTAAATTCTTTAAAACATATTTTAAAATTTACAAAGAATATTATTGAAATACATCTTTATCAACAGGAGAAACTTTGTATTCAGGAGATCTTCTTAATACAGAATCAAAGAGTCATACTTATTTGCACCAATTACGCATTCCAATGTGACCTAGTTTCATTTGCACGATTTGGTTCATATCCCTCTAAACCATTGCTATTCATTTATCTATCCAGATATCCTTTAAAACAATAGGGTATATTTTTGTTTTACTGCATAGGCAACGATCTGATCAATTTTTATTCCATTGCAAAGTGACATACTTAGATTTATATAGAATATCCAGCTCAGAAATAGGCCATTTGATCCAACTAGAGAATGCCAGCACTTACTCTTCTCTCAAACCACTTCTGATCCTTCCTCACTTGACTCTATTAATGTATCTTTATCTTCTCTACTCCTGGATATGTTTATCAAGCCTTCATTTGAATGCACACCTATATTATTCTTTTCAATACTTACTGTAGTGGAAAAACACTTGTAAATATAATACTATTACATATTTGATAAAAAGCTCCACATTTTGGTCACGTTCAGTAAAGAAATTTTTTTTTCTGAATTTGTTATCCGATTTCTTGTTAATGATTTAACAATCACAACCTCTTTCTTACATCAGTTAGATAAAACAGACTAAACAAATAGGAACACAGGGACAGGAGAAGGACATTTAGCTGCTTAAGGCTGAGGGCGAATTCAATTAGATCATGGCTGATCCAAATCTTAACTTGATCAACTGTCCAGGGATAACCTGTCTGGCTTAATCAGGTGCCATCTGGATGCAGAGATCCTCCAGCATGATTTGGAGTGAGTGGGCAAATCAATGGCAAATGCAGTATAATCATTAATACCATGCCCAAAAACAATCTATCAATTGCACTTTAAGCCTGCTTTAAGCCCACTTAATCTGACTTCCAAAACTTTCCCCACCCCTCTCACTACCTTAAATCCTTATCCATGCTGTTGTGACCTCTTGACTCTGTTATATTTACCAGCTTTCCAGTTCTTACCCTCCATAAACTCAACTTATTCGAAATTCAACTATCAGGATTTTGTAGAGCCAAGGGGATTCTTGTCCACTAGTTAGAGATCTGACAGAGACCTTGATCAATCTGTGAGGAAGGCCTGGTGGAATCAAATACTATTAAGGCATTCAAATGGCCGCCATCGGGTCTTTCCAGTGATTGAGGTCTCCTGTTATGGAAGTCCTAGTCACCTCGTTCATCTACCAGTTAATGAGAAATTGGCAGATTTTCTTTGCCACAGTAAGGATACTGCTCTTGTGTTAAGCCAAGATCAAGGTTGTCTCAGAGCAGTTGCAGGACATTTTTATGGGGGAGGCAAACAACCTGAGATCATGGTCCGCATTGGTACCAACAGTAAGAAGGGGCATATAGCTTTGCACAGAACTTATGGAGCTTGGTAGAAAACCTGCATGTAGCACTTAAAAAATATTGATCCCTGGATTTCCTCTGGTAGTACATATGAGTGCAGAAATAGGAGGATACAGCAAATAAATGTGTGCAGATTCCTGGGACACTGAGATGGGCTCTGGGCAAGATGGCACCTGGTTAGGCCAGACAGGTTATCCCTGGACAGTGATGGGAGGGTAACTAATGGCACTCCAGTATTCAAAATGAGAGGTAGAGGGAAACCATGGAATTATAGACCAGTAAGCCTAACATCGGGACAATTTTCAAATCCAATATCAAGGACTTTATAGTGGAGTATTTAGAAAGCAGTGGTAGGATCAGACAGAGACAGCATTGGATTTATAAAGGGGAAATCATGCTTGACAAATCTGTTGGAATTCTATGAAGATGTATCTAGTAGAGTTGACAAGGGGGAGTTAGTCGATGTGGTATATTTGGACTTTCAGAAAGCATTTGACAAAGTTCGCATAAGAAATTATTGTGCAAGATTAAAGCACATGAGATTGGGGGAAATGTATTGAGGTGGATAGGAAACTGGTTGGCAGAAAGAAAACATAGAGTAAGAATTAATGGGTCCTTTTCCAACTGGCAGGCAATAACTAGGGGGGGGGGGGGGGCGCCACAGGGATTGGTGCTAGGACCCCAGCCATTCACTGTGTATATTAATGATTGGGTTCACTAACAAAATGTAACATCTCAAAGTTTGCAGATGATACCAACTTGAGTGAGAAGGTGAACTGTGATGCGAATGCATATATCCCCCTGTGTGATCTGGACATGTTGGGTGAGTAGGCAAATAAATGGCAGATGTGGTATAATTTGTCTAGGTGTGAGGTTATTCACTTTGGAAGCAAAACTAAGAAGGTAGTAAGAAGGCAGATTACTATCTGAATGGCTGTAAATTAGGAGAGGGGAGTGTGCAGCGGGACCTGGGTGTCCTTGTGCACCATAGAGTCATAGAGATGTGCAGCATGGAAACAGATCCTTTGGTCCAACTCATCCATGCAGACCAGATATCCTAAATTAATCTAGTCCCATTTGCCAGCATTTGGCCCCTATCCTTCTAAACCCTTCCTATTCATATACCCATCCAAATGCCTTTTAAATGTTGTAATTGTACCAGCCTCCACCATTTCCTATGGCAGCTCATTCCATACATGCACCACCCTCTGTGTGAAAAGTTGCCCCTTAGGTCCCTTTTAAATCTTTCCGCTCTCACACTAAACCTATGCTCTCTTGTTCTGGGGACTTTCCCACCTCAGGAAAAAGGCCTTGTCTGTTTACCCTATCTATGCCCCTTATGATTTTATAAATCTCTATAAGGCCACCCCTCAGCCTCTGTCGCTGAAGGTAAGCAAACAGGTACAATAGGTGGTAAAGAACGTGTATGGTATGTTGCCGAGTGTGTGATGCTGGAAAAGCACAGCAGGTTAGGGAGCAGGAGCAGGAGAATTGACGTTTCAGGCACAAGCCCTTCAGCAGGAATGCATTAGTTTGAGCGTGTGCATTCTTCTGAGGATGTAAAACAGCAGAGATCCTTTGCTGGTCTGGGAGAGTGTAGCCCTGAGCTGGGGCAGGGCTGACTGCAGGGAGAATAGGTGGCGGCACATAGCTGTGAGTGCGGAAAGAGAACCATTTCTGGAGGTTTTGGATTAGTAGAAGGCACTGATTGTCCTGTTCAGGTCCAAATTGTGCCGGTCTGAATGTGGTCCCCAGTCAATGCGGGACCAGTCGGTTCCGTAGGTGGGCATTGAGGAAGGAGATGTGGTTGTGGTAGAGAATATGCTTCAGGATGTAACTGAAGAGCTTCAGGGCAGAGGAGCTGACCTGGAGGGGGGAGGGATGCAGTGAGAAAGAAACTCACTGTGATCCTTGTTGGAGCGAGGAGGAGAATGTATTCAATGTAGGCATTTTGGAGGAGGCTTTGCAGCAAGATTAAAATCAACTAGGAGAGAGTGAGGACTGCAGATGCTGGAGATCAGAATTGAGATTGTGATGCTGGAAAAGCACAGCAGGTCAGGCAGCAGCCGAAGAGCAGGGAGAATCAATGTTTTGGGCATAAGCCCTTCATCAGGAATGGTATGTTGGCTTTCATTGTGAGAGATTTTGAGTAAAGGAGCAAGGATGTGTGTTGCAGTTATACAGGGCCTTGGTGAGGCCACACCTAGTATACTGTGCAGTTTTGGTATCCTTTTTTGAGGAAGGATGCTCTTTCTCTCAAGGGAATGCTGCAAATGTTTACCAGGCTGATTCCGGGGATGGCGGGACTGACAAACTAAGTCAGGGTTGTTTTCACTGAATTCAGATGAATGGGAGGGGGGAATCTCATAAGGATGTATGAAATTCTAAAAGGACTAGACAGGGTAGATGCAAGGAGGATGTTCCCGATGGTGGGTGTGTCCAGAACCAGGGGACACAGTCTGAGGATTTCGGGTGGATCATTTAGGACAGAGATGAGGAGACATTTCTTGACCCAAACAGGAGTGAGCTTGTGGAGTTCCTTACCACAGGAAGTAGTTGATGCCAAAACGTTGAACGTATTCAAGAGTTGGCTCGATATAGCAGTTGGATGAATGGGATCTGAGGTATGGGGAGGAAGGAGGATTAGGCTATTAAGTTGGATGATTAGCCACGATTGTGCTGAATGGTGGAGCAAGCTCAAAGGGCCAAATGGCCTCCTCCTGCTCCTATCTTCTATGTTTCTATGCTTCTATGACTGAGTTCCTTGAAGAGCATTACACTCATACTGTTGCAACTTGTAGTGTTAAACTAACTTACCAGGGAGACTGGGAAAGTATATTAGAGACTAATACTGGGGTGCACAAAACATTGGGAGAAACAGATAGCACCAGAATAGGGAATAATAAGTGGAGTTTTAGAAAAGAAGAACGAAATGGAATCTATATGGTGCAGCAGGCTCGAGGAACTGAATAGCGTACTCCTGTTCCTATTTATTATTGTCTTAAGTGAGGAGGGCTATAGTGCATATATGTGAATGCATGGAGTATAGTCAAATTGCCATGCGGCAATACGATGTGACCATAATAGAGACCTACCTCAAGGAAAAACAGGACTGGGTGTGAATACTCCTGGCTACAATATGCTCAGGAAAAGATAGAAAGAATAAAGAGTCATTACTTTGGTTAAAGAAAGCATTATTGAGCTGCAGAAAGTGGATATCTCAGAGGTTTCAAGGATAAAATTGACTTGACTAGAACTATGGATAACGGATGCAATTACATTGCTCAGCATAGTCAATAAATCACCAACTAGCAGGAAGAATGTAAGGTAACAAATCTGCAAGGAAATTACAGGGTGGTCTAAATATCATTAAGTAGTTATAATAGGGAACTTTAATTATTCAAACCTAGACTGCAATAGTGGTAGAACACGTAAAGTGGAACAAGGGGCAAATGTTAATAGATTGCGTTCAAGAGTATATGTCCAATCTAATAAGAAACGATGCTTTGTTGGATCTGGTTCTTGCTAATCAGGAGAGCCAGGTAGATCAAATGACAGTGGGGATAATTTAGGGAACAGTGATTATTGATCATAATGTTTGGGATGAAGGCGAAAATAGATAAAAGGACAATCCAAAATAAATCATTAACTGTGGGAGAGATTACTTTAATGGGGCAAGAATGGAGCTGGGCTGGACAGCCTGGAGGCAAAAGCTGGTGGGAAAAAATGTGACAGAACAATGAGCTACCAGGCAGAATTGAGGTACATTCCCTCAAACGGGAAAGGTGGTGGCAAACAAACCCAGAACATTCTGGATGAAAAATGAGATAGATATTAATATAAGGAAGATACAGTGTGCTAACGATGAATCAAGATTAGAATAGTGCTGGAAAAACACAGCAGGTCAGGTAGCATCCAAGGACCAAGAAAATCGATATTTTGGGCAAAAGCACTTCATCAGGATCCCCACTGTCCCCACTGTCATCTGATCTACTTGACCCTCCTCATTAGCAAGAACCAGGTCTAACAATGCATCGTTTCTTCGTAGGTTGGACATATACTCTTGAACACAATCTATTAACACTTGCCCCTTGTTCCACTTAACGTGTTCTACCACTATCCCAGTCTAGGGTTGAATAATTAAAGTCCCCCATTATAACTACTCAATGATATTTGCACCACCCTCTAATTTCCTTGCAGATTTGTTATCTTTTCCTGCTCCTCAAATGTTGCCTGACCTGCTGTGCTTTTCCAGCACCACTCTAACCTTGACTCTAATCTCCAGTATCTGGAGTACCCACTTTTGCCTCGTGCTAATGATGAGTGTCAGGTAGAAAATACAGTTGACAATCAAGCTGAACACAAAAGGTTCAGGAGTGCATAAGGAAACAAGGACTGCAAAGTGGGAAAATGAGAAAAGACTAGCAGTTAAAGTAAAATGGAATCCCAAAGTCTTTGGTAGTTACATAAAGTGTAAATGGGTGTTAAAAGGAGGAGTAGGGCCAATTAGGGACCAAACTGGAAATTTACACATGGGAGGAGGTGCTTTGCTGAAGTATTAAATTACTACTTTACATCTGTCTTAACTAAGGAAGGAGATGCTGCTCAAGCCATGACAATACAGGAGGAGACTCAATCACTTGAAGGGTTTAAAACTGATTAGGAGAAGGCATTAGATAGTTGTCAGCACATAAATTTGTAAGGCACTGGGGGCAGATGAGAGGCATCCAAGGAATAAAGTGAGAATGAAAACTGCAGATTGAACATATTAGGGCACAAGTGCAGAAGAGTTGTATGAGAATAGCTCATCCAATGAGAAACTTCTATTTTGACAGCTGGACAGTGTAATTGGAGAGAAACTGTTCCCTAACATAAAAGGATCGACAATGAATGGGCACAAATTGATCAGGTAACTTACAAACAAGGTAACGTGATGCGAGAATGAACCTTTTCCCACTGCCTCAAAACATGGTTCAGGCAGGTTCAACTGAGGCATTCAAGAGGGTATCAGATGGTTATTTAAATAGAAAACAAATATTCAGTATTAAGAATAAAAGGCAGGAGAAGGCATTGAGTCACGGATTGTTCTCACGGAGCTAACACACACAATGAATCAAAGGACCTCATTCTGTACCCAATAACTGTGATTCTGTGATTGAAATTCTGGCTGTTTGGAGCCCGAAAGTGCCCCTCCAAAGGTAGACCACAGATGGGATGTTTCCTTGGTGTAGCAGGATAGCCTATGAGTTCCACACTTCCCTCATACAGCACAAGTTGCTGTCTATAATTGCTGCAACTTTCACACAGATTCCCAGTGGGAATTGAAATGCTGATTTTCTTAGGGAATCTGAACAACAGCAGATTATAAGCCACATACATTTTATTGACAATTAGAAACAAGCTGCTGCTGATTACCTTTGGGCCAGGGTATCCTATCCCAGAGTCTCCTATTGGTCCACGTAAACCAGTGAGGCCGCGATCACCCTGCATAAGGAAAACATACAATTCATTGAAAAGAGGCTATAAAAAATATAATTAATCATGATTTTATCTTACAGCAAAAACCCAATGAATAGGAATCCCTGTGTACTGGGAAAATTGATGATGGGTATGTACTGTATAGAGCCTGTGTGTTGAGAATGGAGTGGGCAGGATTTTCTAGTAATCAACTGGAAACAAGCAATCAGCTCAAATCATTGGCTAATATCCTCCCTACTGTTACAAAACCAAAGCTTGATGTTTCATCCTGAATGTCAGCACAGTTGAAATTAATTGGAAACATTTGAGATGATTTAAACAAACGAAGAATGGGAGGAAGGGGGAGCAATAATGTCATGATTGTTAAAATCAGGAACAGGTTAGAGATAAGAAGCAAAGTTACTCAGGATTCTGTCAGTCTTCTGTCGTAATTCTGCTGAGACCAGAGGAATGCTTTCAATTCCCTGTGACAATCAAAGCCTCATGAACTGGGTTGCAGCCATTTCCAAGTGGTACTACCTTGTATCATGTAGGGAAGAACTGTTATCCAAATGGTGAAAAGTGGGGAAACCAAAGGGGTCCAGGCCACGGAAGTAGCAAAATAAATGCCACCATATTTCAGAAGTCAGATCATCTTCCTGACATAAAGCCTGAGATTCCAAAAGAAGAACTGGACAAACGCCCTCTGAGTGGAAGTTGGGAGCTATCATTTGCAACAAACTGAGCCACAGGGACAACAGTGAAGTATCAGCTGCATGAACCATATACACCTCACTAATCCACAGACTCCAGCAGAGTAGATGCAGTTGTACACAAAGGCATGCATCTAACATTACCACTGGGAATATATCCCATAATACCATAAGACCATAAGACATAGAAGTGCAAGTAAGGCCATTTGGCTCACCTAGTCCACTTTGCCATTTAATCATGGCTGATGGGCATTTCAACTCCACTTACCCACACTCTTCCCTTGGCCCTTAATTCCTTATAAGATCAAGAATTTATCAATCTCGGCCTTGAAGATATTTAATGTCCTGGCTTCCACTGCGCTCCGTGGCAATGAATTCCACAGGCCCACCATTCTCTGGCTGAAGAATTATCTCCTCATTCCATTCTAAATTGACCCACTGTAATTCTAAGGCTGTGCCCATGGGTCCGAGATTCCCCAATTAACAGAAACAACTTCCCAGCATCTACCCTTTCTAAGTCATGCATTATCTTGTACGTTTCTATTAGATCTCCCATCAACGTTCTAAACTCTAATGAATACAATCCAGGATCCTCAGCCGTTCATCGTATGTTAGGCCTACCATTCCAGGGATCATCCATGTGAATCTCCTCTGGACACAGGTGTGTCCAAAATTGGATACAGTATTCTAAATGGGTCCTAACTAGAGCTTTATAAAGTCTCAGAAGTACATCACTGCTTTTATATTCGAACCATCTTGAGATAAATGACAACATTACATTTGCTTTCTAAATCACGGACTCAACCTGCAAGTTAATCTTTAGAGAACCCTTGTCTAGCACTCCCAGATCCCTTTGTACTTTGGCTTTATGAATTTTCTCACCACTTAGAAAATAGTCCATGTCTGTATTCTTTTTTCCAAAGTGCAAGACCTCACATTTGCTCATGTTGAATTTTATCAGCCATTTCCTGGACCATTCTCCTAAACTGTCTAAATCTTTCTGCAGCCTTCCCATCTCCTCAGTGCTACCTGCCTGTCTACCTAACTTGGTATCATAAGCAAACTTTGCCAGAATGCCCCCAGTCCCTTCATCCAGATCATTAATATATAAAGTGAACAGCTGCGGCCCCAACATTGAACCCTGCGGGACACCGCTTGTCATTCCAAAAAATCCAAACTCTGGCAGATAGCTAATCCTCAATCCATGCCAATAGTTCACCTCGAACACCATGGGTCCTCACCTTACTCAGCAGCCTCCCATGAGGCACCTTATCAAAGGCCTTTTGGAAGTTGAGATAGATAACATCCACTGGGTTTCCCTGGTCTAACCTACTTGCTAACTCTTCAAAGACTCTAACAGGTTTGTCAGGCACGACGTCCCTTTACTAAATCCATGCTGACTTCTTCTAATCTGACCCTGCACTTCCAAGAATTTAGAACTCTCATCCTTAACGATGGATTCTAGAATTTTACCAACAACCAAGGTTAGGCTAATGGGCGAATAATTTTCCATCTTTTGTTTTGATCCTTTCTTGAACAAGGAGGTTACAACAGCAATTTTCCAATCATCTGGGACTTACCCTGACTCCGTATCCTAATGAAATTCCAAGACATTTTCTGTTATATTTACTTCTGGCAGCAAAAAAAACCATATAAAGCTGGGGCACTTGTTTAATACAACAAAAATTTTTAGATCATGTGAGTGTCTAGAGAGAAATGTAGCCAAAGGTTATTCTTCTTCATTCATTGCTAATTGTGGGGTGTTTATCACGTAGCAGGGTGGCTGCCCTGTTTGACTATAGCAATTGGACTGCAACACTGTGTGAACTGTTCTTAAATAAGTAAATGCCACATATTCTGATTTCTGCCTAATTGCCCATCAGAAAAGTTTAAATCTCCAAATACGTTGAACAGATTACCACAGCCTTTTACTAAATAAACATTCTGTAGAATCAGCACTGGCTGCCAAAGCAAGATCCACATTTGCAAAATAATTATGAAATAACACCAGTACAATTGTATCTATCACAGGAAAATACAGCATAATAATCTGATTATTTTCTAAAATGCCATGAAATGTTACATTTATGTATCAAATTACTAAGTTCTGACAAAGCAACCTTTATTCCAGTCTAAGATCATTTGGTAGAAAAGTTTTCCACAGATCCCAAACCCAGCTGTTAGTTCCATTCATTACTCCAACTGTAAACAGGTCAGTCAAGAAAAGCTCACTAAGCCAATGGTTGTTTGTGAGGAAAGACATTCAGCAGTACAGATGCTAACTAAAAAAGTATGGTTAAATTTTCCAGTGGGAGAGGAGGTTAGGCCATGAGAGTAGGGAGTCACATTGAAATGGCTCGTCAACATGTTTCTGCCACCAGGGACATCTTGCTGTGGAGAAGCAAGCTGTTGCTCTAATATGGCGGTCAGCCAAACTGCATATTTAAAGACACAAGTTAGGACCATTTAGTCATTAACATTTTTCTAACAGTGGATTGCTACATTGCACATGGAGATCCAAGACTTAGTGAGATGGTGTCTAGATCACCAGAGCCAGTCCAGGCAACCAGTAAGAAAAGCCATCATCTTCAACCCCAGCAAGCAATCTGAAGGATTTTCCTTCCAATGCAAAGAATCTACCTGCTAGATCCTGCTAAAAATAAATCTTTCAAACTGACTCTTTCGATCTCTCAACTGCCTTGGGGATGCCCACCTTTCACTGTTGGACAGTCAAACTTTCAGAGCTACTAGCTGTTGACAGTAGCAAGTTTGGAAGCAACCAATTGGCAACTCCAGGAACATCATAATTGGCTAGTGGGGGCATCGTCATTTGGTCCCAGCATCGTCACCCCAAATCCCACTTCCAATAGTTTGAATTCTAGGATGTGTCACCTGTTAGATTATATCAACAATGAAATGGGAAGAATTTTTCTGCTGCTGCCCTAAGTGACCAACACATTTTTGGTCCATGTGTCATCAAACATTTTGATCACAACAAAATTATTTCTGTAACCTATTACAGTACTTCATCACCTTATCACTGAGGTTTATGAGCCTGATCAGTGAAGTGATTGTACAGTACAGGCTAAATGCTAAAGAAAAGACACTGTAAGCAAAAGAAATCAATCCCACAAACACCAGAACACAGAAAAAGATCTGTCATCCTAAGACCACCTGTCAAGAATTATGGTGGATTATCAGATAGTTAATTAATGTTAACGTAGGTGTAGAAGTTGCTCAAAAGATATCGACATCCAAAACCATGTTGTGGTACAGAACAGCTTTAAGTCCAAAATAAGATGTAGGAAGAGCAGTAGGCTGTTCGGCCCATCAAGTCTGCTCCACCATTCTATGAGATCACGGCTGATTTAACAGTCCTCAGTTCCCCTTTCTTGTCTTTTCCCATACCTTTGATTAAAGATCTGTCTATTCCAGTCTTCAATATATTTAACAACACATCCTTGTCAGCCTTCTGTGGCAAAGAATCCCATCAATTCACTATCCTCCAAGACAAAAGACTTCCTCCTCATCTCTGTCATAAATCGGTGCTCCAATATTCTGAGATTATATCCTCTCGCCCTAGAGTTCCTCACAAGGGTAAACAACCTTTCTGCACCTATCCTGTCAAGTTCTCTAAGCACAATGTATGTTTGAATAAGGTCACTGGTCTTTCTTCTACATCTTAATGAGTACATACTCAGTCTACTTAATCTGTCCTCACTCGACAGTCCCTGCATAAATTGTATCAGCCTACTGAACCATCTGTGGACTACCTCCAATGCCAATATATTTTTCCTTCAATAAAGGGCTCTAAACTGTTCACAATATTTCAGCTATGGTTTGACCTGCAGGATGATGATGGACTAGCAGTGCTGTTTGAGCACCTGAGCTCGTTTGCTTCTGTCTGCTTTCCTGACATTTCTTCCTTTCTTTTTGCTTTTGGATGGTTCTCATTCCTTTTCGCGTGGTTTCCTTTATTTCTGCTGTTTCTTATATTCCAGCTTTGTAATCAAGTGTGTAACCAAGATGACACTAGAGAATGGCAACTTTGAACAGTTTTCATTCTACTCCTATATTCCTATGCTTAAGTACACATGATAATGAAAACCTTATTCCTAAAAACTAATTCCTGATGCCTTGTATAGTTTTAGCAAAATTGCCCAACTTTTATATTCCACTCCCTTTGAAATAAAGGCCAATGTTCCATTTCCTTTCCTATTAACATCTGATCTTGTATGCTCTCTTTTTGTCATTCATGCATGAAGATTTTCGAATGCCTCTGTTCTCTAGCTTTCTGCAGTCTTTCTCCATTTAAATAACTTTCAAATCATCTATTCTTCCTGCTAAAATACATGTGCATAGTTAATTCTCAATTTTTATTCAGTTTTATGCATTATATTTAAGAAGGGAGATAGAACCTGTCTCAGAAAATTCGATAAATTCATTTAAAATCTATGTGAAGGGAAAATTAATGAATATCTGTAAGTCAGAAAAATAGTGAAACATTTCGGAACAATAACATAACAATGAGCATTCAATACAGATTTCAAAAGGGAAAGTGCTGATTTATCAATATCATTGAATTCTTTGATATAGCAATAATATGTCGGACAAGAGATCATAAAAATAAGATAACTACATTTCCACAAGGCCTTTGATAGAGCACCACAGAATAAAATGAAAAATAAGGTCATTATGTATGGAGTCAGGAAACAAGTAGCAGGGTGGATAGCTAGCAAATTGAAAGTAGGAGTAAAGGGCAATAATGGTAGAAAGTGGAGTCCCACAAGGATCAGAGCTCAACCTGTGTTACTCAACCGGTGTTAATAATTTCCAAATTCACATATGAAGAGGAAGATACAAAAACAAATTCTAAGTATATTAGTGAACCAAGGGACTAATGTGAATGAAGAACGTAAATAATTCATAGTCTCTTGAAGACATTCAAAGGACTGCACCTCGATCAATCATTTGGATTTGATTAACTATATTCCATAGTATTGAAAAAGGTGGCTTTGGAGATGATGGATGCATTGCTTGTCATTTCAGAAAATTCTGTAGACTCTGAAACAACTCCTTCAGATTGGAAGGTGGCAAGTGTAATCCCACAGTTTTATAAAAGAGGGAGAAAGGAAATGTGGAACTACAAATCTGTTAGCCTGATATCAGTAGTAGAGAAAATGATAGAATCTATTCAAAGATTGAATAGCTAAACCTTAGAGAAAAATGGTAAGATTGGATTGAGTCAACATGACTTTATGAAATGGAAACCGTGTCTGACAAACTACTTAGAGTGTTTTTGTAGGTTTAACCAGCTGAATAAGGTGCAATCAATGAATATAGTGTTTTTTAATGTTCAGAAGCCAGATCTGAGATTAGAGAGATTAGCAAACAAAATTCAACACAAAACAAAACAACATGTGATGAGGGCAAGATATTAGCATTGAAAGAGAATTGCTTAAAGGATCAGAAAATAGAGAGTAAGAACAAATAGGTGAATCTCAAATTGTCAGGCGGTGACTATTCGGGTGCGCCAAGGAGCAGTGCTTGTGTCCCAGTTCTTCACAATATAGTAATGATTTCAGTGTATGAGCCAAGTGTAGTATTTCCAAATTTGTTGATGACACAAATCTAGTGAACTGTGAGGATGGCGCAAAGAGACTTCAAGGGGACTTGGAGGGTTAGGTGAGAGAACCAGAGCATGAGAAAATATGATGTGTAAAATATGAAGCTATCCACTTTGGTAAGAAAAACATAAATATAAGGTATTCCATAAATGATGGATGATTAGGAAGCATTGATGCCCAAAGGGTTTCTTTATTCATCAGTTATGAAAAGCTAATATGCAGACACAGCAATTTTTTGACCTTCATTGCAGGAGTTTTGGGTTCAGGAAAAAACAACCTCTTTCTATAATTGTTTAGTGCCTTGATGAGATTGTTCAGCTGGTTTATACAGCTGTGATTTATACAGCTTTTGTTTCCTTGCACAAGAAATTAGAGTGTACAAAAATGTTTCATCAGACTAGTTTCTAGAATGGCACAATTGTCTTATGTGGCATGATTGAGGAGATTGGACATATATGCTCTGGACTTTAGAAGAATGAGAGATGGATCACATTGAAGTGTATAAAATTCTTATGGGAATCAATATATAGGGAGAACACTTCCTTGGTCAGGACACTTAGAGACTAGAATCAAGAAACAGAGTCTCAAACTAAAAGGTAGGCTAATGAGCACTGAGATGAAAAGAAGTTGCTTCATTCAAAGTGGGTTGCATATTTAGAATTCTCCAGAAGTTGCAGAAGGTCAATCATTGAGTATATTCAAGAGAGTGAGTGATAGACAGATTCTCGACATCAAGAATATGCAGACCGTGAAAGAAACTGGTACTGAGGTAGAACACCAGCATGGTCTAGTTCAATGGCAGATCAGACTCTAATGGCTGAATGCTCTTTTTTTCTGAGTTCCTAGAGTCCTATATAGATGGATTTAAGGGAAAACAAGATAAACATATATGAAAGAAGGAAATAAAGTGTTAAAATTATAGAATGAAATGTTCTACTTAAGTTTATGTAGGAATTCTTCATTTGGTTATTCAGTGGTTCAATCTTTCAGGTTCATTAATTTTCATAGAATCCCTACAGTGTGGAAACAGGCCCTTCAGCCCAACAGTCCACACCGAACCCCTGAAGAGTCATTCCCCCAGACCCATTCCCCTATCATATTACTCTACATTTACCCCTAACTAATGCACCTAACCTACACACCCTTGAACACTATGAGCAATTTAGCACGGCCAAATCACCTAACCTGCACACCTTTAGATTGTGGGAGGAAACCGGAGCACCTGGAGGAAACAAATGCAGACACAGGGAGAATGTGCAAACTCCACACAGACAATCACCCAAAGCTGGGATTGAATCTGGGTCCCTGGCGCTGTGAGGCAGCAGTGCTAATCATTAAGCCACCATGCTGCCCTCCACTGAGCCACGGTGTTGCCCTATTTTTTTTATAGAGCGATGGTTGTTAAGGTATTTAAGAGGGCAACTAGCAGGATCTGATAAAATAATATATTTTGTAAAATCAATTCCTCCACAGACTTTGTTTCCAATAGTTGGAGGTATTTGAATGTATGTCTGTAGATCAGAGCCACTGTCAAAGGATGCAGATCTCATTGATATAATCATACACACCATTTTGGTCGCTTTCTCCTCTAAAAAGTGCCAAACTCTTCTAAAAGTTGCTGCGATTCCTCAACCTCAATTTCTCTGCTGCCCTCTATGTAGATTCTGCTCCAAAAATTCATTTTCAAGATTAAACTGAAAGGTACTACTCATTGGTCAACTGCTTAATTGGAAAGGCAGTTTCATTCCTCACTACCTTTCCATTATCAAGCCAACTTCCTTGCTTCTGTTAATATGACCAAGATTTGTTTCCACCTTCATGTGACAATAAAACTAATTCAATCCAATCATTACCATCCCATCTCTCCTCCAGCTTTCTGCAACTGAATCACTAATCTCCAACTATCACCACAGGTCTGACTTTTATAATGTTTCTTTTGATGATTTCCCAGATCTCCATTGCTAACAAACCATAACTCTTTTTTTCACCATTAGTTGTGTTCACAATTATTGTCTTTCTGCGCTCAAACAAATTGATGTTCAATGCTTGATGCATCTTTAAATTCTTCCAGGGCCTTACATTAATTTAACAGAGTTTTCTCTTCCACCTCTTCATCACTGTGCACGCATAACAGTCTTCTGACTCGGGATTAGTCACAATATCCCTTTCCCCTTTCCAAATTTTCCTCTTTTAACACTTGCCCAGTCATTTGCTTCTGGTTTTCAAAAGCATCTTAAAAACACTCAAATGCTTTATCTTCTGGATCATTGTATCCTGCTACTCATGCTGTATTGTGCACATTTCTATTTATGAGAAGAGCATTATATGCAAAGCAGTGTGTTATTATCTCCCTGGGACATGGAACTTTGACATCTCATACAATTACAATGAGGGAGATTAGTAGCAGGACAGGATTACTGAAGAATTGAAATAAAGGAGTCCAGATGCAAGCTGTGAATGGCAAGATAGAATTCCACAAATTACAAAGATTTCCCTAAATGATGCAAAATGACAAATTCCTTATAAATGTCCAGATGTGCTGGCAGACAAATAAGTACATGTGTATGTACTTATTTTACAGTGCATTACCATCTCTTGATTACATAAAGAATAATGGTTTCATCTTTTGAAGCATTAGCATTTCCAACATGTTGCTTATGATAATTAAATTAAGAAGATCACTTATTTGCTTTTTAAACCCTTTTCACTTGGGTCTCTCTCTTCCCACATTGTTCCCAGGTAGCAAAGCAGATAATAAAACCTTGGGTACCAATCTATCCATTGCCATTTGAAGGTGCCATCAACAGAACCCATGGAAGCTGTGCCATCGGATTCCAAGTTATCACACTGAGCAATACTAGTCTTGAGAAATAACATACCACTTGGCTTTGTAATCCCATCCTTTTGACTCACACAAACCATAAAATGTGCAATGGGAATCGAAAATGGCTACTGCATGAATGGAAGGGCAAGTGGTGAGCTGGAATTGTCATGCATCTGCTTTAACGTTCATGTTGGGAATTGTCACTATCTAGTTTCTATCTGGCACATGGGAGATTAGAAAAACACACATCAATGAGTTAAGATTGGTTATAATGGAATGCTAATAACATGTTAATGATGCGAATAGACCTCTAGTAAGCTTCTCATCTCACTGTGCAAAACTTGAGTTTCAGATTTTCTTATTTCAACATCAAGAATCTCACTTCTGCTGATCTTACCATCTGACCTGCCAATGCTAAGGATATTCAGGAACTGGGAAGATTCCACCCACAGAAACAAAGGTCATTCAAAGACCAAATCTATTAAGCCATGTGATTAGATTAAGGTGGTGCTGTACTTTAGCTTCATTTATGCATCTCTACACCATAATCCTTGATAGTATTACTTAACAAAAATCCGTCTGAATATTTCAAATCTCCATATTTTTTGAGGAGCCATCCCAGAGTTTCATTACTTGTTGTCAGTTTTTGTAGACTAAACAGGGAGAATTTAACTTTCATTTGGATTAGGATATGCATTCTGCTACAAGTCAGAATGCTCATGAATACTTTTTCCATTTATCCAGGGCAGCTTTCTGCTGATGTCTGAGGAATCAGCAAGTCAACTAGTAACATTACAGTAAGTAAAAATAGACTTAGTTGACAGCCTAATGATGTGTGGACGTTTATCTAAGAGCGGTTGTAGTATGATCAACTTTAATGAGTTAAGTACTATCGGATTAGTGGGAGGTGTTCAAAAATAATGTCATTTGAAACACATCTAAGTTATTTCCAAAGGGGAAAGAGTTTCTAATTGCCAATAAAGAAATTGCCATGGATAATTTAAGAGGGAAGAGATTGCATATAATTAAAAGAAAATTAGGAAAATACAAAGAACAAACAGAGATAAAATAGATTGTAAGGTTTTCTAAAACACAGAATGAAAAGAAACGTAGAAGGGAAATCAAAAACAACATGAAAACGTTATACATATATTTGAAGATGATGTTCAGGAGTAATCTCAGGTCTTTGACAACTGACAATAGTGAAATTATTAATAAATATTGATATACTGCATGATTGCTTTGTGTCAATATTTTTAGAACATGAAGAAGCCAACATTCCAGATGTCTAAGGACAATTAATATTGAATCCGGAGACAGAATTCAGCAAAGTCAATAAGTATAACAGCAGCATTGAAAAAAATACCAGCAGCAGGGGACATGTTGGCATAATAGTAATATCCAATTCAGAGACATAACTAATGATCTGAGTGAATGCTGCAAATGCCATAAGGGCAGCTGGTGAAAATTTGAATTCAATCAATAAATCTGAAATGAAATCCAGTCTCAGTAATGATATTGATTAACGTAAAAACCCAACTGGTTCACTAATGTCCATAAGAGAAGGAAATCTGCCATCTTTACCAAAATGTGACTTCAGATCCACAGATGACTCTTAACTGCCCTTTGAAATGGCCAAATCAATCATCCCAAGGGCAAGCAGGAATGGACAACAAATACTGGCCTTGTCAGCGGCATATACACCCCATGAAAAAATGTGGAAATTAAACCATGCCAATTCTCAGGATGTGATGGTTTCCAACTCAAAGTTTTAAAGGAAGTAGATGAGAACAAAGCTATAATTTTCCAAAATTCCTTTGATTTAAAAACTGATCCTTTACATGAGAATACTGCATGTGCCACCCTTCTATTTAATAAAGGTTAAAGCCAGAAAATTATATAGTTTGACTGAATAACTACTGCAGAGAATTGCCAGATTCTGTAAGGAAGAGCAGAACGGCTAAACACATTCAAACATTTCAGCAAATCAGAGACAGCCACCTGGATTTGTAAAGATAGATCATGCCTACTAAAACTGATTGTATAGTTTGAAGAGATGACTAAAATAATGGAAAGACAAAATTTGGAGAAATGACTAAAGGATTGATCAAGAAGTGAGGTTAAGAAGAAAATTCTTAAAGCTATAAAAGAAGTGGAGTGGAAGAGAAGAAGTTCATACAGTGAAGCTAACGTGACAGAAGCTTTAGTCAAAAATGACTAGGTAAGTGAATAGCAAGACACATAAAAATTCAGCTGGGCAAAAGTGGGTACTGCAAGATGCTGGAGATTAGAGTGGCGCTGGAAAAGCACAGCAGGTCAGGCAGCATCCAAGGAGCAGGAAAATCGACATTTCGGGCAAAAACCCCTCATCAGGAAAGATG
Organism: Chiloscyllium punctatum; assembly: GCF_047496795.1. NCBI lineage: Eukaryota > Metazoa > Chordata > Chondrichthyes > Orectolobiformes > Hemiscylliidae > Chiloscyllium > Chiloscyllium punctatum. The sequence continues at coordinate 43,559,606 of NC_092746.1, read as the reverse complement.
ATTCCTGATGAAGAGCTTTTGCCCGAAACGTTGATTTTCCTGCTCCTCAGATGCTGCCTGACCTGTTCTGCTTTTCCAGCATCACTCTAATCTTGACATAAAAATTCAGGTCTGAGAATACATAGTGTAAGAGGATATATAAGACTGAACGGGTTCAGAAACATGACCAGCTGAGGATATAAAGTAGAAATAAATTCCAGGATTTTATATTCATTGGATTTGGGGTCAGGGAGCTAATGTCCTTTAGCAAGTCATGGAATGGATAGGTGATGAGGACAGGATGTGGGACAAGATCAAGTATGGATAGCAATGAAAAAATTGAACCAAGAGAAGTCATAACTGTGACTATCAGCATCAATGGAGCTGCAATAGGCGAAGAAGTTTTACTTACAGATCTGCATTTTTTTGGACAACACATTAAACCACCTGGCTCCTCATGTGGTCAAAGATCTATGCTACAATTGCAAAGACAAGAAGGAGAATTCCTCCTAGTGTACTCGTCAAAATTTATCCCTCAACCAAAATCTCTAAAACAGACTATCTCCTCATCATAACATGGCTGTTTGCTGGATCTTGCTACTCTGTCTTCTATATAACAGTAATTATAATTCAAGAGTATTTCAAGAGGCTATAATGTGCTGTGTGATGTTATATGCACATTATGCTGTATAAATGCAAGTTCTTTCTTTGCTATAAATCTCTGATTCTTCCTCTGCATTTGTATTGGAACCCTTTCCATGCACAGAAATCATTTAGTTCTGGATCTGAAACAAAGCAATTTGTCAACTACTGATTTAACATTTTAGGACAGTAAGCCATAAATACATTGCATGACAAGAAACAGATTGAATTTATTTCTGGCTCCCTGCAAAATTTATGCAGGAAGAGAAGAGCGACACAGATTGCAGATCTATTGCATACTCAATAATTTATTGTTCAAAGTGCCATCTGTGAAAATCAGGCAAGAGAATCTATGATTGTCAATTGTATTGACCTGTTGATCATTTTGAACATTTTCTGTTTGCTAAACTTGTAGCATTTTCCAGCTCTGGTGTTCCCCAATGAACCAGGAAATAAATAATTGTCGAAATAAATGTAAGCAGTCTAAGGTTTGTAATTGGCTAAAACATGATGAAATGTTTTTAACCAGTTCCAAGTCACAAAGAAACAACAGCGCAAAAAAATCACTCAAACAACATCAAATCATCCTTTCAATGAGACTTTGAGAACTCATTCACTGTTGTTGTCTGTCAGGAATCATGTTATAGAATGGATCAAAAAGATTAAAAGGAAGCAATTTATTTGAAAGTGTCTTTTTCTGGGCAACTTAAGATCAGTAAGGTGAAATCACAAAGAAAATAATTGGTTTTGTGCTCTCTGACTATCACAATGAGTTCTAACAAGATTTTGGTTAATAGTAACCATCCGATAGTCCTCAAATGAGATCACAATGAACAGTTTCTGCAAACTGAAAGTCTTTACACAGAATCTGAAAAGATCCTCTTCCAATTTCAATGGAATTGAATGCATGTTTAGACTAGGTGCAGGAAATATAGCTAGACTTAGTGACAGGACTAAACGATCAAAGGAACAGGCCATTTGGTCCACTAAGCCTGAACAAATTCCTCAATGACTTTTACCCAAGCTATCTCTGTAACTACATTAGTAAATAGAAATCTATCAACCTCCATTAAGACTGAATACTCAAAGACTGAGCTTTTGCAGTGGGTAATTCCAAAGATTCACAACTATCTGAATGAAAACATTTCTCCTTGCTACGGTCGTAAATGGCACCTCCCTTATTTTTAAATTGTGTGTCTGGTTCTACACTACCCAAACAGGGAAACATCTTACCTGCATCCAGCCTGCCTATCTCTCTAAGTATTTTGATTGAAATAAATGATTAGAAATAAAAGTCAACAATCTTCAGGCAATTCTGAGGAATCAGATAGGAAATCAGGGAACTGGGAATCCTTTAGCGTGATCCTTTCTGTATTTAGTAACTGCAAAACTTGCTGAGTGATACAGATATGTATCTCTTAGGTTTGACCCAAGAATTGCAGCTGACCTCAACTAAGTAGCTCCAAAGATGTCCCCTGAACACAACCAGGACTTCAATGGCATTCAGCTCCCTAGGAAATCAGCAAGTCCTAACATTGGGTAAGGGAGGTCAGTTAATTAGTTACAAAGTCCACCTTGATCAAATAACACGTTCGCCCTTGAAGAAGGAGCAGTTAGATCAGAGACAGGAGACTTGTGAAATGTTTCACTCTTCAATAATTTCAAAAGAGGAAAAAGAGAATAGATTAAAAAATAATCTGTTTTGAAAGTCCTAATCCCAGTGGCATAAAGATGATGTAGTGAGCTGAGCATTAAGTGGCCAATCTTGTCAGAATCTCCATGGTAACCGAGGGTTAAGATGTGAGTTTCATTAGCAGTAGTCCAGTCATTCCAGTGGTGCTGGAAATTCAGAGGGAGGACGATGGCTCAATCTGATATTTAAAAAGTTAAGTATGAATTTCTGGAAAAGTAAGTGAAATGGTTACTGCAACATAAAGGAAAAGGAAAACACTTAATTTTTCAGAGGTTAACATGGAAATGCTGTTGTCCCAAATTAGAGTGCAATTGTTGAGAACCAGCTGCAACATGGTCTTGTGGCTAAGACTGGGATTTCCAAAACCTCAAGCTTCCCCTTGCACTCATAAGAAAGATTTCATAAAGTTATTAGGTTGCTGAAGGCAAGGATATCATCAGATAAACAACAGAGCAGGTAACTGAATCACAGTGAAACAAGTGACTATTCCCTCTCAAATCCAGAGTAAAGTCCTTTTAAATATTATGCAGCACCATGCTCCTGAACTGGAGGTGCTGAATGCATTGATAATAGTCTGCTGTTCGACAACAGCTTACAGAAGAAGGGTACATACACCAAGACTGTTGGAAGCTACACTGAAGATTTGGTGGAAGTGTTGAGAAAGGGGAAAGATGTCCTGAAGATAGATGTCCCTCCAGACCCATCATGAGATGGAGCTGGGAACAAGCAGATATGGATGTCGATATTGGGAATTTAGATCCAAGGACCTGAATGAAGGGCTGTAGAATGTTTAATGACCTCATACAAGTGTTCAAGGTAATTAACTGCAGCTAAATGTTACATGCAACAAACCCCAACACTAGCATTACCCACTACTCAAATAACAACACATCCATCCTGCACCTAGCAATCATAAGAATTTAGGACTCATGCCCGTCACCTCAGCCTCACACACTTAGAAACATAGAAACATGGGAAAAGGGTAGGCCATTTCTTCAAATTCACTCATGGGGACATGTGTGTACTAGCTAGCCAGTATTTATTGTCCATCCCCAGTTTCCTTGAAAAGGTGGTGTCAAAATGACTTCTTGAATTGCTGCAGTCTATTTGCTGTAGGTAGACCCATAATAGTATAAAGGAGAAGTCAGGTTAGTGAATGGCTTGAAGGGAACTTACAGGTAGTGGTGTTTCTGTGTATCTGCTACCCTTGTCCTTCTAGATAGAACTGGTCATGAGATTGGAAGGTGCTGCCTAAGGATCTTTGTCAAATTTCTGCAGCCCACCTGGTAGATGGTACATAGTGCTGCCACTGAGTGTCAGCTGTCGAGAGTATGCATTTGGTGTGAGTCAAGCAGGCTGCTTTGTCTTGGGCGGAGTCAAGCTTCTTGAGTGTTGTTGGAGCTGCACCCATTCAGGCAAGTGAGGAACATCCTATCACACTCCTGACTTGTGCTTTATCAATGATAGATAGTCTTTGGGCAGTCAGGAGGTGACTCATTACAGTATTCCTAGCCTTTGACCTGCTCTTTTGCTACCATATTTATATGGCGAGTCCAGTTCAGATCCTGGCCAATAGTAACCCTCAGGATGTTGATGGTGGAGGATTTATATGGTAACACCTTTGAGTGTAAAAGGTGTGGTGATTAAGTCGTCCCTTGTTAGTGGTGGTCATTGCCTGGCATTTGTGTGGTTTGCATGTTACTGCAACATTCCACCCCAAGCTTAGACATTGTACAGATCTTGTTGCATTTGAACATGGACTGCTTCTGTATCAGGTGAGTTGTGTAAGGTGCAATCATCAGCGAACATCTCTACCCCTAAGTTTATGCTGGGGAGGAAGGTCTTTGTTGAAGCAGCTGAAGGCAGTTAAGCTTAGGACACTACCCTGAGGAACTTCTGTAGAGGTGTCCTGGAGCTGAGATGACTGACATCTAACACCCACGAACATCTTCCAATGTGCCTGGTATGACTCCAAGCAGCAGAGAGAGTGTTCTTCGATTTCCATTGATTCTAATTTTACGAGGGCTCCTTGATGTCACACTTAGTCAAATGTGGCCTTGCTTTCAAGAGCAGTTACTCTCACCTCACCTCTTTGTCCTTGTTTGAACCAAAACTATAATGAGGGCAGGAGCTGAATGGCTCTGGCAGAAACCAAAATGGACATTCCTGAGCTGGTTATTGCTGAGCAGGTGCTGCTTAATAGCACTGTTGATGATATCTTCCATCACTTTGCTGACGATTGCACGTAGACTAAGAGGGCGCTAATTGGCTGGGTTGGATTTGTTCTGCCTTTTTTGTATCAGAAATACCTGGGCAATTTTCACATTGTCATAGATGCCAGTGTTGTAACTATACTGGAAGCAGCAAACTCTGGAGTCCATGTCTTGAGTTCAGTTGTTGGAATATTGTCAGACCCCATAGCCTTATGCAGTACCACCTCCCGCCCCCTCCCCACCCCCCCCCCACCCCACCCCCCCCCCCCCCACCCCCACCCCCCACCATTGTTTCTTGATATCATATGGAGTGAATTGAATTGGCTAAAAACTGATATCAGGCTCTCTCAGTGAATTATTTAATTGTCTTCTATGATTCACAACTGGATATAGCAGAACTGATTTGTTGGTTGTGTGATACTGAGCTCTATCCCTTGCTGCTTATATTGTTTGGTACACAAGTAGTCTTGTTTTGTAGTTTCACTAGGTTGGCACCTCATTCCAAAGGTATGCCTGGTGCTGTCCTTGGTATGTATGTGCCTGCACCCTTCATTAAACCAGTAAGGGCCTTTGAGGTTCTTCCATCATTCTATGAGATCACTGTTTTTGTGCAACCCATCACCACATTCCCACCTATACATTATATCCACTAACACCTTTATATAACAAAATTTTATCAAACTTAAATTTAAAATTTACAAGTTATCTATACCAATACTGTTTGTGGAAGGGAGTTCTAACCTTCTATCATCATTTACACATAGCAGTGTTTCTAGCTTTCACTTGTGTGAGGTCTGCCTTTAATTTTTAATCTACAGCCCTTAATCCTGGACTCCCAAACCTAGGGAAATAATTCCTCACCCCCTGTATGCTGGCAACCATAGCTGTTTCCTTGAAAGCCTGAAAACTTAGTTCAAATGTACATATTTGTTTCCAGTATGTGAACATCAATTGAAACATTCAAAAAAGGGTCAGATTATCTGAAAAGGAAGAGGGTGCAGGGTTATGTGGTGAATCCAGAAGTGGGTGCTGTTTTACTGGTTTCCACATGTTTTTGTTTAAAATTTAAAGTATCAATAGTGAGCAGAGGAGACATATGCCGTCGCACAATAGGAGCAATTGCTCATTCGTTGAAAGTCTTTAGTTGCCAATGCTGCAGGTACAAGCAGACTGAACAAACTGGGAGGTAAAAACAATGACCGCAGATGCTGGAAACCAGATTCTGGATTAGTGGTGCTGGAAGAGCACAGCAGTTCAGGCAGCATCCAAGTAGCTACTTGGATGCTGCCTGAACTGCTGTGCTCTTCCAGCACCACTGAACAAACTGGGAGGCTGTGCATCTTGGGCACAACTTTACTGCCCGTCTCCATTGCCATTACGATAAAAATTATTGAGAGTACAAAGGAGACACAAATTATTTTAAATTAGATTACTTTAGCTAATAATAAGAATTAGGGGTCAAAGTTAAAATATAAGTAATTGCCCTATTAAAACAGATGAGGAAAGATTTTTTTCCTCAGGATTATGAACCATTGGAATTCCCTTCCTCAAAAGGAGTGGGTGCAGAATCTTTAAATATTTTAAGGTAGAGGTAGATAGATTATTGGGAATATGCAAAAATGTAGAGTTGAGGTTAGGGTCAAATAGCCATTGAATTTATTGAACATTGGAGCAAGCTCAAAGGACCAAGTGGCTACATGTGTTCCTTGTTCTTATGTTTATAATTCATGGAATAAATGCATCCAAACAGGTTGTTTATAAATGAGATTCAGAACATGCCATTGAAACTTTAAGGGGAAAAAATTAGACTAATTCATCTTGACATTGAGAATCAAATTATTTTCATTCTCTTCATATTCACCACATTTCTCAAGCCACTCAAGGCCTGGGAGAATCCGCCCAATATTTAATTAGCATTTTTCAGGGATTCATTAACCACCCCCACCTCACTTGAATCTGTGCTCCTTGGCTGTGAAAATTTTGTTATACATCTTGCTACCTACCTGCTTCTTCCTTATAAAACAACGGATGAAACAGCACGTATTGACAGTAGTTTAAATCATTAAGTTTATATACTGTTGCATCACTATCATAACTGTTCTTTGGTCATAAATAATGCCACTGTATTTCAGTTTTCATAGAAAATCAAGTTGAATTGAGTTTATGTGATCCCAAAAGCTAAGTAAAGACCATGAATCCTATGAACTATAAAGGATTTTAGGGCTATTAACGGTATTGAAAGAATTGACATTGGTTCAAGTCCTTCAACTGAATATTTACTTTGGATGAATCAGTTTTTATTTTGGCACATACTTTGTCAGCTCTTCTCAACTGCATATCTATACAACAATCTTTACAAAAATGTATTTTTAGACAGAAGATTTCAGCCAAACACTGAATAGCCCAGAATGTCCTCGGGACTCACAACGTTGTATTGGTGCATCTATGACATGGCGACTCTTCAACAGTGAAGAAAAAGAGTGGAGAATTATGTAATATTCTGGAACTATTCCTGAAACTTTTATACAGATTCCTCAATGCACTCAAAAACGGTTAGAAGACATTTGTCACCCCCTGTTCCTTTCTTGGAATCAATGGCAATCACTATTTTCCATTTTCTTGGCACTATCACAGACAAAAATAATTGGACTGGTGACCTAGCAACGGCATGATATTGAGTTTGTTGTGCAGGCACTGAAGCAAACTTTAGCTTCGCAATGACCTTTAAATGACGCTGAAGTTAAATGTTGAACTCCTAAAGAATTTATTCCCTTTCAGAGTTCAAAACAGTGATCTCTGAGCCAAAGGAAAAATAAGTAAGAGATATTTCAGCAAAATATCTGAAGCTCAAGTGTCAAGATTGCCTTGTTCTGAACAGAACAGTCCCTTGAGGTGTCAAATGAAATTAGTTTCAAAGAACATCATTTACACCAAGGCTTTTCTGCATAAGTGGTCCTGTTATCTTTAACAAATATTTCAATGGACTTTCCAGTTCAAATGGACAGTGCAATTATTCAATGACAATAAGACTGAATAGCTTGATACAGCAAATGCAACTCTTGGCACTTCAACAATTTAGTTCTTCAATAATTGTGCAGATTGCTGCAACTTAATCAAAATTACAATCCATAGTAGCTGGTGTTAAAGAATAACTGGTGTTTAACGTGCAGCATAAGCCAATAGATTCTGATTCCACTTCAATGTAATTCTGTACATAAAATGTATTAGTTGCAATCAGGTTCGAGTGAAGAAAATTAAAGATGGCCTACTGAACAGTCAGCCCAGCCTGCAGAGGGATTGGGTGTTATTGAAGCTGCCTTCAGGCAAATGGGGAGTATTCCATCACACTCTTGATTTGTGCCTTGTAGATGGTGGACAGGCTTTTGGGGAGTCAGGAAGTGAGTTCCTTGCTGCAAGATTTGTAGTATCTTAACTGCTGTTGTAGTCAGTATTAATGCAATGAGTCCAATAGAGTTTCTGGTCAACAGTAACTCCTAGGATGTTGATCATGGGTGATGTGGCAATAATTCCATTGAATGTCAGTTGACAATGGATAGATTCTCTCGTGTTATGTTCACAGGTTGGAACTCTGAAATATTACAGGCATTTGTCGTCCTGAATTTCAAATGTCTTTCTTAAAAAGAAACGGGACTGCTACAGGAGCAAAATGACTCCACGTGTAAATTCAGAGGCGAACTGACTAAGATATTTTGTGGGACCTTGGAATATAATTCTAAAAGGTATTAAAGAAACATGAAACAGACAGAGAGTAGCTTGAGGCGATGAGTACCTGACTCTCACTCCACCACCCTACACCTCAAACAGTCCACACACCATCCATTGACAGACAACCTCCTCACCAACATTTTTCTGATTTCCTTTTCCAGGAACAAACAGAGATCTCCAAAAAAACTTCAATACCAGTGTGCATTGTTAGGCTGCTGTGTACTAGAGCGTGTTGAGTATGCTGTGGAAGTTTGGGAACAGCCAGTAAGCTCCCCTGCACAGCCAGCAAGGAAAGAAAGCTGCAGTGCACTCAATGCTGCAAACCAGCTGCAAAAGGAATCAGGAGAAAGGATTTTCAGTCTGAGAGCTTTTCCAGGTACTCCTACCTTTTCTATTTCATCTGTCCCTCTTTCCCTTGTATGTGTATATGTGAGTATCCTCCCCCCCCTACCCACCCCCACCCCCACCCCCACCCCGCACCTTCCATCTCTCCTGCTTGTTACTCCCTTTCATGATCACACCTTTTGTTTGCATCTGCAAGCCACACAGGCTTTGGTCTTCATTTTATTCCTATTGGCACTGCCTCCACGTTAAGTATCACCAAGAAACATGGGCCATTTCTTATTATTCAAGAGATGAGGAACTGATCCTTTTAAAATAATTGCAAACTTAAAGTAAACAAGTCATTCAGCAGGAATCCAACAATACTGGAAATCTGACCGTCATACAATGATTCCAGTAGAATGAAAGTTGGACAAGTTGGGAAGTGATCTATTGTGCCAGATTACTTTCAATATGGTGAAAATGAAAATTGACTCTATATTTTAGCATACTGCAATCCTGCAGAAGAATGATCAGGCTAAGAGAATTACCTGTTCCCTCTCTTCACTTCCAATGGGCGGCACGGTGGCACAGTGGTTAGCACTGCTGCTTCACAGCGCCAGAGATCCGGGTTCAATTCCCGCCTTAGGCGACTCTCTGTGTGGAGTTTGCACGTTCTCCCCGTGTCTGCGTGGGTTTCCTCCCACACTCCAAAGATGTGCAGGTTAGGCGAATTGGCCATGCTAAATTGCCCGTAGTGTTAGGTAAGGGGTAGATGTAGGGTTGCGCTTCGGCGGGTGCGGTGTGGACTTGTTGGGCCGAAGGGCCTGTTTCCACACTGTAAAGTAATCTAATCTAATCAATATGTGTTACCATAAACTCATTTTGCCATTTTAGAGGAAGGAAAATCAGCAAAGGTTCACTACAATAATATTTGGGCTCTCAAGGTTAAATCTTCAGGAGTGAATACACAAACTAGGACTTTGTTCCTGGAATTTAGAAGATTACATGTAATTAGATCAATGTTATGAAAATAAAGGGAACATATATGCCAAATATAGATCATTTCTCTTCTGTGGCAAATGTAGAAGAATAGAGATGGGGCAAAAGCTAAAAACTTATTTATAATGTGTATGTCTGGCATTCTTTTTGAGTTCAAGAAAGCCTAGCTAAATAGCTTCCTTTTCAAAACGCATGTACATTTGGGAGAAATGCATGCACAAGGGAAAGGATCTAAAATCATAGAATCATAGAGTCGTAGAGCACAGAAACAGAGGCTTTGGTCTAATTCATTCATGCCAGACAAGTTTCCCAAACAAAACTAGTACTACTTGCCTGCATTTGACCTATATCTCTCTAAACTTTCCTATTCATGTACCCATCCAAATGTTTTTTAAAAATTGTAACTGTACCTGCATCTATCCCTTCCTCTGGCAGTTCACTCCACCCTCTGAAAAAGTTGCCCTCATGCCTCTTTTAAATCCTTCCACTCTCACCTTAATAATATGCCCACTACTTTTGAACTCCATCATCCTGGGAAAGAAAAAATCTCGGCTATTCACCTTACCTATGCACCACATGATTTTATAAAGGTCTTCAAGGCCATCCCTCAACCTCCTACACTTCAGTGGAAAAAGTCACAGCCTATTTTTATAAATCAAACCTTCCAGTACCAGCAACATCCTGAACCATCTCCAATATAATTATATCTTGGCTATAGTAGGGTGACCAGAGCGTTACACTGTACTCAAGTAGAGGCTTCACCAATATCCTGTTCAACCTCAACATGACATCCCAACTCCTATACTCAATAGTCTGAGCAAATGAAGACAAGCTCACTAAATACCTTCATAACCACCCTGTCTACCTGTGATGCAACTTTTAAAGAACTATGCACCTGAAGTCCCATGTCTCTCTATTCAACAACAACACCCAGAGCCCTACCATTAACTTCACAGGCCCTGCCCTTGCTTGTTTTACAAAATGCAATACCTTGCAATCCAAATTAAACTCCATCTGCCACTCATCAGCTCATTAACCCAATTGATCAAGGTCTTGTAATCTTAGATAACTTTCTTCACTGTCCACTATACCACCAATTTTGGTATCATCTGCAAACTTACTAAACATGCCTCCTAAATTCTTATCCAAATCACTTATATAAATTACAAAAGGAAGTGGACCCAGCACTGATCCCTGTGGAACACCATTGATCACAGGCTTCCAGTTTGAAAATTAACCTTCCACCACCACCTTTGGGTCTTTACCATCAAGCCAATTTTGTATCCAGTTGGCAAGCTCACCCTGAATCCCATGTGATCCACTTTACAAATTAGTTTACTATGTGGAATCTTATCAAAGGATTTATTAAAGTCCATGTAGACAACGTCTACCACTCTGCCCTCAACCTTTTTGGTTACATCCTCAAAAAACTCAATCAAGTTTGAGAGACATGATTTCCCATGCACAAAATCATGTTGCCTCTCCCTAATCAGTCTTTACCTCTCCAAATGCATGTAAATCCTATCTCTAAGAATTCCTTTCAATAGCTTAATGACTTACTGACCACTGTTGTCAAACTTACTTTTCCCAGGCTTCTCCTTACAGACTTTCTTAAATAACATTAGCCACCCTCCAGTCCTCCAGAACCTCACCCATGTAGATGATACAAATATCTGTTAGGAGCTCCACAATCTCTTCCCTAGCTTCTCTCTATGTCTTGGAATGTACTTGATCAGGTCCAAGAAATGTATCCATCTTAATGGGTTTTTTTTAAGGCCTTCAGCCCTTCCTCTTCTGTAGAGTCTTAGAGTCATAGAGATGTACAGCACAGAAACAGACCCTTTGGTCGCAATCATCCATGCCTACCAGATATGCTAAATTAATCTAGTCCCATTTGCCAGCACTTGGCCCATATCCAGATACCTTTTAAATGTTGTAATTGTACCAGTCTCCACCACTTTCTCTAGCAGCTCATTCCATATACACACCACCCTCTTCATGAAAAAGTTGCCCCTCAGGTCCCTTTTAAATATTTTCCCTCTCACCTTAAAACTATACCTTCTAGTACTGGATTCACCTAACCTATTCAGCCTCTCCCAATAGCTCAAACTCTCCAATCCTGGCAATAACCTTGTAAATCTTTTCTGAACCCTTTCAAGTTTCACAGTATCCTTCCTGTAGGAGTAATGCAGACTATTCTCAATATTTCTTTCCAAGTTTCCTAGCTTCTATTTCTTTCTCCACATTAAGAATTGATGTGAAATATTCATTTAGTATCTCTCCCATTTTCTGTGGTTCCACACATAGATGACCTCATTCATCTTTATGGGTCCTATTCTCGGCCTAGTTGCTCTTTATGTAGTTGTAGAATCTCTTTGGATTCTCCTGAACTTTGTTTGCCAAGGCTATCTCAATTCCCTTTTTGCCCTCCTGATTTCTCTCTTAAGAATGCCCCTACACCCCTTATACTCTTCAAGAGATTCACTTGATCCCAATTGTCTGTACCTAATATTAGACTTCTTTTTAAACTTATATGAATATCTTCATTCATCCATTGTTCCTTACTCTTATCAGCCTTACCTTTCACAATTAATAGGAACATAATGCTTCTGAGCTCCCATTATCTCACTTTTGAAAGCCTCCCACTTGCTAGTTGTCCCCTTACCTGCGACTCATCTACTCTAATCAATTCTTGAAAGTTCCTGTTGTAAACCATCAAAATTTTGCTTACTGTAATTAAGAGCTTTAATTTTTATACAAGGCCTATCCTTTTCCATAACTATTTTAAAACTAATAATGATGATCATCAGTGCCAAAGTGCTCCCCAACTAACGTTTCAGTCATTTGCCGTGCCTTATTTTGCAAGAGAAGGTTAAGTTTTACTCCTTCTCTCATAGGTAATTCTATGTATTGATACAGAAAATTTTCTGAACAGATCTAACAAATTCCTCACCTGGCCCTTAACACTATGGCAGTCCCAGTTTGTTTGGAAAGTTAAAATCCCCATCACATTATAACTCTATGCTTATAACATATATCTGATATCTCTCTACATATTTGCTCCTCAACTTCCCTTTGACTTTTTAGCTGGTGGAGGTGGTGGCCCCAATGGTATAATCCCACTGACATCATCAAACCCTTCTTATTTCCAACTTCCATCCCTATAGCTTCACTGTACAATCCCTCAGAAAAATGCTCTCTTAGTGCAGCAGCAAAGTTTTCCTTAGTCAAAAATGCCACAGCCCCCTCCTCTTTTCCCCCCTTTCTATCCTTCCTACAGCATCTAAACCCCAGAACACTGAGCTGCCAGTCCTGTCCTTCCCTCAGCCATGTATATCCAGTGTTTCCATACATGCCCTGAATTCATCTGCCTTACCTGTAGACCCATAAGACCATAACACCATAAGACAGAGGAGCAGAAATTTGGCCATTCGGCTATCAAATCTGCTCTGTCATTCAATCATGGCTGATAGGCTTTTCAACCCCATTTTCCAATTTTCTTCCCATAACCTTTGATCCCGTGCCAATCAAGAATTTATCTTTCTCTGTTTTAAATATACTCAATGCTCTGAAATAAATGGAGTGGAATTCATCAGCGTTACCTTTTTCTCTGCCTTGCTCTTGCCTGCCTTTTCTAATTAACTTGATATTTTCAAATTCAGAACTATCCTCATCTGTCTTTCTATTGTCACTACTACTTAGGATCCCCTCCCCTCAACCAGTTTGAAATTGTTAACCTACAGGTTGTGATTGCCTCCTGAAACACAGCATCCAGGTAGCTCTCCCCCTCTCTGATGTGTCACAATGCTCAAAGCTCAGATTCCCAGCTCATAAGCTCTGAGCTGGACTTCCTCAAGAAAGCAATATGCTACGGTGGTCACTATGAACCACAGTGGGTTCACCAGGTCTCACATAATGCAGGTACAACACATCTTCTGACCCCACGACTTTAATTTATTTAATTAGCTTTAATTTATATGTTTATGTTTCTGCTGGTCTTTAGTTTTTAATCTGTAAAATATTTTTCCAATTTCTTTTTAATCTGAAATAGGTATTCAAATTAGCAGTTACCAACCAATGAACTTATAGCTTATCATATGATGTCACTCTTTCTCCACTGCCTCCAGCCCTGGCCTCAATTTTTATTTCCTACTCAGTCTCACTATCTTCCCTCACGTACTCCTCTTTCTCCTTATGCCTCAAATTCCCTCCTCCTTATTTGGATATTAAACAGCAGACATACTCACCGATTAAAGAGAAGGAGGGACTGATAACCTCTCTCCTTTTTCATCTAACTCCCCGATACAGCAAACTTCAGTTGCACTCTGATGCAACTAAGCAGCACTCCAGCCATTAGGTAGCTTTTTCTTCCAGATGTTTACCGTTTTCAATTTGAATCAACCTACCGTCAGTTGGATTCAAACTCATAACACCAGTACATTAGCTAGATTTCATAAATTACTAGTCCAGTGACATTACCTCACTATCAACATGACAAATGGTGCTAAACATTGTACAGTTTTCAGCTACATCTGACCTTATGATGGAGGGAAGCTTATTAAAGAAGCAGAGGTACAACAGTTGCAGTAAGATTTCCCTACTCATTTATTGTAACTCTGTTGAAATAAGGACTAAAATTCCATTAGCATTCCTGATTACCTGTGCTAGCTTTGTGAGTTTCATGCACAAGTATCACCAAATCCCTTTGAGTTTCTGCTTTCTGCAGTTTTTCTCTATTTAAATAATATTACGTTCTTTTGTTGTCCCTTTCAAACAACAGTTCACATTTGCCCACATTATATACTATTTACCAACTTCTTGTCCACATAGAGTCACAGAGATGTACAGGATGTAAACAGACCCCTCAGTCCAACTCATCCATGCCAACCAGATATCCCACCTAATCTAGTCCCATTGCCAACATTTGGCCCATATTCCTCTTATACCCTTCCTAATCATATATCTGTCCAGATACCTCTTAAATATTGTAATTGCCCCAGCGTCCACCACTTTCTCAGGCAGCTCAATCCATACATGCACCATCCTCTGCATGAAAAAGTTGCCCCTTAGGTCCCTTTTAAATCTTTCCCCTCTCACCATAAACCTATGCCCTCTAGTTCTGGACTCCCTAACCCCAGGGAAAAGATCTTGTCTATTTATCCTATCCATGCCCTTCATGATTCTATACGGTCAACCCTCAACCTCTGAAGCTCCAGGGAAAAAAGCCCCAGCCTATTCAACCTCTCCCTATAGCTCAAATCTTCCAACCCTGGCAACAATCCTGTAAATCTTTTCTGAACCCTTTCAAGTTTCACAACATCCTTCCAATAGGAAGGAGACCAAAATTGCATGCAACATTCCAAAAATGGCCTAACCAATGTCCTCTACAACTGCAATATGACCTCTAAACTCCCATACTCAGTGTCTGACCAATAAAGGAAAGCATACTGAACACCTTTTTCACTATCCTATCTACCTGCGACTGCACTTTCAAGGAGCTATGAACCTGCACTCCAAGGTCTCTTTGTTCAGCAACACTCCCCAGGACGTTTCCATTCAGTGTATAAGTCCTGCTCTGACTTGCTTTTCCAAAATTCAGCACCTCGCATTTATCTAAATTAAGCTTCATCTGCCACTCTTCAGCCCATTGGCCCATCTGATCCCCTCCTTGACTGGTTAGGCATAATTAGAGGACCATCTGCAAAAAATATGACACGTCAGTCTCTATTGAGTAGCACTGGACTCCTTCTGCTCCAACCAAAGATGTGTGATATCATCAGAATGGATGGATCTTGATGCAGCATCAATATTAAATCTTTCAGAAGCATGACCTTATCTAATAGCTCAGCCAAAGAGTAAATCATTTTTCTTTCTCTCTGGTGATGTAACAATGCTGGTGTCAGAAACTAAAGAAACCTCACAGTGGTTTGAAGCATTATACTGATGTACTGTGTTGTTTGATTTCTTTTGTAGTGTACCATCTGAAAATGTACTTTACTCTTAATTTATATAAAATTGTTCAGAATGCACTTACTTGCTTTTTAAGAGAACAGCACGTTGTAAAGGTATTGTTGAACCTTCAGTATGAAGGAGGAATCAAACCACACATTGTATAGCCTGTCATCCAGTTGTTCAATGACATAATTTGATGCCTGGGGAGATAATTCTTTATTTCTCAAAAGGTTTTCCTTCTGGAAATGTTGGTTGACATTTTAGCATTTACATCTTCTCACAGTTAGGGAGTCTGCCAGTGACTCAGGAACGCAGAGGTTAGTGGAGCTTTACCATGCAGCGTGTAAAGCCCTGGAAATGCAGTAAGTGCAACCAATCCAAAGGGCCCTCCCATTCTGACTGGTCTCATAGTAACAAATTACATGTAAGCAGTGTGATACCTTGTATATATGGTATCAAACACCTGAGAAAGACAGGAGTGAGCAGATACTGAAATCCTGTCAATCCCTAGAAGGATTCAGAGGTGAAGAATTTCATAGCTTAGGAAACCTTGACAATGGATTAGTCTTGTTCCACGAGACTACAGATGGCAGCAACAACTTGCCAAGGCTGACCCTCCTGAGGCATCTTTATATGGTCACGTTCAGAAAGCAGATCATCTAGACATATACCCTGAATCAGGGTATTTCCTGAGCTGGAGCTCAGCCTTTAATCTTTTGCCCCTCTGGAGTGGGATGTGACTGAAGACAAAGCTGCTCCCAATGGTGTTGCTGAGACTGATCTTCTTGGTGTTCTGATGAGGAACAAGGTAAAGCTGCACAAACTGCACCCAAGTTGTTGCGAAAGCTGACCATTGGGAATTACAGATCAAAGTCAAAAATATTTAAGGGAGCAGAAATGACATCTCAGGTGTTAGAGATCAACTCCATAGCAACGGAAGCACAGACTCTTAGAATAAGTGCTTTGAGCAAAACCTTTCATTTCAGAAGTAGCCACCGTAGTTTGCTATTTTATAGCTGACAATTTTATAGCTCCACCAATTCCCACTCTGCTCTGTCATGGTTGACCTTAACAAGTAACAGATATCCTGGGAATCACATGAACTGGCAGTTAAATCCAGAATTCAGGGTTAAGTCTTCAAACAATTTCCACTTTGTATCTAATAAACACAGTTTTCCTGTCCTACTAGGGTATTTTGTGCTCCTCAAATCACACACTGATTAAATGCAGAAATCTACAAAATCATGTCAGTATTTCCTCATGCCAGCACTGTTTCTTTCTTTAGCACCTCATACCCACACTCTGCAAATACTCCAACGCAGAGTGCCATTTGACCTGCATGACTGAGCCAACTCTTTCTTTCTGTCTGTTATTTTTCTCTCTCAATGCAATCCTTGTATCTCTTCTATTTCATTTTCTGTACCTCATTTGACATTTAATTTAATATTGTAACTGGCACTTCCAGATTTGAACTTTGCTTCTAATTAGCAATTCTCCAAATGATTGTTAAGGAGATACAGTTGTTTGCCCGATTCACAAAGGGTAGTTCAGCTGTACTATAGAGGACACTCTTTTTTTTGTGACTCTCCAGTTAATAGCAAGCTCCAGTGCAAAATCCCATTGAATGTCTTAAGCCAGTGCAAGTATAATGAAAAACCTGTTCAGGTTTTTTCACCTGAGAAAACAAATTCCTTGTCAATATTGTCCTACATCAGTTTATCTGCATATTTTCGTGCAAGTATTTTGTGCACATTTTATATGTCAACTTGAAACAATGTCAAATTGGCACTAATGTAAACTCTCACTGATTAATTATAATTGAGTAACTTGACTTCAGAAATTGTCATTTTAATAATGTGCATTTTGAAACATTATATGGCTAATTAGCATTTTCTTCTTGAGTTCCCTGCCTGGATGTTATTCTGATCCACACACTAAGTCGCCTGAGCTAACCTTCCCCCTCTCAATACACATGTACCTCTACTTAAAATCTGTGATTTGTTAAAGAAGATCTATATAGAGCAGAGTTCTCTACTCTCTCTAAACAAATACATCCTTAATCTGCACTTTGACCAAGATAGTACTCTGCTTTTTCGTGAATGGTCGACCATACATATTCCTGCTATTGGTCCTCTGAACTCAGCCCCATTATGAGCACTATAAAACTTCCATGTATGCTTTTATCATTTTCAAGCTAACACATAACTAGAAAGATATCCTACTTATTGACCTGTTGGAATCCAGTAAACCTAAACTTTCATGCAAAACTCCTTGGTGCACGACTAATTATACTTCCATGGAAGTCATTGAAGAAGCAGAGTTTACATCAGTGACAAAGTACATTCATGTTATTGCGATTTAGCAATTGAAGTAAATGCATCAATACTTGGAGCAAAATATAAATTGAGGTAAGACTATATTGATCAGTACTTTTCTCTCCATGGTTAAAGAATAACATTGATCATTCATCACAGTCACACACAACTTCCTGATCCACAATCACTCCTCCTTTGATTAATCTTTACTGCCCCCAATGCATTAATATCAAAACTTTTGATCTCCCCTACTGGTACCCACTATTCACCAACTAATTCATGCTTCTTTCTTTCTACAATTCCTCCAAATTTACATACCAGCATGTGCCATCTCTTCTTTTATCACTGCCTTTCTTTGCATTTGCCTGTGTCCAGAGAACTTCAACTACCTGGGGTTCTTTCTGGGGAAGGTGGGACCTCTATAAACAGGATGGTCTACACCTGAACCCGAGGGGCACCAGTATCCTTGGGGGGAGGTTTGCTAGTGCTCTTGGGGGGGTTTAAACTAACTCTGCAGGGGCATGGGAACCTGGACTGTTGCTTTAGGGTGCAGGACCTGAAGTGTAGGGAGGTTAGGAACTTGGCATCAATCTCAAAGGAGGGTGCCTGTAAACAGGAAAGTGGCTTGAAGTGTGTATACTTCAATGCAAGAAGTATACAAAATAAGATAGGTGAACTTGCAGCGTGGGTTGGTACCTGGGATTTCGATGTTGTGGCTATTACGGAAACATGGGTAGAACAGGGACAGGATTGGCTGTTGCAGGTTCCAGGGTTTAAATGTTTTAGTTGGGTCAGAGGTAGGGGTAAAAGAGGGGGAGGTGTGGCATTGCTTGTCAAAGATAGTATTACAGGGGTGGAAAGGACGATGGATGAAGACTCGCCATCTGAGGTAGTTTGGGCTGAGGTTAGGAATAGGAAAGGTGAGGTCACCCTGTTAGGAGTTTTCTACAGGCCTTCTAATAGTCCTAGAGATGTAGAAGAAAGGATTGCGAGGATGATTCAGGAGAAGAGTGAAAGTAATAGGGTGGTTGTTATGGGGGACTTTAACTTTCCTGATATTGACTGGGAAAGCTATAGCTCGAGTTCGTTAGATGGGTCGGTGTTTGTCCAATGTGTGCAGGAGGGTTTCCTGACACAATATGTAGACAGGCCAACAAGAGATGAGGCCATACTGGATTTGGTTCTGGGTAACGAACCAGGCCAGGTGTTAATATTGGAGGTAGGTGAGCACTTTGGGGACAGTGACCACAATTCGGTGACTTTTACTCTAGTGATGGAGAGGGATAAGTGTGCATTGCAGGGCAAGAGTTATAGCTGGGAGCAGGGAAATTATGATGTGGTGAGGCATGACTTAGGATACGTGGCTTGGAAAAGTAGGCTTCAAGGGAAGGGCGCAATCAATATGTGGAGCTTGTTCAAGGAGCAACTATTGAGTGTCCTTGATAAGTATGTACCTGTCAGGCAGGGAGGAAAGGGTCGTGTGAGGGAGCCATGGTTTAATAAGGAATTGGAATCCCTTGTTAAAGGGAAGAGGGCGGCCTATGTAAAGATGAGGCGTGAAGGTTCAATTGGGGCAATTGAGAGTTATAAGGTAGCCAGGAAGGACGTGAAGAGAGAGCTAAGAGCAGCAAGGAGGGGACATGAAAAGTCCTTAGTTGGTAGGATTAGGGAAAACCCAAAGGCTTTCTATAGGTATGTCAGGAATAAAAGAACGACGAAGGTAGGAATAGATCCAGTCAAGGATAATAGTGGGAAGTTGGGTGTGGAGGCTAAAGAGATTGGGGAGACACTGAATGAATACTTTTCGGCAGTATTCACTCAGGAACAGGACATTGTTGCCGATGTGATACTGAGTCACAATTAATTAGAATGGACGGCTTTGAGGTATGTAGGGAAGAGGTGTTGGAAATTCTGGAAAGGGTGAAAATAGGCAAGTCCCCGGGCCTGGTGGCATTTATCCTAGGATTCTCTGGGAAGCAAGGGAGGAGATTGCAGAGCCATTGGCCTTGATTTTTATGTCCTCGTTGTCTACAGGAATAGTGCCAGAAGACTGGAGGATAGCAAATGTGGTTCCCTTGTTCAAGAAGGGGAGTAGGGATAACCCTAGTAACTATAGGCCAGTGAGCTTCACTTCTGTTGTGGGCAAAGTCTTAGAGAGAATTGTAAGGGATAGGATTTATGAACATCTGGATAGGAATAATGTGATCAAGGATAGTCATCATGGTTTTGTGAAGGGCAGATCGTGCCTCACAAACCTTATTAAATTCTTTGAGAAGGTGACTAAGGAGGTGGACGAGGGTAAAGTGGTAGACGTGGTGTATATGGATTTTAGTAAGGTGTTTGATAAGATTCCCTATGGTAGGCTACTGCAAAATATATGGAGGTATGGCATTGAGGGTGAGTTGGAGGTTTGGATTAGGAATTGGCTGACTGGAAGAAGACAGAGGGTAGTAGTTGATGGTAAAGGTTCATCTTGGAGTGCAGTTACTAGCGGTGTTCTGCAAGGATCTATTTTGGGACCATTGCTGTTTGTCATTTTTATAAATGACCTGGAGGAGGGGCTAGAAGGTTGGGTGAGCACGTTTGCGGATGATACAAAAGTCGGTGGAGTTGTTGACAGTGAGGAAGGATGTGGCAGGTTACAGCAGGATATAGATAAGCTGCAGAGCTGGACAGAAAGGTGGCAAATGAAGTTCAATCTGGGTAAGTGTGAGGTGATTCACTTTGGTATGAGTAACAAAAAGGTGGGGTACTGGGCTAATGGTCAGATACTTGGTAGTGTGGATGAGCAGAGGGATCTTGGTATCCTTGTACACAGATCTCTGAAAGTTGCCACCCAGGTAAATAGTGCGGTGAAGAAGGCATATGGTGTACTGGCTTTTATTAATAGAGGAATTGAGTTCCGGAGTCCTGAGGTAATGTTGCAGTTGTATAAGACTCTGGTGCGGCCGCATCTGGAGTATTGTGTGCAGTTTTGGGCGTCATACTATAGGAAGGATGTGGAGGCACTGGAACGGGTGCAGAAGAGGTTTACCAGGATGTTGCCTGGTATGGTAGGAAGATCGTATGAGGAAAGGCTGAGGCACTTGGGGCTGTTTTCATTGGAGAAAAGAAGGTTTAGGGGTGACTTGATAGAGGTGTACAAGATGATTAGGGGTTTAGATAGGGTTGACCATGAGAACCTTTTTCCACATATGGAGTCAGCTATTACGAGGGGGCATAGCTTTAAACTAAGGGGTGGTAGGTATAGGACAGATGTTAGGGGTAGATTCTTTACTCAGCGAGTCGTGAGTTCATGGAATGCCCTGCCAGTAGCAGTGGTGGACTCTCCCTCTTTATGGGCATTTAAACGGGCTAGTGTAGGTTAGGTGGGCTTGGATCGGCGCAACATTGAGGGCCAAAGGGTCTGTACTGTGCTGTATTTTTCTATGTTCTACCTTAGCCTCAATCTCCTAAATGTCTACGTAAGCCTAAATGTTCTTGCTACCACTCAGCCGATTCTTTAGCCTGTATCCAGTCAACTTCCCTAACTCTTCTTCCTCTGCACTTTGGAATCCATTTATATTCCATTAAATACTTAGGACATGAAGAATATAACATTAATCCAAGTTGTCATTGTGCTTAAAATGTAGAAAATGCCACAAAACTAAGAAATAAGAAAAGTTGTTTTCATAAGTTATGGGAAGTACAAGAAAATTAGCAACGATTGCTATCTTCTCCAAACATTTTAGCAGTTAAAGACAATATGGAATGGAATATTAGACCAATACAGAGCAGATAATTGCAGGTTTGAATCATGGGCTATGTTGAATTTATCAGGGCAACAGATAGGTTTCCACAATTGACCTTAGTATCCCAGGTTAGATATGAGAAATGAAATACAAGTTATGATTCCTACTCAAAATAGTTATCTAGTGACCCCCATGAACATTGTCCAAGAGGCAGATTAAATTCTATTATGGTGTCCTTACGGTCAAATAAACTGCCAAAAATTGCAGTCAGTATTCACGCTCGAAATGTGTGATGTGCATTCATGTACTTCAAAAACCTGCTTTGTGGTAGATCATTTTTATGAATCCCTCTGGGCCATTTCAATATGTCTATTCAAGACTTCTTTCTTGCATTTGAAGCAAATGACATTATCCATTTTGTTTCCCATTTTAAAATCTCAGCATATTGCTGAATGTTGACTATTGAAGCATTAAAATATTTGGCGTAAGCTCATAATAATGTCTGGATATTATACAGTTGAATACACTATTCTTTTACACATTTAAATTGCTTTCATTTTAGTTCCCATAAAAAAAAGAAAAAGCTGCTCAATTCCTTCAGTCGCACTATCATATCAAACAGAAATATATTTTATATAACAAGATTTTGGCAAGACAATCTGTCTTCATACTATAAATACATTTTCTGCAAAATAATATTACTATTGTTGCAAATTTTCCCCCATTCCTGACGTCTCCCAGCCCCTCCCCCACCAGAGGATGAAAATTCTACTTATTTGTCTGTAGCCTGATTGTGTGCAATTTAAATTACGTTCAGAAACTTTATTTTGTGCTTTATTTTGAAGAGTAAAACTGTTAAAAATTCTACATCTTTCGCAGACAATAATTTGTAGAAATCTCCCAGGATTTCACTTCTGGAACTGGTAATCAAAATCACTTAAATTAATTTGTTGATTCTTGATTATTTCCTACCATGAGATAACTGCTCCCATTAAACTCTTCTGAACTTAAAGTAGGTCTTAGGAGCAAATGATCTCCAATGCAGATTGATGCCAACAGTGTGAGCTCAATTAACACACTGGCTGAGGTTACTATGAAGGGATCTCCTTCTCAGTTCCTGCTCCGCTCCCCCCCACCCCTCCCCACCCCCAACCTTACCTGAGGTGTGGTGCCCCTCAGGTTAAACACTTGCCAGTCATCTCTCTCCAATGAGCGAGCAGCCATATACGTGTAGCCTGATAAGACTTTACCCTAAGACAGTACAAGAAACTCTTCCTCTCAGAGTATTTGTTGACGCAGCAGCTGTAGGTTATGGATAGATTAGCATTACAGTTAAAATTGTATCGTACTTGCAATGCAAAAGGTTCTGAAAGGTTGCAGACTGACATCTTCTCTGCCAGTGCTCCCCAACATTGAGTCCACCTCATTTTTTGAGGCCAGTGCAAAGGTGTTTCATTTTCATTGGCCTGCTAGGCCTGCCTGCTGCAATGGTAAATTTACCTGCACCTTCCTGCTTGGAAAATCTGGCTTCAGCCAACCTCCCATTGGAACCTTGGCAGGAGCCCATCAGAAAGATTGTACAATTTTAGCCTGAAGGTCTTTGCAAATGTGATCAAGTAAACTGTTAGCACCTTTCCAGGAAATTCTGTAAAAACTTCATTCATTTGCTAAAGGCTGTAAATCATATAAATGTCACCTAGAAGTCACATGTTCAAAGATAATGCTGGCATTATCACCCACCGTAAACACCAAGATACATAAATAGAAAACAGGACTGATCACCAGTGCTTCACTGGATGCTCACTGATGATGCTACCTAGCATCTTGATGCAATGTCTGAGAACAAATCTACCAGCTCACTGAGCAAACTTACAACCCTTAAAAACATAATACTGGCGTAATTAATAAGCAGCTGTACCACTTTGGACTAACCCAGATGAATAGTTTCATAGTTGGAGCCTGAGGCCATCACTGTGTGTTTGGGCTCCATTTACAAGTCATTGTTCCTCCTGAGTAGCAGCTCCTCTAGTGAGAATGGTTCCATTTTATTTCATTGCAAATGCTGAGAAACAGCCCACCACTGGAAGCCCAAGGCAGCACTCTTAAAAGCTGATTACTGTGAAATAAAGATTGGATAACCTGTACATATACTGGTGTCACTTCTCATGAATGTGACATCAACAGTACATCCTGAAGTCTATTGTGACCAGCTGACACCATCAGCCCTGGCTGCGTGTGCACCATTTTGGCGTAATGAATAATCATACCATTGACAAAAACTATTTTTTCTGCTGATCTGGTTGATACAACAGCCATTTCCATTGAAATGAAAATCTAAATCAGTGCGTAGAGATTATCTAGTGGTATGAAGTCCTATTTGAAATCAATTTGAAGAGTTCCACCCAAGCCCAAGTGAAGATAACCTCAAAAAAACTGCACATTGATTGACTCAAATTTCTAGTAGATTAACACTCACATCCAAGATTCAAAACAAATACACAGCAAAGGTGATTGATTTACATCATATTATTTGTATTACACTGCAGGAGCCATTAAGAGAAGAGAACACTTGATACACAGCTTGATTCTAATTTATTCTCACTAAAATTTTCAACAGACTGAGTAATTGTGGCGTGATGTATGGTGTATGATTTCTAAATATTTTAGAATCATTTAATATAGAGTTTAGATTTTGAACGAGTGGCATGTGGATCTGAGTGGCATGTGGATCTGAGTGCATGAGAGGGTTCAATAATTAACTTGTCAGCCATCCTGAAGCCATTATTTAACAGTACAAAGAGAGGGCTCCTGGAAGCATAATGGGAATTTCTTTGTAATTTGAGAGCTATTCAATTACACAGAAAAACATTTGAAAATGATAGTTTGCTTTTGGTTTAGAAGAATCGGGAGTTTTTTGCTTGGGAGAAAACCCATAGATTGGAAACCAGTTGTTTTTTGTTCAAAAATGTCCTGTTCAAAGTTAGATATGAGAACAATTTCTCCTGAGAAAGGAGTTAGTACAGAACAGTCAGGAAATAGGTTACCTCAGTGTAAGTGTTTAATTTTAAACATTCTAAACCAGAAGTATGCTTTCAGAACCCTGAAAGGTAATTTGAAGCTGAGAATATCTAAACTCAGTTGTCTGAATAATCAAGGAAAAGGCTATCAAACCGTATCAATGTCAGGAACTGAAAGAAACAGGTAAGTAAATTCCATAGATGAGATAGGAACTTTCTCTGGTACTTGATGAGTGACAAATGATGGTGTTGGGATAGAAGGGATTGTGGTTTTGCTATTGCAGCATCAAGGGACACGGAATAATTTGGCAAAGTCTAAGTTCAAGCATTAAAAAGAGCTTGAATAGATTGAAGATTCACAAAAATTGCTGAAATCTAACTACCTTAAAGAGACTGCTGGCCTAAGAGCCGAACTATTAGTCATGCAATATAATTAAACCTAGGAGACTAAACTGAAAATCTTACAGCAGAATTTCAGAACTGCCCTGCAGAGACAGCCAAAGCTCTCAGGCAATTGACATAAAGAGATACATTGATTGAAAAAAAGGTTTGGATCTCCAAGATTATTAGCTGAGCAAAATTTCCAACTGTAATAATGACCTTATGATCAAAAAGCAGTCTTGAGAGAAAGAACAAAATCTTGCTTAGAAGTCGCAGACAGCTATCAAGGAGAAGCAAGCCCTTGTTACCTATTGAGATCACCCTCATATAAAGGATGATCTTTTGGTAAAAGTCTTAGACTTACATGAGGGAAGTAATTCAAATTGAAGATCTAAGTGCTATGTAAGTACTCCTCATAGATCTTGGTCTTAAAATTTGTTTCCATGATGCACTTCTACTCTCTGATGGAGCTCCAGAAATGTTCTTGTCGACATTAATATTGCCATCACTTCATCCTGCATTGAGTCTCCCAGATTTTAGGAAGGGAGCTCATGCATCCCATACATCCTCAAAGAGAACTGAGCTGATGGCGATTGATGAATGTGATTTGTGGGGGGGATATCAAGTAAAGGCTAATTATACATTTACTCTCAGAATATCTCCTAAAATGTGCAAATGATGTTTTGTCACCGACATAACAAATCACATGGACTTCAGCCTGAGACCTTAAGGTTCTACCAGGATCTCTTCTCTCACCTTGTGAATAGTTGTGTTAAATAAATCGCTATTTACTCCTAAATGTAAACCCACATTAAAGCTAGGCTCACCCATGAGAAAGGATATATAATATACTACAAAAAGAGTATGCTTTGCTATAGTTGGAGTTTTCGTGCTGATGACTACCAAGAATCCACAAAAACTGATCACTCAGTTTGTATGTATGCTTATTACTTCCAACATTTCTGGTGCATCACTCACTCTGACACTTTTTACAATTAAGTTTAGATGGTGTTGTTGCAGTGATTTTGAATCTGTCTTCAAGGAACAAGACAGATAGATTTTATGAGTCTTATTTAATGTCTTATAAATATCAATTATGAGCCACATAAAACTCTAGGTCTCAGGTGTGAGGTTTTACATCAATGACAAAGGGAAAGAATAGGCAGTCTGCTGTCAGCTCAAAAGTAAAGTAGATGCATGACTGCCTTCAGGCTGTTTTTCCATACTTCTATTAAAATTAAATGTTAAAAATATACCATGTTTCAGAAAACATTTGTCAACCTGCAGAATTTATTCATGAGTCTAGAAAGTTTGCTAAGTTCGCAAATGTTTTCAGGAAATGTCACAAGGCAAATGTTGAGAAATGATGAATCGATTGTCTCTAAGCTACCATATTCAATTCATGTCCTTTTTTTGCCCACAGACCTACAACAAGTTTCTCATTTTCCAGAGAAAAAGCTACAAAACAAAAAAGAGAAAACTACAGGCGAATGTTGCCAGTTTTACCAATAAGCTCACAAGACAGTGAAAAGTGCAACAGAGGAACACTAGGTAAATAAAAACAATGGAGAATCATTTCTTTTAATTTACATCACAAGAAATTGAAATAAAGGTTACTAACTGCTCTTCTAAGAGCTCACTTTGAGGAATATGACCAATTTTGTATAATTGGACCCATAGTTACATTGCAGAATTTTTTGAAAACAACTTGTTCAAATGTGTTATGGCACACTTCTGGAGCATTAGATCTCAAACTCAGGGCTACTGGCCCAAAGGGAAGGACACAACTTCTGCAACATAACTCTTCAAGAACTTACCTCTTAGGTGTTTTTAATCAATTTTTCAATGGACCTGATATTTTTTCCAACAAGGGTCACAGAACAAGCGTTCAAGCTTTTTGTAGAGTCTTCTTTCACTGTTTCGCTGTCAATTTTATTCAGTTTGAAATCTTAATTCATAATATTTTCCAAGTCAATTTAAAAACATTTTAAAATGGTTTCATGAAAAGCTCTCTATTGATTCAATACGAGCCCTTTGTACTCTCCAAACATAGACCAAGTTCATACATTTTAATTTTTGTTAGTAGAGAGAAAATTAATTACTATATAAAGAAATACACTCAGACAGCAAACCCCAAAGACAATGGGCATTTCCTACCTTTGGACCTTGGATTCCCTCAGTGCCCTGCTCGCCAATCAGTCCAGGTGGTCCCTATTGAAAAAGGACAAATAAAATGTAACTTCAGTCGTCTTCTTAATTCAAAGCAATAGTAAGGTAAATTTGTTTTTCTGTTGATCCAGAATTTGATAAATGCTCTAATCTAAATATTTAAAAGTATTTGATTGTTATTATTACCATCATCCTTCTATCTATGTGAGATGATGATCATGCAACAAATGCATTGGTGGCAGAATAGTTCCACAGGATGGAATTTTCCTGTTGGCTGAAGAGACCAATTCATGAGAAGTAGGTTATGCCACAAGTGTCACACGTGTGGTGTTATCAGGCATTGTTATCTGTTGTTATTTTTGGCATTAGCATCTAATGTTATGCTGCTTTAGCCACTGATTGCCATAGTGACATTAATCAGTCCATAGATAATGTTACCATTTCACTCGGTGGTTAGCTAATGTCTCCTTCTTGAGAAATCAATACTTGTGGCATTCAACTCATGAGTTCAAGTATCCTTGTAGTGGAGCTTTTTGCATCATACTGGTCTTCAGACGACTTCTATCTTCCCTACAGAATATCTTTGGGAATGTGTTTATCTTCCACCTTACAAACAATGAAGTTATCTATTTGATAACAGCTAACACACTAACAGCTAACATACTGATGTTTTCATCCTTCCATCTGATGCTGAAACAGAGCCAGAGATCAAAGATGAAGGGTGTTGAGTTTTCTTTCTTGTTCGATATCTGTCAACCTTTCTTCAAAGCCATGCAATAAATGATGAGCACACAGGCCTCACCTCAGTTTTAAGGCCTAAGCTTGTACAACACACAGTTTGGGAGTTGGGTACAGATAGTAGCTGCTTAACCTTTGCATGTAATGAAGTTCTGTCTCAAGAATAAGGTTGTCACTGTGGATGTAAGATAGCAGATTTTGCTACTGTGTCCAATGGACAGTTATTTAGTGTGATCAAGCATGAAGGTGTGCTTAATTATGATTCATTTTTAAGATTCAAGAACATTAAATTTTTTAAATGATTTTATCATGGCAATATAAGTGATCACTCAATACCATTGGTACAAATTTTGCATAGGTAAAGGTAAAGTTTCTATAGCTCCAGAGGGCCACTCCCTCATTAGAGGGAAAGATGACTGGTGATGGATTTAAGCTGAGGATCACCACGCATCAGGTAAGGCTGAGAAGGAGAATCCTTCAAGATAACCTCAGCTGGTGCAGGAATTGAACTCATGCAGTTGCCATCATTCTGCTTCACAAACCAGCTATCCAGCCAACTGGGACAAAGAACCCCAGTGTCAGCTTGGCTGAGGTGCAGGTCATAAACATGTTCCACATCATAGGACTTGGTGGTCTGGGGCAGCCTGCAGAAATACAAGAATATATGCACAGATTCACTTCCTGCAGAACTGGAAGCAGCTACTCCAACTACTGTGCATATCCCTTTTATGAAGGGCAGGAAATTTTAAGTGGTCTTTAAGTGATTCATGATACTGGCACCTTTCAGATGTATCCATACATTCACGACCCTGCTCAGCCTGTGATGTACACTGAAATATTAAATAACGCAGCACCATGAATGTTGTGAGCAGTTTGCATCACTATCAACAGGTATGCATCATGATCCCACAACCTTTTTTTTTGACCCAAATAAGTTTTCCTCTGAACATCCCCTAGAACTTTCAATCTCTGGCTTTTAGAGTCATAGAGTCATAGAGATGTACAGCATGGAAACAGACCCTTCAGTCCAACCCATCCATGCCGACCAGATATCCCAACCCAATCTAGTCCCACCTGGCAGCACCCGGCCCATCTCCCTCCAAACCCTTCGTATTCATATACCCATCCAAATGCCTCTTAAATGTTACAATTGTACCAGCCTCCACCACATCCTCTGGCAGCTCATTCCATACATGTACCACCCTCTGCGTGAAAAAGTTGCCCCTTAGGTCTCTTTTATATCTTTCCACTCTCACCCTAAACCTATGCCCTCTAGTTCTGGACTCCCCGACTCCAGGGAAAAGACTTTGTCTATTAATCCTATCCCTCATAATTTTGTAAACCTCTAAAAGGTCTCCCCTCAGCCTCCAATGCTCCAGGGAAAACAGCCCCAGCTTGTTCAGCCTCTCCCTATAACTCACATCCTCCAACCCTGGAAACATCCTTGTAAATCTTTTCTGAACCCTCTCAAGTTTCACAACATCTTTCCGATAGGAAGGAGACCAGAATTGCACGCAATATTCCAACAGTGGCCTAATCAATGTCCTGTACAGCCGCAACATGACCTCCCAACTCCTGTACTCAATACTCTGACCAATAAAGGAAAGCATACCAAACGTCTTCTTCACTATCCTATCTACCTGCGACTCCACTTTCAAGAAGCTATAAACCTGCACTCCAAGGTCTCTTTGTTCAGCAACACTCCCTAGGACCTTACCATTAAGTGTATAAGTCCTGCTAAGATTTGCTTTCCCAAAATGCAGTAAGATTTGCTTTCCCAAAATCCCTAACCCTCTTCGCTGTCCACGACACCTCCAATTTTGGTGTCATCTGCAAACTTACTAACTGTACCTCTTATGCTCGCATCCAAATCCTTTATGTAAATGACAAAAAATAGAGGGCCCAGCACCGATCCTTGTGGCACTCCACTGGTCACAGGCCTCCAGTCTGAAAAACAACCCTCCACCACCACCCTCTGTCTTATACCTTTGAGCCAGGTCTGTATCCAAATGGCTAGTTCTCCCTGTATTCCATGAGATCTAACCTTGCTAATCAGTCTCCCATGGGGAACCTTGTCGAACGCCTTACTGAAGTCCATATAGATCATATCTACTGCTCTGCCCTCATCAATCTTCTATGTTACTTCTTCAAAAAACTCAATCAAGTTTGTGAGACATGATTTCCCACATACAAAGCCATGCTGACTATCCCAAATCAGTCCTTGCCTTTCCAAATACATGTACATCCTGTCCCTCAGGATTCCCTCCAACAACTTGCCCACCACCAATGTCAGGCTCACTGGTCTATAGTTCCCTGGCTTGTCTTTACTGTCCTTCTTAAACAATGGCACCACATTTGCCAACCTCCAGTCTTCTGGCATCTCACCTGTGACTATCGATGATACAAATATCTCAGCAAGAGGCCCAGCAATCACTTCTCTAGCTTCCCACAGAGTTCTCGGGTACACCTGGTCAGGTCCTGGGGATTTATCCACCTTTAACCGTTTCAAGACACCCAGCACTTCCTCTTCTGTAATCTGGGCATTTTGCAAGATGTCACCATCTATTTCCCTACAGTCTATATCTTCCATATCCTTTTCCACAGTAAATACCGATGCAAAATATTCATTTAGTATCACCCCCATTTTCTGTGGCTCCACACAAAGGCCATCTTGCTGATCTTTGAAGGGCCCTAATCTCTCCCTAGTTACCCTTTTGTCCTTAATGTATTTGTAAAAACCCTTTGCATTCTCCTTAATTCTATTTGCCAAAGCTATCTCATGTCCCTATTTTGCCCACCTGATTTCCCTCTTAAGTACACTCCCACTTCCTTTATACTCTTCTAAGGATTCACTCGATCTATCCTGTCTATACCTGACATATGCTTCCTTCTTTTTCTTAACCAAACCCTCAATTTCTTTAGTCATCCAGCATTCCCTATACCTATCAGCCTTCCCTTTCACCCTGACAGGAATATACTTTCTCTGGACTCTTGTTATCTCGTTACTGAAGGCTTCCCATTTTCCAGCCATCCCTTTACCTGCGAACATCTGCCTCCAATCAGCTTTTGAAAGTTCTTGCCTAATACCGTCAAAATTGGCCTTTCTCCAATTTAGAACTTCAACTTTTAGATCTGATCTATCCTTTTCCATCACTATTTTAAAACAAATAGAATTATGATTGCTGGCCCCAAAGTGCTCCCCCACTGACACCTCAGTCACCTGCCGTGCCTTATTTCCCAAGAGTACGTCAGGTTTTGCACCTTCTCTAGTAGGTACATCCACATACTGAATCAGAAAATTGTCTTGTACACACTTAAGAAATTCCTTTCCATCCAAACCTACAACACTATGGCAGTCCCAGTCGATGTTTGGAAAGTTAAAATCCCCGACTGTAACCACCCCATTACTCTCACAGATAGCTGAAATCTCCTTACAAGTTTGTTTCTCAATTTCCCCCTGACTATTGGGAGGTCTATAATACAATCCCAATAAGGTGGTCATCCCCTTCTTATTTCTCAGTTCCACCCAAACAACTTCCCTGGTTGTATTTCTGGGAACATCCTCCCTCAGCACAGCTGTATTCTAGACTAAAATTAATTATCTATTCTTGTGAACTGAAAACAAGCCAATGGCCTTCAATGTTTAACCACCTGTCATAAACCAATGCAGTATACACAATTTTACATTAACATACCGCAGAGGTCTACAGCCATTTGCTTCTGCGCAATGCTGGACAAGGGTCACTGTTTCAAAAGGACTATGATCTTGATCTTATTTTAAAGAAAGTTTCTATAGAAATGAGCCATATTCATCTACCTCTATGATAATCCCTTCAGAAATGATTTTAAATACATATTATACATTTTTCACATCACTGTCTTCACAGAAGCTGCAACCAAGACCACCAAAACATACATACAAGCACATATAAGGATTCCTATCAAAGGTGTTCTTGGCATATTTACACTCCCATGCCAATTTTCTTTTCCATTCAAGAGGAAAATGATCACTTGAGCCTAAAAGTTAATAATCAAAGTTTTGTACAGTCCTTCTGCCATGGCCTCAGCAATTTTGTTCACTAATACTCAAAGTAAAACAAGAATTGCAGTCGCCACATTAATCCATGGGACAAAGTCAGTTGTGAATAAGAATAATACACATGCAGATTTTCATTCACAGCTATTTAGCCTTAAGACATCATTCTATTCTGAAGGGATTAATAATAAACCCAATTTCACATTCCATAAATGAAGATTTGGGACACTGCTCACAATGAATGTTCAAAATTGCAAGACTAGCATATCTTGTAAATTCTATTCCAAGCCAATACATATTCAATTATTGTTATACTTAGCACTGTGTTTTCTACATTCAATCCTAAGACTAACTGAATTTACTGACATTCCAATCAAGTATCCTCCAAATGTTTTACTGTTATCAACTGTATTACTTCAAATCTATTCCATTACTTGCAATAACTTTCAAATTATGTATATTCATTCCCATTCTCATTCATTCGTTAAAATGTTACCTTAAGAATTCTCCATGAACTATCACAAATCATTTCCTTCCTTTTTCCTTTTACAGATATTGTTATAGTCCTTTGCTAGATTGTGTATAATGATTGATTTTCCTTTCACTGGGTGTCAATCAAGCAAAATATACCAGTGGTTTGCTGCAGTAGTGGTTTAACCTTTAAGTGGCCTTCCCGGCCTAGACTATTTACAGCAAGATCAATATCAGGAAACATCTGCCACTGATCTTACTTCAGATGGAAGGATTGAAAACAGTTATAATCCTACTCACCAGGAGCTGCTAGAAAGACATTGGTCTGGGGAAGGCATTCTTAGAAAGTAGTCTGGAAACCAATATAAAATGAAATTCCACAATCATCTAAAAACACATTAATGGCAAAATGGGTGGTAAAAGGAGGAATACAGTGAATTAGGGACCAAAATTGGGTTTACACTTACAGGCAAGAGACATCACTGAGGTATTTAATAAATACTCTACATTTTTTTTACCTACAAGGCAGATGCTGCTCAGATCATGGCAACAGAGGAGGAAACTCAGTCTCTAGAAGAGTTTAAAATTGATAAGGATGTGGTAATGGGAAAGTTGCCAGTACTTAAACTTGAATGCACTGGGACTAAATGAGACACATCCAAGGACTTTGTAGAAAGTGAGAGTAGAAATTGCAGAGGCACTGGCAATAATCTTTCAAGCTTCCCCGGATTTGTTAGTGCTATCAGAGGATTGGAGAATTGCAAATGTTACACATTTATACAAATATGTTTTAAAAATTGGCTTAGCAAATACAGACCAGTCAGTTTAACCTTGGTGATGGGGAAATGCCTAGAGATAATTATTTGGGGTTGAATTAATAGTCACATGGAAATATGTGGATTGATTCAGAAGAGTCAGCGTGGATTTGTTAATGGAAAATCATGTCCAACTAATTTCCTAGACCTCTTTGAAAAGGTGGCAGAGAGGATTGATGAGAGGAAGGCTATTTATGTGATGTAGATGGACTTCCAACAGGCATTTGATACAATGCCATACAACAGAGTTTGAGAAAAGTAATAGATCCTCGAAGAAAAAGGCCAGTAGCAACATGAATACAAATTTGGGGATAGGAAACAGAGTGGAATGGTTAATAGGTTTTTTTTGTGCTGGACAAAGGTGTGTAGTGGAGGTGCCCAGGAGTCATGGCAGCTGGTGGGCAGTGCTTGTATTTTTGATTTGGTGGTGGGTTTTCAAAAAGAAGGGTAGATGTTCCCCAGTAAATGGAGCTTGTTAGGAAAGGAAAGAAAGCAGATTTGAGTTTATATTGAACCATGAAATGCAAATAAACAGTTATGGAAGACAGACTGATTTATGCTTTGGTAAATGGATGCTTAGCAACATAATATTTGTAAACATTATTTTTCTGATATTCCTTGTTAAGAAGGGGCATAAAAGAAGAAACATGTGAATAACAATCAGTTTATTCTGAAAATGCCAAATTTTACCAAAGTGTAACAGAATTTCGACAAATCCATGAACAGATAGTCAAACTATATTGGATTCATTGATGTGATAGAAAGCCAAACAAAAATCACAGAGTAAAGAGTCACATAAATGCCTCTCTCTTTTGTCAACTTTCTTGCCCAGGTAAAGTGTCAGTGCAAACATTGAAACAACTTATCAAGGCTTCTTAAACAGCAGGTCCCACACTTGTGAAGTCTGCCATCTAGAAGATCAAGGGCAGATATCCTTGAAAATATCGCCTCCAGTCACATACCATCCTAACTTGGAATTGTATTACTGTTCCTTCATCATAGCTGGCTCAAAATTCAGTAACTTTCTACTTAGCAACACAGGCAGCACCTTTAGAAGATTGACTATTGCGGTTAATGGGACGCATTACCACTTTCTGAAAGTCAGTTTGAATTGTGGAATAAATGCTGCCTGTGTCAGTCCTGTGTACTGTCCGTATCCTATGAGTGAATTAAAAACAATACTCAAACACATAAAGTGAATTTTATAGGAGCCTGAGGGAGAGTGGTCTCCAGTGAGATGCTTGATAGAGTAGGATGTGAAGTCTCAATTCATCTTGATGTCAAGATCATCTCGCTGCATCTTGTGCAGTGTAGCTCATTCTATTTTCTCTTTCCAGGTCTTCAGAAATGGCCGATTCTGTATCTCATTAACCCTGTATGCTAGCATAAACCATTGCTAGACTCAATAAGATGTTTGGGATGGATCTCAGTTATTAAGATCTTTTAGTCTTACCTTCAACAAATGGAATACAAAGAACAAAAGTACATTTGAACAAAACCAATGTTATTACTTTTCTAACCAATCGTATTTAGCACATTCAAATATAATTTGGTTGATAATTTAGTTGTAGTAATTGAAAACTGAAGTTGATGTTCACTTACCATCACTCCTCTTTCTCCACTTGGACCTGGTGGTCCTTCAGGACCCTAGAAGATTAATGATAACCCCATAAGCTGTTTAAGCAAGTGCCAAAAGTTCTAACTGAAGGTTGAGGGATTCATAATGATATATTTGATTTTTCTAAAAGATTTTTAAATCATTGAACCCTAACTGATGATGTCAACCTGCAATAGTTGAAGCAAAAGTGAACTGACAGTGAAGAGATGTAAACAATTAAAGAAAAATTTTTTTACATCTGAGAAATACATTTTACAGAAGCATATCATATTCATGGATGTTTTCTAATTATGTACTGCACTAAGCAATGTCATTTAATACTTCCAGGCCTGAAAACTCCAATGCTCTTCCAGCCAGGCTCTGATCACTCACTTTTCATCAACGCCAATTTGTTCATAACTCTGCTCCTCTCCTTTATAAAAGGTCCCAGTTGCCCAGCATCCCATCTTTATTAAACTGCATTGGCTTCCCATTCCCCAGCACCTCAGATTTAAAATTAATTATCCCATCAATGTCTGGCGTTTTCATAGACCTGTAATCCCTTGAAGCCTATAAATTCTCCATTCCTCATGTCTATGGTACATTCTTCATCCTTCACTTCACAATTAACTAAATTCCCTTGTTAGACTTATCAGTCTCTTTTTGTCATTAAGAAACTGTTTAATAAACCAACTTTTCATCCAAGTTTTTAATCACTCTTCCTAATTGCTTTCTCAATATTTGTTTCCCTCACTTTTACCTGTGGATGTTTATGCTAACAGTGTGATAAATATGTAAACTGCTGTTCATACATCATGGAGCTTCAACAATTATAAATCTGCAATAACAAAAACATTTGCATATTGCAGCAGCAAAAATCCTTTCAACTATTCCTTCAGAAATATGTAAACGTTAGCAATGATTCACTTAACATTAGATTACTTACAGTGTGGAAACAGGCCCTTCGGCCCAACAAGTCCACACCGCCCCGCCAAAGCGCAACCCACCCATACCCCTACATCTACCCCTTACCTAACACTACGGGCAATTTAGCATGGCCAATTCACCTGACCTGCACATCTTTGGAGTGTGGGAGGAAACTGGAGCACCCAGACACCCAAACCCACACAGACACAGGGAGAATGTGCAAACTCCACACAGAGAGTCGCCTGAGGCGGGAATTGAACCTGGGTCTCTGGCGGTGTGAGGCAGCAGTGCTAACCACTGTGCCACCATGCCACCCAGTTACACTAACTTTCCATAATATTATTGCACCAATGCCCAGTTCCCTTTAAAAGCTATCAGTATGACAGCAATCTCTCGCTCAATTTCAGCTCAAATGGAAAGAGTGTCACGGGACATCCTTCTTACAGTTGAATGTAACTAGTGGTGAATTGATAGAAAAGTGTCTTAATTTTCTTTTATTTTATAATTGCGCTCTCACAAGGCTGACCAACCTTTTCAGAACATTTGTTACACTGTTATTCAGGAAGGTAGGATGAAACACTGTGAACATTCAGCAGTAGGGGGCACTTTATCCCTTGTTTGTGCAAGGGAAAGGGAGAAACATGACATCATGATAATCAGATTCTGTTCTGTACCTCAAATTCATCCAGTATAAGCTTTTCAAATGATATTAAAACAATGTAATGTATTTTCAATGAGATGTTAAAAATTTTGAATTTTTTTTGTGGAACTATAAACAGTAACATCCATTTATGTAGTGCTTATAACATAGCAAGACATTCCAAAATCACTTCTCAGAAACATACTTATACAAAAATGAGCACTTAGCCATGTAGGGAGATGGTAAGACAGGTGACTGAAAGCTTGGTCAAAAAGATAATTTCAAAACCATTGTAAACAGAGAGAGAAAAAAACGAAGTTAATTAGAAAGGAAATTGCAGAGCTTGGATCTAAATGACTATCAATCATCAGGTAAAGGAAATGACAGATACACATAATGCCAGAGTTGAAAGAATGCAGAGTTTTCAAAACATTGTAGACTTGAAAGTGTTTAAAAACAAGGAGGGGTTTGCACCTCAGAATTGAGATTTTTAAAATGAAAACTTTGCTGGATTGAACACTTCGGCATGTATAAACAGAAATTTGTTCAGTTAGACATAGCAGAGGCTTGGATTATAGAAAGTTTTCAGAATATTTGAGACTGGAGAAAATGAAGCATGAACATGAGGGATTCACCATATGTGCAATGGTCCAGAGGTGGAAGTAGAAAATCTTAAATGGCAAGGATACACAATTAGAAACTCAGCTCAGGATCAGAAGAGATGTAAAGATTTCAATTAGTCTGAGGGAGGTGACTGGAATAAAAATAAGTTTAAAAATGTGAAGTAAAAAATCTGGAGTCTCCAGGATTCACAGAGAGACCACATGGTGGCAATGGTTGCCCATGGCAACAGCAATGGAACTTCACGCTACCTCGGTCATCAAGATCTATCTACCTGACCATACCAGCCCCAGGTCATATTTACCCCACTTTGAGGGTTCTGGCAATGGAGGTACCCTTTCCCATTGCAACTAAAGTCAGAAGTCACACAACACCAGCTTATAGTCCAAAAGATTTATCTGATCACTTTTGATCACCTGCAAAGACTTGTTATTCAGTCTGTGGACACTCCACTCACACTATTTATACTTCTCTGTTGGCCTGTAATTATTTTGCCGTTATCCCTCCATCTTTAAATTCTGTGCTCCCCTCCATTTCACCTGCCAAAGAAGCAGCACTCCAAAGGTTTGTGATTTCAAATAAACCTATTGGACTATAACCTGGTGAAGTGTGATTTCTGACTTTGTCTACCCTAGTCCAACACCGGCACCTCCACATCAATGCAACTAAAGTCTCAGTAATGGACACCACAAGTGGTTGCATTGCTGAAGCTGCTCAGTTGATGGTCTACTGATCAAAGCAACACCTCTAAGGGACTGAGTTATTATCCTGAATTTGGATGGCGACCCTAGCAGTGGTTCAACTATGGTGGCAGGATTGCTGATTCATGCTAATGAGGTTTTCAGGTCTGGTATAGCATCCACTGTAAGTAGGTTATGACTTTCTATTTACATAGAATCTTATAGCTAACAGATATGAAAATCTTAATGCTACTTGTCCCGATAAGACCTGAACCCAGATGCCTGAAATGAAAGGATAAGGATGGTATTGTTGCACTCAGATTTCAAAATATGCTTGTTCTGAAAATACCAGTGACGCAAGCTAACTCTCACTGGGTGAAAGTTTCAACTTTGCAAAAATACTATCTGACTTTCTTTTCTAATGGTTTCAAAGTTAGCTTTCTGCTATGCTCCACCAAAAATGCATTTATGCCTCATTATTCCTGTGAAACTAATCATTGCTGGTCATCCCTCAGAGGATGAGAGGGAGCTTAATTTTAATAAGCAAATTAAATAAATTCTGTCGACTGTGATTTATTTTAGTGCAAAAAGCAACTTCTTCATATAAATTATGTGCACAACGAAAGTACTTCTGTTGCTGCTACCTCTTGAGCTTGAGATTTTTGCCCTAAGCCCATTTTTCTGTCCTTTAACAACATTTCTTTTTATATACAGAAAGTGAAGAAAAGCTTTAACGAGAAGATAGGTAAATGGAAAATATACATACACGGTCACCTTTTATTCCTGGGATCCCACATTCACCTTTTTCACCCTGTAGTGAGAGTGATAATAAAATTGTCAGATAGGTTGCCAGTTTGACAGATCCTTTCTACACACACTGCAGAAAAAGACAATTGATAAGAATGCTATAACGTATGAATATATCATCAAACTTGTGAATATCCATGAACAACTAAGTAAGTCTCCTGTTTCCATGCTTTTAAAATATTTTAAAAAGTTGCTAATATATGTTAAATAAATATTCTATAAACTAGACACATGCAGGTAAGTACAATCATGTTTCAACATAATAACAGGCCTTTCAATCCATCTAGTTCACCCTGTCCACAT
The DNA here is from genome assembly GCF_047496795.1 of Chiloscyllium punctatum. Classification (NCBI taxonomy): domain Eukaryota; kingdom Metazoa; phylum Chordata; class Chondrichthyes; order Orectolobiformes; family Hemiscylliidae; genus Chiloscyllium; species Chiloscyllium punctatum. Next base: position 43,520,830 of record NC_092746.1, on the reverse strand, counting down.
GAGTAATATTCTAAAAGCCCATATTTCATAATCTCCATTTCCTTTACATGTTTAGTCAATTTAATCTTGAATACTGACCTAGATCATAACTTTACACCACATGCAACCTCCAGCCCTGACAGCTGGCTGCAGTCTTGGGCGAGTAAAATTGGGTGGGATGGTGGGAGGCCCACCATACCTCGGGCTACAGCCTCTCCTGATATTTTACAAGTGGCACAGTAATATCAGAGTGCCCACCCACCCTTGGGCTAATTAAGGAATTCAGCGGCCAATTAAATGGCGAGGCTGCCATGTAAATCCTAGCAGCCTGACTGTTTCGTTTGTGTTCATGGTTGGGGACTGGAGTTGGAGAACTGTCTCCCCTCTCTCGGAACCTGTGCATGATGGAGAAAGTTCTCAACTGGAAGGACTAGCCCAGCTTGACCCCTCCTTCTCACCTGCTGATTACCAAGCCTCAGCTCCTGCCTGACTGGTCCCAAAAAGACTGCAAGGAGTCAGGAAGGTGCAAAATTGTGAAAAGAAAAGGAAACCTTGTCCTCCAGTTCTCCTGCTGAGAAAAGGGGATGGTAAAGTCGGGGCCATCAGAAAGGTCCTCTTTCATGAAGACTGGAGAAAATCCAGCTTTCCCTATGCACTGGGATGGGATATTGCAGCGATACCATATGGTTGGGATTTTCAAGTCTGTCAGCAACAGGAGGATGGGAAGAATATTATGGTCCCATGTACTTCCCTGACCTGTCTGCAATTTTACAGTGGGATAGTTGAGATCTAGCTCAGCACGCCCATCCTTGCCCCAGTTGACTCCAAGTGGGCAAGTAATGACTATGTAAAGACTATCTTCCACTTGACCTCCAATCAACCTCAATGTTGAAGAGTTCAGGGGTGGGAGAAAGCCAAGCAAGTCATCCTGTTTAACCTCATGTGGGAAATGGAAGCAGCTCTCTCAAATCTTCCTTTATACATCGGATTAAGATTTACTTGATACTGTCACTTGTATGTAGGGACAGTGAAAAGTGCATAATGGTTACCACGTTCCAGAACCATCTTGGATTATAGGATAAACTATTGAATAAATTGTACAAATGGTGAAATGCTGAATAAATTAATATTAAATTGATATTACCAAAACTGAAACAGCTTCAAAAGTTCACCTTTCCCTCTTCGTAGCCTTACCCTGTCTGTTCCTCCACTCAGTGCTGTCTGATATTGCCCCCTATAGTGTTCCTTCTCCACCCATTGCCCCACCTTGGCCTTTTCCCTCCTTGCTCCTCAGCTCCCACCCCACCATGTAACCACTGCTCTTACTGGGACCTGGAATCCAGGCTACATTGGAACTACTTGTAGTCTGTTAGGGCTCCCCATGGCTGAGGCAGCATAAAAAGGGTGAAAGTGGTTTTCAGTTGACATACAATGGCCGAGGAAGATTTTTAGTTGAAACAGCATTGTCCATAGTCTGATGTTTTTAAGTTAAGCGTAAGCAAGAGCAATTAGAGCCTTCGTAGAAGAAATCAGGTGAACAAGATTAAGATAGCACACAGAGTCCTGTTAAATGTGCAGCTGCTGCTTGTACAGAGACAATTTGATAAGGTAATTTCTTGAGAAATTCTGAAGCAAGCCTCCATATCAATTTAAACAGAACATAAGAGGGAAGATAGAGAAAAGAACAGATTGCAATAGGGCTTTTCTCAAGATACCCCGTCTCCCAGTACATATCTGAAAATGCCTCTTTTTCTCCATGAAAATTCCTTCCTTTGTATTTCTTTAATCTAATCGACATATGTTAATTTTCCCTTTGTCCAATAAAATTTACTGTATCTGCTCTCAAAAATGTTAATGTGCAACTTTCGTCTGATATCCATCTCTCTAATAAAAAACTAATAGAAGGTAATACTACCTGTATTTTTTTTATCATTATCTACAAAATCACAATCTTTTTCTTTCAGAAATCCAACTTCACTTTAACTTTTATTGATAAATCTGTAAAATACTTTACTTTTCCTTTTGATGTTTTTGAATAAATTTCCTTGATTTCTCTTTTAGCTTTGGTTACTCCACTCAAAACCCAGTTTTTCAAGCTCCCTTTTATTCATCAATACTACTCAAGAGTAAATATATATCAAGTTTCCTCATATTAATTTGGTTTTATCTTCATTATTCATCCATGATATCCTAAAACTAATTATATCCTGTGCTAAAAAGATGCATTTACTCTGTATTTTCATATTCTGGATGCTAGCTGCAGTCTAACCAGAGTTTTTAAAGCTTCAGCATAATTTCCCTGTTTTTATACACATTGCCTCCATTTATGAAGCTTAAGATCCCATGTACTTTTACCACTTTCTCAATGTGTTGGGCACCTTCAAGGATCCATGTCCATAAATTGCCAGATATCTCTATTGCTGCACACTCTCTAGAACTGTGCCATTATGTCTATGTTGTTTGCTACTATCTTTTCTGCCAAAATCATACAGCTATCAAACAATTATCTTAATTATAGTGGGCAGTTACTTGATTTAAGTTTAAGTATTGCAAATTCAGAATAATAAACATAATGAGAGCAAAATATTAATTGCCCATTTATGAATCAATTTAATTATAATTGATGCAATTGAAGGGCATGTGGGTCATTTTGATGTGAAATCATAAATGAGGCAACAGACAAAAAAAAGGCATTTAAACTCTAAAATTATAACAATATTTAATGAAGAGCTTTATCTTCCCACCTAAAACCAGCTGAAAACTTATTACTGTTTTATGTCCTGGACCATCTTCTTGTAACAAATATTTTTAAGTACTGTTTAAAGTTAAGATTAAACTTACATAACTATATCTTAATCATTTGTAGCAATTTCTGTACAATAAGTTGTACTTTGGCCTCATGTCCATGCAGCAATGTATAAGATTTAAAGATTTGAATAATGAAGCTAAGAACAGGTCTAACCTTTACTTTGTCAGGAGGTGAATACCATTGATAGATTTGGTCATCGTGTCACAGAGTCATATAGCCAGGTCTATCCTATATATTGAGGTTCAATGAAGTTGAAGGAACAGAAGACCTCATATATAAACATGTAAATGTTGTTTTCTTAGAAAGATTCACAGGAAGGCCTTTGGAGGACATTTTGTTTTGTAACCAGTTTTATAAAAATAAAAATCCACTTAAATATGGAATCCAGAAACAGCACAGTCAAAAAACAATGGATTGTGCTTCCCCAGTGGATCAACCAGCTAATGGGCTGAGTAGGCACATGACTAAACCATGTAGAATGGCAAGATTAATCCACTGTCCATTCTAATTGAACTGATCTGGAAGTTCAGACTTCTGTTTGATACCACCATGTAGACTTGCAACAGTAAAAATGTTATTCAGTTGAACAGCATTTTACATTACCTTGTGTCCTTTGAACCCAGCTGTGCCCTATTGGGAAAGAAAGAAGTCAAAGAATGATTTATGCCACAAAGTCACAGTTTGTTTTCTTTTAAGCCCAGATTTGATGTAAGTCTGTGGTCTCAGATCACTGAGCTGCATCGCTAATTCTTACATTTCAGTCATGAAGATCAAGGAGAGGGACTATGGTAGCCAGGAAACCCTTAAATACACAACATATAAGTTCTGGAAAATGTACGGACAGCACCACATCTAAATTTCCTTTCTCTATTTCTTGGCAGACAGCTCAATTAAGAGGTTGACCATCTATTAGGTAAGTAGGCCAATGTCCTTTAGCTTCAGCCAGAGAAGAGAGGGAGGGAGAGTTTGTGAACTGGGAGGGAGAGATGGTGGATGGTAAATTGGGAAGAGATTGTTAATAAGTCTGGAAGACATCATGGATCAGAGATTCTGAGGAAGTGTGACTTGACCTGAAATGTTAACTGATTTCTATCCACAAATGCTGCCAAACCTGCTGAGCTTTTCCAGCAATTTCTGTTTTTGTTATGGACCTTTGGAGTATATCAGAGAATAAGGAGAGACTACCAAGTTGCATAAGGGAGATAATTAACAGATGCAAAGAAGCAGGAAAATATGGGGGTTCAGATAAGTCAGTCAATCTGGAAAACTATCTTAAATATCAGGAATAAAATGGGATAGTGCGCAACAGCAAAAGCTCGTACTGATTGATCATTAAATAGACTGCAGTTACAATATTATAACTAGGTTGGGAAATACTCATCAGACACAAATGATAAAACATGATCAATTGCAATACGATAGGTGACTAATGCAGCTTTCAACCCTCAACTGCTCCACATTTCCATTCCCAATACCAAGAGAATCCAGACTAATTTTAATGTTAGTGAACAATGATTGGTCAATGGCTTTTCATTTATTTTAAAAGATCAAAAACATTGTTTAAAAGATTTTCAGACTTTTTTTCATAGAATACTGGTATGTAACTGAAACAGTACAAGAATACCTCATATCAATGACCCTACATAAATCACTTAAAGCCAGTTTGAGAAAATTTTATTCAGACTTACATCTTATTGTTTCCAAAACAAAAAAAAAACTCAGATTGAACAATCTTTTCATCATAACTTGGTCTATCAACTTTTCTGTTACTTGTTCATGGGATGTGGGCATTACTGGCTGGATCAGTGTTTATTGCCCATCCCAAATTGGTTTGGAAAAAGTGGTGTGAACTGCTGCAGTCCATGTGGATTATTGACATTTTGCTTTTAGAAATGGAAATCAGGACTTAACCTGGTGACAGCAAAAGGATGGCAATATACTTCCAGGTTAGGATGGTGTGTGGCATAGGGGGAAAATTGCAGGTAGTGATGTGCCAATGTATCTGTTGCCCTTGTCATTCTAGATAGTAAAGCTCAGAGGTTTTTAAGATTTGCTGAAGAAGCCATTGTGAGTTCCTACAGTGCATCTTGTTCAGAGTATACTTTGCTGCTACTGAATATTGGTGGTGAAGGGAGTGAATGCTGAAGGTGGTGGGTGTTTGATGAATGTTGCATTTACTCAAAAGTACTAAAAATCAGAAACATACTCACCTTTTCACCTGAACTTCCAGGCTCTCCCTTTAATCCACGTTGTCCCTATTAATAAAGAGATAAAAATAATAATTCACTATAATTTCAGAGCTTCCAATGGGTTTTGAAATTGAACTGGCATTTATTGCACAATAAATTATTATTTTGCCAAATATTTTAATCACAGAAAAATTGCTCTGAACAGTTCAACACTTGGCATGCCTGGCAAATCAAATGGATTTCAAAAGAGTTTCACTGACCAGAAGGGATAGGTAGACCATTGGCTGGCTATCATTCTTATGAAGGAAAAGATAATTATTTAGTGGCCCTCACAGTCTCCCTTGCCTTGAGATTCCTGGAGTATTACAATATAGAAAATGGACCTTCAATCCATTGTGTCTGCATGGTCACCATCCCACTTCTCAGGACCTGGCCTTCTATGCAACATCTTATCTGAAAGGTATCCAGACAATTTTCCAGGAGCAATTGAATGATTGCCAATGCAACAATAATAGCATTCTAAATTGACTTCCTCCTGCAGCTGCACACCAATATGTTCTACAAACCAGTTTGCTGTGCTCTTGCCTGCTGCTAGCCTCTTTAGCCATATGAAAATGCATTATACTTGGATTTCACTCCACAGACTTTTCTTAGCATTACCTGAAGAAAGGAATAAAAGGCAAAGAAAGAAAAATAAAAGGTGGGAGGGGGGTGCAAATAAACGTTTTAAAACTTTACTTTTGGAGTAAAAGGGTGGAGCAACCCTGTGTACACCTCTCCAGAACAGGACAGTCAGGTGCTGCGTGCAACAGGCAGATTGTTCAATACAACAATTGTAAATTAAAATTAACCCTCATGACAGCATGCATTCTTCCACCTACAGTATCCTCCTGCATAACATTTCTGATCTTGAACATGTGTTCTAAAGAATTTGATGACAAAGTACAGCAGCTTCCTCAAAGGAAGAAAAATCCCGGGAAAATGAGGAGGTCACCCTGAATTTCTTTTGTGCTTCTCTTATACCACACAAGATACAACTCTGGTTCCAGAAGCAACTCTGTAAGATTACAGATTGATGGGCTACCACTTGGCTAAAGCCTTCCTTTGACAATGGACAAGCCAAACTCTGAACACTCCAAATGATGCAGATCTTCTAGACATCTGGGAGAATCATCAGGGGCAGACTGATATTGTCATGAAGGTGGTTTTGAATCAACTGTTTTCATTTAGTCCATAGGGCCAGATTTTACAGCAGGCTTCAGGACCCAGACATCAGGATAAAATGGATTCCCCAAGCCAAAACAACACAATGGAATCAACAAATTTAAGAACATACGAACTAGGAACAGGAGTAGTCAATTCAGCCCCTCAAGCCTGTGTCACCATCTGATACGATCATGGCTCATCACATTTTGGTCTCAACTTTATTTTCCTAGCCACGCCCCAAAACCTTTAACCCATTAATAATTAAAAATCTCTGCCTTAAATTTACTCAATGTCCCATTGATAATGTAACCAAATATTCAAATAGGAACACTAAAATGTAACATTCTCCATAGACATTCCTTCCCTTTTAACGGAATGTTTATCTGAACTTCCTCAGGAGTTAAATTACAAGAGGAAATGTACTTCTTATAATGTATTTGCACCCCTTTAATTTTAAAGAAATTATCAATATTTTTCTTTCCATTAAAAAGTATTACTATTTGTGTATTCTGCACTTTGGGCTCCATAAATATTCAGATTTTAGACTTTTCTTTTATTCTTCGATACGCAGTGAGTGTCGCTAGCAAGGGCACTGTTTGTTGCCCAGTCCTAACTGCCCATGAATGAAGTGGATTGCTAGGCCATTCCAGAATGCAGTTAAAAGTTGCTCATATTGTTGTTGGTCTGGATGCACACATAACCCAGACAAATTAATGACAGCAGATTTCTATCTCTTCAGGACATTATTAAACAAGATCTTTTCTCTGGCAATTTATGATAGCTGAATGGTCACTGAGATTAGTTTTCAATTCCATAATGATTAACTAAATGTAAATCCACCACAGCACTAGCCTAGGCCTCTGGTATTCTCATACAGTGACATTACAATATCCTCAAAGTGCTCATTTTTAGCCTGACTTTACTCTTGAAGTTGAAGATGAAATACAAAAATACTTTGTTGTTGAAAAAGACTCTTTTTCTCAAAGTTTTTTCTTGTGTACTTATTAAATGCAAATTTAAACTTTTTGGCTTAAAATTTAACAGGGTCTAGCTATTAACTGTCAATCAGCATTCATGAGTGCATCCTTCACAGCAACAATTCTACCAATCACATTCTACTTGCCAACCAATCAGTGCTTTTGGTTTTCCCCTCAAATGTGTATTCTTGTGAATCATCTTGATGAATGCAAGACAAAGATTTTTGACAAAATGTACCTTTTTTCCAGCAATACTCAAGTTCTCTACTGGTAAGTGACCAATTAAAATATAATAACATTTTTTTCAGTACCTGTACACCTTTTGCACCAGGGCTTCCATCTTTACCTCGATCTCCTCTTCTCCCCTAAATTAATATCCATATGTTAGAAGAGTATTTACTTAACAAAATTTAACTTATAATATTTCAAGCAGGATGCATAGCAATTTTTCCTTAAGTGAAGAAGTTACAATTCTCAGAAATAAGTATAACAAACTAACAGTTGTGTTCATTCAGATGGGTTTGAGACATTTTATAACAAAGTGGTAATCAACCTGGGCTTCACAAATTTACTGGACACACTTTAGGGCAGGCAGATAAGATAATATAGGTTCATAGTTGTGAAGGGAATATCTGAGACAAATGTCAAGAATTATCCCTATGTACAGATCTGCAAAGATCTGTCCGGAATGATGGGTGAAGCACTGGATTGATTGAAGCGAACAGTTCGATGCTGTAATGACAAGAAATTTAAGACATTATTGTGAAAGGACAAAGTCAAAAGGATGAAGAGTTGTCTTCACCCAAGCCAATCTTGTGGTGAGTAAGGGGTGTCAGTTCAACATGTAATTTTCCAGGAGTTACAGCACGTTTTAATTTCTCTAACGTTTCCTGGGTAGCCACGAAGCTAAGTTTATTGGAACTCACTGAAATCTCTGCCACTAACGCAGAGCAGGGTTCCAAATGCTAGGTAATTGCTCATTGGAAATTTCAAATTCCTAGAAATTTATGTGGAGTCAACTACATCAGGATTTCTGCATGGTCCTTACCTGTAACCCCTGTCTACACTGCAATGATGAATTCCTTACCAACGGAGGATCTAGAGTTAGGTGTGTGCATCGACAGATCCCTGATAGTAGCAATTTGGACAGAATAGTTTCTATTCAGTGCCAGAAAGAAATATTATGTCATGTTGGAAACAAAAAGAAGTTTTGAAATTTGAGATTTTGCAGTTGATTTTAGTGCTCACTTATCTCGCAGGTAAATGCCTCTTTGGAAGACATCCATTTCCCATTATCTATGGATTCTCCAGGTGAATGTGGACAAAAACCAGTAAGACACTCATGAATTTATTCAATTTGGTATCCTATTATCCCAATGGGAACTGGAAGGTATTTTAATTGGGACATAAGCAGAGAAACTACTGTAGCTTGCCCACCAGGTTGAACCAATGAGCAACTGTTGGGAATTAATAAAATAAATCATCAAATTTGTCACACATGACCTCCCCTTAACAAATCCACAGTGATTATTCCTGATTAATCAGTGTACCTCCAAGTGCAGGTATGTTCATCCTAATAATTCCTCTACTTCCGAGGTTAGACTGATTTCCCTGTAATATCCTGCCTTCCTCCTCTGTATTATTTTCTTGTACTTTCAGATCCACATGATTAGGTTGCTGTGTATGACTCAGGTGTTAGCATGCATGCACTAGAAGGTTATGAGTTCAAGTTCAAGAGTGCACAAATGAATGATTTAATGCAGTATTGAGGGACAACTGTGGAGGTACTGTGTTTTGGATGGTATGCCAAACTGAGATCCTATTTGATCTGTCAGTTGAAATATTAAAAGATTCTAGGAGACATTTCAAAGAGAGCAGGACATTAATCTCAGTGTCCTGGCTCATACTTATTCCTCACTTGGCAACAAAAAAACAAGTTATCTGGTCATTATCACACTTTGGGTTGTAGGAGTTAGCTGAGCACAAATTACTTCTTACATCTTTACATGGTACAGTTTTCAAAAGTATTGCACTGCTGTAAAACACTCTGAGACATCTGATGGTTGTGAAACGTGCAATGTAAATGCAAGTCTTCCTTCCTACAGTAGCTGTAAGTGTGAGTGTCGGAGAAATTTGCCCAATAGGTTAGAAATCACAAAACACAGCTCGAAGTGAAATTGGCAAACAGTTTATTGCAAGCAATATCGCTGGAGGAGAAAACAGACCAGCTGACACAGAATTGACAGTCTGCACAGAGATCAGATTTCTCCTCCCAGGGCTGAGGATGAGACCAGTTTTATAGTAATACTGCACAATGACACAGATTAAGAAATGGGAAACTACAATGTTTCTGGAAATGGAGTATTTTAGTTGCAAGGATGCTAATTGGAAAACAGTTTATCGGAAGAATGCCCTGTTCCTTCACACAATGCAACATCCTGACAGTATCATGGTTCCATTCATCTTCACAGGTAGGTGTTAAAGTCTTTTGTGGAGGGGTGAGGTGCTTCCATTGTCTTCTGGTGCCTCTGTTCTGCTCTTTGTGTAGTTTTGGTATTGCTGGGTTGTGAAACTGCCTTTAGGGCTTTGAGACCTCTGTCATGTCCATGGGAGCTTAAAGCATATTCCATTGTCTGCGTGCTGTCTGATCCAGTTTGTGAGCTGCTCGGGGAATTCTGGGTGTCCTGGTACAATTTGGCCAATTTGTTTTTGAAGGCCTATCGTGGGTTAGCAAATCTTTTCCCACAGTGAGACTACCTTTTGATCACAGTGCAATTTGGAAAATAAAGATGAGAAACATTTTCAGTTCTGATATTATTAAAATGTTGCAAATTTCACATTCCACGGAAATGCGATAGCATCACAGTGTTCCCAGATTATCAAACTTTTGCTTCAAAGGAACCATGCCAATTCCAAAACAGAGCCAGTGAAGACACTTTCATCAACATATTATGAGTTGACAATAAACATGTAATTCATGTTCATTTTACACCTAGTTTCATGGGTTATGGGAGACCATAAAACCATTCCAACATTTACCATTAACCTTTCCATAAGCTAAAAAATTTGTTGCTGGAAGAGCGCAGCAGGTCAGGCAGCATCCAAGGAGCAGGAGAATCAATGTTCTGGGCATAAGCCCTTCTTCAGCTGGTATTAACCCAATGGCACACAGGCCTCTCACATCATAGTCTTCATGACACAGAAGAAGGGCTTATGCCCGAAACGTCGATTCTCCTGCCCTTTGGATGCTGCCTGACCTGCTGCGCTTTTCCAGCAACACATTTTTCAGCTCTGATCTCCAGCATCTGCAGTCTTCACTCTTTCCATAAGCTATACAAGGATCACTCATGTTGTGCCTTGGCTGGCTGACTGTTCATCCTTCCATTATGGGCGGCACGGTGGCACAGTGGTTAGCACTGCTGCCTCACAGCGCCAGAGACCCGGGTTCAATTCCCGCCTCAGGCGACTGACTGTGTGGAGTTTGCACATTCTCCCCGTGTCTGCGTGGGTTTCCTCCGGGTGCTCCGGTTTCCTCCCACAATCCAAAGGTGTGCAGGGCAGGTGAATTGGCCATGCTAAATTGTCCGTAGTGTTAGGTAAGGGGTAGATGTAGGGGTATGGGTGGGTTGCGCTTCGGCGGGGCGGTGTGGACTTGTTGGGCCGAAGGGCCTGTTTCCACACTGTAAGTAATCTAATCTAATCTACTTCATCATGATTTGACAACCACCTGATGAAGGAGCAGCGCTCCGAAAGCTAGTGCTTCCAAATAAACCTGTTGGTCTATAACCTGTCTTTGTGTGATTTTTAGCTTACTTCATCATGTTCTCCAAGGGAAGAGTGTTACAAATAGCAATGTGGAAACAAGTTACTGGCTTATCCTCACAACTGTGTTAGTACATAGCAGGAGGCGTCCAAGAAGTAAGAACAAAATAAATTGAGTCTTATCTTAAATAATTTTGGAAAAGACAATCCAAAAAATAATGCTAGATAGAGTTGCATGGATAAGATTGCAATGTAAATTGACACACCATGCTGACAGTTGAGGAGCTCATAATCGGAGGTATTTTATGGAAGGAATGAGGGTCTTGTTTAATCTCATGCTGGGTCAGCTAGTTTGAGTTTTATGTTAACCCTTCTTGGGAAAAGCCACCTTACTACACTCCAATCAGATAACTGATTGTCCACGATTGACCTTTCATGGGATCAGGACCCTAGCAAAATGTCCAAAACAGAGCCAAGACTGATGGCCAATGAAAGACCAGCAGCACTTTTTCTCAGTGTGGCCACTAGGAAAGTGGTGGCTGGAGTGATAAATATATTCTTTGGAGGCCCATGATCACAAAGTGCTCTAGGACAGAGAAGAGGCACAGCAAAAGGGTTTTCATGGAGAAAAGGGTCATGGAGAAGGTGGTTTCAGGAGCATCAACAACAAAGACAAGGGAATAGCTGTCAATGTTTCCTCTTCTTCTTAATGTCAAATTCTTTGATCAAGTATTTAATGCCATTGAATGAGGCACCCTCCTTAGGAGTTGAAAAGCACCCCACAGAAGCTTATATGTCATGAACACTATGTGTGCCATTGGGTTAATACCAGCAACAAATGGAAGAGGTTCATAATTTTATGTAAATTTTCCATTTATGGGTCTGAATTATGACAGTACAGGCCAGTCACCTTTGGGTCTTCACACCATGGCCTTAATCAGGATGGAGGCAAGGAAGTGGCCAGTCCCCCAGCATTTCCTTCAATTTTCTATCTTGCTGCACAGGCCTCTGATGTCAGTGTGTGGCAGTGACCTCGGGAACAGGGGGTTAATGCCATGATTGGCGTGCCTACACTGATATCCATGCATGGAACCTTGGAGTGGCTGCGTATGCACATAGTCACACAGATTAGAGGGAACATTGGTCCCCACCCACCACCATTCCAATTGATTAAATGTCCTTTTGAATTCCAAATTTGCGAATAGAAAGAGTATAAAAGATAGTCCAATGTGTCGCTTCTGAATTTGAATATTTGGGCTGAACATTTACACTCAGCATTATTGGGGTGCAGTGTCCTGAAAATAGAATGCATGAACTTTGTGCTGGCAACTTTCATTATTTTGCTGACCTCCTCTGAGATGAGGACCCGAGAGTTAACAAAAGCCTGAGGTCAGCTGTCATGCTGCCTGAGGCTGACTCGAAAGCTAAATTAGGCTTTTTGTTGTAGCTTTAGTGGGCGTAGGACCACTCCTCCAGGCTCCACAAAACCAGATGTAGAACTTTAATTCCAGCAATCAACATTAAGGGGTGACCCAGAGTCAGTGGGAAACCCTCGGAGATCATTTTCCAATGGGAGTCCATTCTAATTATCTTCAGTTTTTGAACTGGTCAGGCCTCATGAAGGTACCTCATGAAGGTTAGTTGGCCAGTACATTCTGTTGGTTTAAAGTTTGCTCTCCATGAAGATTTACTCAACAACACCTTTTAAACAATAAATTGTCTTTAAACACAACAGTTCTTTTCATAGTGAATAAAAAAACATCTGTCAGTGATCCTGCTTTTCCTTTGTACATGTTAGCTTAATCCTGAATATTAGCAGATATATGAAACAGATTTTACACATCCTCCCTGGAGATGTAACCACTGATCACATAAGCAGATTTCTTTTCATTCTTTTCCTTTAGTTAATATTTTTTGGCAGAATATTGTACACCAAGGGGTTAATATTGGCACCGGGAATTAAGTGAAAAATATTACTGGGCCAGAGTACATGGAAATTTATTCTGGATGTGGTCTATGTAATTCCTTTTTTATTTATTCTGGAGTTTGGATGCTGTGGGGAAGGCCATGTTAATCAATTTTCCCAGTGTCTCTAAAAGGTGGGTGGGAGGGTTTATTTTTCTGCACCTCTAGTGAGAACTGCAAATGGTTTGCAAAGAAGACTGTAAAAAACATAAGATTAATGCTAATAAGTGCTTCAGTCCCATAATGGAAGCTGTTTGTACAGACAGCAATGAAGTCTTCACAAGACTGATCCATAAATAAACCTAATCTCATGTCTCTCAGGATTGGTTTTCAAAATCAGATAGAGATGTCATTGTGGAGTTATCCAGCCACATTCAGATCAATCATATAAAAATAGGAAAACTACATTTTTATTTTATCCAAGCTCTTTTACTTCCTTTTTTGAAAATCTGTCTCTGCTTAGTGTGAAAATTCCACTGGTTTTCTGAATTTTGCTAAGGTTTAGGTACCTTTTGACACTATAGCTAAAATGTTCTAACACTAACATTTTGGGAACTTTTGGTGGATGTAATCGTATATGTTGAAGAGCAGCTGAGGTTTCATTTAGGGAAAAAACGAGCTAGAGTATCCTTTGGACTCTAGCACCTCCATTAGGTCCTGGGCAGAATAAAAATTAACCAATAATAATTCGACAGCAAATTGCATCTGTTCAACTAAGCGTTAACACCTGGCACAACACAAAGCTAATATAGTCAGCAGCAGAGTTTGGCCAGTACTTACAGGAGCTCCAGACTCTCCTTTCTCCCCCTTTTCACAGCTGCATGGCTTAGGTTTAGGGCACTATACAGAAATAAAAACAAAACTTGTGTCAATAGTATCTTACAATCTTAAAATTTACATTCACATTTGGAAAATTAATTAATACTCAAAACAACATGCAATAAATAATGAAATGATAAAACTAATAAAGCACTTACTGATTGACTGGCAACTTTGAGCTAAAGAAGAAGGGGAACAAAAAGAAAGATTCCATTGGCTACTGTACACAATGTATATAATTCCCCAAAATATGTAGTGTCAGGTAACGCAATTATTGATAAGATCTGGCTGATAGTTATCTTTAATATTCTGCAAATAATGAATGTTTAAGTCTTTAAGTTATAATAGGGATGGACTAAGCAGATGAACACCTACATTAAAATATATAAGGAAATTAATTAGTAAAGTGCAATATTTGGGCAGGATAATTTGTATTTCAGTAGTTTTAACTTCATGCAGGCACATAAGCTAAAGCTTTGCTCATGCAATGAACCATTTTAAGTACTTTGACTCCCACCTCTGGAGAAAATTGAAGTATACAGTATCTGCTGATTCAGCTATTGAACTAAGTCAAAGTTACTGCTAATTGAGAACTGAGCATCGTAGCAATGCAGACAGACCAACCTGTCTATTTTATTCACACCATCATTTAAAAATCACTCTTTGTGATGGGATTTTGAGGGTTACAAAATTAATTGACAATAAATTATAGAGGTAAAATTACATGTTTTTCTGGTTGCTGAAGGATATTGTAAATTCAATTTATGAGGTAAACAAAAATATATACGTAAAATATTAATTTTAGTAGTTAACTAATATGGTTCACAGAAAAGATCTATGCTAATACATGTCCAAATGTAACTATGGATTTTAAACACAAACATGATACTTAACAAAACATACTGTAAACATAAAAGGGATTAATTTTGCTCCAAAAGGTCAAATTGGAGTTTTCACCCACTGTATTGCTTGCCTACTCTAAACCACACCCTGCTCCCTGAAAATATTTTTCTGTGTTATCTTCCTGATTATGTTAAGTGAACTGTTGACATAACCTGTGTCATATATAGAGGATGATGGTGAACTAGTGGCAATATCACTAGAGTATTGCTCAGGAACCAAGCTAATATGCTTGTGATGTTGTTTAAAATCCCACCATGGTCACTGGAAAAAGAATATCAATCTGGAATTGAAAGATAGTCTCAGTAAAAGTGGCTTTGAAACTATCATTGATGGTCATAAATTCCCATCTGCTTTACTAATGTTCTTTAGTGAATTAGGTATGGGCAACAAACTCACATCCTATGAAAGAATGAAGAATGAAAATATAAAGGAATGTCACTGAGGTAATTCAATAAACTGTAGCATCAAAATGAGAGGGCTGGTCAAGTACAGCTGGATTCATTTCTGATGGGTAAATACGGGAAATTCTCAACAACCTGAGAAAACAAAGAGGCTTGTTAAAAGTACTCTAGCTGCCAAAACACTAGTTCTGGTGAAAACAGCAGTTTTGGGATTCTATTTGTCAAGCATTTTAAGTGATATTTTGTACAGCAATGTATGGAAGTTAGCAATGTATGGGTGGCATTGTTAGTCAAGGGCAGTATTACAGTGGCAGAAAGGATAGCGAGGATGACTCTGGATAGGAGCCAGAGTAACAGGGTAGTTGTTATGGGGTCTTTAACTTGCTAAATATTGACTGGAAATGCTATAGTTGAGTACTTTAGATGGGTCAGTTTTTGTCCAATGTGTGCAGAAGGGTTTCCTGACACAGTATGCAGACAGGCCAACAAGAGGAGAGGCCACATTAGAATTGGTACTGGCTAGTAAACCCAGTCAGGTGTTAGATTTGGAGGTCGGCGAGCACTTTTGTGATAGTGACCATAATTCGGTTATGTTTACTTTAGCGATGCAAAGAAATAGATATATATCACAGGGAAAGAGACATAACTGTGGGAAAGGCAATTATGATGCAATTAAACAAGATTTAAGATGCATAAGATGGGAACAAAACTGAAGGGGGTGGGCATAATTGAAATGTGGAGCTTATTCAAGGAACAGCTACTGCATGCCCTTGTTAAGAATGCACCTGTCAGGCAGGGAGGAAGTGGTTGAACAAGACAGCTACGGTTTAGTAAAGACATTGAATCTCTTGTCAAGAGGAAAAAGAAGGCTTCTGTAAGGATGAGATGTGAAGGCTCAGTTAGGACACTTGAGAGTTACAAGCTAGCCATGAAAAACCTAAAGAGAGAGCTCAGAAGAGCCAGGAGGGGACATGACTTGTTGGCAGGTAGGATTAAGGAAAACCTTAATGCTTTCTAAAGGTATGTCAGGAATAAAAAAATGACCAGAGTAAGATAAGGGCCAAGCAAGGTCAGTAGTGGGAAGTTGTGCATGGAGTCAGAGGAGATAGTAGAAGTGCTAAATGAATATTTTCTATCAGTATTCACATTGGAAAAAAACAATGCTGTCAAGGAGAACACTGGGATACAGGCTACTAGGCCAGGGGGAGGTATGGCATTGACTAGATGGGATTGAAGTTCAGTAGGAGGAAGTGTTAGCAATTCTGAAAAGTGTGAAAACAGATAAGTCCCCTGGGCCAGATGGCATTTATCCTAAGATTCTCTGGAAAGCCGTCGAGAAGGTTGCAGAGCCTTTGGCTTTAATCTTCTTCATCATTATCTACAGGAAAAGTGCCAGAAGACTGGGGGATAGCAAATGTTGTCACCTTGTTCAAGAAGGGGAGCAGAGACAACCCTGGTAATTATAGATCAGTGAGCCTCACTTCAGTTGTTGGTAAAGTGTTAGAAAGGGTTATCAGAGATAGGATTTATAATCATCTAGAAAGGAATAAGCTGATTAGGGATAGTCAACACAGTTTTGTGAAGGGTAGGTCATGCCACACAAACCTTACTGAGTTCTTTGAGAAGGTGACCAAACAGGTAGATGAGGGTTAAGAGGTTGATGTGGTGTTTATGGATTTCAGTAAGGCACTTGATAAGGTTGGCTATTGCAGGAAATACAGAGGCATGGGATGGAGGATGATTTGGTGGTTTGGATTACAAATTGGATGGCTGAAAGAATACAGAGGGTGGGTTATTGATGGGAAATTCTCTACTTGGAGTTCAATTACTAGTGGTGTACTGTAAGGACCTGTTTTGGGGCCACTGCTATTTGTCAATTTTATAAATTACCTGGATGAGGGTGCAGAAGGATGGTGAGTAAATGTGCAGATGACACTAAGGTTGGTGGAGCTGTGGATAGTGCTGAAGAATGTTGTAGGTTACAGAGAAACATAGATAAGCTGCAGAGCTGCGCAGAGAGATAGCAAATAGAGTTTAATACAGAAAAATGTGACGTGATTCACTTTGGAAGGAGCAACAGGAATAAAGAGTACAGGGCGAATGGCAAGATTCTTGATAATATTGATGAGCATAGAAATTTTGGTGTCCATGTACATAGATCCCTGAAAGTTGACACCCAGGTTGATGAGGTAAAAACAATGACTGCAGATGCTGGAAACCAGATTCTGGATTAGTGGTGCTGGAAGAGCACAGCAGTTCAGGCAGCATCCCAGGAGCAGCAAAATTGACGTTTTGGGCAAAAGCCCTTCATCAGGAATAAAGACATTGAGCCTGAAGCATGGAGAGATAAGCTAGAGGAGGGTGGGGGTGGGGAGAGAGTAGCATAGAGTAAAATGAGTGAGTGGGGAAGGGGATGAAGGTGATAGGTCAGGGAGGAGAGGGTGGAGTGGATAGGTGGAAAAGGAGATAGGCAGATAGGACAAGTCCGGACAAGTCATGGGGAGAGTGCTGAGCTGGAAGTTTGGAACTAGGGTGAGGTGGGGGAAGGGGAAATGAGGAAACTGTTGAAGTCCACATTGATGCCCTGGGGTTGAAGTGTTCCGAGGCGGAAGATGAGGCGTTCTTCCTCCAGGCGTCTGGTGGTGAGGGAGCGGCGGTGAAGGAGGCCCAGGACCTCCATGTCCTCGGCAGAGTGGGAGGAGGAGTTGAAATGTTGGGCCACGGGATGGTGTGGTTGATTGGTGCGGGTATCCCGGAGATGTTCCCTAAAGCGCTCTGCTAGGAGGTGCCCAGTCTCCCCAATGTAGAGGAGACCGCATCTGGAGCAACGGATACAATAAATGATATTGGTGGATGTGCAGGTGAAACTTTGATGGATGTGGAAGGCTCCTTTAGGGCCTTGGAGAGAGGTGAGGGAGGAGGTGTGGGCACAGGTTTTACAGTTCTCTACTGTAAAGATGAGGTGAAGATGGTGAAGATGAGGCATTGGGGGCCGGGGAAACGGAAATCTTGGAGGAGGTGGAGGGCATGGGTGGTGTCTCGAACGTATGTGGGGAGTTCCTGGACTAGGGGGGATAGGACAGTGTCGAGATAGGTAGAGATGAGTTCAGTGGGGCAGGAGCATGCTGAGACAATGGGTCGGCCAGGGTGGTCAGGCTTGTGGATCTTGGGAAGGAGGTAGAACCGGGCAGTGCGGGGTTCCCGGACTATGAGGTTGGAAGGGGAAAGTGCCAGGATGGAAGGGTGGGTTGTAGGGGGCGTGGACCTGACCAGGTAGTCACGGAGGGAACGGTCTTTGCGGAAGGTGGAACAGGTGGGGAGGGAAATATATCCCTGATGGTGGGGTCTGTTTGGAGGTGGCAGAAATGTTGGCGGATGATTTGGTTTATGCGAAGGTTGGTAGGGTGGAAGGTGAGCACCAGGGGCGTTCTGTCCTTGTTACGGTTGGAGGGGTGGGGTCTGAGAGCGGAGGTGCGGGATGTAGACGAGATGCGTTGGAGGGCATCTTTAACCACGTGGGAAGGGAAATTGCGGTCACTAAAGAAGAAGGCCATCTGGTGTGTTCTGTGGTGGAACTGGTCCTCCTGGGAGCAGATACGGCGGAGGCGGAGGAATTGGGTATATGGGATGGCATTTTTGCAAGAGATAGGGTGGGAAGAGGTGTAATCCAGGTAGCTGTGGGAGTCGGTGGGTTTGTAAAAAATGTCAGTGTCGAGTCGGTCGTCACTAATGGAGATGGAGAGGTCCAGGAAGGGGAGCGAGGTGTCAGAGTGGTCCAGGTAAATTTAAGGTCAGGGTGGAATGTGTTGGTGAAGTTGATGAATTGCTCAACCTCCTCATGGGAGCACGAGGTGGCGCCAATGCAGTCATCAATGTAGCGGAGGAAGAGGTGGGGAGTGGTGCCGGTGTAATTATGGAAGATCAACTGCTCTACGTAGCCAACAAAGTGACAGGCATAGCTGGGGCCCATACGTGTGCCCATGGCTACCCCTTTGGTCTGGAGGAAGTGGGAGGATTCAAAGGAGAAATTGTTAAGGGTAAGGATCAGTTCGGCCAAACGAATGAGAGTGTCGGTGGAAGGGTACTTTGGGGACGTCTGGAGAGGAAAAAAAACGGAGGGCTTGGAGGCCCTGGTCATGGCGGATGGAGGTGTAGAGGGATTGGATATCCATGGTGAAGATGAGGCGTTGGGGGCCGGAGAAACGGAAGTCTTGGAGGAGGTGGAGGGCGTGGGTGGTGTCTCGAACGTATGTGGAGAGTTCCTGGACTGGGGGGATAGGACAGTGTCGAGGTAGGTAGAGATGAGTTCAGTGGGGCAGGAGCATGCTGAGACAATGGGTCGGCCATGGTGGCCAGGCATGTGGATCTTGGGAAGGAGGTAGAACCGGGCAGTGCGAGGTTCCCGGACTGTGAGGTTGGAAGCTGTGGGTGGGAGATCTCCTGAGGTGATGAGGTTCTGTATGGTCTGGGAGATGATGGTTTGGTGATGGGGGGGTGGGGTCATGGTCGAGGGGGCAGTAGGAAGAGGTGTCCTCGAGTTGGCATTTGGCTTCAGCGGTGTAGAGGTCAGTGCGCCAGACTACCACTGCGCCCCTTTATCCACTGGCTTGATGGTGAGGTTGGGATTGGAGCAGAGGGATTGGAGGGCTGCGGGTTGTGAGGGTGAGAGGTTGGAGTGGGGGGGTTGGAAAGGTTGAGGCGAACCCAGGTTGATGAGGTTGTTAAGAAGGCATATGGTGTATCAGCTTTTCTTGGTAGAGGAATTGAGTTTGGAAGCCACGAGGTCATGTTGCAGCTGTACAAAACTCTGGTGCGGCCGCACTTGGAGTATTGTGTCCAGTTCTGGTCACGGCATTATAGGAAGGATGTGGAAGCTTTGGAAGGGGTGCAGAGGAGATTTGCTGGGATGTTGCCTGGTGTGGAGGGAACATCTCATAAGGAAAGGCTGAGCGACTTGAGGCTATTTCGTTACAAAGAAGGTTGAGAGGTGACTTAATTGAGACATATAAGATAATCAGAGAATTAGATAGGGTGGACAGTCAGCCTTTTTCCTCAGATAGCGATGGCTAGTACAAGGGGACATAGCTTTAAATTGAGGGATGATAGATAGAGGACAGATGTCAGAGGTAGTTCCTTTACTCAAAGAGTAGTAGGAATGTGGAATATCCTACCTGCAACAGTAGTAGACTCACCAATTTTAAGGACATTTAAATGGTAATTGGGTAAACATGTGGATGAATATGGAATAGTGTAGGCTCAATGGGCTTCAGATTGGTTTCACAGGTTGGTGCAATATCGAGAGCTGAAAGGCCTGTACTGCGCTATAATGCTGTATGTTGAATTTTCTATGTCCATTGAAAGTTATTAGAATTATTCCTGTAGGACAATGTACATAATGGAAAGTTTTTGAGTGAACACAGATTATGGATTAACCTTGCCAATTTTAAACAATGCTGAAGAGACAGGAAACCTTTCTCTAACATTAAGTGAGTGGACGAAGTCAGAGTGTTTTAAAAAACTAAATTGTTCGGGTGCTAGAAAAGCAATGTCTCAGCATGGAATCTGTGGAGTGTGAAGACCTTTGATCTGACTAACTTTGAAATTTCAGTTGTGCATATTTGTACATATCCCTAAATTTTATCTAAAGAGAGAGAAAGTAAATTGTCAATCATATGTTAATTGTATCTTATAGTTTGTAGATGGGCAATGCCAACTATGATTCACCGATGCTCCCATAAGTAAGATCAGACTAAAACTATGATAGTTGAACAAGAAGACACATGGTTGTGATGTGTATCACTTTAATTAATTGCTCCTAAAGTGTGTAAAGGTTGGTTCAAATTCTCTCTTTCAAACACCTGACTCTGTGGATGTATCAGTTCCTTTAGTGTATGCAGTGAAACCTGAACAACAATTGGGCTAAGAAATAAATACATCCATGCCACACAAGTGCAGGCAATGCCTACATCTGTCGAAAAGGCAGCTAAAACTAACTGTGCAGGGGATTTAAAGGTACTGTAGGTATGCAGTTGTCATATTAATCCAGTTCTGAAAGGAAAGTTAAATTGAAAAGATCAGAAATTGAAGATAATGCATATGAATGAAAATAGGGAAAAAAAACAAATCTGCATTACATGGCTTGCCTGTAGTTAAAGCCTTTCTCTATTTTGTAATTGCCCTATTTCAAGCAATTCTTCATTACTTTCTCATTTTAATTGTGATAAATAGATCTTATCTGATTTATTTTTGCTTATTAAGCAAACGGAAATCCTTGAAGCCAAGCAATTGTGTTCTCATTTGCAGAGTTTAAGATAGACACTCTTCAGAAATGTACAGCATTGTTGTATTTCTCCAGAAGCGTTTAAAGATTTGTACTGAGCCCCCCAGTGGTAGAGACTAAGTGCAAGCTGCAGTTTGACCTGACTATCGTTTATAAAGTAACTTTTGTGTGATAGATCACAAGGAACTTTCTCATGACTTCCCTTGTTTCCTACTACTTGGCACAAAAGATGTCTGCTAATAGATCTTGTACCAAAAGATTACTCCATATAATGCCTGTGGAAGGGTTCCAGTTATGATGTACATTGCTGTGATCAATTGAGTGCAATCAAAAACGTTAATCTGTTTTTTTTTCTTTTTTATAGATGTTTACGGCCTTGCTCATTTTTCCAGGTGGGACAGGACCCACAGGTTTAAAGAATTGCAGATTGATAGTCATGGCATTATTCTATTAATCAGAAGTCATGAGTTTAGTTTCTATGGAAGAGACATAGGCAAAGAAATCTAGCATGACATTACAGTGCATTTCTAAAAGAGTGCCACACTAGTGGAGATGCCATCTTTTGGATGAGACAGTTAGATGACATCCTATCTGCCCTCTTACGTGGATGTAGAAGATCTCTTTTACTTTGGGGAAGGGCAGGATACTTTGCTGTGCTGGCCACTACTTAACCCTCAATCAACATCACTAAAGCAGATTGTTTGATTTTCATCATGTGGCTGCTTATAGGAAATTGCTGCACACAAATGAATTGCAGTGATTGTGATCGCTCGTGTAATAACCTGAAGCGATTTAAATGCATGAGTACTTTAAAATAAGCAAAATCTTTAGTAACCACTGAAGTGGTCAAGAAGTGCCCACCCACTTCTGGGTAGACTAGAGAGAGGAGAGGAGATGGAAAAGTGACTGAAGGCCTGATAATCATCATATTGGTGGTCCAACAAACGCAAGTGTGTATTCTAGCCTCCTGATCAAGCCATACATCCAGCTTCATTGTCAACTTGATCCAGCCTCCTGGGGCAATTTGTACAACTCCATCCACTCCTGCCTCCCTGACAAGGGCGCTGCTCCTTTTAAAGGTGATGTCTGACAGGCAGCAAATCTTATGACCTGATCTTCTCACCTTATCCGTGAATATCTGGCCCACAAACCTCAAAGTCAATCCCTAGACAAATAGGCTAAGGTCAGGTTTGGGGATCATGTCCACAACTTGATGCATCCAAATCTGATGCCATTTTATTCTTTCTTTTCATTCACCCTACTGATGCTCAATGTTTCACTTCTTAACCCAGTTTCCTACAACACCACTTACAAAAACCAATATCCAAGACTCCCTGACTTCAGCATTCTGCAGCTGATTTCTCATTCTCACAGTATGTCAGACTGTCAATTGAACCAGATGGAAAACAAACCTATTTAAACAAAGTAAAAACAATGACTGCAGATGCTGAAAATCAAATACTGGATTAGTGGTGCTGGAAGAGCACAGCAGTTCAGGCAGCATCCAACGAGCAGCGAAATCAACGTTTCGGGCAAAAGCCCTTCATCAGGAATAATTGATGATGCTGCTCGTTGGATGCTGCCTGAACTGCTGTGCTCTTCCAGCACCACTAATCCACTATTTAAACAAAGTCCTACTATTAAATTCTAAATTCAACAGGAACACCACATACCCTGTCTTACCATGATCTTCCTGCTATACTCTGCACAGTCCATGGGTAAATAGTAGGGTCAATACTAATCGAATGTGAAAGTTGGTAAAGTCATAGAAAAGCCAAGAACATTTTAGGTGTTACGAAAAGGAGCATAGAGAACAATATTTTCAAATGTAATAATAAATTTAAATTTAATAATAAATTGGTCAGGTCACAGCGAGGAAGTTCTATGTAATTCAAAATGTCCATATGTAGAAACGACACTGAAATCACAGAGAGCATATGGTACAGATTTACCAGGATGATGCCCTAAATGGAAATATTTAATTGAGAAGAGAGACTTGAGACACTTGGGATTATTTACGTAATTAGATAAAGCTAAGATGCGATATAGTCAAGTCTCTTAAACGTTGGCAGTCTTTGATAGACTGAATTGGAAATATTTCTTCTTCTGAGACAATAATAAGAGGTCAATACTTTAAAACTGTCATTGAAAGAATGGGGAATGAAATATATATATATATGCGACAGCTTGTTGGAGCATAATGGCTTTTCATTATGTTGAGATAGAGGCCACTGTGTCTTTAACATTTGAAATAGATACAAGAATGTGAGCAAAGAATGAGCAAAAAATGAGTCTTGCATTGCTCTAGCATGCTGTCAATATAGACACAAACAAGGTGGCATACCTCTGCTCTAAACATTTACGATTTTTATTAAATGTAGTTATGGTACAGGGTGGAAATCACCTACTGCATAAATGCTATCAAAAAAGCCATTGGATTCCTGAAACAGTACTGTATGGATTCTATACTTATACATCTAATAAGACATTACCTTTGTGATTCATGCGATAAATGTTTACAGTCCATTTCCAAATGAAATTATTTGCAGTGCAAATCATAAGCAAGTTTGTTCAGTACCCTACTTACCATTTCATGAAGAATATTATCTGTGAGATTGGAGTCGTTTATGCTGTGGACAAATTGTGATGATGGAGTGCTTGACAAAGGTGACAATTCTGCAGTAACATGTGGAGGTCCAATAGCAAACAGGAAAATGCCATATTTCCTAGCATTGGCTACAGCATCTTGAAGGTTTGGATTGTGGGGATGATCCACCCCATCAGTCATTAAAATGGCTATCTTCACACTGTTCTGCTTTGCCTCAGTCTGGAAGAGCTCAGTAGCATTTCCAATAGCATAGGAAGTGTATGTGCCATGGCCGATGTAGTTAATGGATTGTACATGACTCTTGAACTTATCAAACCCTTGCCAGTCCCGGAAAGTGTGGTCCTTTTTGACGGAGCTGCTATATGATAGAACAGCCATTCTCCAGTTGAGATCTTGTTTCTCTATCTGCTCAGACTGCAGAGCTTTTTCAGTGAATTCAATTACAAATTGTTTCTCTTTACCAAAAAGATTTTTGGCACTTTCAGAACTGTCCAAGATGAAAACAACTTCTATGTTACAGTTGGGATCTAATAACAACAAAAAAACACCCTTATGAATGCATGTCATCATTCATCCATTCACTTGTTCATCAAAATAAAAAGCTTTATTCTTTTAAATGTGTCTAGTGGGACCAATTCCAGCATTGTCTTCCAAGACTACCAGTAGACAGGAAGTTCTAGGGGTCCAGACATTAAGTGGCCTGACAGCTGGCCTGCAGCTGAGTCCAGTTTTGGAACATTTCTGGGGAGGCAATGGTCAGAGGTACTATTGCAAGTCTCTTAAACAAGAGAATTCAATTATTTCTTAATCCTAGGTAATGGCCTAATGTCCTGGGTTCAGATTCTGCCATGTCAGATCGTGGAATTTGAATTCAATAAGAATCTTCAATTAAAAGTCTAATGGTAGCCATGATCTAAAAGTCTAATGATAGGCATTATTGCCGACCGTCAGAAAAAAAAACATCTGGTTCACTAATGTCATAGAATCCCTACAGTATGGAAGTTGGTCATTCGGCCTATTGAGTTCACATTCCACTTCTGAGGAGCATCGAACCCCCCCCCTCAGCTCCCCCCCCCCACCCTACCATATCCCTGGAACCCTGCATTTCCCATGGCTAGTCCAACTCATCTGCACAACCCTAAACACTATGGGCAATTTAACATTGTCAATCCGTCTATACTGCACATCTATGGACTGCGGGAGGAAATCGGAGCATCCAGAGGAAACCCATAACGGCATGGAGAAAATGTGCAAATTCCACAAACAGTCACCCTGTGAGTCCTTGATGCCCATGAGGCAGCAGTACTAACCATTGAGCCACCATGCCACTGTGTCCTTTAAGGAAGGAAACTGTCACCGGGTCCGGCACACAATGTGACCGCGCACCCACAGCAATTTGGTTGACTCTCTGGGCAATTAAGGACAGATAATGAATGCTGGCCTAATCAATGATGCCCACATCCTCTGAATAAATAAAAAAGACCCACTTCAGTTTCCAAAAAGCCTTGACATCGTGCTTGCAAGGTCATCAATGGTTCATTTAAATGCCATTGAATCTCCTCATCAGCTGCACTCACCGAAGTTATTCACTCCCTCAGCCGTTAACCCTCACACCCTTACCCATTATTCACTTTCTAAACTGAGCTCACAAGTCCTATTGCATAAGATCGTAAGAAACAGAAGCAGAAGTATGCCACTCAGTCCCTCTAGCTGGTCTCACTGTTCAACACAATCATGGCTAATCCATCCCAGGCCTCAACTTCTCTTCAAATCAGCTCAGCATAGCCATCAACTCTCTGATAGTTCAAAAATTTATCTACCCCTCTTTTATACTTTCAGTGATCTAGCTTCAACTTTCTGGAGTAGAGAATTCCAGATATTCTCTATTCTCTACAAAAAGAAATTTCTGTGCATGTCAACTTTAGACAAATATCCCTTATTATGTAACTATGTCACCTAGTTCAAGATTCCCCCACTAATTAAAACACCTTATCAATAATTATCCTACCAAGCCCCCTCAGAATCTTGCAATAAGACTAGTTCTTCTGGCTTATTCTTTTAAACTCTATTGTAACTGTTGAAAGCTATTCAATAATCCACAACAATCTGAATAAACACTCTTCTCAGCAGCTACGTAACCAATCTGAAGTATGTGTAAAATGATCACATAGTTGGATTGCAGTTAAGACAGCATAAAACATTCAAACTAAAAAAAACATACTTCAGAAGTATGATCAGAACAGATGTCTAGACTGTGGACATAAAAACAAAAGATAAAGATGAAACATTCATACTTGGTTATCTTACTAGATGATATTTTCAATAGGGTGCAATGTACTGTACTTTAAACTCATCTGAAAACTCTTTCACATTTACAATGTTGACCTTTAACTTGGCAGTTGGATATTTGGCATAAATAACAATCTGGCAAACACATTGTTTAATACCTTCTTACACTTTCCAGTCACAACACTATAACAACTCACCTTTCCTGAACACTGATATAACCTCAAATGCTGATCTATAAAACCACTTTATTTAGCTTTCAAAGGAGGCATTTCCTGCACCCAATCCATGATTTACAATTTACGTAACTGATGTAGAATCTAACATGCTAAAGTCTGTCTGCCTCCAAGAAAGTGAAATGATTTCCTTTGTTCCCCATGAACCCACAACCCAATCAGTTTTATCCTCCACTGGAGTGGGTGGGTACCGGGGCTGCTCTCTTCTCTACCCTCATGAAAATCAGAAGACTAGTGCAGAGGTCAGACTTGGTTGGTGGCCATTTGTTATCAGTCCCATTCTGACTGATTCCAATCTGGACAATTATAAGCCATCATAAGATGCATTACAGTCTTCCCCACTACTTCCATAACACTGAGACCATCACATTTTCAGAATAGTTACCATATTTAAATCACAAGCATTAATTGCTCCTGTTTTTGACACCCCAATATCTTTCAATTTGCTTGACAGCCATCTCATTACAAATTTTCAAGTGGAAAGGATCTGTTCAGAATTAACCTGAACCCAAGTTGTGCCTGAACTGCAAATAACATTGCCTATCTATTTTAATGTCATATCTTATACGATATCCATTTAACCATCCAACCCCAAGCAGTTTTTATGTAATTGTGTTGAATTATCCCACTGGGAAGAGTTATGACACACCTCTGTAGGAGGTGATACTTGAAGCCGGGTCTTCTAGCACTGGAGAAGACCCACTAACTGAGGCACAAGGCCCACTAAACTTTATTTATGTCGGACCACCATAGTCTGGAAAAGACTTTATGAAACAGGTCCATGACATTACTTTGTCTACCATTTTAATAGAGGTAACTAACAGCATTAGTTAAACATAAAACAAAACAGAGGAAAGAAGCACAGGCATCTGTGTCTGAGCGGTAAGAATATGGTAAATGAACGATCCTGCACGGACCGTTTACACTGAGTGATCCCAAAATAAAATTACCGATTTATGAAGGCATCCGGTGCTAGATAGTGGCAGACCAGCTACAAGGTGAACTCTCTGGTTATAACCTGACAAACGTATATACCCGCTCTGTTTCTCCTCGTCAATCTGTACCACTGCTAGCGCCCTGCTCTTTGCATCAGTTAATATATATGAGCTTGTAACCTTTTCAGTGTGAGGTTCCAAACTCGTCTGTAGAACTAGCTAATAACATCCAGATAAAAAAAAATCATTCCTGTCTACGTTTCTGGTATTGTGTGTAATTTAATATTACTCCGATATTTCGGGCTGTCAGCTGAGGCAGATGGTGTAGGGGACAGCAACAAATTCCCTTCCCGCCCAGCCTGGACTCTCAGTGCAGATCTTTCAGCCTCTGCATTAGTGAGTGGGCAGATTTGGTCTGAACTGCTCCGGGGTAACTCCGCTAAGGGGGAAAAAAACTTAGCAGTCATTAAAGTTACAGATATGTACCATTAGCAGATTCAACTCAATCTATAACTTAAATTCGTTGTTTGACTATATTGCATCTTTAAACTAATCGCTTTAAATCATGTTCCTTTGTATATGAGAAATAATTTAGCCACGACAACAAATCCAAAAATCAGTGATGGGTTTTTAAAATGTGAACGATATTCTGATAAAAAAAAATTCTCGTGATTCTGTTTGCGGCGGAACACCCGTAAGAGTATGACAACGTTTGTTAAGAGAACGATAGATAAACACCCGAAAACCAATGAAACAAATGTTGCCATACTTGAAGCCTGGTTCAGTTGTAGGGCGATTGCACCGTGTTTTCTTCCTTTCTTCCGGCCAGTGTTGGGGCTGCGTCTTTCGGTTGTTACCAATGTCAGAAACCCAAGAAACAAAACGATCAATCTCTCCACTTTAGCTGTCATCTTCTCAACGCGAGAAACCTATCACCGAGAAACCAGAGAACCACCAGCACAGTTGGGTCAGTACTTTTTAAAGTCACACTCTAATCCGCAGCTGTGTAATTTTGCAAAAGTTCCCTATATTCATCAAACGGTTTAAGCTTCAGCGTTACTTGCATCGCTAGACCTGACCGTGTTCATCTCAGGGTATTGTCGAGCTCACTTTAATTCGCTGTCATATTAATTAGCCAATAATTTCTTCAAATCATCTTCAAAAATGCCACTAATTCTGTTAAATCATACACACCGTCTATCACATTCGGAGGGGGAGAAACACAATTAGAGCTATCAGGTGCTTTCTTTATAAAAGATAAAACAAATATTTACTATGCTACAAGTTGTCGTCTTTTTACGCTTTTAATCTAAGAAAGTAAAAGGTGAAACACAACCTGGTATTTCAATAATGTTTCCAAAACAAAATCAAAAGTGCGCATGAACACAATCTTACTCAGATTAAAATCCCACAGAGAAAATGCGAGTGGTTCGCTAAATGTCAAAGTCCCAGTCCGGAGTCTCTGGCTGCAGTGAGTGCTGAGGCGGCGTCAGCGTTCATCATCAACTCAAACTCCTCATGAATATTACTCCCCACCACAAGATGGAAAGAGGGAAATATTTCGACATCCTGTTATCACGTTACCACGCACATCATAAAGCTCATGGATTTCCAATTGTAGTAGTTGTCGGATTTGTGGTTAGTTGTACGTATGCAGCGAGCATTGAAACAGGATTTCAGAGGAATCTTCAGTTATCCGACCCATATGTTCAAATGGTGATTTTTTTTCTCTCTCTGAAGTGAAGATCTGGTTTTGAACTTCCACTAAAATTCGGCTCTATTATAATGATTGAAAAACCGGATTTCGCATTGTCAGCGTTTACCGTTCACCGTCAATACTTCACTGAAACCGACAGCATGTTCAGGAGCAAACCAACAGAAATAGCTGAAGAAACTCAGGAAGCCTGGCAGCATGTATGGAAGGAGAAACAGATTGTTCCTCTCTCCGCAGATGCTGCCAGACATCCTGAATTTCTCCAGCAATTACGTTTTACTATACCCGCTGTGTTGTTGATCTCGTAAGAACCATTGAAAAAATAGCAACAGTGATAAAACTTTAAAAGTGCTTTCTTAGCTGTAAAGACTTAGAGATAATGGGAGGCATGAAAACAAACATTATCTAAATGCATTTTTTCCATTTAACTCAGTGTTTAGTACAGTAATAATTACTTCTTAATTACTAATCTCATCCAATGAGCCTGAGAGCATTGTTTTGTAGAAAAGAATTGCATCATTAATGATAATTAATGTTTCTGTAAATTTGAGATGGCACCAAAATTGGAGGTGTAGTGGACAGCAAAGAAAGTTACCTCAGAACACAACTGGAGCTTGATCAGACGGGCTGATAGGCCAAGGAGTGGCAGATGGAGTTTAATCTAGATAAACATGAGGTACTACATTTTGGTTGGGCAAACCAGGGCAGGACTTATACATTTAATGGTGAGGTCCTGGTGAGTGTTGCTAAACAAAGAGATCTTGAAATACAGGTTCATTGTTCCTTGAAGGCAGAGTCACAGGTTGACAGGGTAGTGAAGAAAGCATTTGGTATGCTTGCCTTTATTGGCCAGTGCATTGAGTATTGGAGTTAGGAGGTCTTGTTGTAGCTGTACAGGACATTGGTTAGACCACTTTTGGAATACTGCATTGTTATTATGGACTAGGCCAGACCACTCAAAACATTCGTAAGCAGGCAACCCAGGGCATAACTTTGCAATCTGTTTTGGTAAGTGTACAGTGAAACTTACCCAAAGTAAGTTAGCTTGGTTGACTACCAGGTTTTAAAACAGACAAAAAAAATTCATAAAATTACACAATGAAATACAAAGAACAGAATAAAAAACCCCGACAGAACTCAGTCTATCCAAACTAGACTTAATTATACTGTTCCAAATATACACAATGGTCCCAATAAACAAACAGTAAAAATGAAACAAAGGCTTTACAGGTTGAACTTAGAAGGGCAGAGGAAAGAGAGTCTAGCAGTCCGTTTCTACACAGCTCCACAGCTGAACTGATTCTAACTTAACTTCAGTTTCCAGGACTGGCCAATCTCCTGTCACTATACAGGTTACTTCTAAAACATAAATGCTTTGGCCTAAAGTCTCATCTGTTTACATATATGAAAAAAAGGCCTATCAATGCTCTTTTATCTCTGTACCAAACCCAGCCATTTCAGAGCCCGGAGTGTTTTTTGACCCCTCTGAAAAAAATCAAGGACACAGTATGCTTGGGAAAAGGACCGGCTTTGTGTCACCTCCTGCCTTAATAAAAATGAACCATCAATATGCAAAGATGGCTTCATTTTTAAAACCCTTCAAAAAAACCCAGTTAATAGTCTAAAACACACATATACACAATACTAACTATACACATGCAAACATGCACAACCACATGCGAATTGAGGCCATGACACACGTGCCACCGAATGTATCTCATTCGAATCTCGATAATGCATCGGCAATCTTGTTTTCGCAACCTGCCACATGCACAATTGTCAGATTGATTGGCTGCAACAACAAGCTCCATCTAAACAATCTGGCATTTTTGTTCTTAAGCTTTTCCACAAATGTCAATGGGTTATGATCATTGTATACGATAGTCTCAGATGCATTGCTGGTAATATAAACACTGTAATGTTGCAATGCCAACTCCAAGCTCAAAATCCCTTTTTCCACCATTGAATATTTCTGTTGATGAGCATTCAACTTCCTGGAAGAATACCTGATGAGTCATTCTATCCCCAAGTCATTCTCTTGTAGGAGCACCGCACCGACACCCACATCATTGGCATCGATAGCAATCTTGAAAGGCTTCATGTAATTAGGTGTGGCTAACACTGGGGTAATGGTTAACACAGTATTTAAGCCGTCAAATGCTTTTTGACAGTCCGTTGTCCACTGAAACGTTTTGCTCTTTTTTAACAGTGGAGTAGCCACACTGCTAAAATTTGTCACAAATTTTCGGTAAAGTCCACTCAATCACAGGAACCATAGTACTGTTCTTTTTGTCAACGGTGTGGGAAGTTTTCCAATTACTTTTGTTCTTGCATCCCGTGGAGCCATTCGTCCGTGTCCAATAAAAAGGCACAGGTAGGTGATTTGGGCTTTGGCAAATTCACTTTTAGCTAGGTTTACCACCAAGCCTGCCTTCTGAAGTCAATTGAACAAGTCTGATAAATGCTGTAAATGTTCCTTCCATGAGTGACTAAAAATCACCAGGCCATCAATGTACACCACACAGTTGGGTAACCCAACAATGATCTTATTAGTCAGTCCCTGAAATGTGGCTGGAGCGTTTTTCATACCAAATGACATGACTTTGAACTGATATACAGAGGAAACTCAATTATCCGAATACCAGTTATCCGAAAATTGGATTATCCGAAGGAGATCTAGAGGTCCTGATAGAAACATTGCATCATAGAAGTGTTTCCAGCAGTGATCGCGTCTTTTGTTTACAGTGATTAAACAGGCACCGTCTCCAAATGACTGACCTCCCGCCCTCTCTCTGTCCCCACACTTTCCCTGGAGTTCTACATAGGGGTGTATCCTAACCTGCCCCCCCCCCTCCCGCTTCCCAGAAATAATCTCTCCAACATTGTCCTGTGCAGGGCAAACATGGAACGTGTCAAAAATTTACAGTCAAAAGTTGTGTGTGTGGCTGTGGCTGTGGCTGTGGCTGTGGCTGTGGCTGTGGCTGTGCACTATTTGGAGACATACCCCAAAAAGGCAGCAGCAGCAGTTTTATTGTTGGTGTACAGTCCGGATGCCCTGGAGAGGGGCCAATGGGGGGAGGAGAGCACGGACGCTCGCACACTGTGTGTTGGGGTGTGGAGTTGGACCGTGTGGGGAGCGGTGGGCGGGGTTGGACCACATGGGGAGTAGTGGGCGGGGTTGGACTGGGTGGGAGCTGGGGGCGGGGTTGGACCACATGGGGAGCGGTGGGCGGGGTTGGACTGGGTGGGGAGCTGGGGGCAGGGTTGGAAGGGGTTTAGGGTGCGGGGTTGGACCGGGTTGTGGGGTGATGTTGGACGGTGGGTGGAGGGAGAGGGGGGCGATGTCAGAGCCGGGGTCTAGCACGCTGTGCTGCTGCAGTCTCCTGAATGAGGAGCAGACTTTTAAAACTCCGAGTCCCAGAGGAAAGACTTTTAATCGATTTTTCGAATAATTGATTATCTGAACGAAATTGTGCCCGCCCATCACGTTCGGATAATCGAGTTCCCACTGTAGTCCATTTGGTGTTACGAAAGCCAAAATCACCTTTGCTCTTTCTGACAGAGGTACTTGCCAGCAGCCTCTGAGCAAGTCCAACTTAGAAATGTAAGTTGCTTGTCCCACCTTTTCGATACAGTCCTCATGGAATTGGATATGCATCAGTCTTTGTAACGGCATTGACTTTGCGAATAGTCCACACATAATCATTGGGTACCATCTGGCTTTGGCACCATGACTATGAGTGAGCTCCAGTCACTGTAACTCACTTCGATTTTGCCATCTTGGAGCATGTGTTCTACCTCCTTCTGAACCCGTGCTAACATTACAGGGTTTTGCCTCTAAGGATGTTGCTTAATCGGAACAGCATCTTCTATATCTATGCCATGCACAATTAGGTTAGTACTTTCCAGTTTATTTCCGCATATCTCCCCATGTGATAGTAATAACTATTTCAGGTCATCTCTCAATTTTCTTGTGGAAGGTAACTCAATAATTTATCCCAATTTTTGACAACTTCTTCATTGTCCAATTTGATTTGAGGAATGTCCAATTCAGAATCCTCTGAACGTGGTTCTTCCTTCTGTGCTGTAATCATTAACACACTCTCCTCTTGTTTTCCTTCCCTGTTAAAATACCTTTTGAGCACAGTCACATGACACACTCTGTGAGATTTCTTCCTGTGTGAAGTCCCAATCAAGTAGTTCACCTCACTCAATTTCCTCTCCATTTGATAAGGTCCACTAAACCTTGCTTTTAAAGGTTCACCTGTTACTGAAATACCACCAATATCTTATCCCCAACCGCAAAATTACAAATTGGTGATTTCTTATCCACTTCCTGTTTCATTGAACGCTGAGGTACCTTTAAATGCTGTCTCACCAACTCCCCAGCACTATTTAGTTGTTCTGTAAAATTTGTCAGCGTCCAAATGGGTGGTCTCTGAATTCTGACTTATTAATTTCTCCTTAATCAATTTTATCCGTCCTTTTACTTCATGCCCAAAAATTAATTTAAATGGACTGAATTTGGTTGATTCATTTGGTGCATCTCTGATCACAAAAAGTACAAACAGAACTCCCTTAACCTAATCATCTGGATAGTCCAGACCATAAGCCCTCAACATGGTCTTTAGTGCTTGATGCCATCTCTCTAGCACCCCCTGCAATTCTGGATGGTACATAGTAGATTTGAATTGCTTTATTTTCAAACTATCCATAACCTCCTTGAATAGTTTGGATGTGAAGTTTGATCCATGATCTGACTGGATCTCCATTGGTAGTCCGTATCTAATAAAAAGTTTGAGTAATTCTTCTACAATTCTTCTTTTAGCTGTAATATTGCGTTCTGGGACAGCCTCTGGAAATCTCATCGATACATCCATTATTGTTAATAAATACTTATTCCCACTCTTTGTTTGAGGTAGGGGACCTACACAATCAATCAAGACTCTTGGAAAAGGTGCCCCAAATGCTGGAATAGGTATTAAAGGTGCAGGTTTTATTATTGCCTGTGGTTTTCCGATTGTATGCTGACATGTATGATACATCTGGCAAAAGTCAACTACATCTTTGGGTAATCCAGGTCAGTAAAAATGACTTGTATTTTAGCCTGTGTCCTCCTCACTCCTAAATGATCTCCAAGTAATAACTCATGCGTCACCCACAGCACCTCCTTTCTTTACCCTACTGGTGGTGGTACACGTCAGCACAAATGATGTCGGGAAGAAGAGGAGGAACATACTACAGCGAGACTTCGGAAAACTAGGAAGAAGGCTAAAAAGCAGGACGTCCAAGGTGGTTATCTCCAGTTTGCTTCCAGTTCCTCGGGCTAGTGTGGCCAGAAACCGGGAGATAATGGACTTGAACGTGTGGTTGGGGAACTGGTGCAGGAAGCAAGGTTTCAAGTTCTTGGATCACTGGGGTATATTTTATGGTAACCATAAATTCTACAAGAGAGACGGCTTGCACCTTAATAGATCAGGGATCAGCATTCTGGCAGGCAGGTTTTCTGCTGCAACACCGCTACATTTAAACTAAGTAGCAGGGGGGAGGGGACAAGCTGGATGTTTAAAAAGGAAATTGAAGGGGTAGTTAGAACAAGAGAAGTCAAGAAAGACAACTGTATCAAGGAGGCAGAAAACTGGAAAAGGCATCATGCTGTAAAGTTGAGTGAAATAAGGATTGAGGGGAAGGGTGAGAGCAGTAACAAATTAAAAATTCTATATATGAATGCACGAAGCATTAGACACAAGGTGGATGAGCTTGAGGCTCTTTTGGAAATTGGCAGATACGATATTGTGGGGATAACTGAGATGTGGCTTCATGGGGACAGGGCCTGGGAAATGAATATTCAAGGCTACACATGCTATCATAAGGACAGACTGACAGGCAGAGGAGGTGGGGTGGCCTTGTTGGTAAGGGAGAATATTCAGTCCCTTGCGCGGGGGGACCTAGAGACAGGGGATGTAGAGTCAGTGTGGTTAGAGCTTCGAAACACTAAGGGTAAAAAAACCCTCATGGGAGTCATCTACAGGCCCCCAAACAATAGTCTGGATGTCGGATGTAAGTTGAATCAGGAGCTGAAATTGGCTTGTCGCAAAGATGTTACTACAGTTGTTATGGGGGATTTTAACATGCAGGTAGACTGGGAGAATCAGGATGGTATCGGGCCTCAAGAAAGAGACTTTGTGGAGTGCCTCAGAGATGGATTTTTAGAGCAGCTGGTGCTGGAGCCAACCAGGGATAAGGCGATTCTGGATCTGGTATTGTGTAACGAACCAGAATTGGTCAGTGACCTCGAAGTGAAGGAGCCATTGGGAAGTAGTGACCATAATACAATAAGCTTCAATCTGCAATTTGAGAGGGAGTGGGTACAATCGGAAGTGACAATATTTCAGTTGAATAAAGGGAAATATGGAGCTATGAGGGAGCAACTGGCCAAAGTTCAATGGTGCAATACCTTAACAGGGAAGACCGTGGAGGAACAATGGCGGATATTTCTGTGTATAATGCAGAAGTTGCAGGATCAGTTCATTCCTAAAAGGAAGAAAGATCCCAGGAGGAGACATGGGCGGCCGTGGCTGACGAGGGAAGTAAAGAAACATATAAAGTTAAAAGAGAAAAAGTATAACTTAGCGAAGATAAGTGGGAAAACTGAGGACTGGGAAGCTTTTAAAGAACAACAGAGGATTAGTAAGAAGGAAATACGCAGAGAAAAAATGAGGTACGAAGGTAAACTGGCCAAGAATATAAAGGAGGATAGTAAAAGCTTTTTTAGGTATGTCCAAGGCAAAAAAATGGTTAGGACAAAAATTGGGCCCTTGAAGACAGAAACAGGGGAATATATTACTGGGAACAAAGAAATGGCAGAGGAATTAAATGGGTACTTCAGATCTGTGTTCACTGGGGAAGACACAAGCAATCTCCCTGAGGTAACAGTGGCTGAAGGACCTGAACTTAAGGGAATTTATATTTGCCAGGATTTGGTGTTGGAGAGACTGTTAGGTCTGAAGGTTGATAAGTCTCCGGGACCTGATGGCCTGCATCCCAGGGTACTGAAGGAGGTGGCTCGGGAAATCGTGGATGCGCTGGTGATTATTTTCCAGAGTTCAATAGAATCGGGGTCGGTTCCTGAGGATTGGAGGGCGGCTAATGTTGTGCCACTTTTTAAGAAGGGTGGGCGGGAGAAAGCAGGATATTATAGACCAGTTAGTCTGACCTCAGTGGTGGGAAAGATGCTGGAGTCTATTATAAAGGATGAAATTACGGCACATCTGGATAATAGTAACAGGATAGGACAGAGTCAGCATGGATTTATGAAGGGGAAATCATGCTTGACTAATCTTCTTGAATTTTTTGGGGATGTAACTCGGAAGATGGACGAGGGAGATCCAGTGGATGTAGTGTACCTGGACTTTCAGAAAGCTTTTGATAAAGTCCCACACAAGAGGTTAGTGAGTAAAATTAGGGCGCACGGTATTGGGGGCAAAGTACTAGATTGGATAGAGAATTGGTTGGCTAATAGGAAACAAAGGGTAGTGATTAACAGCTCCATTTCGGAATGGCAGGCAGTGACCAGTGGGGTACCGCAGGGATCCGTGCTGGGACCGCAGCTTTTTACAATATATGTAAATGATATAGAAGATGGTATCAGCAATAACATTAGCAAATTTGCTGATGATACAAAGCTGGGTGGTAGGGTGAAATGTGATGAGGATGTTAGGAGATTACAGGGTGACCTGGACAAGTTAGGTGAGTGGGCAGATGCATGGCAGATGCAGTTTAATGTGGATAAATGTCTGGTTATCCACTTTGGTGGCAAGAACAGGAAGGCAGATTACTACCTCAATGGTATCAAATTAGGTAAAGGGGCTGTTCAGAGAGATCTGGGTGTTCTTGTCCACCAGTCAATGAAGGCAAGCATGCAGGTACAGCAGGTCGTGAAGAAGGCTAATAGCATGCTGGCCTTCATAACAAGAGGAATTGAGTATAGAAGCAAAGAGGTGCTTCTGCAGCTCTACAGGGCCCTGGGGAGACCACACCTGGAGTACTGTGTACAGTTCTGGTCTCCAAATTTGAGGAAAGACATTCTGGCTATTGAGGGAGTGCAGCGTAGGTTCACGAGGTCAATTCCTGGAATGGCAGGATTGCCTTACACGGAAAGACTGAAGTGACTGGGCTTGTATACCCTTGAGTTTAGAAGACTGAGAGGGGATCTGATTGAAACGTATAGGATTATGAAAGGATTGGACACTCTGGCAGGAGGAAACATATTTCCGCTGATGGGGGAGTGCTGAACCAGAGGACACAACTTAAAAATACGGGGTAGACCATTTAGGACAGAGATGAGGAGAAACTTCTTCACCCAGAGAGTGGTGGCTGTGTGGAATACTCTGCCCCAGAGGGCAGTGGAGGCCCAGTCTCTGGATTCATTTAAGAAAGAATTGGATAGAGCTCTTAAAGATAGTGGAGTCAAGGGTTATGGAGATAAGGCTGGAACAGGATACTGATTGGGAATGATCAGCCATGATCATATTGAATGGCGGTGCAGGCTCGAAGGGCTGAATGGCCTACTCCTGCATCTATTGTCTATTGTCTATTGTCTAAAATGATCTGATGAACTTCTGCCCTTTTCTCATCTGCTTGAATGTGTAATGGTCTCCTTCTCCTCATTAAGACATCATTTGTTAAGTAATAGCACACAGGGATGCATTCACTCTCCTTTTCTGTAAGTGTTTTAAATTCTCATCTTTCTGCTGTAACTCAAAAAGCTTAGCAGAGGTAACGATACTTACATGTTTGCCTATTTGCTCCTGTTCTGTCCCACTTATCTGATCAAAAAAAAGTCTCTGATAAAGCTATTTCAGCTTCCTTATTTGTGCCTTTTGATCTCTCCTGCTTCAGCTTGTGTTTCTGTGACCTCATTTCTACCCAGTCAGGGAAAATTCCCAAATAAGATTCCTTCGTTTCTTCAGTTGCCTGCGTCTTCACTGGCATTTCAACTAGAGTAGGCAGCACGCCTACCGGTGAATCATCTATATTATATGCAAGGACAAATTGTATTCCAGGAGCTGAGAATTTGTCCAGTATTCCTACCACAAATTCTCCACTCTTCTCTGGACACTCTAGCCTTACTTTACATAATGAGTGGTTTTTGTCGCACCATGGATTCCTGTTACCAATACCTTTTCTGGTAGTAGTCCTTCAGGAGTACATGTCTCCTCATCCTTCAGCATTACAGACTGAGTCAAGAGTGCGGTGCTGGAAAAGCACAGCAGGTCATGCAGCATCCGAGGATCAGGAGAATTGATGTTTCGGGATTGATGTTTAAGCCCTTCATCAGGAATGAGGCCTCATCTTCATCCCTCTACATTCCCGGATTAATGAGTTTGACAAAGATTTTCAAAATTACAGATTGAGAGGATCCTGTATCCCGTGATATCATAACCTCTTTACCTGCTTCCCCTGGCATAGGTGAATAAACATTTCCTTGCATGTGTATTTATTAAGCAAATCAGGCACTTCCTCCTCAACCAACCTCTGATCATCTTGTACACTCTGATGCAGCTTTCTAGCTTCCACTGTGCTTTCTGTTACCATTCCAACAAAATTCCCAGACTTGTCCGGTTTTCCTACATCTGGCCTTCTCCTAGCCCACCAACACTGTGATTTTGTGTGGCCCACTTTATTACCATGAAAACACCAGAGCTTTTTAACTTCTTTGTCCCTTTCAAGGGTTCCTTTTTACCCTGTGGTAAGTTATCCTATGATCTTCACTGAGCTCTACCTTTCCCTTTCCATGGGAGGATTTCTCTTTGCCCCAGTTTCTATCCCTCATGCACTGAAATTGATTCTGGAAGCCAAACCATGTTTTATGGAGCAGCTCATAATCATCAGCCACTTCAGCTGCTAACCTTGCTGTTCTCTAAAATTCGACACAACTTCAGGCTGTGAATTTTTTTTAATTCCTCCAAAATATTTACCTATCTAAGGACATTGTAGGTTTGCTTGATTTTTAAAATTCTTATCCATCTATCAAAATTACTCTGTTGGTCCTTTCAAACTCAATAGAGGTTTGACCAGGGTCCCTCCTTAGATTCCTGAAATGTTGTCTATGGGCTTCTGGTACAAGCTCATATGCACTGAAGATGACTTTTCTCACCTCTTCATACTCCCCAGATACCTCCTCTGATAGTGTTGCAAAGACCTCACTAGCCCTACCTAAAAGTTTTGTTTGGATCAACAAAACCCTCATTGCCACTGGCCACTGCATTTGTTTAGCCACCTTTTCAAATGAGATGAAAAAGACCTCCACATCCTTCTCATCAAATTTAGGCAATGCTTGAACGTACTTAAACAGTTTCTCACTCGGCTTCTGACTACCAGGGGCATTCTCACCTTCACTCTCTTCCTTGCTCAGGTTACCTTCACCCTTTATTTCCAGCCTTTTAAGCTGACTTTCCTTTTTAAATGTCAGTTTCTAAGTTCAAATGCTCTCTTTCTTTCTCTCTCTTCTATTTTTAATCGTAACTCAAGCTGTTTCATTTCTGCTGCCCTCTCTCTATCTCTCGCCCCTAACACAAGTTGCTTCACTTGCATCTGGCCATCTTTGTACATTCTGATGGTTTCTCCAGCAAGTTTAAATGCTGAGCGACTGCTGTAATTATCTCTCCTTTCCTCATAGAAGGAGGCAGCTCTAACCCCAGTTGGTCTGCTAACTCCTGCAGCTTGGTCTTATGCATCTTTTGCAAAACTTCCAAAGTCACTGCATCCACTTCCAGAAATCTTTGGTGACTTAAAGATCCACTACTATCCCAAGCTTTGTCTACCCAACCAAGCCAACACCCAAAATAAAGACACTAGCACCTACCACTCGCTGTTTAAAATCCTGTAAAGAGCTCCCCTACTGTTATGGACTGGGCCAGACCACACAAAACATTCTTAAGCAGGCAACCCAGACTATAACTTTGCAATTTGTTTCAGTAAGTGTACGGTGAAACTTACCCGGAGTAAGTTAGCTTGGTTGACTACCAGGTTATAAGACAGACAAAAAGGTATTCACAAAATTACACAATGAGACACAAAGAACAGGATGAAGAACCCCTACAAAACTCAGTTTATCCAAAGTAAATTATGCTGTTCCGAATATACACAACAGTCTTAATAAACAAACCCCCTTAAACACAGTAAAAATGAAACAAAGGTTTACAGGTCAAACTTAGAAGGGCAGAAAGAGAGAGAGTCTAGCAGTCTGTTTCCACACAGCTCCACAGCTGAACTGACTCTAAGTTAACTTGAGTTTCCAGGATTGGCCAATCTCCTGTCACTATACAGGTTACTTCTAAAACATAAAAGCTTTGGCCTAAAGTCTTATCTGTTTACATATAAACAAAAAGGCCTATCAATACCCTTTTACCTCTGTAACAAACCCTCTAACAAAACTGTATCCTTGAGAAAAGTAACAGTTTAAGAGAAAAGGACCAGCTTCATGATAACATTCAACTCTGGTCTCCCTGCTATAGGAAAGATGTTGTGAAACTTGAAAGGGTTCAGAAAAGGTTTACATGGATGTTGCCAGGGTAGCAGGCAGAATGTTGTCAGGGCCCATAGCCTTTGCACTATCCAATGCTTCCAACCATTGCTTGATTTTTTTTAAATTTCAAAAATATACTTTATTCATAAAATGATTTGATGGTCTGTACATTTGATCATGTAATACATATGTCCACATTTACAAACACAGATTCGAATTTATCCTTGTCATTTACAATCCTGTGCATTTTTCAATCTTGTGCATATACATATATTTGGCTGAGGCATCAGCAGAGCCCAAGAAAACGTCCGCATGGGCCCCCTGTTCTTCTTTAGGCAGGCCGATCTTACACGGTGGTCTTTCCCCACCGCGCCTTGGCGGCAGCTGCCCCAAGCTTCAGCGCGTCCCTCAACACGTAGTCTTGGACCTTGGAATGTGCCAGTCTGCAACACTCGGTTGGGGTCAACTCCTTCAGCTGGAAGATCAACAGGTTTCGGACCGCCCAGAGAGCGTCCTTCACCGAGTTGATGATCCTCCAGGCGCAGTTAATGTTCGTCTTGGTGTGAGTCCCGGGGAACAGGCCGTAGAGCACGGAGTCCCGCGTCACGGCGCTGCTCGGGACGAACCTCGACAAGCACCACTGCATTCCTCTCCAGACTTCCTCTGCATAGGCACATTCCAGAAGGAGGTGTGTGACAGTCTCGTCCCCCCCGCAGCCACTTCGAGGGCAGCGTGCGGTGCGGCAGAGAGTCCGGGCGTGCATAAAGGATCTCACAGGCAGAGCCCTTCTCACCACCAGCCAAGCCACGTCTTGGTGCTTGTTGGAAAGTTCTGGCGATGAGGCATTCTGCCAAATGGCTTTGACAGTCTGCTCAGGGAACCGCTCGACAGGATCCGCCCTCTCCTTTTCCCGAAGGGTCTCAAGGACGCTACGTGCTGACCACTTCCTGATGGACTTGTGGTCAAAGGTGTTTTTCCTCATAAATTTCTTCACGAAGGACAGGTGATACGGAACGGTCCAACTACTCGGAGCGTTCCGCGGCAGTGAGGCCAGGCCCATCCTTCGCAACACCGGGGACAGGTAGAACCTCAGTACGTAGTGACACTTGGTGTTTGCGTACCGGGGATCCACGCACAGCTTGATGCAGCCACACTCAAAGGTGGCCATCAGGGTGAGGGTGGCATTGGGCGTGTTTTGTCCCCCATTGCACCGGTCTTTGTACATAGAGTCTCTTCGGACCCGGTCCATCTTTGATCTCCAAATGAATTGGAAGATGGCCCGGGTGACTGCGGCGGCACAGGTCCTGGGGATAGGCCAGACCTGTGCCACATATAGCAATACTGAGAGTACCTCACACCTGATGACCAGGTTTTTTCCCGCGATGGAGAGCGACCGTTGCCCCCATCTGCCTAGTTTCTGTCTCATCTTCCTGATCCGCTCCTCCCAGGTCTTGGCGCACGCCCCAGCCCCCCCGAACCAAATACCCAGCACCTTCAGGTGGTCAGTCCTGACGGTGAAGGGGATAGAGGATTGGTCGGCCCAGTTCCCAAAGAGCATGGCCTCGCTCTTGCCTCGGTTTACCTTGGCCCCCGAGGCCCGTTCGAACTGGTCACAGATGCACACGAGTCTGTGCACGGACAGCGGATCCGAGCAGAAAACAGCGACGTCATCCATGTACAGGGAGGCCTTAACCTGCAGGCTCCTGTTGCCAGGAATAGTCACCCCTCTCAGGCTCGCATCCTTCCTGATGGATTCGGCAAATGGCTCTATGCAACACACAAACAAGGCGGGTGAGAGGGGGCATCCCTGCCTGACTCCAGATCTTACAGGGAAGCTATCTGATTCCCACCCATTGATTGAGACTGCACTGACAATGTTGGTGTAGAGCAGTCTGACCCAATTTCCGATTCCCTCCCCAAAGCCTATTTTGGAGAGGACATCCCTCATATATGTATGCGATATCCTGTCAAAGGCTTTCTCCTGGTCCAGGCTGATGAGGCAGGTGTCCACCCCCCTGTCCTGCACATAGGCGATCATATCCCTGAGGAGTGCGAGACTCTCAGAGATCTTCCTGCCCGGTACAGCACAGGTTTGGTCCGGGTGGATCACCGATCCCAGAGCAGACCTGACCCGGTTGGCGATGACCTTTGACAAGATTTTGTAGTCTGCATTTAACAGTGAGATCGGTCTCCAATTTCTAATTTCCTCCCTCTCCCCCTTCCGCTTGTAGACGAGGGTGATGATGCCTTTCCTCATGGATTCACTCATGGTACCTGCCCGAAGCATACTGACATACACCTCCAGCAGGTCCTGGCCGATCAAGTCCCAAAGAGCGGAATAAACCTCGACCGGTAAGCCGTCGCTTCCGGGAGTTTTATTCTTTTCGAAGGACTCGAGGGCCTTGGTCAGTTCATCCAGAGATAGCGGCTGGTCCAGCCTCTCTCGTGTTCCGTCATCTAGGACCTCCGTGATAGAGGACAGGAACGACTGGGAGGCCGCGCTGTCGGTTGGCTTCGAGTCATACAGGCTGGCGTAGAAGGATTTGCTGATCCTCATGACGTCAGCCTGAGATAACGTTACCAAGCCATCTTCTTTCTTCAGGCTGCTGAGCACGGAGCTCTCTTTGTGCACCTTCTGGAAGAAGAAACGTGAGCATGTCTCGTCCTGCTCCACCGAGCGGACCCTGGACCGGAAGATTATCCTGGAGGCCTCCGAGGCAAAGAGCGAGGCTTGCTGGCCCTTCACCTCCTTGAGGTCCTCCGTGACATCGACCCCCATCGTCTGCAGCAGGAGCAGGTTCTGCATACTTTCCTGGAGCTGGGACAGTTTTCCCTGCCTCTCTCTCGCCTCCTGGACACCTTTGAGGATAAAGAACCACTTGATGTTCATGGAGTGAATACTGGTGCCTGTGATACTGAGGACCACTGGGGGAGGCTGAGATGGATCATCCAGTCACACTTTTGACTGAAGGGTACTGCAAATGCTTCAGCCTTATCTTTTGCACTGAATATGTTAGGCTCTTCCATCATTGAGGATGGAGATGTTTGTGGAGACTCCTCCTCCAATGAGCTGTTTAATTGTCCCCAACCATTCACAAATGGATTTGGCTGAGCTTCAATCTGATCTGTTGGCTATGGGATCACTTAACTCTCTCTACCACATGATCACTGACTGACTATCTTTTTTGGCATGGTAATATACCTGTTTACTCATTTCATCGGATTGACACCTCATTTT
Source organism: Chiloscyllium punctatum (assembly GCF_047496795.1). Classification (NCBI taxonomy): domain Eukaryota; kingdom Metazoa; phylum Chordata; class Chondrichthyes; order Orectolobiformes; family Hemiscylliidae; genus Chiloscyllium; species Chiloscyllium punctatum. Next base: position 43,476,993 of record NC_092746.1, on the reverse strand, counting down.
TAGGTATGCCTGGTACTGTTCCTAGCATGCCCTCCTGCAATCTCGATTGAACCAGGGTTGATCCCCTGGCTTGATGGTAATGGTTGAGTGGGGATATGCTGAGCCATGAGATTGCAAATTGAGCTGGAGTACAATTCTGCTGCTATGATGTGGAGGTGCTGGTGTTGGACTTGGTTGGAGAAAGTTAAAAATCACACAACACTAGGTTATTTACCTAAAGGTACAAGCTTTCAGAATGCTGCGCTTTCATCAGGTAGCTAGGAGGGCAGTTGTATGACACTTTGATCTTCTGTGTCTTATGATCCTGCCTGACTAGCTACCTGATGAAGGAGCAGCGCTCTGAAAGCTTGTACTTGCAAATAAACTTGTTGGTCTATAACCAAATCCTGTGGACATGGGCCGTTGAATTGCCTTCCCAGCCTTTTCTTCGGCCAATGATAATCATTTTCTTTTGTGTGTGTGTCTAACTGTATGTGTGTATAAGTGGATTAGAGTTTTAATAGTAGAGTTATATGTTGACAGTTCATAGTTATTTACCTGTAGCTAGAACTGATTTATTTGAACTACTGTTAAATACAGAAACTCAGTCCAAACTTTCTGTCAAACTGAGTCTATAAGGGAAGCATACATGGACTTTTGCTTACTTTATCACATCTTTAACATGAGCAGTAAATGCATCACAGCAACATCACTTGCTGGTTCCTGCCAAACCACATACCATCCAGGCATGGAACTATACTGCTATTCCCTCACTGTCATTGGATTTACAATTTTGGACTGTCTAAACTGCACTGTGGTGTATCTGCACTACAGTGATTCAGGAAGGCAGTCACTGCCATCTTCTCAAAAGAAAATAAGTATGGACATTAAATGTTGGTCTAGTCAGTAACACCCACTTCCTGTGAATTAGTTAAAAGAGTAATATATGCACTGTTACTCATAATGAATCAGAGGACAATCGTTTCCTTATAAAACCAATTACATTATATAATAGATAACATCAGGAAAACTCATTTATAGTGACTGAGTAAATATTACTTCTGTTAGGTGGGATCTGGGACTGAAACAAATGCTGTTTGAGATTTAATTCAGGAGTATTAATTTTTATGGAACCTATATAGTAATTAAAGAACAGCTATTGTGCACTAAATGGTAGAATCAAAAGGAAAATATTCTGTTAGTACTGCTGCCTGAATCGGACTGACCAATTCTTGAAATAACTTCTCTATGAACTACAGACTATGTAACTTAAAATTATATTTCTGATTAGAAGGAAAGAAAGCAATGATTATTTTTTTGAGAAAGGATAAAATATTCGATAAAAGCTTTAATAAACAAAGTAAGGATAATTAAATCAACAAATGTAATCATATTAACATGAAATACATGTATTTTGAATTTTTAACAATATTTAAATTCTTATTTTTGGTATTAGACATTTTAGTTACTGACAATAAGTGGTCATTCAAATCATTTGCAAATGATTTTTGAAGAACTTATGGAATGTAAGTGATCAGTTTGTGAAATTACAAGGTGATACACGCTCTGATAATGAGAGTACAGCAAGAGTGATGCGACCACTTTAACATTGAAGATGATTAACAGGAGTAACAGACATTGCAGTTCTAAAGGTGGATTTTCATCTCTGTTCTCACCTGGGTGGGGGGTGATAGTGAACACAAATTTGGAGTGCAGAACATTCAGTCATATTTTTTCCATTATTCCACCTGCTACAATTTTGATCAGGGATTTCAGACTGGAAGCTAATGGACCCAGCAGAAAGCTTCATTATATTTGCTAATCAGGGGACTTATGAATTAATAGCAATTTTTAAGTAGGGTACCAGTGTGATGATGATGCTCCTTTAACAAGGTTAGGTTATGGGGATTGTAACAAGTATTTGGAACAGCATCATTAATTTGGGATAGTCTGTTGGGTATTCAAGTAGGTTAAATTACTCTGTATTCGGTTATCTTTTGTTTGTGTTTCATTTGGTAATGTTGCAAATAAATTCTGTTTTGTTTAAAACTAAGTGGTTGGACCAGTTGCATCTCTCCTGGAAAATCCACTTTTACACCTGCTTAAATCAACTGGCAAAGTTAGAGTCCGAGTTACTTTCTTGAAATGGTTTGAGGGAGTCTGGCCTGGTCCATAACACCAGACAGACTGAATGTAGTCAAAAAAGCTGGAAAAGCACAGCCAGTCGGGCAGCATCCAAGGAGCAGGAGTCATCATTTCGAGCATGAGATCTTCATCAGGAATGAGAAGGAGGCCCAAGGGAGCTAAGAGATAAATTGGGGTGGGGAGGGGTGTGAGGCTGGGGGGGATGGTAGCTGAGAATGTGATAGGTAGATAAAGGTTTGGGGTGATGGTGTCAGGTCAGAGAGGAGTGTGGAGAGGATAGGTGGGAAGGAAGATGGACAGTTAGGACTGTTCAAGAGGGTGGTGCCAAGTTGGAAGGTTGGATCTGGGATAAGGTGGGGGAGGGAAATTGAGGAAACTGGTGAAATCAACATTGTTCCCAAGTGGTTGGGGGGACCCAAGGCGGAAGTTCAGATGTTCTTCCTCTAGGTGTCGGGTGGCCAGAGTTTGGCGGTGGAGGAGGCCCAGGACTTGCATGTCCTTGGCTGAGCAGGAGGGTGAGTTAAAGTGCTCAGCCACAGGGTGGTTGGGTTGTTTAGTGCGTGTGTCCCAGAGATATTCTCTGAAACATTCCGCAAGTTGGCGTTCTCTCTCACTAATATAGAGGCAACCACATCAGGAGCAATGGATACAGTAGATGACCTGTGTAGAAGTACAGGTATATCCCTGTCGGATATGGAAGGATCCTTTGGGGCCTTCGATGGAGGTGAAGGGGGAGGTGTGGGCGCAGGTTTTGCATTTCTTACAATGGCAGAGGAAGTTGTGGATGGAATAATGGAATGGTCTCTGTGGAACGCAGATAAAGGTGGGGAGGGATATGTATCCCTGATGGTAGGGTCTGTCTGTAGGTAGTGGAAATGGCAGAGGATGATGTGTTGCAGCCGGAGGTTGGTGGGGTGCTAGGTGAGGACAAAGTGGGTTCTGGGTTCGGTCCTTGTTGCGATTGGAGAGGTAGGATTCAAGGGCAGTGGTGTGGGAAATGGAGGAAGTGTGTTGGAGGGCATCGTCGACCATGTGAGAGGAGTAATTGCAGTCCTTGAGTTGGTCCTCCTGGGAGTAGATGCGGCAGAGGCGGAGGAATTGGGAATAAAGGATAGGGATTTTACAGGAGGCAGGGTGGGAGGAAGTGTACTCCAGGTAGCTGTGGAAGTTGGTGGGCTTGAAGTAGATGTCTGTATTGGGTCAGTCACTGGAAATGGAGATGGAAAGGTCCAGGAAGGGGAAGGAGGTGTCTGAGATGGTCTAGGTGAATTTGAGGTCAGGGTGGAAGATGTTAGCGAAGTTGATGAACTGTTCAACCTCTTTGTGGAAGCACAAGGTGGCACCAATACAGTCATCGATGTAGCGGAGGAAAAGGTTGGGAGTGGTGCCAGGGCAGCTACCTTCAGAGATGCCACTGAAGGCATCAATCGCTTCTGCCCCTCTGACCCCAATGGTGAGCGTCACTTCTGTTGGTGACTTCACCTACAAAATCATAACCACACCACTCTAGAGACAGTCTCTGCCCCCACTCCCAACTCCAACCCAACACCAGGTCCTAGCTTCTAGCCCTGCCGTATTTTTACCATTCCGCCAGACATCCCTCTCATTGAGGATGAACGATCAGTCCTCAGTAAAGAAGGCCTCTCTTTCATCCCCCAGCACTCCCAGATCAATGAATTCAACATAAGCCCCTCCCCTTCCTGGACCTCTCCATTTCTGGTGACCAATTCAACACAGACAACTACTTTAAACCCACCAACTCCCACAGCTACCTGGACTACACCTCCTCCTAGCCTGCCTCCTGTAAAAACACTACCCCTTATTCCCAATTCCTCTGCTGCTGCCACATTTCCTCCCAGGAGGACCAATTCCACCAAAGAACATCCCAGATGACCTCCTTCTTCAAGGACTACAATTTCAATCGCAACAAAGACAGAACTTCCACAACAGAACTTCCAAAGAACTTCCGGTCATCACCTTCTACCCCACCAACCTCTGGATAAAGCAGTATCAACCTCTGCCATTTCTGCCACCTACAAACAGACCCCACCACCCGGGATATATTTCCCTCCCCAACCCTTCATGCGTTCTGCAGAAGCCATTCCTTCCATGACTCTCTTGTTAGGTCCACCCCCCCACCAACTGACCCTCCACTCCTGGTACCTTCCCCTGCCATCACAAGAAGTGCAAAACCTACACCCACCCCTCCCCCCTCACCTCCATCCAAGGCTACAAAGGATTTTTCCATATCCAATAGATCACTTCCACACCTCATCTACTGTGTCTGTTGCTCCCGATGTGGTCTCCTCTACACTGGGGAGACAGGACGCCTATTTGCAGAATGTTTCAGAAAACATCTCTGGGACACAGGCACTAAACAACCACACCATCCCATGGCCGAACACTTTAACTCCCCCTCTCACTCCATGCAAGTCTTGGGCCTCCTCCACTGCCAAACTCTAGCCACCTGACACCTGGAGGAAGAACATCTGAACTTCCGCCTTGGGACCCTCCAACTACAAGGGATCAATGTCAATTTCAACAGTTTCCTCATTTCCCCTCACCCCTACCTTATCTCAGATCCAACCTCCCAACCCGGTACCATCCTATCTGTCCATCTTCCTTCCCACCTATCTGCTCCACCCTCCCCTCCGATTTATCACCATCAAGGGGACATAAATTTAAGGTGAAGGGTGGAAGGTATAGGGGGGATGTCAGGGGTAGATTCTTTACCCAGAGAGTGGTGGGGGCATGGAATGCGCTGCCTGTAGGAGTGGCAGAGTCAGAATCATTGGTGACCTTTAAGCGGCAATTGGATAGGTACATGGATAGGTGCTTAAGCTCGGACAAATGTTCGGCACAACATCGTGGGCCGAAGGGCCTGTTCTGTGCTGTATTGTTCTATGTTCTATGTTCTATGTTCTATGTTCTAACCCCCACCTTAATCTACCTATCACATTCCCAGCTACTTTCCCACCAGCCCCACACCACCACCATCACCAATCACCCCCTCTTTTATCTCTCAGCCCCTTTGGGCCACCTCCTCATTCCTGATGAAGAGCTTATGCTCGCAACATTGATTCGCCTGCTCTTCTGATGCTGCCTGAGTGGCTGTGTTTTTCCAGCACCACATTTTTCAACTCTGATCTCCAGCATCTGCAGCCCTTACTTTTTCCAGACATAATGTAGTGTTGTCTAACAGATGGTTCTTGAGGGATTAATGGATGCCATCCCAACTCCAGTTGATTATCACATTTTTTGGGGGGTGTGGTGCATTTTTAATACTATTTAATGGTACCTCTGGTCTGATAATATTTTACCTGTCTCTTTCCAATCTTCTCTGGCTGTCTCCCAAACTCCCTTTTCCTAATTGAATAAATCAAAATTCAAAGCATGTGATTTCCTTATCATTTCACCTCTGTCCCATATCCACAACCTGATTGTCCAGCAATTCTCAATGTGCAGAGAGCTCACTGCAACTATATAAATGAAACTCTGCCATGGAAATTATTTAGGCTTCTCAGTGAATTCATCAGGCAGATCCTGGGAACATGAATTATGCTTCCTATTTCCTGAAAGTGAATACATTAGAATCAACCCAATGAGCAGACTCACACATTAGTTGTAATGTATAATAGATTATGTGACTAATGGGAACCTAGAAATAATCACTGCAGTGAATTGCTTATCACTTTCTCCAGGTAAATTCTGCTTTTATTCAGCTTTAGACTGCATTTTGACTCATTGAAAATGTACTCCCGAGTATCTGAAATGCTTCTCTAACGACTGCCACATATCCTACCCTGAATCGGTTTAAACTATATTCACTGGAAATTAGAATAATGAGGGAGATATCATAGGAACATATAAAACAGGACCAGACAGAGTAAAGGCAGCAAGGATGTTCCCAATAACTGAGATTTCCAGAACTAGGGGTCATAGTTTAACAATCTGGTGTCAGCCATTTAGGGTTGAGCTGAGGAGATATGTCTTCATCCTGAGAGTGGTGAGTTATGAAATTCTCTGCCACAGAAAGTGATTGAGGCCAAAACAATGAATATTGTCAAAAAGGAGTTTGATATAGTGCTTAGGGCTAAAGGGATCAAGACTTGAAGAGCTCTATGTTTGTATCTGAAATAAGAAAGAAAGTGCTGGAGAAACTCAGCAGAACTGGCAGCATCTTTAAAGAGAGAAACAGGAATTAATGTGAAGCATCTTCGGAATCAACATTAACTGTTTCTGATTTGGAGATGCCGTTGTTGGACTGGGGTGTACAAAGTTAAAAATCACACAACGCCAGATTATAGTCTAACAGATATAATTGGAAGCACACTAGCTTTCAGAGCGCCTGGTTAGAGAAGCATTTCAAATACTCGGGAGTACATTTTCAATGAATCAAAATGCAGTCTAAAGCTGAATAAAAGCAGAATTTACCTGGAGAAAGTGATAAGAAATTCACTGCAGTGATTATTTCCAGGTTCCTATTAGTCACATAATCTATTATATACTATAACTAATGTGTGAGACAGCTCATTTGATTCTAATGTATCCTCTTTCATGAAACAGAAAGCACAAGACATGTTCCCAGTACCTGCCTGATGAATTCAGTCAGAAGCCTAAATAATTTCAATGACAGAGTTTCATTTATACAACCACCTGATGAAGGAGCAGCACTCCAAAAGCTAGCGTACTTCCAATTAAACCTGTTGGACTATAACTTGGTGTTGTGTGGTTTTTAACTTTAAACTGTTTCTCTCTCCCTTGATACTCTGGAATGGTTCAGGGGCAAGTGGCTGGGACTAAGATTCTACATTAAGACGGGTCTACCCGATCATTTTAAAAAGTAACTTTTTTTGTATTATATCTACTTTATAATGTAAGCAAGTTCTTTAAACTTCGATTGATAGTGCAAGAAAAAAGCCAGCATTAAGACCACTTACTCTGATTTCCACAACTTTGCCTGTTTCCCCAACACCACAGTCTCAAATTCTGCCTAAGCTTTTGTGACCTCTTGACTCCACTTGCCTTGCTTACCAGCTTTCCAGTACTCATCCTCCATTTGGGTTCTTCAATGGAACTCATAGGTGCATGTTATATTGCAGGTTGGGATTTGCCCACAACTTGACAGGTTTTACAAAACCCACTGCAGCCCTGTGGAACAACACCCAGTAAAGATGTTGGATGATATGAGTTTGGGTTTTGTGAATACTGACATGCCCAGCAATCTGCAATTCATAAGCTAGTTGTAATAATTTCCTATGGTACCTCAACGACACCACTGCCTGATGTATTATTCTTAATGCCTTGTTTGCAGATTTATGAGGTTTGTGTCTCCATGTCCTGTTTTACACCTCATTTTTGAAAAAGTAAAATTCTGAGACTACTCCTGTAGCAGCTTCAGTGTAAGCAGTCTGAGCGAGTGTTTTTAGAAGTGCGTCGGCTTGTTGAGCTGCTACCAAAGAAGTTCTAATTATTACCTCCTTAGAGTCTTCGAGGTTCCAAATATGTTTCAGAGAATCAGAATGCAGAGTCTTCTGTTTGCAGTGGCCCGCTCAGCTTCCACTGACTGAGCTTGTCTGATTAAAGACTGCATGACCACACAGTCAGAGAAATGTTAGGCACTTCCTTTTGCAGCTGCCCAAGCTCCTTGACCTCAATGGACTTCTCGGAGTACACTGTGGATACTATTATCTTTGTGATCGCTAGGGACTGTGTCAACATATCCACAGGCAAGCTGGGCGACTTGCACAGCCACTGGTTCTGGCATAGTGGTCCACTCCAGATGCACCCATCAAAGGGGAATGGACATATTGCATCCTTTCACCCAGTTTACTTGAGCTTTGCAATTTCCTGCACTCTCTGATGGAAAGGTCATGTTTTTTTCTCATCAGTACAGTTTGGCTGGCTCCAGTATCCCTCAGTATCATTACACCTGTGCCCACCTCACCCTGGGGAAATATCGCCATCCCTCCTTCAGATATAAATTCCCAGGAAGTCTCATTTAACCTCATCTGCATTCTCAACGGTACTTTTGAAGGGATTCATGGTCACAGTCAGAGGCAAAGCCTGTTCTGCCACACAGTCTGACTGACACCTATTCTCTGTATCTGGTGTATGCACCCTGAAAAGTTCCAGTTGTCTTTCCTGTATACTCCAGAAGTTTGCTCAAGGCATGCCTTGCCTTTTAGCAGTGAAAGCACAGAGGTTTTCTGGCCTTATATTTCCTCTTGGCATCACCTTTTTTTTATCCTAAGGAGAGATCACAGCATTCTCCTTCTCCTAAGGGTGCTCAATCTCTCCACCTCTATCCTTTTCAGTTGTTAGGAGTGACGAGGGGAAGGTTTCTTCTGCAACAAGGATCTATGGAGTGGCTCAAAGCCACCAGCCAGTGTGGGAGCCTGCCCTGTGCATGTCACTTTTTGTTCCTTGAAACTTTTCCTGATTGGGAAGAGGATGGAGTATTTAAAATCCTCAAGGAGAATTATTTCAGGGAAGTATTCATAATTGGTTTCCGTCTTAAGTGCCCGTACCAATGATCAAAAACTGCTAAGCCCTTCAAATTCCAGAAATGTCTAGCTGATTCCTACGGGCACAGAATTTCTGTTGGCACAACTCTGACACCTAATGATATGTCTTTTATACTGCATCATAACGAGTAGCATTTTCCATGAAAGCCTAGTCTGCCATAACAAGGATTAATGTTGAGCTGGCCCTTTTACTCGCTATATTACCCTGTCAAAAGAGATAACAAAATCTTCTACTCCTGCCTCATCAAACATAGGACTGAAAAGACCAAATGGTCATGTCCCCTTAAATCTGAAATAGTACTGTCTTAAAGGAAAACAGCAGGATGCCTATCATTCAGTTCAAGCTTTCTTAGTTCAAATTCCTTTTCTCACCGTTTCCTCCTAAAGTTCGGTCCTTACTGTTTCCTCTCTTTCCCACTTCTCTCCCTCAATTCTTCCTCTTTCATGCTTCCCTTTTCCTTTTGCCTTTCCTTCTCTTCTCTTTTACTTGGAATTCTAATTTACACTGTTCCAAATTTCTGTTTGGTAGCAGTGCAAATTCAAGAAAGCCTTTTGCAGTTTTTTGAAAAAATAGGTTTCAATCAGAAAATTTAAACAAATTCTTTTGCTGTAATCTGTGGGATCAAATGACAGGCACAGGCCTGCAATTTGTTTTGACCTGTCCCTGGGTGAGAATTCCCAGTTTATTACAGATCCAGACTGTAATACTGGGAACACCCCAAATTCCAAGTTCCCAGGCGAAGAGCGATGAATACCTCCCCTTCTTCAGTTATCCCAAAACGTTGGTCAAAACAAGTTCAATTTGAAAAGGATTTTTTCCTTTTTTGGTGCCTCTCTCCCAGACCAAATAAACTTATGTTTTGAAATAAATCAAGAAAATGTGAAACTATTAGTTATTAAACACAAGAAGAAATAATAATATACCCCATACATGCACAGAATACCAAAAAGAAATGAGTCCAGAGAGAAATAAAAATCGAAAGCTAAAAGATGTAAGGTTTGGTTTCTGCATTGCTTGAGAACAGTAAATAACCTTGTAGCAATTACATTGTGGTACCTGATAGCATAGATATGACGCAAGTGGTTGATTTCAAGGTGCTTGGTTTTGGAGGTCTTAACAGTGAACCCCCTTAACAGTGTTCCTTTTTAACTGCAGATTCATTTGCAGCACTCATTATGAAAGATTGTCTTTTTCTTTTTACTTAGTACAGTAGTGTTTAAATACTTAACCTCGAGCTGTGACCTCAATAGCACACCAGCCCACGAACATACAGAGACCAGAATTGAAATTGACATTTAACCCCTGTTCCTGTGCATCTTGAATGGGGAAAACATAACATGCTTGCACTTTTGGGCATATTTCATAGGAGGTGTCTTTCTGCTGAAAAGGGGTAGTTAACCATTTTATCTCTGCAGACAATGGAGTTCAGAGTCCAGGAGAAAATTACTGCAGTTGCTGGAATATATACTGAAAACAGCCAATGCTGGAGATCACAGCGGGTCAGACAGAATCCATGGAGAGAGAGCAAGCTAACGTTTTGGCTCTTCATCAGAGCAGAGCCTCAAATACGCATGACGAAACCTGTAGTGAAGGGATGGGAGAAAGCAAGAGGTGCATGCGCACATCAGATCCATATTTAAGATCAGAATCAAGTAGGCTGCTTTGTCTTGGACAGTGTCAAACTTCATGAGTGTTATTTAAGTTATACTTATCCAGGCAAGTGAGGATGTTCCATCACTTCCTGACTTGTGCCTTATTGATGGCTGACAGGAATCTGGAAATCGGGAGGTGAATTACTCACTTCCACTGATATTCAGTTATTCTTTTCCCTTCTCAAAATCAGATTCAGCTTATACAGGATTATAGAATCTAGTAGAGTCACAACACATCTCCCTTTTAAGGACTGTAGATGAACATCACAGAGTGGTACAAGTTCTGAGAAAAGAATCCCAATCTTTAAAAACAAAATAAAAGTATCGAGAGGTCTGTGGATGCTGTTTGCATTGGCCATTGACTTTGAAATTCAAGTGAAACTCACAGTCCTATGTATCTGTATAAAACCCATCATCCAAGGTTTTCATGAAGGCCTGGTATTCATCATTGAAAGTTATCAAACTGCCAAATGACAATTCCATTATTTTCTTTTTAGTCTTATCTCTTCACCTGTCACTATGTGAGTGAGGGTTTATAATCAAACAGGTTTTGGGCTTATCCCATCACACTCCTAACTTGTGCCTTTAAGATGGTAGACAGTTTTGGGGCTACAGGAGGTGAGTTACTCACTGAAGTATTCCTGTCCTCTGACCTGCTCTTGTAGCCATTCTGTTTAAGTGGTGAGTCAGTTGAGTTTCTGGTCAATGTGACCTACAGGATGTTGGTGGTGAGAGCTTCAGTAATAGTAACATCATTGAATGTCAAAGGATGATGGTTAGATTGTCTCCTGTTAGACATAATCATTTCCTGGCATTTGTGTGGTGCGAACGTTACGATGCTCTTGATGATGGGGAGTCCAAAGCCAGATGTCACAGTCTAAGAATAACAGATAGGCCTTTTAGGGCAGAGATAAAGAGAAATGGCGGTGAGCTTGTGGAATTCTCTGTCACAGGAAACTATTGAGGCCAAAACATTGAAGACTGTCAAGGAAGATGAAGAAGGATCACTGGACTCAAAATATTAACTCTGTTTCTCTCACACTACATATCACTCCCAGAAGTAGTTTTAACAAGCTGATAATGTCACAAATGTCAGCAATCCTTATTATTTGTCAGCTGAATCGGAAATCTGAAGACATTCCATTGGTCTGAGACTGTCGGTAATCAGATTTCATCAAAAGGCATTAGAAGAACTGTGAGATGTCAACCCATTTTTGAGATCTGACTTTGTCCTTTGATGTTGTTTCTTTTTACTTTTTGAATAGCTCTCTTCCAAAGTGGAATAGATCTACAGAGTCATGTATCATTTTTATTGAACTGCAATTTCACCATCTGCCATGGTGGAATTTAAACCCATGTAACCAGAACACTAACCTGGGGTTCTAGATTGTAAGACCAGCAACATTACTACTAAGCTACTGCTTTCCCTGTGTCACTATGTGAGTGAGGGTTTATAATCAAACAGGTTTTGGGCTTATCCCATCACACTCCTAACTTGTGCCTGTAAGGTGGTGGACAGTTTTGGGGGTACAGAAGGTGAGTTACTCACTGAAGTATTCCTATCCTCTGACCTGCTCTTGTATTTACTTGGAGTAAGGAAGCTGTAGTCTAATGTGCATAGTAGTTTAGTTGCTAAGCAGTTTGACACTTCTTTGAAGAATACATATACCTGTAAAAACTATGTTATGTTTGAGTTTATTGAAAAATTGAAAGTCTCTTTTATTCCAGTGAACTGTAATTAAGTGAAACAAATTGACCTATTTTTGGTGATTGAATAAGAAGTGTATAATTTATACTTTGGGTACAGTTCATGGTGCAGTGAGGCTTGATTTCCAAGGTAGCCCTCCTTGGAAGAGTCATAACAGTATCAATTTAAAAATTAATGTGAAGTGACAAATCCATCTGAATATCTGCTTTTGGCAAAGATTCAAACTCTGCATTTTTTTATGTTTAGTTTAAATCCGTAATTCTAAATTTTAGCAGATAGTGAAATTTCAGTTCAATAAAAATAGTACACAACTCTGTAGATCTATTCTACATTAGAATTCATTCATGGAATATGGGCGTGGATGGCTAGGCCAGATTTTATTGCCTGTCCGTAATTGCTAGAGGGCAGTTAAAAATCAACCACATTGCTTTAGGTCTGGAGGTATGTGGGGGCTTGACCAGGTAAGGACGGCACATTAGTGAACCCAGGACTTCAACTCCTCCAGAACACCCAACAGTGGTCCTCCAATGTGCTACACCAGACGTAGAAGAACTGGTTGGTAACAAACCTTCAGAACTGAGAATTATATATCAAAAATACCCTGTGATTCAACCAAAGCGTCTAGATTTAATCAGATACTTTTTTCTACCATACCAGTTTCCTTACATTATTCCTAATAACTTGTAACTGCAGGTTTTGGGCTATTGACCTTATTTTCTAATAAAACACTACAGCCGTCTATCCTTTCCAGCTGATGTGCTAAAGGCTTTAAGGACAGGTTATAAATTCCACAGAATCTTTTAAACCTCTATGAAATGTCCATTGGCATTTCAACCTCTATGAAATGTCCATTGGCATTTCATTTACTCTAGATTCTTTTGATGAGTACTTTTTTGATTTGTTTTGACTCTGGAAAATAAATACGTTTTCTGAACTCCCATCATGATTTATTTTTAATTAGAAATAGCTGCATATTGAACTCTGAACTGTGCTGATTTGGCTGACCTCAACCAGCAATAGAGCATTGCAACTGGTTTTCAACAGAAAGGAAAATTTCCCTCATTAGTGGGGAGCTGAATGTACCATGGTGTTGTGAAGCTGTGACAGAGACTCAGAGATGCAGTTTATAACCCAGAGAACTGGGTTCAATCCCAAGCCAGCAAATAGTGAAATCTGAAAAACTCGAATAAATCTGAAATTTCAAAAGAAGCTAGTCTCATGACAGTATTGTTTAAAATTCCAGCTGTTTCACCAATGCCCTTTCTTGAATGAAAATCTGCCACCCCCCCCCCCCCCCACACCACCTGCTCTGGGCAATATGTGACTCCAAATCCACAGTCATGTGGTTAACTCTTAACTACTTTCTGCAATGGCTGAGCAGGCCATTCAGCTGTATATAACCACTACAGAGTCTTATAAAACAAATGAAACTAGGTAGATCACCTGACTTTCAGCGCACACAGCACTGTCAGTCCTGCTGTGCTTACTAACATCTGCCAAAATTAGAAGAGTATCAACCAGACATAGTCATTCTCATACAGTCACATCTTACAGTCAATGTCCCAGACACCACCATCCCCGCAGAAGACCTGTCTCACCAATTGACAATAGACTAGAATTGGTGGTCCAGTGGGATACAAATGGGAGGAGGCTTGCTTGGATCGTCCTCAACATTGACCCTGAATCCCATGAAATCTAATGGCATCAGACCAAACATGGGGAAGAAAACTTGTGGATGAGGGCAGTGAAATTGAATCTAAAATTTGGCTTAGTCATAGAAAGCAGAGGGTGACTGTCAAAGGCTGTTTTTGTGACTGGTAGCCTGTGTCCAATGGTGTACCGCAGAGTTTGCTATTTGTTGTGTACATTAGTAATCTAAATTTAAATATAGGAGGTACAATTAGTGAGTTCTCAGATGAATGAATATTGGTGGTGTGGTAAATAGTAAAAAGGAAAGCCTCAGACTACAGGAACAATGTTAATGGATTGATCAGATGGGCTGAAGGTTGGAAAATGGAACATAATCCTGAAAAATGTGAGGCACTGCATTTGGGAGGACTAAGAAGACAAGAGAAGACTTTTAAATAGTAGGACCCTAAGAAGTACTATCAGACAGACCTTAATTTGCATATTTATGACTCTTGAAGGCACTGTGACAAGTAGATAAAATTGTTAAGAAGGCATATGAGAAACTTGCCTTTATTAATCAAGGAATTGAATATAAAAGCAGGGAAATTAGACCTAGGCTCTGCAGTTCTTCCACATCTAGTCATGAAGGATAGTGTACAATTTAATAACTCACTGTGATAGGAGGATAAATATCCCAGCACATTAATGCAAATCACAAGGCTGAAATATTTGCTACCATCTTTTGGCCGGAAGTGCCGAATGTTCATTTCACCTCTGTCTCCTCCTGAGGTCCCCAGCATCAGAGTTGTCACTTTCACCCAGTGCAGTTTGCTTCATGTGATATGAAGAAACAGCTGAAGGAATTGGATACTGCAAAAATTATGGTGCCTGACAACATTCCAGCTGTAAAACTACATAACTGCACTCCAGAATTAGCAATGTCTCTCGCCAAGCTGTTCTAGTACAATTACAGATGATATGAAAAATTGTGAAAGCTAATGCTGTCGACAAAATCAAACCTGGCCAAATGCTGCTCTATCAATGTACTCTTAATCGTCAGTAAAGTGATGGAAGATAACTTTAGTAGTGCTATCAAGCAGCATGTAATCAACAATAATCTTCTCATTGGTAATGCGCAGCACGGTGGCACAGTGGTTAGCACTGTTACCTCACAGCGCCAGAGACCCGGGTTCAATTCCCGCCTCAGGTGACTGGCTGTGTGGAGTTTGCACATTCTCCCCGTGTCTGCGTGGGTTTCCTCCGGGTGCTCCGGTTTCCTCCTACAATCCAAAAAATGCGCAGGTTAGGCGAATTGGCCATGCTAAATTGCCCGTAGTGTTAGATGAAGGGGTAAATGTAGGGGAATAGGTCTGGGTGGGTTACGCTTTGGCGGGTTGGTGTGGACTTGTTGGGCCGAAGGGCCTGTTTCCACACTGTAAGTAATCTAATCTACTTGGTTTGAGTTCCATCAGGATCACTCAGCTCCTTACTCATTACAATGTTGGTCTGAAATGGGCAAAAGAACTGAACACCAGGGATAAGTGTTGGTGACTGCACTTGGCATTTTAGACTGAATGTGGCATCAAATGGCTGTCACAAAACTGGAGTCGATGGGAATTGGGGAAGACTCTCCACTGGTTGTGGTCATATCTAGGAGATGATTATGGTCGTTGGCCATCAATTAGCTTAGCCAAAGAACATTACTTCAAGTGTTTTCTACTTGTGTCCTAGGCCCAACCATATTTATGTACTTCATCATTGACTTTTGTTCCTTCATAAGGTCAATAATGGGGATGTTTACTGATGATTGCACAATGGTCAAAGGCATTTGCAACTTGTCAGATGGTGAAATAGGCTATGTCCAAATAGGATTCGGAGTAGAAGTCACATTTGCACCTCATAACTACCAGTAAAGGCCATCTCTAACAAGAGGAAATCCAATCATTGCCCTTCAGCAGACAATGGCATTACCATTGTTGAATTCACACTATCAACATTCTGTGGGTTACCATGACCAGAAACTAACCACATAAATACTGTCGCTACAAGAACAAGTCAGAAACTGGAAACTCACCTCCTGACTGCCCAGAGCTTGTCCACCAACTACAAAGTATAAGTCAGGATGGTTCCCATTTGCCTGATGGGTGGAGTTCTAATATCAGCTTCAGAGCTCAAACCATCCAGCATAAAGCAGCCTGTAGTTATTATAATGAGGTGAGGCAGATGTACTTCATAGAATATGAGTTCACTGATTGGGGCTGTTAATCTGCTCCAATCAGGGAACTCTGGCTGACAGATAAAAAGAGGAACATCAGACTTTTCCACATTCTGGGACCTTGCTCTGAGGGAACTGGACCAGTGTCAAGGATTTTCCGTGTGTAAATAAAAGGTGACTTGGTAATGGGATACTGGCCTTTTTCAGTGTTGATGAGAGAAAAGTACATTCCTGAAGAAACTTCCTCGCAATAATTGTCTTTGAGTATGGGTGGCCTTTCTAGCATCTTGCCATTATTTGAGAAGCTTGACTCGTTGCCATTGAAAAACTGGACCCAGTATGTGGAAATATTTTTTTCCCAGGCAAACACCATTGGAGGAGATTAAAAGCAATAAGTAATTCTCCTGACAGTTGTGGACCTGCAGCTCTTTTGGTTATTAGGAGCCTAACTTTCCCTGAGGGACCAGATGCTAAAACTTTTCAAAAGATATAGTTAAGGAATATTGTGACCCCAAGCCTTGAGACACTACCATTTTTACTCGGCAATTCAAGAACCAGGGTAATCTGTATCAGGATTTTTGACAGGGTTAAGATGACTGGCAGAGGCATGTGACATTGGCTTAAGCCTTAATGAGATGTCGAGAGATCAGTTGGCATACAGGATTAATGATGTAACTATGCAAAAGTGCCTACTTGCTGAAGCACAACTGGACTTTAAACAAGTACTACAACTGGCCTTACTGTTGGAAAATGCAGCAAGTGGAGCATGTGTGTTGCAGGGCATTCCCAATGGAAGTGGATACCATCACCAATCTGACTGAGCTTGGAGATCACCAGTAGAATGAAGGCAATTGCATAGCTATGCTCAGGACATACCTTCAACAAAGGAATACTATGGTACCTCAAAGCAAAACAAAGCCAAGCCTCAGTCAAATGGTTAAAATCTTCTTCAGGAACCGGGTTGGCAAGTCATTGTAGTTACTGCAGGTATGTGGATTCAAGACAGCAAAGCAATTCTATTAAACCTAAATTGAGCAAAAGAACTCATAGGTTGGTATCCATGATACTGCTCACCCTGGAAAGTCGACCTACATTTGGTTTGGAACAGTTAAATTGCTCAGCAACATCCAAACCAGAACCGATCAAAGTAATGTCTGGCTAAATGGTCACCTGGTTCTAAAGGACATTGAAACCTGTGTGGTCGTTTCAGTAATCGTAGATCCAGTCTTTAACAAAATTCACACTGAACTCTATACCTTACGTTTGCACAAGACCTTGGTTAGACCAAGAACCTATACCAGGAAACCATTACAGATGAAGGATACAACTTCGGTTTTGGTATTTTAGAAGAAACAGTCGGTTCAGCTCCAATGATTGTAGTAAAAGGCTTCAGCGCTAGTTTGATGGGGTGCAATTAACTGAGAGGGATTCACCAAGATTGACTCAACATTTTTTGCCAGAAAAAGGAATACTTAATTAAATACCCAAAGTCTTTCAGGAAGATCTAGGGACCATCAAAGCAGCCAAGGCCAACTTGCATGTTGACCAGGAAGCAATTCCATGATTCTGCAAGGCCTGCCCAGTGTCATTTGCCTTACAGATAAAAGTAAAGGCAGAAATCAGAAGGCTGGATTGCGAAGGATTCATCAAACTGGCTCAAGCTGTGGAGTGGGCAACACCGAATAATGGCTTGTCGTACTGATTTTGAAGCCCAACAGGTTAGTCGCCTTTATGGGAATGCTAAACAAATGGCAAACTGCTTTTTGCAGCTGCATAAATGCCCAACCCTAACAAAGAGGATTTATACGCAAGGCTGACAGAGTGGCTGTGCTTGACGAAGGTGGATATGAGCTGTGCATACTTTCAATTGCAGTTAGATGAGGATTCCCAGAAATATGCTAGAATTAATCCCCAAAAGGGTTTGTACCAATACACGAAATAGCCATTTGGGGTATCGTCAGCCTTTGCCATTTTACAGCAGATAATGTAGAACAATCCACAAGGTCACCCCAGGTCACCATTTATCTAGACGATGTGCTAATACTGGGAAGACCAAAAAGTAGCATTTGGTGAACTTGGACATAGTCCTGAGATATTTCTCCCAGGTGGATGCCAAAGAAGGGAAAATTAAGTCTTCCAAGCACCCCAAATAACCTACTTCAGCTACAGAGTCAACAAGACTGGGTTTCCTGATGAAGGGCTCTTGCCCAAAATATCAATTCTCCTACTCCTTGGATGCTGCCTGACCTGCTGTACTTTTCCAGCATCCCACTCGCGACAAAAACTGGATCATACCCATTGAAAGATAAAGCAAGGGCAACCAAAGGTGCCCCAGCTTCCATGTCTGTACCAGATATTAGGTCTTTCCTTGGGCTGGTGAATTATTGCAGAAAGTTCGTACATAACCTGGCCTCCATCCTTGTACTATTGTATCAACTCCAAAAAAGGGTCAGCCTTGGAAATGGTCTCAGAGCCAAGCCATAGCTTTTAGTGTGGTCAGTGTCATATGAGAGGTTTGACATATAAATCATACCAGCAAGAGCAGTTTAGATACTGATAACATAATCTAAAGTATGCTAGCTATTAGCTTGTCAATGATAACAGATGCAGGTCAGAGTGCAGTTTCTAATGTTAATTTTATTCTAAGTTTAAAAACAACAATAGTTTTCTCATTCTTCTATACTACAGATTTTCTCACTTAGTACTAGCCCAAGGTTAAACTATTGTACAGTTTGTTGATTCTCAAAGGCATAACCCTCATCCCTCAAAATAAAACCCTAAGGGCTGAAGCTCAATGACATTAATGAAATATTGTCTGAAATCTTGAGGATAACACTGGTGAATAATCTCTCTGATAAATCGGTCAACCTACTCTTGTTCTTTCAGACCATTACATACGTACTGTCAGTGTGAAATTGAACTATACAAGCACCCCGGAGCTAACTGGAGGCCAATGGTTATCATTGCTAGCTTAATAAATCCCAATCCTTAGGAAGGTACCGAGTAAGCCTCAGTTATCTCCCCATGGATGACACCAGGTGTTGAAAGTACAAATAAATCAGGAAATTACTGTGCATTTTAAAATGTTAAAATATTTGTTTTCTATCAGTAACAAACTGTCAAAACTGAAAGTGAGATAGATGAATATTAAATGAAAGAGTTTTCTATCAATGCACTTGTGGTGTGCTTTTCATGAGTCAGATTTGTCTCTATTCTGGGGAGGTGTTTTGCTGTGAAACATGTGGGTTCAAATATTGTATGTGCTCACTAAGCCAGTGTGGCAAGTATTTTGAAGGTTTTATTTCTCTCTGACACGTAAAACATTAAGTTTTCTGTCAAAACCCAACTAAAACATTCATATGCTAACTGTTTTTGAAATAAGTTGAAAAGCAAAACTCATATCAACACAATAATTAAACTCAAATCTACTTTTGGAATCTGATGATACACTTTTTATTGTTGCACAAATCAATTCAGAATCAATGTATTACATACTTTTTAATTCATTATAGTCAACATGCTCAAACTACGGCATGCCAGGTTTTGGAGGTGGTTGTATTGGCTCTCAAATTATTTTGATTACAACACACTGCACCATTCTGCATGCCTAAGGGAAAATGTTCTGGACCCAGACAGCTTACCCCTCTACCACAAGGAACAATATAACCAAAGGTACAGAATTGTTGGGCTACAATGTCTAACTTCAACATAGAAAGGATCAAATATTAATGCAGCAGCTGTTAGGCAAGGTGTACTGATGCCCACAAGTGTACGTTGGCCGCAGTAGCATGATCAAAGTGGGCGAGCGACCTAGACCCACATAACAAATCTTTAAAAGAATTTGGGCAAATTGCCCTTTTTGCTGAGGAAACTGACAAAATTTTGGTTGGATTTGGAGTCCCTGGCAATATCTTGGGTGGGCAGTTAAGAGATTTAAAGAGATTATTTAAAGAGATAAGAGGAAGACATGCCAAAGATCTAGAAATCATGAGATGTGCCCATTGCATGCAATGATATCCTTTTTTAATCCATTTATTCTGTCTATGTTCTGGGTGGCATCTGTGGAGAAGTTAGCTGGAGAACTGTAATGTACAGGGAATGTCGATTGCTCTTAATCCTGCATAGCAACAAGGGTGGAACTTGTCTCAAGGATTTCAAAAGGCCAATCAATAGTTCAAATTTACTGAACAATTAATTTTAGTCAGTTAACTGCAGGCACTGGATCAGAAGATTCCAACTTTTGGTCTGCTGGTCAGTCATGTAATGCAGATTTGTAACATATTGTGTTGTTATTATTTGGGAAAATGGTACTGAACAGGAAGTAAAAGTGAGCTTTTTGACAAAAGTCAGGAAGTCATTTTGAGCAGTGAAATATAGACAGGTTTTCCAGGCAAGCACGTGACTTAACTTAAATGACGTCACTTGCAAAGTTAATGAGCTGCATATTTACAAAGTTGAG
The DNA here is from genome assembly GCF_047496795.1 of Chiloscyllium punctatum. Taxonomy (NCBI): domain Eukaryota; kingdom Metazoa; phylum Chordata; class Chondrichthyes; order Orectolobiformes; family Hemiscylliidae; genus Chiloscyllium; species Chiloscyllium punctatum. Next base: position 43,456,678 of record NC_092746.1, on the reverse strand, counting down.
AGTTTTATGAGACAGATACAGATGGTCGGGACCACAAGTAGATTCAGTTCAGAAGAGGAGAAATCATCCAAGAAGCAAGGCAGATTTTTATTTTATTTGATGAAATTGCCAAAGTGGGAAAACTTAGTTAGTAGGAGACCCCCTCCCCTCCCACCCCACCAGGTTGTGAGAGTTATAAAGAAGTATTGACTTTGCAGAGCTGCAAAGACGTCACAGGCCATTAGAATGGAAAATAAGTTGCTTCAGAATCCAAGGAGAAGGACAGGAAATAATAATTTTGGTAAGAAAATTAATAAATTAAGGAGTGATGCTTTACTGGGATTAAATGACAGTAAAGGATATTGCGGAAAAGGAGTTGATTTTTGATTTTTGCTAATTGTGATAAAATCTTTGCAAATTGTCTTATATATGTGTCCAGAGTGTGGTGCTGGAAAAGCACAACTGGTCAGGCAACATCTGAGGAGCAGGAGAATAACGTCAATTCTCTTGCTCCTCGGGTGCTGCCTGACCGGCTGTGCTTTTCCAGCACCACACTCTCAATTCTGATCTTCAACATTTGCAGTCCTCATTTTCTCCTTATATATATGTATGTGTGTGTCTGTGGTTTAGTTCTTTTTGTGTGACAAACTTCTGATCTTTTATTAAAAGAACTTTGGTAGCCACATGTGAATATGCTCAATGACTAAAGAAATAAAATTTACCAAGCCAAGATTCACTCTTAGATCTGACTTGTCCCGTTTTGCCATCAGCTTGGATCATAACGTACCTAAGAGCAGAAACTGGAGGCTTGATCCTAAAAAGGGTGCTTACAGACTTGTTGGGCTGAGCACCACCTTTTTTTGTGGTTAGGTCCTGGAAACTAGTAGGTGAGGTTAAATGTTGAATCTGGGTAACAGGGCTCTCCATGGCTTGAACTGATTTTTGGACTGTTTTTGCATCAGAAGGATTGTGCCTGCAAAAACTACAGGATAGAGGTTTGATTGTCCTGGTTGTCCTGTCATCACCGACTTATTGAAAGATGTAATCTCATATGAAATGATGTTACAGATCATGGAGTCTGCTTAAGTGAACTGGCCAGTTACATCTCATTTATTTTTCCCTTCTGATATACCCCTTAACTGTGTCCATTTGTCTGTTGTTATGTGAGAATTGAGGGGGGAGGGGGATAGAATCAAAGAAGTTCATGCTTAAATCATGCACCTTAACTAGATTATCTTTTGGTTTAATTTTGCTCTTCGAAAGCTACTATATTATTAACAAATTGTTGAAACGTTTGTTTACATCATAAACATGGTGAAAATGAGGACCCCGAGGCAAGAGTGTGGTGCTGGAAAAGCACAGCAAGTCAGACAGCACCCATGAAGCAGGAGAATCAACATTTCAGGTATAAGCCCCCATTCCCAATGAAGGGCTTATGCCCGCAATGTTGATGCTCCTGCTCCTCGGATGCTGCCTGACCTGCTGAGCTTTTCCAGCACCACACTCTCGATCAAAAACATGGTGTCTGGCATTGTTATTAACAAATAAAAATGACATGGTTATTTAAAAGATCTGTTTGGGAACTATTGGGGTCAAGTTTTATGGTATTTGAAGGTTTCAATTTTACTATGTTGCAAATATAGTAAAATTAAAATATTAAAGTAAATATAGTAGGGAGTCTCATTTAATTTGATTGTTTATCTCTGTGTCATAACAGTATTACTGTTCTAACTGTTCACAATCACTTGATGAAGGAGCAGTGCTTTGAAAGCTATTGCTTCCAAATAAACCTGTTGGCCGATAACCTGGTGTTGTGTGATTTATAACTTTGTTCTAACTTTGAATCGTAACATTTATTCTGGTTTGTCCAGAACTACCAAAACATGTGGTTTTATTCTGTTTAGATAATATCTGGGATCCCACACTTTGACAACTTTGAAAAATGTCACTAGTTGCTAACCAGATCGTAACATAAGTTTGTGGCATGTTTCAAGATTATTACAAGTGTGACAGCGCTATCCTGATTAGTGACGTATCATGCACAATTTGGCATACTTATTAACCCTCTTCAGCTAACAGAGAATTAGCTCACAAAAAACAAATACAAGCCCATGAACCATTTGGAATTCTGAAGTTCAACTTAAGGTGTTTGAATGAATTTGATGGAGTTCTGCATACAGTTGGTTTGCTGTAATGTGCATTTCTTCAATGTGATTTGGCTATAATGTGATTGAAGAATTTATACCATTATTTGTAGAATGCGAACTTTCCTGATCTATATTGGATATAACGTGATTCCAGTCCCATTTGTTTAAGTAAAAACATAAGATGTAAGACATAGGAACAGAAATAAGGCCATTTAGCCCATTGTGTCTGCTCCACCATTCAATCATGGCTGATAAGTTTCTCAACCCCATTCTCTCCTTTCTCCCTTTAACTCTTGATCCCCTTGATAATCAAGAACCCATCTATCTCAATCTTAAATATACTCAATGACCTGGCCTCCATAGTCTTCTGTGGCAATGAATTCCACTGAAGAAGTTTCACCTTATCTCCATTTCCCTTCACTCCAAGGCTGTTCCCTCAGGTCCTAGTCTCTTCTAGCAATGGAAACATCTTCCCTAATCATTGTAATCTCTTGTGTTTTAGATATTGTGAAGATTTGGTGTATAGGGATAACAAGTGCCTTCTCCTAAAACATGATAAAATTACAATGTGCACTCTGTAAAAAAAATTAAGTTTAAGCTTCCTGCAGTTGTTGGATGTGGAAGCTCTTGTTCTCCTCTTTGTAGCAGCTAAAAGCTGGGGTTCTCTTCCTGCTGTGGGAATTGCATTGAGATAATCTATTTTACTGAATTTGCCTTTCCCAAGGGTATTTTAATGGAATGTTACTACATTGGAACAGTTAATTATTAGTAGGTAATACATATTATTTTCTTAAGCATTTTGATAAGTTAGTTAGGCTAATTCTTTTTTATTTTTATTTTGTCTGTATTTTAACTAGAGTGTAAAAATAAAGTGTGATTTGCTTAAAGTCGAGCAGTCTCACCTATCAAATTGTATCTGGAACACAATGTCTTACACTTACTTTTAAAATATGAAAAAGTTAAGGTTCAGCCTATCTTCTTAATATATTTTGAGGGGGTTTGGTCTGGTCCATAACACTTGAGTGAGCTCTTACTTTTCTGGGGAGAGCTTGGGACCTGGCATCGGAATTGATGGCTGCTACATTGGAAGACGTCTTGTTGGAGAGGTACACCCACCGGCAAAAGATGATGCCTGAGGATCTATAACTTCATCTTTGGTTGGTTCTGGTGCTAGTGGCAGTGAAATGGTGGCAAAAGGGCATCACGGCAACATTGATGAGGTGAGTTTAGCGGCAAAAGACACAACTCTGACATTGGTGGGTCTGGTGAGGCAGTGGGGGAGAGAATAGGCCCAATGGCAAAAGATGAAGCCTGGAAAGTAGCAACTTCAATGCTGGTTGGGTTCTATATCGAGGGTGTTGAGGCAACGGAGGAGGGATGGTAGCACAGGCATCTTAGATGATGAGCTGGCACAGGACTGGTGGACTCTCTTGAAGGTGTGTCTTTTCTTTGTTCTTAATCTATTTGTCATGGCGATGGATCATGGCTACAGTGGAAAACGTTGTCATTGTATTTTACTGTTTTTCTCACTGTAAAATACACGTGACAATAAATTCATTCATTTATATGGGTTAATAGACTGAAGGCGGAGTCATTGTGCTTTTTCACGTGTGTAATACTGGTGAGATTTGTATATGTGAATTTTTGCAGCATAATACAATAATACACATTAAAGAAAGTTTATTATCTCACACATCTGCGGTACATTGTATTTTTAGCATCTAGGAAATCTATTGAGATAGGTCGCGAGTCACTTATTCAATGGTAATTCCTAATTTTGCTTTCATGTAACGTGATGTGCAAACGTCCACAATTTGCAAACTCCCTGACGACATCTCGCCCTCTTGCACCATAACCCAAGGCTGGTTACAGCCACGCGCCTTCCCGGTCCCACAGGCTCACGTGACGTCAGGGATCACGTGAATAAACACGGCGCCCCTTGGGGAAGAGCCGCGCATGCGTTGATGGGGGGCAGGCAGTAGTTAATGACCCAGGTGCCGGGGAGCCGTTGGGTGAGTGTCCGGGTTTCGGCATGTGGTTGGGCGCTCGGTCCCGGTGGGGGAAAGGTGGTGGTGGGAGCCGGTGTGCGGCCGATGGGAATTTTGTTGGTCGTGGTGTAAATGAGGGGCGGCTAAGTGTTCAGGTTGAAGCATGTCACCGGATATTGGGCTTTAGGCCTATGTCCCCGTTTCTGGAAATCTATCCGAGTGTAACATGAATGATGATGCGTGGGCAGGGTGGAGTGTCTCTCTGTCCCCCCCCCCCTTTACTCCTGACAAATGACTAGAACCCAATAGGAAACTCTGGTATCATTTCAAATCACAGTGCAGTGCTGGAAACTCCTCGAACATCACATCACAGCACAACAGGGTAGTTTTTTTCATTTGCAAAAAATGTACTTTATTCACTTTTTAAAAAGTCTACAAGCGCACAAACAGATTTACATTCTGTTTTGTATAATCTTTCTAATGAGGAAAAAGAACCAAATGATACATTGAATTTTACATCCCGGAGAGCTACTGTGCAGTTGAAAGTAACATTTTTACCTCCTGCCAATAAAGGGGTCTGCCATCTTAACTGGCCTCTGTTTTAATTAGCAGAAAGACCTTGGATGGTGGTCTACCTTAGGTCGTGGAGTTTCCTCACTGCACCTTGGTGACAGCTGACCCAAGCTTTAGCATGTCCCTCAGCATGTAATACTGGACCTTGGAATGTTCCGGTCTGCAAAACTCAGTTGAGGACAATTCCTTGGGCAAACCAAACAGTATCTTTCACTGAGTTACATTGACTGTGTCTTCCAGGTATGGTCAGTATTCATTTGTCTCTGTGTTCGCCCTGGAGTATTGCCAGTAGAGCATGAAGCCCTGTGTCGTGGAGTGCTCAGGATGAACCTTGATTTAAAAAAAAATCCTGCATCTCTGTCCAGACCTTTTTTACAAAGTCACATTTCAGAAGGAGGTGTGTGACAGTCAATTTGTTCCCCCATCTTGTACCTGCAGCTACTTTTAAGAGCAGCAAGTATGTGGAAGTGTAGTGAGTCTGGGCTTACGTGACAGGATGAACCCACTCCTTTTCCTGCAAAATCTCGAGGATGTTACATGCTGATCACTGTCTGATGGACGTGTGGTCAAAGATGTTCCCTTTGCAAATTTCACCTACGATGGACAGGTGGTACAGAATGGTCCAACTTCCTGCAGCAATAAGGCCAGGCCCATCCTTTGTCACACAAGGGGTGGATAGAACCGCAGTACATAGTGACACTTGGTGCTTGCATATCAAGGGTTAGAATTCAAATATTTTAGAATTCTTTGAAGAGGTAACAAGTAGGTTAAACCAGGGAAACCTAGTGGATGTTATCTACCTAGACTTCCAAGAGACCTTTGATAGGTGCCTTATGGGAGGCTGCTGAGTAAGGTGAGTGCCCATGTTGTTTGAGGTGAGCTACTGGTATAGATTGGCTATCTGACAGAAGGCAGAGAGTTGGATAAAAGGTTCTTCTTTGGAATGGCAGCTGGTGACGAGTTGGGACCTGCAGAGGTCAGTGTTGGGGCTGCAGCTGTTCACTTTATATATTAATGATCTGGATGAAGGGACCGGGGGAATTCTGGCAAAGTTCACTGATGATACGAAGTTAGGTGGACAGGCAGGTAGTACTGAGAAGACGGGGAGGCTGCAGAAAGATTTAGACAGTTTAGGAGAGTGGTCCAGGAAATGTTTGATGGAATTCAATGTGAGCAAGTGTGAGGTCTTGCACTTTGGAACAAAGAATACAGGCATGGACTGTTTTTTACACAGTGAGAAAATTCATAAAGCCAAAGTACAAAGGGATCTGGGGCTGCTAGTCTAGGATTCTCTAAAGGTTGATTTGCAGGTTGAGTCCGTGATTAAGAAAGCAAATGTAATGTTGTAATTTATCTCCATATAAAAGCAGTGACGTGCTCCTGAGACTTTACAAAGCTTTAGTTAGGGCCCATTTAGAATACTGTGTCCAATTTTGGTCTTCACACCTCAGGAAGGACATACTGCCACTGGAGCGTGTCCAGTAGAGATTCACATGGATGGTCTTTGGAATGGTAGGCCTAACATAAGATGGTCAACTTATATCCCAGGATCCTGGGATTGTATTCATTAGACTTTAGAAGGTTGAGGGCAGGTCAGTTAGAAACTTCCAAGATAATGCATGGCTTAGAAAGGGTGGAGGCTGGGAAGTTGTTTCCGTTATGTGGGGACACTAGGACCTATGGGTACAGCCTTAAGATTAGAGGGGGTCAATTTAGAACAGAAATTAGGAGATATTTCTTCAGCCAGAGAATGGTGGGCCTGTGGAATTCATTGCCACGGAGTGCAGTGGAGGCTGGGATGTTGCGTGTCTTCAAGGCAGAGATTGATAGATTTTTGAACTCTCAAGGAATTAAGGACTATGGGTAGAGTGTGGGTAAGTGGAATTGAAGCGCCCATCAGCCATGATTAAATGGCAGAGTGGACTTGATGGGTTGAATGGCCTTGCTTTCACTCCTATGTCTTATGGTCTTATGGCCTTAAGGTCTAAGGGTCTATGCACAGTCTGATGCAGCCTCATACGAAGGTGGCCATCAGAGTGAGGAAAGCGTTGGGCCCAGACTTGTATCTGGTGTCCCTGGGAATCCAGTGCCACCCCACTGTCATGCTTGTAGGCATTCGTATCCCTAGGACTGTGAGGCTGTCTGAGGTCATCCTGCTCAGCACAGTACAAGTTTGGTTGGGGTGAATTACCGATCCCAAAACAGACCTGACGATCCTGAACATAATTTTATAATCTACATTATAAATAGGTTGCCAACTTTGAATTTCCTCTCTTTCCCCCTTCTGCTTGGGTGATGATACCTTTCCTTAAGAATTTGCACATGCTACCTGCCAGAAGCATACTGACGGTACCCCTCCAGTACCATTGCCCCATCTGATCAAGATTCCGTTGTGGCCCTCTATACTGTCCACTACAGCACCAATTTTAGCATCATCTGCAAGTTTATGAACCATGCTTCCTATATTCTTATCCAAATCATTTATGTAGGTCAGCTCATCCAGAGATATTAGCTGGTATTCGTGAAAAAGGGCCGACTGATCTGTTAAATGTGCCTGTCGTAGCCCTAATGTTACTAGGGCATTGTGTTTCTCTTTCCCCAATAGTGACCACACTTTAAAAAATAATTTATTGTTTCTAAACCTCTTTGACACATCATGTGTTTTTTATTTTTATTATGGGAAATATGAAATCAGTAAACGTGTTTGGTGTTATGTCTTTCAATTGCCCATGGTTCTCATTATTTATTAGTTGAGTTATCCATGGGACAATTGGACCAATTATTGATTCAAGCTTGTTACTTCTGTTTAGTTCTTGAAGATTGAAAATGGCTTTCAGTCCTCCTTGTATAATGACATTGAAGTTTCAAAACGCACATACCTTTTGGCATAAAAGATGCTGAAACGTTTTTGTGGTTCAGAAGTTCTAAGCAAGAACCAGCAGGACTTCCTGCAGACCATGTGAGAGATTCAGCACCATTGTGCCTGAAAGAGGAAGTGGTTGTTTAAGGTTGTGAGGGGGGAGTGCTTACACATTAATAGGTCCTGCTATTGGGCAGTGAAGTGTGTTGTTGGGCTGAGCACCACCTCTTTTGTGGTTAGGTGCTGGAAAGGATACAGGCAGTGATCATTGGTATGCTTCAGGCCTTGTGTGAACACTGAGCTCTATGGGAACCAGACCACATTATCATCTCCAGGGCTGAGTTTATAATTTGAGAGAGACAAGGATGTTTAGCTTCTGGGTTGACAGGATCTATATGAATCATGTCATTTTTGATTTAGACAGTATTTTATTTTGCTGGAGTTCTTGTGGGTCAGGTAAATTGTGCAGCCAAGCTGCTTGCTACATCTTATCATCTAGTTAAGAAGAAGTGATGTTTCACCTAGTTAATTTGATTTGAAGTTTCTGTTCATCTTGGCTCCATTAGCAAGAATGAGTGCTTCATGTTTGGCAGTGAGGCAGGGGAGAAGGCAGATCTGAACAGTATCCTTCAGTTGAGAGAATGCTCATCAGTACAGGATACCAGAACAATGTTGGGAAATTGAGGGACCTGGTTAATCCTGTGACTTAATGGGTACTGAAATCTTCACCTAGACTTTCTCTACTGTAGTATCTTGAGCAGGATATTCCAGATTTGAATGTGGAAGGTTATGTACTTTGGGTAGAATAGAGCTATAGACTACTTTCTAAATGGGGAAAGGCTTTGGAAATCTGAAGCACAAAGACACTTGGGAGTCCTAGTTCAGAGTTCTCTCAGGTTAAAGTGCAGGTTCATTTGGCAGTTAATAAGGCAAATGCATTGTTTGCATTTAAGGAGTTTAGAATACAAGAGCAGAGATGTACTGTTGAGTCTGTGTGAGGCTTTGGTCAGACTGCATTTGAAACACTGTGAGCAGTTTTGGGCTGTATATCAAAGAAAGGATGTGTAATCCTTGGAGGGATTCCAAATGAATGAAAGGCTTGTCAAATGAGGAGCAGTTGAGGACTGAGTCTGAACTCGACAGAGTTTTTGGGAAGTTGAGAGTGTGTTGCCGGAAAAGCACAGCAGGTGAGGCAGCATCTGAGGGGCAGGAAAATCAATGTTTCAGGCTGGAGCCCTTCATCAGGAATGAGGCTGTGAGCCTTGGGGGGTGGAGAGATAAACGGGAGGGGGGTGCGGCTGGGAAGGTAGCTGAGAGTGCAATAGGTGAACGGAGGTGGGGGTAAAGGGAAGTTGGGAAGGAAGATTGACAGGTGGGACAGTTCACGAGGGCCGTGCTGAGCTGGAAGGTTGGAAAGGGGTAAGGGTGGGGGGGAGGGGAAATGAGGAAATTGGTAAAGTCCGCATTGATGCCCTAGGGTTAAAGGGTCCTGAGGTGGAAGATAAGGCGTACTTCCTCCAGGCGTCGGGTGGTGAGGGAGCGATGGTGAAGGAGGCCCAGGACCTGCATGTCCTCGGCAGAGTGGGAGGGGCAGTTGAAATGTTCGGCTATGGGGCGTTGGGGTTGATTGGTGTGGGTGTCGCAGAAATGTTCTCTTAAAGCGCTGTGCGAGAACGCATCCAGTCTCCCCAACACAGGAGAGACCGCATCGGGAGCAATTGATACAAGAAATGATGTGTGGAAGAGCAGGTGAAACTTTGGATGTGGAAGGCTCCTTTGGGGTCTTGGACAGAGGTAAGTGGTGGTGGTACGGGGGCAGATTTTGCAATTCCTGCGGTGGCAGGGGAGGGTGGCGAGGACCTGACCAGGTAGTCGCGGAAGGGATGATCTTTGCAGAAAGCGGATGGGGTGGGGGGAAGAATATATGGTGGTGGGGTCCGTTTATAGGTGGCAGAAATGTCAGCGGATGACCTTGTTGCAGTTGGAGAGGTGGGATTCGAGGGCGGAGGTGTGGGACGTGGATGAGATGCGTTGGAGGGCATCTTCAACCAATTGGGAGGGGAAATTTCCTTCTTTAAAGAAGGAGGCCATCTGGTGTGTTCTGTGGTGGAATTGGTCCTCCTGGAAGATGTGGTGGATGCGGAGGAATTGGAAATCTGGAATAGCATTTTTTGCAGGAGGTAGGGTGGGAGGAGGTGAAATCCAGGTAGCTGTGGGAGTCGGTTTAAAAAAAACATGTCCTGTTGTGTCGGTCCTCGTGGATGGAGATGGAGAGGTCTAGGAATGGGAGAAAGGCGTCAGAGATGGTCCAGGTGAATTTAAGGTCGGGGTGGAATGTGTTGGTGAAATTGATAAACTGTTCGATCAGGACCCTTCGACCCCAGGCATCAATGTGGACTTCACCAGTTTCCTCATTTTCTCCTCCCCACTTCTTACCCCCTGTTCCAACCTTCCAGCTCAGCACCAGCCTCATGACCCGTTCCCACCTGTCAATCTTCTTTCCCGCCTATTCGCTCCACCCTCCTCTCGGACCTATCATCTTTACCCCCACCTCCATCCACCTATTGCACTCTCGGCTGCCTTCTCCCTAGCCGCACCCCCCTCCCATTTATCTCTCCAACCCCAAGGTTCCTAGCCTCATCCCTGGTGAAGGGCTCTGGCCCAAAACGTCGATTTTCTGCCCTTTGGATGCTGCCTGACCTGTTGTACTTTTCTAGCAACACACTCTTGACTCTGCTCTCCAGCATCTGCAGACCTCACTGTCTCCAGAGTTTATTAGGAAGACAAGTAGGATCTCATTGACACTTACAGAATATAGGGAGGCTAAAGGTGGAGGTGTTTGCATTAGTAGTAGAGAGAAGGAACTGATAGCACAGCCTCAGAGTTATGGGATGGAAATCGTTGCCACAGATTGCTGTGGCGGCAAAGTCATCATGTATATTTAAGACAGTCTTGATCAGTAAGAGGACTCAGGGTTATGGGGAGAAGGCAGGATTAACCACGATTGAATGGCAAAACAGACTCAAATTTTGCCAAATAGTCTAATTTTTCCTCCTTTATCTTATGCTCTTATGGAATGTCTTCACATTTTTTTCAGGCATGCTGTATCGTAGCAGCTTCTATGGTGTTGGTGCCACCACTACTTGGTGTGGATGGAGTTGTTTCTGCTTTGCTATAGATGGAATGCATGTACATACATTTTAGCAACCTCCTGCTACAGGTTGAATAGTTTTGGGGTTTGTTCTGCTGATTCTGGTCATCTGGTGAAGGAAATGGGATTAGGATCAGGATTTCTCCTCCTCATTTATTTGGAATGTGGGCAAGGCTCCTGTTTGCTGCATTTTTCAGGTATTCACAAACCTGCCAAATTGGGAACATGTGGCCTAGATCGATTGGTTGGCACACATGTTGTTCAATATGATATGAAGTATATTAAGTCAAGCTGTTAAAAATCTGATCCTGTGAAGGATGTACAAAGAGAAGGAGGTGTGTTTTGAAGGTTTTGCCAGTTTGTGCGTCTTGAGGCACATACATGATTTCCTGGATCTGATTCCTTCAGGACTTGTGTTATGATTCTTAGTGGTTCTGCATGGGATGGGTGTCATCTGTTCTCTTGGACTGTCAATGATGTGCTCCTTGTGGTCATGACCTTGTTGACCTGCAAAAGATGTGAAAGTGTTAAGAAGTCTCCTACATCATATGCTGTGCCATCATCATCTGGTAAATATTCTAGGTTCCTGGTGCATCAGTGCCAACCAGGATTCCCTGTCAGAGGAATTTGGGCAAATTGTCTCAAGGACTACCTATCTTTGCTACTTAACCATCTTAAGCCTGATGTGAAATTGACTCCTCTAGGACCTACATTACAGTTTTTTCCCCCTTGTGGTTGCAGTAAAAATGGCAGGGGTCTATGAGTAGCTTTTGGTATTTGGGCTGGGATGTGTTCACGCCTCACACCCAGATAGCACAGAACCTGTTGTAGTGCTATTGTGCTTGTGGGCCTAGTGAATTGGCAAAAATTGGAGCAAGGTGATCACTTGAAGGTAATTAACAAGACTGCTCAGTGCTTTCCTGTGGTAGGCATCATGTACTTATCATAAATTGTGACAGTTATTACATTACTTTAGTTAATCACTTTGATTCTTCTCCCAAGATAGTTCCCAAGATGTGGAAGAAACTATTTTTCTACTGGGATAAAAGGGCACATTAAGGTCTAAAAATGTTACTTGAACTTGAGTCACGTACAAGCCTTTAACCTTTCAAAAGCTACAGCACCTTAAAATATGCACTATTGTAGCTCCAGAATTGTAATTGCAAAAATGTTTGTCTCTGTACTAATGGGTGAAATTCTTAATCTATAGCTAAGAAGAACTTAATTATCATTTTGTAATAAACCAAAGCTATTATTTTTCTTTTCTCAGATTCATGATGTTGCAAACCAAGGCTTGTACATTTGCCTCTTGTTATTCAAGCTGATCAACTGATGTAATAGTAAAACATTTGGAGAGAACCCTCATGCCATTTGGTAGAAGAATATGAGTGGGTCAAAGCCGGACATCCTGTGGGCTCCTCACCATGTGGACAGATTTGTTGTTTGTGATTCTGAACTTTGCCTCTATCGTACTGAATCAGTAGGAAATTTTGAAGCTAAAGCTGGTTCTTTGAGACTCTCGGAGGATACCACAGCCACATTGCTGGCAATTAACTCTGACACTCCCTATATGAAATGTGTTGCTTGGTATCCTAAATATGACCCAGAGTGTTTACTTGCTGTTGGTCAAGCCAATGGGCGGGTTGTCCTTACTAGCCTTGGTCAAGATCGCAATTCTAAATGCAGAGATTTGATAGGAAAGGAATTTGTTCCTAAGCATGCCCGTCAGTGTAACACATTAGCTTGGAACCCTGTGGACAGCAATTGGCTTGCTGCTGGACTGGACAAACACAGAGCAGATTTCTCAGTACTCATCTGGGATATCAGCAGCAAATATACACCAGAGATAGCTGTCCCAGCAGAGAAGGTTCGTCTTTCTGCTGGTGATACTGATGCTGGCCTTGTTGTAACAAAGCCTTTGTGTGAGCTGGGACAAAATGATGCAAGCCTCTCTCTTTGCTGGCTCCCAAGAGACCAAAAGCTCCTGCTGGCAGGCATGCACCGCAATCTTGCAATTTTTGACTTGAGAAACACCAGCCAAAAAATTTTTGTCAATACAAAAGCCGTTCAGGGTGTAACTGTTGATCCTCACTTCCATGACCGTGTAGCATCTTTTTTTGAAGGTCAAGTGGCAATCTGGGACTTAAGGAAGTTTGAAAAGCCAGTACTGACACTGACTGAGCAACCAAAACCACTAACAAAAGTGGCATGGTGTCCAACTAGAACTGGTTTGTTAGCTACATTAACAAGAGATAGTAATATAATTCGCCTGTATGATATGCAGCACACTCCAACACCTATTGGGGATGAAACGGAACCCACCATAATAGAAAGAAGTGTACAACCATGTGAAAACTACATTGCCTCCTTTGCTTGGCATCCAACAAATCAAAACCGTATGGTTGTAGTGACACCTAACAGATTGATGACAGATTTCACTGTCTTTGAGCGAATATCACTAGCTTGGAGTCCAACTACTTCTCTCATGTGGGCTTGTGGAAGACACTTGTATAACTGCAGTGAAGAAGGAGAAGCTAGTTCTGGAGAGAAAGATGTTGCTACAAAAATGAGGCAGCGGGCATTATCGAGATATGGACTTGACACAGAGCAAGTATGGCGAAATCATTTATTGGCAGGCGATGATGACCCACAGCTGAAGTCCTTATGGTACACTCTGCATTATATCCTTTTTGGTTAAAATTTGGAGAGGAAGGTAATGGTTCACCAAAGATTCTTTTTTTTGAAATGTTTCTTAGGAAGGTACTTTGCAGCATTGCTTATTAAGAAGACTTTTTTTAAAAAAAAAACTTAACTAGATGCATTTTAAAAATTTTGTTTCACAGTGCAACAATATTTAGAAACAAGAGAAACTTCCTTATGATATTTCTATTCTAGTTTTATTTAAGGATGTATATCTCTTAAAGCTATTTGTCGAAGAGCTGTCATAGATTCATTGCTTTGAGTTTGTCGGCACCTCCACTATAAGACCATAAGACCATAAGACTATAATGCATGACTAACTGGATGGAGTGCATTTTTTCATGTTTTAGCAATTCCTACAGTTCTGTTCTTATGTAACTGAATAGTGTAACTTATGTTCAAAATCTGGAAACAAATTGTGGTAGGATGTTGTACTGACATTATGAATCTACATAACCTGAGCTTGCAGCACCTATTACCTTCTGGCTACCTGGACCATAACCCATTTCCTTGGAATCATCATTAATGCATTGAGCACCCTGTCAGCTAACACTTCAATTCTGTAGAAGACATTGTGCATCCAAGGAAACTCTGGTTAGACTATATTTGGAGTACTGTTTTCAGTTCTGGGTGCTTATCCTTCTCTGTCTTGAGGCATAGCAGAAATTGACCAGAATGATAACTGGATTCCCGAAAGATTTAAATTACAAGGAAAGATTAGACCGGCATGGTAATCTTCCCTGGAAACTTTTTTCTGTATTTGTTTTTAGGACATAGGCATTGCTGGTTGGATGGCATTTGTTGCCCTTGAGAAGGGGTGGTGGTGAGCTGCCTCCTTCAAATAGTGCATACTGTGCTGTAAGTACATCCACAATTCCCTTGAGGAGGGAATTCCATGATTTTGACCCAACTACAGTGAAGGAACAGTGATATATTTTCAAATCAGGATGGTGAGTGGCTTGAAGGGGAATTTGCAGGTGGTGTTATTCCCATGTATTTGCTACTCTTCTAGATGGAAGTAGTTGTGGGTTTGGGAATGTGCTAAGGATCTTTGGCAAAGTGTGTACTAAGTATCAATGGTGGAGTGAGTGGATGTTTGTAGATATGATACTAATCAAATAGGATATTTAGTGTCAAACTTCTTGAATGGTGTTGGAGCTGCACTTGTCCAGACAAGTGGCGACTATTCCATCACATGCCTTGTAGATGGTAAATAGGCTTTGGGGAATTAGGAGATGAGTTAAAGATAAATGGTTATTGAAAACTTCAATTAGATTAAGGGGAATCAGTTGGGGGGGAAAGCTATTTTCATGGGTTTGGGAGTCTGTGACTAGGGGAATAGTTTTAATAAAACTTTTTATTTCAGGAGGGAAATTGGGAAAGATTTTGCAAAATGTGCTGAGATTTGGAATTATTCTGCCAGTACCATTTCCTATATTGGACAAGTGGACAAAATAGAACTTTTCTCCATCGGGTAATTGACATAATACCTCAAATAAAATTTCATAGGTACGTTTATCCTAATGCATAACAATCAACATACACTTTCCACTGTTCATAACATTGAAAATTAAATTTAAAAATGTTAAAATGTATCCAGTAAAATTAATAAATAATATGGTACTGGACATTTTGGTGACAGATTCATAAATGCTGAAAATATGTGGGCTAGATTCTTGACTAAACAATTGGCTGAGGGCAATGGTTGAGTGGCAATGAGGGTGACCATTACTGCCTTCCTGACTCCTATCTATCAGCAATGTAACTTTTTCTATAAAGAGAACCAGGTAATTTGTTACATCCACCTGAGAGCTAAAACAGAACCTTGGTTTAATGTTTCATATAAAAGTTGGAAGAGGTGGCATATATTGAAAGTAGAAATGTGCTATTAATTTTAAAAAAACATCTATTTCTCCAATCTAATTATCTGTATTAAAAAATAAAATGTCTTTGTATCTTACTCGTGGAAATGAATGGTATATGGTGCCATCTAAGTGGGCTGTTATGTTCTGGATGCTGTCCAACTTCTTGAATGTTGCTGAAGCTGCAGGCATTTAGGCAAGTGGACAGTATTCCATCACACTTCTGAGTTGTACCTTCGATGTGGACATGTTTTGGGACTCAGCAGGTGAGTTATTTTTCATAAACTTCTTACTTCCAACCTGTTTGTAGCCTCAGCATTTCTATAGCTCATCCAGTTTTTGTTCTGGTGAATAATGACCCCATGATGTTTGTACGAATTACTCAATGGTAATGTAATTTGAATGTTAGAATGGGTGATGGTTGGGTTGTCCCTTGATTTTAGTTGTCATTGCCTGATACTTGTGTGGCACACTTGTCACATTGCCTGGATGCAGTGTTTGAGAAGTTGTGAATGGTGCTGATATATTGCACAATATGCAAACATGTCCATTTCTAACCTTATTCAAAGGAAGGTGAAGGTAATTGGGCCTGGGGCAATCATGTGCAATACTAAGTAGTGCCCTTACCTCTGAGCCAGGAAGTGTAGGTTCAAGTCCCACTACCTCAGAGGCATGTATTAGAATCTCTGAACAGTTTAATTAGAAAATACCTAGCCTGTGGTACTACTGCACTGATGTCTTGGAGCTGAGATGATTATTTAAGTGTCCAATTGTGTTTTTTATTATTTTTGGAATATGTGATATTTTCAGACTTGACTCCTAGAACTGACTCTGTCTGTAAGGGATTGTAATTCTATATAAACTTTGCAATGAAACTAGTTCAAAAATGTTATCTGAAATCAGGGCTGAAAGTTTTCAGGCATAACTACTGGGTGTTTGTGCACTTGTTGCTAAGGTGTTTGAGAGCTCTTGATGGTGTTGAATATGGGAGCTTTGAGAAGGGCAAATGATGTAGGAGAGAAATCTTGCATTTTGAAGCGCATTGGTCTGAGATTCCTTCATTTGCTTTGTGAAAGGATGAGTTTTGATTCTGGCAGTGTTGGGATGTGGAAACTTTAGAGGGAGATGACATTATGTGGGACATAGAGGGAGCTTGAGTGGTGGACATGGATGGTTTGTGGCTTCCATCAATTTCCCTTTAGGTTGAAGGTAGAAGGAAAGATGTATATTTGGAGGTTCAGTGGAGGATAGTACAACACTGCTGGTGGGAGATCCAGCTTTAGTAAAAGCAAAAGACTTGCTCCATCAAAGCTTATTTTCTAATTTGAAATTGTATGCGCTATAACAAAGCAGTTCAATAAAGTGGTGTTATAACTGGTCACGAGCTGCCTCAACTAATATGCTCAATCAGCAGATAGTGAGCAATGAAATAGTCACTGTTTTCTGCACATTGCAATCAATTTGGTTAAGTCCATGGTCAGATTTGGGCGGTATGGCAGCTCAGTGGTTAGCACTGCTCCCTCACAGGGACCCGGGTTTGATTCCTGCCTTGGGTGACTGTCTGTGTGGAGTTTGCAAGTTCTCCCTATCTTTGCTTGGGTTTCCTCCGGGTGCTCCGGTTTTCTCCCACAATCCAAAAGATGTGCAGGTTAGGTGAATCGGTTATGCTAAATTGCCCATATTCAGGGGTAAATATGGGGAATGGGTCTGGGTAGGTTACTCTTCGGAGGGTCGGTATGGATTTATTGGTCTGAAGGGTCTGTTTCCATACTATAGAGAATCTAATCTAATCTGCCTTGGGCAACTGTCTGTGTGGAGTTTGCACATTCTCTCTGGGTATGCGTGGGTTTCTTCCGGGTGCTCCGGTTACCTCCACAATCCAAAGATATGCAGATTAGGTGAATTGGCCATGCTAAATTGCCTGTAGTGTTCAGGGATGTGTAGATTAGGTGCATCAATCAGGGAAAGTGTAGAGTAATAGGATAGGGGAATGGGTTTGGGTCGGTGTGGACTTTTTCGTGTTTCCACACTGTAGAGATTTGATTCTTTTGAGATTTTCAATAATTCCAAGTTACCAGGAATTGCTGAAATGTGATGTGTATGGCTTTACAAGTTGTCAATTACAATTGAAGTAGGTTTAAGTAAAGTTGATTTTTCCCTTCATGTTGTTTTCCTATATTTGTAATCACTCATGAAACAATATGCTGAAGATGCAGATCAGAAATCTCTGAACAGAGTGCCTCTCGTATACTCTGGTATTAAAACAATAGTGAAATCCAGTGCAGGTGAGTAAATTAATGGTTTTATTTATTCATGAGTTATATTTATTTCTGTTGTGAATGTTTGTTGTTTCAGATGTTACTAAAAAACTGACAGTAATGTGAATGTAGGTTTAGCTTCAGGAAGAGTGAAAGGCTACGAATTTAAAGCAGTTAGCAAAAAAATCAAAGGCAACTTGAGGAAAAATATTTGATGCAGTGCGTGCTTAAAGTCTGAAATGCTCCACATGCAGATGTAGCTGAAGGCAGGTTTAACTGAGGCATTGAAAAGGGCATGAAATTATTATCTGAGAAGGAAGAATCTGCAGGGTTTTGGAGACCATAAAATAACATGGTACTAAGTGGAATGTTTGTTTTGGAGAACGAGTGCATACGCAATGGGCTGAATCTGTCTTATAAAAAATTCTGTGAAATTAATTCATTTGCAATTCAAACATTGGGTTTCTTAATTTCTCCACTGCTTTTATTAGCAATACTGAAATTGGTTTAAATTTTAATTGTCCTGAAATTCCCACTCCACCAAGGACATGCAGGTCCTGGGTCGCCTCCATCACCAAACCCTATCCACTAGATGCCTGGAGGAAGAACACCTCCTCTTCCACCTTGGGACCCTGCAACCACACAGGATTAATGTGATTTCACCAGTTTCCTCATTCCCTCCACCAACCTTATCCCATTCCCAAACCTCCAACTTGGCACCACCCTCTTGACTTGTCCATCATCTTTCCCATCTATGCCACCCTCCTCTCTGACCTATTACCTTCTTCCCCACCTTCATCTACTTATTGCATTCCCAGCTACCTTCTCCCACCTTGCCCCCACTCCCTCCATTTATACCCCAGCCCACAAGCCGCCTGATGAAGGGCTTATGCCCGAAATGTCGATTCTCTTGCTTTTCAGATACTGCCTGAGCTGCTGTGTTTTTCCAGCACCCCACTCTCAACTCTGAAACACACACTGCATGATTCAGACGTGCATAACAGTAATCTTTTTTTTCAATGTTCCTTTTTCAAATCGTGATAAGTCCTCTTACAACTTGAGCTGGTTTTTTTAGTTATTGCATCTCCAAAGAGCAAAGTGGTACTAATTTATTAAATGTATAGGTTTTGATTCAAGTAGAACCATGATCCCAGACAAGCCCATCAATATATTTACAACTCATTTTAACACCCAGAACTAATACATGATACATGGTACCATTGCTGATAGTCTATGATTCTACCCCAACAGTGCACATCAAGTAGCGAATGAGATCCAGACAGATACCATGGACTTCTCAGTGATTTCCTCCCATACTCATGTTAAGAGACAATCGATCATCAAATCTTATCTCATTAAACTTCAAGATTACAATGCTTCACTTTCTGATGGCTGGCCTTAACTCCCTTCAAGAACTGTTCCATAATGCACAGCCTCAACAACTGTTCTAGTCAACAAGCCTCCTTTCCTGGGTTTGCACTCCTCTGGATTCTGGGCACTGTTCATGGGAACATCTCCAGCTTTTCATTTACTGTTAGTTTTCCAATGTTAGAACTGCTCCTTGTTTCTTTATTGCTATTAATAACCAAGTACATGATGCAGATACTATTTTTTTGGATTTTATTTTGTCAACCCTCATGGATCCTTCTGACTCCTCACAGTTTCGGGACTTTTCCTGTGCTCTGTCTACAACACTTGGGGACAAATGCTAGGAATTGGTTGGAAGTTGAACTCTAACAGAGCCATCTAGCTGCTCTTGACTTCTCAGAGTGCCCTATACAGAGCCCAGTTAAGTTTCCTTCCTAGTAGCACTACCTAGTATGGAGTTTGTACCTCCTATCTATCTGTCTCTTTTCACACTTACTACATACAACCTTTTGAACTACTTGTCAATGATCCCTGAGTGGCTATTGAAAATGTTGCAATGAGCTTAGACATTATTGCTGAGTAGAATTAAATGCTGCCACCTTGCAACTCTTGGAACTATTTGTTCCATAAATGTTACCAGTCATAGATTACCAGCCTGGTCCATACAAAAGATGATGCATATAGAGGATGCCATTGTACACTCCTCTTAAAAGAATGAAGGCTTTATCATTGTGAAGGTTTCCTTTCCAATTGTGTCAGAGTTGCAACAAATTTTTATCATCAAGCTGGGCCACATTATTTGCAGATAATGTTTAATTTATCTATTTGCATATATCTGATCAAAGCTACAGAAGTGTAACTCATACAAAAAGCAAGTACATGTCCAAGTAGGATTAGCCATGTTTAAGTATCCTACCATTTAATACAACTCAACACTAATGTTTTCTTATGGCTGTAAGCTCTGGATATACTTGCAAGGTCTTTCCTAATCTCTTTGTGACGAAGCAAATGCAGTGAAAATACATCAACGTTTTGTTTAGAAACATCTTAATTAGTTTGTACTTCTGTTTTGTACTATGAATTTTTCAACCTATTCTGGCAAACCAAGACACTAGTTTCCTTTTGTATGGATGTATATTTAATCATGCCATATGACATTTTACTGTAGGTTTCTCAACTTGAATAAAAGTGAACATGTTTTCTTTTCTCCTTTTTCCCTCATCATCTGCATTGCAAATCATATCATCAACCATCAATGACTGATCAGTCCCAACAATTCTAAAAATATTAATTTGCCTACTTGTTGGAGTATGGGAACACTTGTCCCTTTTAAAGACAAACCTATAACCTATAGCATCTACAAGAAAAAAAATCCTTTTGATTATCCTGATCAATTCTAATAGATTTACTGAGTGAGAATGTTTCCTTCACTGTTGCTATTCCTATTTCTGGAGATGATTTAAGTACTCCTGGGACTCCTAATGGTTTACTGCTTCTCTTCTAACAACTTGCATTTAGATGTTTTGTTGTATGGCAACGAAACATCCTGATTTTCTAATATTACTTTTATTCTCTCTTAACTGGAGCATATTACATCAAAATCATATAACCTGAGCTTTTATGTACCCAGATCATTCTTTCTGATTTCCACTCTCTTCGAAGTTCTCTTTCCTTTTTTTTCTGATCTCTTTCCTTCATTGCTGACCTTTTTATCTCTCTCCTGGAGGTCCAGTACAAAATTTTTATATTTCTCTTTCAAGTTCATTTTTTTTTTTTCTCTTTCATGTTGCTTCATCTGCAGCTGAATTCTAGCCAACTGAGAGAGCTAGACTCTTCCAATCCAAGCAGCTGTCTCATTACATCAACCAGGTCTGCTTGGCTCCTGATTATAATTTCAACTGTAACCTGATTGTTAATGCTATAATCGAAAAGTGTGGTGGTAGAAAACCACAGCAGGTCAGGCAGCATCCGAGGAGCAGGAACAACAATATTTTGGGCATATCATTCCTGATGAAGGACTTGTGCCTGGAACGTCAACTTTTGTACTCCTTGGATGCTGTCTGACCTGCTGTGCTTTTCCAGCACCACACTATTCGACTCAGATTTTCAGTATCTGCAGTCCTCACTTTCTCCTGATAATGCTATAGACTTGGTTAATTCTTACAAATCACAATGTCCTTTTCCAGAAACGTACTGATGACATCATTTTGGCTTTCAGTGCATATCATAGAATTCTCTGTGAAAATCCTAATTGGCCTTAGCAAGTCATAGCACTCAGATTTTTTTCAAGCCGTTCACTATCGTGTGATAAGTAATCTAGTTCAACAGCAGTTATTTAAATAGTATGTTTTACAGAGTATAATATCCCAAAATACTTCATACGAACATAAGGCAAAATTTTGGCCTTATGCAATATAAGGGATATTAGAGAGTGGTGCTGGAAAAGCTCATCAGGTCAGGCAGCATCTGAGGAGCAGGAGAATCGACATTTCGGGCATAAGCCCTTTGTCAGGATTCTTGACAGCCTGACCTGCTGTACTTTTCTAGCATCACGCACTCTACTCTGATCTCCAGCATCTGCAGTCTTCTCTTTCTCCTAAGGGATATTAGGGCTGTTTTCCTTGCCATTTCAGGGGCTGAAGAATGACCTTTATGGAGATTTATAAAATAATGAGGGGCATGGATATGGTAAATTGACAAGGTCTTTTCCCTGGACTGGGGGAGTCCAGAACTAGAGAACATAGGTTTAGGGTGAGAGGGGCAAAATTTAAAAGGGACCTAACGGGCAACCTTTCTATGCAGTGTGGTGCATGTATGGAATGAGCTACCGGAAGAAGCGGTGGAGGTTGGTACAATTACGACACTTAAAAGGCATCTGAATGGGTATATGAATAGGAAGGATGTAGAGCGACTAGAGGCCAAGTGCTGGCAAGTGGGACTAGATTAGATTAGGATATGAATGAGTTGGGCTGATGGGCCTATTTCTGTGCTGTACACCTCTGACTCTAACTCAGGTGACAAAGTGCTAAGCTTTAAGGAGCAATAGCATCTAAAAGTAGGAAAATGGAAGAGAATCAGATTTTAAGGCCCAGACAGCAGAAGCTTTGACAGCCAATTATAGATGCAACTCATAGCAAGCTGGAATTGAAGTAGTGCAGAATTCTTGGAGGGTTGGAGGTGGTTACGGAAATAGGGAAGGGAGAAGCTCATGGAAGGATTTGATCACAAGGTTGAAATAATTTTAATTTTGAGGTCGTCATAGACTAGCAACAAATGTAGCTAAATGAGCACTGAGTTGATGACTGGGAATTATCGTGAGTTTGCATTCGATAAGAGTTTTGGACATCTTCCCGTTTAGAGTATTCGAAGGGGTAAAACTGGCCTGGGATCAACAAAGTAGTTAAATCTGAAAGTAACAGAAATATGGATGAGTTCACTTTGTAAATGAGGTCAACCATTGTCAACCACCATATCATGTTTATTTGATTGTCAGAAAGAAAGACAGAAAATTATAAACATGGCTGGACTGGATGTGATCGGCAGATGGATTTTATCAGATACCAAAGCGAGGAGCGAAGCTTGGCTCTGCAACTTTGTGGTTGGATACAGAAAGGGCCAGACATTGATGTGGGTCCCTTCCTGAATTCATTAGAGGAAGGAGAAGAATGGGAGCGAGCGGCTGCTGTTGCACTTTTTAACCTTGACATTCGAAGAGCTATAGAGATTCTAAACAAGGGAGCTGCTTTGGGAAAAGGTACACTATTCATCTGCTTTGTTTCAAACTAAAATCATTCTGTTTCTAAGGAAATATTTGTGATACATCTTGTAATGTTGCTGTGGTTTTCTTCAGTGATGGGATGTGGGAATGAGTAACGAAATGAGAAGATTCTTGTGGGAATGGATTTAGAATTTTGTCAAATTTTCAGAGTTTGGCCTGGTTTTTGCTAGCTTACATTTGAAATTATCCAAACAATATAAAAAGGTTTTAGAACTTCAAACACTGATCATATCAAATATAAATTCAGTTTGCATGATCTTGAATGTTTTTAAAAAAAACTATAAAGACCATTCCATGCAGAAAATTGGCCAGACCTCCAAGTTCAATATTTTGTTTTGGGGTATACATTTCCAGTTGCACCTGTTCATGACTATTTGAGGAGCCTTTTTGTACTTAAAGACAATACTTCTGTTTACTCACACCACCAGACTTTGTTGTTCTTGGCTAGTTTTTTTTTCAGTGTATAGAACCTTTTTAAGTTCTTATTTGCCAGTCCAGACACATGCTATATTTGACTCAAGCATGGCTGACCTCTCACATCCTTGGTTGTATGTGTAGTGAGTGGGAGCTTTATTCTTGCCATCTTGAATCTGGCAACTCTCCAGCTGTGTAGTATTCTTTAAATGCTGGACTGATGCTAGTTTAGATTAAGTAATCAAATGTGTTGATTAGTATTTTAACCTACTGACTGATGCAAAAGGGCTTACACGAAGCCAAAGCTGGCGCACACGTTACAAAAGAAAGTTCGACAGTGACATTACAAGTTGTTTTCTCATTAATCTGAAAATGTATCCTTTTGTTTTGAGAAGCCAATTTTGTATTTCTTTGAGCTCCAGATCCTGGCATTATAGACTCTTTGGTTACCTTTGTGGGCTCAACACTGTTTAGGGAAGCTTACTGCTTGCAAATATGCCCAATCAGGATATCCATGAGGAGTTCCAGGCCACAAATCAGACCAGGAATCTCCATGTAAGCTAACATCTGCACCCCAACCAGTGTGCTGCTGGGCAGGGAATATTCCTGTAGTGGGGGTCTCCTCTCCACTGTGCCCTTTAACGCCAGTATTGTTGTCTGACTGAGTAGAGACTCCAAAGCAAACAAAGCACGGCAGAAGTGGGCAAGATAGGCCTGGGCATAAATTTTCCACTTTGTATCAGAAGTGACTGGAAAGTCACTTTGGGCCTGAGTCTGTACCATCTTTTGTTTCCTGTATGTAGATCTGTGAGTTTAAAAAATGACGGCCCTAGTTTGAAAGTTAGATAAGTGAAGAAGTTGGATTTGGAGAGAGGGGGCAGGGGAATATTTTTCCAATTAACTTGGACAGGGCTATTATTGGGTTTAAATGTTTTGGTTTTGAATAAAATATATCAGAGGTGCCTTTATAATTAATCGTTTGTGATTTACAGGAGATTTAAACCTGAATGTTGTAGCTATGGCACTGTCAGGTTACACAGATGAAAAGAATTCTTTGTGGCGAGAAATGTGTAGCTCCTTGAGACTGCAGCTAAATAATCCTTATCTATGTGTCATGTTTGCCTTTTTGACAAGTGAACCAGGGTCATATGATTGTGTGCTGGTAAGTTCCATCTGTGTATATTTAATGTTGATAATTTTGACCACTTTTGATTTTGTAAATAATTTTGAAAACGATTTATTTTAACTCAAATGGTGACTTTTTTTATTCCTCACTTTAGTATGAGAGCAGTGTAGCAGTACGTGATCGAGTGGCTTTTGCTAACATGTTCCTAAATGATTCCCAGGTGAGTGTAAATCTGGTAGCACTTCAAATCCATTTAAAATTTGTCATTTTATGCTGGGCTGTATTTTAATTGAAGTTGAAGATTATCATGGATTTTTGTTAACCATCAGTTTTTGTGCATGTGCGATTTGTACCATAGTTTTGTTCTGGGTTTGAATGATCCCATGGAAATCTAAACCAAAACAACCAACATCTAGTGCAAAATGAATAAATTACAAACAAAATTGCACTTTTTGCATTATGTAACACAAATTGGAATGAATGTAAATTGAAATAAATTAACAAATTACAACTGGTGCAAACTATAAATTAAATAATAGAACACCAGATACCAAGATTATCTCTGAGCTGTTGATAATTATTTTGACCACTTTTGATTTTGTAAATAATTTTGAAAACCAGTTATTTTAAATCAAATGGTGCAGAGGGACCTGGGTGTCCTTTTGCATGAATCACAGAAGGTTGGTTTGCAGGTACAACAGGTAATTAGGAAGGCAAATGGAATTTTGTCCTTTATTGCTAAAGGGACTGAGTTTAAAAGCAGAGAGGTTATGTTGCAGCTGTATCCTGTGCTGGTGAGGCCACACCTGGAGTATTGCATGCAGTTTTGGTCTCCTTACTTGAGAGAGGATGTACTGGCATTAGAGTGGATGCAGAGGAAGTTCACTAGGTTGATTCTGGAGTTGAGGACGTTGGCTCATGAGAGATTTGAGTAGATTGGGATTATATTCATTTGAATTTAGAGTGAGGTGGGATCTTAAAGATGAATGGAATAGATAAATTAGATGTAGAGAAGATTTTTCCACTGGCAGGTGAAACTAGGAGAAGAGGGCATAGCCTCAATATTAGGGGGAGCAGATTCAGGACCCAGTTGAGAAGGAACTTCTTCACGCATAGGGTTGTGAATCGATGGAATTCCCTGCCCAGTGAAGCAGTTGGCGCTACTGCAGCAAATGTTTTTTAAGCTAAGATAGATTTTTTTTCTGAACAATGAAAGAATTAAGTGTTACAGTGAGAGGGTGGGTAAGTGGAGCTGAGGCCACAAGAAGATCAGCGATGATCTTAATGAGTAGCGGAGTATGCTCGCAGGGCTAGATGGCCTACTTTTGCTTCTAGTTTTTGGGTTTGTATGTAATATCCCAATCTGATTTTGTCCTATGCCAATTTGCGTATGGCTCAGATAATCCGGCAATCATAATCTTTGAGGTTCTTTCTTACTTTGGCATTTAGTTTCCCATACTAACTATATAGAACGTTATTCTTCTTCCTGCTCATGTTGTGGTCCGTACAGGTGCCAACAACAACTTTCTGCTCCCACTGCAAGTTCTTCCCATCCTGAACAGGCTTGCACAGTGGTGGCATTGGGCAGGCAACTAAGCTGTCCGAACAGTTACTCACACTTTTCTGCAGAGAATGGTGTTAATCCGTATGATCGTGGTATTCCCTATTACCCTATGTTCCCTTTTT
The DNA here is from genome assembly GCF_047496795.1 of Chiloscyllium punctatum. Lineage (NCBI taxonomy): Eukaryota > Metazoa > Chordata > Chondrichthyes > Orectolobiformes > Hemiscylliidae > Chiloscyllium > Chiloscyllium punctatum. The sequence continues at coordinate 43,430,788 of NC_092746.1, read as the reverse complement.
GTATTATTTTCTACCTGCCCCCTCTGCCTGTACCTAACTGAATAGCATCCTGTATCACAGTGCCACTGTTTAGCTTACAATCCCCTTTCCCTATTTTTACTGAAGAACACTAGCCCCAGCATAGTGTGGGTGGACACTGTCCCAATAGTACAGATCCCATTTTCTAAAGTATTGGTGCCATGCCCTATTAACCACTTCTTTCATGCCAGTCAGGCTCATTCACCTTGTAGATCCCACCCTCATCGAAACAAATATAAAGAACATCAAATGTTCTCACAATTGCAATGACTGAAGTGTCTGCCCTCTGCTCCCATGTCCCATATCTGCCTCACTTAATCAAACTCTCCTGTCTTTGAGCACTGACCAAAGTAGGAGTTTCTCTCCTAAGAGGTATGACTGGGTCTTGGTAACTTTCCCCCTTCCTGAAGCATCAGATCAGTTCAGTCTCCAGCTCAATTATTGCAGATATGTTTGTTCCTGGATTTCGTTAGTTTCCTTGAGCACTCATGCTGGAACTGTGACAAATCATTTCAGTTTAATTTTAATATTGATTTAGGGAACTGTTTTTTTTTCTTCATCAGAGATTACTTTCTGCAGATCTGTGAATTATTTTTTAAAAAACATTTTCGGTAGTTAATTTTGGCCGTGAGTCCCCTTTTTTATCTTACTAAATTTTGCCTTTTAGTTGTCGACCAGTGTTGTATTTTAGCTATCATTGCCCTATGTTGTGGTGACTGTTTCCCATTTGTATTTTTCACATTTAATTAAATAAAGTCCAAGTTTTCTGGTGTAACTGGAAATTATGAATGTGTTGCTCATTTGACCACTTTACCACATTTATTCCCATTTATTTTAGGTGGTTAAAATGCCCAATATTATTGCTATGATTTTGCATCTTTGTCTAAGCTGTCTGCATTCCTTCTCTGTGGCAAACCAAACACAACAAAATTTGTAATTTTGTTTTGCTGATTTCTTAAATTTGGTACATAAACATAAGAATTATGTTTCAGTGCAACCTCCCACACCATTATTTTTATCTGGAATAGAATCCTTTACTAACACTTCTGTTTCAGTCCCTCTTTCCACCATATCTCTTAATGTTACAGATAAGTATGTTCACATGAGTGTACTAAGAGTGGAGGTCGGCCATTAGGCCCTTAGAGCCGATCATGGCCGATCTGTTTATGTTTTGAATTCCACATTTCCGTTTGCCCTAATTTTAAGTTTTCGATTATCTCGTCGTTAATGTTCAATTACCCCCATCTCCACCACTTTGAGGCAGGGTTCCAAAGTCGTGCAACCTTTTGAGAGAAAGAAATTTCCTTTATATCTCTGTCGTGAAAAGGTTGCCCTTAGTTTTAAACTGGTGCTTGTTGGTTCCAAAAATACCCCCAAGAAGAAACATTCTTTTCATATCCAGTTTGTCAACAACATCTATATTCTTATAAAGTTAAAAATCACACAACACCAAGTTATAGTCCAACAGGTTTAATTGGAAGCACACTAGCTTTCGGAGCGTCGCTCCTTCATCAGGTGATGAAGGAGCGATGCTCCGAAAGCTAGTGTGCTTCCAATTAAACCTGTTGGACTATAACCTGGTGTGTGTGATTTTTAACTTTATACACCCCAGTCCAACACCAGCATCTCCAAATCATATTTTTATACACTTTAATCAAATCACTCATCACTCTTCTAAATTCCAATGCAATCAAGTTCTAACCTGTCCAACCTATCTTATAACACAGCCCACTCATTCCAGGTGTCAATCCAATAACCAAAGTTCCAAGCCCTATCTAGAATTAAGCTGTCTGATGTAATCAAGTACTGCATTATAATCCCTCCATAATTATTGATGCCTAAAGCTGTTTAACTTTGTTTTCAATATGCCACTCAATTCCAAAAAGCATCTACTTTTAACTAGTTTATTTAAACTTTTGGTTTATATTCTATAAGGGTCTGATTTAATGCCCTTTTCTCACTCTCCCACTCAACTGCACATGGCTTCTCACTTTTTAAAAACAGAAATTGATTATCTGGATGAGTTTCATTGGAATAAATCCATGAAAGCTACCTCTGAATCTTTTTGTTTTTGAAACACTCCCGAGATCAGCCGAGTGGCAACAACTAGAAACAGAAAATGACAATGTAGATGTGCAGTTGATTGGTTCTGATGCATCTTGGAACTTTTAGGTAAGTTGTATTATCCACTTTTTTGACCTAGAGACTCTGCTCTGGACAAAAATAAAACCAAGCTCTGATTTAGAAGTGAAAGGCCCTCGAGTTGGAATTAGATTGAAGGATGGCTAATGTGCCATTATTTCAGAAGCAACGAGGAGAACTATAGACTGTGAGCCTGACATCTGTGGTTGGTATATTATTCCAGGGAATTCTGAGAGCTAGGATTTACATGCATTTAGAAAGGAAAGGACTAAGTAGGTTTAGACAACGTTATGCATGGCGGATAGTGTCTCATAAATTTCATTGGCTTTTTTGGAGAGATTACTAAAAACTGGATGATGGCAGAGTGTGTCTACAAAGACTTCAGTGGAATCTTTGACAAAATTCTGCATGCTAAACTGGTTAGGAACATTTGATCTCATGGGATCCTGGGAGAGAGAGCCAATCAGATATAAAATTGGTTTGATGGTAAAAGACAGAAAGTGGTGTCAGAAAGTTGTTATCTGGACTGGAGGCCTGTGACTAACTGTGTGCTGCAAGGATCAGTTCTGGGACCATTGTTGTTTGTCATTTGTAACAATGATTTGGATAAGAATATAGGAGGTATTGTTAGTAAGTTTGCAGATCGCACTAAAATTGGTGATAAGTGGACAATGAAGAAGATTACTTAAGAGTTTAGCAACATCTTCATCAGATGGAGTTTTGTTTAGATAAATGAGAGGTTTGCATTTTAGACAGGCAAATCAAGGCAGGACTTGCACAGCTAATGATAGGGCCCTGGTGAGTGGTGTTGATCAGAGGGACTTCAGGGTGCAGAAACATAGCTTCTTGAAAGTGGTGTTGCAGGTAGACAGGGTGGTGAAGGTGTTTTGCACACTTGCCTTCATTGGTTAGTGCATTGATTCGAGAGTTGGCACATCATGTTGTGAGGCCACTTTTAGAATATTGCATACAATTCTGGTCAACCTGCTATAGAAAGGATGTTCTTAAATTAGAAAGGATGAAGAAAAATTGCACTGATGTTGCCAGGACTGGAAGTTTTGAGTTATAAAGAGAGGCGAGGTAACTCTTTAGTTAAACCATCACTTGTCCATGTCTCTCCCACCTTTTTCTCTCTCAGGGAGCAGTTCTGTGCTCCTCTGGAATCTGCCAACTTTCCTTTTTTAAATGTGATACAGTGTAATATTTTTGGTTTTAGTGTTCAGGCATATTTGTATAAAATAGGCATTCATTGTAAAGGCCTGGATATCTTTTTATTTGAAGAGAGGTGCCGACTGATGACTGGATTCAGGACCTCTAGTTTGGGTCCTGATAGCTGCTGCTCTCCCATGGCAATCAATGTTTTATATAATTTTAGGATTTAAGTCTAATTTATAAAATGTTTCCCATTATCATTGTCACCTAATTTTTCATTCCAACTGTCCCATATCCAGGTGGTGAGGCACAAGATGCAGGAAGGCTTAATAAATGAGTGGAGGTTGAGCGTACAGAGAGGACATAAATGTGTGAGCTGGGTGGGAGACTCGTAATGAGAAATTGGCACATATGCTTGAACAGCAGCAGACTTTATTCAACATGTCTATATTCAGAAAATGGTAACAGCGTACATATTATTTGAAGCCATAGATGCAGCACATGATCTGATTTCATTATAAGGATAATTTTCCTTTATTCTACAGGGGTGGGTTGGGAAAACAGGGAGGGGGAGGAATGTTTGTATAGTAGCTGACTATAATGTGTCTGGGTGTGGAGGCTATGCAAGAATTTCAACCTTCTGTCATTATGGATTTGGCAATTTGGATGAAAATCTGAGGATATATAAAATAATTTTGGAAAGTACTTCAAAAATACATTTCTGATTTATACATTACTACATAATATGCCAATCTACAATATGCAAACTTTGATCATATGCAAATTACTTCTACTATATGTTTTGAGCTTTAGGGTAAAGAGGTTTTTGAAATCTACATGTTTGTCCATGGGACATGAGCATTACTCATGGCCAACCTTTGTTGTTCATTCCTAACTTGCCTAGCAATGGTGAAGTTGTGAAAAATCTCCAAGTCAGGTTGGAGTGGCTTGGAGGGGCACTTGCACGTGATGGTGTTCACGTGTATGTGCTGCTCTTGTCTGTCTTGATGGTAGTTGTCATAGGAGAAAGTGAGGACTGCAGATGCTGGAGTACCAGAGTTGAAAAATGTCATGCTGGAAAAACACAGCAGGCCAGGCAGCATCCGAGGAGCAGGAGAATCGACATTTCGGGCATAAGAAGGGCTTCTGCCCGTAACGTTGATTCTTCTGCTCCTCGGTAGTTGTCATAGGTTTGGAAGGTCTATTTAAGGAGCCTTGGTGAATTCCTGCAATATATCTTGTAGAAAATGCACACTGCTATTACTAATCATCAGTGGTGAATGCTTGTAGATATAGGCAAATCAAGCAGGCTACCTTTTTCTTGGATAGTGTTTTGGTTCTTTGTTGGAGCTGCACTTATCCAGGCAAGTGAGGAATATTCCATCACACTCCTGAGTTGTACTTTGTTGGTGGACATGCTTTGGAGAGTCAGGAAATGAATGCTTCACCACTTGATTCCTTGCCTCTGACCTGCTGTTGTAGTCATAGTATTCGTATGTATAGTCCAATTTAGTTCCTTGATCGATGGTAACCCCCAGGATGTTGATTAGTGGGGGAATTCAGTGGTGGAAATGCCGTTGAATGTCAGAGGGTGATGTCTGGCTGGAGATGGTCCAGGTTGTTTTTAACATTAATTGCTTCAGTATCTCAGTGATGGCGAATGATTCCGAACATTGTTCACTGATGATTGCACATCCCCCGTTCCTGACAATAGGTGCAGGAGTAGGCCATTCTGCCCTTCGAGCCAGCACCACCATTGATTATGATCATCCTCAATCAGTATCCTGTTCCTGCCTTATCCCCATAACCCTTGATTCCACTATCCTTAAGAGCTCTATCCAACTCTTTCTTGAAAGTATCCAGAGACTTGGCCTCCACAGCCTTCTGGGGCAGAGCATTCCACACACTCACTACTTTCTGGGTGAAGAATTTTCTCCTCAACTCTGTTCTAAATGGCCTATCCCTTATTTTTAAACCGTGTCCTCTGGTTCAGGACTCCCATCAGCAGAAACATGCTTCCTGCCTCCAGAGTGTCCAATCCTTAAATAATCTTATACGTCTCAACCAGACCCCCTCTCAGTCTTCTAAACTCAAGGGTATACAAGCCCAGTCGCTCCAATCTTTCAACGTAAGATAGTCCTACCATTCCGGGAATTGACCTCATGAACCTGCGCTGCACTCCCTCAATAGCCAGAATGTCTTTCCTCAAATTTGGAGACTAAAACTGCACACAGTATTCCAGGTGCGATCTCACCAGGGCCCTGTACAGCTGCAGAAGAACCTCTTTGCTTCTATACTCAATTCCTCTTGTTATGAAGGCCAGCATGCTATTAGCTTTCTTCAGGGAGGGAATAGCATTGATGAAGTAGCTGAAGATGGTTGAGCATAGGGTGCTACCCTAGGAGATATCTTGGAGCTGAAATTACTGATCTCAAACAACCACAACCAGCAGAAAGTTTTTTGTACTGGTTTCCATTAACTTTTGTGTTGCTAGAGTGTCTTGATGCCACACACAGTCACTGCTGCTTTCATGTCAAAAACAGTCACTCTCACTTCACCTCTAGAATTCAGCTTTGTTTTCCCCTCCTGTTTGAACCAATGCTGTAATGAGGTCAGAAACTGTGTAGTCCTGACAGAATCCAAACTAAGCCTCAGTGGGCATTTAATTGCAAAAACAGGTGCTGCTTGATAGTACTGTTGACTACCCTTTTCTTCATTTTATTGATGATCAAAAGGCGATTGATGGGTTGGTAATTGACTCTGTTGGATTCGTTCTGCTTTGTGCAAGTGAACTGTTCATTCAGTGGCTCTGCAAGCATAATGAGCTGAATGGCCTCAATTGTGCAGTAATAATTCTGTATTCTCAAATATGTGATGTTCACTCATTCAGAAATACTCGTGTAGCTTATCAGAAATAGTTTGAGAGTGTGGGAGGCCCTTGTGAATAAATTTGTTGGTGCCTGTTCGGTCATTTGGTTTTGAATTTTACCTGCATTTACTAATTCACTTTCATTTTTCTCCATTTTAGTTCACTACTAATTACTGTCCTAATCTACTTACTTTTTGCCAGCTAAAAAAACGATTTGCTGGTATCTACTGCATAATTAATTTAGGGCAGCGCACCTTCTTTATTTCATCAGTAATCTTTTGATATACTCCATTGCAACACAATTAGTTTAAGTTGGTTTTGACTTCCCACTTCTGATCATATGGTATTGCAAGGTACTCCTAAAATGTTTTTAATTTCTCCTGTTATTAATCATTATTACAAGGTAGTTCTGTAACTAGTTGGTTGCATTCTTGTGCAACCCCGCATTATTGAAAAATCACACTTTAGAAATAGCTTTTAAAGTGTGAGCAATGTAATCGCATTACAGCCTGCACACGTTTTAAAAGTTTGTTTTAAAAATGTCCCCGATTCGTTAATCGCTTTATAGTAAATTTGCATTAACGAAACATGTTGTAGCATAATGACTTGTAGTAGCAGCTTCTTTTTAACATTTTGTTATGTTATTTGGAAGCATTGAGATAAGCAAAACATTTGTTGTATATTTTTATATTAAAATCTAATGAAAGATTGCCTAATTGTGAATGTTTTCATTGCTGGTTTAATTGTGGTTTGCTGGCATAATAAAAGCATAACTCGGGAAATAAACAGTAGTTATGAAGTCTGCAAAACTCATTATTGAAATATGTTTGGTTACATTTACTAAATGATTGCAATGATAAGTAAATAATCATGAACATCAAATTTAATTTGTGTTCCAATAATGGCAGTCCTATCCAAAGTATGCAAATGTAATTGTCTAATGTTAAAAATTATAATTATATTGTTTTTTAAGCATCTTCAATATCTTGACTCAATCCTATTCTTTAGATCCTTCGGTATATTGATAAATTGACAAATGAAATGAAAGAGGCTGGAAACCTGGAAGGAATCCTTTTAACAGGCCTAACCAAGGATGGGATTGACCTGATGGAGAGTTATGTAGATAGAACTGGTGATGTGCAGACAGCAAGTTTCTGCATGTTACAGGTAGGTCAAGCAAAATTTGTGGTAATGACTATATTTTAGGTTTCTAACTCTCTTATGAAATTTTAGGAAAACAAACTTGAATAACTTGAATTGCTTACTCCCTGATACAAGGAAGTGAAAGCCAAGATATTGTTGAGTTGGGTGTGGTTCAGGATGCAGTTAAATATTTGGTCAATGGAGTTGAATATAAGGGGGATGAGTTAAATACCCCTTCTTCATCCTTTGTTTTGGAATACCAAGATGAAAAGGTATATATATTGATGGTTCTAAAATTCAAAGAATGTCTGCTTAAGTAATACCTTTGCTATCTGAATACTTGATAATCTTTATTGTTTCATATTAGTATGAATCTACCCTTGTGAATTGACTAGTTTGTGTACAGTATGTACTCGCATGATTAAAGAAAGATCATAAGAAATAGCAGGAGTAGTCATTTGGTCCATTGAGCATGTTCTACCATTCATGGTTGATTTTGATTGTGGCAGTAACTCCATAATCCTTGAACAACAACCTATCTAACTCGATCTTGAAAATATTCAATAACCACCTCCACTCCTTTCTGTAGAAGAGGATTACCGAAACTAAAAAAATCTGAGAACAAATTCCTCCCCATCTCCTCCTCCAATTAGAACTGTTTTAAAACATGGGATTTCACAGTTGAGGAGGAGATGGGTCAGAATTTCTTCTCGGAGATGTGTTTGTTTCAACAATCCTCTTACGGAGGAAATCTAGAACTGGAGATCAAGTTTAAAAACATGAGGTTTCACAGATTTCCTCATAAGAGGAAATATCATCCCAGCTTCTATCCCACAAAGTTCCCTTAGAATGTTACATTTCAATATGATCACCTCTTGTTCTTCCGAACTCCAATGAGTAAAGGGCTAGCCTGTTCCAACTTCTTCCTCCTAAATCAACTCTTATTCCCAGAAATCAGCCATCAAATGAGCCATCTCTAAACTACTTGCAATGCAGGTATACCCTTTAAGAAGAAATTCAAACCTATGCATAGTACGCAGTTGGAAGCTTCCTAATACCCAAGACGCCAACAGTAATATTTTGTTCCTTTTTATTCTCCATCTGTCTTGCAATAAATGTCAACATTCTCTTTGCCCTCATAATTACTTGCTTTAACTGGATACCAACTTTTTCTGATTAATGTGCCAGGCTGAACATGCCTCTGTAACTCAGAGTTCTATGGTCTCTGTTAAATAATTCTGATAAGTTCTGATTTTAATGTTCTTCCTGCCAAGCTGTCCACCCTGCATTTCTACATATTATACTCCAACTGTCAATTTTTTTGTCCACTCACTCAACCTATCTACACCTGCTTTTTGCATGATCCTCATAAGTTGCTTTCAACCCAAATTTGTATTGTCACCAAATTTGGTGGCAATGCATTCTGCTCCTTCACCTAAGTTTATTGATATAGGTCGAAAGTAGTTGAGCCCCAGCATTGATCCCTGTGAATCTGCACTAGTTAGTTTTCTGACCTGAAAATAACCCACTTATCTCCCCTCTCTCTGAGTTAGCCAGTTGTTTATCAATGCTAATGTATTGCTGCAAGACTATTCTGTTATTTTGTGCAGTAACCAGTTTATGTGGTACATTATTGAATGCCTTTTTGAAATTAAAATGTACTGTATCTCCTGGTTCGCCATTGTCCACGCTGCTGTTTTTATCCACAAAATAATTCAAATAAATTTGTCAAACATGATTTTCCTTTCACAAAACCATGTTGTGATTCTATTTGCATTTGCTTTGAATAATTGACTCTTTTTGCCACATACAGATATTAAGCTAACCAATTAATTTTAATTTAATTAAACTAAAATTAAGTTAAATTTCCTGCTTTATGTAACTAATGCATCCACTGTCTGTGTAGCTACTTCCTTTTTAAGATCCTACGAAAACAAACTTGAATAACTTAAAGCAGCACATCAGGCTCCTGATTTCCCTCTTAAGTATACTCCTGCTGCCGTTATGCTCTAAGAATTTGGTTGAAATATCCTGTGTATACCTGACATATGCTTCCTTCTTTTTCTTAACCAAACCCTCAATTTCTTTCGTCATCCAACATTCTCTATATCTACCAGCCTTTCCTTTCACCCTAATAGAAATATACTGTCTCTGGACTCTCGTTATCTCATTTCTGAAGACATCCCATTTTCTAGCCATCCCTTTACCTGCAAACATTTGCCCCCAACCTTTAGTCCCATTAACTTTCTTGGTATTTTTCTCTTGTGAATGGGAATATTCTAATTTCCAACCTCCCTTTAGCCTCATTTATCTACTATTCCACTATTCGTACAGTGGTTTTTGTCTTCTACCCATCAAGATAAGTGCAAACACCACTCATATCTTTGACTCTGTTCTTTATCTGTTCTATTTTACCTCTGCACCATCTGACGGTTGAATGTTCCATAGCAAATCAAAAGGTGTAATTATTTGAATTATAAAATAGTTAATTATTTTGATTTATCTGATAATCAGTTATTGTTTTAGGATCATTCATTGAAAAGACTAATGACTGAAAAAAGAATACAACAGTTGAAAAATGGTTCTGTTGTGGCATTGTAGTAGTGTCCCTGCTTCTGGGCCAGAATGTATGGGTTCATGACCCACCTTTGCTGGAGGGTGTGTCATAACATGTCCAAACAGGCTGATTTAAAATCTGTACAGAAATGTCCATTATTAAGCTTGGTTTTCTTTTTGTGGACTCTTGTGCAATAGTGATAGTATCTCTTCTTTTTGGCCAGAAGGCATGGGTTCAATCCTCCTATTCTTGATGTATATCATAGTGTGTCATCCAATGAAAATTGTTTTCAGGCATAAGGCCAGTTCTTTAAAAGCAGTCTGTTCATTTTATGTATTCATGTTGTATTTCATGAGCTATAGGTAGCCAGGATATAATATTATGCAAGGAAGTTATAATGGATAAGTGGAAATGAATTTGACCTAATTTTACTTTGATAGTGACCTAGACAAGTAATGTCTGTTATTGGTTTGAAGGTCTTGGAAAATAAGGCAGGGCAGAGAGTCAGAGGGGGAGCACTTTGGAACCAGTGACCATAATTCTATTAGTTTTAAAATAGTTGTGGAAAAAGAGAGACCAGTTCTAAAAGTTGGAGTTTTAAATTGGAGAAAGACCAATTTTGACGGTATTGGACAAGAACTTTCAAAAGCTGATTGGGGGCAAATGTTTGCAGGTAAAGGGATGGCTAGAAAATGGGATGTCTTCAGAAATGAGATAACGCGAGTCCAGAGACAGTATATTTCTATTAGGGTGAAAGGAAAGGCTGGTTGATAAAGAGAATGTTGGATGATGAAAGAAATTGAGGGTTTGGTTAAGAAAAAGAAGGAAGCATATGTCAGGTATACACAGGATATTTCAAGGAAATCCTTAGAGTATAAAGGCAGTAGGAGTATACTTAAGAGGGAAATCAGGAGGGTAAAATGGGGACGTGAAATAGCTTTGGCAAATAGAGTTAAGGAGAATCCAAAGGTTTTTACAAATATGTCAAGGACAAAATGGTAACAACGGAGAGAATAGGGCCCCTCAGATCATCAAGGTGGCCTTTGTGTGTCAAGATGGCTATGTGGGAAATCATGTCTTACAAACTTGTTTGAGTTTTTTTGGAAGAAGTAACAAAGAGGATTGATGAGGAACGAGCAGTACATGTGATCCATATGAACTTCAGTAAAATGTTTGACAAGGTTCTCCATGGGAGACTGGTTAGCAAGGTTAGGTCTCATGGAATACAGGGAGAAACACCCATTTGAATACAGAACTGGCTCAAAGGTAGAAGACAGGGTGGTGGTGGAAGGTTGTTTTTCACATTGGAGGCCTGTGACCAGTGGAGTGTCGCAAGGATCGGTGCTGGGTCCACGACTTTTTGACATTGATTTGGATGTGAGCATAAGAGCTATGGTTAGTAAGTTTGCAGATGATGCCAAAATAGGTGGTGTAGTGGACAGCAAAGAAGGTTACCTCCTGATTACAGTGGGATCTTGATCAGATGAGCCAATGGGCTGAGGAATGGCAGATGGAGTTTAATTTAGATAAATGTGAGATGCTGCTTCTGGGAAAGCAAATCTCAGCAGGACTCATACACTTAATGGTAAAGTCCTAGGGAGTGTTGCTGAACAAAGAGACCTTGGAGTGCAGGTTGATAGTTCCTTGAACATGGAGTCGCAGGTAGATAGGATAGTGAAGATGATGTTTGGTATGCTTTCCTTTATTGGTCAGAGTATTGCGTACAGGTGTTAGGAGGTCATGTTGCGGCTGTACAGGACATTTGTAAGGCCAATGTTGGAATATTGCGTGCAGTTCTGGTCACCTTCCTATTGGAAGGTTGTTGTGAAATTTGAAAGGGTTCAGAAAAGATTTACAAGGATGTTGCCAGGTTTGGAGGATTTGAGTTATAAGGAGAGGCTGAACAGGCTGGGGCTGTTTCCCTGGAGCATCGGAGGCGGAGGGTGACCTTTTATCGAGGTTTATAAAATCATGAGGGGCATGGATAGGATAAATAGACATCGTCTTTTCCCTGGGGTGGATGAGTCCAGAACTAGAGGATATAGTTTTAGGGTGAGAGAGGAAAGATATGAAAGAGACTTAAGGGGCAACCTTTTCACGCAGAGGGTGGTGTCTGTGTGGAATGGGCTGCAGGAGGAAGTGTTGGAGGCTAGTACATCTGGATGGATATATGAATAGGAAGTGTTTGGAGGGATATGGGCTGTGTTGGCAGATGGGACGAGATTGGGTTGGGATATCTTGTCGGTGTGGACGATTTGGACCGAAGGGTCTGTTTCTATACTGTATATCTCTGTGACTCTGTAATTTTAGAGAGTAGTATTTTTTTTTAAATAATTATATTTTTAACATCCTCAGGGCTTTCCAAGTGATGTTGTGAAAGATCCCAGAGTCCAATATTGGATAGAGAATTATAGAAACTTACTTGATGCTTGGAGGTTTTGGCATAAGAGAGCTGAATTTGACATCCATAGGAGCAAGTTGGACCCATTTTCTAAACCTCTTGCACAGGTAAAGTGTTTTATCAAGGCACATCAGTATAGTTGCCTTAATGATTTAATTTTCAGACTGGCTTTATTATTTAAATTGTGTAAACTCCATTTTTAAATTGGTTTCTATTCCATTTTATGTTCTGAGAAGAGAATGTGTGACCGTGTATCAACTTGCTGTGTTATTCTCAAATGAAAACTAATTGAACACACAGGTATATCTTAACTTTTTCATTTAATTTCATAAATCACTAACTAGTATTCCGGGTAAGCGAGGGAAACTCTGTTGTAAATTGAGTTGTAATATTGCTCATTACTACTTTTGCCATTATGATCCTCACTCTGTATTCATGAACTTCTCTTAGAAATCTTTCAAAACATTGTACCTTAAGAATAACAAGGCACATCTATGCATCTATTTCTTTTCTTGGTGTCATCCTATGTGATTGTGAGTGGTACCCGTAAAGCTAAGGATAGAAATTAGGACCGATTAATAGTGCCCTTAAATAGAGTGTTTCACTTTTGATGAATAAGTACTGGACTAGCCTTGTCTCTTAGTATCATTATCTTATTTTGTCTCAAAAAAAATTGAATTAATGATAATTTAGGTCAAGTTCCATAAAGAATGGTTGTTAGTTGAGACCCAGAAATGTGTTGAAACCCAGAATATTGCAATAGGTAGTCCCTGCCTACCTCCACATGCAATAGTGCATATAATGCATTTTATCTTGCAAGCTGATTGTTACATCCTATTGGGTGGCATGCTGGAAATCAAGGCCCACTATTCCTGGAACTGGCACAAAAGTTAAAGACTTTTTTAACAAGTGTATACAATTCCCCAATTTACTAACAACCAAACATAAGATTACAGTTAGCAGATTCTGGCTTGCACAAAGTGCAGCCCAATTGTGGAATGATATCCAACAGTAGCTGTCATTGTTTTGGGTCAACCAGTCTGGGTTTATGAACTTTTTCCTGTTGTCACCTCTGTGTATGGGTACTCATCAGCTGCCATCAATTTGAAATTCCAAGTTTCAGCTTCTCATTAGAAGATTGCAAGACTAGTGTAGGGAGGATTTTGCATACTGTAATTCCAGCTTCCATGGTTCATGGCCAAGAAGAGAGTTGAAACAAAGTGGGAATTCAACCTGTTGCGTCTATGACTCCAGAATGTTTTCTTTAGCAAAGATGGTAAAGAGTATGGAGTTAACAGCAAATCAGCCTGACCTAATTGAATGGCAGAATAGGGTTGAAAGGCTGAATGGGCTACTCATGTTTCACTAATAGTGATGGTTATCAGAAATATATTTGCCATGAACATTTTGGAGTGTCTTTCATAGTACAGTGTTAAGCAATATGGCCATGGAAAAGTCTAAGCTGTTTTTCCTAAAAAATGTAGATGGGTCTGACCTTGAGTCAGTTACTGTCCCAACTGCTATTAAATCACTGTGGGATGACGAACAAGCTGTTGTCAGGTGAATCCCTGGTTTTAGGCAAACCCTGCAAACAAGGTTTTTTTGGCAGGTCTGTACAAGAATACTGTTTGACATCAGCACCAGAGATTGCCAGGATAGCATTCAGCAACTTTCCTCAGTACAGTTCGGCGCTTCTTTTGGCACTGGTTTGTAGAGTAATCAAGTGGTACAGAAAAGCTACAATGCTACTGTATCTCTGCAGACTTGCTTCTGTGGGACAGGTTGGCTGATCAACCTGGCTGTTTTCTAACCACACTCTGGGTGTATCTACACCACATGGATTAGAGTGGTTCAAGAAGGTGGCTCCTTATTACCTTATCGAGGGCAGTGGGGAATGGGCAGTAAATGCTGGCCTAAGTAGTGATCATATGAACAAATAAATAAGTTTAAAATGAAATCAACTTGGAGTGCACTGCAACAATTGATCAATCTTTCTTCTAAATCTTCCAGTGACACAATTTTAGAGAAATGATTTGACTCAAAAAGAGGTCCATTCATGCTTCACCTTTTAATGCAAATATGATTTCTTGATCAGAAATCAGGCCATAAGCAAATTAGATTCGTAATCCAGCTAAATGACAGGTGAAACATCAACACCATCACCACTTTAAGAAACAGCATAGCTCGTCCTGAAGTATGTAAATGTGTTTCTAAAGTTATTGTGGTCACTTTGTGACACACCATCCATGTCATAAAATGACTTCAGCACATGTGCTTCCCTTCAGTATGATGTTCTTCACTGGAAGAGCCCAAATTTTGATTAAAGATGCTGTACAATGAGAGACTTCTGTAATTTTGACACGTAGAACTGCAAAAAAGATAATTTCAGTTGTAATAAGATCACATTTTTTTTGAGATGGAATATTTAATTAATATGTTGATAAAGACTTTTCAGAGATTTCACTGCAAATAGTTTAGTTAGAATCCCTTCAGTGTGGAAGCAGGCCATTCGGTGCAACATGCCCACACTGACTCTCTAAAGAGCATCCCACCCAAATCCATCCCTAACCTATCCCTGTATGTCCCATGGCTAACCCACTGATATAGACTAGGCCAGACTCCCTCAAAACATTTCAAGAAGTTAGTGCAGACCCTAACCTTTTCTCTTGGTTTTGAGCAGGTGTTAATTGGATATTCCAGGAGTGATGCAGCTGGTCAAAAACCCTAGCTTTTAAACAAAACTGCATTTATTTTCAGAGTACCAAATGAAATGCAAACAAGAGAACAGAATAAAGAATAATTAACCTATTTGAAAACCCAACAGACTATCCCAACTTAACAATGCTGTTCAAAATTCCTGCAACAATCCAAATAAACACCCCTTGACCGAAAAGGTAAAATCAAACCCCAGGGTCTTATAGGAGAGAGGGATGGCAGAGAGATTCAACATGGAACACCTTCCATGTAATTTCTTTGGCCACCTTAAACTGACCAGCAGCTCTCAACAGTCAGACGGCTAAAACCAAAACAAACCAGAAAAAAGCTGAGCTGGTTGAAGTGGCCACTCCCCTTTCATTGTGCAAGTGTTTTTTTAAACTTAAAAGCTTCTTCAAGTAGGTAAACAGAAACAAAACAGAACCTCTGTCTCTATGACCCCTCTAGGGAGGGAAAAAAAGCCAAGAATGTTGGTATGCTGTCCTTTATTGGACAGAGCATTGAGTATAAGAGTTGGAAAGTCATGTTGCAGCTGTACAGGACATTGGTTCGGGCACTTTTGGAATATTGCATGCAATCCTGGTCTCTGTCCTGTTGGAAGGATGTTGTGAAACTTGAAAGGGTTCAGAAAAGATTTACAAGGATGTTGCCAGGGTTGGAGGATTTGAGCTATAGGGAGAGGCTGAACAGGCCAGGGCTGTTTTCCCTGGAGCGTCCGAGGCTGAGGGATAACCTCATGAAGGTTTATAAATTGAGGGGCATGGACAGGGTAAGTAGACAAGGTCTTTTCCCTGGGGTGGGGGGGAGTCTAGAACTAGAGGGCATAGGTTTATGGTGAGAGTGTTATTTTCTTTTTTTCTGGACGTTCTTACACACTTGACGCAACTGCAACATGCCAACTTCTGTGAACAACCAAAACTTTATGAAGCACAGTACAGTGCAAGCTTTGGAGAAACCTTGAACACTCATGGTTGCGAAGCGTGTCCAGGGAAGCTGTCTGAACAAAGGAAGCAGTCCTTCCTTTATCCAAACTCTTTAAATCACAGTCTGTAGTTTTCACCAGACAACTCCCCAGTTACTCCCTCACAGTCACATGCCACTGAAGACACAATGCAGCGACCACATCACCTCCAGAAACAGTGTAATGCAAACCATCCTTCAGTGGCTAGATCTGGTGTGAATTGTTTTTTTTAACTGCAGGGAGTAGTCAAGTTTCAACTGTAATGTTCTTATTAATTTCTGAATAGGGGCTTTTGAATGAATAGCAAGGAAATGACCTTGTAAATTTCCTACAATCTATTTGTAAGTCAGAGGCAAACCACCCTAGCCTGGGGCATTCAATTTCCTGCAGGTTAGCAGAGCAAATTAACTCTTTAATGTCACAAGAGGGGAAAAATTTAAAAGGGACCTAAGGGGTAACTTTTCGTGCAGAGGGTGGTGCGAATATGGAATGAGCTGCCAGAGGAAGTGGTGGAGGCTGATACAATTACAGCATTTTAAAAGGCATCTAAATGGGTATATGAATAGGAAGGGTTTAGTGGGATATGGGCTAGGTGCTGTCAAATGGAACTAGATTAGATTAAGATATCATCTGGTTGGCATGGACAGGTTGGACTAAAGGGTCTGTTTCAGTGCTATAGATCTCTAAGGCTATGGCAACTTAACCTTATTCAATGTGCAGCATTGTCATACCCACATAACCCTGGACACTACGGGCAATTTAGCAAGGCTAATCCATCTAACTTGCACGTCTTTGGACTGTGGGAGGAAACCGGAGCACCTGGAGGATGTGCAAACTCCACACAGACAGTTGCCTGAGGCTGGAGTTGAACCCAGATCCCCGGTGCTGAGAGGCTAACCACTGAACCACCATGCTGCCGATTGTTTACTCTAGAAGCCACTTGTTTAGATGGATATGCATTTATGGCAAGCCAGATGCCAAATAAAGTAAATTAGCACATGACAACACAACCATCTGTAAATAATTGACTGGTTATTCTTCCCTGGGTGAATATGGTCTCTTTGTCATCCTGACTCTCCTCTGCATCTATCCTCCAGCAGCTTATATTGCTCTGCCTGCCTTCATTTCCTTCTTGTTAATGTACAATGTAAACGGATCTTAATATAATGAATAAATTATGTTTATTGAGTCACAGCGCGCTACAGCATGGAGACAGGCCCTTTGGCCCAAACTGGTTGATGCCGACCAAAATGTCCATCAGTGCAAACCCCAATTTCCTGCACTTGGCCCGTAATCTTCTAAAACTTTCCTATCCACAGGTTTATAAAAATTTTAGCTTTGTTAATTTTCCTCAAAAGACTGCAACATTTAACATGTCGAATATCTGACTTGCTGTTTGTTCTTGATGGGAAGTAAGAAATACTTTGGCTTACATTTTGTTAAGTTTCTTATCTCCGGGTTACAAAAGGATCTTGATCAGTTGGGCCAATGGGCTGAGGTGTAGCAAAGAGACATTAATTTGGATAAATGTGAGGTATTGCATTTTGTAAAATGAACAACCACAAGACTGATATTATTAACAGTAGAGCCCTGGGTGATGGTGTTGAGCAGAGACTTTTTCACACAGAGGGTGGTTCATATATAGAATGAACTACCAGAGGAAGTGGTGGATGCAATTACAATTGCAACATTTTAAAAGACATTTGGACAGGTACGTGAATATGAAAAGTTTAGAGGTCAAGTACAGGTAAGTGGGACTAGTTCGTTTGGGAAATTTTGTTGGACCAAATGGTCAGTTTTTGTGCTGTACGACTTTATGGCTACAAAATGATTATCAGCTATTTCAATGATATGATATGTTTGACAATTTTTGTTCTCAGTTGTGTGGTATAATGTGTTCCAGGTGTTTGTGAGCTGCAACTTCTGTGGAAAGTCAATATCATATAGTTGTTCTGCCATGCCACACCAAGGACGAAGTTTCAGTCAATATGGTGTTAGTGGTTCTCCAACGAAATCAAAAGTCACAAGTTGTCCAGGATGTCGTAAACCTCTTCCCCGTTGTGCACTTTGTCTTATCAATATGGGAACTCCAGTTTCAAGTTGCCTAGGTAAGCATTAATGCTAGATATTGTTATGAAGACATGGGTGTATTGTACCTTTTAAGAAAGTTAAAAGCTAGCAGAACTACCTGACAGCACCAAGTGTTCTCAACAAGATACAATGTAGCATGTGGTCCAGCAATTAGTGTAGCTGGTTGCTTGGAGACAAAAACAGATTCAAATTAGGCCAATCAGTTTAAATTATACTACCCCCCCCCCCCCCCCCCAAAATACCAAATTTCAATCAAGTTTGAATTTAGTATATTGACAATCTTAGAAGCAAATGACACAATCCGATGCTTTGGGGAAAGTTGAACAGTGGAAGGAGAACTGCCACCAGACCAACAGATGTAGACTGCTCGTCAGAACTGAGAGGTACCTGTCTCGAGAAGGAGTTTGCACAGAGAAAGACATCGACACCGACCTGGAGGGCAAATCCGCAAAGGAAAGATTTGACAGCTGGCCGGTTTTGAAATTTGAATTTTTCAGTAAATCCTAATCGGGGGCTTTATTGGACTAGTATTATAGAAGGGAAGATAAAAGATAGGTTAGAGGAAAGCGATGTAAATAGTTGTTAGTTAGTTATTCTCTATTATACTTAAAGAAATAAAGTTAATTTTTACTTTAAATAGTTCTTGGTCTGTCACATTTTCACAGATTACCACACTGGTTAAATCTTTTCTGTCTAAATTATGACATGGGGTAAACCTTCCTGCTTAACAATATTGAGTTGTCATCTTAACAGCCTTGTAAAAGTAGTGCTCGTTTTAGCAAAGTCACTGTACGTGACAGTCAACATTGAAGATAATATGTTGAATTACCAATGATAAACATCTTTGGATTCACTTCTACAAGAGAGGACCATGTCTTGTCTTGTGGACAATTCCAGCTAGGTATTTTATCTAGCCCACTTTTCTCTTGATGGCTATGCTGGATATTGAACATGATGGAGCATAGAGCTGACAAGTTAAACAGCTTCAATTAAGCAAATAGTAGTTCCTTTAATTACTGTATATAAATGGGTCTTACCCAGTGTTGTGTACTTCTTTGAATGTTATGCAGACCTGTACTGGAAGAAATCTTCATCTTAAAATACATGCAGGGAGTGTTGGTGCAAGTGTTTATTAACTGCTATTACCTTCGTGATTTAAATATGTTTGGCACGTCATTCAATGTTTGGGTGAGAGCAGAAGAAAACTCCTTTGCCACTTTTGTCAACCATTCCAGACAACAAATATGTTCCATGTTTGTGTTAGCAAACAAAAGGAACAATATTTACCAATAAAAACTGAAAGAACTGTGGATACTGTAAACCATGAACCAAAACAGAAGTTGCTAGAAAAGCTCAGATTTTAACTTTGATTTCTCTTCACAGACGCTGCCAGACCTACTGAGGTTCTGAGGAAGGGTCACCGGGCCTGAAACGTTAACCTTGATTTCTCTTCACAGATAATGCCAGACCTGCCAGGTTTTTCCAGCAGCTTTTGTTTTGGTTCATGGTTTACAAGTAACTTATTCTCAATGGATATCAACCTTTTTTAACTAACTTTAAACAAACTCAATTCAGTAGGAGAGGTACATATGTCAGTGAGATAGATAAAAGTTCATTCACTTGTGAAAAGGAATATTTGTGACATTAATAGAGTAGGCAAATCCATAACTAACCCCATGAATGATCAATTTTTAACTTGTGCTCAGGAAAGAAAATAATGGGGAAGGTGGATAAAGCAAGTAGTAATTATTTAAATGTCATATTTTACACTTTTTATTTTGCTGTTTCTCTTCTAATGGTTTTTTTATTCGAATAGGAACTGGAAAGTCTGATGAAAAGGTTGATCTCAGCAAAGACAAGAAATTGGCTCAGTTCAATAACTGGTTTACTTGGTGTCAGAACTGTCGTCATGGAGGTCATGCTGGTCATATGCTCAGTTGGTTCAGGTAATAGAGATGGTTCTCCTTATAATGCCATAATGCCATTAATAGACAATTGCTTAATATAAATAATAGGAAAAGTAATGTTGGGGCAAAGCTGCAAAATAAATCACTCACGATCGCTCAAAATTCACCCAAAGGTCTAATGCAAAATATCGCACAGCCTGAATGAAGGTTGAAATCGCATTTATTAACAAAACTAAATTTAATACAGTACGCTTAAAGGTAAGAAAGCTGCTCTCTGTACACTACCTTTCACAGCTGCTGTGTCAGCAGCTGACATCGGTGCATGCACAGAATGACATGAAGACCATCACTGACACTCTGCATGCACAGAACGGCGCAGAGACTTCAGTGCATGCACAGAACAATGCAAAGCCCAGTGCTGGCATTGTGTATGCATGGACATCAGCATATGCACAGAACGGCAAGAAGTTTTCAGTGTGCACATTGGCACATGTGCAGAATGAAGTGCGCGCAAACTAATCCCCGCTGGAATCGAGCTGTTGCCAATGGAGGTGAGTGTTCTCCAAAATATTATTCCCTATTTCTTCAGCAACATTACAGCCAAATCGCATTACCAAAATGTGCATTATTCCAGAACTACCTGTAGTCAGACATCCATGCAGCTTCTACATAGGTATGAGAAAAAGAGTTGAGATAGCAATTGATTAGTACCAACAGAAATGAAATGTATTATTTTGGTCTTTTGTAGGGACTGCTTTGTAAAATATATTATGTAATCTCTTTGCGTAGCTGTGTGTGCCATGCCTCATCATCTGTAGTTAGGTAACTTTTTTTTTTGTGCAAACTCTATCCTGTTAAGCTTAGTGATACTATCGCACAACGCAGTGGACAGCATCCTCAATATGAAGAACCGATTTTTGACTCCATAAAGACTTTGTGGTGGTCATACCTACTAGTACTGTCACCAGCTAGGATGCTAGTGATAATGAGATCTAGTCCTGTCTCTTTGTTCAGCAACATTACCCAGGACCTTACCATTCCATAGTTGGAGAAGAAACATTAAGGGATTTGACATCTTTTAAAGATGGTTTAGGCCCAGATGATTATGAGAAGGGACCATGAACTTAAATCGAATTAGGTTTACAAGTCGCCATTATGGCCTTCCCAGCTACCTTCTTCCACCTCCCACCTTCGCCCCCACACCCAACCTTCCTAGTTATCTTTCAGACCCCACCCTCCACATTCCTGATGAAGGGCTTGTCCCAAAATGTTGATTCTTGAATGCTGTCTGACCTGTTGTGCTTTTTCAGCACTTTTTGACTCTGATCTCCAGCATCTGCAGTCCTCACTTTCTCCTCCTTGCCACTTAGAGTCACAGAGTCATAGATGTACAGCACGGAAACAGACCTTTCGGTCCAACTCATTCATGCCGACCAGATAACCCAACCTAGTCCCACCTGCCAGTAGCCGGCGCATATCCCTCCAAATCCTTCCTATTTATATGCCCATCCAGGTGCCTTTTAAATGTTACAATTGTACTAGCCTCCACCACTTCTGGCAACTCATTCCACACATGTACCATCCTCTGCGTGAAAACATTGCCCCTTAGGTTTCTTTTATATCTTTCCCCTCTCACCCAAAAACTATGCCCCCTAGATCTGGACTTCCTCACCCCAGGGAAAAGACTTAATCCTATACATGCCCCTCATAATTTTATAAAGTCACCCCTTAGCCTCTGACGCCCAGGGAAAACGTCCCTAGCCTGCTCAGCCTGTCCTTATAGCTCATCCTCCAACCCTGACAACATCCTTGTAAATCTTTTCTGAGCCCTTTCAAGTTTCACAACCTCTTTCCGATAGGAAGGAGACCAGAATTGCACACAGTATTCCAACTGTGGCCTAACTAATGTCCTGTGTAGCTCCAACATGACCTCTCAACTCCTGTACTCAATACTCTGACCAATAAAGGAAAGCATGCCAAGCGCTTCCTTCACTATCCTATCTATCTGCGACTCCACTTTCAAGGAGCTATGAACCTGCACTTCAAGGTCTCTTTGTTCAACAGCACTCCCTCAGACCTTACCATTAAGTGTATAAGTCCTGCTAAGATTTGCTTTCCCAAAACACAGCATCCCACATTTATCTAAACTCCATCTGCCATTTCTCAGCCCATTAGTCCATCTGATCAAGATCCCATTATAATCTGAGTTGACCGCCTTCGCTGTCCACTACACCTCCAATTTTTTTGTTGTCACCTGCAGACTTACTAATGATACCTCTTATGCTCACATTCAAATCATTTATATAAATAATGAAAATTAGTGGACCCAGCACCGATCCTTGTGGCACTCCACTGGTCACAGGCCTCCGATCTGAGAAACAACCTCCACCACCATCCTCTATCCTCTACCTTTTGAGGCAGTTCTGTATCCAAATGGCTGTTTCTCCCTGTATTCCATGAGATCTAACCTTGCCAACGAGTCTCCCCTGGGGAACCTTGTCGAACACCTTACTGAAGTCCATATAGATCACGTCCACCGCTCTGCCCTCATCGATCCTCTTTGTTACTTCAAAAAACTCAATCAAGTTTGTGAGACATGATTTCCCACACACAAAGCCAAGCTATGGCCAAAGACTATCCCTAATCAGTTCTTGCCTTTCCAAATACATGCACATCCTGTCCCTCAGGACTCCCTCCAACAACTTGCCCACTCCCAACATCAGGCTTGCTGGTCTATTGTTCCCTGGCTTGTTCTTACCACATTTCTTAAACAGTGACCAACCTCCAGTCTTCTGGCACCTCACCTGTGACTATTTATGATACAAATATCTCAGCAAGAGGCCCAGCAATCACTTCCCTTGCTTATCACAGAGTTGTAGGATACACCTGATCAGGTCCTCTGGATTTATCCACTTTTATGTTTCAAGACATCCAGCACTTCCTCCTCAGTAATATGGACACTTTTCAAGATGTCACCATCTATTTCCCTACATTCTATATCTTCCATGTCCTTTTTCCACAGTAAACACTGATGCAAAATACTTGTTTAGTATCTTTGCCCTTCTTCTGCGGCTCCACACAAAGGCTGCCTTTGAGGGGCCCTATTCTCTCCCTAGTTACCCTTTTGTCCTTAATGCATTTGTAAAAACTCTTTGGATTCTCCTTAACTCTATTTGACAAGACTATCTCATGTCCCATTTTTGCCCTCCTGATTTCCCTATTAAGTATACTCCTACTGCCTTTATACTCTTCTAAGGATTCATTCTATCCTGTCTATACATGACATATGTTTCCTTCTTTTCCTTCAACAAACCCTCAATTTCTCTAGTCATCCAGCATTCCCTATACCAACCAGCCTTTCATTTCACTCTAACAGGAATATACTGTCTTTGGACTCTCTCTATCTCATTTCTGAAAGCTTCCCATTTTTCAGCTGTCCCTTTACCTGCAAACATCTGCCTCCAATCAGCTTTTGAAAGTTCTTGCCTAATACTGTCAAAATTGGCCTTTCTCCAATTTAGAACTTCACCTTTTAGATCTGGTCTATCCTTTTCCATCACATTTTAAAACAAGTAGAATTATGGTTGCTGGCCCTGAAGTGCTCCCCCACTGACATCTCAGTCACCTGCCCTGCCTTATTTCCCAAGGGTAGGTTAAATTTTGCACCTTCTGTAGTAGGTACATCCATATACTAAATCAGAAAATTGTCATGTACACACTTAACAAATTCCTCTCCATCTAAACCTTTTAACACTATGGCAGTCCCAGTCGATGTTTGGAAAGGTAAAATCCCCTACCATAACTACCCTATTATTCTAACGGTAGCGGAGATCTCTCTATAAATTTGTTACTCCATTTCCCTCTGACTATTAGACGGTCTATAATACAATCCCAATAAGGTGATCATCCCTTCCTTATTTCTCAGTTCAACCCAACTAACTTCCCCAGATGTATCTCTGGAGATATTCTCTCTCAGTACAGCTGTAATGCTATCCCTTATCAAAAACTTATGGCATCATCTTAGTTACAAAAGTAAGTCCATATAGAATTATGGTACAAAATGAAAGAAATAAGAAAACAAAGTTTAAAAAGTTAAACATTGTTTTCCTGCTTTTTATTAAGAGGTACTATAAAGTTAACAGATGGACGGCAAAGTCTATAAGCACCTGGCCATGCTGGGCTCGCAGTCCTCATGAGGACTTGACCTTGCTCCTCTGGGCTTGACTAGCCCCTGCAGTTTCCCTGGGGGATCTGCTTTTGTCACTTTGCAGCCTGTGAATGGACCTGCTGCCTTGGATTCCCTGCTTCTGCTCTTGCTGCTCGCCACCTCAGATTGCCTCCAGCTCAGGAGCAGCTACCTGGTCTTGTCGCCGGCCACCTTGGACTGCATGTTCCTGATCTCACCACTGCTCAGGATGACTGACCATTATTTTCTAATATCTGTACTCTCCTTTTTTAAAGCTTCTAATCGCAAGTTAAAATAAGCTAATATCAATACCAGTACCTTGTCCCCTGGCCAACATCTCTATCACAGGCTTGCTGCAGCACTTCGGCAAAGCTTAGTGCAAGCTGGAAGAACAGGGCCTTATTTTCTGCTTGGAAACCCTTCTGAAATCAATATTGGGTTCAACAGTTTTGGGGTTCATGCACCTTCTACCATGTCCTTGCCCCACATCCCAAACACCAGGCAGTGTTATCACATGCTGTTACCACAAACTATCTATTGGCAGATGTTCGTTCTCTCAGGCTGAACTTTGCCCATTGCTTTCTCTGTCTAACTGTTTCGCTCTCGCTCTCGTGGCTCCATCTCCACCTCTCATTTACTCCGTCCCTCCTCACCCCATCTTCAGCATATATATATATATAACCTTTTCTGACCTAAAATCAGTTCTGAAGAAGAGTCACTGGACCTGAAACGTTAATTCTGCTTTCTCTCCACAGGTGCTGGCAGATCTGCTGTTTTTCCTGCAATATCTCTTTTTGTTCTGTCTGACTAGTCTGCTTTGAATTTTGTTAAGTGATAACAAGGAGGGTGCATGAGGGTAAGGAAGGCTTTTGACCAGGTTCAACAGGACAGTCTGGTTAGAAAGGTAAATGGATCCAAGTTGGCAGGAAGCAAGGTAATTGCCAGCACTGTTTTACGCATAGAACACTTCAGTGAGGTTCTGCAAGGTATGGTGCTGAGTGATTTTGCTTATCATGTGTAACTCTTGATTTAGGGAGCATGATTAAGAATTGGCTGCATTGTAAGAATGCTGTTGCCTGTTGGAAGGAAGCAAAATACTGGCCATTTGGACAGCAAATTTAGAATTCATTCAGAGAAATGTAAACATGGAGGGCCAATAAGGTGAATGGTTGCTATAAACTACTTTTTCATTGCACAAAAGATGGAGGAACAGCAGAACCCTTGGTATGCAGTGGAACGGATCCTTGAAAGTAACAAGGCATGTAGATAAGATGGTTAAAAAGGTTAACGGAATACTTTCATTAATTAGCTGTAGCATTGAATAGAAGAACAGGCATGTTATTCCAGAACAGCTTAAAACCCCAGTAAGCACAGCTAGAGTTTACTGATTACAGTTCTGGTGACCACAGAAGGAGGATATGATTAAACAGAGTTCATGCAGGAGATTGAGAGCCTTTTCAGGAATGTCCAATTTTGGTTCGTAAAAGCAGGCCACTTGGCCCATCAAGTCCACACCGACACTCTGAAGAGCATCCCGCCCCTACCCTGTACCTGTAATCTGGCCTTTTCCCATGGCTAGTTATCAAGCCTGCACATCCCTGACACTACGGACAATTCAGTATGGCTAATCCACATCTTTGGACTGTGGGAGGAAATTGGAGCACCCAGGAGAAACCGGCACAGACACCTGTAAACCATGTAAACTCCACACAGTCACCAAGGCTGAAATTGAAACCTGAGAGAGCAATGCTAACAACTGAGCCACTGTGCTGCCCCCAGTTTATGCTGTTGGAGAGGTTAAGGCCTAAATGAGTGGTCCATGCAGAAACTCTCCAAAGTACTTAGCTGTACACTTGAAGTACATTTGTTACACCACAGTGCAAGAGCTGCAAAGGAGGATTAAGCTGGATAGCTGATTTTTGGCAGGCAGATGCAGAAAAGGCCGAATAGACAATAGGTGCAGGAGTAGGCCATTCTGCCCTTCGAGCCTGCGCCACCATTCAATATGATCATGGCTGATCATCCTTAAGCAGTATCCTGTTCCTGCCTTATCACCATAACCCTTGATTCCACAATCCTCGAGAGCTCTATCCAACTCTTCTTAAATGAATCCAGAGACTGGGCCTCCACTGCCCTCTGGGCAGAGCATTCCACACAGCCACCACTCTCTGGGTGAAGAAGTTTCTCCTCATCTCTGTCCTAAATGGTCTACCCCGTATTTTTAAGCTGTGTTCTCTGGTTCGGCACTCACCCATCAGTGGAAACATGTTTCCTCCAGAGTGTCCTATCCTTTAATAATCTTATATATCTCAATCATATCCCTTCTCAGCCTTCTAAACTCAAGGGTATACAAGCCCAGTCGCTCCAGTCTTTCAGTGTAAGGTAATCCTGCCATTCCAGGAATTGACCTCGTGAACCCCTGCTGCACTCCCTCAATAGCCAGAATGTCTTTCCTCAAATTTGGAGACCAGAACTGCACACAGTACTCCAGGTGTGATCTCACCAGGGCCCTGTACAGCTGCAGAAGCACCTCTTTGCTTCTATACTCAATCCCTCTTGTTATGAAGGCCAGCATGCTATTAGCCGCCTTCACTACCTGCTGTACCTACATGCTTCCCTTCATTGACTGGTGTACAAGAACACCCAGATCTTTCTGTACTGCCCCTTTTTATCTAAATTGATTCCATTGAGGTAGTAATCTGCCTTCCTGTTCTTGCCACCAAAGTGGATAACCATGCATTTATTATCCACATTAAACTGCATCTGCCATGCATCTGACCACTCACCTATCTTGTCCAGGTCACCCTGTAATCTCCTAACATCCTCATCACATTTCACCCTGCCACCCAGCTTAGTATCATCAGCAAATTTGCTAATGTTATTACTAATACCATCTTCTATATCATTAACATATATTGTAAAAAGCTGCAGTCCGAGTACTGATCTATGCGGTACCCCACTGGTCACTGCCTGCCATTCTGAAATGGAGCTGTTTATCACCACTCTTTGTTTCCTATCAGCCAACCAACTTTCAATCCAAGTTAGTACTTTGCCCCCAATACCATGCGCCCTAATTTTGCTCACTAACCTCCTATGTGGGACTTTTATCAAAAGCTTTCTGAAAGTCCAGGTACACTACATCTACTGGATCTCCAGAGTTACATCCTCAAAAAATTCCAGAAGATTAGTCAAGCATGATTTCCCCTTCATAAATCCATGCTGACTCTGACCTATCCTGTTACTACTATCCAGATGTGTCGTAATTTCATCCTTTATAATAGACTCCAGCATCTTTGCCACCACTGAGGTCAGACGAACTGGTCTATAATTTCCTGCTTTCTCTCTCCCACCTTTCTTAAAAAGTGGTATAACATTAGCCACCCTCCAATCTGCAGGAACCGATCCCGAATCTATCAATCTCTGGAAAATAATCACCAACACATCCACGATTTCTCGAGCCACCTCCTTCAGCACCCTGGGATGTAGACCATCAGGCCCCAGGGACTTATCAACCTTCAGACCTAACAGTCTCTCCAACACCAATTCCTGGCAAATATAAATTCCCTTCAGTTCAGGTCCTTCAGCCACTGTTACCTCAGGGAGATTGCTTGTGTCTTCCCCAGTGAACACCGATCTGAAGTACCAATTCAGCTCTTCTCCCATTTCTTTGTTCCCTGTAATATATTCCCCTGTTTCTGTTTTCAAGGGCCCAATTTTAGTCTTAACCATTTTTTTTGCCTTTCACATACCTAAAAAAAACCTTTACTATCCTCCTTTATATTATTGGCCAGTTTACCTTCGTACCTCATTTTTTCTCTGCGTATTTCCTTCTTGGTAATCCTCTGTGCTTTAAAAGCTTCCCAGTCCTCCGTTTTCCCACTTATCTTTGCTATGTCATACTTTTGCTCTTTTAACTTTATACGTTTCTTAACTTCCCTCGTCAGCCACGGCCACCCATGCCTCCTCCTAGGATCTATCTTTTTGGAATGAACTGATCCTGCAACTTCTGCATTATACACAGAAATATCCGCCATTGTTCCTCCACTGTCATCCCTGCTAAGGTATTGCACCATTGAACTTTGGCCAGCTCCTCCTCATAGCTCCATAGTTCCCTTTATTCAACTGAAAAATTGTCACTTCTGATTGTACCCTCTCCCTCTCACATTGCAGATTGAAACTTATTGTATTATGGTTACTACTTCCCAATGGCTCCTTCACTTCGAGGTCTCTGACCAATTCTGGTTCGTTGCACAATACCAGATCCAGAATTGCCTTCTCCCTGGTCGGCTTCAGCACCAGCTGTTCTAAGAATCCATCTCTGAGGCACTCCACAAAGTCTCTTTCTTGAGGTCCAATACCATCCTGATTCTCTCAGTCTACCTGCATGTTGAAATCCCCCATCACAACTATAGTAACATCTTTGCGACAGGCCAATTTCAGCTCCTGATTAAACTTGCATCTGACTACTGTTTGGGGGCCTGTAGATAACTCCCAAGAGGGTCTTTTTACCCTTAGTATTTCTCAGCTGTATCCACACTGACTCTACATCCCCTGACTCTAGGTCCCCCTGTGCAAGGGACTGAATATCATCCCTTACCAACATGGCCACCCTACCCCCTCTGCCTGTCAGTCTGTCCTTACGATAGCACGTCTAGCCTTGAATATTCATTTCCCAGGCCCTGTCCACTTGAAGCCACGTCTCAGTTATCCCCACAATATCGTATCTGCCAATTTCCAAAAGATCCTCAAGCTCACCCATCTTATTTCTAATGCTTTGTGCATTCATGTATAGTATTTATAATTTGTTACTGCCCTCACCCTTCCCATCAACTCCTATTTCACTCAACCTTACAGCATGATCCCTTTGAGTTTTCTGCCTCATTGATACAGTTGTCTTTCTTGACTTCTCTTGTTCTAACTTTCCCTCCAATTTCCTTCTTAAACATCCAGTTTGTCCCCTCCCCCCCCCCCCCACTACTTAGTTTAAACGTAGCTTTGTTGCAGTAGCAAACCTGCCTGCCAGAATGCTGGTCCCTAACCTATTAAGGTGCAAACCGTCTCTCTTGTAGAATTTATGCTTACCACAAAACATACCCCAGTGATCCAAGAATTTAAATCCTTGCTTCCTGCACCAGTTCCCCAGCCACACGTTCAAGTCCATTATCTCCCTGTTTCTGGCCTCACCAGCCCGAGGAACTGGAAGCAAACCGGAGATGACCACCTTGGACGTCCTGCTTTTCAGCCTTCTTCCTAGTTCTCCGAAGTCCCGCTGTAGTATGTAGCCGACATCATTTGTGCCGACATGTACCACCACCTCTGGCTCTTCACTTTCGTCCTTGAGGATTTCCTGCACTCTGTGATGTCTTTAACCCTGGCACCAGGAAGGCAACACATCATTCTTAAGTCCCGTCTGCTGCCACAAAAACCACGGTCAGTTCCTCTCACTATGGCGTCCCTATTACCACAGCTCTGTGTGATGTCCGACTCTTCCGCTCTGTCTCCACACCAACTTTTGATTGACAGACCTGGCCGCCTCGCGGACTGGCAGTGTCATCTGTCTGTACTGTTTCCAAAAGATTCAACTTGTTCCTGACAGGTACTTCCCCCGGGGTCTCTTGCACCTGTCTCCTCTCCACTTGCCTCATCGTCTGCTCTCTTCTGGTACGATTGGTGTAATAACCTCGCTGAAGGTCTTGCCCAGAAAGATCTCGTTCTCTCGGATGAGCCCAAGGTCCTAGAGTTCTTTCATCAGTGCTGCAAATGCTCTGTCAGTAGCTGAACATGCACACACTTTCCACACTTATATGAGCCAGACACAGCAGAGTCGTTGACCTCCCACATCAAGCACGTAGCACACTGAACCAGCTTGGCAGTCATGTCTTCGCCCTCTTTGATTGTGGCGTAATCACTTCACTCAACCTCCTTGTCAAAGACTCCTGAGCTAAAGCCTCACACTTCAATCCACAGGAACTTCTTCGGACCCTCTTTTTGGGGCAAGTCTGTGGACTTTTAATTTAGGTTAGAGGAGGAGGGAGGGAGGCCCTACTTTGTCGGACCTGGGGTCTAGAACACACCCACTCAAATAACAATCACTTACCTTCCCGACCGGCTTTGCGCTCCGACTTCCGCCCAGCTCTCGCCGCTCTCTGATGCGAAAAGCCGAAAATGATGGCCTCTTCTATCGCTTTTTCATAGGAAAACTTACAGCAATAGAGGCAATCAATAAAAGTTTTTAGGCATTTTATACAAGTGAGGTATAAAAGCTTTGGAAAAGATGCAGTGTAGGTTAAGTGGTATGTCATCTGAGATGCAGATCACAATTATGAAGATGTTTGTTTTCTGACATGAAGTTTTAGTGTCATTTGATTCTTAATTTTCTGCAAGGCTATAAATTAAATGAATTGTGATATTTGGAGTGGGAGGGGAAAGATCTAGTTGTTGTGGTCAACATGATACCCTTAATGTAAACAAAGAGCAAAGAGGCTCTGCAGATGGAATATGAGCAACATGGGGTTAAATTAAAAAGCAGGGTCATAACATTAATAAAGTTTGAATTTCTACCTAAGCCACAAGCTAATTGGCACAGGATCAACAATCTTAGAGGTAAACGCGTGGCTAACTGTTATGGTACAAATTGTTCAAATTCATCTGACATTGGTTCCAGTATTGGGGAAAGAAGGAGCTCTTCCACTGGGATGAGCTCCATCTGAATTGTGCTCTGAACAGATCCTGGTAATTTGTATACCTAGGTCTGTGGATAAGGTTTTAAACTAAACAGTGGGGGGTGTTGGGTTCAATTGCATAGATAATTATGGAAACAGTTAAAGACTGAGGAGGGCTCAGCAGAGCTTATTGAAGTTTCCCGAACAAGGCTCAGAACAGAGAATATGGAAAAGGTCAGGAATCAAACTTCGGGCGCAGCAGATAATTATGAGAAGGGGGAAAGTCAATGCAGGACTTTATTTCATATACTGCATGCATTTAATTATGTAAATGAGCTTGTTATGCAGATTGAAATTTACAGATACAAATGTTATGGGTATCAAGAGACATGACTGCAAGGGGATCAGGGCTATGAACTAAATATCCAAGGATACATGTCCTATTGAAAGGACAAGCAGATGGGCAGAGGGGTATAGAGCCAAAAGACGTAGAATTTGTGGGTAGAGTTGAGGAACCACAAAGAAGAAAAAATCCTGATGAGGGTTATGCATAGCCTACCTAGCAGTAGTCAGGATGTGGAGAAGCAAGCAAATCAGGAGATAGGCACAATCATAGTAATCATTGGGGTATACAGGTAGACTGGGAAAATCAGCTTGGTAGTGGATCCCAAGTAAAGGAATTCATGGTATTTTTTTTTTTTTTTGGAGCAGTTTGTAGTAGACCCAACCAGGGTCTGGATTTGGTGGTGTCTAATGAAGAAAACTTGATTAGGAAATTTTAAGATGAAAGAACCCCTGGGGGCAATGACCACAATATGATAGAATTTACCCTGCAGTTTGAAATAAACTGGAACCAGATGTAACAGTATTCAGCTAAATAAGGTAAGACATCAGGGAAAAACTGACTGGAGTCCATTGAAAGGGGAGCCTAGCAGGGCAGGTGGAGCAGCAATGACAGGAATTTCTTGGGATAATTTGGGGAAAAAGAAGCACCGTAAGGGGCAGACAAGGTAACTGTGGTTGACGAGGCAAGTCAGGGACAGCATAAGTAAAAGAAAAAGCCTACAGTGTCGTGAAGATTACTGGGAAGCCAGAGGATTGTGGTGCCTTTAAAAATCTGAGGATAACTTAAAAAAAAACAATAAAGAGGGAATGAAATGTGACAGTAAGCTAGCTAGTAATAAGATTGCAAGAGTTTTTTTTTAAAGGATACATACAAGAGTGGACATTGGACTGCAGGAGAAGCAGTAATGTGGAACAAAGAAATAGTGGGGGAATTGAATAGGTATTTTGTATCAGTGTTCATGGTGGAACACATCTGCAATATACCAGAACTTCGAGAGGGTGCTGGGGAAGCTGAAACGTCTGAAGGTGGTTAAATCACTTGGACCAGGTGTACTATACGCCAGAGTTCTGAAGGAGACAGTTGAGATTGTGGAGGCATAGCTGGTTATCTTTCAGGAATTATTGGAGTCCAGGAGGGTCAGGAAAATTAGCTAACACTCCTGTTTAAGAAGGGAGGGAGGCAGAAGACAGGAAATTATAGCCAGTTCGTCTGATCTCAGTTGTTGGCAAGATTTTCTCATTATTAAGAATGAGACTGTGGAGTACTTGGAAGTGCCTGGTCAATAGGGATGAGTCCCACAGCTACCTACATACACCTCCTCCCACCCTGCCTCCTGTAAAAACGCCATCCCATATTCCTAATTCCTTCGTCTCTGCCGCATCTGCTCCCAGGAGGACCAGTTCCAATACCGAACCCAGATGGCCTCCTTCTTCAAAGACCGCAATTTCCCCCCAGACGTGATCGACGATACTCGCCACCGCATCTCCTCCACTTCCCACTCCTCTGCCCTTTAGCCCCGCCCCTCCAATCGCCACCAGGACAGACCCCACTGGTCCTTACCTACCACCCCACCAACCTCCATGTACATCGTATCATCCGTCGTCATTTCCGCCACCTCCAAACAGACCCCACCGCCAGGAATATATTTTCCTCCCCTCCCCATCAGCATTCCGAAAAGATCACTCCCTCTGTGACTCCCTCGTCAGGTCCACACCCCCCACCAACCCAACCTCCACTTCCGGCACCTTCCCCTGCAACTGCAAGAAATGCAAAACTTGCGCCCACACCTCACCTCTCACTTCTCTCCAAGGCCCTAAGGGATCCTTCCATATCCGCCACAAATTCACCTGCACCTCCACATACACCATTTACTGCATCCGCTGCACCCGATGTGGCCTCCTCTATATTGGGGAGACAGGCCGCCTACTTGCGGAAAGTTTCAGGGAATATCTCTGGGACACCTGGACCAACCAACCCAACCACCCCGTGGCTCAACACTTCAACTCCCCCTCCCACTCCACCAAGGACATGCAGGTCCTTGGACTCCATCGCCAGACCATAGCAACATGACGGCTGGAGGAAGAGCGCCTCATCTTCCGCCTAGGAACCCTCCAACCACAAGGGATGAACTCAGATTTCTCCAGTATCCTCATTTCCCCTCCCCCCACCTTGTCTCAGTCTCAACCCTCTAACTCAGCACCACCTTCCTAACCTGCAATCTTCTTTCTGACCTCTCCATCCCCACCCCGACTCCGGCCTATCACCCTCACCATAACCTCCTTCCACCTATTGCATTTCTAACGCCCCTCCCCCAAGTCCCTCCTCCCTACCTTTTATCTTAGCCTGCTGGACACACTTTCCTTACTCCTGAAGAAAGGCTCATGCCCGAAACGTTGATTCTCCTGCTGCCTGACCTGCTGCTCTTTTCCAGCAACACATTTTCAGCTCTGATCTCCAGCATCTGCAGTCCTCACTTTCTCCGAGTGTTAGGGGCAAGCTACTGGCATGGATAGAGGATTGGCTGACTGGCAGTGGGATAAAGGGTCTTTCTCAGGATGGCAACTGGTGACAGGAGGAATTTCATAGGGGTCAGTGTTGGGATCCACAACTGTTTACATGATACAAAGGAACTGAGGTCATTGTTGCTAAGTTTGCAGATGACACACAGGTAGTGTTGAGAAACTGGGGAGGCTGCAGAAGGATTTGGATAGGCTCTGAGAGTGGAAAAGAAGTGGCAGATGGAATACAGTCCTGGAAAGTGTGAAGTTATGCACCTTTGGTAGGAAGAAGAGGCATAGACCTTTTTAAATAGGGAAAGGCTTCAGAAATCTGAAGGACAAATATTTGGGACTCTTCGTTCAGGATTCTCTTAAGGTTAATGTGCAGATTCTGTTGGCAGTTGGGAAGGCAAACACAATGTTAGCAACCATTTCAAGAGGACTAGAAATACAAGAGCAGCGATGTACCACTGGGGGTGTATAAGGCTGTGGTCTTACCACATTTGGAGTATTGTGAGCAGTTTTGCGGCCTGCATCTGAGAATGTGCTGGGGTTCCAGAGGAGTTTTACAAAATTGATCCCAGGGATGGCCATGCAAGGAGTGGTTGAGGACTCTACTTGATAGAGTTTATAAGGATGGGGAGAAATCTGGTTGAATTTTAGACAACATTGAGAGACCTGAATAGATTGGATGTGGAGATGCTTCTACTAGTAGGAGAGGCAAGCACCCAAGAGCACACCCTCTGAGTGAAGGGATAGCCTTTTAGAACTGAGATGTGAAGGAATTTTCTCAGCCACAAAATGGTTGATCTGTGGAATTCCATGCCGCGTGAACATGTGGAGGCCAAGTAATTTAAGACATAGTTAAGACAGAGAGGTTTCTGATTAGTGAGGGGATCAAGGGTTACTGGGAAAAAATGGTGTCGAGAAATATATCCGCCATGATTGATTGGTGGAGCAAACTCTGGGCTGAATAGCCTAATTGTGCTGCTATATGTTAAGGTCTTAAGGCGATAAGGAATTGAAATTCCAGGTGATTATAAACTGAAAGAATTGTGTTCGAAAATTAAGAGTGGAATTATTGGGCATTTCTTGCAGCAGCCTTAAATTCAGGCAAAAAGAAATTGATTTTAAAGGGGAATAGTTTAGATTTGGGGAGTGTGGATCTAAACATGGAGGAATGGCACTCTGAGAGATCTGGATTTAATGGACCGTTTCTGTGCTGCTCCATTCTATAATGCAGCTGGTACAACGCTGACATTACTTTGAGCTGGAGAAGTAAATACAGGGATACGTTGTTTGTTTGTATGTAAACTTAGTGAATTAGTAACTGCCAATCCAGAAATTATCAGCTTGGTCTTTTTTTGGTTGGGACTTACTTGTTCGCTTCATAACTTTGAAAAGCATATTCCAGTGTTGACAAGGTGCAAGGCTGTTTTTCAACATTATTTCTTTCGCAGTTTTAAGATAGTAAACTTTGAATTTTCTTTGTTATTTTTATTCTTGTCTTCATTATTCCTTTTTACCCCATTATATACAAAGCCTGGAATATGTTATTCACTACGAATCACAATTGCTGGGTCAGTTTTAAGATAGCTTAAAGTTTAAGTTGTTATGGACAGTTTTAACATACTAGACATTATTTTGAGTCTTGTACTTTACTTCCCTTCTTCCAAGTTCAAATCTTTATTGCTACTGTTCTTTCACCCTTCTCCCACAGGGATCATCATGAATGCCCAGTGTCAGCCTGTAACTGTAAATGCATGCAGTTGGATACAACTGGAAACCTCATCCCAGCAGAAACCTCCCAGAGCTAAAACGCATGAATACAAGGGACTGTTGTCTTTGAAAACCTTCATGTATATCTTCTGAGCAACTGTTGCTGTCAAAATAATACAAAAGAACTTCCATCATCTTGGCAGTTTGTCTGTCTGAATGATTTTTGTGTTGTATAGCAGAAATGTCCTTGAGTGTCATGGTTTTGGAGCTGGTCCAGTTCATTTCAAGATTTTTCTTCAATTGACTTGAGATTCTGACCATCGTTCAAGAAATGCCATGGATGATACTGAAAATAGTACTTGAACTTGCCACTAGAAATGAACCAATATTCGTATTTTGTCTCTAATAGTCATTTTAACTTTTGAGAACAACTGAATGAGACACTTCAACAAATACTGCTTGGATTCACCTTGTACAAATTTATACAAGCTTGTTTTTCAGTTCTGGGAAATTAGTATTATTGAACATAGAAGATATGCCACAAAATGTAGCATTAAGCAAATTCAAAAAATTGGTTATTATTCCATTATAATTTATTTCACTTCATATCCTGAATTTCCATATAATTCTAAATACTGCAAAGAGGAATATCTGAACACTTCTGTTTTGCAAATCAGTACTGATGAGTTAAATTCTCTCTTCCTGTGATGTCATTAAAGACTATAAACCTGTGATTCACTACCTTTATTAAATTTAGAGTATACTGTCTATTCATTTCTATGCAGATATATTGGAGGCATATGGTCCTTTACTAAAGCAATAACTGTTTAGATAAATACTAATTCATGATCTAAAATCAGGTTCAACTTGGCAGTTTAATTGTTAAAATCTAATATGGCTGTGGCCACATTCATGAAATTTTGACAAATAAATTATCTAGTAATGTGCAAAAATACTGGATGTATTAGTTTACTTGAGTGTGCAGATTACTTTTTCACAAATGTGTAAACTTCATTGACTGTTCATATTACTTCTCATGTGTCTGCCTAAAACCAAAGGTGTTCTATTTTTAACTGGTGTCTCAAATTTGTAAATAAAGTGTGCATGTTTTCTCAAAGTGTTTTCATCTATAAAAGCTTTTCAGAAGTTTGTGGAGATTGTTTGATGGGCATAGTTTTAAGAACAAAATGTCAACTATATGAGATCAGTACCTGAGGTTCATGCAAATAAAATTTAATTATAATGGAAAGAGGCTCAATAGCACTCGATGTTCAGAATATTACAAGTTGTCCAGCCAAATATATTCAATTTTGTTTGGAAAAAAAAGAAACACTAACCCAAGGGGCTGATATCTGCCACTGTTGAAAATTTTTAAATATTCTAACCACAATATAAGTGAATACCTGTTAAGGGGAGAGTAGACTTGTTCCCCCATCTATGATAAACTAAAGGTTAGAGGATGCATACAAAAGTTCATTTGTAGGATGAGGGTGGTGTTGCTGGGCAGACCAGCATTTATTACCCATCCTTAATTGCCAAGAGGGCAAGTAACTATCAACCATGTGGGAATCAAAAGTAGGCCAGGCCAAGTAACTATAATAGATTTCTTTCCATAAGGTCCATTAGTGAATCAGATGGATTTTGATGAAAATCAAGTGGTTGCATAGTCGCTGTTAGGTTCTAGCTTTTTAAAATTTGAATTCAGATTCACCATCTGCCATGATGTGGTGCAAAACCATATCGCCCACGACATTACCCTGGGATTCTGGGTTAGTAGTGCTACTATACTATCACCTCCACCGCTTCAAGTTACATCAGGTATTTTGAGATCTCCAAAAATGATTGAGGTTGGGTCATTGAATATTCTTGAGGTAGAGGCAGACAAATGCTTGATATGCAAAGGAATCAAGAAGTTTATTGGGGTTAGATGTAAATGTGGAATTCAAAGTACTTACAGATCAGCCATAAGTTTTTTTTGAATGAGGAGCATGCTTGAGGAAATAAATGACCTACTGTAGTTGTTTGTACTTACTACCATAAACTGTTAAACATCCATTGTAAGATAGTTTTCAGATTCTCGAACTTTGATTCTCTAGTATACATGATATTATTCTTTCATCTTTAATATATTTTGTCAACTCTTTTCACCTTTTATTCACCAGGACAATCCAAAAGTAAAGGAAAAATACTCGTATGAGAGGAAAATGCTGATTTGTTGGCAAGTGGACTCTGGTTGATTTTGCAGTGCAATGCCTTGATCAGAATGACTGTTGCCTGTTGTGTTGAGTTGGAGCAGATGCAGGATGTGTTCTTTAACCTGCCTGATGCATTCTCCATCGTAACACTCATATGAGAATCTACTTGCCAATTGGTTGGCATTCTTCCCTCCGTCAGTACAATTGTTCGCTTTCCTTTAAGTTGGTATTTCTCATGTATTGCCCTAATGAGTGCAAGCTAAAAATCTTTGCTAAAAAATCTTTTTTTTCAGCAATACTCAAATCTGTAGTGCCTAATAACACATTCTGATCTTCAATCTGTGCCACTCAAAGCAAACTAATAACCATTTGTACTCTAAATGGTCCATAATTCAGCAGTATTTTGAGTCAGTATTTTGGCTTTATACATTTCAGGGCAGAAGTTGAAATAATTGAAGCAGCAATTCAGAAATACAAAAAAAAGTTGGTCTTTACTGAAATCCAAACAAACTTGAGTACCTTCATTGACAGTAATCTGGTCAAAGTGTTTTAACCTAAATGTCACCAATGAAATGTTTGGTCTGTTATAGTCCAATTTTAAAACAAATTAGTAAGCCAGTATATTTTACACTGCAATCCTTTGAATCTTAATGTTTACCTTTTACTTGTTCTTGCAGGTGAAGTACTATGATTTGTCAGCTCCACATATGGAAAAAAAACAAATTTCCAAAGTGCCAATCTCTCTCGACCTTAAGTATCCATGTAAAATGATCTTTCCACAAATATGTCTTGGAATATTGCAAAACAAATATTTTCAATAAATGGCTACAAACACTTTTTATCTTTCATTTCAAAGTAAACAACTTCCAGAAACTGATTACTATATTGACACTTGTATAGAGTAAAATGATAAATTATCAGATCTTCTGTTAGTTGAGATCTTGTCTTCCGAATCATACCTTCTCATTATATTAAAAAAAAGAGGAAATCAACCACTTGCTGTAACACTAAAGGGATAGTACTGTGGAAATTCATGTATGATGTTCAGCGCTTCATTGTAAAGATGGAGATCTGAGAAACAAAGTAAGGAAGGAAATTAGTGTGGCAAACTCTTGAGCCTAAATAGTTATACCTGAATTGCAGTACACAGGGGAAAAAAAAAATCTACATCATATTTCAATTTGATAACTAACTGCTCAACACTGAATTTAAAAAAACTTTCATTTATATACACATCTAACCACAACTTCAGGAATTTCCAAAGTGTGGGATACAACCTATTAACTGCTTTTAGATTAGAATAATAGAAGCCCCACAGCGAGGAAGCAGGCCAATTGGCCCATCGAGTCTATCCCAACCTTCCGAAGAGCATCCAACTCAGACCCACCCCCTTACCCTATCCCTAGGACTCTGCACAACTTTGGACTGTGGGAGGAAACTGGACCACCTAGCAGAAATGGAGCTAATATGCAAACTGCATACAGATAATTACATGAGGGGGAAATTGAACCTATGTCTCTAACACTGAGGCAGCATCACTAACCATCTAGCCAGATATGCAAAGTTAAACAAGCCTTTTGGACAATGAATGAGTAACCAAGCAATTTGAAATAAAAATAGG
Source organism: Chiloscyllium punctatum (assembly GCF_047496795.1). Taxonomy (NCBI): domain Eukaryota; kingdom Metazoa; phylum Chordata; class Chondrichthyes; order Orectolobiformes; family Hemiscylliidae; genus Chiloscyllium; species Chiloscyllium punctatum. The sequence goes on along the minus strand of NC_092746.1, from coordinate 43,391,605 downwards.
AAGTGCTGGAGAAACTCTGATTTGTCAGAATTTATAGAGAAAGACAGTTAGTGTTTCAATTTCAAAGACATATAGAATCAAAGAGTCTTCAGATTCAACACTAACTTGATTTCTCTCTCCACACATACTGAATGTCTCCAGGATTTTCTGTTTTTATTTAGTTTCTCATACCTGCAATATTGTGCTTTTACCTGATAAGGTAACTAGCTTTTTATTTTGTTGTTGGCATTGGTAGAGAGCATAATGTAACAGAAGACTTAAATGCCTGTTCTTTGAATGGTGCTGTACCATCATTCAATGTCCTATATTGCTGCTCAATGTACCATGCATTTGTCAAAAAGTAGAATCCTAAATATTTTACATAATTTACATGACAATGCAGTGCAGCCCTTTGTTATTATAAAGTTTTCATAAATACCAACTAATAAAGTCAGTCATATTATCTCATATGCAGCGTGTACCACCAGGATTTGACAACCCCTATATCATGATAGTGGAGGCAGAAAATAAACAGTTCAAGCTACCTTATTACATGTAAAGAGGCATGAAAAAAATCAATTTCCTGACTGTTATTTTAGGACATCAAGTCCCAGGGCCTGATGGCCTATATAGTAGGATTTAAAAGGAAGTGGCAACAGATATAGTGGATCCATTGGTTATAATATTCCAAAATGGATGCAAGGAATGCAAATATAACAACCATATTCAAAAAGAAGAGACAAAGTAGGACATTGCAGACCTTAGTGAGTTTAAAATGTCACTGGGAAACTGTTAGAATCCATTATTAGGAAGAAATAACAGGATATTTAGCAAGTCAAAATGCAATCCATCAGAGTTGATATGGATGTAGGTTTGCTCTTGGTTTGAATGGGCTGAAGGGTTACGGAGAATGGGCAGAAAAGTAGAATTGAAGCTAAGAGGAGATCAGCCATGAGTGTAATAAATGGCGGATCAGATTTAGCAGGCTTAATTGCCCACTCCTACTTTTTCTGTTCTTATTGACAGTTTACCACTACCAAATAAACATGTATGTTTTCTGTACATTGAGCTAGAAAAACATTTGAATCATTGTCTCATAACAAACACAAATGCTGAAAAACCTTTAGTCTTTAACTTATGCATTGCACAAACATGTTGCACTTTAACATACATAATGCAGTCATTCCATTCAAGGTTTTCAGAACTATTTTACATGAAAAGTTATAAAGTTGTTCCAGTTAACCAACGAGGATAATAATCTTACCCCTCTATAAAAATCTTTCTACTTACTGCTTGTTCTAATGTCACTGTAGGTTTCAGCTTTAAGAACTGTTAAGTTCACAAATGCTCACTTTATCCACATAAATTTGTATTTGATATTTGTCAAATTAAATTGGGCAACGGGGAATATTCTCAAAAATTGGGATAAATTATTAAATTACATTCCGGAGGAAAATCAACATTCCAGAGGAAAATGTGGGAATAAACTGGGGAGTACTAACTTGATTCCACATGATGTTGAGATAGAAAATGCTGTTCCAATTAAGCAACATCCTTATAGAGTTAACCCTCTAAAATTGGGACAGGTTCAAAAAAAGATTGAAAGCATTCTCAAAGATAATATAAGCAAAGTGGGTTACAATAGATGGAGCTCACCCACAGTAATAGTACCAACACCAGATGGAACCCAATGTTTATGCATTAATTACTGCAAAGTCAAAGCAGTTATGAAATCTGATTCAGGGGTGGCACGGTGGCTCAGTGGTTAGCACTGCTGCCTCACTGTCAGGGATCTGGGTTCAATTCCCACCTCAGGCAATGGTCTGTGTGGAGTTTGCACGTTCTCCCCATGTCTGCGTGGGTTTCCTCTGGGTGCTCCAGTTTCCTCCCACGGTCCAAAGATGTGCAGGCTAGGTCCTAACACTAAATTGCTCATAGTGTTCGGCGTATTAGTCAGGGGTAAAGATGGGGAATGGGTGGGTTACTTTTTGGAGGACTGGTGTGGACTTGTTGGGCTGAAGGGCCTGTAGGGAATTTAATCATCTAATCTAGTATCCTATTCCATGGCTGGACAACAACTTACATGCCAAAGCTGGACTTAACTCAAAGCATAGTAGCAAGTACCTTTAGACAAAGGATATTTCGGCTTTCAGGGCACCAAACGGACTTTACGAGTTTAAAGTTGTTCCATTTGGTATGAAAAGACCATCTAATAAACTCATTTTTAGACTACCCAACTGTGTGGTAGACAGATGATATGGTAATATTTAGTTACAAATGGAAGGAACATTTGGAGCATCTATTGGAATTGTTCGATCAATCGACTTGAGAAGACAGGCTTAGTGGTAACCCTAGCTAAGAGTGATTTCACAAAAGCCCAAGTCACATTCCTAGGCCATATCATTGGACATAGACAGATGGCCTCACAGGATGTGTAATCAAAGGTTATTGGGTAGTTTCCCATACCAACACTGAAGAGGGAAATATCACGATTCTTGGGACTGAGTGGTTTTTATCAAAAATTCATACCAAATTTTAGCTCCACTGACTTGTTGAAGAAGTGCAGAAAATTTCTGTGGAGGGAAGAATGTCAGTAGGCATTTGACAGTCTGAAAACGTCAAGCACCGCAAGAAAATGATAAGAACATAAAATGACCTGTTGGATATTTTTTCCAGAAAGTTGAATATTCATCATCAGAAATATTCTACAATTGAGGAGACCTTGAGTTTGGTGTTGGCATTGCAACATTTCAACATTTATGTTGCCAGTAATGTGTCTCAGACAATTGTATATACTGATCATAACCGTTGATGTTTTCAGAAAGTATTTAAATAAAAGTACCAGATTGTTTAGATGGAGTTTTTTGTTACAGCGATTTAATTTGAACATTACACACGTGGCAGATTGAGAAAATGTAATTGCCTGCGCGTTGTCATGTGTATAGGGAGAAAAATTTCAATTAGAAATAGACTGTCATATTGAATGTTTGCATGCTTAGAGTCAATGTAAAATATATGTATTGAAGTGTACTAATAGCATGAGGCTAAAGGTTTTGAAAATTGAGCCATGTTTGTATATTGATAGCTCTTTATTGTTTAAAGAAGGGAGGTGTGATGATTCTATGACTTTAAGAGGTGTATTTTGTCCTGGTTTTTCTTTTTGGAAGAGAGATTGAGACAGAGGTGTGAGTAGTCTATTCCAAACCAATAAACAGCTTGTGAGGACTTGTTTTTTTTTTAAATAGTTGAAACAATAGAAGCAGCATGAATGGCTGGAATCAGACTCCCGCAGAATTAGTGTTTAGTTTAGCATTGAGCAGTTGTTGGGGCTTTGAAGCTGCGATACATCCTTTCCTTCTGCAGCTAAACACTTGAGTTTTCCCTCTGTCAGAATTTTCTCTTGATGTTCTATGTTCCTGGTCTGGAGAAACTTTGCATGCGGGACTATCTATTTTACTGAATTTGCCTTTACCAAGGGTGTGTTTATGGGATGTTACTATACTGGAGTAGTTGCTGTTTAGGAGTTAAATAATTTATTATTCTGTTAAGATTTTTAAAAGAGTTAATTCTGCTTTCCTTTGTTTGTATTTTAACTGTCGAGTAAGAACAAAGGGTATATTGCTTAAAGCAGAGTAGTGTAATCATTGAATTACATCTGTTACACAGCATCTTACACTTGCCTTAAATAAGATGACGTTAGGGTCTAGGCTATTTCCTTGGTATATTTGAAGGGGTTTGGTCTAGTCCAAAGAACAGCCTTTGGCCTTTTGCAAGTTTGGAGAAAGTGAGGACTGCAGATGCTGGAGATCAGAGTTGAGAGTGTGGTGCTAGAAAAGCACAGCAGGTCAGGCAGCATCCTGATGAAGGGCTTATGCCCGAAACGTCGATCCTCCTGCTCCTCGGATGTTGCCTGACCTGCTGTGCTTTTCCAGCACCACACTCTCGACCCTACTGCAAGTTCGTATGATACCAATGAACTGATCAGAACATCAGTTACCTTGCAGGATAGCTCTGAAGCACTCTACCCTATTTCGGCATCAAGCTTGCAAGGTGAACAAATGGACAGGCTTGATAAGATGCTGATAAGGCCACCTTCCATCATGCTGAGCTACATAAATCCGAATGGGACGACCAGTGAAACATAGGCTTGTGGAAGACAATATTGGAGAACCCATTAACAAATCTCTCTTCTACTCTCTGAAATTTCTACTTTGAATCAGTTTCCAATGTGAATTAAAAATTGTTCTTTTTCTGTAAAAGTTTTGCATGTTATAGTTTGTTCCAATATTTCCACAATGGATCTTTCAACGGCAAGTCACAGAAGGGCATTGTTTTTTTTAAGGTTCAAAGTCTGAGATGGAAAATTCAAAGCAGATCCAAGATGCATAGTAGAAGCATAGTAAAAGTTTACAAAAAGGTGGAAAACTTTAATAAAGAGGCAGCTAGTCCAGAGTATGGTTCATTAGATTATACGTTACTACCTAGTTATCAAATGGATTCAGCAGGGCATGTAATTTTACCAACAGAACAAATAATTCTGACAGATATGGAAGACAAAAGATCGTAATCAATATTTTGACTACTGATGTTTTGGGGCTAGCAATTTCCTTTGAACAGAAGAAAGCATGATTATCTAAATCTCTCTAACTATGTCTGACATCACCTCTACATTTCTGTTTAGGACCCCTTACCTAGCAGCTTTTTCAAACTGATCTTGTTTGGGAAAACACTGACAACTTTTTTTTTAATTCATAGGTCTCTTAAGTTATTGCAACTTCATATTCATGTCGTTCATCTTATCCCAGATGATGGTAGTACTGGAAATATTAGATTCCAGAGTAAAACCTCGTATGATAGAACAAAAGTTTTACTTTTGCAATTAGTCCCCTTTATGGTTTGTAAAGGATCATTTTCACAATATTTTTAACAAAAGAATACAAGTTTATTATACAAATGAAAAGAAAAATCATCACCAAAAAGAACAATTCAACTATTTTCCTCAGCAATATCTTTTCCAGATACTCAATGTCTAAGTATCATTCTTATTTTAAGTCTAACTTCTTACTTACTTTTTCAAGTTTTGGTTGTCTGATGGCTTAAACCTCTTCAGTTCTGACAGTTTGAAAACTTAGATAAAACCCTTTCAACTTGTAGACTTCTCAAACTAAAGCCTTTTTGCTAGAGTGAAACTGTTCTGAACTGAAATCTGGTTCTGAACTGAACTCAAAACAAAAACTACTGGCCCCTGATCTGTTCTCTAGGGATATCATTAAAGGTTCCACTTTGCAAACACTTCATCAATTAACTTTTGACAATCACAGGAACACAGCTATGCACTGACTGAAGTCACATGCTTTCTCAGAGACTGTTTACTTCACTGTTCAAAATGACATTGACCTCAAAAAAAACCTGCAAAGAACTGAGACCAAAAAAATTCAAAGGACAAGACATTATACATAGTATATATGAATAGAAAGCAAGAAGATTATCAAGTCTCAGAACTAACCAAAATAGGAGTAAGAAAAAAAAATGCAAAGAACTGAAATTAGTCACAATGAAAAATCCAGGCATCAAGTAAGTGTTCCAACAAAAGAAAGCTTTAACATTGATCATTGTGACAATGACCTCAACAGGATATCAATAAGCCACTGCTCCCAATCTTCTTAAATTGATACATAAAGTCTACAAAATAAGTACAAAAAAAATACATAATTTGATTAAATCACAGCTTTTGGAAAGATTTTACAACAAATTCATGTTGTCGTACATACCAAAACTGCTTTTGTCCTCTCGGAAAGGAGCATAATATGCAGCCTTGATGGTGGCTTTTGGTGTGATCTTTCCAACCACTTCAATGACTCCACTCAACTCCTCATCAAGCTACAAAACAGCATTAAAAATAGGTAAAATAGACTTTGCATTTGTTCATATACAAGAGAATTGGAAACATTTATAACACAGAAGGAGGTCATTGGTCACTGTGTCTGTCCCAAACTAGAAAAAAAGATAAAGCTACCCAATTCCACCTTGCAGTGCCTGGTTCATAATCTATAGGTTTCAACACAAATATATGTACAAATACTCTTTAAATGCAATGAGAATATCTTCCTCTACAATCCTTCCAAGAATTTACTTCCAGACCCTTATGAATTTGTGATGAAATAATGATACACAGTGCTCAACAGTATGCTGGAAGTGAATGTTCAAAGTGGGGATTGGGCTGCCATTTAATTATGCTCCTTTGCCTTGGATGTTACTGGAGCTGCACTCAGCCAGCCAAGTAGTGAGTATTCCATTACATTCCTGATTTGTGCCTTGCAGATGGTGGGTGGAGTTAGGATAGCCAGGAGGGAAGTTAATTCTGTGTTTTTATAGCTTGTCCAATTTTCTCTTGGAAATCTGAACCCAACATGTTGATGGTAGGGAATTTAATGATGATAAATGTGCTGAATGTAATGGGGAACAATTTTATTCTCTTGTTGAAAGTTATCACCGCCTGACATTATTACTTGCCACTTACCAACACAGGCGGAGTTACATCCTGATTCAGTCGTTTGCAAGCACAGACTGCTCCAGCACAGCAAGTTCCCACGGAAAGTTGACTCACTCAATACTGTTTTGTTTTAGCGTTGTTGAGAAAGTAGTGCAGATATATTCATTTAATTTTTGCTTTAATGTCTTTTGCCACGGAATCCAGCAATACATAGAAGATATTTGCCTAAGTGCTTCTTTCTGGTTCTCAGTCCTGAAATCCCTCACCTCTACCATTCCAAAGATCCCTGTAATTTTTTTTTTTGCTGCCATGTAGACCTCCAAGGTCTAAATGCAGCAGCGAGTTCTGGCATACCAAACAGCAAGCATGGACCCTCCCAGTGATTGTGCAGGTTAGAGGAGATATTGCTCCCTCCCAGTTCCCACCCTCCATTCTTAGAATTCCTCATGTTCAGTCAACCACCAGGGCCTTCAGCTCCTCCTCCTTGTGATGACACTATGTCTTTAAGAGGTGTATTTTGTCCTTTTTTTAAATGAAGAAAGGCCGAGACAAAGATGATTAGCAGTCTATTCAAGTCCAATAAAATGAATAATTTGCGAGGCCTTTTTATTTGATAAGTTGGAAAAATAAAAGCAACCTCAATGAGTGGAGTCAAACTGCCACAGAACCAGAATTTTTACTTTTAGCTTTCTGCAATTGTTACGGTCTGAAGCTGCACGTGGAAGCTCTTACTCCTTTCTCTCTCTCTCTGTTGCAGCTTAAAGTTGGGGTTATTTTTCCTGCTGCTGGAATTGCTTGAGACAGTCCATTTTACTGACTTTGTCTTTACCAAGAGTGTGTTTATGGGATGTTACTACATTGGAACAGTTATTTAGTAGTAAATATATATTATTGTTTTGTTAATCATTTAGAGTTACAGTTAAGCCAATTCTTTTATTTTAATTGATTCTGTATTTTAATAGTGTAAAAATAAAGTGTGTTTTGCTTAAAGTCGAGTTGTTTGATCAATTAAATTGCATTTGTAATGCAATGACTTACATTTACCTGTAAAATAAGAAAAAGTTAGGATCACAGCTATCTCCTTAATATATTTTGAGGGGGTTTGGTCTGGTCCATAATATCCTGCTCTGGTCTGGCTCCAACCTCGTTGAAAGCCCAACTCCTGTGCTTGCCCTTACCCTCTTTTTTTTTGTCAGCTTAGTTTTGGATGTATTCTTCAGCTGCTCTCCCATTCTGTACTGAAGTTCTCAACTCCATCTAGTGGCAGCAGTTGGTTGACTGAGATAGTTCTGGCAAGTTAATAGCCAATGTCTGACATTAGATGGAGCCTGATGAATCTGAAAGGCTGTTTTAAAACACTACTTTATATGGTTGCTTCTTTTATATTTAGTGATTAATTTTATTTGGCAAGTTACTTCAACCAGAAATACACACATAACAGTACATTATTTCAAACTGTGCATGTTTCCAGACAAAATAAAATGTCCACAGGAACTTAATTTTGACGGTAAAAATGGTTCCTATGAGAAGAAATGCTTCAATTAATGTAGTTTTACCTGGAAAGTTGGGATTTGCAGAAATGAAATGACAGATTTAATTGAGGATCACCTGTAAATGGGAAGTCACTCATTTTAATTTGCATTGTGGAATCGTCAGCAAGCCTATTCACTTCTGATTGAATGAAGCAAGATCATTGGTGAAGCAGCTGAAGGTGTTTGGGCCTCGGATATTACCTTGAGGACGTTAGGGCTTTTGTTATGAAGTGATACGTAGTCTCCCTATCTCTGATCCAGGAGACCTGGGTTCATGCCTCACCTGCTCAAGACGTGTGTAACAACATCTTCGAATACATTTATGAGAAAATATCTATCCTGAGGCTTTTCAATGTGATGAAAGTCCCTCATGGCCCAACTCTGCAACAGTTTCTTTCCCCAAGTCATCAGGCTCCTTAACACAGCGCAACTGGACTCTTTCTGTCTGAAATTCTTTTGTATTGCTGCTGGAAAAATCTCTAACATTCATCATTCTTCTGTTACATTGTAACTTGCATATTTTGCACTTTACACCATGGACGCTTGTGTAATATGTGCTATAAACGTAGCACCCTTGGTACTGGAGGAACACTGTCTCGTTTTTACTGTATCAGTTGTATATGGTAGAAATGACAAATAAAAGCTACTCTATTCTACCCACCACTGAGCTCGAAGGCCCAGGTTCAAGCCCCACTTGCTCCAAAAGTGTGTCATAACATCCCTGAACAGACTGATTATTAATGTTTCCTGAGGAACTCCTGCAGCAATATACACAGGGTCTACAATGACTGGCCCAAAACAACCACACTTCTTCCTTTGTGTTAAAGAGCATTGCACCCAGTGGAAATTTCCACCAACTCCATTGGCTTCAATGTTATTAGGGCTCCTTGATGTTGCATGATATCAAGGGCAGTTGTTTTTGCCTCGCCACATGAAACTGTATCTTTTGGATCAATGCTTTTGCAAGAACTGGAATTCCCTGGACATCAGTAAACAGGTTATTGCATTGCACTTTTCCCTCGAGGGCTCACTGCTGATGAAATCTTCCGTCGCCAAGAATGGACTAATGGAGTACTGATTGGCTAGTTTGTACTTATTCTGTTTTTGTGACCAGGAGGTACAATTTTCCACATTATTTTATAGATGCCAGTGTTATAGCTCTACTCAAACAATTTGAACAGTGACACAGCTAGTTTTGGAGCACAAAATTCAGTACACCAGCAGGGATATTATAGGGCCTATGTATCCATTGGGCTCCAAGTGTTTCTTAGTATAACATAGAATTAATAAAATCAAATTGACTGAAACTCATCAGCATAGCTGGGGACACCAGAAAGAGTCTGAGACTGATCACCCATTTTGCACCTTTGGTTAAAGATGGCTACTGAGACTTGTATTTAACTTACATGTTGATATCTGCTAGCATTGGATGATTTTAATTGTGTAACCTATTCCTTGTGTTAGTTGTTTAATTGTTCACGACCACTTATGATTCAACACTGCAAGACTACAAGCACTGACCTGATCCACTGGATATGCCCAACTTACCTCAATTATTGATGATATTCGCAAGAAAACGATTGCTCAGTGTTGTGGAAAAAAATATCAGCAACTTCTGCTGTCTGCATGTTGCCTTAAAACGTGGAAATCAGGAATTTACTGTCTGATTTCAACCAGTTTCTCCAGAAACTACACTATCCAGGTATCACTGACAGAAGGATTTAAAGTGCAATAGTTATCCATTGGATTGACACTAAATTTTTTAAAGTTCTTTACTAAGTCTTAATTAAAGCCAAATAATCCTGAAACAATCACTGAAAAATCATTTGTACAACTATGAATTCTTATTCCTCCAAATTTCAAACTACTGTTGAAATTCTACTTTAATTTTAAAAAACTTTTTCATTTTACCTTACTTCTGTCAATCCTATCCTATTCTCCATTATCTTAATTTGCCACCTTAGAGTCATAGAGATGTACAGCATGGAAACAGACCCTTCGGTCCAACCCATCCATGCCAACCAGATATCCCAACCTAATCTAGTCCCGCCTGCCAGCACCCGGCCCATATCCCTCCAAACTCTTCCTATTCATATACCCATCCAAATGCCTCTTAAATGTTGCAATTGTACCAGACTCCATCACTTCTTCTGGCAGCTCATTCCATACACTACCACCCTCTGTGTGAAAATGTTGCCCCGTAGGTCTCTTTTATATCTTTCCACTCTCACCCTAAACCTATGCCCTCTAGTTCTGGATTCCCCGACCCCAGGGAAAAGACTTTGTCTATTTACCCTATCCATGCCCCTCATAATTTTGTAAACCTCTATAAGGTCACCCCTCAGCCTCCGACGCTCCAGGGAAAAAAGCCCCAGCCTGTTCAGCCTCTCCTATAGCTCAAATCCTCCAACTCTGGCAACATCCTTGTAAATCTTTTCTGAACACTTTCAAGTTTCACAACATCTTCCTGATAGGAAGGAGACCAGAATTGCATGCAATATTCCAACAGTGGCCTAATCAATGTCCTGTACAGTCGCAACATGACCTCCCAACTCCTGTACTCAATACTCTGACCTATAAAGTAAAGCATACCAAACGCCTTCTTCACTATCCTATCTACCTGCGAATCCACTTTCAAGGAGCTGTGAACCTGCACTCCAAGGTCTCTTTGTTCAGCAACACTCCCTAGGACCGTACCATTAAGTGTATAAGTCCTGCTAAGATTTGCTTTCCCAAAATGCAGCAACTCGCATTTATCTGAATTAAACACCATCTGCCACTTTTCAGCCCATTGGCCTATCTGGCCAAGATCCTGTTGTAATCTGAGGTAACCCTATTCGCTGTCCACTACACCTCCAGTTTTGGTGTCATCTGCAAACAATAACTGTACCTCTTATGCTCGCATCCAAATCATTTATGTAAATGACAAAAAATAAAGGACCAAGCACCGATCCTTGTGACACTCCTCTGGTCACAGGCCTCCAGTCTGAAAAACAACCCTCCACCACCACCCTCGGTCTTCTACCTTTGAGCCAATTCTGTATTCAAATGGCTAGTTCTCCCTGTATTCAGTGAGATCTAACTTTGCTAATCAGTTTCCCATGGGGAACCTTGTTGAACACCTTACTGAAGTCCATATAGATCACATCTACCGCTCTGCCCTTATCAATCCTCGTTGTTACTTCCTCAAAAAAACTCAATCAGGTTTGTGAGACATGATTTTCCACACACAAAGCCATGTTGACTATCCCTAATCAGTCCTTGCCTTTCCAAATACATATACATTCCGTCCCTCAGGATTCCCTCCAACAAGTTGCCCACCACCGACATCAGGCTCACTGGTCTATAGTTCCCTGCCTTTTCCTTACCACCCTTCTTAAACAGTGGCACCACGTTAGCTAACCTCCAGTCTTCCGGCACCTCACCTGTGACTATCAATGATACAAATATTTCAGCAAGAGGCCCAGCAGAGTTCTAGGGTACACCTGATTAGGTCCTAGGGATTTATCCACCTTTACCCGTTTCAAGACATCCAGCACTCCCTCCTCTGTAATCTGGACATTTTGCAAGATGTCACCATCTATTTCCCTACAGTCTATATCTTCCATATCCTTTTCCATGATGCACTATACTCACTTAGTATCTCCACCATTTTCCACGGTCCCACACAAAGGCGCCTTGCTGATCTCTGTGGGGCCCTATTCTCTCCCTAGTTACCCCTTGGATTCTCCTTAATTCTATTTGCCAAAGCTATCTCATGTCTCCTTTTTGCCTACCTGATTTCCCTCTTAAGTGTACTCCTAGTTCCTTTATACTCTAAGGATTCATTCGACGTATCCTGCCTATAGCTTACATAAGCTTCCTTCTTTTTCTTAACCAAACCCTAATTTCTTTAGTCATCCAGCATTCCCTATATCTACCAGCCTTTCCTTTCACCCTGACAGGAATATACTTTCTCTGGATTCTCATTATCTCATTTCGGAAGGCTCCCCATTTTCCAGCCATCCCTTTACCTGCGAACATTTGCCCCCAATCAGCTTTCAAAAGTTCTTGTCTAATACCGTCAAAATTGGCCTTTCTTCAATTTAGAACTTCAACTTTTAGATCTGGTCTATCCTTTTCCATCATTATTTAAAATCTAATAGAACTATGGTCGCTGGCCCCAAAGTGCTCCCCCACTGACACATCAGTCACCTGCCCTGCTTTATTTCCCAAAAGTAGGTCAAGTTTTGCACCTTCTCTAGTAGGTACATCCACAGAACAGATAGCGCAGATGAATGCATGGCTGAGGAGCTGGTGTATGGGAGAAGGATTCACGTTTTTGGATCATTGGAATCTCATTTGGGGTAGATTTGACCTGTACAAGAAGGATGGATTGCACCTACATTGGAAGGAGACTAAGATACTGGCAGGGAAATTTGTTAGAGCTGCTCGGGAGTATTTAAACTAGTAAGGTTGGGGTTGGGGTGGGGGGGGGGGGGGGGGGAACTAGCGTTGGGACCCAGGGAGACAGTGAGGAAAGAGATCAATCTGAGACTGGTACAATTGTCCTGTATACACTTAACAAATTCTTCTCCATCGAAACCCTTAACACTATGGCAGTCCCAGTCCTTGTTTGGAAAGTTAAAATCCCCTACCATAACCACCCTATTATTCTTACAGATAGCGGAGATCTCCTTACAAGCTTGTTTCTCAATTTCCCTCCGACTATTAGGGGGTCTATAATACAATCCCAATAAGGTGATCATCCCTTTCTTATTTCTCAGTTCCACCCAAATAACTTTCCTGGATGTATTTCCGGCAACATCCTCCCTCAGCACAGCTGCAATGCTAGTCCTTATTAAAAATGCAACCCCGCCACCCCCCTCCTCTCTTGCCCCCCCTTTCTATCCTTCCTGTAGCATGTGTAATCTGGCACATTAAGCTGCCAGTCCTGCCCATCCCTGAGCCATGTTTCTGTAATTGCTATGATATCCCAGTCCCATGTTCTTAATCATGTCCTGAGTTCATCTGCCTTCCCTGTTAGGCCCCTTGCATTGAAATAAATGCAGTTCAATTTATTAGTCCTACCTTTGACTCACTTCTGTTCTCAATTGTACCAGTCTCAGATTGATCTCTTTTCCTCACTATCTCCCTGGGTCCCGATGCTCCCCCCCCCCCCCCCCAACCCCTAACCTTACTAGTTTAAATACTCCCGAGCAGCTCTAACAAATTTCCCTGCCAGTATCTTAGTCCCCTTCCAATTTAGGTGCAATCCATCCTTCTTGTGCAGGTCAAATCTACCCCAAATGAGATTCCAATGATCCAAAAACATGAATCCTTCTCCCATACACCAGCTCCTCAGCCATGCATTCATCTGCTCTGTCTGTTCTGCATGTATCAGAATTTATTCGATGTGATTGACTGAAGGTCCTCATTCTTGCTGTTCTCCATTCACACAGGTCACCAATTCTCTACTACGTGTGTTGAATGAAAGTAGATCCCTAATTAATGTTACATTGCCTTGAAATACCCACCTAAAGTTCGACGTCAGCTACAATTTCAAACAATAATTTGCTGTTGACTGAACGTTTAAGGTCATTATGTTTGGGTAATTGTTCTTGGATTATGTTAAGAATTATTGAACATAAACATCATCTCCATCAAACACTAACTAAATGAAACTTGGTATGTAACTGGTTTGTGAAAATTTTCTAAAAATAGCATGATCCATGTCTAAATTGTGTACTGCAGTATTTTTGAAACTTGATTCTACTACTCACAAATATACCTATGTCGCAAAGATTTAAAGCAGAGGTGCATGTCTATAACAATGTTTTGGATTAACAATTTATTTCTACAGCAGTTTAATTCAACCCTTTGGTTCACTATCCTTCTCATAATCAGTTCAATAACACATTAGTTGCAAATGTACAAGACTGTTGAGCAACTTTGCGGTTTCTTTCTCCATCTTCCTTTTGTATTGTTAGGGTCTATAGCCTCCTAGCAGCACCACCAAAATGGTTGTAGCACACTGATGTAAAAGCCCACAGTGAAGGATAAGAGAGGGAAATTGTCATAGAGCAAACTTTTGATCTCCTATTTCCCTAAATGGTAGCCTGATCAATCATTCAGTTCCATTTGACCCTCTGCACTTTGCAACAGCATAAAATCCATGACTCGTCCACTTCTCTTCAGTTCTAAAGATGTTATTGAAGTTCACGTTTTAACTACATATGATGTCAAACTTGGTGAGCTTCTCCAGGCTTGTTTTTATTTTTTAACCTATTTTACTGATTTGTCAGTGTTGCAATAACCTAATTGATGAGAACTGTTGTGTGATTTTTTTTTAAAAATCTAATTTTCCATAATTACAAAAGCAAAATACTGATGGTACCCAGCATGTGAGATTAAAGGAAAATGCTTAAGAAACTCAGGTCTGGCAACATCTTTGCACAATGTACATTGTTAGATTGCCGTCTCCCCCTACATCACCAAGTTAAAGGCAGAATGTAAACCAGCTTGTACTTCATAACACATCAACAGTACCCAGTTGTTCAAGAATATGGTTTTGTTTTAAGCAAAAACAGAAAGGGCTGGAAAAATTCAGTGGATCTGTCAGCATCTATGGAGAGAAAATACAACCAGATCTGAAATTCCTCCGCACTTTCTGTTTTTCTTGCAGACTTTGCAGCATCTGCAGTTGTTTTATTTCCGAATTTTAAAAAAGATCAGAAAAACAAATCAGTTTGGCATGTACTCATTTTTAAAATTCACTTACTGGATCAGTCATTTCTACTGTTACATTCTTCCCATCACCATCTGACAGAACAAAGGAAATCCCAGAGGGGTGAACCTAATCAACAAAATCACAAATATTTGTTTCGTGGTCAATACACAGTAACATGTGGCAACAAGACAAAACTCCTGAATCTAGGAACACTACTATTGAGCAAAATTATTTGTCCTATTTTAGTTTTAGAGGAGAAGTTGATAAGAAGGGAGATCAGGAGTGCAGGCGGCAGGGTCAGCGAGTGTAAGAAGGGGGCGAGCGAGGTGGGCTGCGAGGAAGGGAAGATACAATCAGGGAGGGGAGCTGAGGAAAGGGTAGACTGAGACGAGGAGACACTGGAAAGAGAATACAGGATGGAACATTGAGTGGGACACTGAGGGAGGGAGAGGGCGAGTAGGCCGGTTCACTGAGCACTCACTGATCTTCCAGTACCTTCTGAACTCTGCCCACGAAGCAAACGGCTCTCCCGGTAAACCGCGAGACCAAGCTCGTGTTAATCCTCGTGCGCGGACCCTCCAGATCGTCCGCCATTTACTCCCGTTTGTCTTTCCCCTGGAACCACGAACCTCCCGCTATTTGGCGGGAATCGTTGACTATTCTCTCCACACTCACTTCCACCAGGTGCCTGTGCGGCGCAGAACACAATCCCCCGCGCTTTGAACACCACGAATATTGTTCCGGGTTCTCATCAATCCTAACACAGTATTATTCCACATTTGTGTTTCTGCGTCCGTTGACGGTATCGAACGAATCTTATACCTGTTCTAGTGGTACTATTTCGCAAAACCGCAGGGGTTCTATATCTGAAATAAAAACAAAAATTGCTGGAGAAACTTAGCAGGTCTGGCAGCATCTGTAGAGAGAAAAGAGTTAACATTCCGAATGCAATGATTTTTCAGTTTTTTAATTGATCCCAGTCTTCGGACTGGGAGAATTTGCAAATATGTAGACAGAGCCTGAAAGAGAATTAGCCAAGGTTTCCCCATACATATTGTACTAAATTACATCAGAAAGGTCAAAATAAGGTTCCGCTGTGATGTCCTTCATGGTGCAGCAGTCTGCTTACTGTGTCCGGATTTAATAGCTACTTGGAACTGCATCCTGTGTACATGTATTCCAGCAAAATGTTGAAGCATTTACTTGGCGGAGAGAGAAAATTAGTGTAAAAAAAGCGGTAAATCCACATTACTGTTGGTAGATCAATAAACAATTACGAGACAGCGATTTGAAAATATACTTTGTTCCAAAATGCAATTTATGAAAGGTCATTTTACCAATTGTCAAAATTCCTGAGAAGCTGTACAATAATTCGTCTTGAGTCGTCATAAAATACTTTATTGGGCAAAATTATTTGTCCTATTTTAGTTTTAGGGGAGAAGTTGATAAGAGGGGAGATCAGGAGTGGAAACGGCGGGGTCAGCGAGTGTAAGAGGGGGGCGAGCGAGGTGGGATGCGAGGAAGGGAAGGTAAAATCAGGGAAGGGAGCAAATACTTTATTTGCTCAATTATATCCCACAACTGGGATATAATATTTTACTTGATGTTGCAATGAAGTGGCACAGGAGCAAATTAAATCAGCGCCGACGCTTCACATAACTATCGTCTCTTTACTATCCTTGATATCAATCCATTATAGTAATCGGCATATAGTACGTGCCCACTTTGGAATCATACAAAAGAGGCCCATCGGGTCTGTGCAGGGAAACATACAGTCGATAAACTGTGGCGCTGAAAAAAAGCACAGTAGGCCAGCAGCATCTGAGGAGCAAGAGAATCGACGTTTGGGACTTAACCCTTCATCACGTGCGGGGAGGCGGATGGTGGCTAGGGGAAAGGTAGTTGCGATGGCGAAAAGTGAGCGAAAGTGGGAGGTGATTGTTGTAGGTCGGTGGGAAGTTTGGAGAGGATAGGTAGGTCCGGTCAAGACGGCAGAGCCAAGTCCGAGTAAATGCTTCAATGGGATGGGGTCCGGGGAGAGGAGATTTGGAAACTGCTGAATTCAAAATGTTGAGGCAGTGTGGTTGTAGGCTCCTATTCAAAAGATGAGATGTACCTCCTCCAGTTTGTGAGTGGCCTTGTTTAGGTGGGTGGAGAAGGCCCATATCGTGGGGGAGTGGGAGGGAGAATTGAAATGGATGGCTACAGGAAGGTGGGGTTGGTTGATGCGTATGGACCAGCGATATTCCCTGAACCGTTCCATGAGTTTGCATTCAGTCTGTCCGATATAGAGGAGTTCACATTGAGAACAACAGTTGAAGTAAATGAGGTTCGGAGATATGTTTATATGCATAGGTTTAGGGTGATAGGGGAAAAATATAAAAGAGACCTAAGGGGCAATTTGTTTCATGCAGAGGGTGGTACGTGTATGGAATGAGCTGCCAGAGGAAGTGGAAGAGGCTGGTACAATTGCAACATTTAAAAGGCATTTGGATGGTTATATGAATAGGAAGGCTTTGGAGGGATATGGGCCAGGTTCTGGGACTAGATTTGGTTGGGATATCTGGTTGGCATGGATGGGTTGGACCCAAGGGTCTAGTTCAGTGTTGTACATCTCTTTGACTCCATATGCAAGTAAATCTTTGTTGGATTTGGAATGATCCTTTGGAGCCTTGGATGGAGGTGTGGGTGCAGGTTTTGCACCTCTTATGGTGGCAAGGGAAGGTGCCAGGAATGGCGATGAGGTTGGTGGCGAGTGTGAACATAACCAAGGAATCATGTAGGGAATGGTCCCTGCGGAATGTAGATAGGGGTGGGGAGGGAAATATATTTTTGCTGGTGGGACCTGACTGTAGGCTGCAAAAATGGCAGAGGATGATGCACTGGAGTTGGAAATTAGTGGGATGGACTGTGAGGACGGTGGTGATTCTATCCTTGTTACGATTGGTGGGGGGATGGGGTTTAAGGGTAGAGGTGCAGGAAATGGAGGAGATGCGATTGAGGGCATTGTTGATAATAGGGGAGGAGAAATTAGTCCTAGAAGTAGTAAGACATTTGGGATGTCATGGAGTGGAATAGCTCGTCCAGGGAGCAAATACGGCAGAGGCGGTGGAATTGGGAGTAAAAGATCACATTTTTACAGTCAAACCCACCGACTCCCACAGCTACCTTGACTACACCTCCTCCCACTCCTGTGAAAAATGCACCATACTTAGTCATTCTGACTTCTCCAGCATCTGCAGAATCTGCACGTTCTTTTCCTAGGCCTTTAATGTTATGACACTTTTAAGTGTTCATCCAAGTACGTTTTAAAACGTCGTGAGGCTACCCGCCTCAACTACCCCCACAGGCGCTGCCTTCCAGATCCTCTACTGGGTGAAAAACATCCCCAAGTCTCCTCTAAACCTCCCACGTATTCTTCTAAATTAATCAGGCTGCAAATTAACGGCAGGAAATGTGTAGGGCTTATCGTTAAGATCCAGATGTAGACACCCCTTGCCTTGACAGAGAGTCAGAGGGCTCCGCGAAGCCTGGGCTGTCATCGGCCCTGCTCACGTGACGGGCTCCGGAAGTTGCGCTCGCGGCCGGCCCGGGGAACGTTAAAAATAACCGTCCACCGCAGGGGAGTTGTTGACCGTGACCCTGGCCTTGTCTCGGCTGGTGGCCGACCGACCGACTGATAGGGTGTGTACCTGCAGCTGCGCTCTCGCTTTCATTCTGGGCGTCGTGTGACATTATTTTGGCGACCCAGCGTTTGTGTGCGGGCTGTTTGAGTAGCCGCTGGCGAACGCTCAGCGCCCTCCTTCTCACCCGTCCCCGGTTTCCCGAGTAAGTCTGAATTTTTTAAAGACAAAAAAAAAATCTACGGGATGCTCTACACCCGAAAGGAAAACCGTGAGCGCTGGAAATGTTCCGCAGGTCAGGTAGGGCTGGTGAAGAGGAGTTTCATCAGAACTGCTTCGTGATGACAGCTGTCTCCTCTTGTGCCATAAATGTGTAACAAGGAGCACGACAACAATATATTTTGTCATAAGAGAAACTGAGCTAGTCCTTACGTGGAATGATACTATTAGCTACGTTTTCAGCATTAAGGGCCCTTGTTTTTTGTAAGTTTCTTGAAGAAAAGTTAGTGTGTAGAAAATTTTCGAAGTTGAACCCCAAAAAATCGCAACAGCTTAAGCATACTGAAGCTAATACAGAAGTAAAGCGCTGTGGAAATTGACAACTTTAAAAACATAAGTTGCTGGAAAAACTTGGGTCATACACACAGGATGCTGATGGGCCCTGATAAATTTAGCAATGTGCATGCTAAGAATTGCTATCCAAATTGAGCTCTTGTTATCGGTTCTGAGCTGTATTATCTTCAAGCTGTGTCTTTGGGTGAGATTGGGTACTTCAGATTAAAAACGTGCATTTTAATCTTGAAGATGATGATTGATGCTTCTTTGCAACAAGTTATAGAATGGCTTTAGTGATGAAATTTCCATAGGTGCACTGAAAAACCAAGAATGACTTGTACAGACAGAAAAACAACAGTAAATAGGGCTAAAACTGGGAGGGGGAAATGGTAAAAAGACAAAACGAATGGCTCTTCACTTGAATGCACATTGTATTTGGAACAACATAAATACTGCTTGTCGATATGATTTTATAGCCATATGGAGCCATGGATACCAGGAGATCAAACTTGGGAGCTAAATGTTCAGGGGAATATTTAAAACATAGGGAGAAAGGAAAGTGTGATGGGGTTGCATCGTTGGTATGAAATTAAACAGTGTGACAGCAAGAAACCATTTTGAAGCAAAGATAGTTGGAGGCAGGAAATTTTAGATCGAAGACACTGATCGGAGTAGGCTATTGGACTGCGAACAGTAGCTAAATGTGGAACAGAATAATTAGGAGATAATGAGGGCACATATCAATGACAGCATATTAATCATGGGTAACTTTAATATTTATGTAGATTGGCAGAGGAATTCATGACAGAGAATTCATGTTTTTTTTTCTATAGTTTCCTCAATCAATGGAGACTAATACAAAGGATGTAATAGAAATGCATAATATGATCTTACAGAGTCAGTGTGGTTTCATGAAGGGGAAGTCATGCCTGACAAATTTTACTAAAATTCTTTTGAGGAGGTAACAAATGGGATAGATAAAAGGAAGTAATGGATGTAATATGTTTGGATTTTCAAAAGTGTTTGATCATGCCTTAACTACTTAAGAGCCAATGGTGTAGGAGATAGTGACCTACCATGGGTTCATTAATTGACAAAAGACAGAGTTGGGATGGGAGCATTTTCAGGACGGCAACCTGTGATAAATGTGCTTCAGGTATCAGTGCTTTGCCACAATGATTTACAATATGTTGATGACCTAATGGAGAAAGTGAATGTACTAGAGTCAAGTTTGGGCATGACAAAAAATAGGTAGGAAGACAAGTGGTCTTTTTAAACTGAAACATAACTTTCTTACTTTTAATGTTCAAGTAGTCATAGAGATGTACAGCACAGAAACAGACCCTTCGGTCCAAATCGTCCATACCAACCAGATATCCCAACCCAATTTATTCCCACCTGCCAGTACCTGGCCCATATCCCTCCAAACCCTTCCTATTCATATACCCATTCAGATACAATTGCAACATTCAAAAGGTATCAGCCTCCACCACTTCCTCTGGCAGCTCATTCCATACACGTGCCACCCTCTGTGTGGAAAAAGTTGCCCCTTAGATCTCTTTTATATCTTTCCCCTCTCACCCTAAACCTATGCCCTCTAGTTCTGGACTTCCCACCACCCCACCAGGGAAAAGACTTTATTTATTTATCTTATCCCTCCCCCTCATGATTTTATAAATCTGAAAGGTTACCCCTCACCCTCTGAAGCTCCAGGAAAAACAGCTCCAACCTGTTCAGCCTCTTCCAATAGCTCAAATCCTCCAGCCCTGGCAACATCCTTGTAAATTTGTTCCGAACCCTTTCAAGTTTCACAACATCTTTCTGATAGGAAGGAGACCAGAATTGCATGCAATATTCCAACAGTGGCTAACCAATGTCCTGTACAGCTGCAACATGACCTCCCAGCTCCTGTACTCAATACTCTGACCAATAAAGGAAAGCATACCAAATGCTGCCTTCACACTCCTATCTACATGCAACTCCACTTTCAAGGAGCTATGAGCCTGCACTCCAGGGTCTCTTTGATCAGCAACACACCCTAGATCCTTACCATTAAGTGTATAAGTCCTGCTAAGATTTGCTATCCTGACATGCAGCACCTCTAATTTATCTGAATTAAACTCCATCTGCTACTTCTCACCCCATTGGCCCATCTGATCAAGATCCTGTTGTAATCTGAGGTAACCTACTTTGCTGTCGACTACAATGCTAATTTTGATGTCATCTGCAAACCTACTAACTATATACCTCTTATGCTCACATCCAAATTATTTATATAAATGATGAAAAGTAGTGTACTCAGCACCGATCCTTGTGTCATTGGTCACAGGCCTCCAGTCTGCAACACAACCCTCCACCACCACCACCACCACCACGTCTTCTACCTTTGAGCCAGTTCTGTATCCAAATGGCGAGTTCTCCCTCTATTCTGTGAGATCTAACTTTGCTAATGAGTTTCCCATGGGAAACCTTGTCGAATGCCTTACTGAAGTCCATATAGACCATATCTACTGCTCTGCCCTCATCAATCCTCTTTGTTACTACTTCAAAATGCTTAATCAAGTTTGTGAGACATGATTTCCCATGCACAAAGCCATGTTGACTGTTCCTAATCAGTCCTTGCCTTTCCAAATACATGTACGTCCTATCACTCAGGATTCCCTCCGGCAACGTGCCCACCACCAACATCAGGCTCACTGGCCTATAGTTCCCTGGCTTGTCCTTACCACCTTTCTTAAACAGTGGCACCACGTTAGCCAACCTCCACTCTTCCAGCACCTCATATGTGACTGTCGATGATACAAACATCTCTTGTACCCCAAAACAGCTTCCAATGATCCAAGAATGTGAATCCTTCTCCCATGCACCAGCTCCTCAGCCATGCATTCATCTGCTCTATCCTCCTATTCCTGCCCTCACTAGCTTGTAGCACCGGGAGTAATCCAGATATTACTACTCTAGAGGATCTCCTTTTTAAATTCCTGCCTAACTCTCTGTAATCTCCCTGAAGAATCTCCACCTTTTCCTTTCCTATGTCATTGGTTCTAATGTGTACAATGACTCCTGCTGACCCCAGTCCCCCTTGAGAACATTCTGCACCCTCTGAGACATCCTTGATCCTGCCACCAGAGAAGCAACGCGCCATTCTGATTTTTCGTCGCTGACCACAGAAATGTCTGTTTTTACCTCGGAATAGAGAGTCCCTTAAGACCTCCCAAGATCGCTTGGAACCCGACATAGCTCTCATTACATTAGTGCCAGTCTCAATACCAGAAACTTGGCTGTTCGTTCTACGTTCCCCTGAGAATCCATCACCCCCTACATTTTCCAAAACAGCATGCATGTTTGAAATGGGGATATCTATAAAAGACTCCTGTACTATCTGCCTACCTCTCTGGAGTTAACCTGTGTATGTGACTGTATCTGAGCCTTGCCGTCCCACCTTCCTATAGTTGCCATCCATCGCATCCCCTTGCTCTTGTAAATTCTACTGCCTCTCCAACCGATCCATTCAATCTGATTGGATCGGAACCAACAGCATTTATTGCAGATACATTCCTCTAGCCTCCCACATCTGACAAGAAGAGCATATTACTCTACTAAAGGCCATTTTTTTTCTTCTTTCGATCTACAGACCCAGAAAATAGCACTGTCTTATTCCTCTACAAAACACTGTTCCAGGTTAAATTAATACTTGTGGCTTATATTTTAAGTTTAATCAAAAGACATTCTTCTCATAATGGATATCATTCCATTATTCTTAATTATTTGTTGTACTTGCATACTAATATTTTGGGACTCATGCCTTACACCACCTAAATCCCTCTGCCCCTTGGAATTTTGCATTTGTTTCCCAAATTATTGGTCTGAATTGAATAGAATGGAACAGAACATGTACCGAGGCACAGTGAAAAGCTTTGTCTTGCGAGCAATGCAGGCAGATCACATAGTTAAGAACCATAGATAAGTAAATAATAGGTATACAGCAGCAAAAACAAAAACACAGGTACAGACGAATGTTCAGAATTTGAGAGTCAATTCAGTATTATAACAACACTAGGGTAGAAGCTGTTTTGAAACCAGCTGGTGCATATGTACAGGCTTTTGTATATTCTCCCTGATTTTAGAGGTTGTAGAAAAACATTGCCAGGGTGCGATGGATCTTTGAGAATGCTGGCGGTCTTTCCTTGCCAGCAGGCCTGGTAGATGGATTCTATACATGGGAAGTTGGGCTTTGTGATTGTCTGGGTGGAGTTCACCACACTCTGTAACCATCTCCTATCTTGAGTGGTACAGTTGCCATACCAGGTAGTGATATGCTCTGGATGGTGTACCTATAAAAGTTGGCAAGGGTATTTGCCATCATGCCATAATTCCTCAGCTGCCTGAGGAAGAAGAGACATTGCTGGGCCTTTGTAACCACTGTGTCTGCATGAAGAGTCCAAGAAAGCCTGTTGTGGATGACCACTCCCAGGAGGTTGACACTCTCCACTCATTCCACCTCTGTCCTGTTAATGTTTAGGGGGGACATGAGTAACATCCTGCCAAAAGTCAATAATGAGTTCCTTGGTTTTGCCGGCATTGAGAGCTAGGTTGTTCTCATTGCACCGTTCTTCCAGGTCTTCCACCTCCCGTCTGCAGTCTGTTTCATCACCGTCTGAGATTTGACCAACTATGGTGGTGTCATCAGCGAACTTGTAAACGGCATTAGTCTGGCATTTGGTGACGCAGTCATGTGTATACAGTGAGTACAGTAGATTAGATTCCCTACAGTGCGGAAACAGGCCCTTTGGCCCAACCAGTCCACACCGACCCTCAGAAGAGTAACCCACCCAGACTCATTTCCCTCTGACTAATGCACATAACACTATGGGCAATTTAGCATGGCCAATTCCCGTGACCTGCGCATCTTTGGAATGTGGGAGGAAACCATAGCACCCAGAGGAAACCCACGCAGACGCTGGGAAAATGTGCAAACTCCACACAGACAGGCACCCAAGGCTGGAATCGAACCTGGAACCCTATTGATGTGAGACCGCAGTGCTAACCACTGAGCCACCTGAGTACGCACACCTGGAGGAGGAGGAGGAGGAGGAGGAGGAGGAGTGGGGGGGGGGGGGGGGCTCCAGTGTGGAGTGTTATTGAGGATGAAATATTGTCCCCAGTCTTCACTGATTGTGGCCTGTGGGTCAGGAAACTGAGGATCCAGTTTCGGAGACTGGGGCTTAGTCTGATATCACTAAGTTTAGTAATCCAGACTCGAGGGAATACTAGTGTTGAAGGCTGAACTGGAGTCAATGAGTAGGATTCTTATGTTGATGTTCTTGGTGTCAAGATGTTCTAGGGAGGAGTGAAGGTCAAGTGATATGGTATCTGACATGGTGCCTTATTAAATGCCTTCTGGAAATCCAAGTACAGATCATCAAAAGGCTCCCCTTATCCATAATGCATATTGCTCATACAGTCATAGAGAGATCTCGCACTGTTTCGGTCACATCAGAAAAAGCAAGGGACCCAACACAGATCCCTGGGGAGCACTACTTTCAGCACTTCTCCAATCCGAGAAATGCTCATCTCTATCTACTTCACACCGCCCCCGCCCCCGCCCCCATCTACTTCCTGAGTCACTTTGTCAAAGAACTCAATTAAATTTGTCAAACATGACCTGACCTAGACTAAGCCATGTTAACTGTCTAATATTAATTTTACTGTGTATATTTACCTTCACCTCCATCAGTTTCCCACTACTGATGTTAAGCTGACAGGTCTGTAGTTTCTTGGGTTATCCTTTGTCCTTTTTTAAACAATGATGTCACATTTGCAATCCTCCAGTCACCTGGGACTACACTCAGAATTAGGTCACTTGGCCCATTGAGTTTGCTCCACTATTCAATCATGGCTGAGGACAAAACCAACCTAGCAATTATCACCCTGTTCATCTGTTCCCCACTATCAGCAAAGTCACAAAAGGAGTCCTCAAAAGTGTAGCCTTGCAACAGTAGCAAAGGAATAATTTGCTCACTGACACTCAGCTTGGATTCCCTAAGCCACTTAGCTTCAGAATTCGTTACGGTGTTTATCCAAACGAGCTGAGGTCCAGAGGTGGCATGAAAGTGATTGCCCGTGAGACCAAGGCAGCATTGAGCTGAATTCAGTGGGAATTATTGTAGTTTACTTGTGTCTACTTGTAAAACTACTTGTAGTCATATTGTGAAAAAAGGAAGACAACTGTACATGCTGGAAGTCAGTCATCTCAGTGCAAGTTATGTTCTACTGGCCCAGCTATCTTCAGCTGCTTCATCAATGATCATCCATCCATCATGAAGCCAGGTGTGGATATTGCTCAATGTTTTGAATTTGTAACTTGTCAGGTACTGAAGTAATCTGTGTCAATGTGCAACAAGATCTGTACAGATCCAGGCCAGGGCTAATAAGTGGCAGGTAATAATTGTGCCAGGGAAGGACCTAAGGGATGAATCTAAGCATTGTCCCTTGACTTTTAATAGCATTACCATCACTGAATCTCCAACAATCAACATCCAAGAGCTTACCATTGACCAGCAACTGAGCTGGACTAGCCATACAAACTATGGCTTCAAGAGCCGGTTAGATGCTAGGAATTCTGTGCTAAGTAACTCACTACCTGCCTCCCCATTGTCAGTCCACCATCTACAAGGCACAAGACAGAAAAATGATAGAATGCCATCCTCTTGCCCGAATGGTACAACTTCGTTCCATCCATAGCAATGTAGGTCACTTGTCTGATACCTGATCTAGCACCTTCAAAATTCACTCACACCTTTCACCACTTATGCACAATGTACCATTGACAAGGTGCACTGCAGTGACACACCAACTCCTCTTAGAGAAAATCTTCCAAACCCCATGACCTCTACCACCTAGGAGAACAAGGGCAGGAGATGAATAGGAACACACCACCCTCCCAGTCACACAACATCCTGACTCAGAATTATATTGCCATTCCTTTGCTGTCACTGTGGCAAAATCCTGAAACTCCCTTTTCTAACAGCACTATGGGTGTCTGTACACCTGAGAGCTGCAATAAGGTAGCACACCACTTTTTCCAGAGCAATTAGGTATAGGCAATAAATGTTACCCTAGCCAATGACCCCTCCTTCCATGAGCAAGTTAGAAGAAAAACACATTTGTGACACAAGAACATTTTAGAACTGGTGTAATGATTTACTCTCGCACAGCTTGCAGCTCTAAAAATACCAGGTAATTTCTTCTTAATCCATGTAGCTACTACTTCACTTTGATACATTTAAGATTATTCATAATGTAGCCAGTAAGCTAAGTTCACTGATCCTGTCTTTTTTAAAATTATATTCACTCATGGAATATGGTGCTGTTGTCCATCTTTAATTGCCCAAAAGAAAGTTGAGAGATTGAGTTACAAGGCTGGATAGGCTGGGACTTTTTCCCCTGGAGGTTCAAAAGTGACCATTTATAGAGGTGAGTGGCATAGATAAGGTGACTAGTAAAAGTCTTTTTCCAGAGAGTCCAAGATTAGAGGGCATTATTTTAGATGAGAGGACAGTGATTTAGACAAGGCCTGAGGTGCAACCTTATCACACAGTTCCTATGTAGAATGAACTGTCAGAGGAAGTGGTAGATGCAGTATCGTTAGCGGTGGAGTAGTAGGACTGTGTGTGGACTCTTGTCAGGGGCTCATCTATTCTCACTTGCTTTTTTTTTCTTTCACTTCTCTTTTTGATTAGTTAGTTGGCAAAATCAGCACAGCAGTGAGAGCAAGCCATGTGTTGAGTAATGGCAGCCTCCTGACTGTCAGAGGCAGTGGTGACAGACGTGTCTCCTCCTGAAGAATAGAGGCAGCAGCAGCAAGGACATTCTCCTGGTCATTGGGGCTCTCGACCGCAGTGGCAAAGCTCCTCCAGCGATTGGAGGCATTGGCAGCGGACTTTTTTTTTTGAATGCAACATTGGCAAGGTAACATCTTTTTGAAGTCTGGAGCAGGCCTGTTAGTGTGCAGTGTGGCCTGATGGCAGAGCTAGGGGCTTCTGGTTTCAGTAGGCCTAGAGTGGGAATTCCTGATTTGGCATTGGAGCCAGGGATTCCTGACTACAGTAGACAGAGAGTGGGTACTCAGGCTGCTGGCTAGCCAGTGGCTGCAGTGGCAACAGCATGTTATGCCTAGAGTGGGGACTCCTGGTATCATTGAGGCAGCAGTGGATCCACAAACTCCTGGTTGCAGACATGCTAGGCCCCGAACAGGAATTCCTCGATTATTGGCAGCAGCAGAGCTGGGGACACCCAGTTGTGGGCAACTGTGGTTTTAGCATGGGACTTGCTGACCTCAGCAAGGTGGGTCCAATGGCGAGGAAATGGCATTTAAAGTATGGCAACACCTATGTTGGTGCATCTGGTGTCGGTGACAACAAGATTGTTGGAGAAAGGAGGGCAGTGCAGGTGTTGCTGGTGAACTGATTCAAGCCCCATGGTGGAAATGACAAAATAAAGACAGGCTTTCTTTTAGTTTTTCTATGCTTAAACAATTCAAAATCACACCTGATTATGGTGACAGTTGAAGTTTTTCTCTGTATTTTACTAATTATTCACTGTAAAGTGCAAGTGACAAGCATTCAGTTCAAAGGAGAAAGCACAATAGGTAAAACGTTTCCAGACATAAGAGCAACTTATCAATAACCTAACAATATAATTTGAAGTTTACATGAAAGAAATTTTTACCTGTAACATCATTTTTCTACTGATATAGCATGACTACTGATTGGGATGGTGGCTCAGTGGTTAGCACTGCTGCCTTGCAGTGTGAGGGACTGGGGTTTGATTCCACCCTCAGGTGCTTTGTGTCATTGGCCACAGATGAGGTGCCAGAAGACTGGACACTGGTTAATATGGTGCTGCTATTTAAAGGTGGTCATGAAACTATAGACTGGGGGGGCCTTACATCAGTGGTGGCTAAGTTGTTGGAGGGGATCCTGAGGGACAGGATTTGGATGCATTTAGAAAGGCAAGGACTGATTAGGGATAGTCGACATGGCTTGGTGTGTAGGAAATCAAATCTGACCAACTTGATTTTTGTTTGAAGTAATGAAGGGAATTGATAAAGACTGCGATGGACATGATCTTTATGCACTTCAGAAAACACTTTTGACAAGGTTCTGCATGGTAGACTGGTTATCAAGGTTAGATCATATGAAATACAGATAACCAGCCATTTGGATACAGAACTGGCTCAAAGGTAGGAGACGGCGTGTGGGGGTGGAGGGTTGCTTTTCTGACTGGCGGGCTGTGACCAGCGGTCTACTGAAAGAATAGGTGCTGGGTCCACTGTTTCTCATCATTGATATCAATGATTTGGCTGTGAACATAGGAGGCATAGTTACTAAGTTTGCAGATGATACCAAAATTGATAGTGTAGTGGACAGTGAAGAAAGTTAACTTCATGTACATTGTGACTTTGATCAGATAAACCAATGGACTGAGGACTGGCAGATGGAATTTAATTTTTAGACAAATGTGAACTGCTGTATTTGGAAAGGCAAATCAAGACTGGACTTGTACACTTGATGGTAAGGTCCTGGGGAGTATCGCTGATCAGAGACCTTGGAGTGTAGGTTCATAGTTCCTTGAAAGTAGAGTTGCAGGTAGACAGAATAGTGAAGAAGTTGTTTGGTATGCTTGCTTTTATTGGTCAGTGCATTGAGTAAAGGAGTTGTGAGGCTATCTTGTGGCTATATAGGATATTGGTTAGGCCACTGTTGGAATATTGTGTACAGTTCTGGTCTCCCTGCTGTAGAAAGGATGTTGTGAAACTTGAAAGGGTTCCGAAAGGATTTACAAGAATGTTAGAAGGTTTGAGGTACAGAGGAGCTTTGATTATCTGAATGAGATGGGTGGGCACTACTTCGTTTGGATAATTGACTATTCGGTTAATTTGACTCAATGCCTTTCCTCTGGGGCTCGGAGATTTCTGTTAACTCTGTTCCCTATTCAGGAGATGAGGCAGCAGCACACCGCTGCTGTGGATCTGGGTGGATATTCTTCGAAGGGTTGGTGTGGACACAATGGGCTGACTGGCCTGCTTCCACACTGTAGGTACTTTATGATTCTAAGTGCATACAATAATTTTAAACTTGAATGTACATTTTGAAACAAAGAAATCAAAGTTTGTGGTTTTTTTTTAAAGTTAGCTTTTGAAAATTGTTTATCTGGAGTTTTGTGAATATTTTTCCAGTAAAAAGTGATATTCTGCATGGGAAGTGGTAGAGAGCTGTCACAACTTTTGTTATTGTCTTGAAACAAAAATTCAAATCAAATTTAGTATTCTAGTAGATTGGATCCTTGGAGATGGATAACAAATACTGACCTTATTGATGATTATCACATCCCATGACTGGATGTTTAAAACATTTTAAGGTAGTAATTTAGTCTGTTTTGTTTAAACAAGTGGTCATTAATTGTGTGCTTTTTCTACTTTGCATGTAAGGATAATTATGATTTATAAACATTTTAATTTTATAGCAATGCTTGTCTTTCAGTTCAATATTTAAGAATTTGTCTTTCAGGCTTGCAAGGTGAAATGCTGAAGCTTTTTGGAATTCAAAAGAGCACTGAGTCATCCAAGAAAAGTGCACAACCTGATGAGGAGGTAGATGGTTTTGTTATTTTAGGTAAGTAATAAAGCTCATTATACTTGATTGCTCAGTATGCAGAGCACATCAAACTATTTTTTTTAAAGTCTGCTTTATTTCCTATTCCAAATGTGAAACTTTTCTGACTCCAGGAAAATGAAACTGAAGGATTTCTGTATTTCGACCTGGAAATTTTAGCACACTCTAAACGACCACAAAGTAGTTGTATTAAACATTTCCACAAATGAAAATGGCAAGACTATTAAACAAAAAAAGGAGTAAACCTCCACATTATGATTGTTAATTCAGCACAATGACTCAATAATTTCAAATTTCTGTTCATTTTGTAGCACTACATTGCATTTCACTTAGTCATCCTGTTTCTCAATAGTACTTGTTTGTGCACTTTGTTAGTCAATAATGGTATACAACAGTAGTTTTATTCTTAATTTATGTATTTTAGCTTCAAATAATTTTGAGTTCTGAAGGAGAATTTAACTTGCAGCTTTGCTAGATGGGAATGAGTATCAAAGTAGACACTAGTTGATTTTTAGGAACTTTACTAAATCAGCAACCATTTGTTGAGAGGCTCTGTGAAACTCTCTTTTTACTTTGGAAGAGAACAGAAATGTCCTAACTTTCATGTTAACCATACTACCTCATGCTACCATACTACCTCATGCTACCACTCTACCTCCTATATTTGTTTATTACCATGCTGAAAGTTATTGAAATATTCGCTAACACATTGAAAAGTGTTTGGATGAAGATTTGTGAGAAAACACCAACATCCACCCCCTTTCCCCCCCCCCCCCCCCCCCCCACACACCCCAGGAAAAAAAACTCCCAAACTGTACTATGATAAAGGACTTCAGTGGAAGAATACTCCACATTTCTGAAGTGGCTGGGTTGATATGTGTTTCTCTTATGTCAGCATATAAACTTATTTTTGTGAAGTCTTTGAATTTGCTTTAGTTGAAATATACATTTCTAATAAAATAGAAAATTAAATATTTGCATTTTATATTTGTAGTTTGTTATATGCTTTATATAATGTACAATACATTAAATATCTGATTACAAAATACAGTAATATAAAAGTAAATTCTTCATTGCATAGATAGTAAAGGACCTTGTTTAAGGAACTTCTACTTTTTCTTTGCACTGAAAAGGAGTACATAAAATGGAAACAAAATCAAGGTAGGTCAATTTTTCATCTGAGACGACAATTTGTAGTTTTTATTTCTTTGATTTAATGGCTAGAAACGTGGTTTCATCATATAATCAAGAAGCATTAATTTCTAAATTCATGAACTTCCAATCAATTTAAGAACAGAACTACATACCTTTAAAAGTTGGCATGTTATACCAGTTTAATAAATAATTAATAATGCAATCCTTGTTTCACAAAAAAATTGCCATAATCCTACTGGACCATATGACTGACTATTTGAGACAACTGATGGTGATGTAACCTGAGGTTCACCACACCTCCGGCAAGGGATGATGTTGAAAAGGAGAGTCCTTCGTGGTAACCTCAGCTGGCATTATTTGGAGATGCCTGTGTTGGACTAGGGTGTACAAAGTTAAAAATCACACCACACCAGGTTATAGTCCAACAGGTTTAATTGGAAGCACACTAGCTTTCGGCTGGCATTGGAATTGAAGCCACACTATTTGCGTCACTTTGCATCGCAAACCAGCTGTTCAGCAATAATAACATTCTGAATTATCCATTAGTGTTTCTTAGTCAGTGACCAGGTCCAGAATTTAAATTTCGATTTGATTTTTATTGTAACATGTACAAGAGTACAGTGAATAATGTTGCCACACAAGGTGCCATCTTAAGTACAGAATCTTAAGGTCAAGGTAGAAAAAGACAACAAAATTAAAGGTTAAACATTGTACAATTAGTACAATGACACCATTCTTATTTTAAGTAGAAAATAAAGAAATAATGCTGAAAGTTGAAATGTTAGTCTTGAATGCTTAGCCCAGCACTCTCGGAATGCTGGGCCGAGAGTCTGCCACGCCAATTTGGGAGGCCACCATGGAACGGCGGTATCTGTGCTGGGAAAAGAGGGAATAATTAGGGGAAAGAAAACACATGGAAAAAAAGGAAAGGAAGTGGATGGAGATTATTAGTTCACTGGTATAGAGTTGGGAAACACTTAAACTCCTGATTAAGAGAGAGAGTATATCTGACAGGTGAATATTCTTTCAGCATCTTTGAAACAATGACAATACCACTACCTTAATCTTTTTCACAGATTTCTGAAACCAATGGACATGCAACGGAATACATTTTGAACTCTGTTAATGTGATCACTTGTACCATATGGCAGATCTTAAAAAAAACACAAACCATGATGTAACAAAACATTGATATTGCCTCTACCAATTGGATGTTGAGTTTGCTGAGGGGAGAAAAATTGTAGTTCTATAAGTTAGAGAAATAAGGGTTTGAGGAAAGAGCTTTTGCTTTTATAATAGCTGATCACTTTCTTCAATGTTTCAAAGCATTTTACAAATAATTGATTATAACCATGGATACATAGGCAAGCAAAGCAGTCAGTTCCTGTGCAGGAATATGTCTTCATGAAAAGAAATTCCGAGTAATAAAGAACTAGTGTCATGGCTGTCAATTGTGTTTAGCCATTTCATTTAAGTCAGAAACCTTGGTCGGGAACATAATTAAGTCACTGTATTAGTGCAAATCTGATGGGCTGCATGACCTTTCTCTGTGTTATAAATTTTCTGTTTCCATAAATGTGAGGAATCAGCATTATCCAACATGAGTAACCATTGTGGGAGATTACTAGAACAGTTACTGTTCATAAAACTAAAGGAAAACAACACTCTTGGAAAATGTACGACAAATCAGCCTATGTTAAAGGGCAAGATTAGCCGTTATTCTTGATGTAGATCATTTGCCCCAGGATTACTGGGGAGGCAATGAACTATTGGTATTGTTGTTAGACTCTTAATCCAGATACCCACATGATGTTCTGGGGAGCCAATTTCAAATCCCACCATAGCAGGTGGTGCTCCTTCAAGGAAGAAACTTGGCTATCCTTGCCTAATCATTTTATAAAACTTCTATAAGGTCACCCCTCTGACTCTTTTGAGAGGGGGAAAGAGCCTCAGTCTATTCAGCTTCTCCCTTTAGCTCAAACCCTCCAACCCTAGCAACATCCTTGTAAATCTTTTCTGAACCCTTGCAAGTTTCACAACATCCTTCCTATAGCAGGGAGACCAAAATTTTGTGCAGCATTCCAAAAGTGGCTTAAACAATGTCTTGGACAGCTGCAACACGACTTCCCAACACCTACAATGCCCTGACTAATAAAAGCAAGCCTATCAAACACAGCTTTCACTATCCTCTATACCTGCCACTCTATTTCAAGGAATTATGAACATGCGCTTATGCGTTGATAATTCATATTTTGCATGTCTGTGATTAAAAATGATTTATGTACAATGAATAGCAGTTTCTTGTAAATACAGAAACTTGGGCAGTATTTTCTATTAAGCCAAGTTCATCAAACAAAAATTGGATGTTGAGTAACTTGATTAAATCTTCAACTTCTATGCTGGTTCCAGGTATTGTGGGACTCAAGTGTGTGTGCTTTACAGGGGATCTTAATGGGATTATTTTGGAGCATTGACAGTGAATGTTTGGCTGTTGAGTTAAAGGGTAAAGGATTAAGGAAATAGCAGATTTTGAGAGAGAAAAAAGGCCCTGGAAATTGCTATAGATTCCTGCAGGTGGCAGAGCTGTCCCTAACTAACTTAAGTGACCACAAATGATTCATTGAATTGGCAAATTTTTGGAGGTGAAACTGTCTGCCAGTGCTAAAAGGGCAGAAATAATTTCAGAGCTAGCACATCTGGGTTTAGAAGAAGTTGAGAGTTAGGTGGTAATTTTTGACTGGCGCAGATGCAATCAGTCAAAAGGTGAGGAACTTGGCACTCTACAATCACTTAATGTTGAGGTTACACTTAAAGCAGCTTGAACATGGGGAAAAAAAGCTGAACAACCTAGAGACAGAATTCCAAAAGGCAAAAGAAATAAGGAAAGGGCCCTCGAATTAAAAGGGATGAAAACAAAGGCGAAACTAGAGATGCAAGAGAGAACAATAATAGGAAATTAAACTAAGAATAATACAAGTAAAAACATGATTTTTTAGAAGCTGAAGAGGATTCTGATGAGGAAAGTACAATCATAATCTAAAATCCAATAAGGTAATTTTTAAGTTTGTATAGGACCTACCAAGATTTGAGGTAAAGGATATAAAGACATTCCTCAACATATTTGAGAAAATAGTGAGACAAGTAAGTGACCAGTAGAAAATTGGACACTGCCCATGCAGAGCAAATTGTCAGATAGATTGACAGGACGTTTAGATATCAGTGTTAGAGGATGCTTATATGGATTATGATGATTTAAGTGCCTGAAACATACAGGCAAAAGCCTTGACATTTAAGGAAACCGTTTCAACTCTATTTGTCAAATTACTTTGGTTGACTCTTTCAAACTATCTATGAAACCCTTGGAGAGATCATTCTCTTGAGAGTTTCAAAACTAGCCAGCTTCTGTAATAGCTATGCATGCTGAAAATGAAGGACTAAAACTGCCAGTAAGGATGACGATTATGAACTGATCCATAAAACAAAACATTTTGTCTTGTCACCTTGATAAAATTGAAAGGAATAAGGAGGGGGAAAGTAAACAGAGTGGATAGCTGGAAATGCTTCAAGACTGGATGGCACAATGGCTCAGTGGTTAGCATTGCTTCCTTGCAGCATCAGGGACCGGGTTCGATTCCAGCCTTGAGCAACTATCTGTGTGAAGTTTGCACATCCTCCCCGTGTCTGCGTGGATTTTCTCCAGGTGCTACAGTTTCTTCCCACAATCCAAAGACATGCAGGTCAGGTGAATTGGCCATGCTAAATTGCCCATAGTATTAGGTGCATTAGTCAGGGGTAAATATAGGGGAATGGGTCTGGATGGGTTACTCTTTTGGGGGGTCTTTGTGGACTTTTTGGCCAAAGGGCCTGCTTCCATACTGTAGGGAATCTAACCTAATCTAATCTGCTCCTCTGAGCAGAAAAGTGTGGCTACTGAGGGTGGACATGAGAATCGATTACCTCAGTGTTTCCATTGTAACGTGCTCATTCAGAATGTTGTGAACTGCAATATAAGCCTATAGGACTTATTAGGGTTCATAAGAATGAGCCTGCGAAGAGAACTAGAAATGAAAACGCCTGGATTGAATTGATGCTCCAACTAAAATACCAGAGGTAAATACTGCTTTGAGTACAGGGGAAGTGAATGAGCTAGATGAAAGATATAAAGTGTTTTTATCTGAAGGGAAGATGACTTCCATCAAATTCTCTGGAGGGGAAATAAAAATCTTTTTTCAACAAATGAGTTTGATTAGGCCGTGTGTCCCATAATACCTGCCTCATTTGAAGAAAAAAGGAGTCAATGTGACCATAAACAGGCTAAGTGCAGAATATGTTCCAGTGTATAAAGTCCATTTTGAATCTAACTTGTCTGAACTGCTGGTAGTAGAAGTTGTTAAGAAATTACCCATGGATTGAATTAATGATTCCTGGAGAATGAATCTGCTGGAATGGAAGATATAACTTCACCTATATTCACAGAAAGATGGAATGAGGCTAAAGAGATGAAACAGTTAGCTGTTTTCATCATGGTATTAACTACTGCAATAACTAAAAAAGCCATCACTACAGTTCAAAACAATACCACAAGCAGATATTAGATTTGCCAAAATTATTTAAGAATGAATGTAATTACAAACATTTCATTTGAATAGCTTTACTAACAGAAGATTAGAGTTAAATAAGTCGGCACAATTAACTCTCATTGAAGCTGAGGCTGAAGGAGTTCTGCAATGCTTTCATATTAAATAGTGCTCCGATAAGGAAGTGTAGACCACACAGACTCGCAGATAAGGAATGGAGGTTGTTCAATAAATAATGGTACAGTGTAGATACCATAAGGAATTCTGATTGTCATGAATTTTTGTGTTAGGACTTTGTAGGAATACAGAAAATTCAATTATTGATTTAAACTTACCAATACTTCATAAAGATATGGTGTAACTCTGTAAAATATGCCATACATATCATCAGGATCTAGGAGGATCTGAAAATGTAATTAAACCAGCACCTTGAATACCTATACTAGTTTTTGAAGAATGATTCAGTCTTGTTTTAGTAGATTATGCAGGACCATTGAGTAAGAAAAACAAGGTGTCACTATATCCTTACAATTATGAATATGACAACACTATTTCTAGAAGCTATTCCTTCCAAGGACAATTATAGCTAAGATAGTTGTGGAAAAGGTAACTTTAGTTTTTTTTTTAAACTTATGACCTTTTTGTAATTCAAATATAATCTAATAAGGGTTACAACTTTACATCTAAAGTTTTTCAGAAAATGATTGGGATAGCTTGGGGGGGAACCCATTTAAGTCGACCACATATCAACCATAAACATGGTGAGCTTTGGAGCGACCCCATGAGATTATCACAACCATATAAGACATATTGTCATGAATACCCACTGGATTGGGACAAAGCATTAATAGCTTACAATTATTAACAATATATTCTCCAAATGAACTCCTGCATATAATTCAGTTGAATTGAGAGATAAGGTCCATTAAAATTGATAAATGGAAAGTTTCTAAGACCAGAAAATAAATCCTGAATGTATCCATGTTCTTAGAAAGTCTCACGACAGCACAAAGTAGCACTGAGCATTCAAAAATTTCACAGACAAAAATGAAAGAATGGGCAGACAAACATTGCCAAAATTTAACTTCAAGAGAGTGTGGAGTACTCGTATTGTTGCCTTTTCAAGGTAAACCTCTAGAAACAAAATTTCAGTTGTCCTTGCAGGTAGTTTGGTAAAATGACTTATCTGATACTTCTGATTGAAGAATTAGATGTGCCACGTAACTATGTTGAAGTGATATCCTCCTGCAGAGAGAAGGAGCTGCAATTGTCAGTTGTTAATAGTAGTGAAAAATGACAGACAGTAAAAAGGAGGGCTAAACAGTGTACAAAGTGCATTACATACAATTTGATTAGTTAATTTTGGAATAATAGTACTGTTAGAAATTGTGTTCTCAAATTATAAGGAAAGATGGTGAGAAGACCTAGTAAAGTTGCTTAGGATGCAAAAGGAAATCTGTAAAGATATATCTGAATATAGTATGTTAGCAAGGCTCAATGTAGATATAGGAAAGTCAGTGAAAACAGATTTCACACATACCCGAAGACCAATTCATTGAAGCTGTCCAAGCAGACGAATTTCACCAGTAGTCAGAGTTACACTCTTGGTTCGAGACACAAAATCTGAAGTAGATATGCAGGAGGTTATATCCAAAACGATGACTTCTCCACTTCCTGATGCTGCCTGGCTTGCTGTGTTCTTCCAGCATCCTGCTTGTCTGCAGTCAGAGTTGCACAGCACAGAAACAGATTTTTTTTTAATCCAACGTATCCATGACCTTTTAAAATATGTCCTCTCTTTTGAACTCAGCCACCCTAGGGAACAAACAGTTGCCATTTGGCTTATCCATCCTCTCATGATTTTATAAATTTCTGTAAAGTCACCCCTTTAACCACCTTTCTAGTGGAAAGTGTCCCAGCATATCCAGCTTATCTTTATAATTCAAACTCTCCATTCCTGGCATCATCTGAGTGAATTTTTTTGAGTCTGTCCAATTTAATTTCCATACAAGGGTGGCCAGTTCTCCAGAAGAGGCCTCACCAAAGTCCTGTACATCCACAATAGACATCCCAACTCCTATACACAATGGTCTGAGAAATAAAGGCAAGCGTGATAAATGCCTTCTCAACCACCATGTCTACCTGTAATGCAAATTTCTAAGAATTATGTACCTGAACCTCTAGGTCTCTCTGACAACACTATCCAGGACCATTACCATTATTTGTATAAGCCGTGCCCTTGTCTGTTTGACCAAAATGCAGTACCTCACATTGGTCCAAATTAAATTTTATCTGCCTCTCCTCAGCCCATTGACCCAAATGTAGAGTCCTAGAGATGTAAGCATGGAAACAGACCCTTCGGTCCTACCCGCCCATGCCGACCAACCCAATCTAGTCCCACCTGTCAGCACCTGGCCCATATCCTTCCAAACCCTGCCTATTCATATACCCATTCCAAATGCCTTTTAAATGTTGCAATTGTACCAGCCTCTACCACTTCCTCTGGCAGCTCATTCCATACACTTACCACTCTGTGAAAAAGGAAAGAAGTTGCCCTTTAGTTCTCTTTTATATCTTTCCCCTCTCAGCCTAAACCTATGCCCTCTAGTTCTGAACTCCCCCACTGCAGGGAAAAGACTTTGTCGATTTATCCTATCCATGCCCCTCATAATTTTGTAAACCTCTATAAGGTCACCCCTCAGCCTCCGACGCTCTAGGGAAAACAGCCCCAGCCTGTTCAGCCTCTCCCTACAGCTCAAATACTCCAATCCTGGCAACATCCTTGTAAATCTTCCCTGAACCCTTTCAAGTTCCACAACATCTTTCCGATAGGAAGGAGACTAGAACTGCACACAATCTTCCAACAGTGGTCTAACCAATGTCCTAATCAAGATCTCTTTGTAATCTTAGATGATAACTTTCGCTGTCCACTTTACCACCAATTTCTGTCATCCACAAACTTACTAGTTATGCCTCCTATATTCTTAATCAAAATTGTTTGTATAAATGACAAACAAAAGTGGACCACTACCTTTCCTTGTGGAACACTGCTGGTCTCTGGTCTCCAGTCTGAAAAGCAACCCTCCACCACCTCCCTCTGTCTCCTACTACCAAGCCAATTTTTGAATGCAATTGACAAGCTCGCCCTCAATCCCTTGTGAACAAACTTTATTAATTAGCCTACCATGTGGAACCTTGTCAAAGACATCACCAAAGTCCAAGTAAACAAAATCTATTGCTCTTCCCTCATCAATCTTTTTGGTTGCTTCCTTCCAAAAAAAAACTTAATTGTGCTTTGGCGACACAATTTCCCCCTCAAAGCAATACTGACTATCCCTAATCAGTCCTTGCCTCTCTCCATGAATGTAAATCCTATCTTTCAGAATCCCCTCCAATAATGTATCAACCACCGATGTCAGGCTCAAAGGTTCATAGTTTCCAGGTTTCTCCTTTCAGCCTTTCTTAAACAGAGGCACAGTATTAGCTACCCTCCAGGCCTCCAGCACCTCACTCATAGTTAGAGATGATACAAATGATTCCAGTAGGGGCCTGCAATTTCTTCTCACAACTTCCCACAACATCTGGGATAGACATGATCATGTCATGGAGATTTTTCCACTTTTGTTTTCTGAGACCTCCAGCGCTTCCTCTTCTGTAATGTGAACTGTTTTCAAAGCACCATTACTTACTTCTCCAAGTTCTCTAGCCTCCATTTCTTTCTCCACAATAAAAACTGACAATATTCATTTAGTAACTCTCTCATGTCTAGAGGTTCAATGCATAGATGACCTCATTGATCTTTAAGGGGCCATAGTGTCTCTCTACTTCCTCAAGCAGCTGAATGAAAGGTAACTTTGTGGTGATTTACCATGATATCCTCCTTGCTGAGAAAACTAGCCTTTCTGATGAGACTCCTGCCCCACTTCCAACTCATTGGTTAGCACATTATGGGTTATAGAATCCAAATTAGTACATCTGAAAGACTTTTATAGCTACCAAAATCATACGTTGTAGCTACTACTTCATTAACTGTGAAAATGTCTCACTTACTGCAGTATTCCAAAATATTCTGTGACTTTTCCAGTGGCAGCACTGTTTAATTGATTCGTATTTATTCATACTAGCTGCTTTTGTTTTATAACTGACTCCTTATTTGAAATATGCAGCTGGAAATTCACTCAGTATAATTAGGTAATTACATATGTCAGTAGTTTGCCTAATCAAATACTTAAATAACTTTTTTTTTAATTGTATGGTAAATAGCAAGGTTCCATTCCCAAGAAATTTACTATTTTAGAATTAGCCAGAACTTGAATAAAAAAACCAAGGCTGATCTACCAATATGTTACTGAAGGAATGTTGCATTGTCAAAAGTGCTATTTTTCAAATTCATTCATGGGATTATAGAGGTTGCTGGCTGAGCCAGCATTTGTTGTTCATCCCTAGATGCCCTTGAGAAGGAGGTGGTGAATTGTTTTCTTGGACTGCTGCAGTCCATTTGTTATAGGAAGACCCACAATGTCGATGAGAGAGTTCCAGGATTTTGACCCAGCGATACTGAAGGAATTGTTACATCCCAGAGTTTGTTGGGGAGAGTTGTGGACAGAAGCCATCAGTGATAGCATTTTCCAAGTATCTGCTGCCTTTGTCCTTCTAAATTATGTTCGTGGATTTTGAAAGTGTAGTTGACGGAGCCTTTGAATTTCTATATTGCATCTTGTAGTTATGGTAGATGGACTGAGCGTTTGCAAATGTGGTGCCAGTCAAATAGGTTGTTTTGTCCTTAATGATGTCAAGCTTCTTAAGTGCTGTTGGAGCTGAATTCATCCAGACAAGTGGAGAGTTTTCCAACACACTCCTGATTTAAGCTCTTTTTTAGGGGGGAGTTGGGAGGTGAGTTGCTCAATATACAATTCCTAGCCTTTGACCAGTTCAGTTTCTGGTCAGTGATAATCCCCAGGATGTTGAGAGTGGGATTCAGTGGTGATACAATGGTGAATGTCATATAGTGATGTGTGGGGTCTTTATTTTATTTTATCGTTACTTGTCACTTGTCACTTGTCACCTCAAACTTGAATATTGTCCAGGTTTTGTAACACTTGGGTATGGACTGCATCAGTATGTAAGTTGTCATGAATGGTGCTGAACTTTGTACAGTCATCAACAAACATTCCCACCTCTGACCTTATTATGGAGGGTAGGTCACTGATGAAGCAACTGAAGATATGTGATGAGACAGGAGGTGTTCTGTAATGTTTCTCTTGCAGAGGGGTGTTGTCACAGTGGTGCTGAATGCTTCCTTCAGGCAATTGGTGAACAGCCTTTGCTTTCTCCCTGGGTGTTTTTTTTTCCTTTTTGTTAAATGACCCAAAAGAAATTTCTGATGGCTGAGCAAAAAGCTTGAGTTTCCACTGCTAGAGAAGTCTTAGACAGTGAGGCTTCTTAAAACCCAAGAGAAGAATTGTCCCTCCCTTTACTCTCTCCCTCCCTCCCATAAGGAGGTCAGTGAAACAGCCGAAGATGGTTAAACCTGGGACGTTACTATTTCCCGTCCTCCTTTTGCTCATTGAGTATTTAGTTTTTTTTTAAATGCTGTTAGCATCTTCCACAAAGACTAATACAAAGTACTTATTTAATTCCTCAGCTACTTCCTGGTTCTCCATTATTATTTCTCCAGCCTTTTTCTCTAAGGGGCTTATGTTTACTTTTCATTCTCTTTTTTTAATATATTTAAAGAAGCTCTTGCTGTTAGCCTTCATATTACTTGTGTTAGAACTCTCACTGACTTTTTCATTATTTTTATTCGTTTATCAAGTTTTGTTTGGAGCTGTGAATTAGGAGTTGTGATCTGAAATTGACTTGTGGTAAAAGGAAAAGAACAGACTGAACAAGCTTTAGTTTGAGATGCCAAACCTGGAGGTTAATTGCAGGCTGATTCTTGGTTAAGAGTTCCTGTAGATACAGTAATCCTGGGAAGAGCATTGTATTTAAAAAGCATTAATGGCTGTTAATGAGGTCTGTACCTTGTAAATAGTTGTGGCAAGTCTGGAAGAGACTCTATTTTCAAGCAAATAGCAGATGTTGAATGGGAATTGAGGCCTCAGGAAAAGACTATTCAACTCTCGGGCCAGAATCTGAGTTCGATTATTTTTAAATGGCTCTTTTGAACAGTTTTTTTTCCTGGGAGACAAATGCTAGTGACTTAGTATGAATGTTTGAAAATTTCCCGCTTAATCTCCCTCACTAGCTTTTATAACTCCAGAGAATAGAAAGTTTGAGTTAGATGTATCCCTTAACTGTGGTTATTTGTCTGTCTTTTGTGTGAGTGGGGGCTGAAAACAAATGTTTTGGGTTTAACACATCGACGTTAATTTAATACCCTTTTATTACTTTAATTTTTCTCTGCAGAATTTAGTATATTTACTAAATTAAATCTTTTTATTTCAGATACAAAACCAAAATCTGGAACTAATTATGGTGTGTGGAATTAATTATTTGCAAAGTCTGTGCTTGGTTATTCAAAAGTCAGGTTAGGAGTAACTAGGGTCTTGAGTTTTAACTTTACTGTGTTGTGAATGTAGTGGTAGAAAAGCTTTTTTTTGTTTGCTTGTCTGTCTCCCTGTCATAACATTTTCAAGTTTACTGTCAAAATTTATCTTGTTTCTCTCTTTTAGGGTCACCTGTTGCTTTTTAAAATTTTATCCAGTCCTCTGACTTACCACTCAACTTTGCCACATTGCACATTTGTAAAAAAAAAAAATTGGTTCTGTCCTTAACTCCCTGGTTAACTATGATTTGCTTATTCCCTTGCGTGAATCATGTTTTTCTTGCATAAACCTTTGCTTTGAGCCATGAACGACTTGTGAATGATATGTATATGATTCTTTAGTTTCTGATTTCCTCTCTGAGGATTAATGTGGAATAGAAGTCGAGGGTGGAAGTGATTTTGAGAATCTTTGTTATGGCAATAACAATCTTGTGTAGCAGTATGTAGCATTCCATCATCTTTCCCTCCTGGGGATAATTTTAAGTTTTGATATAAAATGGGTGATGTCAAGTTGGATAACCCATTCTACATCATAGCAATTCTTCATTTCCTTTTGAAGGGAATGGATTGGAAGTCAGGTAGGACAATCCTGGAACAATTGGTTAGAATTCCTGCATCGTTCTTCATTTTAATGAGGCCTTTATATTTGATTAGAGGGTAAGGGTGAGTGGATTCAGTTTTGCTGTGTTGCAATGCCTGGTATTTCTGCATTCCTTTTCCCTCTTAATAATAAAATTTTACATGGCAGACGGTAGATATTTTTG
Organism: Chiloscyllium punctatum; assembly: GCF_047496795.1. Lineage (NCBI taxonomy): Eukaryota > Metazoa > Chordata > Chondrichthyes > Orectolobiformes > Hemiscylliidae > Chiloscyllium > Chiloscyllium punctatum. The sequence goes on along the minus strand of NC_092746.1, from coordinate 43,348,995 downwards.
TCTGCTGCACTTGAAAGACATTAGTCCCAATTCCCTGTTTATTATTATTTTTTAAATTATCCCACATGATATTTCTGATTCTTTATCCTAAAGTATTGGACCAAATGGGAAATGTGTAGCCTAATCTCTCATAAATCTGCTTTAGTGATAAGTTGATTTTAAAAAGTTCACTACAAGCGAACACTTCAGAAATAAACAAATCTTTTGTATTCAGTGGCACAGCCAACCAATCCTAGACACCCATTATGTATCTGTATAGTGAAGCGATGAAACACTGTAATTTTTAGTATAAAGGCCAGGTAATGGCAATAATGCCTAGTGAGGTTATTTCTTTATGTAATCAATCTGTCCCAATTTTCTGGCAGCAGTCCCAACATGTAATGTACTGTAAGTAGTGTGCTCCATGAATGTTTCAATGCAGCTCATCTCTGTCCATATTTTCTTTAGTGTCTCCTTCTGTTAATTTATATGATATTAGTTGTTCACTGTTGTGTTGGAAATTAGTACTGAGATTTCAATTGTGGAAGTATCTTGTTCTATAGAGCAGTTTTCTCAAGTGGACTGGATTTCAGGTTGACATGAATTACTTTTCAAGCTGATAATATACAAGATGATAAATGATTGTTTTTGTATGCATTTTTGAAATGAAATGAGATGAGAAAATGCAACAGATATTTTTTTGGAGAGAAAATATAATGTCTGATTCCAGTGGCAGTGGTTTGGGAACATTGCCATTCCAGATCATACCCTTAGAAGCAGAAGTGCATTTGATGCTGATTACTGATCATTACAACTTAATAATGGTACATTTTGTTTTAAAAGAATTTAGTTAACACAACATTTTTTCATTTTACTGCAACCTAGTTTGTTCAAATGTACAGAAATATAGAAGATAAAGTCTACTCGCTACAAAAAATAATCCATGGTGAAAGAAAAGGTTTACTTCAATCTTGTGATGCCTGGATTTGGTTTCATCCTGATGAATGAGTTGTGACTCAGTTTTTTTTTGGTTTAACAAAATATACTTGATATATGTAATTAAGGCTCAAAAAGGTATCTTTGGCAAACAGGATTGAGGAAAATCCCAAAACATTTTAGACCTGCTTGAGAAGCAAGGCGGTAAATAGGGAAAGGGTGGGTGTACTCAAGGACAAAGGAAGGAATTTGTGAGAGGCTGGAGGAAGTAGGTGAGGCCCTTAAATACTTTGCATCAGTATTCACAAAAGAGAAGGACAAGGTGGATGGTGAGTCTTGAGAGGGGTATGTTGGTATCCTAGGGCATGTTGATATGAAAAAAGATATATGGTGGGTGTTTTGAAAAGCATTAAGGTTGACAAGACCAGAGACTCGATGAGGTCTATCCCAGAATACTGAGACGAGAGACAGAAAATTGGCGGGGGCTTGTATGAAATTTTTGTTCTCTTTCGTCGCAAGCATAGTCAATATTGTTCCTTTTGTTTAAGAAGTGCAATGGGGATAATCGTGGAAATTACAGGCTGATAAGCCTTCCATTACAAAGATTGCTGGAGTTGTGGATAGTGTGTAGGATTGTCAGAGGATTTAGCAGCTTATAGATTGGTTTGAGGCATGGGCAGAAAAATGGCAAATGGATTTAATCTGGACAAGTACAAATGGAAATTATATAGTGAGTGGCAGAACCCTTAGGAGTATTGATATTTAGTGGGGCCTGGGTGTGCAGGTCTACAGGTAGTAGCACAGGTTGATAAGGTAGTAAAAATGGCCTTTGGTATGCTTACCTGTAATTGGAAGGGGCATCGAGTAAAAGGATAGACTAGCATTGCTGCAGCTTTGTAGAACTTCAGTTAGCCACACATGGAATTTTTCATTCAGTTCTGGTCACTACACTACCAGAAGGATGTCAATGCTTTGGAGAGGATGCAGAAAAGGTTTACCAGTGTTTTGCCTGGTATGGGGGGTTTTATCTATGAAGAAAGATTGGCTAGACTGGGTTTATTTTCACCAGAATGCAGGAGGTTATCCGATAGAAGTTAATAAGATTATGAATGGCATGGATAGAGTGGAAAAAATGAGTTTTTTTTTTCCCCCAGGGTGGAGGGGTCAATTACAAAAAAATACAGGTTCAAAGCTCAAGAGGGCAAGTGTAAAAGAGATGTGCAAGGCAAGTTTTTCGCACGCAGGAGATGGTGGAGGCAGATACAATAACACCATTCAAGAAGCATCTGGATGAATAAAAGAATAGGAAGGGTTTGGAGGGATATTGGCCGGATACTGGCAGATGGAACTAGATTGGGTTGGGATATCTGGTCGGCATGGACAGGTTGGACCAAAGGGCCTGTTTCCATGCTGTACATCTCTGACTCTATATGGATCCTGTAAGTGAAGGCAATTTTAGTTTGGAAGGGCAAAATGTGTCGGCACAGGCTTGGAGTGCCGAAGGGCCTGTTCCTGTGTTGTATTGTTCTTTGTTCACTTACAACATTTATGTGGCACTTGGATAAGTAATTGTGCCCACATCCACCACTTCCTCAGGAAGTTCATTCCAAACGTGATCCACCTTCTGTTTAAAAGAAATTTGCTCTTCATGTCTTTTTAAAATCTCTCTCCTCTCACCTTAAAAAATACCCCCCTATTCTTGAAACTCCGATCCGAGGGGAAAAGACAGCTACCTTAATTTACTCTATACCCCTCCAGGATTTAATAATTCTCTATAAGGTTACCTCTCGAGCGCTCAACCTCCTAAGCTCCAGTGAAAAAATCACAGTCTGTCTAGTCTTTCTTCGGAACTCAAACCTTCCATACCCAGCAACATCCTGGTAAATCTCTACTGAACCCTCTCTAGCTTAATAATATCCTTTCTATAACAGAGGGACCAGAAATGGACACAGTACTCCAGTAGTAGTCTCATCAATGTTCTGTAGAACCTCAACATGACTTCCCAGCTCCTATACTCCAAGAACTAGCAATAAAGGCAAATTTGCTAAATGCCTCTTTAATGACCTTGTCTATATGTGATATAAACTTCAAAGAATTATGTACCTAAACTGCTAGCTCCTTCTGTTCTACAACACTACCATTAATTGTATAAGTCCTTCCCCTGGATTGGTTGTCCCAAAATACACTTGGTCAACTTTGGGCGATTTATCGACCTTTTATGTTTTTGAAGATCTCAAATTTCCTCCTGTTTTTAAAACATCAATATTTACTTCCCTACATTGTCAAACCTCCGTTTCATCCTCCACAGTAAAAACCAAAGCAAAATATTCATTTAACATCTCCTCCGGTTTCAATACAAAGGTGACCTCCTTGATCTTTAAGGGGCCTACCCTCTCTAGTTATTCTCTTACTCTTAATGTACTTGTAGAATCTCTTTTGATTATCCTTTAAACTTATCTGCCAATGCTATCTCATCCCCCTCTTTGCTTTTCTGATTTTCCTTCTTAAGAATGTCTCTACATTCTTTATATTGATTGAGAAATTCATTTGAACCAAGTTCACTATATCTAAAATAAAATTCTTTTATTTTTGACTACAATCTCAATATCTTTTATTCATTCATTGTTTCATAGTCTTACCAGCCTCGCCCTTCACTGTAACAAGAACAATGCCCCTGAATTCTTGTCATCGTACTCATGAACACATTTGACAAATACTTCACCATCCAAACCTTTAACACTTGGGCAGTCTGGTAGTTCAGTGGTAAGCACTGCTGCCTCACAGTGCCAGAGACCTGGGTTTGATTCCAGCCTCTGGTGACTGTGTGCAAACTCCACACAGACATTCTGTGTCTGCGTAGGTTTCCTCTGGGTCCTTCAGTTTCTTCCCACAATTCAAAGATGTGCAGGTTAGATGAATTGGCCATGCTAAATTGCCCATAGTGTTTAGGGATGTGTATGTTAGGGGTAGTGTGTAGGGTGGGGGAATGAATCTGGATGTGATTCTCTTTTTGGAGGGTTGGTGTGGACTTATTGGGCATAATGGCCTGTTTTCACACTGATGATTAGGGATTCTACAATTCTACGATCGCTACAATCTTAGTACCCTGTTCCTATTTCTCTCCACACGCTTTGATCTCTTAAGCTTTAAGGATTATATTATAACTCCTTGAAAACATTCAGTTCTGTGGCAGAGAGTTCCACAGACTTCCTGCTCTCTAGTTGAACAAAATTATCTTCATCTCAGTGCTAACTGGCCTACCATGTGTCCTTCGACTGCATTACTAGTCTGGACTCTTATCATTGGAAATACATTTCCTGCATTTACCTTGTCTAGCTTTGTTAGAATTTTGTAAGTTTCTACAAGGTCACCTTTGCTCCAGTATATGTTGTCCTAATCAATGCAGTCTTTCTTCGTACGTCAGTCCTGTCATTTCCAGGAATCTCTGGTTAACCTTTTGTAGCTCTCCTTCCTCAGCCAGTACATTCTCTTACTGTGGAGGAAGAAATGGAGACTGAAATTTTGCATAATACTCAGGTATATACGAAGGTATGTACAATTGCAGCATGACATCCCTACTGAACTGTTCAATTTCTCTGGCTATGAAGGCTGATGTACCATTTGCCGCCTTCACCTGCAGCTGCATGCTTATTTTCAGTGACTGGTGTACAAGGACACCCAGATCTTGTTTCATCTCCATCTTTCCCAAACTATTTCCATTCAGATAATCTGCCTTGTGATTTTGCTATAAAAGTGGATAACCTCCCGTTTATCTACAATATACTTCATCTACAATGCATCTGCCCACTTATTCAACTTGTTTAAATACTACTGAAACATCAATGCATCCTCCTCCTAGTTCACCTTCCCATCCAGCTTTGTGTCATCTGCAAACATGGAGATATTATGTTTAATTCCTTCATCTAAGTCATACAATGTATTTTGTGAATAACTGGGGTGTAAGCACTGATCCCTGCAGTACCCCACTCGCCCTAGCTGCCATTTGGAAAACAACACTTTTTTAAAAATTTCTATTTTGTTTCCTATCTACCAGTGAGTTTTCTATCCATCTCAATGTGCATCTCCCCCAAGTCCTTTGCGCTTGAACCTTGTGATTGCTTATCAAAAATCTAAGTCCAAGTAAACCAGATTCTCTAGCTTCCCTTTATTAAATCCACTAGTTACGTCCACAAAGGATTTCAGTAGACTTGTCATGCATGATTTTCTTTATGTAAACCCATGCTGACTGTCCAATCCTGTCACTACTTTCCAAATGTTCTGCTATTAAGTCTTTTATAATGGACTTAAACATTACCACCAATGTAAGGCCAACTGGTTTATAATTCTCTGCTTTCTACCTTTTAAAATATAATGGAGTTACATTGCCTACTCTCCAATCACAAGAACATTGGAACAAGAGGAGACCATTCTGCCCCTCAAGCCTGTTCTGCCATTCAATGAGCTCCTGACTGATCTGTAGTTTAACTCCATATGGGCCTTTTGCCCATATCCCTTAATACCTTAGATCCTTGGTAGCAGGGGGATGAAAGTTTATCAGGACTAGGCAGGAATGTGGATTTGATGTTGCAGTCAGATTTGCCATGAATTTATTGTATGGCAGAATAGACTCCAGGGCTTAATGACCTACTACACGATGGGACGTCCGGCGATTAAATTGCTAAACATACTTATTTGTTTCATAAATTGCAGTTTACTAAAGTATGCAGTACAAGTAAAGCTGGGAAATTCGTAACTAAGGTACTACAGCATTGCTAAGGCAGGAGAATGCAAATTATAGCCTAACGTTAAAAGATTTACACTAAAGAAAGTCATTTGGCCTATCTTACTCCTGTTAGCTGAGAAAGAGCTATCCAACTTAATTCCATGTTCCAGGACTTAGTCTGTATTCCTGTAGATTACAGTACCTCCAGTCCGTTCCCAAATATTTTTAAATGTGAAAAGGGTTTTTGCTTTCAGCACCTTTTCAGAACTTTGCCACCATTTATCTTTGTGTTAGTTTAAGAAAGAGTTCTCTATTTTATGTTCCCCAGTTTTAGTTTACACACAAGCAAATGTATCACCCAATCCCATCCCCTTAATATCTATCTAGTTTTGATGAGATCAACTCTAATACTCCTAAATTCTGACTCACTCACTCAGGATACCTCCCCACCTGCACCAATAGTATTAGCTGTGCACCCATTTACATCTACCATGATACCTGCCTCTTTCATTCCATGAGGAAAATCACCCTAGGGTTTAAGGTGGGCTGTCGGATATGTAACTCCTTATGGTGAGGGGATGTTGCCTCTGACAGCCCTAGCAGAGTTTGAACTGGTATCCGAGACTGCTTTTACTTTACTGATTTAGGTCCGCTGATAGCGGTGACAAGCTGTCTGGCTTTGTTTCTGCACTAAATGGCACAGCAAGGCATCAGTAATGACAGTCTGGCATCTTTTGCTGAGGGCCGAGCTCAAAAAGGCAAGGCAGGGTGCTGAGAGCATCCAGGTAGGCTGAGTGAACAAAATCTATAAGAGCAAACAAACAGCCTGGAGATGCCGTCGGACTAAGTCTGAGGTGAGTGCATACGCCTGAACACTGATCTTGCTGCAGCAATACAGTGATTCTCCTGGTGTACCATCGAAATGCAGAAGCATCCTGCAAGTGGATTAGAGATGTCATGTCTCTTTTCAGAGACTGGCACATATTGGATGCAAGTGTATTTGGATGTGGGGTGCATGTGGCTGCTGTGCTTTCTCAGCACCACACTCTTGACCCTGAAGAAAACAAAAGGCAAGAGACAGGGCATGATGTGTATGGATCTCCTCCTTGTGGACCTCAATCCCATCTAGTCTAGTAGTCCGTATCTCTGTATTCTCAGAGACAACATTGTCTTTTTATACTGTGAATATTCATTTAGCGCTTCCTCTATCTCCTGTGACTCCACGTACAGCTTCCCACTACTAACCTTGATTGGCCCTAATCTTGCTCTTGTCATTCTTTTGTTCCTGATATACCTATAGAAAGCCTTTAGTGTTTTCCTTGATCCTATCCACTAATAACTTCTTGTATCCCCTCTTAGCTGCTCTTAACTCATTTTCTTTACATCATTTAGGATAACTTGTAAAGTTGGTTGGTTTGCCTCTCGACCTAATTCAGGTGACAGCAACATTTAGTATTAAATGCTATCAAATAAAACAACTTTTGAGGGCATGCAGGAATAAAATCTATTCAAAATTGAGTCTAAAATGAATTTTTCTGTGCTTTATTCTGTTTTGAAATGTACTGGTAGTGAGTCTACATTTACAAAACTTCTACCTGGCCTATAATTGATTAAGTAATCTCTAAATCAGGGTTATGAATTTCTCCACCATCTTTTCATAAATTACTTTTCAGGTCTTCATCTCTAATAAGCTGAACAGAGTAAGAAAGCGTATGTAAAACCTTTATCCTTCAGAAATAACTTTATTATTAATATCAATCTTTTAGAAAGGCAGTCTAGACACATACGTTTGCTGACAAATACTATATATGCAAAATTAGATTTATAGACCTCCATGTGTGCTTGGTTGCAAAACAAAATCTTTTATTTCAGAATGATCCAAGTCCCAACACTGAGGCTGTTTGAATTTAGAACAAGACTATTAAAAATAAAGCAGAGCTAAATAAACCCTCTGCATTTCCTTAAATCAATAGCCTTTGTTCATCTTTATCCTCCCAGGAAGCAATTTGTGCAGTTTGAATTGAGATCCAAAGGTAAAGGCTTTTTGAGAATCAAAAAATGCCAATTATATAATCACAATAAATCCTGCCAGGGAGGCTTAAACACTTGAATATGTTAACATGCCATTGATGAAAAGATCAATTCACCTTCAGTAATTAAGTTTTATTATGTTGCCTCCTGGTAATATAATGGACATACTTGGGTTTTAAATTATGTGGAAACTTGATGCTTACATTAGGTACAGTGTGAGCCTATTTACATTTAAGAGCCTTCAAGTTGTTTTAACCTTTCATGAATTGGAAAAAAGATGGGCTGAAACTTTATAGTGCTTCTTAACCAAGTAAAATTTGGATCAAGTTATATAACATCTTCCAGGGCCAGAAAGAATTTAATACTGTGCTTTGATTATGACAGGTACCTCTTAGTATATGCAAGTATATACACTTAGAATGACATATGCAATATATAGAAATGCAGTGGCAGCACTTTTGGAGCTGATCTGATTAGTCCTGCTGTTGAGTTGTCAATCTTAGCTGTGCTTTTGTGTTGGTGGGAGAATGTTAGTTCCTTCTTGAGGAGAATAAATGATATAGAAAGCTAGTTATTTTTGGGTTCCAGTTACGCTTCAGTAGCTGATTTGAGAGAAGCATTGATACAGTCCCCTAAGAGATCAGTCTAACTGTTCATGACTGGTGACAAAATGGAAGAGATGGGTTTTGACAAACATAGAATGCAATCAAATATAACTGTTTACATATTTGAAAAGCTTTTTAAAAAAAGTAATCTACTTTATAAATTGCAGAAAGCTGTTGCTTCTTTATTGCACAATAACAATAACTTTTATATTATGATCCAATGATAATTTTGTCTCTATCAGTCACTAAACTTTTATTTTATAAATTTTGAGTGAATTACTAAACAGGGAAATTATTTTGATAAATGTCTTACATTTTTGATCAAAGTGGTAGAAAACTAACCTAATAGCCTATTGTTGTTAGTACAACTACATCTGTCAATAACTGTTTATAATAGAATTTTTTTTCTCTACTTGTTTCATAGTTTTGTATCTGCTTTCTGCTATGTTTTCTTTGAGATACAGAATAGCCTTGTGCAATAATGACATTCTTTCAGTCATTTGATTATCGTAAGTAAATTATGCTGTGTTAAAATGTCCAACTAATACAATAATAGGGCATATGGAAGAAGAATAAGCCAAGTTGTTTATTTGAAAGGAAATGGAGTATAACAACAAGTAAATCTTGCTAAAACTAATCAAAAGCACTAATTAGGCCACACCTAGAGTACTGTGAACAGCTTTGGTCCCCTCATTCATGGAAGGATATACTGACATTGACAGCAATCTAGAGAAAGTTGTTCCTGGGCATGGAGAAATTTTCTTATGAGGAATGATGAGTAGGTTGAGCCTTCACTCATTGGAGTTTAGAAGTGTGAGATGCCACTTTAGAAAACTTGTAAGATTCTTCTACACTATTGTTCATTTTCTGTTTTCAAGGTATTTTTGTCATAAATGAGACAAAAATTGTGGTAGTAGTTCCATAATGTTATATTGTGTTAGTATATACAAGATACTTGAAAAGGCAAGTTAACACAATGAAATGTATATGTTTAAAAATCATCTCTTCCATCTCAATATCTGTCAAGGATATTCTCTGCTCTTATGTTTCGCTTTTTACATAATGTTTCTTCTGGGAAGAAGAACAGATGTTCAAGAAAATTGCAGTGGTTATAATACTTTAATTTGTTGTCGTCATGTTCTCATCTTATTCATCTTTTTCCAATATAGTTTGAGTAGGAGTAGCTAAGAACTTGTTGAATGTAATATTGAATAACTTTTATATATCTTTCCAAACCAGTAATTCTATGCTTAATGATAAAGGTTAAATAAAGAGTAATTACAAGAGAACCACAATAAAAATAGAAACTCTTTGAAGTGGAAATCTGATCAAAAGAAAAGATTAGTTGTAGCTTTGGGTGTAAGACAAAGTCAGAAATGAGAAACTAGGATTAAGTGGTTGAGCTACTGCATTGTATGTTGCAAATTATTGTCCTTCCAAGGAGTTATATATTGTAAAAAGGATAACCAATCTGTATTTGTAATGCACAGAACCTTATTTTAACTCAAAATAATGCTTCAGCAGTTAAGGTAACCAATTTATATAGACAGAGACATTTAGACAGTTGTATACTCAAAGCATGTTCAAACACTTGTCACTTGATTAGCATTAGTTTATTGTAGTTGTAGTGATTGTAAGTAATCATACCCCTGTTTAGATTAGATTCCCTACAGTGTGGAAACAGGCCCTTTGCCCAACCAGTCCACACCGACCCTCTGAAGAGTAACCCACCCAGACCCATTTCCCTCTGACTAATGCACCTAACATGATAGGCAGTTTAGCATGGCCAATTCGCCTAACCTGCACATCTTTGGACTGTGGGAGGAAACTGGAGCACCCGGAGGAAACCCACGCAGATGCTGGGAGAACGTGCAAACTCCACACAGACAACCGCCCGAGGCTGGAATTGAACATGGGACCCTGGTGTTGTGTGGCAGCAGTGCTAACCACTGAGCCACCATGCTGTTCCTCACTCCACACTATCCAAGGCCCCAAAAACGCATTCCAGGAGAAGCAACGATTTGATTAGATTAGATTAGATTCCCTACAGTGTGGTAACAAGCCAATTAGCCCAACAAGTCCACATTGACACTCCAAAGAGTAACCCACCAAGACCCATTCCCTACTGTGATATTTACCCCTGACTAATATACAAAATACAATAGGCAATTTAGCATGCCCAATTCACCTGATCTGCACATCTTTGGACTCTGGGAGGAAACCCATGCAGACACTGGGAGAATGTGCTAACTCTGTGCAGATAGTGGCCTGAGGCAGGAATAGAATCTGGATCTCTGGCTCTGTGAGGCAGCAGTGTTAACCACTGAGCCACCGTGCCACCCCAATGCTCCCGCTGTGCCGATTTGCCTTCATTGGGAAGACAAATTGCAGACTGGATGATTTTGCTTTGCAAGACCCCTCCATTTATCTATAAAAATGACCCTGAGCTGCCAGTTGTCTGCTACTTCACCAGACCACCGTTTTCCTAAGCTAACACTTCTTTCTCAAGCCTGCTGTCAGTGTTCCAGTGAAGCTCAACACAAGCTGGAGGAACAACACCTTCTCTTCTGTCTGGGTACCCTACAGTCCTCAGGTCCTGACAATGAGGTTAATGATTTCAGTGCACAAGAACCTTCATCCATGTTCATTTCTCAATGCCTCCACTCCCAGACCCTGTTCTGTATGGATTGTTCCCAGCAAATCCATTTTTTGCTGTTCACAGTTCCTGTTGGCACTCATTTCCTTCCTATCTTGTTATCAGTGATCCCTTAGGGTCTGCTTCTCTTTTCTTTTTTTCCCCCTCTCTCTCTTGGAGCAACATTTCCATCTACTTGATTGAAACCTCATCACTCACGTCATAAGGATGAATAACAACACTATTTTCCAACTGCTTTCAATCCTAATGACGAGTCACTGGACCTTGAAAAGCTAACTAGGTTTGTCTCCACAGATGCTGCCAGACCTGCTGAACTTCTCCAGAACTTTGTCTTTGTCTTTGTTATAGATCTCCAACATCCACAGTTCTCTGTTTTGTGTTAGAGAATTGAAAGTCTTTTTTTAAATTTGAGACTTATAGAAATACTTCGGATGTACAGCAAGACCAGGTTACTCGTCGTGTGTACCGATCTGAACTCTACCATGCCATCAACTTGCAAAGAGATATTAAAAACTGCAGACTCAATTGCCATTTATTAAGGGTAAAGTATATTTCATTCATACAGCAATTTATAAAATCATCCAGAAAGGCAAATGAGTTCTAGATTTTATATGCAGCTGTGGTTTATTTATCTAAGAAAATAGCATTCACTTAATTTCTAGGAATTAACCACAAAATAGACAATTTAATTACAAATTTGGATTACGGAGTGCATGGTGGCTATGAATTTTTGATAACTGTTCAAGTGACCTAGGCTGTTTCTATTTTTTTCTTTTAAAATTTAAATTTTTAATTTCTTTCAATCCTAATCCTGTTTGCCATGGAAAAGGGTTTTTAAGAAGCCCACACATCTGGCTTGAACACCTGCAAAGACTATTATGGTCCTGTCCCCAGGCTGTGTAAGCATAACAAATTAACTTCTCCTAGTCTGCTGCTTTACTGTGTAAACACTGCAAGCGCTGCAGACTTATTCCTGGAGCCCTTTCAGAAAGAGGCTCCTGAAACTTGGAGAATTTCAGTGTGAAGGTTCATCTGGATCTTCAACCAGATCTTTCTGTAACCACCTTTTTGAAGCTTCTGTAAATCTGTCTTTCAATGGACAACTGTATGATATTTTATGTGATGGAAGTCAATATCCTGTGTTTTTTTTTCCCAAGCATCCCATTGTTGTCATCTAATTTTTTGAAGGTGCCTTTAGCCACAGTGTCTTGGTTCAGCTCTCTTTAAGTCTAGGAGCATGCAATTAGAAAGATCTATTTAAAAATCGTCATTCTCCAACTTTGGGTAAGAGCTCTGAAGTATTTCCAATTTGGTATGAGGGGAAGAGGATATCAAAGCTGGAATCTATTGTAATCCCCAGTTCTATCTTCAGGGTCCTAACCCCAGCTAGCAAAGAAGGTCTGTTGTGATAGGAGCTCAGTCATTTCCCTTTGCCTCCAGTTTTTATCATGGCTCACATGACTGCATGCACCAGCTTTGCTGTGCTGCACAGGTGGGTTAAGGTAGGGGAGGGCTTGGTTTTAATTAGCCCAATGAATCCAAAAATTGAGGGAAACTGCTCTCCTATTCACTCCCCAACATGTATCAAGGTCACTTGTTCTACAACTGGAGATTGTAAATATATAGGACTGAACAAAAATTCCCACTGCCTAAAATACTGTACATGACCCTGGACTTTTCAAAACTTTTAAAAGTGAAGGGGACAGCTGGGCTGAGCTCTGGGAAAAATACACAAAGACAGAGATGGTTGTCTTGAACTATTGTACAGCCCGGAGTTCCAATTTACACATCCAGTCTAAGAAAGCACTCGACCGAAACTAACTTTTATACCTCAGGGTACCCAGCATAGACAGTATGGGGCCTATACAGATACTGAACATGGAATAGCTTGAAATTGCATGTGGTTGGGTTGAAGTGAGTATCCTTGGGTTTGGAAAGTACAAGGGAGAAAATGGTTACACAAAGGAGTATTTAAAAGAAACACTAAGAATGTCATTGACTTTTTTTTTGGCTAGTTTAGAGTTGGATAGAGCTCTCAAAGATAGTGGAATCAAGGGTTATGGAGATAAGGCAGGAAGAGGATACTGATTAGGATTGATCAGCCATGATCATATTGAATGGCGGTGCAGGCTCGAAGGGCTGAATGGCCTACTCCTGCACCTATTGTCTATTGTCTACTCACTTGCATTTTTAATAAATAATTTGTTTTATAATTTTTTTTCAAACAAAAGGAAATTGCTGGTGAAACTCTGCAGGTGTGGCAAAATCTGGGAAAGAAAGTAGATTTAGGTTTTGAGTCCAGTAACTTTTCTTCAGAACTGTGACACTTTTTGGGAGGTTCATTTCTACTTACTTTTTTGTGAATACGACATCTAAATACAGTTGGTTCTGCTATAATACGGTAGTTCTGTTCTCGTGCAACCCCGTGTTATATGAAAATCATGTAAAAGCAGCACCATTTAAACGTTATAAACCAATACACACTTATAAAGTTTGCACTTTAGAAACAGAGTCCCAGTTTGTCAATTGTGTTATAATGAATTTGCATTAACGAAACGTGTGTTATAGCATAAATGCCTGTAGTCAGTATCCTTAGTTCCTTTTTAGGATGTTTCGTACTGTTTACAAAAGTAGTTCGCTTTGCTAGTCAGTACCACCCTGTGCTCAATCCAATAACAAGCAATGACAATCTCATATTACTCTTGACATTTAACTATGGCAGCAACTATTTGGCTTTTTCTGCAAATCGTCGAAGTATCATGCATTTATAGAAAAACACACACTCTCACACTTGCTTCTTTTGACTTTATTTCCTTTGAAATTTCCTTTTGTTAATGCCTGAAATCGGTCTGGTCACATGATGCTATATCAGCCTGTGTGAAATAACAATAAAACACAAATCCCAACTCTAATGTGCATACTAACTCCTTATTAAATGGAAAAAAAAGCAGAAAAACATTGAGAGGGAATTTTGAGACAACTTGTTAGAGTATTGTAGTGGTTATGTTAGTATGCCAGTAATTTTCATATCCAGTGAGCAAAAGTTCAAATTCCACCATGTCAACTTTGAATTTTTTTTGTCAAAATCTCAAACAAAAAAAAAGCTATTCTTAAATATAATTGACCACGAAACTATAGGATTGTTATTAGCAAGCCAGTTTAACTTTTTTTTTTGGAAGTCCATGTCTATTGCGTTTGCCTTTATCAAAGATTGACTCCCCTCCTAGAACATAGAACAGTACAGCACAGTGCAAGCCTTTGCCCCATGATGTTGTGCTGAGCATTTATCTTAATCTAAGATCAACTTAACCTACACACACCTCAGTTGCTGCCATCCATGTGCTTGTCTAGCAGTCGCTTAAATGTCCGCAATGTCTTTGACTCTACTACCACCGCTAGCAGTACATTCCACACACCCATCACTCTGTGTAAAGAACTTACCTCTGACATCTCTTTCCCATCCTCCAGTCACCTTAAAATTGTGACCCCTTGTGACAGCCATTTCTGCTCTGGGAAAAAGTCTCTGGCTATCCCCTCTGTGTCTCATTACCTTGTACACCTCTATCAAATCACCTATCTATCTTCCTTCTCTCCACTGTGGAAAGCGCTAGCTCACTCAATCTCTCTTCATAAGACATTCCCTCCAATCCAGCAGCATCCAGGTAAATCTCATCTGCACCCTCTCTAAAGCATCTACATCCTTCCTGTAATGAGGCAACCAGAACTGGACACAATATTCCAAGTGTGGTCTAACCAGGGTTTTATAGAGCTGCAGCAAAAACACACATGGTTCTTAAACTCCATTCTTCCCCCCCTATTAATTAAAGCCAAAATACTATATGCAGTCTTAAAAACCCTATCAACTTGGGTGGTAACTTTGCGGGATCTATGTATGTGTACCTCAAGATCCTGTTGAGAATGTTTGCTGTTGGTCAGTGCTTTTAGTTTTTGGGCCAGAGGTTTGTGGATCGGGAGGTAACCCATGAAGTGGTCAAGTGGATAAAGTATTGGTGTAAGAGAGATTTGCAGAGGGGAATCCAGGGTGGATGGAACATTGATTTGTATCAATAACTGATGATTGGCAATGCAGCTTTAATGGGTTTTCTAATACTGTTACCGGCAATGTTCCAATTCTTCTCCCAACAACAGTAATACAAAAACTCACTGGTAATAATGATATGATGTCCTGATGTTACTCCTGCAACTAATAGTAGTTCTATACCTCAATGACCTTTCCCTCTGAAACAATGCCATAACCACACCAATTTACAAGTTACAGTCAGGCCCAGCAAATGGTACACTATCTAATCAGCCAGATATTCTCAAGTATTTCCTTACATTCTGGATTGGACGTGGACAATAAGGTGGAAGGAATCCTCAATCGGAGTCAATCTGTGCTTCAATTTTGTCCATTAAAACTGGCTGACACTCACTGACTGGAATCTAATTGTGTGATTGCAAAACGGTAATCAATAACTTAATTGTTTGCAATACTTCTGACCTGCCATGTCGTCTTAAATTGAGCTCAGCACTTACATTTCAAAATGACACACCAGGTTTGAATTCAATAAATGCGCTTTCATGAACTAAGATAAATTTACGTACAAGAGAAGACAATAAAACTTATGCTACTCTTCAGTAGCTCCATTTCTACCAACTCCACAAATTATTCCATAAGAGAGATTTGGAAAGGAAAATTATAGTGTTTAATTAAAATGATATTTTAGTTTCTGCCTTAGTTTCTAGTGAAGAATGTCATGGTCTAAGATTCCCAGGTAAGGAAGATTTCTCTCTCATAGCTCTTGTTTTTTTTTCAGTGAGAAACCTTGACCTCCCTTGTTTCTCACTTAGGCAGAAATGGGTACTGCAGATGCTGGAGATTAGAGCCAAGATTAGAGTGGTGCTGGAAAAGCACAATCGGTCAGGCAGCATCCGAGGAACAGGAGAATCAACGTTTCAGGCTTTCCTGATGAAAGGCTTTTACCCGAAACGTAGATTCTTCTGCTCCTCTGTTGCCTGACATTTCCACATATTATTTCTGCTCTTAGAGCTCCTATCTCTGCAAAAGTGTGCTAGTGCCTACTTAGAGTCAGAGATCAACAGCACAGAAAAAGGCCCTTTGGTCCATTGCATTTGCTCCAGTCAAAAACAGCCACCATATAATTGCAGTTTTTCATCTAATTCTGGCCTTCCCTTAGTTTCTAATTGTCCTCTGTCTCCAAACCTGAGCCTGTTACTTAAAGGCCCTGGCCCCAAGTCTCTCCACCCATGATTTTTCAGTACCCCATCCCAAGGCTCACAAAGCCTCCATAATAATGTTTGCATTGATTCATTTCTTTAATAGAACATCCATGTTTGCAGACATGTGAAGGCACAGGCAAACAAAATTTGATATCAAGCTTAAAAAGGAGGTATTAGGGAAGGTAAGTAAAGGATTAGTTAAAATTTAAGGTTCGTCCTAAAGAAGTAGTAGTATGGTAGTGAGATTTATGAAGGAAATTCTGGAATGTAGATCCGAAGCTGCTAAAGGCATAGATGGTTATGGCAGAGTAATTAATATCAGGGATGCACAAGAGAACAGAATTGAAGGAGAACAGAAATCTTAAATGAAACTTGCTGTTACTGATTCCACCCTATTCTGAATGCTTGCTTCTGGGCTTTGGAGCCTGTCCCTGTGCTCCATGGTGTTGGAGCGGACGAGAGGGTTGATATCAAAGAGCTGTAGGGTGGGACTTGAAGTACAGTGAAGTGTAACGTGCTTCACTTCCCTCAAACTGCTAGCAGTAATCTGAGATATCTGTACCCCAGTCCAGAACACACTGTGGCAATCTAGTATGGTTAGGCGGCCAGTAGTAGAAATGCCTACGAAACTGGTTGAGTTTCGATCAACAATGCAAGAAATTTTGGTCGAGCTAGTTTAAACTCTGACCTTAGCCAGGACGTGTTGTGACCTGCAGTTTCCTGTGTTGACCAAGTAAGGCAAGTTTCATGGTGGTCTTTAGACAGACTGGCTCCATTATTAACTTGTATGAAGCATGGAATATGGCTGCTTATGACTTAGTATAAGCATTTGGGAGTTATTTATCAGTAAACTCCCTTGGGAGGGATCGAACAATGTGATCAGGGTTTGGTCAGTTTATTGGATGAGTGCCAGAGGAGTACCTCGCAGGAGGAGTACACCTTTTTGTGACAAAAGTTAGCAGAACAAAAGATTTTCTGGAGAAGCCTTTGACACAATGTTTAGAAGCATGTGTCCTGAAGTTGTCTTCAGAGAAGACCAAGAACCACGAGGGAAGATCTACATGGAGAGCAAAGTTGGTCGCTTCACTTGAATGAGGGTAGTATTTGTTTCAAGCCAAACTGCTAGAGTTAAAGTTCAATGTGAATTATGTAAAATAAGATGATGTAAGATGAAGTAAATGTTGAAGTGATGAAGTAAAAGAAACAAATGTTGCAACAGGTGTATGTTTTATATTAAAGACTGGTACTTTACAAGAGTTTAAAATAAAGGTTGGTTTAATTAAAATCTGGGTCAGTTCCCTGCATTTTGTCTTGTCTCTCAAAGGAAGAATGCCTGAATGAACAGTTTGAGTACTCTTAGATAGCACTAGGAGAATTAGTAACCCCAAACAATTTGATTAAACCATGACTGAAGGCAGCTAATGATGAACATTAAATGCAGGCCTGTCAGCAAGACTCTCATTCAAAGAATTAATAATTTAAAATAAGGATACTGGGAGATAGCAAAGAAATCAAAGAAGCGAGCTCAAGAAATAACAGTAGTGAAAGGAAGAAATGAATGTAAACATCATGGAATTGATCTTGGGAATCAGAATGCAACAGTAGTACAAAAACTAAATATAAATTTTCACTTGTTCTGGAGTAAACAGACTTTGTAGTACATGAATACTTGGTTTTTTTTTGATACCATTTAAACTACAGATCAGTTAAGTATGATCTTGTAATCAATAATATGGTATATTCGCATCATGCATTTCAGCTTCACCTTCCAAAAATACTATATATTTTTTTCCTCTCTTTTACGTCACTTCGAGTTATTTTGTGTGGAGAGTCCTTAACCATTTTAGATCCCATATGGTGAAAGATTCAAATTTCCTTGCATTTTCATTATAATGCTTTAATACTTAGGACTTGAAATGCTGAACCTGCAAAAGTGGAGTATAAGCTGGAAGCCTGTTCACCCTTGGTGAATAAAGTACATTGTATGATCCTAGAATTGTTCATACAAAATTTTAAGCAAGAGCCACTACAGTCTTGGCTAGTGTCTGAATTATTTTGGTGCAGTGCTGGATATGTTTTGATTTGCCAGATTATGGAAAAGCTGACTGAAAAGGGAAATTTGGTCAGGTTTTTTTATTGGAGTACAGCAGACGGATGTTAAAATAACCTTTTGAGAAGCAGCATGTTATTAGTTTTTATTATGTTTATCAGGTGGAACAACTTATAGTTGCTGTCATTGTACATTCCTCATGGTTGATTGAACAACTATTTGGTTACTGAAAGCTGCAGCTGGCTAAATTTAATCTAGTTTCAGAAAAAAAAGCACCAGTAATCTAAACTTCTGCTTTCATGCTTTTACTTATGCAAAAAGCCCCTCTGCTCAGTAGGAATGCAGACATTTTCAGGCTGAGGTTATGTGACAGGTAATGCAACAGTTAAATTCAACTGGAAGTTGACATTATTACTCAATAACAATTTAATTATAAATTGTGCATCAAATGTTCAAGAATTTTTTTTTGTCATATGTTTCATTAAATTCCATGCTTAAATTCTTTGGGAAAAGTAGCATGCCCGTTTTCCTTAATAAAAATATTTCAACTCACAACTTGATTTAATGTCAGTCTAGTTGACCTGTGCTTAGTATTGAGACTTTGGAGCGTTTGGTATAATTGAATAGTTTGCTAGGCCATTTCAGAGGGCAATTGAGAGTCTATCACACTTCTGTGGATCTGGAGTAGTGTATAGGCCAGACCAGGTAAGATTGGCAGATTTTCATCCCTGAAGGACAATGTGCAATGGTTTCATGGTCATTGTTAGACTCTTGATTCCAGATTTTCTTTTTTGCATTCAAATTTCACCATCTGCCACTGTGGGATTTGAATCTGGATTAATAGTCTAGCAATAATACATGAGGCCATCACCACCCTGTCATTCAGTTGTACCAGCTGCAACAAAGTCTGAAAGAAATGAAACCGGATGGATCACCTGGCATCTACCTACGCATTGGAAAAGATAATGGCAGAAACAACCCTGTCACCCCTTCACCGTCCTCCTCACTAACATATAGGGCCTAATGCCAAAATTGGGAGGACAGTTTTACAGACTAGTCAATTAATGGCCTGCCATAGTCCTACTCACCGAATCATACCTTACAGATATTATCCCAATAACCACCATTACCATCCCAGGACATGTCTCACCGGCAGGACAGACCTAGCAGAGGTGGCGGCACAGTAATATATGGTCAGGAGGGAGTTGCTCTGGGAGTCCTATATATTGACTGTGGACCCCATGAAGTCTCGTGCCACTCAACTCCTGACCTCATTACAGGCTTGGTTCAAACATTGAGAAAAGAGCTGAATTCCAGAGGTGAGGTGAGAGTGACAGCCCTTGACATCAAAGCTGCATTTGACTGTGTGTCGCATCAAGGGGTATCAGAGGGCAAACTCTCCAGTGGTTAGAGTCACACTGGATGTATAGGAAGATGGTTGTGGTTGTTGGTGAGTCATTGTAACTCCAGCATGTCTCTGCAGGAGGTCCTCAGGGTGGTGTTCTAAGCCCACCCATCTTCAGCTGCTTCATCAATTTCCTTTCCTCCAGTATAAGGTCAGAAGTGGGGATGTTCACAGATGATTGCATAATGTTCAGCACCATTCATGACTCTTCACACACCTGAGGTAGTCTGTGTCAAAATGCAACAAGATCTGGACAATATCCAGGTTTGGGCTGACAAGTGGTAAGTAACATTTACACCACATAAATGCCAGGTTATGACCATCACCAACAAGAGACAATCTAACCACCACCGCATGACTTTCTATTGTGTTACCATTGTTGAATCTTCCAACATCAACATTCTCTAGGAGTAACCATTGATCAGAAACTCAACTAAATGCACCACATAAGCACAGTGGCTACATGAGCAGGTCAAAGGCTCAGAATATTATGGCGAGTAACTCACCACCTGACTCCCAAAAGCCTGTCCACTAACTACAAGGCACAAATCAGGAGTATGATAGAATACTCCCCACTTGCCTGGATGAGTACAGCCCCAACAACACTCCAGAAGCTTGACACCATCCAAAACAAAGCAGCCTGCTTGATGACACTGCATCCACTCCCTCTACCACTGGCGCTCAGTAGCAGCAGTTTGTACTATCCACAAGATGCACTGCAGAAATTCACCAAGAATGCTTCGACAACACCTTACAAACCCACGATACTTCAATCTAGAAGGATGAGGGCATTCGATATATGAGAGCACCACCATCTTCAAATTTCTCTCCAAGCCGCTCACCGTCCTGACTTGGAAATATCGCCATTCCTTCAATGTCACTGGGTCAAAATCCTGGAATTCCCTCCCTAATGGCATTGTGGGTCAGCCCACAGTAGTTAGACTGCAGCAGTTCAAGAAGGAAGCTCACCACTACCTTCTCAAGGGCAATTAAGGATGGGCAATAAATGCTGTCCAGCCAGCAATGCCCAATTCCACAAAAATGAATTTCATAAAAAATCAAAATTTTGTATAAGCAACATTTTTTAAATATACAACCTTTCTCCTTCCTTGTGCTCCTACAAATGCACACCATTAACCTTTTTTATTAATTTTCAGCACAATAAGGAATGTTATGGTGCCATATTTTGATTTTGTGAAGTTCTAGAATGGTGCACTATAATTCCAAGATGAGATATTTATTGCATGCAGAGATTTGCTAAAACTATTACAAATTTCTTCTGTTAACTACTATTCAAAATAAATTGGATTAATTTGCTAATTTGCATTAGTAGTATGTACATGTTCTTTCTCTCTGCAGTTATGTCTCAAGAATTTGATTGAAGTTTTGAAGAAGTAACAAAGAGGATTGATGATGGCAGAGTGGTGGATGTGAAGTATATGACTTCAGTAAGGCATTCAACGAGGTTCCCCATAGGAGACTGGTCAGCAAGGTTAGATCTCCTGGATTACAGGGAGAACTAGCTGTTTGATTATAGAATTGGCTCGAAAGTAGAAGACAGATGGTGGTGGAGGGTTGCTTTTCAGACTGGAGGTCTGTGACCAGTGAAATGCCACAAGGATAGGTTGCTAGGTACATTACTTTTCATCATTTATATAAATGATTTGGATGTGAACATTAGGGGGTATAGTTAAAAGTTTACAGATGACACCAATGTTTTGAGGTGTAGTAGACAGCAAAGGAAGTTATCTTAGTACAATGAGACTTTGATCAGGTGGGCCAATGGGCTGAGGAATGGCAGATGGAGTTATTTTCAATAAATATGAGGTGCTGCATTTTGGAGTGCAGATTCATAGATCCTTGAAAGTAGAGTTGCAGGTAGACAGGATAGTGAAGGTGTTTGGTATGCTTTCCTTTGTTGGTCAGAGCATTGAGTATAAAATTTGGAAGATCATGTTGGAGCTGTTGGAATATTGCATGCAATTCTGGTCTCCTTCCTATTGGAAGGATGTTGTGAAACTTGAAAAGGTACAGAAAAGATTTACAAGGATGTTGCCAGGGTTGGAGGATTTGAGTCATAACGAGAGCCTGAATAGGCTGGAGCTGCTTTCCCTGGAGTGTCGGAGGTTGAGGGGAGACCTTTTATAGAGGTTTATAAAATCATGAGGGGCATAGGTAGGATGAATAGAAAAAGTCTTTTCCCTGGGGTGGGTGAATCCAGAACTAGAGGGCATTGGTTTAAGGTGAGAGGGGAAAGATATAAAAGGGACCTAAGGGGCAACCTTTTCATACAGAGAGTGGTACGTGTATGGAATGAGCTGCCAAAGAAAGTGATGGAGGCTGGTACAATTGCAGCATTTAAAAGGCATCAGTATATGAATAGAAAGAGTTTAAAGGGATATGAGCCAAACTCTGGAAAATGGGACTAAATTAGGTTGGGATATCTGGTCTGCATGGACAAGTTGGACCGAAGGGTATGTTTCAGTGCTGTATGACTAATAGAACCCTTTGCAGCCATATGCGTAGCTTCTGGTGTGGGCATTTACACCACTCTGCAAGTCTGACTGACAATCCTAAATTATCTCAGCATAATTCTTCACATGCTTAGGAACATTGTGCAAATGTTTGCCCTTGCAGAATCAACAAGGTAATGCATGGCTTAAAAAGGGTGAATGCTGGGAAATTGTTTCCATCAGGTGGGGATACTAGGACTTATTGGCACAACCTTAGAATTAGAGGGGGTCAATTTAGAACGGAAATGAGGAGACATTTCTTCAGCTAGAGAGTGGTAGGCTTGTGGGCCAATATTGATAAATTCTTATTCTCGCAAGAAATTACTGGATAGGGGAAGAGTGCAGGTAAGTGACATTGAAATGCCCATCAGCCATGATTGGTGGAGTGGACTCGATGGGCCAAATGGCCTTACATCCACTCCTATTTCTTATGGCTTTAAGGTCTTTTATGTTATGATTAGAAACTGTTGAGTTTTAAGAGCATAAGCTTTCCATACCTTGCTTGTTGTAAGCAGCCGAAAGAACGTGTTACAGCAAACATCTTTTTAACCACCAACTCATGATCCCACATTCTCAATATATCAGTAAAAATTATCTATATCAAATACTGGAAGTTTATTGGATTAGACTCCATGATGTCTGAGCGGTCAGTTGAAGGTGTGATTGAGAAGGTTCTCTGCCATTAATTTTTATTTTAGACAAAGTTGCATTATTATTTTAAGTAACTTGTACTGTGAATAAAATATAACTGTGATTTAACAGCCCTGCATTACATTTCTCTTACTCATTGTGTGTTTTTACATTTGATTATGTAGACATCTTGATCAACCGGTACACTCCTGTTCCCATGGATGTCAGATAATTTTGTAGTATTTGATACAATGCTCCAGTTTTAGGATGTATAGTCTATGTTCTCAGTGTGACACATGCACTGAAATTAGTAGACCGTATTTCTAATTTGTATATTGGGCAGCATATCTTTTTGGCTTGATTTATTTTTAAAATTACACAGAAATACTCCACAAATGCTGATTCTCATCTATATATTTCATCCAAAGTTTTAATATTGAAATCATCTGGTGACAAATTATCACTGTGCTTAATGTATTACTATCCTGTTCGAGAGCATTAATCTTTCAAGAGAAATTCAAACACTTTATGATTAATTGATAGAATTATGCCAGATGTTTTCATGTTTGTGTTGTAACAATTCCAGATGTTAATCGCAAATTATGAATCCAGTGATAGAAATATAGAAACTAGGAGCAGGAGTAGGCTATTGGGCTCTTTAGGCTTTCTCCACCATACAATGATTATCCCTGATCCTCTGATTCAATGCAATGGGAGTACTGGTCAAGACAGGTTTATAGTCTGTCAAGACAAATTGCCAAGTCTAGTAAAGAATAGAATACATGGAAGAACCGCAGCAAAAGATATAACAAAAACTTGAACAAAACAACATAAGTAATAGCAAACAATTAGGATAACAATTCTAAACCATATACACTGGATATTCAACTATAACATTCAGGATATGTAAGAGTTCAGTACAAGTTAACAGGCACTTGGTGGTCAAACACACCACAAAATGTCAAGATGAATCATACTAGGATGTTAGTGACTTTGTAGGTCTCCAAATCTCAGGAAAACTCTCTCTTCACAAGACATTTGAATTCTTTACTTCTCACAGACTTAGTTGACTGTTCACATCTTGGTAGTTCACCCTTTTCTACCTAAACACATTTCTCCTGAGACTAATTACTGTCATAATTTCAGCTTTTATTAAAAAAAAAAGTTGGCTTCACTCAGCTGCCGCAAAATTTGTCTAAGCTCCAACCTTTCTAAGTTGCATCAAATAAATACGGATTATGAGCTGAATTCACCCCATTCTTAACTGCACTGAACTATTTGATGACTCCCAGGGCCTCTCTTCAGTCTTAATTGTTTATCCATAACATTGAGCCACCACTTTCTGAAACCTCTCTCTAATCCTAACTGCCTAGAACTTGCTAATAGCGGCACTTCTGTTTTTTTTCCATCACTGTTTCCATTCCAAACTACAACTAACTTCTCCCAGTAAGTAAAACGTCACCGATCAATTGAAAGTAGGGGACTTTCTTTAGGTCCACCCATCTCCCTGATGACTCAGCCTGCTCTGGCTTATTGTTAATTTGATTTTTACTTTAAGTTAGTTATTTTATGTAAAAAATGTTGAACATAACTGTCATTAACATAACATGAGAGCTTATAACCCGTTACACTTAACTCAGTACTGCTCTGTTTTGCAGTCTTTTCCCTCCTCCTATAAAAAGTTCCTTTGTCCTTTTTTTCACAAGAATCTTGAAGGTTTGTCCTCCCACCCCACCATCTCATTTTGATTTCTCCTCTCGAAGTTATGAATTTTACAAGAAGTTTTACTTTGGCTTTTTGGCTAAGCAGCCCTCCACCATTTCCTCATGATTGTGGATGCCTGGGCCCCTTGCTGATGGCAGATATTCAATGACTGAGATGGTGGTCTATCAGATTGCTAGCCCATTGGCAATCAGAGACCCAGGTTACTGTTGTGTGGCCATGAGTTCACATTCAACTATGACACCTACTCAGTTATAGGATACTTAGGGATAGACAACAAGATGGCCTAACTAGTGCTAACCCAAATCTCATGAGAAATGGGAAAAAAAGAACCCTGCCATCTCAAGCCTCCAAGCTAACTGCTGTTTGCTTTTTGACACCAGATTCTGTGAGACTTATGAAAGATTTCTTCCTCTAGTTGCAAGCTTGGCAAATCTTCCTGATCTTTTTCCCTCAGAAATCCAAACTAAGTTTTAGCATTGCATTGCATTGTTTTGAATTGTAACATTAAGCTTGTCTCATTTAAATGTAGCCTAACAATAAAATTTACTGTTGCCTCTTTCAATCTAGCGAGACGCAATTTATACCTAAGCAAAACTTCAACTACCTGCTTTCAGAGGTAACACTCTGAAAACTTGAACAGGATAGTATTCCATACCAAGCCCATCTATGTTGTAATGTGGCATACTTTGGAATGTCTTTGAATTAAAAAGTAATTTAACTGTTTACCATGAACACAGCTCTTTGATTCTATAACTCAAATAAATAAGTTGTATTCTTGATAAAATTTACAACCTCTTATCCTTATGTTTTGTCCCTATCAAGGAACTCCTCAAGGAACTCCCTTGTTGTCTAACTGCCCTGAACATCCTCTTTTTTTATTTAGGAACTGCATACACAATTTAAATCTCTTGAACAACTGACCTATCAGTTAGCTTGTGGTAGATCCAAAGGGTCTGCACATTGTTCAAGTGTTGCCATTATTAATTCTGATTTTATTCAGTAAACCCAGGCACACTTTGAGAAACTGCTAATTAAACTTTAATAAAACTCAATCAGATGTCTCAATTTATCTACAGTTAAGATTTTTAATTCTTAAGGTTGTGTATAATGTTCGGAAACACATGAATTAAGAACAAAGTATTCACAAAAAAATGTAAATAGTTACATTTACTCCAGATATACCTTCTACCCGGAAAACGTATTTTCTTTTCTTAGCTTTCATAACAAATGGGCCAAAGATCTGAATAGCTTGTTCTTATCAGCTCTAGGTTACAGATGGGTTCTGCTGGTTACCAATAAGATTGTTGGAAGCATATAACATAATTAAGTCTACACTGATAATTGATCAGGTAATACAGAAAGGAAAGTTTGGACTTGGAATGAAAGGCAATATTTAAATGCAAGAACATGCAAATACAGTCATTAGCTTTTAACTATAGATATTTAATATGCAGGCAAGTACGAACCGTGCTCTCAAAAATCTTGAAAACAAATTAGAGAGAGAAATTAGTATTTTTTGGTGCAGATGGTTGACGAATAAACATTGACGTAGAAGTGTGCCATGGGATATTTTCCAGTTCCCTGAGCATATGACATAAGATTGTATGACTGATAGTGCAGTACACTATCTCTGCAGTGTTAATGAGCTAACCTAGATTGTTTTCAACATCTTATCTCCTGACTTTGGACAATGCTACCATTTGAATTAAATTTATTTTTAATTTAATTTGATTCCGTGTCTTTTTCTTGTCTTGTAAATCAGTTTTAATTTGTGAAGAAATGGTGCAGCACAAGTTTAAAACAGCTTGGAGATGCTTGAAGAAACAACCTTATTGATTTTTATGCTACATGTAGTTCAACCAAACCTCAGCCTGAAAACAAGTTAATAAATTTACATAGTTTCAACATTATTATTGTGTGGGTTATTGTTATAAGCTAGATCTCAGCCTTATGAATGTTCGAATTTCATCTAAAGTATTCATTTCCTGTCCTATTTTGCTGCTTTCCTCAAAAAAAACTTATTTGAACAAAATAATTATTCAATTACTAATAGTTCACAAGTGTTTGCATTTGATTAACTTTTTGGTTTACAATAATTGAACACTATATCTAGAGAAATTCTTTGCAGTGCTTAATTTAATTCAAATTATATGCACCTTTTGTCTTCCTGTTGTGGTTGCTAGAACACAGCATGGTTAATCAGAATGGGTACTAAAGCATTTTAAAAGGAACTTGTGATAGAATGGCTGAAATAATTCAATATTTATGATTTAAATGTATAAAGGTACACTTATTATTTCCAGTTGCTGTTTTATACAGATACTGTCAAAAACATGTGCATGAATGTGTAAAGCATTCATCATAGGTAGTGATTACTGAATAAAAATTGTTCTTGATCATGCCTTGTTCATCCAAATAATTCAATTTTTGTTATTGAGATTAATGTTCCATTTCACCTAGTCACAAAAACTGGCTGAACTAATGTTTTTATTTGTGGCTGTTTAACTATTATGATTGCTTTTTGGAGTTATAATTTAACACCGAGGAAAGGACAGGAAGTAGGTAGTTTGTGTTTGCTGTTATCGATGTGTTTGAAATTGTCTTCGTTTTTGTATTCCAAGACTATTTGGAAGATATGGTGCAAGCTTGAATTATAGTACCTCCACGTTTCTAAAATGTTTTTTGTTATTTCTATTTGTTAGTTTTACAGGCATTTTAAAGTTGTGTAGTTAGACATGAAAGTAACTTCATGCATGGGCAATATGATATCCAGATATTTTGTATAGTGTCATGTTTGTTCTAAATGTGGAAGCTTATATACACTAAATGTTTCAAGAAAACCAATGCCATATTTATAATGACTAAAAAACTATCTTCTGCAGCCATTTTAAGGAAACCATGGGGATAATTTTCAATAGTGTTCAAAAAAGCCACTATCTTCAATAAGTACTTGGCAACACAAATATATCAAGTGTCCCTCCTATATCCGTACTTCCTCACTGTCTCTCTGGTGGCCAATCTCAACTATAACGCTACGCTTCACACACCTGACAACAAATAGATCCATCTCATCCCACCTTGCTTATGTGTTGTGCTGCTTGTCCACCATCCAGTATTGAGAAGTGTGGTGGTGGAAAAGCACAGCAGGTCAGGGAGCATCCGAGGAGCAGGAGAGTTGATGTTTGGGATGTTATGCCTGAATCGTTGACTTTCCTGTTCCTCAGATGCTGTCTGACCCCTGCTGTGCTTTCTCAACACCACATTGTTTGACTCTGATCTCCAGCCTCTGAAGTCCTCAGTTTCTCCCAACATCCAATTGATTGAGCAGAAATTTCCACAAATATTGGGAAAATCTAGCCATTCGTTTTAGACCCCATTAATGTAGGTTTTGCTTTCAGAATATTTGCCTGATATGATTATGTTTATGTTATCCCTTATAACTTAAGAGACTAGACATCCAAGTGTCTAGACTAGTTTTAGGCTATTTATTTACAGCAGACGAACATGCTTTTGGTCACATGTCATGCTTGGCATTCCAAATAAGATGGAATCTGAGATCTTTATACCTTTGGGTCACATGATATCATGAGCTTGGCTTCTGAATGTATATGACAATTTAACATACACTACAAACTTTGATCCTTCTCCATCCCTTTCCCTGTTTCAGGTTTAATCAAACTACTCTCAATCTTGTCATCCTATTTTACCCTGAACTGACCTCCTTGATTCCATATTCTCTCCATCATAAGACCGCCATCACCTGTCTGTGTCCTTGCCTCTCCTTATCTGTTGTTGAAACTCATTCATGCTTTTGTTACTTGTAGCTGTAGCTGTTCAAATTCTCTCCTGCTCAATTTCTCATTTTTCACTTTGAAAATTCATTAGAGTCATAGAGATGTACAGCATGGAAACGGACCCTTTTGGTCCAACCTGTCCATGCCGACCAGATATCCCTATCCAATCTAGTCCCACCTGCCAGCACCTGGCCCATATCCCTCTAAACCCTTCCTATTCATATACCCATTCCAAATGTCTCTTAAATGTTTGCAATTGTACCAGCCTCCACCCCATCCTCTGGCAGCTCATTTCATACACACCACCCTCTGCATGAAAAAGTTGCCCCGTAGGTCTCTTTTATATCCTTTTCCTCTCACCCTAAACCTATGCCCTCTAGTTCTGGATTCCCCGACCCCAGGGAAAAGATTTTGTCTATTTATCCTATCCATGTCCCTCATAATTTTGTAAACCTCTATAAGGTCACCCCTCAGCCTCTGCTCCAGGGAAAACAGCCTCAGCTTGTTCAGCCTCTCCCTATAGCTCAAATCCTCCAACCCTGGCAACATCCTTGTAAATCTTTTCTGAACCCTTTTTCAAGTTTCACAACATCTTTCTGATAGGAAGGAGACCAGAATTGCACGTAATATTCCAAGTGGCCTAACCAATGTCCTGCACAGCCGCTTACTTGAAATATTATTTCTGTTTGCAGAATTTTTTTTCCCAGAGCTGTGGAATATGTTTTAGTTTCAGATTATCCGCCTTCGCAGTATTTTGACTAAGTTGATCTTATTGAACCGTATGAGATCCTGAAGGGAATTGACAGGGTGGAATGACGTTTCTTCTAGAGGAACTTGAAGTCAGGAACACTGTTTAAAAATAAGGGATCACCCATTTAAGATGGAAATGGGATTTTCTTCCCTTGAGGATGGTGGTGCTTCACTGTCTGGGCAGAGAGTTCTAGAGGTAATCACGTGATATAAGGGAGTTGATTTTTGTCTTGGTAGGTCCAAATGTGGAGTTGAAGCCACAAACTAGCCATTATCTTATAAATGGTAGAGCAAGCTTGAGGCACTGAATGGCCTATTTGTGCTCCTAATTTGTATGTTTGTAGGCCATTATAAGATGGTCACTAATTAATTCATTTGGAGTTTCAAGCAACACTACTTCATCTATAAAGTGGTTAGAATGCAAACCCACTTCCACAGGAGTGGGTGAGGCAACTATCCTAAGTACATATGAGGTGGATAAGTGTGGGAAGAAGTAAGGAATAATAGAATATCTTGATGGAAATAGATGGTGATTGGTGGAAGGATGTTGAAGATTTAGATGATGCAGGATGGAATGCATATCAGACATTTTATAAGCCTGTACTGAATCAATAAAAGATTGTCACATACAATTGACTGTATCACTTACAACTACACTTTTAAAAAATCCCCAATGTCTAACTTTTAATGCTCTGTTTGCAAAATTTCTGCAGCTACTTATTAGCTGAACCACACACCTCCCCACCTCCACTTCTGCTGCAGTCTCCACTGGAGCCCTTACTGTCTCCCAGGCAATAAACTCTCCATAGTACAGCTCTCATCCTTGCTCTTAAGATTTGAAAGATACAGTGGATGCCTATTTTAGTCATGACCCCTGAGAGTGGTAATTCTGAGCATTTCAGATCCCAAAATTAAAGCCTGGCTTACTAGATCAAATATTTAATTAATTAACTAATTAATTATAACAATGTGATGGCTAGTGATTGAAACATTCACATGAGGCTTTAGATATTTGTTAACCAAATAAGTTTATTACACAAAAAAGTATCAAAGCTAGATAAAAATCACAGGTGGATAGATTTTAACATTAACATCAAAACAACGTTTCAATCTGTTTCCAAACACACTCCATTTCAGAGATTCATTCCTCGAGAAATATAACTCCTACTTCATAAATTAGATTTCCTCTGCTTTTCCATGGATATGGGAATAATTTTTCACAATTGTCAGGACCTAAGCTTTCTCAATTCAAATGTTAAAGAATTCTACACCAGCTTGTTCCAGTTTGAAAACTCACAACATGACCAAACGCATGCTAAGGCATCTGTTTCTCCTGAATCATACTCTGCACTCTTCCTCATAGAAAAAGAACTGTTCTCTTCAGAACTGGCACAGTTGCTCAGTGGTTAGGCACAGTGGCTCAGGGGTTAGCACAGCTGTCTCACAGCATCAGCGTCCCAGGTTCGATTCCAGCCTTGGGTGACTGTCAGTGTGAGTTTGCACATTCTCCCCATGTCTGCGTGGGTTTCTACAGGGTGCTCCGGTTTCCTCCCACAGTCCAAAGATGTGCAGGTCAGGTGAATTGGCCATACTAAATTGCCCAAAGCATTAGGTGGATTAGTCAGAGGGAAATGGGTCTGGGTGGGTTACTCTTTGACGGTTCAGTGTGGACTTGTTGGGCCAAAGGGCCTGTTTCCAACTGTAGAGAATCTAATCTAAACTAATAATGCCTCACTAAAAGATCCCTCCAATGTGTCCTCCCTCAACACAGCTATGATGTGATCCCTAATCAGCAATACAACTCCCAACTGAACCCTAGGCTTTTATGAAGTGAACTGAAAAGTCTGACTGCTCTGAGATCAAAGTGATGTAAGTGCCCAATATATTTACTCTACCTGACATAAACCCAATAATATAAACATCTTATTGAATAGCACCAGTACCCCGAGCTAGTGAGGATAGGAATAGATGGATACAGCAGATGAATGTGTGGCTTGTACAGGGGAGAAGGATTCACATTTTTCAATCCTTGGAATCTCTTCTGGGGTAGTAGTAACCTGTGTAAAAAGGATGGATTGCACCTGAATTGGAAGGGGGCTAATATATTGACGGGGAGATTCGCTAGAGCGAAGTGGGAAGATTTAAACTAGTGAGGTGGGATCCAGGGAGATAGAGAGGAAAGAGATCAGTTTAAGACTGGTACAGTTGCGAAAAGGATGAAGTCAAACATTCAGGACAGGTAGGAACAAAGCAGAGAATGAAGTAAGACTGATTAAATCTCATTTATTTCAATGCAATAGGTCTATCAGATAAGGCTGATGAACTCAGGGAATGGTTGGGAACGTGGGACTGGGATATCATAGCAATTATAGGGATGTGGCTCAGGGATGGCCAGGGCTGGCAGCTTAATGTTCCAGGGTATAGATGCTAGAGGTAGGATAGAAAGTGGGGCAAGAGAAGAGGGGGAGATGCATTTTTGATTAGGGACAGTGTTACAGCTGTACTTGGAGGAAATTCCAGGGAAGTTATTTGGGTGTAACTGAGAAACAAGAAAAGGAGGATCAACTTATTGGGATTGTACTATAGACACCTCAATAGTCAGCAGTAAATTGAGAAACAACTTTTTTGGGAGATTTCCGTTATCTGTTGAATAATAGGGTGGTAATTGTAGGGGATATTAGCTTGTCAAACATAGACTGGAACTGCCATAGTGTTAAAGGCTTGGATGGAGAAAAATTTGTGTACAAGAAACTTTTTTCTGATTTCCGTATGTGGATGTGCTACTAGAAAATGTGCAAAACTTGGTGTACTTTTGGGAAATAAGGAAGGCGGGTGACAGAGGTGTTAGTGGGGGAACCCTTTGGGGTCAGTGACCATAATCCTAATAGTTTTAAAATCATGATGGAAAATAATAGACTGGATCTAAAAGTTTAAGTTCTAAGTTGGAGGAAGGCTAATTTTGATGGTATTGGATGAGAAGTTTCAAAAATTGATTGGGGGCAGATGTTTGCAGAAAACATGAGATAACGAGAGTACAGAGACAGTATGTGCCCGTGAGGGTAAAGGGCAAGGCTAATAGGTATAGGAAATGCTGGATGCTAGAGAAGTTGATCTTTTTGTCAAGAAAAAGAAGGAAGTATATGTCAGGTATAGACAGCCGGGATCAAGTGAATCCCTGGAAGAATATAAAAGTAATTGGAAAGACCCTTAAGAGGGAAGTTAGGAGGACAAAAACAGGACATGAGATAGCTTTGGCAAATAGGATTAAGGAGAATCCAAAGGGATTCTACAAATACATTAAGGTCAAAAGAGTATACTGTATGTTTTGAAAGTTAAAAGCTAGCAGAACTACCTAACAGCATCAAGTGTACTGAATAAGATAAAATGTAACATGTGGTCCAGCAGCTAGAGTAGTTGGTTGCCTGAGGACAAGAAACAAATTTGAATTAGGCCAGTCAGTTTAAATTATATTGCTGAAAAAAAAACAAACTCCAATCAAGTTTGAATTTAGTATATTGACAAAATTTAAAAGCCAATGACACAATCTGATGCTTTTGGGGGGTATAAGACTAGGAAAAATTGAAAGTTGGGAGAGCACTGCCAAAAGACCAACAGATGTAGACTGCTGGTCAGAACTCTGAGAGGTACTTGTCTAGAGAAGGAGTTTTCACAGAGAAAAGCATCACCTTTGGCCTATGGGACATGTCTACAGAGGAAGATACAAAGAAGATTCAACAGCTGGCTGGTTTTGAAATTAAATTTTTGGTAAATTCTAATCTGGTGTTTTAATGGACTAGTATTGTAGAGAAAGGAGTTGTAAATAGTTCTTTAATTATTCTTTGTTATACTTTAAGAAATAAAGTTGTTAATTTTTACTTTAAATAGTGGCCTTTTGGATAGTTTTTCACCTGTCAAATTTTCACAAGATTACGGCACGGGATAAATCTTTTCTGTGTTGCTGGTTTAAATTAAGAAGGAAGGTTTACCCTGTGTCGTAACATGGGCCCCTGGCTGTGATATTTGTAACGTTGATAGCCACAGTTGCAGTGAAAGAAGACTGGAGGTTGACTGTGGTGGTGCCACCATTTTAAGAAAGGTAGTAAGGAAAAGCCATGGAACTATAGAACAGTGAAACTGACATCAGTGGTGGGCACATTGTTGAAGGGAATCCTGAGGGACAGGAGTTTTGTGTATATAGATAGTCAACATGGCTTTGTGCATGGGAGGTTGTGTCTCACTAACTCAATTGAGTTTTTTTGAAGAAGTAACGAAGAGGATTCATGAGGGAAAAGCAGTGGACATAATCTATGTGGACTTCAGTAAAGCGTTCGACAAGCTTCCTTGCTAGCAAGGTTAGATCATATGGAATACAGGGCAAACTAGCCATTTGGATTCCGAACTGGCTTGAAGATGGAGGGTGGTGATGGAGCATTAGATTAGATTAGATAGATTAGATTACTTAGTGTGGAACCAGGCCCAACAAGTCCACACCGACCCTCTGAAGAGCAACCCACCCAGACCCATTCCCCTACATTTACCCCTTCGCCTAATTTAGCATGGCCAATTCACCTAACCTGCACATTTTTTGGACTGTGGGAGAAAACCGGAGCACCTGGAGGAAACCCACACAGACACTGGGAGAATGTGCAAACTTCACACACACAATTACCTGAGGTGGGAATTGAACCCAGGTCTCTGGTGCTGTGAGGCAGCAGTGCTAACCACTGTGCCGATCTCTTAATTTGCTTCCTTTGTGTATTTTAACCTCATCACCATAATATGTATAAGGAGCCTCTTGATTTTGTCACTAAGAATTGGACAACGTTTAAAGATTTGTCCTTTCTTTCCTTCTATTTCATATTTATATGCACCTCTTTGGCGACATCATCTGAAGGCACATATGCTGACAACATCCAACATTATCTGACTACCCCACTCTTCTGACTCGTCCACTTTTGTGAAATTATTACGTTGTTAACACTATGTTGGAGCAGAAATTCTTTCCAGTTAAACATTAGAATAATGAACCAGTTTTCTCAGTCACAGAGACAGATGGTTTGTTCCAACTCATCCTTGCTGACCAGACATCCCAATCTGACCTAGTCCCATTTGCCAGCATTTGGTCCATATCTCTAAACACCTCCTATTCATGTACCCATCCAGATGCCTTTTTAAATGTTGTACCTGCCGCCATAATTTCCTTTGGAAGCTCGTTCCTTGCATGTGCGACCCTCTGTGTAAGAAAAAGTTACCCCTCGGGCACTTTTTAAAAATCTTATCCCTCTCACTATAAGCCTATGACCTCTAGTCTTGAACTCCCACACCCTAGGACAAAGACTTTAGCTATTCACCCTACTCATGCCCCTCTTGATTTTATAAACCTCTATAAGGTCACCTCTCAGCCTCTGATGATCCTGGGAAAAAGATTCAGCCTCTTCCCTATAACTCAACCCTCCGGTCTTGGCAACGTCCTTGTAAGTCTTTTCTGCACCCTCTCAAATTTAACAGCAACTTTGCTAAAGAAGGGTGACCAAAATTGTATGCAGTAAAGGTGGCCTCACCAACAACCTGCACAGCCCTAACATGATGTCCCAACTCCTATACTCAATGTTCTAACCAATGAAAGCATGCCTGCCAAACACCACTTTCGCCACCCTGTCTTTCTGCACCTTCACTTTATGCACCTGCACCGCTAGGTCTCTATTTGGCAACAGATTTCACACCAAATTCAGAATTTATCAAACATTGCAGCGAGTTTCACTGATGTCCACTTGGTTGTGAATGCAGTATATGTTTTGTTTTCCATTGACATTTCCAGATATGAACACAGCATTATCAGGAAAGAGAATGTGTGTGTGTGTATATTTTTTTACTGCAGCATCGGGTTCTGAGCCCCAGCGGTTTGGCAGTTGGAGATTTTCTCTTATTCCGTGCAAATGATGTGTGTGATAGTATGTAATATCAACTAAAGATTTGTGTAGGGTTAAGTGGCTACTTAGTTAAGGATAATTATGAAAGAGATTTACATTTGCATCTTGGTTTATGGTGGTTTCGCAATTGTTAAAGGTTTCTTCATCGTTGAAGAACTGACTTGGAAAGGAAGATAAAAAGTTTTAAAATTTCCTGACTTTCACAATTAAAATTAATGGTTGGGATTTTTGAGTAGCAGATGTCAAAATGTGGCACTGATTCTGAGTGAAGGACCGGGCAGGCATTTAGGAAGCAGCTGCTACCCTTGCTGAACATTTAAAAATGGCGGACTGGCCTCCAGACTGTCAATTGTTCTAGCAGCTTTTGATCGCTCAGCACCCTTAACAGTGCCACAAAAGGCCATTGCTGTACCTGCAAATGCAAATGATGGTACATTGTTTCACCGAATAATCAGTCAAGAGGGGTCTGAGGAAGTGGTGTGGGAGTGTCATGTTTGCAGAGAGCAAACAATGCCAACACTACTGGAGTCAGTTGGGGGAAGGTAGGTAGAATGCTCTTGTTCACCCCTTCCCCACGAACTGACTGGGTCTCTGCCAGACAGTTCCCCATGCTGCAGAGGGGCCTCCTGGTACTGGTATAGTGCCTGGGGGTTGGAAAGAGACTCTGGACACCCAAAGTATCAACCTCCTTTCTCACAGCTGACAAATTGGAAGGCAAGAGTGTAGTGCTGGAAAAGCACAGCAGGTGAGGCAGCATCTGAGGAGCAGAAAAATCTGTGTTTTGGGCAGAAGCCCTTCATCATCAGGAATGATGCTGGGAGCCTTGGGGGTGGAGAGATAAATGGGAGGGGATGGCTGGGGGAAGGTAGCTGAGAGTGTAGTAAGTGGATGGAGGTGTGGGTGAAGGTAATAAGTCAGTGGGGAGAGTAGTGCAGATAGGTGGGAAGGAAGTTGGGACAGGTCATGAGCACAATCCTAAATTGGAAAGTTGGAACTGGGATAAGGTGGGGGAGGGGAACTGAGGAAACTAGTGAAATCCACATTGATGCCATGGGGTTGGAGGGTGCCAAGGCAGAAGATGAGCCATTCTTCCTCCAGGTGTCAGGCGGTAAAGTGTGGCGATGGAGGAAGCCCAGTACCTGCACGTCCTCAGAGTGGGAGGATGTGTTGAAGTGTTCGGCCACGGGTGGTGAGGTTGGTTGGTGCAGGTGTCCCGGAGATGTTCTCTGAAGCGCTCTGTGAGTAGGTTTCCTGCCTCCCCAATGTAGAGGAGACTGCATTGGGAGCAACGGATACAGTAAGTGACGTGTGGAAGTGCAGGGAAACTTTGGATGTGGAAGGCACCTTGGGGGCCTTGAATGGAGGTGAGGGGGGAGGAATGGCACAGGTTTTGCAATTCCTGCCATGACAGGGGAAGGTGCCAGGAGAAGAGGGTGGGTTGTTGAGGGGGCATGGACCTGATGAAGTAGTCGTGGATAGAATGATCTTTACAGAAAGTGGATAGGGGTGGGGAGGGAAACATAACTCTCGTGTTGGACTCAGTTTGTAAGTGGTGGAAATAGTGGAGGATGATGCAATCTATTCCGTTTGTAGGTGGTGGTAATTGGAAGTCATGCTGCCTGTCCCCTTCCATAGAATTTTCCTAGTTTTCCAGACTCTTACTTTAAAGAGTGTGGAAAATACTGACCGCCTTTATTTGTGGAGAACGTGACGTACATAAAATGGTACACCAAGTAGGTAATTTCAGATTTATTTGACTATATGAACAGCAGTATGCCCATAAGCGTATCACATGGCTGACCTGTGATACAAATGTATAAACCTGTCTTTTTCTCATACCTTTTAAATACCTTTTGAGCAAAAATCTATCAAACTCACATTTTAAAATTATAATTGATATGGCATCAATTACTTTTGTAGAAGCTAGGTTTAACATTTTTCCAATCCGTTTTAAAAGTTTTTTCTAATTTTATTCCTGAGCATTCTGTTTCTCATTATTAGAGTAGGCCCAGATGTCCCTGCTAGTGGAAATACAGCCATAGTTAGTGTAATAACAGGAAGTTGTATTTCTTCTCTTCTCCATTCCATTCCAATTAACAGTAATTAACAACCAATAATTCTACCTAAAATGAACTCTTCAGTGTAAATAATGGTACAGGAGAGGAGCGTGAGAATACGTTTTTCTTGCTCTATTTATTTGCCGGTGTACTTTGCCACTGAGACCATTTCAGTATTTGTTCTCAAATCATTCCTATGTTGAATTGGCATTTACAAGCCAGACCTAACCCAATTATTTAAAAAAAACTAACTTCTACTTATTGATATATTTCATTACAGGAGAAACGGCAAGTGAAAGGCAACATGTGCCAGTTGAAGATGTGACAGGCAAATGCAGCCAATCAACCAAGGAGGTACAGTATATTCAATTTGCTTCACATTGTATTTACAGTTCATAAGAGGACACAATTGTTCTGTATAAATCAGGCTTATGAACAATACCATTGGTCAATTATTTGCATGAGAAAGTTATTTAACGTAAGTATCATCTATCTGTCATGGAAAATAAAATTGGTGCGTGCATCATGTGCATTTGATATTATTTATGACATTAGGGAATCTAATCTAATCCTTTTAGTATTATTTGTGACAAATCATTTAATACTAAATATACTACACCTTTCAGTGTTTTATCTTGGATGTTTTCAGAACTCATAATTATTAATACCTCCGT
The DNA here is from genome assembly GCF_047496795.1 of Chiloscyllium punctatum. NCBI lineage: Eukaryota > Metazoa > Chordata > Chondrichthyes > Orectolobiformes > Hemiscylliidae > Chiloscyllium > Chiloscyllium punctatum. The sequence continues at coordinate 43,311,296 of NC_092746.1, read as the reverse complement.
CTTCTCCCCACTCTTTCACCTTTTTTTATGCTTTTAGAAGAAATCTTGGTAATCCTCTTGGTATGAATTCATTTTTTATTATTAATTATTTTCATATTTCTTTCTTAACCACATTTTTCCATTTCACCCCCATAATTATTACACCAAGAATCATGTTTTTTTACAGGATCATCTTGAACTTGGACACATAGTTATAGCCACACAAAGAAGCTTGTAAATTCAAACAAACCGAAGTGAAATGTGCACATGTAGAGATATTTGAATTGAAGATTTCAAATCACATTTTGTTATCACTCCTAATTTAATTGTTAATTGTTTGAATTTGCATATGTCAAGCAAGCTCTTCAGTATGGGAGATGGTAATGTAGTGCTTATAGCCCTCTTAATAATCCTGAGGACTCTGGCTAGTTTTCCAGGGACACAAGTTCAAATCTCACTAACATAGCTGGAATTAAATTTAAATTATTTTTTTAAATTTGGAAAGGATAACTTGTCCCTCAGTGTTAATGCCATGAAAATATCCCCAATTGTTGTAAAGGCCCTTCTTTACCTGATGCCATTTAAGGAAAGAAATCTATCATCCTTGACTGGTCTGGCCAACATGTGGCCTCATAACCACAGCAGTGTGACTGATTCTTGATAACCCCTGAAGTGGCCAATTTGTGAAGTGGCCAGGTTAATTAAATATAAACTTTATTAAAAGAGGTTTCCAAAGTGGAAATGCAGAAGTTAGATTCCTCCCTTTTGAGTTCTTAATTATATAATTTCTGACTGCACTAGATTATGTATGTTGTCCTTTACCATATAAAGGAATGTCCTTTTTTTGGTTAGAAGTAATCTTGAGTTTATTTGCCTCAGATACAACAGTATACAATTTTTAGCATATTTAGTCATTTGTTAAGACTTGCTAATTGACACTGTCTCAATTTTATGAAGAAACATGTAGGGCTATTTAATTGCATTCACATTCCAGTAGCCATGTATCATTAAACCTTGAATTTACTATTGGTGGCATAAACAGCCACCATTTAATGGAAGCGTTTCTTATTTCTAGCATTTGTTATGAGTGCTACATGTGACTATACTAGCAATATAAATCCAAGTACAATGTGCATAGAATATAATTGAGAATCAAAATACTGTGCAGGAGTATGGGATGAAAGCAGGAGATTGGCTGAGCAATAATTCTCATTTAATAAGACAGTACAAAATGGTCTCCTTCTGTGCCATAACACTTCTGTAATTCTGAACTCTAGATTTGATAATCCAATGATAATACATCATACTACTATTCTCTGAAAAGGTATGTGCAGACTCCTTGTGGTCGCAGCTCCACGAAAGTACTCAGTGAGCATCAGTGTTGAATGCAAGTGCGAAGGATTGATGCTGTCTTGCAAACAAGCTGTTTTCTTGAGCTCTGTTTTCATGCAAATTTGATAATTCCCTCATTAAGCAGCTGAAGTGTCTCAACAACACTCCAGCCATCGTCCTTAAAATAAGCAAAAGAAAATTGGTTGATCAGTAGTGCGTCATTTGGGTATTGCTGAAAAAGGGGACATGCTGTCAAAGCTTTTTGTCTTGTATTCATCAGAACCATACAGAAATTTCAGAGCAACAATGTATACTGTAGGAATGAAAAGAAAGTGCTGACTCATTTCCAGGTGGACTTTTATTAAGTTATTGCAATGGAGAATAAACCAAGGAAAAGTTCCCATCAGAGTTTTGTTTCATGTAAAAGGGACCATGTCCAGACAAATGTGTTCCTCTTGCAGAGGACTGGGTTGTGACTATATGTGCAGCTTCTGGCAAATGTGAGTGAACATTTGCAGACATGACTGCCCATTAAAAATTGCTCGTTAATATAATTTCCGGCACACTCTGGATTGTTTACTAAGTGTTGTCTGGGTGCAATATCACAACTACTGTTGTTTTCTATTATTTTGATGTAAGTAAGAAAGACTGAATCGAGATTATCAGTCAAACTTGTGTGATATAATTTCTAGTACTAATCTGAGCATATGTGCCTATTTACATTCGAGCAAAAGCTTGAGATAACTGTTCCTAATGAATTCTCTATGGCAGTGCCTCAACTAACAAGAGTCCACTTGCTAACCAATTGGTACCCTTTTACTCAGCCCTAAGTATTGTTGTTCTCTTTTGAAAGTTTTCATTTTTCCATCTGTTCACATGAGTGGAAGACAAAATTTTGACAGTATGATTGTTTGTTCATTGGTTACTGGTGCCTGACGTTCCAGTCCTGAAATTCCCTGTGCATTGCTAATTATGTAAATGAGTCTGTTTCAAGTTATTTGATTATATTCACTGATTTATTCAATAACACATGAAACTCCAGTGATGCTAAACAGGGACTGTTTTATTGGCTTCATTGACCTTGATAATTATGGAGAAGGTGTTTGAAAATATGGTTTCAAGGAAGGCGTAAGTTGACCGACTGGTGGATATGTTGAAATCCCAGTGAGGTGGTGAACTTAGCAATTTTATTACAGGAGCTCATTACCTGTATTTAACTTATTTTTCTGGGCTGCAGTTGGACAAGTGGTCAGTAGGATGCAAAAGATCACAACCCACGAGGCTTGAAAACCAGTGTTGTCAGATTAAGATTGTTGGTTGATCCCAGCAGGTGACTTGCTCAAGAAGCACGTTCTAGGTCATACATAGTGAAATTGAAACAAAAAGCTGACACCACAACTGCAAAGAATGTACTTGCATATGTACCATTGTAGTCTCTGGAGCATCTGCCCACATTGAAGATGGCACTCATCTCAAAAAGATAGTGATTTAACTCTCAAAACTGTTCGCCCTACTTCTTAACCACTTCCTTGATAGTTTGCCTGCTGTCTGCTCCCTTCTGTCCATGAGTTATTTTCTTGTGCTCTCATTTTGTCACTCTCTCACTTTCATTCTCACATTCTATGTCTTTCTTTCTCTTTCGTTCTTTCGTTCTTTCGTTCTTTCGTTCGTTCTTTCGTTCTTTCGTTCTTTCGTTCTTTCTTTCGTTCTTTCGTTCTTTCGTTCTTTCGTCATTCCAAGATGTGACAAGTGAAGTTCTGGAGGAGCCAACCTTGGGGTCTCAAAATTTTACAATTTACATCAATGTCATAGATTTGGGGAGCTTAAGATAAAAGCTAAATTTGCAAGTGAAATCAAGGTGTGTAGGTAAGTACATTGTGAATATGACATGAGGTTGCAGATGGATATAGATATGAATAAGTGGGCAAACCTCTGGCAGATGAAGTATCTAATGGCATAATGAGATAGAGTATTTTTGTGCTCTGTGTTATAGAGTCATAGAGATGTACAGCATGGAAACAGACCCTTCGGTCCAACCTGTCCACAACGACCAGATATCCCAACCCAAACTAGTCCCACCTGCCAGCACCCGGCCCAATGATTATAAAGGTGTCATCTACATATCTGACCCAGAGTTTGGGTTGAATTGAATGTCACCATAGGACAGAACAGGACCACACAGCATTTATTAAAAAAAAACAGCACTAAAAGAAAAAATGGCCAAACTAACACACAACAGAGAGGACACCACAACACATACCTGGGTTAGAAACCTCTCCCACAGACAGCTCACAGACATGGAAGGAACAATGCTGGCCAAGGGACTCCACTATTACCACAGGGATGCCAAGACAGCAGACTTCCTAGCAGCACTAGAATGCACACTCAAATAATGGACTGACAGAAGAGACTCAACAAACAGTGAGACAAAGTATTGTATCCCTGCTAACAAGGAAAAGACAAACATACAACCTCAATACCAAGGAGAGGGAAGCACTAAAAACACTAAGAAATGATAAGAACATAATCGTATTACCAGCAGACAAAGGCAGAATGACAGTCATCCTGGACAAAGCAGAGTACATCTAGAAAGTGCAACAACTACTTGCAGATACCAACACCTACCAAAAGAGAGAGTTTGACCCCCACCCCACAGCCCACCAATAGGATAAACAACACACTGAGGAACCTGCAAAAAAATGGACAGATAACCAGGTTTGACCGACAGAGAATGAAACCTGAAAGCAACACCACCCCCAGATTCTATGGACTACCTAAAGTGCACAAACCAGACATCCCACTCAGACCCATCGTATCGCTACCAGGGACACCACCACACAAACTGGCTAAAGAACTACAACAGAAACTGAAACACCTGATCATTGGATCCAGACACACCTCTATACAGTCAATACATTAATTCTTGGACATCATCCGAAATATACAAAGGAAGAAACTATGGTCTCATTCGATGTAACGGCACTGTTCACCTCTATTGACAAAACCCTAGCCAAAGAAACAATAGCCGACCTGCTGGACGTACAGGACAGACAAGACTGGGAACCTATCAACAAAGACTGCATACTCAAACTACTGGACCTGTGCCTCACAACACACTTCATATTCAACAACCAAATATATGAACAAATCAATGGCACACCCATGGGCTCACCCATCTCTGGACTCAGCAGAAGCGGTAATGGAAAGATTAGAACAAACAGTCTTACCGCAAATTCAACCCAAACTCTGGGTCAGGTATGTAGATGACACTTTTGTCATCATTAAAAATACAGAAATAGAGAACACACACACCGGATCATCAACGCCACACTCACAGGAATCAGATTCACTAGAGAGGAAGAAAAGGACAACCAACTCCCATTCCTAGGTGTGATGGTACAGAGAACACCGAACAGAGAATTCACCACAAAGGTATACAGGAAAGCCAGATACACAGACAAAGTCCTGAACTATGAAAGCAATCACCCCAACACACACAAAAGAAGTTGCATCAAGACACACTTCAAAAGGGCCACAACACACTGCAGCACACCAGAACTGCAAAAAGAGGAAGAAGAACACCTCTACAATGTATTCGCCAAAAACGGATACTCCCGCAATTTCATCAACAGATGTCTAAGGGAAAGACAACGGAATGAGGACATGCCACAACCTATCGGACTAGCCACGTTACCATACATCAAGAACATTTCTGAACTAACAGCCAGACTACTACGACCACTAGGACTCATAACAGCACACAAACCAATAGCCACTCTCCGACAACTCACCAGGACAAAGGACCCGATACCCAGCATGAGCAAAACCAACGTAGTGTACAAATTCCCATGCAAGAACTGCACCAAACACTACATAGGACAAACAGGAAGACAGCTAACGATCCGTATCCATGAACACCAACTAGCCGTGAAACGACACGACCAGCTATCCTTAGTAACCACACATGCAGATGACAAGCAACATGAGTTCAACTGGGACAACCCTACTATTATAGGACAAGCCAAACAGAGAACAGCCAGGGAATTCCTAGAGGCATGGCACTCATCCATAGATTCTATCAACAAACACATCGACCTGGACCCAATATAAAGGCCACTGCAGTAGACAGCTGGAACTGACAACTGGAAGCGACCGAGACAAATCTTCTCACAAATTTTGAACTGTTAGACTGTACTTTTCAGGATTATCCCTATTCGCTTTCTTGAAGGGAATAACGTTTCCAACCCTCCAATCATTTGTCACTACTCCAATGGACAGTGAGGGTGCAAATATCATCGCCAAAGGTGCAGCAATCTCTTCCCTCGCTTCCTGTAGTAAACTAGGGTATACCCTGTCTGACCCAGGGGATTTATCAATCCTTATGGTTTTCAAAATTTTCAGCACATCCTCCTCCTTAACATCAACCTGTTCAAGCATATCAGTCTGTTTCGAGCTGTCATTAGAAATGTCAAGGTCCTTCTCAGTACCTTCTCAGCAAGGTATTCATTTAAGGTCTTTCCAATCTTTCAATCTTTCCAAAAAGTTCACATCCTTCCGATAGAGTAACAGCCAGAATTGTACATGATACTTCAGTTGAGGCCTAACTGTCCTTATAGAAGTTCAGCATAACCTCCTTGTTCTTGCTCTATGTTCCAATTATTAAAGCTTAGGATACTGCATGTTTTATTAACTGCTCTCTTTCCTTATCATATTCAGTGACCTTTGCCTTTCTGCACCAAGGTCCTTCTGCTCCTGCAGTGTTATACTCTTACTTGCATTATCAGTTCTTATTCTTCTGACTGAAATACCTCACATCTCTCTGCATTGAACTTCATCTATTACTCATCTGCCCACCTTTCCAATTTGTCATTGTTCTTTCTGGAGTTATATACTGTCCTCACAGCTTACAATGCTTTGAAGTTTTGGATTATTCACAAACTTTGAAATTGTTACCTGCACACCATCCGGAAAAACAAGGGTCCCAATACTGACTTCTGGGGACTTCCACAACAAACCTCTTCCTAGCCTGAAAAAATGTCTGTTGACCAGTGTTCTTTGCTTCTTATTACTTAGTTTTGTATTCACTTTGCTATTGTCCATTTTGTTATATGAACTATAACTTTTCTCTCCTAACTATTGTTTTAGCATCAGATCTCTGTAAAAAGTTCATCAACAGTGTTATTCTCATAACTTTGTTACCTCTTGAAAAGCTTGCAGCAGGTTAGTCAAACATGATTTCCCCCTTTAGACGGCATATTTCATGAAACACTTGTCCAATCTGTCCTTCTATTGAATGAGATGCCCAAAGGAGAGTTACCTCAAAAAAACTATTACGCTGTTAAGTTGATTGAAAGAATTATGGCTTAATTTCGGCAATACATTGAGTTTCACTGTCTTGTCAGTTTGGGTCCATAGATAGGAATGTTTGAGAACTGTTTATGAACTTTATTACAAATATGTAATTATTTTTCTTTCTCTTAGGGACAGTCAACAAATTTATATCCAGTACGAACAGATGGAACATGGACTGATCAGCAGATAAAACAAACGATAGAAAGGTTTCCTGTAACTGCAGAGCTTCTCAGTGATGTACCATTTACTTTAGCCCCTCATATTCTGACATTACAGGCCAGTTTTCATGATTTCCCAGACACCTTGCATCTACCAAAGAATATGAACGAAACTGTAGCAAACTTCTGGTATGATTTTACTCTTGAAAACTCTGTACTTTCTGATTCCTAAACGTTACATGCTCACTGCATAAAATTACCAGCCATTCTAAGCATTGCAAACTCATGTCAATTGATTTAATTAATAGCTTCCTACAACAATTGAGTTGCTAATATTGTACTAATAATGGTGAATCTCAGCCAGAAGGTTGTTTTTTTTGAATCACTCTTGCCTCCGTGGGCAGCACGGTGGTTAGCACTGTTGCCTCACAGCGCCAGAAACCCGGGTTCAATTCCCGCCTCAGGTAATTGACTGTGTGGAGTTTGCACATTCTCCCCGTGTCTGCGTGGGTTTCCTCCGGGTGCTCTGGTTTCCTCCCACAGTCCAAAAACGTGCAGGTTAGGTGAATTGGCCACGCTAAATTGCCTGTAGTGTTAGGTGTAGGGGAATGGGTCTGGGTGGGTGCGCTTCGGCGGGTCGGTGTAGACTTGTTGGGCTGAAGGGCCTGTTTCCACACTGTAAGTAATCTAATCAATTAAGAGCATCATTCTTCTTGAAGAGATGATAGAGTCCCAATGACTTTTATAGTTAGCAAGCTTGGGAAAGATAGAAGGAGGACACCTTTTTAAATAAATAAATTTCTAAATAAAGATGTACAATAGAAAGTGGGAAGCTACCCTGGCAGTTATACTGATATCATACCTACCACGTCAGGATCAAGTTTTCCAGTGCTGACCCTTGCCATTGCATACCTGTCCATTTCGTCAGAGATTTTGATGTCCACCAAGAAACGTGATGTTAGAAAGAGGTCTGATTCTAAAACATTTTCAAAATAAACTTGTAATCTGTAGATGTTCATATCAGTGTCTGGCCTAAATCATTCTCACTTTGTCTTCTGGAGTGTTATGTGATAGTATTGTGAGACAGAAAGGGATTAAACATTAATAACTATTCATATCTCTGGCACATGTCATTAAATACCCAGATTGTGCTATGAGAATTCTTATTCATGACTTCAGCAACAATTCATGTGATTATTGAGTCTTTCATATTGATAGTTGGTAGGATTTAGCGGGTAAATAATAAACCTAAATAATTCCATTCTGGGATGTGGAAATATTATACAAAATGCAGGTCTATCTGAATAGACCATTATAACAATGATAATTTTTGTTTTTTGAATGTTCACTTTTTTTTTTTGAGCATTGAAAGCTACTATCAAACAATGGAATTTGCTTCATAACAATATTACTTGGCAATGGATCTAAATGTCTCAATTGAGACTTTGGTGTCATAATAAAGTACCCTATTTACTGCATGGATTGCTTTTACCTTTTTAAGTGTCATGTTAATTGTTTTATATGGCTCTCTAATGTGAGAGAATCTCTAATAGTTTCCACATGAAAAATTGCAGTTATTATTATAGTCATGAAATAAATTTAAGAATGAGAAATACTTCCTCAGATTCTGTATTGGAAAGACCGTGATGTGAAATTGTCTTAGTTGTACTGTGCCCTACTGTTACTCACAAATGCTGTTTTTATTGGCTGGTATTTTGTGGTAAGAATAGTGGTGAGACTACCAGCAGTACTTGGCCTATTACCCACGCTGTATATAATAGTATCTACTGTACTGTGTACTGTAAATGTGCCAAAAATGTTAGGACTTGGCCATTGATATGTAAGCAATAATCTCTGGCATTGAAAGTTAACTTCTGCAAGTTTATACGTCTGTACCTTCTGATTTTTATTCTTAATTTAGCTTGCAAAATAATAAAGTTGTGGTTTTAATTACTTTTTCTCTTCCTCTCTTCCTTCCTTTCTTTCTTTCTTTCTTTCTTTCCTTCTTTCCTTCTTTCTTTCTTTCTTTCTTTCTTTCTTTCTTTCTTTCTTTCTTTCTTTCTTTCTTTCTTTCTTTCTTTCTTTCTTTCTTTCTTTCTTTCTTTCTTTCTTTCTTTCTTTCTTTCTTTCTCTTTCTCTCTCTCTCTCTTTTTTTTTCTCTCTCTCTCCCTCTCTCTCTCTCTCTCTCTCTCTCTCTCTCTCTCTCTCTCTCTCTCTCTCTCCCTCTCTCTCTCACATACACACACACCTTTTTTTCCCTGTTCTCTTTATTTTGCTTTCTGTGCATGATTTTGCATTTGAATGAAATATTCAAATTTAAACTTCCTGGTTTAAATTCGAAGTGCTAAATCTTGCTTCCCAGAAACAGTTATGTTGGGATCAGGTGAGATGTTAAAAGGTGATTTGTCATACCTGTGATGAGTGCAATTGCACCATTATTATAAATGTGTTGATTCAATTATGGAAATGGTCATTCTTTTCTCTTTTTTTTGTACTACTATCCATAATAAAAGAGACATTCACCAGGCTTCTTTAATGAACTCAAAACAAAGTTTATTTTTAAGGCTAATAACTGTAATCCAGAAATAAAACTATATCCCCTTTTGAGCAAAGGTGGAGAGTGATGACTTCTCAAGGCCACCAAATTTTATGTTGAAGAATTAGAATTGCAGACAGCCACAAACTGATGGCACTTCAGTTCTGAATATAGTCTACCTGGATTTGAGTTTTTTGGGAATTGGTCACAGAATTTCCAAATACCAGTAGTTCTGACCTTGTAAAACATAACAGGTGTTCTATCAGCTTCCATGGAACTTCTTCTGAGAAAAGGCTTGCCAGTCAGGGTGTTTTCTTGATCAACTCTAGAGATATGTCAAACAGAATTTTATGTCCCCAAAGGCTTAAAAGGCAACTTTTTGAATAGAGGCTCCCTTGTCTTTTCACAAGCATGTTTTCTGGTCATTTAGGCAATAAAGCCCTTCGAGATTCATAGAGGTCTTAAAGCATGAAAATGGGCCCTTGAGCACAACTTTCCCATGTCAGGTTTTCACAAGTTAAACTTGAGAGTTTAAATTAAAGATAATCTATCTCCTTGAAAACTTGGCTTGGCTGTTGTCTACAAAGTCACTTGGTTTTTCTGTAAACAGTAGGTGGCTTACGCACACATTAAACTTTTGACCTCACCCATGAACCCTGTTTAACCCACAAAACATTCAAATATTCCAAATCTTCAAATTCCTCACAATCTTTAAATCTGCATACTGTCAACACTGTTTAAACAAAAATCTCATGCAGCTCCCAATCTATGGTAAGTTTGCTAATTGTCCCTAGCACACAAGGAGCAAGAATTTCAAAAGCTGAGGCTCCTTCAGTGTTACCTCCTAGATTCCACTACCTGTTTTGCTTATAGTCACACACTCTTGCCCTTGACCATTGACTGACTGAATTTGAGGTAGTTAAACTAAGGCATGTGACTGCCTCTGAAAAACAGCATCCAGGTTCTCTCTCTTGTGTTAGTGTTTGAAGCTTAGACTCCAGTTCATCAACTAAGTCAGAGTTCCTCAAGCAAGCAACCAACACTTGTTACAGAAGAGGTCATGAAGAACCACAGTTGGGTCCACCAGCTCCCACACCATGCAGGTACAACGCTTTGCCTCGCTCTGCATCTGTATTGTATTTACTTAGTTCCTACTTGATTTTTAAATATTTCCTACTGGTCTTTTAGTTTGTAACCTGTAAATATTTCCCCTACTTACCTTCAATCTGAAAGTAACCTATACGAGATAGTCAGTCAGATTAGTAGCTATTACTAACCAAGTTATGGATTTCCTGTGTTATCACACTCTTTTGTGCTGAGCCCCCAATGCTGTGCTTCAGTTGATCCAATTCTATTCCCATACTGTCTCCAAATTGCCTAGATTATGTACTTAACTGAACTTTGAACTTTGTCTCATTCTGGATATGATGACTCCTTCCTGACCTTGTGCAGCACCTATTCAGCCCATGTGTCATGGTCAGGATTCTTCCATCTGTTCGAATGATGAGATAAGGTATTCAGAAAAGACCCAGAACTATTTAATGGACTGCCATGCTGTTTCAGTTGCTCACTACTATAAATTACTGTTTAAAAAGCTGACAGTCTAGCTAGCTGCAAGCATTATGAAAGAAGCATTGTTAATTTGCCACTTATTAATTTGATTACACAATCAGGTTATTATCAGCATTAGAGAGGCAAATGTATAGTTTTCAAACTGATGGTTAGTCACAAGTAATGCACTTTTGAAGTATCAACTAAAATGCAATATTTCAACTCTTGAGGGGAATTTCCAGGCACTAGAAAAATTAGGGTATGGTAGTTAAAATCATAGCAGTCTATTCACTGCTTTTTTTTGCGCCCCTACAATATCTGTTAACCATGTGGCTGAGCTGCCCACTGGACTCGAACTGAAGCTGAATTATTTAATGCTAATTCACATTCCTTAACTGAGGATCTGAATCCACTTTTACTGACTGAGTGGAGGTTGCACCACAGACAAATCCTCCAGTGGTAGATGTCAGAAGTACAGAAAAATAATCACAATGTAAGTTTTTTTTTAAAAGCCATCTTACATTTGGGACATGATTGCTTCCCTCACCATTTCCCTTGGGAGCCTTGTCTCCTGATTTGCTAGTTTGAAATGGACACACTTCATAGATGTCCTTTTGCAACTGACAGCTCATCAACTCCTTCATTTATTCTGTTAAATTCTCCCAAAAATTAAGTGGTGAAATCGAGCAGGATGAAAATTAATATAAAAAAACAAGAATTATCAAGATGGAAATAAGTAATGGAGGAAATGTAGCGGTGTAGTTATTTGGTTATTGGCTCAAGATGTGTCGCCATCTTATTACCAGGGAAGCATCTGTTAGACGATGGTTACTGGCACAAATAAGTAATTGCTCCAGCAGCATAGGCAGAGAATGCATTGTCCAAACATAAGGAATTGCTTAACTTACGAAGGAATGGAAGTTTTAAGAAAATAGGAAGGATGTGATTTGGACCTGTAATGAAAGGTCATCGACCTGAAAAGTTACTTCTGTTTCTCTCTACTTTGTTTGTTATACTTAGTATGTCCATCATTTGGATGAAGCAGGTTAGCTGAAAAGAACAAGAGTAATGAATAGGTTCTAAAACGGGGAAGGTGGAAAGACCATCAGTGAACATCAAGAAAAGGCAACAAGGTTGGATTGGCCAGGTTCTAGGGCATGAGAACCTGCTGAAGATGATTGTAGATCAAGCAGGAGAAAGAGAATGATGATGTTAGACAATATGAAATTGGAAATGGAAAACTACTAGCAACTGAAGAGGAAAGCAGGAATGCAACAAAGTTTTCATCCAAAACAATCTTACTGCTCCGGTATATTTCCATCCAAACATTTCACAAGTCAAAAACTGTCCCAACAAATTTAATAAGAACTCATGTTCCAGTTGCAGATCCAAAGATGATAAGAAAAAACACTACAAAATGGAAGGATAGTGTAAAAAACTGAAATCTTTAATGACACAACTTGACTTACAGAAAATCACAATGTTCTGTATAAAAGCATTTCAAAACAATGGAGGATAAAAAGGTCTGCTCACAACTGACAGAGATCATTATGTATTTAATTGACAATATTTAAGAAGAAGAATGCTAAATTAAATTTGATGCTAAATGTAAGATATTGCATTTGGGTGCTAAAAATACACTCGTAATGAATCCAGTGGTACAGACCATAGAACAATATGCAGCGCTACTATAGAATTGTCACCAGCTGTAAACAATTATTGGGCTTATGCTCAGGAACTAATTTAGAACAGAGCTGTCCAATTTGAAACTCTAAATCTATATGCAATCCTTAGTTTTAGTAATCCAATACCTTTAGTTCAGGAAATTTCTTTAACTTATATTTTCTAGTTTTAGTGGTTTGTAAAAAGTTGTTTTGAGAACTGTTGGTGGATGAATTCAAAACCAGTTCATTCTGATTTGCTTTTATCAGCAATTTCAGATGTATGCAACTTAAGGAGAATACTTATTTAATTATTGTTTGTAATCATTAAGACACTCTGGTAGTAGTTATGCAAAGAAGGTAAAATCTTTACTTTGGATAAATCATTAATAGGACCATACTTTATGAAATGACGCCATACTCTGGGATACAGTACCTTGTTAATTGCCATCTGTTGTCCTTTCCAATTCTTGAATCTTCCATTCATATGACAGGGATAGTGTCAGGGTTTGGATAATAGAATCAATGAACTCATGATCTTAATTTATTCTCAGTACAAATATGGTCTTTCAGTTTAAGAATTTGAAATAGTTGAACTGAGAACTTTTTCATAAAAAGAACAAGGAGCCAATTAATAACTTGTTCCTACTTAAGAGTTGCACACATATGAAATTAAATAGTACCAGCTGTAGGAAATAAAAAGCAGAAATGTAGGTGCCCTTAAATGGTGAAATTTGAACAGTTCCACCCAGATTTGCTAGTCTCTCAAATAAAAGCCTTTCTTGGCTAAATTTAAGTAAGTGGAATAATAGTAAACAGGCAGTTTACCATAGGAAATCATCTGGTGACCAAACACACAGTAATTTGGCAGCAGGTCAACTTCTAGGGTTGGATTTTAGTTTTTGGATAGGGACGGTGAGGTTTCTTGTCTTTGAAAAATCTATCCTTAACTCATCTGTTCTCTTCTACTATCCAGTTATCTCCTACCATCATCTTTCTGAAGTTTCATGAATGATGGATCATAACTCAAGTGTGTGCTCCCCTCTTCCACAGTTCTATAACTTGGATTGTTTAACATCAATGAGTCCATAAGATGTTGGCCCTTCAGCTATTAAGTCTGCTGTGTCATTCAATGAGGTCGTCACCCCCATGCTGATTGATGTCACTTGCACCCCCATCACAGCCACTCCCACAATCACTTCCACCCCTCACAATTCCTCATGCATCACGTGACATCACTTCCACCCCTCACATCTTCGCTGATGCCACGCGCTCAGTGACTTCCGCCACCCCTACTGCTGTGGTCACCACCACTTCCGCCCCCACCAGCGCCACTCACCTACATTCTGCTGACACGCCCCCCCCACAGATCCCACTGTCACTATCCCCACCCCCCAGAACCCCGAGGGGAACACTACCCCTGCTCATGATTCCACCCCCATTCCCCCCACCATCACACCCACTCCAGTTACAGGTTCTGCCCCCACTCCCAGCTCTACACCCACATCAGATCCCAGCCCTGCTGAGTTTTCACCATCCCTCCAGACCTCCCTCTCACTGAGGACGAACGATCAGTCCTCCGCAAAGGACTCACCTTCATCCCCCTCCATCCACGCATCAATGAATTTAATGCACGCCGTGACGTCGAACAATTCTTCCATCGCCTCCACCTCCGAGCTTCCTTTCACAATCAGGATTCCCGCCTATCTTCTGAAGACCCCTTCACCCACCTCCAATACACTGCATCCACCTGGACATCCCACACTGGCCTATTACCTGCCCTCGACCTCTTCATTTCCAACTGCCGCCGGGACATTAACCGCCTCAACCTGTCTACCGCCCTTCTCCACTCCAATCTCTCACCCTCACAACGCGCAGCCCTCCAATCCCAACCTCGCCATCAAGCCAGCGGATAAAGGGGGCGCAGTGGTAGTCTGGCGCACTGACCTCTACACCGCTGAAGCCAAACACCAAGGACACCTCCCTACTGCCCCCTTGACCATGACCCCACCTCCCATCAGGTCAGGCAGCATCCAAGGAACAGGAGAATCAACATTTCGGGAATAAGCCCTTCTTCAGGCTTATGCCCAAAACGTCGATTCTCCTGTTCCTTGGATGCTGCCTGACCTGCTGTGCTTTTCCAGCAACACATTTTCAGCTCTGATCTCCAGCATCTGCAGTCCTCACTTTCTCTGACCCCCTATCACCAAACCATCATCTCCCAGACCATACAGAACCTCATCACCTCAGGAGATCTCCCACCCACAGCTTCCAACCTCATAGTCCGGGAACCCCGCACTGCCTGGTTCTACTTCACTGACATTTTTACAAACCCACTGACTCCCACAGCTACCTGGAGTACACCTCTTCCCACCCTACCTCTTGCAAAAATGCCATTCCATATTCCCAATTCCTCTGCCTCCGCCGTATCTGCTCCCAGGAGGACCAGTTCCACCACAGAACACACCAGATGGTCTCCTTCTTTAGAGACCGCAATTTCCCTTCCCACGTGGTTAAAGATGCCCTCCAACGCATCTCATCTGGAGGAAGAACGCTTCATCTTTCGCCTCTGGACACTTCAACCCCAGGGCATCAATGTGGACTTCAACAGTTTCCTCGTTTCCTCATTTCCCCTTCCCCCACCTCACCCTAGTTCCAAACTTCCAGCTCAGCACTGTCCCCATGACTTGTCCGGACTTGTCCTACCTGCCTATCTCCTTTTCCACCTATGCACTCCACCCTCTCCTCCCTGACCTATCACCTTCATCCCCTCCCCCACTCACCTATTGTACTCTATGCTACTTTCTCCCCACCCCCACCCCCACCCCCACCCCCTCTAGCTTATCTTTCCATGCTTCAGGCTCTCTGCCTTTATTCCTAATGAAAGGCTTTTGCCTGAAATGTCAATTTTGCTGCTCCTTGGATGCTGCCTGAACTGCTGTGCTCTTCCAGCACCACTAATCCTGATTTGATAATCCTCAACTTCACTTTCCTGCCATTTCCCCATAACCTCTGACTCCTTTACCGATTAAAAATCTGTCTTGGCGATATCACATTTGCTAATCTTTATACAACAATCTGCTTTGATAAAAAGGTCCATTAGCACGAAGATTGTCCCATCAAAAATGTCAACTAAACAGCTAGGAAAATCTAGCTACACATATCTGGAACCAATCTGATATTGATCACTTTACTCCTCTGCTGAAGCTGAAAGTTCTGGCTGATGTTCCACATACTATTGTGGGGAAAAAAAAGTTTCATTGCTTCTTTGACAATTGTTTGATAAATGTGCTTGGGGAAAATGACACAGAATTCACTTTCTTCCTGCATAGTGATCTTATATTAGTGGTGAATGAAGGCCAGGTGCTTCCTGTATGATATTAGAGAATATTGCGTGTGATAAAAGCTATGAAATCCAGAATCTCTAACATCAGTTTCTCCTTTTAAAAACTACAAATTAATTTAGTTTCAGGCTTTTACGGTGGATAAAGGGCTCATTGCAAATAATTAACCTACATTTATATAATTTCACATTCTAAAGAAGTCCCAAAGTGTTTTACAATCAAAAAAATTGTTTTCAAGTGTTTTGGCAGCTAGGTATGCAGTTGTGTAAACCTTCAGAGAAAACTTATGAAATTGATACCTGGAATAAGGGGGTTGTCTTAGAAGGAATAGTTGGACAGATTGGGCTTGTTTCCACTGGTGCTCATAAGAGTGATGGGTAAAATGTATAAGATCCTGAATGGTCTTGACAAGTTGAACGTGGGAAAGATGTTACTGAGTCCAAAACTAGGGGACGTTGTTTAAAAAGGACAACACTTTTAGGACTGTGATGAAAAATGGTTTTCTCTGAGTGTTGTGTGATTTTCAAACGGTCTGATTCGAGTGAAGGCAGGATCTTTGAATATTGTGAAGTTAGATATGGATTTTTGTGAGGCAATCCAATCATAGATTATGACGGATAGGTGTGGAATTTGAAACACAGACAGATCAGTCATAATTTTTTGAATAGCAGAGCAGGCTCAAGGGGTCAAATGGCCTACCTCTCTTAAATTGTACATTCCTAGATAACTCTTTTTCATGCTTGTAGAATTATCAGTTAAGCTATTGTTAAAGAGGTGTTGACTGGAACACGATGATATAAAATATGAGTTAGTAATCTTTGAATCCTACCAACCAATTTAATACCTGGGGCTTTTTTGGACTCAAATGGTTTTGATCTCGGAACAAAAACACTGACTTAAAATGTCCACCGGAGTCACCTGATCCTCACGGTGCAGCCAGGTTTCATGAAACTAGCATGGATTAAACAAACAACTGTTCGAGCTAAAATTAGCATTTTACTCTGTGAAACCAGTCCTTGTCATGGGAGGCATGCCCATATGATTTAGACCATAATGCGAATCTTCACATGTTGGAAATGGAACTTTGTGTAATATTATCAAGCCTGAAAATCTGACTTTTGTAGACACGGAATTTACAACCGGCTTGTATGTCAAGGATTGTCTTGGCAGACTAGATGAGATGAATTTTAGATTGCAAAACTGAGCATAAGCTGAGAAGGCTGTTTTCTGTCACACTGGTTAACAGTCCAAGGTCATCCATGATAGGGAGGTAAGGGATTTCCTCAAATACATCCTTGTCACTGATGGTAATCTGTTTAGGAGTTCTCTGAAGTCTTCTTTCCACTGGAGGCTGATGTTTTCTCTGTCTCTCAAAAGGGTTCCATCTTTACTCAGCACCAGTTTGACGCCAAGGGTGTTGGGTCTGTACATTCTCTTGGTGGCACTGAAGAAATCTGGATGTCATGCTTGTCAGTAAGGAGTTGCAGCTTTTTCACTTTCTCAGACCATCATTGGTTCTTGACTTCTTCTTTGTAACTCTGTCTTTACTGTTTGACGAGTTTTCCTCTTTGCTTTACTGGTGATGTTCTGTTGTCAAGCATGGAGAGCTTTCTTTTTGTTGTTGAGATCTTGGATGATGTAATCGTTCTCATTGAACCAGTCTTGTTTTTTCCTAGAGCCAATGATTTCTCTACAGCATGAAATGATAGCTATCTTCAGCTCTTTCCAGATTTCCTGACTGCATTAAAATGAATCTTGCGGAGAACCCAGTCAACGTTGAGCTTTTTTCTGAACAGTTTCTTTGTCTTCACCTGCTTCTGATGGACATCAAGAAGCAAATGAGCAGGTGGTGTGTCCAGCAGTCATCTGAGTCAGTCATTGCTTTGGTAATGAGGACATCCCTTGGTCTTAGGATTGAACAATGATGTAGCCAATCATGGACCAATGCTTTGATCGTGGATGTCTCCAAGAAGTCTTGAACTTGTCTTTTTGGCAGAGCTGTGTTTTTGATGACCAGCTTATGGTCTATATATTTGGTATGCACGAGAGTCCTATTGGAGTTGCAAATCCTGACTCTTTCCATTCCAATTGCCCTACTCGACACTTGGGCGTCTTTTCCAAGCAGATAATTTTAACTTCCTTAGGATGTTGATGTGTATGGTGTCCAGAGTGGAGTAAAAGTCGTCTTTCGACTCCTCTGTGGCATCAAGGGTTGGAGCATAGGCACTCATGGCATGGTACTTGGAAAGTTGTAGATGGAAGATAATGAGGCAATCATTACTGCCAACAGGGGCTTCAGAGTTGGTTGACAAGTTTGTTCTTGATAGTGAATACAATTCGATGCATCCTGGGTTGACTGTCACTCTTTCCTCTCCAGAAGAAGGTGTAACCACCACCTTCTGTCTTCAGCTGCCCTTTGTCTGCACTTTAATATTGCTATCATGAAGGAGTCTCAGCATTGAATTGCCTAAGTTCATGGAAAGCAAGAGCAGTTCTTCTTTCTGGATGATTGTTTTGCTCACTGTCCATGAGGGTTCATAATTCCACATTGTAAGATTGCACTTAACTTCGGTTTTCAGATCAAAGGTAGATGAGCCTGTGGGATGTGGATTTTCAGCCAGGATGGTAACAGAACAGATTATTTTTAGGGCACCTTTTCTGGCCTCTTCCCTGTGTGAGGTGAGCAGAGTGCATCCTGAAGATAGCTGCTGAGTTATGAAGAAAGCTGCCAAAATGCCCTCCTGTTCCTGTTCCTGTTCCTATTCCGATGACAAAATGACTAAGTTAGACTCTGCTACTTATATGCCAGTTCTAGCTTTCAGACCTCACAAACTTGTCCCCGTCACTCTCCCTTATTGCTGCAGGACTTGTGTTGGGTGCTGGGGCATTGACTACTTCAAGCTTGACACCTTGTGCGGGAGATCTTTTAACATAGGAATGCTGTTGCACATCAGCAGACACATGGTGCTTGACAAAAGGTAGATACACTTCTAGTGACAATATAACTTTATTGACTGGGGATTTCCCTACTGCTGCAGCCTTCATCCATCACAACCATTGATATGACACAAGTATCTTTAACCTGGATCTCCACTGAGGACTTCTTTTGGACTCTGCTTTGGTTCCTCCCTTCCAACCTTACAGTCATAGGCCGCCTGCTAGGAGAAATGCTCAAACTTCTCCTCCACAGCAAGGTGGCAATGCCTGGGAAGGATATCTCAAGAAGAAAAATACCACCTACCAACACTGACTGGAAAGAAAAACTTGAATAGCAAGCACTTAAAATATAACGGCAATATTAGCTACTGTTGGTAGAAACTAAATAATCCATTGCCGACTCAGATTTTGAAAAAGTCTCCAATGCACTCAAAGGACTTCAAACTCTCTATATTCTTCTCTCCCATTTATATTGGACACTATCCCTTTTCAACTTTGTACTTGAATCTCTGGAGGGCCTCAGAGTTTGTTTGCTTGATGTTTTGCCTTTTTTTTAAAACTCCAAGTTAGCGGGGTAATAAACTTGCTTCTTTCATCTTGAGAAAACATTTGCTTATTACTGCCACAGTAAAATATAGTTAACCAAAGTATAATTGGAAAAAGATATAGCCTCACGCTAGAAAAGAAAAACTTTGTTGTGACTAACTGAGGATAATATAGGAGGTTAGCCATATATAGTTAGCCACAGATAGTGTGCTGTACCCTTCGAATCTTTCTTTCTCACTGGACCTTGTGTATCTTTTTTGAGTATTCTGAGTATCTCCTTAAATGACTGCCACTGCATCGCTACATACTATCTGGTAACTTAATTTTCCAGCTCACTTTAGCTAGCTTTATCTTTACCCTGTAGTTTCTTTATTTAAATGTAAAATATACTTTTTGGTCCACTCTTCTCTCCTTTGACTGAATGTTATATTCAGTCATATTATGATCACTGCTAACAATGTACACCTTCACACTAAGGTTATTAACTAATACTGTTTCATTGCATGTTACCAGATTTAATACTGTCTACTCTGGTTGGATCTGAAACATGATACTCTAAGAAATTGTGTTGAAAACATTCCCATGAACAACATCCAGTTTACTTTTGCCAATCTGATTCATCCAGTTTATATATAGGTCAAATTCACCCATGATTATCATTGTTCCTTTCTCGCAAGTCCCTATTATTTCTTTCTGTTTAGCACCTTATACAGCATGGTTACTATTAGAAATCCAATTTTCCATGCCTACAGGCAATTTACCTTTCTCATTTCTACCCAAAATGATACCACATCTTGGAGTCCAAAATGAAGGTCATTTCTCTCAATTGTACAAATGTCACCTCAATTAACATAGCTGCCTTTCAACTTTTTCTAGCTTCCCGACATTCCTAAACACCATGTATCCATGAATATTCAGGTATCTTTGTTTGTTATTTTGCAGCATATGTCTGCAATGGCTACCAAACAATATTTGTTCAGATTTCAAATCCTTAGTTCTGTTCTTTTTCTGTTTTCGTAACTTCTATCCTGAGCTGCTGATGCACTCTGAGTTTGCATACTCCATCTCTCCTGTTGTTTTCTAATCATCATTCCCTTATTATTCCCTTGACTTCTCTCAGCTTGTCTTCTCTATTCAATTTATTACATATTCCTAACTTGATTCCTCATCCCCATTGTTTTGTTAAACTTTCTATACTACTGTAGTTATATAACACTTTAGAATACTGGTTGCAGTGAGGCTGAGATGAAGACTATCCCAGTAGTACAGCTCCCACTTTTCTTAAGTACTCGTGCCAGTTTCTCGTGAATAAAAATTTATTTCTCCCACACCAAACTTTGAGCCATTCATTTAATTTTTCTCCCCCTAAAGCCACTTTGCCTTTGACTAAGTTCGTGATTCTGAGATTGTTGTCTTTAAGGTTC
The DNA here is from genome assembly GCF_047496795.1 of Chiloscyllium punctatum. NCBI lineage: Eukaryota > Metazoa > Chordata > Chondrichthyes > Orectolobiformes > Hemiscylliidae > Chiloscyllium > Chiloscyllium punctatum. Next base: position 43,290,476 of record NC_092746.1, on the reverse strand, counting down.
TTCTTTTTAATTTAGCTCCTAGCTCTTCAATCCTTTGAGGAACTTATTTCTTTGTTCTGCCCATGTTCCAGTGTTAAACATTGTGGGTAAGACTTTGGTGAAAGGGCCTGGGGAAGTTCCTGCAGTGCTTCTTGGAGATGGTACCCATGCTATTATTGTATGTTGGTGGTTGAGGAGTGAATGTTCAGGGGTGTGGTTTTGGTGCCAGTCAATCAAATTGCTTTGTTCTGGTTGATGTCAAGCCCCTTGAATGTTATTGGATCTGCATACCGCTAGGCAAGTGGAACATAGGAACACAGGAATTAGGAGCAGGAATAGGAAATACAGCCCTTTAACCCGCTCCATTTAACTTGATCATGGCTGATCTTACCCTGGTCTCAATTCCACTTTTGCCTGCTCTCATAGCCACAAATCCTGTTTTTCATCAGAAGCATATACATTTCTTTCTTGAATCTGTTGATTGATTCTGCCTCCACTGCACTCTGGGGCAGTGAGTTTGACAGATTCACAACCCTCAGAGAAGTAGTTTCTCCATATCTCAGTTTTGAACCTACCTCCTCTCACTCTAAATCTATGACCTCTTGTTCTAGACTGTCCCACAAGGGGGAACATCTGTTCAATGCCCACCTTATCAATCTCCTTTAGCATTTTATAGATCTCAATCAGATCCTCCCTCATTCTTCTGAACTCCAGCAAGTAAAAGCTATTCAACTGCTTCTTGTATAAAAGCTCTTCCATCCCTGGAACAAATCTGTTAAACCTCTTCTGAAAAGCTTCCAGTGCCACTACGTCTTTCCTTAAGTGAAAAGACCAAAACTAGACATAATACACAAGTGCATTCTATCACTCTCCTGATTTGAACTTTGTAGATGGACAAGCTTTAGGGAGTTAGGAAGTGGTTTATTCAAACAGATCTCCTAGCTTTTGACATGCTCTTGAAGCCACAGTCTTTATATGGCAATTCCAGTTCTGCTTTTGGTAATTACAACCGCAGGATGTTTTTAGTGTAAATTCAGCTATTAAATGTCATGGGGAAATGGTTGGATTATTTGTCTTTGGAGAATGACAAGAAGGTGTACTTTTAATTGGTAAATCCTGCCAATATAAATAAAATTATGCTTGATCATCATAAATATTAATCACATTCAGTTATGGATCACATTATTAACTTGGAAATTACATTTTTCTGCAACTCTTCATTTAGTTTTTATTGGACAAAAGATCTGAGAAAGGAAACATGTGGCAAGCTACTGCAAGTGTCTGAAGTTGTGATTATTCTAAAAATGCAACTAATATAAATATCAAGCGAAGCCCTGCAAATAATTGAAACTACTCAGCATACACAATGATACCCCAAAGTTCAAGGTCTCACATTGATGATAAGACTTAACTAAAGTAGTTATTATTTCTATTTTTTATTCAGCCAGGTGATAAGTATATTGTACTCCAAAGCATACCACCTTGCTTTCTTTAATCCATGCCTTATATCCTTAAATATTTGTATGTGATTTAATATTTTCCCACATTTTTGGTTCAATCAGCACACACAGAACTTCCAGTAGGAACCATTTTCAGATCACTACTAAGACTGCTTTAGCAGGATGTACAGGAACACATGATAAGGACTGAATCACTAGTATCCCTCACTAACTTTATAATAGCCTTGTCAGGCTTTCCCCCATGGCCTGCTGGTTCAGTAGTATTAGAATTGAACTCCAAGTGAAGACTATTCCATCACACTCCTGCCTCATGCATAGTGGATGTTGGAGAGGCTTTAAAGAGACATGAGATTAATTACTTAGCACAGACGTCCCAGCCTCTGAATTGCTGTTGTAGCCATATATTTATAAGTCTAGTACAGTTCTGTTTCTGGTCAATGAAAGTGGAGATTCAGCAATAATGAATGTCATAGGCTGTTGTTTGGATTCTCTCTCTTTGGAGATGATTATTGCCTTTCACTTCTGCAATGCAAATATTCATTATGACTTATCAGCCCAAGTTTCAATGATGTCCAGGTCCTCTGCCATTTTGACAGGGACATCTTCAGAAATCCTACCTCTGACCTTATGGTGAGATGGATGTCATTGATAAAGTAGCTGAAGATGGTCAGGCTCAGGACATTCCCTGAGGAACACCCTACTTTACAAAAATAAACAACTTTCCACATTGAGGGTCTCTCCTATTCTGAGACCTGAGGTCTTAACTCTTATCCAGCTCCACATTATTTACCTGATATTTTCTGGCATATTTTGGATTCTAATAATGCCAGGATTTAATCCAGTGACAGCCAGAATGTTAACACTTCTCTATGCAGCAAAACCTTGGTTTCCTGGGAAAATGTTATGCTCTGCAGCTGAAACAAATAATTAACGTCAGAAGTTCATTCAAGTCAATTTACATTTGTTGGCAGGAATATATCTAAAATCTATTGCAAGAAGAAGTTTTCATTAATTTTCAACATAGTACCTTATCTACAAAGTGCAAAAGTAGGAAACAGAGGGCCTTAACCTGTTTGCAATTCTTTTAAATTCTGGATCCCTTCCCCAGTTCCAGCAAACCAAGAATCGTTTCTCCAGCTTAACACCATCCAGGGCAGAGCAGCCTACTTGATTAGCACCCTTTCCAATGTGTTCAACATTCACTCCCCATAGCCATTAATGCACAGTAGCAGCAATGTGTAACATCTATAAAATATAGCAATTCACCAAGACCTCTAAAATATCACCTTCCAAACTCACAGCCTTTACCATCTAGAAGGACAAGTGCAGAAGATATATAGGAACACCATCACCCGTAAGCTGGCCTCCAAGCTATAAATTGTCTTCACTTGTAACTATTTTGCTACTTCTTAATTCTTGCTGGGTCAAAATACAGTATTTGCATTCAATTAAACCTGTGAATATATATCTGGTGGAAGAATTACTTTTCTATGTGTGATCCTTTTCTCCCCAACCTTCCTACACAGGCACCCTTTCCTCTTGCGAGGATCTGTTTAATTGCTTCAGCTGACATACAAGATGCCCCCTCTCACATTGCCAGCTGGTGCTGGAGGTCCCAAGACAGCTGCTCGAGCTGCCCTACTTAGCATTTTCCTGTATTGTCACCATCTACTGCTTGTAGTTTCTTATTTTTTACTCATTCATGGGATGTGGGTATCACTGGCTTATTGCCCATCCCTAGTTCCCCTTGCGAAGGTGGTTAGGGGTAAGCTGCCTTCTTGAACTGCTACAGTCCATTTGTTATAGACTCATTATGGAGGGAGTTCTTAATGCTACATAGGGATTTGGGGGAAAAGGGAAAAGGTGGTTACGACAGTACTTTTAGATTTAGGAAAGACGGAAGAATGTTTGAGCAGAGTATAAAACAGGCATGCACTGCTTTGGCTGCATGGACTGTTTCTGTGATTTATAAGTGGAAACAGCTCTGTTTGATTTGATTTGATTTATTTATTTATTGTCAAGCTTCTTGAGCATTGTTGGAGCTGCACACACAAAGTTATGGAGTCATAGAGATATATAGTATGGAAACAGATCCTTTGGTCCAACTCGTCAAGGCCGACCAGATATCCTAAATAAATCTAATCCCATTTGCCAACCTATCCAGATGCCTTTTAAATGTTGTAATTGTACCAGCCTCTACCACTTCTGGCAGTTCATTCCATAGTTCATGCACAGTAGCAGCAATGTGTAACATCTATAAAATATAGCAATTCACCAAGACCTCTAAAATATCACCTTCCACAGCCTTTACCATCTAGAAGGACAAGTGCAGCAGATATATCGGAACACCATCACCCGTAAGCTTGCCTCCAAGCTATAAATTGTCTTCACTTGTAACTATTTTGCTATTTCTTAATTCTTTATATAAGTACAGCCATAAGTACAGCTGGGTGCCAGTATTTGAACAAACATTTTACTATGCAAGCTAGAACAGTAAAACGTTTTACAATATTTATACAACTTAATTCTAAAACCCAAAATTAGCATATGATAAATATGATTGAACACCCCACAGTGCACATGAAATAGCAAATCTGATCAAGAGAGAACTACGGGTTTCCTAGAAATCCCTCCACTACCCCCGCGCCCCACACCTGAGTTCAATGACTTTGGTGTCCTATGAAATTTCATTAAGTTTAACAAGTAATTTTAAAATTCTTCATGTTTCCTGATATAGCTTTGAAATTCCCTCTTGAAGCAGCTTAATCACAGTCTGTGTCAATGACTGATCCTGCTCCAGTTGATCACTCTCCTTGTCCTGGCTTCATTTTCCCTGGACTCTGAAATTAACACTAGCCTCTGGATTTTCCCCAAGCTCCAATCTTGGGCTTTAGCTTGGTTTCACAGGTCAGTACAACATCAAGGGCTGAAGGGCCTGTACTGAGCTGTAATGTTTCATGTTCTATGTTCTGTGTGGTGAAGGGTGTGGATGTGGTGCTATTCAATTGAGCTGCTTTATTCTAGATGGTGTGAAGCTTCTTGAGTGTCATTGCAGCTGCACCTACCCATGCAAGTGGGCAGTATTCCATCACACTTCAGACTTGTGCCTTGTAGATTATGGAAAGGCATGGGGAGTCAGGAGATGAGTTACTTGCTGCAGTATTCCTAGAATCTGACCTGCTGTTGTACCCATTGTATTTATGCGGTGAGTCCATTTAAGTTTTTGGTCAGTGGTAACTCCAAGGATGTTGATAGTGGGGCTTCAGTGATGGTAACACCATTAAATGTCAAGGTGATGATTGTATTGGAGATTATCATTGTGTGGTAATTGTGTAGCACAAATATTACTTGTTACTTGTCAACCCAAGTCTGAATTTTGTCCATGTCTTGTTGCATTTGAACATGGACTGCTTCAGTTTCTGAAGAGTCGTGAATGGTATTGAACATTGTCCAATCATGGGTTAACATCCCTACATGTTACCTTAGGAAGGAGGGAAGGTGATTGATGAAGCAGCTGAAGCAGTGGTGGAGGCAGGGCTCACGTGAGTCCTAGGTAGGACTGAGTCCCTCAGTCGCAGTGGTGGGGGCAGACCTGTTGGGGAGGGTCCCCAAGGCAAGTCCCAGGCAGCAGCAGTGGAGGTGGGCCTCCAGCAGTGGCAGTGGTGGAGGTCCTGAGGAGGGGACAAGGCGAGTCCCAGGCAGCAGAGGTGGAGGTGGGCCTCAGGCAAGTCCTAGGCAGGCCCTTGGTTGCAGCAGTGGGGGACAGACCTGTTGGGGAAGGTCCCCAAGGCAAGTCCCAGGCAGCAGCAGCTGTGGTGGTGTTGGTTGTGGGGAGGGGCCCAAGGCGAGTCCCAGGCAGCGGTGGTGGAGGCAGGCCTCAGGCAACAGCAGCAGTGGAGGCAGGCCTCTGGTAAGACCTAGGCAGGCCCTTGTTTGCAGCGGTGGGGGGCAGACCTATTGGGGAGGGTCCCCAAGGCAAGTCCCAGGCAGCAGTAGTGGTGGAGGTTGTGGGGAGGGATCCAAGGCGAGTCCCAGGCAGCAGTAGTGGTGGAGGTTGTGGGGAGGGATCCAAGGTGAGTCCCAGGCAGCGGTGGTGGAGGCAGGCCGCAGGCAACAGCAGCAGTGGAGGCAGGCCTCTGGCAAGTCCTAGACAGTTCCTTGGTCGAAGTGGTGGGGGCAGGCCTGTTGGGGAGGGTCCCCAAGGCAAGTCCCAGGCAGCAGTGGTGGAGGTGGGCCTCCAGCAGTGGCAGTGGTGGAGGACCTGGGGAGGGGCCCAAGGTGAGTCCCAGGCAGTGGTGGTGGAAGCAGGCCTCAGGCAACAGCAGCAGAGGAGGCAGGCCTCTGGTAAGACCTAGGCAGGCCCTTGTTCGCAGCAGTGGGGGGGCAGACCTATTGGGGAGGGTCCCCAAGGCAAGTCCCAGGTAGCAGCAGTGGAGGTGGGCCGCTAGTAACAGCAGTAGTGGTGGAGGTCCTGGGAGGGGCCCCAAGGCAAATCCCAGGCAGCAACAGCTGAGGCAGGTATGGGCGGGGCCCCAGGTCAGCACCAACACTCCCTTGACCTGGGTGAGGCCCAGGCTGCAGCTCCAAAAGTAGGCCCCAGACTCAAAAGCTCTCACCTCCTTCTGCATCTGTCTCCTCCTCTTCTTCCTTCTTCTTTCTTCCTTCCTTCAGCTCTCTCAATGTGGGGCAGCTGGTCCAGGGACAGTCCCCTTCAAGCAGGAGAGTCCTTGCACATGTGCGCGCGCGCACACACACACACACATCCAACTCTCAAGATAGGAAAACACCCGAGTGGCCAGTGACAAGCACTGCCCTTCACATCAAAGGGCAATGCTGTGTGGTCAAAACAGTGAAGGGAGGGTAGGGACTAAATCAAAATAGCGTTGGAGGGGGAAATAATGCACTCCACTCCCTGCAGTGCCCACCTCTCCCTGAACAACTCCAGGGTGTTGGCAAACACCGCATGCTCCTTCTCCAAGGACACCCGGGCCCTAACGTAACTGCGGAAGGGGGGAAGGCAGTCAGCCCTAACGACCCCCTCCACGGCCTGTTGATGGCCAGTTTGGCCAGGCCCAGGAGCAGACCCACGAGGAGGTCTTCAGACTTGCCCTCCCTCCTCCGTACCGGGTGCCTGAAGATCAACCAAAAGCAGAGGAGGTTTTTGAGAAAATCAAAAAGGGAGTGCAAACGCCCACACCAATATACACGTGGTGCATGGACTCCACAGCGCCACAGAACAAGCAGTTGGGCTGGGAGTCCGTGAACCACCGCAATCTGCGGTTGCAGGGGACTGCCGCGTGCAGCACCCTCCACCCCAGATCCCCGAGAGAAAGGGGGAGGACTTCCGCGTAGAGAGTCCTCCACTGGGAAAATCTCCTGTTTGTATTTTTTCTCCTGTTTATTTTGGTCAGTCAGGGCTTCCTAATTGGCCCAGGTAACAATCCCCATTAAGGATCTCATAGTCAACAAAATCCATCTGGCTCCAATCACTACATCCCTCCCCCACTAAATCCAGGGATTAGATTACTTAGTGTGGAAACAGGCCCTTCGGCCCAACAAGTCCACACCGACCCGCCGAAGCGCAACCCACCAATACCCCTACATTTACCCCTCATAGATATGGACTCTTTGTTTGCTTTTCTATAACTGCCAATCAGGGTCACCTTCTTAGTTCATGCAGGTACAGGTAAGATTCTGTAAATTCCATTTTAGAAACAGAACCAGTCTGACTCAAGACTGGGACACAGACAGACTTTAGTCTCACACCTTTAATGCATTGAGCTGAGATGACACATTTTGTTAGAAAACCTGAACTTATCATTAAAATATAACTTAAAAGGAGTTCTAGGATTTACATATCAATGAACCGAAACTAGCAAAACCACTAAAAGATGAAAGACTTAATCTAAGTTTGTTTAGTACATTTCAGCCGCGTGGCACTGTAACCTTTTGTTATAAATTCTGTCTTACGGTCCTGCTCCACAACCAATTGATAAAGAAGCAGTGCTTCGAAAGCTAATGCTTTCAAATAAACCTATTGAACTATAACCTGGTGTTGTGTGATTTTTAACTTTGTACACCCCAATCCAACACCGCTCCTCCAAATCAGGTACAGGTAGTAATATTTCTAACTCAGCTTTCTACTCTTTGGGCTTCCACACGTTGATGCGAAGAATTAGGCAGGGAGCTTTCAAATCATCATACTTTGCTGTCAGCAGCCAAGCTCATGTTCTTCAGAAAGCACTCTGATAAGCTGAACATCTTTTCTCAATGCCTCAGTTACCATTCAACCTCTGCCATCTGCCTAAAAAATAGGCCTCTTGCCTCTTGCAGACAAGGAGTACGACATGGCAGAAGAGCTCCAAATCCTAGTCTGCTCCTCTTGTCCGATGTGGGAAGCTGGGCACATTTCAAATGCCCCTGAACCTGCATGGGTACAGAAGTGTCTCCAGCTGCAGCTCCTGAAAGCCCAAGCTTTGGAGTTGGAACGGTGTCTGGAGACATTGTGGAGCACTCGTGAGGTGGAGAGTATTGTGGACGGCACGCATCTAGATATTGTCACACCTCAGACTCTGCAGGCAGAGCAGGAGGGCTAAGCAGGCAGTGCAGGAATATCCTGTGGCTATAAGCCTGCAAATTCTAGGCATCATGGATGACTCTGCTGCAAAGGGAGGGAGAGGGTGGGGCCTGTACAAACTGGACAGGTTACACCTGGGCAGGACCAGGACTAATGTCCTTGGGGGTATACTTGGTAGAGTGGTTGGAGAGGGTTTAAACTGGTGTGGCAAGGAAATGGGAACCAGAAAGGAGTAGAGTAGTAATTGCAAAAATTGAAGGAGAGGTAGAAACCAAGAGAAACAAGACTAAGAGCAAGAACAGGCATGGAAACCCCTGCTGAAAAGAGCAAGGGAGGTGGTCTCTTCCCACCATGTGTTTCAATGCGAGAAGTAGAATAGGCGAGGTAGATTAACTTAGAACTTTGGTTAGTACTTGGAGCTCTGACATTATTGTGATTAGAGTGACTTGGCTGAAAGAGGAACAGGATTCTGGATTAGATGGTGCTGGAAAAGCAGAGCAGTTCAGGCAGCATCCAAGGAGCAGAAAAATCGACGTTTCTGGCAAAAGCCCTTCATCAGGAATGGAGGCAGAGTGCCTGCAGAGTGGAGAGATAAATGAGAGGAGGGTGGGGTTGGGGAGAAAGTAGCATAGAGTACAATAGGTGAATGGGGGTGATAGGTCAGAGAGGAGGGTGGAGGAAGGTAGCAAATAGTACAATGGGCGAATGGGGGTGGGGATGAAGGTGATAGGTCAGAGAGGAGGGTGGAGTGGATAGGTGGAAAGGAAGATAGGCAGGTAAGACAAGTCATGGGGACAGTGCTGAGCTGGAAGTTTGGAACTGGGGTGATGTGGGGGAAGGGGAAATGAGGAAACTGGTGAAGTTCACATTGATGCTTTGGGGTTGAAGTGTTCCAAGGCGGAAGATGAGGCGTTCTTCCTCCAGGCATTGGGTGGTGAGGGAGCGGCGGTGAAGGAGGTCTAGGACCTCCATGTCCTCGGCTGAGTGGGAGGGGGTGTTGAAATGTTGGGCCACAGGGCGGTGGGGTTGATTGATGTCCTAGAGATGTTCCCTAAAGCGCTCTGCTAGGAGGCGTCCAGTCCCCCCAACGTAGAGGAGACCGCATCGGGAGCAACAGATACAATAAATGATATTGGTGGATGTGCAGGTAAAACTTTGGAAAGCTCCTTTGGGGTCTTGGATGGAGGTGAGGGAGGAGGTGTGAGCGCAGGCTTTGCAATTCCTCGATGGCAGGGGAAGGTGCCACGAAGGGAGGGTGGGTTGTTGGGGGGCATGGACCTGACCAGGTAGTCACGGAGGGAACAGTCTTTGCGGAAGGTGGAAAGGGGTGGGGAGGGAAATATATCCCTGAAGGTGGGGTCCGTTTGGAGGTGGCGGAAATGTTGGCGGATGATTTGGTTTATGCGAAGGGTAGGGTGGAAGGTGAGCACCAGGGGAGTCCTGTTCTTGTTACGGTTGGAGGGTCTGAGGGTGGAGATGTAGGCCTGGTCTTTCTCTTGTAGTTTTTCCTGCCATGTTTTCATCCCACATCCAGTTCCTCCGATTCGGACTCTGACATGATGGGGATCTGGTGGTGCAGGTTCATAATTCTTTAAGGTTTGCATCCCATAGAGACAGAATGGTTTAAAAGGTGTTTGGCAGGCTTGCCTTCATTGCTCAGTCCTTTTGAGTATATGAGTTGGGACGTTATGTTGAGGTTGTGCAGGACATTGGTGAAGTCTCTTTTGGAATACTGTGTCCAGTTCTGGTTGCCAAATCTAGGATGGGTATTATCAAGCTGGAGAGTGTTCAGAAGAGGTTTAACCAGAATGTTGCCAGTTTTGGAAGATTTGAGTTATAAAGAAAGGCTGGGACATTTTTCAATGGAGCATAGAAAGTTGAGAGATGATCTGATAGAAATTTATAAAATAATGAGAGGTATAGATAGAGTTCATGGTAGTCTTTTCCCCAAGATACAATTTCAAAAATGGGGGGGCGCATTTTTAAGGTGAAAAGAGATTTACTAAAGACATAAGAGGGAAATTTTTTTACAAAGAGGGTTGTTCATGTTGGAATGAACTTCCTGAGGAAGTGGTGCATGTGAGAACATTAAAACAAGTCATTTGGATAGATACATGAATAGGAAATGTTTAGAGGGATATCAGCCAGGAACAGGCAGGTGGGACTAGTTTAGTTTGGGATTATGGGCAGCATGGACTGTTTGGACCAAAGGGTCTGTTTCCATTCTGTATAACTCTGGGACTCTGTGGCATGTAGCTCATATCTTGCATCTGGAGCATCTCAGGAGAGTATTCCCTCCTGTTCTTCCGGTGGTAATGGTATCGAGGCTGCATCCATCTTGGTTTCCTCAACACTAGTCAGAGGGTTTCTGCCATTTTCTGACAGGCCTCCTGGCTGTTCTGAGGGGCTAGGTATGTTTTGTTTCTGCCCTGTTTGTGAGGTAAAGGCTTTCAGGTGATCTACATGATTTTTCAGGCCTGCTTCACCTACCTGAACCTTGTAAGTCACAGGACCGGACCTTGTATCAACCACGCCTCATACATATACAAGACCATTTCCATGGTTCAAGCAGCAAAGATTATTCCCCAAATTAAATTGTTTCTCTTGCTTAGAGGAGACACATGACCATTTCATCCTTCCCCTGAGATCTGGGAATATTACGTTGAACATAGTGCAAAGTCTTCTCCCTATCAGCAACTCTGCTGGAGATGTCCCTGTTGTTGTGTGAGGAGTGGTGCTATAATTGAACAGTAACCAGAACAGTTTGGTATCGACTAATCTTGTAGGTTGCTTCTTTAAGTCTGCCTTCAACGTTTGGACTACGCTTTCCACCAGACCACTGGACAACGGATGGTGTGGAGCTGTCCTTATGTGCCGAATGCCATTCAATTTCAGGAAATACTCAAATTCCGTGCTGGTAAATAGTGTCCCATTGTCCGTGACCATTACTTCTGGGAGTCCATATATCACGAACAATGCTCACTGCATCTCAAATGTTATCCTTGAGTTTGCAGAATGCATGTCCAACTGAATGTGGGGTTGTCGTTTGTGTCAAATTTTGTCACTTTCTTCCAGTGGAGGCACCAACGGTGTAGTATCTGCCAGTGGGAGGTGGCTCAATGCATCTGCATCAGCCACGTGGCTTCCTGCAGTGTTCTAACTTGTACACACTGAGAATAAGGGTCCACTGCTGAATCCTATAGGCGGCACCACCTTATCTTCCTTCAGTAGCCCTAGCAGGGGTTTGTGATCGGTTACTGTGATAAATTATCAGAAAAGTACTGTTGAAATTTCCTCACATGAAAAATTACCGCCAAACTTTCCTTCTGTATCTGGGTGTCCTTGCGTTCAGCATCAGCTGAAGTCCGGGAAGCAAACGCTATTGTGAATTCCTCTCCATTTGGCCACTGGTGAGCCAACATAACTTGATACTGTACAGGGAGGCATCACATTTAAGTACCACTTCTCACTTCGGACTATAGGGGGCCAACACCTTAGATGTCATTAGCTGCTTTTTCACTTCCCTAAAGCTTCTAAAAGTGACATAATGAGTGTGAAAGTAAGTACTGGTTAGGATGAAGGGCAAGACTGGTGGGTGTAGGGAATGCTGGATGACTAGAGAAATTGACGTTTTGGTCAAGAAAAAGAAGGAATCATGTGTCAGGTATAGACAGCTGGGACCAAGTGAATCCCTAGAAGAGTATAAAGGCAGTAGACTATACTTATGAGAGAAATCAGGAGGGCAAAAAGGGGACATGAGATAGTTTTGGCAAATAGAATTAAGGAGAATCCAAAGGGATTCTGCATTTCGGACAAAAGAGGAGGGAGAGAATAGGGCCCGTTAAAAATTCCTGAAGAAGGGCTCATGCCCGAAACGTTGATTCTCCTGCTCCTTGGATGCTGCCTGACCTACTGCACTTTTCCAGCAACACATTTTCAGCCCTTAAAGATCAGCAAGGCCGCTTATGTGTGGAACCTTAGGAGATAGGGGAGATTCTAAATGAGTGTTTTACATCAGTGTTTACGACAGAGAATGAAATGTAAGATACAGAATGTGGGGAAATAAATAACGACATCTTGAAAAATGTCCACATTACAGAGGAGGAGGTGCTGGGTGTCTTAAAACACATAAAGGTGGATAAATCCCCGGGATCTAATTGGGTGTACTCTAGACCTCAGTGGGAAGCCAGGGATGCGATTTCTGGGCCCAATTCTGAGATATTCGTATCATTGATAACCAGAGGTGAGGTGCTGGAAGACTGGAGGTTGGCTCACATGATGCCACTATTTATCACCATAGAATCCCGACAGTGTGGAAATAGGACCTTCAGCAAGGACCAAAATGTCCACAAAGACCCTCCGAAGAGTATCCCAGCAAACCCATTCTCCTACCTTAATACACTACACTTACCCCTGACTATTGCAACTTACCTAGACATCACTGAAAACTATGGGCAATTTAGCATGGCCAATTCACCTAACTGTACATCTTTGGATTGTGGGAGGAAACCCATGCAGACACAGGGTGAATGTGCAAACTCCACACAGTTGTCCAAGGCTGGAATTGAACCGAGACCCTGGCGCTGTGAGGCAGCCGTGCTAACCACTGAGCCACAGTGCTGCCCTAAAAAGGCTGGTAAGGAAAGGTGAGCCTGACATCAGTGGTGAGCAAGTTGTTGAAAGGAATCCTGAGGGACAGGTAAGATCTGAGTAGGGATACTGGATTAGTGGTGCTGGAAGAGCACAGCAGTTCAGGCAGCATCCAGTCAGTATGGTTTTGTGCATGAGAAATTGCATCTCACTAACTTGATAGTGTGTTTTGAAGTAACAAAGAGGATTGATGGCTGAATAGTAGACATGATCTATACGGACTTCAGTAAGGCATTTGACAAGGTTCCTCATGGTTAGCATGGTTAGATCACAAGGAATACAAGGAGAACTAGCCATTTGGATACAGAACTGGCTCGAAGGTAGAAGACAGAGAGTGGTGGTGGAAGGTTGGTTTTAGACTGGAGGCTTGTGACCAGCAGTGTGCCACAAAGAATGGTGCTGAGTCCACTGCTTTTCATCATTTATATAAATGATCTGGATGTGAACATAGGAAATATGGTTAGTAAGTTTGCAGATGACACCGAAATTGTAAGTGTAGTGGACAGCAAAGAAAATTACCTCAGAGTACAAAGGGACCAATGGGCCAAGGGGTGGCAGATGGATTTTAATTTAGATAAATATGAGATGCTGCATTTTGGAAAGGCAAATCGGGGCAGGACTTATACCCTTAAAGACCTGGAGAGTGTTGCTGAACAGAGACCTTGGAGGGCAGGTTCACAGTTCCTTCAAAGTAGAATCCCAGGTCAACAGGATAGTGAAGAAGGTGTTTGCTATGCTTGCCTTTATTGGTCAATGCATTGAGTATCGGAGTTGGGAGGTCATGTTGCAGCTGTACTGGACATTGGCTAGACCACTATACTGCGTGAAATTCTGGTACGCTTACTATAGGAAGGCTATTGTGAAACTTGAAAGGTTTTAGATAGAAAAGACTTACAAGCAAGTTGCCAGCATTGGAGGGATTCAGCTATAAGGAGAGGCTGGAAAATAGGCTATTTTCCCTGGAGCATCAGAGGCTGAGTGGTGACCTTACAAAGGTTAACAAAATCATGAGGGGCATGGATGGGGATAATGGCCAAGGTCATTTCCTTGGGGTGGGTGTGTCCAAAACTAGAGGGCATAGGTTCAGGGGAAGATTTAAAAGGGACCTAAAGAGCAACTTTTTCATGCAGAGGGTGGTGGGTGTATGGAATGAGCTGCCAGTGGAAGTGGTGGACGCCAGTGCAATTATATTTAAAAGGTATCTATATGGGTATATGAATAGGTAGTCTTTCGAGGGGTATGGGCCAAAGGCTGGCAAATGGAACTAGATTAATTTAGGACATCTGGTCGGCATGGACGAGTTGGACTGAAGGATATAGCTCTTTGACTTGATGTCTGTATAGGCTATTTCTTGGCTACGTGACCATTTCCAAGACTGTCCCTTTTTCAAGAGCAGGTGCAGGGTGCCAAGATGGAGGCCAGGTTACATATTGATTTTCCATAATAATTCACGAACCCAAGGAAAGACCTCAGCTGTGGTACAGACGTGGGAGCTGGGGCTCCTTTGATTGCCCTCGCTTTATCTTCCAACAGGTGTAACCCGATTTTGCTGACTGTAACCTAAGTAGGTCCTTTGGGGCATCTGGATTACATATTTTTCCTTTCTAAGGCATATGCCCATCTGGGAGAAATGTTTAAGCACCATGTCCAAGATCTCCAAGTGCTCTTTATTAGTCTTCTTTGGTTCTTAGCACAACATCCAGATGAAGAGCAATTTGGAATGGGCCTTGTAAAATGTTCTCCATGGTCTGCTGGAAAAAGGCGCAGGCTGATGATACCCCAAATGGCTGTTTTGTATACTGGAATAAACCCATATGGGTGTTAATTGTGGTGTACTTCTGGGACTCCTCAGCTAGTCACAATTGCAGGTACGTGTGGCTCATATCCAGCTTCGCATCAGTTGGTGGGGACCCAATGCAAGAGATTGGGTATTTTTCCAGCAGCGAGAAGTGGTTTACTAGGTCCTTAAAATCTCCACAAAGGCGAACTGAGCCATCAGGCTTCACAGTCAGTATAACTGATGCTGCCCATTCCACACACTGCACTGGTTTAGTGATTCCTTCACTCTCCAGCCTCCTAATTTCTGCATCCAGTATCCGGTATCCGGTAAGGCAAATGGCACTGCAAAAATGCTCTCTAGTCAACATATAAAGTGACTTTGGCCCCTGTGATCGTCCCAAGCCCTTCCTGAGAAATTCCTGGATATTTTACTAGGGGGTTTACTAAGGCAACCATTTTCTAATCAAAAAATGTTGAGCCAATCTAGGTGAATCTTTCTCAACCAATTCCATTCCAAGAGGCTTGGGCCTAAGCCTTTTGCTAACATCAGTGATATCTGCACCAACTGCTTCGCACAGAAGACCAGAACCGAAGTCTTCCCCTTAATCTGCAACAGTTCCCCAGAGTATGTTCTCAGTCTGGCTGAGCTCTTGCGCAAACTTAAGTGTTGAAGTCCCGAGTGAACCTTGTTAAAGATGGGTTCTCCAATCACAGATACAGCTGCACCAGTATCGACCTCCATGGGATCTCAGTGACCATTAACCAAATGTTTCAACTGGTTTTGATTTGGATGTCACTAAGCAATTTAATTGTCCCAACACATGTAGGGTTACTTTACAGGGTGTGCACTCTCCTAGGTACAGGCCTACGAGTTTTCTTAATCAAGTAAGGCCTTGTAGGACCCCTTTGCTGTCTGTAGCAGCAATTACAATGTCTTGCCAACCCAGATGCTAAAGGACCTTTTAGTCATTTGGTGAGGCTCAGCTTTGTTGTGGGGTTTTGGTGTGGGCTGGCCTAGGGTTCCTCAGCTCAGGATATGCCCTCTGTGAGGCTTTCTGATTGCCTACACTCAAGTGGTGTTCCCCAAGCTCAGTCGGACAGATGTGGGTATCCACTTCCATTGGGATCCCTGTCGCTCCCATGCTCCATTCACTGCATTTTCTCATGACAAAGCTAGTTGTAGCACCTGTTTGAAGTCCAGGTGGGCTTCAGCTATTAGGCCCTCCTGCATGGTTATATCTCCGAAATAACTGCACAGAAGCCAGTATCCTGTCACCAAGTCACCCTTGTTTTCACTTGTACACAGTACATTGGCTATGGCCTGCCAGCTTGGAGCCAGTCCCCTCAACAGAGATTCTAAATCCCTGGTTTCCTGATTGGCCTAGGTTAACAACCTTAATCAAGGATCTCAGTCTATAAGATTCACCTTGTTCCAGTCACTACAGAATAAGTGCAATGTTACATTAGTTTACAAATTGTAATGCAGTAATGAGTGATCTCTCATTCTTCTTTTTAATCACATTGTGGTGTTAATGTCTTTGGTTAGGCCAGCATTTCTTGCCCATCCCTACTTGCCCTGGAAAATGTGGTGAGCCAACTTATTGAACTGTTACATTTCTTGGGAGATAAGGTCACTAACAGTGCTGTTAGAATGGGACTTGCAGAATTTTGAACTAGCAACAGTGATATATTTCTAAGTCAGGAATAGTTTGTAACTTGAAGGAGAACTAGCTGGGGATGGTTTTCAATATATCTGTTTTTATCCTTTCAGGTGGTAGGGTTTGTGGTTTTAGATGGTGCTGTCTAAGGAGTTTTGGTGAGTTAGTGTAGTGCATCTTGTAGATAGATACTCAGTAGCAGCAGTGTGTCCTATGGTGAAGGGAGTGAATTTTGATAGTGGTATCAACCAAGCGAGCTGACTTATCCCAGGTCATATCAAGCTTCTTCAATATTGTTGGAGCTGAACCCATCTATACAGGTCTTTGAATACATGAAGAATATAGTTCTAAATCATTTTGATGTAATATAAATGTCCACTTTATTTAGAAAATACAGTATAATCACACAACTTTTAATCATTAACCCAATTTTATTCTGTCTGAAGGAAACATAAGATCATCTTCCAAACATATAACTCCAAAGTTAATATTCTCTTATTGCTTGTTTTCTTTTCTTAAAAAAAATTACTCATGGAATTACTCAGAAGGTTAAACTTGATCATTCATCTTGAGTATTTTGTATTCATTGCTCTCAGTGATAAATTAGCAATGGTGTGAAAGTTGCTTCTGTTGTTTTGCGAGTTCTACTTGATATTGCTGATGCAGCTCCACTTATTTATTAAGTTGATGTTGTACACTTGTTGGTGATATTACTAACAAAACTGAAAATACACAGGGTCTAATCTGCCCTTGAAATTCTCATATCACACAGGAAAATTCATTCACGTGGTGGAGTGGTGACCAGAGAAAATGGATCACCACCTCGCCCCTGATCCCCACACATTGAATAGAATAGAAGGTAAGGGTGTGAAACTGCTCCTCTAATCATTGACTGGTTCTCTTCCATATTTGTTGCTTATTGGCTTATTGTGGTGACATGTGCACCTAAAAGTTCAGTTTAAAAACATGAATAGTGACAATTCACAGGTCCACTGAGCCCAATACATTAGAAAAACAGGGACTTCCAAAAGGTATTTGATGAAGTCCTGAATAACAGACTTGTAAGCAGAATTGCAGGTAGATAGAATAATGAAGAAGGCGTTTGGTATGCTTTCCTTTAGTGGTCAGAGCACTGACTATAGGAGTAGGGAGGTTGGGAGGTTATGTTGTGGCTGTACATTGGTTAGGCCACTTTTGGAATATTGTGTGCAGTCCTGGTCTCCCTCCTATTGGAAAGATGTTGTGAAACTTGAAAGGGTTTAGAAAGGATCTACAAGGATGTTGCCAGGGTTGGGGAGTTTGAGCTATAGGGAGAGGCTGAACAGGCTGGGGCTGTTTTTCCCAGAGCATCAGAGGCTGAGGGGATGACCTTTACAATAAGGGGCGTGGATAAGGCAAATAGACAAAGTCTTTTCCCTGGGATGGGGATGTCCAGAACTAGAGACATAGGCTTAAGATGGGAGGGGAAAGATTTAAAAGGGACCTAAAGGACAACTTATTCACGCAGAGGGTGGTAAGTGTATGGAATGAGTCGCTGGAGGAAGTGGTGGAAACTGCTCCAATTACATTGAAAAGGCATCTGGATGGGTATATGAATAGAAAGGGTTTAGAGGCTTATGGGCCATGTGCTGACAAATGGACTAAATTAGTTGAGGATATCAGGTTGACACGGACAAGTTGGACCAAAGGTTCTGTTTGTGTTGTACATTTCTATGATTCTAAGCCTCTAGAGGTTATGGAATAAAAGACACTGTGGCAACATGATTATGAAATTGGTTTTATGATAGGAAACTAGGTAGTGGTTAATAGTTGTTTTCAAACCCTTTTAAGAGCTTGGTCAATAAAGACTGAACAAAAATCACATAGAACTGCAGATACTAGAAATCAGAAACAAAAAAATTGCTTGGAAATTGCTAGGAAAACTCTGCTAGTCTGGCAGCATCTGTGGACTGGAAGCAGAGTTAATGTTTCAGGTCAAGTGATTTTTCTTCAGAATCCGTAAATTCTTAAATGACTTCTGGCAATCTCAAACCTTATAACTTCAGCATCACACCTACCATGATATGTTATCATATTCTCTTACTAGATAGGCTTATTAACTTATTCCAAAGTGATAACTCACTCCATTTTCTTTCAATTGTATTTCTTTTATTGTTGTAGGGATAGGGTAAGTATCTGGGTCAGGGTGGGATGCTGTTAGGGGAGCTGGTTTGAACTCAAAGGGCTAAATAGCCTGCTTCCACGCTGTAAGGATTCTCACCACTGTCTCAGTTTTGCAGGGGTTTGAGCCAGGGTGTAGGAGTGTTCATATTCAATCCATACTCTTAAATTCTAGATTTTCTTCTACAGTACTCTAAAGTGCTTCTTTTGATCTGCCAATTGTGTTATATTCTTGCCTCCAATTTATACTCTGATTGTACATCTAATTTTTTGAAAATGTATTGTGTAATGATCTCTCATGATTCTGTGTCTCTGTAAAATCTTTGTTCAACAGTTTCTTCTCTAAGGAGACCAGCCCCAACTTCTTTAATCTATCTATCTATAGGGGAGGTGATGGCCTACTGTGGCATTCTTGATGAATGAGTAATCCAGAGAGCCAGGTAATGTTTTGGGGACCTGGGTTTGAATCCCACCATGGCTGACAGCCTAATAAACCTGAATTAAAAGTCTAATGATGAATATGAAACCATATTGTTTGACATAAAAACTCATCAAGTTTAACAATGCCCTTGAAGGAAGGAAATCTGCTGTCCCTTCCTGGTCTGGCCTATGTGACTCCATAGCCACAATTTGTGGCCCTTGGAAATTGACTCACAAAACATTGTCATATTAAACTGCAAAGAGCTCTCAAAAAAGGACTGAAATCAGACAGAGCACTTGGGATAGATTGAGACACTGAAACTGATAATAGCGAACTCAGGAGTACTGATGCTGCAGAATCCATTGTACAAAAATCTGAGCCCTAGTGCCAAATTTGGGAGAATTGTCTCACAGATCAGTCAAGAAAGAGTCCATCATAGCCATACTCATGAAATCACACCTTAAAAGGACGAGTAATCCAGAAATGCAAGGTAATGTTCTGAGACCTAGGTTTGAATCCCAACATAGCAAGTGGTGGAATTTGAATTCAATAAAAAAAATCTGTATTTCAAAGTATAATAGCCATTGTCAATTGTGTTAACTGTTGTAAAAAGACACCTGACTCAATTATGCCCTTTTGGGAAGGAAACTGCCATCATTCTGTGATTATGACATGCTTGTGATATAAGAGACAAACAATGTAGTCAATTCTTATCTGCCCTCTGAAGTGGCTTAGCAAGAACTCAGTTGTATCAATCACTAGAAAAAGGAATAGGGAATGAAATTGGAGGACCAGCTGGCTTTGACTGAGGTACTGTCAACTAAAAGGTAGTCCTGTTCCCCGCAAAGTCCTCCTTTTTAAATGTCTGAGGGCTAGTACCAAAATTGGTCAAGCAACAGCCTGACATAATCAAATTTATGGGATTATACTTTGCACATAATGCAGTTGCACAGTGGTATACAGGCAGGAGGGTGCTGCTGTCTGAGTCAGCCTCCCTCTCCAGCTAATTAGTACACCTCCATGTTGAACAGCACTTGAAGGAATAACTGAGGGTAGAAAGGGTGCATAATTTACTCTGAATGGGAGACTGCAGTATCCACTACGAGCAGTAGCTTGGCAGCATCACAACTGACTGAGCTGGTCAAGTCCTAGAAGACCTAGCTGCTAGACTGGGTCTGTGGAAGGTACTGAGGAAACCAACAAGTAAGAAAAACATATTTGACCTCACCCTCACCAATCTGTTTGCCGTACATATGTTTGTCCATAACAATATCAGTAAGAGTGACCATCACACAGTCCTTATGGAGACGAAGTTCTGTCTTCACAATAAGAATACCCTCCATCAGGTTGCGTGGCACTACTACATGAATGTGACTGTGTTTGTACAGATCTAACAACTCAAGAAAGCCATGAGTTGTGAGTCATCAGCAGCATTGATCAAATTACATTTCCCCTTAGGGGTCTACATATTCCCCAACTCTACTATTAGTATCAAGGCAAGAGATCAACTTAGTTCATTGAATACTGCAGGAAGACATCCAACAGCAGGACAATGAATACCAAAAAATGATGTGTCAACCTTGTGAAGCTACAAAATAGGCAACTTACATGTCAAGCAGCATAAACAACAAGGAACAGGCAGAGCTAAGCAATCCCACAACCAACAGTTCAGATCTAAGCTCTGAAGTCCTGCCATATCTAGTCTTGAATGGTGGTAGACAAATAGTTCACTAGAGGAGGAGGCTCCATAAATATCCCAACTTTAGTAATGGATGAGCACAGAAAATCAGTGCAAAGATTAAGGCTGAAGCATTTGCAACAATCCTCAGCCAGAAGTGCTAAGTGGATAATCCATTTGGGTCTCCTCCAGAGGTCCTCAAGATCATAGATAGCAGTTTTCAGTGAGTTAGGTTTGCTCAACAGAAACACTGAAAGGAGTAGATACTGATAAGGTGATTAGACTGACAACATTCTGGCAATATTACTGAAGACTTGAGCTCCAGAACTTGCCACATCCCTTGCCAGTTTGTCCACTACAGCTATAACCCTACATCCCAGCCATGTGGAAAATTACCCAGGTATGTTGTACATACAAAAAAGCAGGACAAATCCAATCTGGATGATTACTGCCCCATGAATCTATTCTCGATCATTAGTAAAGTTATGAAAGGTGTCATCAACAGTGTTATCAAGCATCACTGACATCTCAGAATGGTTATTTGTGACAAACTACAGCAGATGTGTGAGGTTGGATTATGATGGATGAGAGTGGTATACCATTACAGCAAATTTAGCTGTTTGCAGAAATTTGTCACCGTCCTTCTGTTTGTTGCAAGATGACATCAGGTCAAGTTGCGATTCTCTCCATTAGATCCACCACAGACTCAATGCGTGTACCAACTGTTCAGCTCAGGCAGTGTAATTGCATTCTTCTCAATCTTTCTCAACACATCATCCCACATCAATGAAGCTTCCCACTAGAGTTGAGCTTCTCGACAGACCAAACAGAACATATCCATGAAGCTTTCTTGAAAAAATGCAATATCCTCACTGAATTGTGAGAATCTTTTCTCCAATCCTCTCCAAACTGGAGAATAAGCATCTGCAAATGTATTGGAGCATATCCAATAAACTCAGGTGAAATTGAAATACAAAGATAGATAGGTGTGAAACCCGAACATCTTACTGATAAAAACAGCAATTGCTGGAAAAGCTCAGCAGGTCCGACAGTACCTGTGGAGAGAAATCAATTAAAGTTTCGGGTCGAGTGACCCTTCCTCAGAACTGACCTGCTGAGCTTTTCCAGCAATTTCTGTTTTTGTCTCCGATTTGTATCATCCACAGTATTTTTCTTCGGTTCGTACTGACGCGGCTCTTCTAACAGCACCTTGCCTGACCAACGATAGGAATGTGCGGCATCATTAATGAACCATTGAGTCAGTTCGGGATACGCAACGCCGGAGTGGAAGAGTGTCATCCAGCTTGAGGTCCTGAGGGACTGTCAAAGACCATGCAGTAATAACTGGAACTTTAAAAAAATGCATTCCAAGTACACACCAGCAGGTGTTTAAGTAACTTACTTGACAATGCAATCCAAAAGAGTAACAGATATTAACTATTTCCAGGCTCAGCACAACTACAGCCCTCTCACTGAACAGACGACTCGCGTGGAAATGTCAATCACAGGTGCGTCACAAATGCGCACGCTCAGAGCCGCATGAAGAGGTGAATCAGGGAGAGCGACTCCAGGAAAGGCTGCCATTCGACGATTTCAACATCCAATAGTGGAGGGGTCTACAGTGACTTGCCTTCTTCCTTCATTTCCTTTCCATTGGTTGGGGAATTGAGATGTCAATTAAACGTCATCGTCGGCCAACAGCCAATAATATGTGGTGTCACCGTGAGCAGCGCTCTTTGTCTACAATTGGTCGAGAGGGATGTCAATGACCACGTTCCATTGGAGTACTGGGATGTCGTTCTGAGCTACAGCTCGCTCTCTGATTGGCGCAGGACAGGATTCTCTGCTTGCAGCTGGCTTGTCATTTATGCGTGGAGCTAGGTTGAGGACAGCGAGGCGAATGAGTGAGACACAACGCTTGGGATTAACTAGAGGCACTTCAACAAGCAGCATCTCACAACCTGACCTATTCGAAGAAGAGAGGGGAAATAAATCACTCATAACTGAACATCGTTTGGGAAAATAACCAGAAGAATCAAAATATTCTTGAACGTCCTGGGATCTCTGGTGTGAAGATCTTGCTGCATTTTTAAACAGTACATTTGCTATAATTAATATCAACAACGTTACTGTATTAAAGCGATTTCAGCATGTCATCGTCGTCACAACAAGCGTCTCAAAGAATGCGGCGCAATGGCTCGCCGACTTCGAACCGCCTGCAGCCCATCAGGGCCACCGTGCCATTCCAGCTGAGACAAGGCAATAACAGCCCGACCCGCTCCTCCTCCTGCAACGGCACTACCAGCACCAGCTCACCGGCAACAGCCACAGTTCACCCTGCATCAACAGCAACTGCAACCACCTCGACCTCAACAGCCACATCCACTACCCCCAACGGACAGAAACTTTCCCCGACCTCCTCGCCCACCTCTTCATTCTGGGTTCCGGCTCCAATTGTTGCCGCTGACGGACGGATGAGACATAGACGGTCTTCTGACAGCAGGAGCCCACCTGAAAGAAGGAGCCCTAGCTCTCCTGTTTATAAAGGTATAGAAGAATGCCTAAGAGACAGGCTATTGTTGTTTCAGTTAAGTTAAAAGAGTAGAACGGTACAAATTACGTGAAGGCGTGTTTTTCCAGATTATTTACTACCTTTTTAAATCAAATCTGTTTACAGAGGTTGGTATTTTTCAAAAAAATTGTACAAGTGTATGGAGCCCATACGTTTTAAAGCAAAAAAGATAATTGGGATTTTTTTCACCAATTGATAAAGAAACGTCCACGTAGTAGTTGCTAAAGCTTCACAGAAGCAATACAACTACGGAGCTCGATGTTGTTTAAACGTAAGGTGTAAGAAATTGCAATTGTTTATTTACTGCGTGTGATTAACACACAAAAAAACTGCAGGGGTTGGCGATTTTTTTGTTGATGCAGAAGGGGATGTAAATGACATGGGGGGGGGGGGGGTGGGGGGAGGTGGGGAAAGCTGTGTGGGCAGGCTAGGCAGAGACCCAGAGGGATTTTTTTTCTCTCTCTGGGACTTGATCTACTACATGATGTCAGCTTTCCATATCCACGTATGAAGCAATAATAGATTGTTTTATTTATGATGGTAAAAGGCATGTGAACATTTTAAGAATTAATTTTCAAAGACAAAATCTGAAAACAATTCTTGATTTGCTGAACAGTTCGTTTTCTTTTCATTTTAAAATGATCTGCCTTGTATATTTCAAAAACCGTGCACTTTATATTTACACTGTCAAAATGTAATTGACAGCAAGTGCAAACGGCGGCGCAAAATGCATTCATATAAATTGTAAATGCCAACAGCATTTCAGTATTTGCCCAGTTGTTTTATATCCATCATTTCAAATTCCACTTCCCCCATTCAAATGCTGAGAAACGCCAAACTGAGTTTTGCTTTGTATTAGACTGTATAACACTGCAACTTGGGGGGAGGTGGGGGGATAGCTGGAGGGTGGCTGAGAAATGGGTTGCTTTTTAAACCATTATTTATGAAGAAGATTTCTCATTTTCTATCAGTGCCAATATTGTGTTGCTACGAAGGAAAGCATTGCTTCAAAACAGCAAGAACAACATAAGACATTTAAAGAGGTCAAATTAACTAATATATTTTAATTAAAATAAGGTACATTGTGACACAATGAAATATTGGCATCTGCATCCTGGCGTGCTTATTTTTGCAAGGAATTACGTCTGGTCACCATAAATGGCTGATATTTTTGTGTGCAGGTGAACTTTGAAGCTGGATTTTCTCTTGGCAGAGAAAAATGTTCTCATGTTGTAATCCGCTCAGTATCTATTTTTATCTGCATAGCTCTAGGCTTGATTAATGTCAAGTTTCATTGTATTAGATATTTACTTTGACCACTCGATTAAAATTTCACCTTTTCGTAATGGCTTTTGGGTTGTTTACGAGCCAACTGCAGCAATGAAGCCAAGGTATTGGGGTCATAGCTTCAGTGTTTTACCTCCAGGTTCACACCTGCTGATGCAGAAACTTAGATAATTTTCCAAATGGGAAAGGGGAGGCGAAGAAAAACCTGAAAAAAATGAAAACGATAGTTTTAACTGTCTCTGCCCACACAGACGTGCGTGATAAAATGCGGTCCTAAATCTGATTCTAATTACTTGCGGCCTTTCCCAATGTGTGCGTTTAAGTAGGAGGAGAATATATTTTAAATGGCGATAATGATATTCAGTGCGGGAGAATGGGCTGCTTTATTGCAGAACTGCCGAATGTACTTGGCATTCAGACAGTAACACATGGACCGAGGGCTTGTGGCATTTTAATTCATTCAGGGGCCATAGCAAAGGGCGACCCACAAACCCAACTAAAACGTTAAGCTTGCATGAAATGCACGCAGTTGTGGACTTTGTTCAGAAAAAAGCCTAACTGTCGAATTGCATTTTTAATAATAATTGAAACCGTGAACAATTTTTGCATAAATCTTTGAAGATTCCAATCTCTTAACTTGGTCATCCTTCTTATGGTCGCCAGATATTTAAGAAGTCGGTAGCTTTCACTGTTTACATAACGCGGTTGTTGCCTGACCTGGTTTCCATGAACCGGACATGAGTCGCCTCTGATTTCCAGATGCCCTTCTGACTTCTGCAGAAATCTCATGCAGTCAACCCAGGGTTTCCAAAAAGACACGTTGTGTCGTACATCTTTTAACACATTGACCGGTTTCAATTATCGTCAGCCATCCTGTGCAAGCCACTGTTGCACATTTGATGCTTTATTTGTACATATACAAATCAGTATGTCGTACCTGGCGTTCTCTGTTTGCAGATCTTTCCATGAATATCAACATCAACATATTTAAAAAAAAAACGCATACATTAGTTTCTCGGAAGGCGCAGCGAGCTGTCACACTCGGTCTGAGAGCAAGGTGGCAGGCCGGGAGCCAGTGAATGGAGGCGGGGCTGAAAATGGGCTTCCTTGTGTGGGAACTAGAGGTGATGTCTCTGTCTGTCAGGGTTTATTTTGAACGAACTGAAGCAAAACGCGACGGGTTCAGGTGTAGACCTATTCCAGTTCCTTTAATTTAGGAAGAGGTAACTGTTTAAAGATCAGATTGATTTCTGCTGGCAATCTTTGGGAGATTTGCGTTATTTTAAAGAAAAGTCAGATTTGTTTGTGAGGGCGTTTTACGAGGGATTGTAAGAGTACAACCTCATTCCTGTATTTTATACTAGGAAGATTACATTTAATCCAGCTTCATTCTCTTTCTTGGGGCGAGTACCACTCCAGATTTCCATTGAATATTACCGTTGCGTCAGTGGTTCTTGGCTATTTTGGTGTGGAGGACGATTTGGCCTGTCGATCTTGTATCTAGTTCGGAGCTTGGCTGAATAAAGTATTTATAATTGAGCTGAAAATGTGTTGCTGGAAAAGCGCAGCAGGTCAGGCAGCATCCAAGGAACAGGACAATCGACATTTCGGGCATTAGCCCTTCTTCAGGAATGAGGAAAGTGTGTCCAGCAGGCTAAGATAAAAGGAGGGACTTGGGGGAGGGGCGTTGGGAAGGCGATAGGTGGAAGGAGGTCAAGGTGAGGGTGATAGGCCGGAGTGGGGTGGGGGCGGAGAGGTCAGGAAGAAGATTGCAGGTTAGGAAGGCGGTGCTGAGTTCGAGGGATTTGACTGAGACAAGGTGGGGGGGGGGAGCGGAAATGAGGAAACTGGAGAAATCTGAGTTCATCCCTTGTGGTTGGAGGGTTCCCAGGCAGAAGATGAGGCGCTCTTCCTCCAACCGTCGTGTTGCCATGGTCTGGCGATGGAGGAGTCCAAGGACCTGCATGTCCTTGGTGGAGTGGGAGGGGGAGTTGAAGTGTTGAGCCATGGGGTGGTTGGGTTGGTTGGTCCGGGTGTCCCAAAGGTGTTCTCTGAAACGTTCTGCAAGTAGGTGGCCTGTCTCCCCAATATAGAGGAGGCCACATTGGGTGCAGCGGATGCAATAGATGCCTATTATGATTGGACCTGCATATTTCGCACAGAGGAAAAAAATCTTGTAATTTGATTTTTAAAAATAAATTCAAATTGCACTCTAATAAGCTTGATGAATGTCAATTATTCTGAACAACTAATGGTCCCTTTTGGTGAATAGGTAAGTTTTGCTTGCCACCCATCTGTTCACCTCTTCTTCCATCACCCTGTCTTTGGCATAAATAACACTCCAGCAGCTTAGTTGTAATGAAGAGTTGCCAGACTCAGAGAGGTTTACTCTTTCCCCCCACAGATGCTGCAATTTCTGATATTTTGCTATACTGGTCAATGAATCTACAGTATAGTGTGGGTTTTGCATGCTAATTTGTGACTTGCAGTCCTTAGCATAAATGGGCGAATATATCATAATTCCTTTGCTCAGTAATAATTTTGGTGTAGGACTATTTATGTGTCATTAAAATCAGAGCATTGCAGATGGAATTGTAGAATTTTCAAACTCATTTTCTCATCATGTCTTTCCCAGCTTTCTATTGGAATAAGCAAAATCTAATCTCTTTCCACTGTCTCTCCCAGAATCCTTTGCTTTGACCTCCGAATAATATAACAATCTCCTCCTATTCCACTCCAAAGCATTCCAAACTCCCAACAACTTTAAAGGCACTTCTCATAAACTTTTTCTTTACTCTTTTGGTTATTAATTTAAAATTAATAACCATTTTTGCTGACTCCCTAGTTAGAGACTATTTAATCTATCTCCAATTTATTTGATAAAGATGTTTGACTTTGCTCTTGCCATTGTGTCTAGTGTCCTTCATAAGTATAATTTCTCATACTGGTGAATCTATGTTTCACTTTTCTTTCTGAATTCAATTATATGGCAACAGCCAAATACAGTATTTAATCGAATGGAATAGGCTTAAGGGGGTGGATAATCTCGAATACTGCATCTTCTTCAGTACCCAAACTTTAATTTCCATGCACTAAATCCCAAGATGGGTCTGTACATCGCCACTGTTATGTGTTGTTCCATTTTTGCTTACTCTAATACTTTGTTTTCTTACCCCCAAAAATGCTTTACTTCACATTTTTACAGATAACTTCTAGTTTTCAACCCTTGATGAGGAAATGCTAATTAGTCTGTATTCATAATGTTAAAATTACTCCCCAAGTTTGTATCCCTATTTATAAAATCCAAAGTTTTATGGTCTTTATAATGTATTCAATTTTGAACACCAAATCTCAGGAAAGAATTTTGACCTTAGAGAAGACATAGTATACATTCATCAGAACAAATTCCTCAGGGATTAAATATTTAATCAAACACCACAACTGGGGATATTTTAGTGCCATCTCAGCTCCAGACCATCAGTGTATGAATTCATTAAGGTAGTGTCCTGGGCCCAACCATTTTCACCTGCTTCACCAATGACTTTTCTTCCATCGTAACATCAGAAGTGAAGATTTTGCTGATGCTACACAATGTTCAGCACCATACACAACTCCTCGGATACTGAAACAGTCTATGTCCAAGTGCAACAAGACAAAAACAATGTAAGAACTCTTGGGCTGACAAGTTTCAAGTAACATTCATGCAATTCAATCACTGATTATTGACAGTAATTGTCATTCTCCTGCTATCAAGATTAGATTAGATTACTTACACCTTCAACCCAACAAGTCCACACCGACCCTCTGAAGAGCAACCCACCCAGACCCATTCCCCTACATTTACCACTTCACCTAACCTGCACATCTTTGGACTGTGGGAGGAATCTGGAGCAAACCCACGCAGACATGGGGAGAATGGGCAAACTCCACACAGAGAGTTGCCCAAGGCGGGAATTGAACCTGGGTCTCTGGCGCTGTGAGGCTGCAGTGCTAACCACTGTGCCACTGTGCCGCCCTCAATCCTGAGGATTACCATTGACCAGACACTGAACTGGACCAGCCATAAAAATACTGTTGCTACAAGAATAACTCAGAGTTTAGAAATCTTGGAGTGAATAACCCACCAAATGATTCAAAGTCTGACCACCATCAACAAGGCACAGAGGCGAAAATCAGGATATGTTGGAGTATACCCGCATGTATGGCTGCAATTCCATCAACACTGAAGAAGCTCGGTACCGTCCCGGACACGGCAGCCTGCTTGATTGGCATAACATCCACATTCACTCCCTCCGCATCTGTCGCTCAGCAGCAATATGTACCATCTGCAAGAAGTACCGTAGAAATTCACCAGGCTGCTTAGACAGCACCTTCCAAATCCATGAACACTACCATTTAGAAGGACAAGGGCAGCAGACAAAAGGAGTTTGCAATCATTTTCTTGTTACTCATCAATCCGCTCACCATCCTGACTTGGTTACTATATTGCCATTCCTTCAGTGTCACTGGGTCACAATCCTGGAACTCCTTCTGAACAACATTGGCTGTACCTACTGCAGAGATTCAAGAACGCAGGCTGCCTCGAATGCTGCCTCGAGTGCCATTATTAAGGAATAAATGCTGGCCCAACCAGTGTTGCTCACGACCCTTGAATGAATATAAAAAAATGCTTTTGCATGAGATTTCAACATGCAGAAATGCAGAAGTTTCACTATTCTTGGCATTGCTATGTCTATTAATACTGTAATTAGTTTGTGCTAAAACAGACTTAAACATCCCCAATGAGAAATAATAAAAACAGTTTTATATTATGTTGTTTGGATTCTGCTTATCACTGTAAATTCTTTCATTTGACAATGTTGTTCAGGCTGACAGGCAACAGAGAGCCTCACAACCCAACTATGACAATGCTTAAGTCCCAATTATAAATTAACTGAACATCATCACAATTGAAATATTTCAATTTTTTTTTGTGATTTTGTTTTTGATGATGTAAGGTTGTATCCAGTGCAAGTCATAACCAAAAGGTTCTGCAGCCATGCTTGTTCATTCACATTCTCTTTGACTGAGAGATTGACTTGTTAATCTGAGAGATTTGACTATATATTAGTATTCCCATTGGTAGCCAAGTTGAAATACTTTTTATTGAGTGATGCTTCATTTAATGTAACTTCCCAGTTATGAATTCATGAAACTGACTGAGGTGGTATATAGCTGCAGGCTGAAACTTGTCAGCACCTAGCTGGAAATTAAATGTACAACCATTTCAACTTTGAGTCCCTCGATTGCATATCATTTCAGTCTGTTAAACATTGAAAATATGTTTGAATTCAATTCTTTTTGCAGCATTACTCATATAATTTTAATATAGTGACACCTTTCATAACATTAAATTTCCACATTCTCACTTGTGTATTAATTTGCAGTCTGACCTCTCGACTTGGAATATGATGACTTAAACTTGTAAGGCAGGTTTGCTTGCAAGTGTAATATGAGCAATTTTCATTTAAGAACATTTGCAGTAACTATATCTTGGAGCAATCGGCTCGGCTCACTCTGATTCCGGCCTTAATTAGCTTTTATGGTGGAAATTGGCATTGGGATGTTGTTGGCTATCGTTCCAATTTGGGAAGAAACATCAATCTGACTTTTGCAGGATGGAAGTCTTCCCAGATTCCTACATAATTAATCATGTTTATTTGATAATCTACTTATATTCAGAGATTTCCATATATACGTTGTGTTCTTCTTTGTAATGTTGAAGGGGAATGATGGGAGTAGAAATCATTAGCATGATTTAGGATGAAACACTAAAATATTTCTGTTTTAATAGCATATTTAACACATTCCCTTTTAGGCTGCTGCATAGAATTATTTATTCAGAAGAGAATCAACTGCTTAATCTGTGCCACTGTCATTAGTGTCTTGGTGATAGGTGTTGGTGTAAAGGTTGCTGGTGTGACTGTTTTGGCTTTCTTTACGTCTTTTCTCTTTCTCCTATCCATTGATAATGTATTTGCTTTGCTATGAATTTCCCTGATAGCGTAGCTCAGATTGGTAATCTTCAATATGGGAGGCTGTGGATGTGACCTCTTTCCTTCTGCTCAGTGGCACATACTATCTTTTTGACTTTTACTGTCAAGAAATGATTCCTAGCTTCTTCTGAATGTGTTGCTCTGTTGTTCAATCCCAATATTCCTGGCCCAGTACCATTCTATGGCAAAATGCCTGGAGCAACAATGAGTTTTGCTTCTTTGTTTTGTTTCCTGAAATGATCTTCAGTCATGTGTGAATATGATATTCTGCCATGTAAGGCCTACTGCTGACAGCATCAAAGGAACTGACATGATGGAAGTAATGTCAATACTATATTTCCCAGTTCTGGATAATAACAGATGATAATCCTTAAAGATTAGATCTACTAATAAGTAAATAATTTGTGGAGGCAGTGAAGCAGATTTAGTAACGGTAACAGAATTTGGTAGGTTACAATGTTACAAGTTATTGCATGCTGCTTATTGTCTCCAGGTTTCCTTTATAGCATCTTCATGATCTGGATGGTTATAGCATGTATGAATTAGGACCTTCACAGATCCAACCTTTCTTGGTGATGTGAAAGTTTGCATAACTATGTCAGTGATTTGTCCAAATTAAGAACTGCTGATACAAAGTTAGCGTTGCCTTGAACTGAAGATACAACTCTTCACAGATGTTAATGCTGGTACATGCTGTGGAAAAGATAGTGAACTATGTGGTAGGAGTCACCATGTGAACTGATTTTTAAAAAACTGTGGAGGGTGCTTCTTTGCATGTTTGTCTCTTGCTCCCCTTGGAATAGAAAGGTGTCAACATGTTGGAAGACTTCTTTCCTGCAGCAAAGTGAAGTCAGGATATTTGTGGAAGATCCAGTAACTAAAATCATTTCCCAATGGCAGATCTAGTTGATTAAATAATTACCTTTGATTAACATTTACTTTGCCTATTCAAACTACTTAAGCTTTTTGAAGTGGCCTTTGTTCATAAATGTCAATAGAAGTTTTTCTGCATTCAATTTCTGAATGACATTTTTAAACTTAAACTTTGGAACCTAAGTGAGCTGAAATAATTTTATAGTACACAGGTTAGGATAACGGGTGTATTTTAATTTGTGACCTCTTGGGAGTTGGATGGCATTCAAACCAAATGCTTTTCACAAACTCCCTTGCCAGGCTAATATAGAGTGTTGCCCCTAAGATGTAGGAAGAGTTTGCAGGATATATCTTATTTTGGAGAAGAATGTCACAGTCTTGGAATAACACAAATAAGTGACAATGGGAGCTCTGCGATGGTTAAAGAGAAAATTGCTTTTATTGTGAATATTTAGTTTTCAAGTTTTTAATTTTTAAAATTCATTCATGGTTTATGGTCAGGCCAGCATTCATTGACCAGAGGACACTTGAGAGTCAACCACATGGCTGTAGATCTAGGTTCACACATAAGGCAGACCAGGTAAGGATGGCAGTTACCCTCCCTAAAGGTCATTAGTAAGCCTGATGATTTTTCCTAACAATCAGCAATAATTTTGTGGTCAGCCTCCCTGATTCCATTTTGTTATTAAATCCAAATTCCACCATCTGCCATGATGGGGTTCAAATTGGGTCCCCAGAATATTACTTGGGTCTCTAGTTTAATAGCCTAGCAATAATGCTACTAGGCCATAACCTCCTTAGCAGGAAGACAAAATCATGAGACAGGTTATTTATGGGACCAGTTTATTGTCATCACCAGTAATCGTTCTTTATCTAATTTCAAATGGTGCAGTGTTGGTGACAGAGGAGGAAGAAGTGTTGCAGTTAATTCTTGGTAATTGTGTGTGCATGATGTTATTTTAAGCGGTGCAATGTTAACAATAAAGTATCTGCTTATAAGTAGTGCTTTCAATATTGTGCAGTATGCTCGATCAACTAATTGTTCTTCATTAATTGTTTAACATGTATATGAAGCATTTTATAGTAGATTCTCTTTGTGTGGGACCATTCTGACTATCAGATCAAGCATTTTGTAATATTGACTGTTCTTTCAATTTTCACAGTTGAAAGATCCAAATCTCAACAGATGAGAACTTCCAGTACAATTCGGCGCACCTCCTCTCTCGATACCATAACAGGACCTTATCTCACAGGACAGTGGCCACGTGATCCCCATATACACTACCCATCATCTATGAAGGACAAATCTACACAGGTAAAGAACAGAATAAAGATTTGGAGTTTATTGTAGTAAGGTGATGTCATTTTCTGACCTTGCTCAGTGTTTAATCGCCATTCATATTGTTTAATACTTGATCTAATATAAATTGGCTTTATAATTTAGCCATGGAAATATGTTTTGAATGCTAATTTTTAAAAAATCATTTTTCGTTCAGGTGTTGTTGCTCTTCTCTATGTTAGGTTTAGGAAATTCCAGATGACTAAAGAATGTATTTTAGTGACTGTGTCAGTGTCAGTCATTGGGCAGAACTACTGTCCCTATTATCATCACCTCATAGCTAGGATGTAGGAGTATTTCACTTGGAGATTATAAGGATGAGAGATGATATCACTGAAGTACTTAAAACACTGAAATATTTAAAATTCTTGAGGATTTCAACAAAGTAGATTTTGGACATTAGTATCCTTCGGTTGGGAAATCCAGAATTGGAAGGAAGTGAGGACTGCAGATGCTGGAGATCAGAGTCGAAATGTGGTGCTGGAAAAGCACAGCCGGTCAGGCAGCATCCGAGGAGCAGGAGAGTTGATGTTTTGGGCACAAGCCCTTCATCAGGAAATCCAGAACTAGAGGCTACAATTTTAAAGTAAGGGGTTGATCATTTAGGACTGAGATGAAAATTTTGTTAACTGAAAGGATTGTAGCTCTTTGAAGATTTCTAACCCAGAGGCCTGTGGGCACTCAGTTGTTGAATAGGGTTGAAACACGGATTGATACATTTGTTGATACGAGAAGAAGTGACAATCAATGCATACCTAGCCAGCAACACACACATCCAATCAAAGAATTTTAAAAATAAGTAATGTGGGCATGGTGCAGGAATGTGTAACTGAAAAAAGGAAATCAATTATGATGATAATTGAAGATTAGGCTTCAGCAAACCATTTTTGTGTTGTTGAGTAGGTTTTACACATTCAGGCTTTATCTTGGCTATACCTGACATTTGCTGAGATGCCTTGTTGATGGTGCCAAACAAAGCATTGAAGTTGTGGTTGTGTGGGGGTTTCTGACAAAGGCGTTTTATTTCCTGAACACTAACGATGGACCAAGTGAATCACTACTGGTGGCGTGCCTACTATGGTCTCTGGATTATTACCTGAGCCATGTGCCAATGAGCAAAGGGACATAGGATTTGTGAAATGAAGATTTGGCTCAAAGGTTGGTGTAGAAGAAGTTGGGATTGCAATTCATGGAGCATCAGTCCAAGGAGTATAAGGCTTTGCTGGTGGAACAGCCTGACCTGATCTGTGCTGGGACTGTGTTCTAGCAAACTATGTAACTTGGAGAATAGTGAGGGCTTGAAATTAAACAATGTGGATATGAGGGTTCCAGTTTGGGTGGTGCAGCAAATCAAAGGATGCAGTTAAAACAGAAGAGCAAAATAGTAGTATGGGAAGTGTAGTGTGGAGAATGACAGGGGGACAGAGAATTGATATAAGAATACATCAACAGTCCATCCTCAGCTGGGTTTATGGTTCAACTCGGAAGCGTTTTGATTTTTAAATATCATTTGTTGTTCAGATCTTGGCTACTCTACTATATATTGGACATGGGAAGTTTCAGATTACTGAAGGATACATTAGTGACATGCCACCTTTAGTCATTGTGTCATCAAGGTTAGATATTATAACAAAAGGATAGTACAGTTCTGGTCACCTTGCGATAGGAAGGATATTGTTAAATTGGACAGGGTTCAGAAAAGATTTACCAGGATGTTGATGGAACTGGAGAACTGGAGTTACAGGGAGAGGCTGGATAGGCTGGGACTTTTTTCACTGGACTGTAAGAGGTCATAAACCATGCAGAGGTTTATAAAATCATAAGGCACATAGATAAGGTGAATAGCAAAAGTCTTTCCCTTAGGGTGAGGTAGTTCAAAACTAGGGGACATATTTTTAAGGAGAGAGGAGAAAGATTTAAAAGGAACCTGAGGGGCAATATTTACACACAGAGGGTGGTTCATATGCGGAATGAACTGCCAGAGGAAATGGTAAATGCAGGTACAGTTACAAAATTTAAAAGATATTTGGATAGGTACATGAATAGGAAAGCTTTAAAGGTATATAGGCCAAATGCAGCAAGTGGGACTAGCTTAGTTTGAGAAACTTGGTCTGCATGGACGAGTTGGGCTGAAGGGTCTGTTCCTGTGCTGTCTGACTGTGACTCTATTATGCATGTAGAATTCAAAACAAAATTATGAAATTGATGTTACACACTGAAGTATATAAATAGGATCTGGTAGATATGGATGCAGGATGACAAGGTTTGGGGTCCCGAATTTTGAAGGCCATATAGCATTCAAGAAGAATGGGGAATTAAATAAAGTTAGAGGGTTAGCACTGCTAATAAAGAAAGGCATGAGTGCAATCATTAAAGCTGAACCTGTTCAGTAAATCAGGATATAAATTGGTTTGGGTGGAGAGGTGGAATCATTGGGGAAATGAAGTTATTTGTGAGAGCGGTCTACAGGCTCCATAACAGTAACCACAAGATAAGATGTGGGGGAATATAAACAGGTTAAATGAGTGGGCAAAAACTTGGCAGATGAAACATAATATAGGAAAATGTAAGGTTAGTATTTTGGCAGGAAGAATAAAAGTGCTTAATATAATTTAAATGAAGAAAGATGGCAGAAAGCTACAGAACAGAGGGATTGGAAACCCTCATCCGTGAGTCACAAAAAATTAGCATCCAACTTCAACAGGTAATAGGGAAGGCAAACAGAATGCTGGTCTTTATTTCAAAAGGAATGGAGTATAAACATAGGTAGGTTTTGCTAAAACCGAACAAAGCACTAGTCAGACTACAGCTGGAATATTGTGGACAGTTTTGGGTTTTTCAATCTAAGGAAAAATATACCAACATTGAAGGGGGTCCACAGGAGGTTTACTGAGATGATGCAGGTCTTACGAGGAGAGGTTGAGAAAGTTGAGCCTGTATTCATTGGAATTTAGAAGTATGAAAGGTGACTTTATTGAAACAGACAAGATGCTTAGGGGATGACAGGTTTGATGTGGAAAGGTTATTTCCCCTGTGGGAGAGTTTGAGACCAGAGGGCATAATCTCAGAATAAGGTATTGTACATTTAAGACAGATGAGGAAAAATTTCTTCTGAAGAAGGTTACCTCAGATTACAACAGGATCTTAATCAGATGGGCCAATGGGTTGAGAAGTGGTAGATGGAGTTTAATTCAGATAAATGTGAGGTAATGCATTTTGGGAAAGCAAATTCCAGCAGGACTTATACACTTAATGGTAAGGTCCTAGGGAGTGTTGTTGAACAAAAAGACCTTGGAGTGCAGGTTCATATGTCCTTGAAAGTGGAGTCGCAGATAGATAGGATAGCGAAGGCGGCGTTTGGTATGCTTTCCTTTATTGGTCAGAGTATTGAGGACAGGAGTTGTGAGGTCATGTTGCGGCTGTACAGGTCATTGGTTAGGCCAATGTTGGAATATTGCGTGTAACTCTGATCTCCTTCCTATCGGAAAGATGTTGTGAAACTTGAAAGAATTCAAAAACGATTTACAAGGATGTTGCCAGGGTTGGAGAATCTGAGCTACAGGGAGAGGCTGAACAGGCTGGGGCTTTTTTCCCTGGAGTGTCGGAGGGTGATGGGTGACCTTCTCAAGATTTACAAAATTATGAGGGGCATGGATAGGATAAATAGACAAAGTATTTTCCCTGGGGTGGGGGAGTCCAGAACTAGAGGGCATAGGTTTAGGGTGAGAGGGCAAAGATATAAAAGAGACCTAAGGGGCAACTTTTTCACGCAGAGGGTGGTTCGTGTATGGAATGAGCTGCCAGAGGAAGCGGTGAAGGCTGGTACAATTGCAATATTTAAAAGGCCTTTGGATAGGTATATGAATAAGAAGGATTTGGAGGGATATGGTCCAGGTGCTGGCAGGTGGGACTAGATTGGGTTGGGATATCTGGTCGGCATAGACAAGTTGGACTGTAGGGTTTGTTGCCGTGCTGTACATCCCTATAACTCTAGTGAATCTGTCAAATTCTTTACTGCAAAAAGCTCGCAAAGCTGGGTCGTTCGACATACTCAAGGCTGAGGTAGACAGATTTTTAATCAGTAAAGGAATCGAGGGTTATTAGAAAATGAAGGAAAGTGGAATTGAGCGTTACCAGATCATCCATGATTTTATTGAATGGCATAGTACATCAATGGTCTGAATGGCTTAAATTTGCTTTTGAGTTTTATGGTCAAATTAAATATTTGGTACTTGCAATGAAGGGATGGTAATAATTCAGATAGACTATTTTAACCGATATAAAGTAGAAAATCCAGATTGGAAAGGTGACCTGGATGAGTTCACAGAAGGATTCAGAGAGAGTTTCATAGAGCAGCATGTTCTGATACCAACCAGAGAGCAGATTATACTAGTTGCTATTGTATAATCTGACAGGATTAATTAATGATGTGAAACTAAGGGTATCCTACATAGTATGAACCACAATATGATTGAATTTCATGTACAGTTTGAAAGGGAAAAAAAGTACATCCAGTTTTGATATTTTAAACTTAAATAATGGCCACTTTGTGGGAATAAATGCTGAACTGGCTGAAGCGAACTGGACTGATCTCGACCACTGGATAGATTACTTTGAGATGCAGTGGCAGACATCTATGAGGATATTTAAAAAAACTCAGAAATATGTTTTAATATGAAGAAAGGTTCAGTGAATCTATCATCCATGGTTTGCTGAAGTATTTAAGGAACTTAAGTAAGAAGCATGTAATTACTCATAGGTGGCAGGTCAGATGTTTGAGCAGACTATAGAGAATGGCAGAGATTAAGATGTTAGATCAGACAACCATCCTAAATGATCTAGACAAAGTGGATGTTCAAAGGATGTTTTCTCTAGTTGGTGAGTCCAAAACTAGGGAAACTGTCTAAGAGTTAGGGATTGCCCTTTTGAGACAGATCAGAAGAAATGTCTTCTCTCAAACGACTGTGTAAGGTCTCTTCCTCAGAAGATGGTGGAAGTAATGACATGAATTTTTAAGGTGGAGGTAGATTCTTGTTAGGTGAAAAAGTCATATTATTAAGGATAAATGGAAATGTGGAATGCAAAACACAAAACAGACCAGTCATGATTTTATTGAATGGTGGAGCTTGAATTCATAAATCATTCCCCAGTCACCAAATGGCAGAAGTCGTTTTCACCCTGCAGTTCCAGTCTAAGGTTGTTGTCTGGTTCCCTGAAGAAAGGTTCAACTATCTCACTGAGGTTATTTCTATGGGTGGGCACTATCTGAAATTCCTCTCCTCTGACAGATCAGGTTTTACTATAATTTTTGGTTTGAGGGCAAAGATGAGCCTTTAGTGAAGTGGGACCTGTAAGTGATTTTAGAACGAAGCGAGTCACATTCAACATCCAGGGACTATTTAGGTCAGTCATTATGCCATCCAGCAAGCTCACCTTAAAAATTATACTAGAACACCCCTCTCACCTCATTGGATTTTTGAGGCTTTTGATCTTAATGTACAATAAACTTAGGGTATTTATATGCAGGGAAGAATGTCTCCCACACTAGGCTTAGATAACTGCACTTATCAATTCATATGAATTTATGGTGTGAGATTTATTTGCCATTTGAGATTTATAAGTAACTTTGGCAAATTGTAGTTTTAAACCTTTTGAATTGGATTTTTACTAGGATCAAAGCTGATTGACAATGGCTTTGATATGGTCAGTGGGGTTTGGTTAAACCTTTTTTTGAAAGACAGATTTCTTATTGTCTTTTCAAATTAACATTAAATCTGGTAGGGGACATTTTTTGTTGTGTTTGAAAGCAATTCAAGTAGGTGATTGCATAACCTGACTAAATTAAGTAATTTTTGTAGTTATTTGGCTGGCAGTGAACTTTGCTTGGATTTTTGTCTAATGTAAAATGTGAATTTGTGATTGAATGCTTATTTTGTTTTTGCAGAGTGCTATGTAGTAATTTCTGGGTGGTTTGGAACCAAATAAATTCTATTAACAGAACAATCAAACTTAATGTTTTAAAATTTTTTGTTAGATATTTAATGCCTAAAATACACAGCATTTCATGGAAGAATAAGTTACTATGTCTTCCCATTTCTTGGGGTCAGATTTGAAACTAAATCACGTTCAGGCAGTCACAACGTATTTTGTGGGGATTGTGTTCATAGCAGGAAACACATATTAGCATAAATTTGCAGTTTGTTTGGATAGGTTTGTGAAAAATGCAACTTGTAGTAGTGTAGAGAAGTTGTTGCGTTCTTTGCTAAAATGTTGATCAGTTGCATTTTTGTGGCAGGATATAGAGAGCTTTGCCTTGTATGTTGACCAAGTTATTCGATTGCTCTCTCCCAAAGCCTTGACATTCCTTAACACCATCAAGCCAAGTATACTGAAAACTTCCTTTTAATATTCTTTAATTCCATCCATGTCCTAATTTATGGTATATTTGGAGCTGAATAAGATCCATGAATCTGGGTCCTATTTTAACGATTTGATTGACTCATTGAGTCAACAGGTCAAAATATTCTACAAAAGTTTATACGATTTAAGCATCTCTTATTCTGGTGATGAACAAAGAACTGGATGCTGGGAATCTGAAACAAAGACAGAGATTGTTGGAGAAACTCAGACGTCTGGCTGCATCTTTGGAGAGAGAAAAGTTCATGTTTTGAGTCCAATGATCCTTCTTCAGAACTGATAATATTTAGGGAAGAGTGGTATTTATCTTGATGATGTGGGATTGTTGGAGATGGAATGAGTAAATGGGTGGAGGTAGAGCTCAGACAGCAACAGAGCAGGGAAAAGTTCGACAAAACTTTTCGCTTTGTTTTTTGGATTCCATCTCCACCTACCTCACTCACTACTTTATGTCTCCTTCTCTTCCCCCACCTCTCCTTCAACTCCCTGTCATCAAGATAAATATAAACTTTTCCTAGATCCTGTCATCTCTGCAGAAGTGTCATTGGATTCAAACTATGAACTGTTCTTCTCCCTGCACTGACACTGGCAAGGCTGCTGAGTTTTTCCAGCAATTTATGTTTGTGTTTTTTTATTTTGGGGGTTTAGCTTATCCGTTTTATTTAGTGGTATTGTTTGCTGACACCCAGGAGCATGCATGGTAGCAGTGAAATCTCTGAAATAAAATAAAGAATGATAAAATCCTGATAAATGTGGCATTATATAGATCAGCCATGAGTAGTGGGCAGGCTTGTGAGTCTACACCTGCTTTTCTTTATTATCTTAAATAAAGAGGAAGATATTGAATACAGACCTGCAATTATTTGCAATTTTATTCACCATGAAGCATGTGTATCCTGTTTTCAGCACTGCATTTAATTAGCTAACTAAAGAACTCATTTGCATTATTAAAGCAAACATGGTTTCTCTCTTTAATAAAAACTGAAAGAACTGCAGATGCTGGAAATGAGAAACAGAAATTGCTGGAAAAGCTCAGCAGATCTGGCAGCATCTGTGGAGAGAAATCAGAGTTAACGTCTTGAATCCAGTTTTGGGTCCTTCTTCAGATCTGATGGTAGATAGGAAAGGTTTTCTTTAATGCAGAAGATAGGATGGGGGAGGGGATAAGGAGTAAATGATAGAGCTCAAAGATGGAGAAGAACAATTGGACAGACGAAAGAGTGAATAACAGTCACCTAGGAGAATTAATAGTTACGAATGGGAACTATTAATGGTTTATCAATGAGCTATATGTAATAACAGACCATGTGATAACAAGACCTGGTGTCTTGGGATTTAGATAAGGACATGGGAGAGAATGTGTTTCAAGCTCTAAAATTGATTCCAGAAGGCTTTAGAGTTTGCAAGCAGAAAATGAGGCATTGTTCTTCTAGCTTGTGCTGAGCTTCAATGGAGCACTGCAACAAGCCCGAGACAGATGTTGGCAAGGGAACAAGGTGGTGTGTTGAAGTGGCAGGCAACTGAAAGCTTAGGGTCTTTTTTGCAGGCAGAACGTAGGTATTCTGTGAAGTGGTCACCCAGTCTTTGCTGTTTCCCCAATGAATAGGAGACCACATTGTGAGCAGAAAATGCAGTAAACTAGATTGAGTGAAATGAAGGTAAAGAGCTGCCTCACCTTGTAACGTGTGTTTGTGCCCTTGAATACTGAGAAGAAGGGAAGTGAACAGGCAGATGTTACACCTATGGGGGCTATGGGGAATATGCCATAGGGCTCTGGTGGGGAGGGGGGGTGTTGGGAGTGAAGGAAGGAGTGGATCAGGCATCAAAGAATCTGATCATGTTGAACAATTCTAATGCTCTGTTCTGAGCTAGTAAAGTACACATCAAAGTATTGGAGATGAGTAGAGAAACTGGCACTATCTTGATTCTATAGGTGGAACCTCTTAACAAAATAGAGTAGATTTGTTTAGTGGATGATCTATAATTTACAATTGTGACAATGTGCTGTTTGGTTATTTGGCATATTACCATGACTTAAGTTTTGTTTATGAAGTTTTTTTGTGTAAACTTGTTTCTTCTGTCCAGATTGAGCTTGATGTTTTCCCTTCTATAAACAATATTGTATGTATTTAAAAAAGGAGCTCTTAAAGATGTTCGTGTTGATGTTTACTACTGAGTTCATGGATTTCAATCTTTCCCCTACTCTGTTCAGAAGCCTGATCTGCACTTGTCTTACTTCCTTTTCTTCCATCCTATGTATTTTTCCATTCTTTGAACATTTTCTCTCTCTTTCCTTGTACACCCCACCCACCGCCTTGCATGAATTTTCCCAAGTGCTGAATTCCTTATTGAAGATGGAAACATAGAAAGTTGGAGCAGGAGTAAGCCATTCAATGCATGCAGCTCAGTCTGCCCTCAAAATGATAAAGACTAATCCTCTGTCACAATGTTATGTTGCTGCACTCTCCCCGTACCCTATGACACATTTAGCTTTTAGGAACTTAACTGCTTATTTCTTCAATATATTCAGTGACTTTTTAAAAACATCATCTTTCTGTGAAGGCAATTCCATGGCTTAATCAACACCTGAGTGAAGAATTTTCTTCTTGTTTCAGTCCAAAAAGGCCTATTGGTAGTCCCGGCTTGTGTAAACTGTGTCCATTCTTGAGTCTGGTTGCAAGTTCATCTTGTAGGCAAATCTGAACACAATGCAGAACAATATAAAATTATTGTTTGTAAGTACAGGGAATGGTTGCATGTTGAATCTTTCAGATTATGCCCCTGAGTGGGATTGTTTTGTAAATTGGACTTCTGTAAATCAGGGACCCCTGTACTGTGTATCCTGAGACCATGAGTCATTGCTACATTGAGATTAAGCCTCAAGGGGAAACAACCTTAGTGCATGTACTCTGTCAAGTCCTCTAAGAATCTAGTATGTTTCATTAAGGTGACCTCACATTCTATATTCTAGTGAATACATTTGCAATCTACTCAACCCATCCTCATAAGACAGTCTTTCCATACCTCATATTAACCCAGTGGATCTTCTCTGGACTACCTCTAATGTGATTGTCTTTCCTTGGATAAGGGGAAGAATTTGTTCAGTATTCCAGCTGTGGTCTGATTAGTGCCTTGCATAGTTTGGCAAAACCTCCCTACGGTGATATTCCATTCTATTTGAAATAAAGGCCTACTGTGTGTATCCTAGCTGAGCCATTGGACAGTTCTCATAATAGAACATCCTACCTGGTAAACTCTAGTTGCTTTAGTTTAATATTCAAATTAAGATTCTTATGACTTTTTGA
Source organism: Chiloscyllium punctatum (assembly GCF_047496795.1). Lineage (NCBI taxonomy): Eukaryota > Metazoa > Chordata > Chondrichthyes > Orectolobiformes > Hemiscylliidae > Chiloscyllium > Chiloscyllium punctatum. The sequence continues at coordinate 43,248,286 of NC_092746.1, read as the reverse complement.
AATTGTTTCTCCAGTAGATGTTACATGTACAGTGCATGGGTTAATAATCTGAAGCTAATTCCTATCTTTTTTTCAAAGAAAACTTGGTAGTGTATGAGAGAAACTAATCTAAGACTCCTTTATCAGTCATTCCAATTCTTGTAAACAAAAGGTTGAGGGATCAGTTATGTTCATAAGGCTAGCTGATCAGAATATTACAGAACTAAAGATCAAGTTTATAATAATACAAGGCACTCTATTTTTGAGGAGCTTTTACTTTACCTCAGTGTACTGTACATGCTTGTTTTGTGGGACTAAAATGCTTGCAGCTTTTTTTTTCTTGGAACTGCTGGTCTGAAGTGTTAAGATGAATCTTTAAATCTTGATTGCTAGCACTGTTTAAGATCAAAATAGCTATATGGTGTGGAAAGAAAAAAGGTTTCCGCATCAATGGCCCAGATGCAAATGCTAGTTTGTGGGGTCATTGGCTAGTCTCTTGGTTGCATGGTTAAACTTTGAATTTTGCCAATGGAAAAGAAATCAGTGAAGGATAAAAATTATTTACATGACCTACATCACCTCATTTGTTACATCATCTGTTTACAATTTTTCTGTGGTTGAGATCTTCCCACTTCAGAGACTGTTGAGACAGGAAGGTAGAGAGGAGATAATAAAAATGGTTAGCAGGAAGAGATAAGAAAATTACTACCATTTGGAGGAAGCAAAATAATAAGCTATATTTTTGTTGCACATTTGCCATTTTCTAATTTTGAAAGCATATATATTTTCAAAGTTGTATTTCAAAGTGTAAATTGTTGAAACATAAATAACTGATTTTTGTTTTATATTTGATTTGAGGCTGGGATTTACCTGTTATAAGTTACAGGGAAATAATGTGTAGGTGTATGCTTCCTTTTTGAAAATGAGTATGAACGCCTATAGTGTCTTTTATGTATCTCAAATAGTACAATGTTTCAGAACTAGTATCTACTAGTTTAATATGGTTTGGGACCTAGGAACGGTGAAGTAAGTATAAGATGTAACATGAAGCCCTGAATGGTATAGAATTTCTAATTTAGTTTTTTTAGTTATGTTTCATAATTTGAGTGAATATTACTAGTTATCCTGGTTATTATTATTGCCTACTATAAGATTATTTGATTTCAGGGCAGAATTTTGTTTTCTATAAATAAATTAGAGGCTTGTTATTATATGCAGCACTATTTAGACTTGAAGATTCCCTTTATATGCACTACAATGAACATAATTAGGGCAAAAATTATTTCTGAATTGATTTTTTTTTCAAAACGAGAAAAGATTTTGGTGCTGTTAACTGCCTACCTAGTTGTAGAAACAAATTCCAATGTTTAAAAACATCTCAACAAAAGAAATTAGAGAATTAGCACCAGCAAAATTCCTGTATACCTAATGTGCATTGTACATGGCCACTTTATACAAGTCCAGGTTTAGAGTTTGCAGTTTCAGAAGGCAGTTAGGAATCAACTATAGTGACATAGATATGGAGTCACATGTAGGCATTAATGGATAAGGACATTAGATTTCTTTTCCTGAAAGACATAAGAGAAACTTTAAGTTTTTGCAACGACCTATGAAAGTTTCGTAATTATCTTTGAGCTGAGCTTTCCATTTCAGATTTTTATCAATTGAATTTTAATTAATCAGCAGCCACGGTGAAATTTGAATCCACTTTCTCATAATCTCTAGCCTGGCTTATTAGCTTCTTCTTTGTGAGGGAATTTGGAAATAAGCAGTGCCTGCTCTGAAACTGTCACTTGTCCAGGATCATCAATAAGGCTTAATATAAGCCTTCCCTGTCTAATTGATTTCTCTTTTTGCCATCAGTTGGTAATGTTTTAGGATTCACTAGAACTTTAACTGTAAAACCTAAGTAAATACAATTACAGACTTGAGTTTGGAGAACGTATCTAGACGTTTGTTAATCCTAGTTAGTTACGTGACCTACTGCAAGTCAAATGCTTTTGTGAACTTTGCAGGATTTATTAAGTTTATCAGAAATGCAATGGAAATAATTCTTAACAAAAGCAGTAGTTTTTATTCATTCTACTTTGGGCTGCTAGATCAGAATACTGATTAATTGAACACAGATCTATTCTGTTGACTCAAGTTCTTATATTTTTGGTCTTCTTTATTTTTGCACAAACCACCAAGAATTGCTGCTTTTACTCTTTTTTGTTTTTCTTTTTATATTTAGAAGTGTTATTATTACAACTGAACAGTTTTCCCACCACCAAATAACCATGACTTTTATATGACTTGTCACCGTGTAGACAATTAGAAATTTACATGCAAAGCCCATTGCAGGCAATGCAAACAATCAAAGTGAAGGACGGGTGAGAAGAGCGGGAAGGGATGAAACCAAGATGAAGTTAGAGGGGAAATAACGTACTGTATTCCCTGCAATGTCCACTTCTCTCAAAAGGAGATGAACACTGTGCACTCCTCCTCCAATGACACATGGGCAAAGAATCGACACTTATTATCCCTTTGCTAACCACTACCATCTGTGTGCCATCAGAGATAGCCTGAGCTTTAATCAGATTATTTGTGCACTAAACACTTCACAATCAATCTTGGATTGGCTAAGAAGTGTTTGCCTAATTTCTGATTGGTTCTGTAAGATTATTGGTCTTCTGCATGAAATCACTTCCTAAAATCTCCTGATTTTTGCTTTAATAAGCTCGGCATTTTGTAAGGTCATCCTTTTTGTAACAGCTTATTCTTAATGACTTACCAACTAAGATCAAGATCGTGTGGCATCAGTTAACTATTTGTGTCTGCTTAGAGTATAATGTATCAAATCATAGTGATTAACTATTTTCCCAACTGATGCATCTAAATTTGCTCCAAAATTTAACAATATCCTTTAACTAAAAGCATTACATTTTTATTAGTTTAGATTACTTACAGTGTGGAAACAGCCCCTTCGGCCCAACAAGTCCGCACTGACCCTCTGAAGAGCAACCCACCCAGACCCATTCCCTACATTTACCCCTTCACCTAACACTACGGGCAATTTAGCATGGCCAATTCACCTAACCTGCACATTTTTGGACCGTGGGAGGAAACCAGAGCACCCGGAGGAAACCCATGCAGACATGTGACTCCACAGTGACTGTTAATGCTTAGTGTAAATTCAGATCATAGAATTGTACAGTACAAAATTGACCCACCATGTTCTATAAAGGCTTCCAAAACAGAGAGTCCAGTTAGTTCCACTCTTAAGCTCTACGTCTGTAGCCCTGTAATCACTTTCAAATACACATCTAACTTTCAATTTGAAACATTCTTTGGAAAACTCCTCCACCAGTGTCCCAGACAGCACATTCCAAATCCTAACAACTGTTGAGTAAAGAAATTTCTCCTCATCTCATTCATAGCTCTTTTGCTGTCGGTCTTGAAATTGTGACCCCACCAGTTATTGACGTACTAATATCCTTCTTTATCTGGTCAAAGTTGTTTATAATTCTTCTTTGCTCCAAAGGGGATAAGCCCAATTTCTCTAATCTTTCCTTTAATGTAAAGTCCCTCGTTGTTAATATCATTCTAGTAGATCCCTTTTGAACTCTCCCCAGGCCTTAAACAACCTTCCTTAAATAAGGTACCCAGAGCTGAATACAATATTCCAGATGTGCTCTGAGCAATGATATGTAGAGGTGTAGTATCACTTCCTTGCTTTTATACTGTAAATAATGCTTGAAATGACCATGCAAAATGAATACACAAAGGCCTGTTACATTAAGTTACAAAGTTAAACCATTTTGAAACATAGCTGTATCCTGGGGTTAAAAACTGCATTAATTTCAAATACATATTTACATCTGTTAGCCCAGTTTGAGTTTGCATTAGTTTGAGCCACAAAAAACAACTATAAAATGCAAAACCTATGACCGTACTTTTGACTGGGACTATATGACTTTGTTCTTTTCAGAAAATGTTTTAAACCAACAAAAATTAAACAACGTAACTTAAATCCTTGCATGTTTAATCAAATCTGAATTATTAATTGCAATCCTACAACTCCATGACACTAAATTGTTTGTTGTGGATCTTACTTGAGCTTCAGAGAAATTCCATGCATGAAGAAGAGTTTTAAACATGAAGGAGCTTTTGGACTAATGGACAGTATGCTATAAGCTTGGTCTTTGTTCAGGTTTTGCTGTTGTTGAAGAAAGAAGTGAGAGGCCAAAGCATTTTTTCCCCTTTCTGTTCTTACATTCAATTAATAATAGTACCAGCAGTCTGTGAGAAAATTACATCCCACATGTCTGAAATTCATTAGCCTCTGAGGGGCAGTTCCAGGGTGTGTTGGTAATTGCCACTTTCTTGTCAAGAACAGAACTTGACTTTATTTTTGGATTCATGTTTGTTATGCTTTGGTGGGTGTCACCATTTGGCCTTTATTGTCAGATAATCTCAAGGCATGTCTTTTCTCATGCAAATATAAACAATTTACTGAATTCTTCTTCTTACCTGTTGTTTTAAAAGTAAAACTGCTTTTGGAGAGGAATGCAAATGCTAGTGTTGGTTATTTTTCAGTCTAATTGCAGTTGATTAGTAATTTCAGAGGCCATTCTAGTACATCATCATTATGTCTGTTCCTTGTTCCCTTCACACAATCCTTTGAAAGGACTGGCTTGTAGGCTGTCTTTCCATATAGTAGCATTTCATGATACATAACTCTATAAGACAGCGGAGTATCTTTTTAATGGAAAAATAATTTTCACAGGAGCAAAGTGCTCTTTGGAGTATTGACTCTGCATTCTAATGTGAGTTATACTGGAATACTTAGCTAGTATTTCAGCTGCTCTTTGTTAAAACTACCCTCCTGTTGAGAGCAGGTATAATATCTTATGAGTTACCTTAAGAAAAGGAAAAAAAATCGTGGTGTCTGATTGCTTTGTTTCCAAATATACTTTGATATTGAAATGGAAGCAAAGGTTCATGCAATAGGAAGAAGGCTAATGAAGAACAAGATGATCTTTGATGGCGAATTGCTGAATCTACCATTTGCAATGACATTAAGGAAGGAGAGTTAAAAAGTGGTAGATGAACAAAATAGGTTTGCTCTGGGGATCAGACAGAAATATGGAACTGAGATAGAAGATCTGCTATGATTGTGTTTAATGATGAAGTATATTTGAGAAGCAGTCTGGTCAACTCCTGCTCCTATTTCTTGTGATATAACAAAGAAAATACAAGGTATGGTAGGTTTTGATAACTCACTGACACCTGTGACACTGAAAGAAAATAAGGAAAGGTAATTGAATCTTAGGATATCTAACCAGTATGATGAAGTGTAAATCATTGAGTGTAATCCTAAGTTATACACACCACTGGAATGGTTGAGCTTGAATGTACCTTGTGCAATTCTGCTCACAGTATTACAGCATGGATATACAGATATCACAATCACTGCAGAAAAGTGTAATTGGGTATTGTACCTTAAACTGATTAATAGTTGAGAATTTCAAGAAGCTGGAATGATTTATTGTTAAAAAGAGAATTTTGGCTCAGGTTGCTAATCTAATAGATGAATTGAACCCTAACTTCTTCAAGAATGAATGTGTTGCTGGATGAGTCAGATTTATAGCTCAATCCTATTCACCCTAGAGAAGGAACAATTTTGAACTGCTGCTGTCTTTGGTGTGGGTACACTCACAATATAGTCAGGCAGGGAATTAAAGGATTTTAACTGGCGACAGTGAAACAACAGTTCTTTTTGGTCCAAGTTGGGAACGAACATTGATTGGAGGGGAACTTGCAGGTGATGGTAATATCTTTTGCCACAAAGACCTCATCGGGCTTGAGTTCAAATATGGAAGAGGGAAAATGCACATCTGCTTTGAATTAAGTATTGCATTAAATTGAATGCATTCAGCAGTAGGTAATGAAAAGCAGAATGGAATTTCAGAAGTAATTGAAAGTAAATAACATAGAAACATTGGCAGGAGAATTGGATAGATGTTTGAAAAAAGTGGATAATTTAGCGGTGTTTTGGGGACTAGTAACATGGAAACAAGTTTTTCTGAGATTTGGGTTTTGTGTTCACACCATATTAAGGATTTCAACCTTTACAGCAGTTTAATACCAGCGCTTCAGGTTTCCTCCATTTTTCTTATTCCTTGCTACTATAAATCTGACAGAAATGCACATTAACATGGTTTCTACTGAACATCTACCACAGTTATGGAGACAGGAGAAGGAGAACTGGTAGCAACAATAGAAATACTGCAAGATTCCATGAATGCCGATATGATCTTGACCAAATAATCTATTTTCATGTTGTTAATTGAAGGATAAAATATTGTCCAGGATACTGAAGAGAATTTCCCTGCTCTTCATATTTGTTCCTTGTCATTTTCAAATCCACATGAGAGTGCACATGGGAGTTTGGTTTTCATCTTAACCAAAGTATGGCACTTCTCCCTTAGTAACTGCACCAGACCATTGGCTTCTATTTTTCCTCAAATACTGAAGGGTACTTGACCCCAGTGCCTTTTGCTTCAGTAGGTGACAGAGACAATGCAGTAATGGTGGGAAAGAGTCAAACACAGGAAAATTTGACACAGAACTTAAAACATTGACAGCACTAACAAGGACAAAATCCGGATCCTCGAGTGTTTAATAGATTGCTGCTTTCTGTACTTTTAATTCCACTGAAACCAAGGGAAATTGATTACTGCCAGAGATTTGCCTCAACAAAATATGTGACAATGAGATACCGAACTTGATAATTACATTTACTTCTATTTTGAAAGGTGTTACAACTTCGAATCTGTTGATGTCATGGATTTGGGAGGTGATGATGTGTACCAAGAAGTTTTGGCAAGTTTGCCAGTGATTTTGTCCAGGACAAGATAGCATGCATGACAATGAGATGAATAACTTGAATATATTTGGATGAGATTGTTTTGCTTGTACATTGTTTCCTCGCTCTTCATTGTGATTTTTCTGTTCTTTATATGAAGCTTTAGCCATCATGTTTATTTGTGATATAAATGTGGTGTACGTAAGGCAGGTAATTTGTGAATCATGGGTATTTATGGTCAGAATGTTTAGATGCTAACATTAGCTGACTTTTTAAGGCCACCCGGGGATAAAATAATTCTTTTAGACTTTTAACATGTTGAATACATGACAGTTGCTTTCAAGATATTTACATGAAAAGATATAGATGTAGCTGTCTTCTATAGAGATAACCTACCGAAGCAAATTGGAAGCAACTCCTTGATCCCAAAAAAACTTTCTGAAAAGGAATGATGTTTTAGAAGATGTCTTTCACAATCTTCCTCTTGCAAGGCCTAATGTCTTTGATTGGGCCAAATTGAAGAGGAGAAAATTGATCATATGATCTTCCTCTATGAATCAAGTATTCTAATCAATATGAGAACTAATTTCTCTGAACATTTAAACGTGGGTTTAGTTTTGGATCTCCTTCATATTTGACTGCATTCCACAGTTTACTACTCTGATTTGCTGAACTTTCAGCAACTTATTTCCAACTTGTCAGGATAAATACAACCCACAGTCTACATCCTTGGTTTTTATTTTCATTGTGCTTGACTGCTACTCCATATTTTAATAAGTTTAGTGCAGATTTTTATCTGTTCATAGGATGTGCATGTCAGTGGCTGGGCCAGCATTAATTGCCCTGGAGAAGGTGGTGGTAAGGTGCCTGTTTGAACTGCTGCTTGGGGTGAAGGGACACTCTCAGTGCACTAGGTAGGGATTCATAGGATTCTGACCTAGTGCCAATGAAGCAATGATGATCTGGATTCAAATCAGGATGGCATGAGACTTGGTGTCCTTTTGCATTTGGTAGAGGTTGTGACTTTGGAAGGTCCTGTTTGAGAATTCTTGGTGAGTTGCTTCTGTGCATTTCATTGATGATGTACATTATTGCTACTGAGTGTGAGTGGTTGGGATGATAAATAAATGGAAGCTTTGTCTCGATTGGTGTCAAGCTCCTTAATTGGAAATGCACCTATCTGGACAAATGGAGAGTGTTCTATCACACTCCTGCCTTAGGCCTCATAGATGATGGATTGACATAGGGGAGATGGGAGGTGAGCTACACACCAGACAATTTCTACATCAGATCTGCATTTGTAACCACAGTACTTATTTGGCTGGTCCAGTTTGGTTTATGGTCAATGGTCAAGGCTATTGATAATGGGGGATGTAGCAATGGTAATGCCGTTGAAAGTTAAGGGGCATTGATTATATTCTCTCTTGCTGAAGATGGTCATTACTGGCAGGAGGCTCAGGTAGATCATTCATATGATACTTTAGGCTGACGGTGGATATAGGTGCTTCAGGATTACCTTTTTTCGTTGATGCACTGGGATCCCCCATTATTGAAGATGGTGATATTTGTGGGACTACGCATCCTTTTACTTGTTGAATTACCCACCACCATTGAAGGCTGGATATGGCAGGTTTGATCTGTTGGTTACATAATTGCATAATTTGCTGCTCATGCGATTTGGCATGCAGGTGGTCCTTTAGCTTCATTAATTTGACACCTTATTTTTAAGATATGCTCAGTGCTGCTCCTGGCATGTCTTCCTGCACTCTTCATTGAAACAGAGGTGATTTCTCAGATTGATGATGATGATGATGATGATAAAGCTGGGATATACTAACCCGTAAGTTAACAGATTGCAGTTGAATGCAATTCTCCTGCTGATGGTCCACAGTGCCTCATGGCTGCCCAGATTGGAGCTGCTGGATCTGTTTGAAATCTATCCTACTTAGCACAGTTGCAGGTAGACAGAGAGTATTCTCAATATGAAGATGGGTCTTCGTCTCCACAATGCTGAGTGGTCACTCTTATAGATTCTGTCATGGACAAAAACATCTGTGAAGGTAGATTAGTGAGGATAGGTTTTGCATCCTTTCTTCTTTGATGATATTGGAATTAATGAGAAGGTAGGTAAGCTGAAGTAAATCAAGTTAACTTACCTTGTTTGAGGCTTTACCTTCCTGGTAGGAGACTACAGTGGGTGAGAATGCATTTCATATATAGATTTTAATGTTCATTCTGCTACTACATTTCTTAGTGGCAGGAATGATATCCATTAGTCTAAGTGATTCTGCTATTGGAAATGTTTCTGTAATTTGGATTTGCTTGGTGAGGGCAGAATGACACTACTGGGAACTACGCATGTTGAATCTTGATCATATTTTCATTTCCTCGTTTGAATGGGTACTAGGTGGGGATGTTTATACAAACCATTAACACCAAGTGATTTGATGGCTTGTGTGGACAAGCCAAGTGGTCGTACTGGTGAACATCATGCCCAAAATGGCAGGATACTGCCCAGGCACGACTAACAGTGCTTTTGATTGTTATTGCCTGTCAGTCAGTGATGTAAGATAAATTTGACCAAAGGGAAAGTGTGGTGTCGCTTTCACTTCACTTTCTTTGACAAGCGTTGGCTCCAGTGGTAGTGATGCTATCTCAGCTATCTTTTAAAGGAAAGGAATCGCTGTTGCTGTTTTGATTTAAACACTAAATACAAATATGGAGGTAGCCTGACTCTTTTGTTTAAAGACAAATAATATAAAGGTGGGTGTTTGTGGCTATAAAAGAAATCGGGCTTACATTTTTGTATTGAGTTTGACGGGGTTACTTGCATTTTATACTTTTCAGTAATACAATAAAACATTTTAGGATCACAACAGTGCTAATTGTAATAAGTAATAACCCTTTCTTACTTTTTAAACTAATTATTTTACATCTCATCAAGCCTGTTGTACCATACCAGCAGCTGATTAAGGGAGTGAAACTAGACAAGACTTCAGGTCTGTTTTCACCTTCATGGGCTCACAGAACAAAGTGCTGATGGTTTATTGAAATGCCATTCCTGCAAAGGAGTGTAATAACTGAAAATGCAGTATAAGCCAAACAGAAAGTACGACTGCAGGATGCAGAGACAGAGCTGTACTGTTGGGAACTTACACAATGTAGATATTGAAATATTGCTTCTGCATTGAAAGTTAATCAAACAATTTGGTTTTTTGAAGCATACTTTTGTCATTTACCATATAGGTTACAGTGAGATTTTGCTCCATGCTGCATGCCTTTCAATCATCTTCCTTTTTCCCATTCAGTGACAGGAGATGTAATGCTTTTACACTAGAATCAAACATATTTGTTTCATAGTTTAAAATAAAATGGGCAGGGAGAGCTGTGTTAATTACCACGGCAGTGCTAAAGAAATTTCCCAAAGCTGAGCCACCATATATAATGTTTTCTAGGTCCACATAGTAACAAATTTGGATTTATCTCCTGCTTTTAATGTCACAAAATAATTGTCAGAACTTTTGATTCTGAACCACAACATGAGATACAAAATGTTAGTAAAGAGCTAAATGTTAAAGAACATCTTGCCAAAGAAGAGAAAGGCGACAAATTTATAGAGGGAATTCTAGAGTTGAGTACCTTAGTACCTGAAGTTAAAAATCACACAACACCAGGTTGTAATCCAAGAGCTTTATTTGGAAGCACTAGCTTTCAGAGCTCTGCTCCTTCATCGGGTGGTTGTGAAGTATAAGATCGTAAAACACACAGAATTTATAGCAAACATTTACATTGTGATGCAACTGAAATGATATATTGAAATAGACCTGTATTTTTTGTTAGTTGCAACACACTGTAAACTTTTGGTAAAAATTCTGTGTCTTACAATCTTATACTTCACAACCACCCGATGAAGGAGCAGCACTTCGAAAGCTAGTGCTTCCAAATAAAGCTCTTGGACTATAACCTGGTGTTGTGATTTTTAACATTGTATACCCCAGTCCAACACCGGCACCTCCAAATCATAAGTACCTGAAGACACTGTTACCAATGATGCAGCAATTTAATTTGAGGTACGTAAGAAACAAGAATTGGAAGAGGCCAGAGATCCCAAAGGCTTTTAGGATTGAAGGAGGCCACAGAGATTTGAAGCAGACAGATATGAAAACAAGCTGTGGTTTTCAAAGTTGATTTTTGTTTCCATACTGATGTAGATTGGAAAGCATAGGGCTATTGGTTAAAATGACATTAGGTGTGCTGGGATATCGGTAGCATTGTTTTGAATAAGCTTAAATTTATGAAACTTGGAAAATGAGAGATTGGCCAGGACAGCATTGGAATAATTGAGTCTAGAGGTGTCAAATGCATGTAAATTGTAAAGAGCTAAGGTTCCACTATTGAGCCCTATTGATTACAGCCTTCCAAAAAGGGAAAAACACACAGGAAAACTAGTGAAAGATATGTATGATCTGACTCATCTTTGTATACTTCAAAATTGAAGGTAGAGTACAAATAGTGTCTTCATTTCCAAGTGTTACTGATTTTTCCATCTGTATTGCGAACTTAAACTTTTTATTATTTCAGAGGTTGTGCTTGTCACTGGCAAGGCCAGAATTTATTGCTCATCCTGAATTGCCCTTGAACTGAGTGGCTTATTAGGGCCATTTCACAGGACAGTTAAGAGTTGACTACATAACTGTGGATCTGGAATCCCATGACAGTTAAACCTGTTAAAGATGGCAGATTTTCTTCTCAGAAGGATGTTCATGAATTTGATTACTGTGAGAAAAAAACTGCCAATGATAGTTTCATGGTCACCATCACTGAACCTGGTTTCATTTTATAGATTTATTGCCTTGAATTTAGCTTCCAGTAGCTACAATGGTCTTCCCAGGGCATTATCCTGGGTGTCTGGTTTACTAGTCCAGTGATATTACCCAATGCTACCATTTCCCCTGTAAATGCACCTTTTGTTACCTCCTGCTTCTATCTGTTACCCAGTCCTCCATTCATGCTAAATGTAAAGACCACATCTTTTTTCCTTTTCTTTTCTTCTTAGATGTGGACCAAAATGGGAAAAGTATATTTGTTTTAAACCAAGGAAGGATATGTCAGTTATAAAACAAGTTATTGGAATTCTTTGAGCATTGTATTTACACTATTGTCTTGTGCAAGCAGTGCAGCAGATTGCCGAACTCAGTGACACCGTGATGTGTGTTTAGGGCAAATTTCCCCAGACAGAGTCTGTTGATATTGATTATCTTTTAAATCAGTACCAGTTGTGTGGGTGAAGCTCAGTATGAGGACAGCTGTCTGGCTCCTGGGTAGGTAGAAAGCCTGTGTATGATCAATGTAGCAGCAGGAAGCCTCCAGATCCTAAAAAGGCAACACTGTCTCTCTTGATTCTTCTCTCCAACCTTTCTTGAATACAGTTGCTTGTATTTACTGATTTCAAATCCAGAAATTTTTTTAAAACTCATAACAAGTGCACCTGCTACCTCTACAGCTATCCCTTTTAGAACCTTAAGATGTAGATCAACTTAAGAGCTGGTTGACTTTTATTCTCTTAAAGTTTCTCCATTAATTTTTCTTTGCATTAATTAAGTTCTTCAACTTGTAAACCCCTAAGTTACTTCCTCTGATCTGTAACTCCTCTGTACTAAGATAATGCAAAACACTTTTGCAATATCTATTCCATTTTGTCATTCATTACTATAATTTTTCCCATCTCTGCATCTAAGGGAATAATGCTCATTTTAGCTACTCTTTTGATTTATATACTTGTTGACTGTGTGAATCTGTTGTGTTCTTCATAATGTGACAGCTTATTTTAATCTAATGTTTTCTTTAAACTCCCATTTTTCTCGCAATTTTATATGTTGCTTTGTTTGTTTTTTGAAATGTTTTCCACTGTATATTTGCCACCATTGACTTTCTCCATTTATCGAATCAATGTTTTATTATATAAATATATATATATTGAAAAATAGCTTGTTTCCACTGGAGTTCTGAAGCGTGAAGGCTGACTTGATTGAAGTGTGTAAAATTTTGAATGCTCATGACAAGTTGACGTGCAAGGGATGTTTCCTCTTGTGAATGAGTCCAGAACTAAGGGCCACTGTTTTTAAAATTGGGAATCTACCTTTTGTAACAGAAGTGAGGAGAAATCTTTTGAGAGTTGTGAAACATTTTAACTTTTGGAATCAGAATGTGGTAAAAACAGGGTTATTTAGTTTGTTTATGGCTGAGGCAGCTATATTCTTGATTAGTAATGGAATTGGAGGTCATCGGAAAGTAGATGGAACTATGGATTTTGAAACACAAAGATATACACAGTCATTTTACTGAATGGCAGAGCGGGCTTGAGGAGCTAAATGGCTCATTTCTGCTTCTATTTTATATGTTCATATGTGTGCTCACAATCAGTTCTTCCCTCACTCTGGTGTAATTGGCTTTGTTTGACTTGAGATTCTTGTTCTGGATATTATAATGCCACTTTACAAACTTAATAGGGAAAAAGTTATTTGTATTATGATTACCTGTTCCCAAAGGACCTTTTTTATGAGATTATTAATTATTCCTGCCTCATTACACATCACAAGATCCAAGTTAACCCGATTCCCATGTGGTTTCAAACCACATTTTTCTAGGTGCCATTTACATAGAAACAGTCTACAAACTCACCTTTCAGACTATCTTTCCCAATTTGAGTTATCAATTTTATCTGAAAATAGTCTTCCATTATGCTACATTGCTTTTTATAAGCTCCAGTTATTATTTTCATAATATTCTGCTAATGACAGAACTGTTACGTGGGCCTATACTCCTATCATATTATTTTTAACCATAATCCATACTGAATGTACCTCCTGATTTCTGAGCTAAGATTCCTTCTTGTCAACCTTTATTATTGAAATTAACCTCCCATCTCTTTGCAATTTCTTGCCTTTTCAAAATGTTAAGTGCCAAGAACAACTTGTATTTATTTCACATGCTTTTTAGCATAATAAAATATCATAGGGTGCTTCAAAGGAACATGCATAAACAAATATGACACTGCGCTATACAAGGAGCTAATGGGTCAGATGATTAAAAGCTGGGTCAACAAGCAGGTTTTCAGACCATAAGAACTCTGAGCAGTAATAGACAATTCAGTCTGTCAGGCCTGCTCTGCCATTTAAGATGATCATGGTTAACCTCATCTCGGCCTCAACTCTTTTCCAGCCTGCTGCCTGTAACCCTTTAACCTATTGCTAATTAAAAATCTACCTATTTCCTCAAGTTTATTCAATGTCTCAGCACCCATAATAGTCTAAGGTAGTGAATTCCACAGACTCATAACCCTTTGAGAGAAGTAATTCCTCCACATCTCTATTTTAAATCTATTTCTCCTTATCTTAAAAACTCTGACCTCTTGTTCTAGATTGCCCCATAAAAGGAAACATACCCTTTATCTTGACTTTTGTGAACTCCTTTAGCATTTTATATACCTCAAGTAGATCTCCTAGGAATAGTTTCAAGGAAGAAAGCTAGGAAAGAGGTGGGAAGGTGTAGGGAGGTAATTCCAAAGCTATGGGCACAAGAAGCTGAAATTAGCTAAGTGAAAGTATCTTGGACAGTTGTGAGCTGGAAGATATTGCAGAAATAAGGAAGAGCAATGGAATGGACCAATTTGAAAATGAGGATCAAGACTGCTTGACTGGATACCAATGTAGATCAGCAAGTATAGGAATAATGGGTACAGAGGACTTGGAGTAGAGTTTTGGATGACCTCAAGTTTACAGATGGTCGAAAGTGGGAGACCAGCTCGTAGTAAATTAGACTAGTTAAGTCTGGAAATAACGAAGATGTGGTTAGGGATTTAACAGCAATGAACTGAGACAGTGTCAAAGACAGACAACGTTAATAGGTAGCTTTTGCGAAGGTGGGAATCTGATTGGAAACTCATTTCTGAGTCACATATGGATAGCAAGTTTGTGAACAAACTTGTTTAGACTCAGACTGGGTAACTCACCTCCTGACTCCCCAGAGCCTATCCATTGTCTACAAGGCACAGGTCGGGAGTGTGACAGAATATTCCTTACTTCCCTTAATGGGTGCAGCTTAGGAAGCTTGACATCATCCAGGACAAAACAGCCCGCTTGATCCATACCTCATCTACAAGCATTAACTTGTTCCACCACCAATGCTCAGTAGCAACAGTGTGTGCTCTCTATAAGATGTACTGCAGAAATTCACCAAAGATCCTTAAGTACCACTATCCCCATGTCCGCTTCCACCTAAAAGGACAAGGAAAGAAACACCACCATCTACCTGCAATTTCCCATCCTGTTCTGAAAGCATATCATCATTCCTTCAGTGTTGCTGGGTCAAAATTCTGGGATTTCCTGTCTAAGGGCGTTTTTCGTCAACTGACAACATGTGGACGGCAGCAGTTCAAAAAGGCAACTGATCGTCATCTTCTCAGAGGCAACTAAAGCTGTCCAGTGATGTTCATGTCCTGTGAGTGAATTTTAAAAAAAATTGCCATGCAGAGGCATGGAAAAAAAATTTTGAATGGGAATTTTAAAACACGTTCAATCCTCTTGATTTTGTTTTACAAGGAGAAAGTCTTTAGTCCTCCAGTGTTGGAAATTGCTAAACAAACAGCCCGCTTATACAGAGTGTAGAAGTTCAAAGAAGTGAGGTAGAGCTTTTTGTTGTCAACGTGCATGTGGCAACTATCACTGTGCTATGGTTTATGTTGCTGAGGGACAGCATATCGTTGAGAATTAGGAGGGAGCCAGGGATAGACCCTTGGGGTTCACCAGATATCACAGTGTGGGAGTGGGAAGTAAAATCATTGCAAGTGTTATCTGACCCAATTCTAGACAGAGTAGAATAAAATCAAGTCACAGGAGAACTTCCTATCTGCAGTACTGGAGAAGTATTGGAAGAGGATAGTGTCATTCACCACGTAAAATGCCTCAACCAGATTGTTTACCTTTGCTTAGTTACATATAGTATCATTTTTTACTTAATGTTGTTTTGGTACAGTGAAAGGGGCAGAGGACTTAAAATATGTAGTTTCTGGAAGATATATGATATATGTATGTTTGAGAGGTGATAACACATAAAAGGATTTTAGAGAGGAAAGGGAGGTTGGAAACTGAGGAAGCAGCACAGCATGTTTAAAGGAAGTGAGGAACAGTGTCTGTAGAAGTAGAACTAGTAAAAATCTTGACTAGCATGGGGGCTATGAAAGAAAGTAAGGTGAGATCTGTTTAATAGGAATAAGGTTGAGGGAGTAGGATAACGTGAAGGAAGGTGTTATGAAGTTGAAGGCATGTATTGTATCTTTGAGAGAGGAGGTAGGAGAGAAACTAAAGAAGTAAGAGTTCAAGGCTATATTAGTTGGGGACTTTAAAAGAAATTGGTCCTGTGGACTAGTGAATGGAAGGAATGTCCATGACCTTATGACACTTATTATTGGAGATGACGGAAGGAAGAGGAGTCTAAGAAGATGTTTCATAATTGTGAAAAGCTGGAGAAGTACCACAGAATATTTATTTCTCAACCTTGGTGTCCTTGGAATCATGTTTCTGCAATGGGAATACATGCATTATTTATTATACATGTACTCATCACAGATCAATCCATTCTTTTTACAACTTGATTCACATTAATACCCAACTATTAATACTTCCCAGTTTAGCTTTTCTATTGGAAAGAAACCTGCATCTCTGTACATTTAGCTAATAGATTATTTTATCAGAGCTGTTTCCTGTTTTACTCGCAACACTGCTCAGTTGCAGATTTGGGATATCATCAGTCGTGGACTGTGCACATAATCTTGCTGTTGAACTTATTTCTATCTACCTGGCCTCCTAATATAACTAATTTTACTCTCCTGTCTATGCAAAATAGCCACTCTGCATCCATACCAAACTGTTTAAACAAAAGAAAAGTCAGTCAAGTTACAAAATGTGACTTGGCATGCCTATCCATAGTGGGTGAAAGTGAGGATTGCAGATGCTGGAGATTAGAGTCGAGAGTATGGTGCTGGAAAAGCACAGCAGGTCAAGCAGCATCCAAGTAGCAGGAAAATTGACGTTTCGGGCAAAAGCCCTTAATCAGGAATGAGGCTGGGAGCCTTGGGGGTGGAGACATAAATAGGAGGGGGTGGGGCTGGGAGGGAAGGTAGCTGAGAGTGCAGTAGGTGGATGGAGGTAGGGGTAATGGTGATCGGTGGGAAGGAAGGTGGACAGATCATGAGGGCGATGCTGAGCTGGAAGGTTGGAACTGAGATAACGTGGAGGGATGGGAAATGAGGAAACTGACAAAATCCACATTGTTGCCATGGGGTTGGAGGGTCTTGAGGCGGAAGATGAGATGTTCTTCCTCCAGGCGTCAGGTGGTAAGATATAAAGGACGTAAAGGGGAATGAAAAGCTGAGACTTCAGTGTAATGGGGTCAAAGACCCATTTGAGCAGGAATTATGTTGTGACAGTTAAAACAAAAACAACCAGAAGATCATAGAAAAGTAAACACTCTGGCAATAAGAACATAATAGGATGAAATATAACTTTGTTCCTATTCTGGGAATGAAATTGACTACAAAGCATTCAACTTCAGGAATGTGATCCCATAAAATTGACCAGTCACCACAAGAAACTAGCCTGCATATTGCAAAGGGATCAATAAAGTTGTGTGAATTATGTATTCAAATATGTAATACTAGTCGGGTACTTATGTGAGTGTTGGGAAATAACAGCAGCAACATAGTTAAACTCAATGCAAGATAAAGAAAGGAAAATAGGGTTCAAGGTAAAGGCTCTAAAGTGAGGTAAAATTTAGCGAGTTATGGCTGCATGAGATCCTTTTTTAATGAAAGTGAATTTGCCATAGTTTCAGAGGATCATAATGTTGTTCTGAGTGAGAAAAGAATGGCGGTGAGTTCAATTTGTGAATCACCATGCCACATGTGATAGCTGAGTCTGAGAGCGTATCCTCAGTCAGTACAGGAATTAAACCCATACTATTGACATAACCTTGTATCGCCTGTTAGTTGTCTAGCCAACTTCTACCTAAAAAATGTTGATGTTATCTCATCCGGCTATAGGAAATGCTCAAGTGAAATGGAGATGGTGCAAAATACTTGTATTCCTCTGCCTTGTTAAGGGCTGCATTAAAATAGATTCTGTGGATAAATAGACTTATAAATTAAATGAACTTAAAATAGGCGGGGAATATGAGGGATATCAGGAATAAAATGAGGGCTGACAATCGTAAAGGAAATAACATGGTGATGAGAGATTAGGTTAAGGAGGGATATGAGAAAAGACTCGTAAATAATGTAAAACAAATTAGCATGGACTTTTGTAAGTATATAAAGGTGTAGATAAATGAGTTTTAATTGTGAAGAATATTGAATACTTTACATTTCATTTTTAAAATTATGTTGTCATTTAAAATGATGACAAAGTAAAATGATGTAGAGGTGTCAGTGTTGGACTGGCATGGACAAAGCTAAAAATCACACAACATCAGGTTATCGTCCAACAGGTTTATTTGAAAGTACAAGCTTTTGGAGCGCTGCTCCTTCGTCAGGTAGCTAGTGGGGCAGGATTATAGGACACAGAATTTATAGTAAAAGACCAAAGTGTCATGCAACTGATGCAAAGTATTGAACAAACAGATTGTTGTTAAGTGTTCAAGCACTTAGAATGGGGAGGCAGGTTTTGGTTCATTAATATGTAAAACCTAGTGCTTCTTTCAAGTCACAGTCCTGAGACAACTTAGTTTTATCAGTATACATGTTGACATTCTGACACATCTGCAGTGGTTGCTATGACAAGGTTATGTGGTGTTGTGATCGATGTTGTCTTGAAGACTAGGTAGTTTGCTGCGAACAATTGTCAGTTTAAGGTTTGGTGGTTGTTTAAAGGTGAGAAATGGAAGCCTGTGTAATAGAGGAACATATGGAACAGTTTTGTAAAATTATTCGCTGTACTCAAATTACATAACTCATTATGATGACACATGCACAGCAGCCCTACACCCTTGGCATAGTCACATTGCTTGTGACTGTCAATGAACCCTACCACCAAAATAACCATTGCTCTTTAAGGCACCACTATGTCTGTTCCCTCCCCACTTCTACCTCCCCAGCTTTATGTTCAGTTTCATCCCTCCCTTTTTTGATTAACATTGGTACCTTTGCATCCCAAAATGACTGGCCCCAATCACTACAATTGACTTCACCAACATTTCTCAGGAACCACTGTTGTGGTAGGAATTTGCTTGATTTCAGTACTGACCAGAGCCCACTCCCTAGTGTAATGCTATGCACTCCCTGATCCTGATAGTACTTACTGGCCAACTGACCATATCCAAGCACTGGGACTGATATTGAATGATAATCTTGACTTTTGCTGGACTGCCTGACTAAAATCTGTATCCTTTGGCCTTACAGAGGACTCTGCTGAGACAGAAGTCAACAGAGACATGGTCATTTGATTGAAGCACATGCAGAGTGTTTGCCATGTATGTGACTGGTATGTGGTACACTGGTACACCATTCTGTCGTATGGTGCCTCACTGCAATCATGTCTAACCTTTCATGATTATTTCTGGCAACCATGCCAAGCTGCCTACTTTTGTGTCTGTGCAAAGTTACATGTCAAGACACAAATACTGTAACCCCTTAAGCTTTGGCTGTGAGCACAAAAAGGCAAGGCATAGATGCTGTAAGCATCCAAGTAGATGCAAAGTGACTGAGGGCTAAGCAAGTAAGCGGGGAGCTCTGAGATGCGCATTGGTCAAATGAATGAGGTGGTGTTTTTCCCTGTTGTGAAGTGTTCTCTTAGCAGCTTTACGGTAAGTTACTGGTGTCCTCCAAATTCAGTACTGAATCACAAGCTATATTCTAAGTAATCCCGGTGTGCCATGTCAATGCAGTAAGGCTGGTACATGTCTGATGCCCACCTCTGTGGATAGGTATTGCAGATAGTTGGTGTCCATGGAACATGCTCTGAGATGTTGGTGACTGCTCTTGAAGATGGAAGCTCAGAGAAGCAAATGGTGATCTGGAGTCGCCAAGTATCCACTGGCTTTCATGTTGGGAATTGGTTGCCATCTAGTTTCGATCTGGCAGGTGAAATTCAATATAAAGGTTGGGGAAATGCAAGTGTGGAGGGAAGAGACACAATAATGCATTAAAGAACAGGGGTTACTTTGGGGGGGTGTAGGGTTCATTGATGGTCACAATGAATGGCCTGAAGGTGGATAAATCACCTGGACCAGATGGACTACACCCAAGCGTTCAAAGGGAGATAACTGAAGAGGTAGTGGAGGCGTTAGTGGTAATCTTTCAGGAATCACTAGAATCAGGTAGGGTCCCAGAGGACTGGAAAATCACTAATGTGATACCCCTGTTTAAAAAGGGAGTAAGGCAGAAAATGGAAAATTACAGTCCAATTAGCCTAACCTTGGTCGTGGGTAAGATCCTGGAATCCATTGTGAAGGATAAGGTTTCTGAATACTTGGAACTGCCTGGTAAAATAGGGCAAAGTCAGCATGGTTTCATCAAGGGGAGATCATGCCTGACAAATCTGCTAGAATTCTTTGAGGAAGTAACAAGCAGATTAGACCAAGGAGAACCAATGGATGTTATGTACCTCTACTTCAAGAAGGCCTTTGACAAGGTGCTACACATGAGGCTACTGGGTAAGAAAAGGGCCCATGGTATCAGAGGCAAAGGCCTGGCTGTCTGGCAGAAAGAAGAGACTGGGGATAAAAGGGTCCTTCTCAGGATGGAAGCCGGTGAGAAGTGGTATTCCGCAAGGCTCAGTGTTGGGACCACAACCTTTCACTTTATACACTCATTACCTGAATGAAGGAACTGAGGGCTTTCTGGCTAAGTCTGCAGACAATACAAGGATAGGTAGCGGGACAGGTAGCATTGAAGACATGGGAGGCTGCAGAAGGATTTGGATATGTTAGGCGAATGAGCCAAGAAGTGGCAGATATAATACAATGTGCGAAAGTGTGAAGTCATGCACTTTGATAGGAAGAATAGTGACATCAACTATTTTCTAACTGGGGAGAAAATTCAGAAGTCTGAAGTGCAAAGAGACTTGGGAGTTCTAGTTCAGGATTCTCTTAAGGTAAACTTGCAAGTTGAGTCAGTAATCAGGAAAATTAAATGCAATGATGGCATTATTTCAGGGGACTTGAATATAAAAGCAGGGATGTACTTCTGAGGCTTGGGTCAGGTCACATTTGGATTACTTAATGCAGTTTTGGGCCCCATATCTCAGGAAGGATTCACTGGCACTGGAGTGTGTTCAGAGGAAATTCACAAGAATGGTCCCAGGAATGAACAGCTTAACATTTGAGAAACATTTAAGGATACTGGGTCAATACTCAATGGAAGTTAGAAGGATGGGGGTGATCTAATTGAAACTTATAGAATACTGAATGTCCTGGACACAGTGGATATTGGGAAGATGTTTCCATTGGTAGGGAAGGCTAGGACCCGAGGGTACAGCCTTAGAGTAAAGGGAAGACCTTTTAGAACAGAGATAAGGACATACTTCTTTAGCCAGAGAGTGATGAATCTATGGAATTCATTGCCACAGAAGGGTGTGGTGGCCAAGTCATTGAGTATATTTAAGACTGAGATAGATAGATTCTTGAATATAAAGAGGATCAAGGCTTATGGGGAGAAAGCGAGAAAATGGGTTTTCAGAAACTTATCAGCCATGGTTGAATGCCGGAGCAGACTTGATGGGCTGAATGATCTTATTTCTGCTCCTATATCTTAGGGTCTTACAACTGCCCTGACTTTGCAAAGGGTGGATGGGATACAGTGCATGTGTCATCACATCATATTGAGTTATCTAACTTGAGTACTACTGAAAACTACATCAGTGAGATAAGAATAAATAATAACGTCACTGCTTCCAGATGTGAATTGGTGCAAATAGACCTCAGTCATTGGTGAGTTCCTTGTCTAACTGTTCAAAACTTTGTTGAAGAACTAGACCTTCTTTATCGATATTGACAATCTCACATATGGCGATCTCATTGTATTTTCCCAACTGACATGCCAATTACCATGTTGTTCAGGGACTCCGAACGTTCCATCCATTATTTTTGAAACCCTTCCACAGTATGATTGACCTTTTGTCTTTAAAATCATGAAGTTCCAATATCAGGTGAGAGTAAGAATGAGGGCATATCTACTGCTCATTAGGCCAGAATTTGGGTATAGCTATGGATATCAGTTTTCTGTCCCACTTCAAGCATACCTCGGGGGTATCCAAGATGGCAACGATGTAGGAAGATTGCGTTGCAGAGCTCCGCACCGCATCGCAAGTGGGACGAAGTACTCGCCCGCCCTACCCGGACTATCGTGATATCCTGGGACTCTGGAAAGGTTGCGGAATCCCAGGAGTCTGTCAGAGAGTAAGTTACCTTGGTTTTCGCCATCCACGAATGCCGAAGAAAGGAGGAGGCATGTCCGAGGCTGGGCCCATGGCCCAGCTTGCAGGATCCTCAGACTTGATTACCTACCAGGTCCTGGTGAAGGAGCTCGTAAAATCTTGCGAGGCGTTAGGCAAGCAGATAGAGAAGAAGCTGGCCCTGATCTCTCTCTCTCTGTCATGCTGTAGAAGCATGAACAGCAGCTGGGAGACCTGGAGAAAAGGACAGATGAGGTAGAACGCAAAGTCAGAGTGGTGACAGCTGATACCGATTCTTCTAAGGATAGGATCCAGACCCTGGAGACACAACTCTGTAATTTGCTTGACCAGTTTGATGGCTTTGAGGGCAGGGACAGGAGAAAAAATATTTGGATTGTCAGTCTGCCAGAAGGTAAGGAAGGTGAGCGACTGGTGGAATATACTGAGTACTGGTTGCCGAAATTGTATAACTTGGAGGCTGGAATGAGAGGCTTGAAGATTGAGAGGGCTCAACGGGTCACGATGCAGAGGTCAGGTCTGGATCAATGTCCTCGTCCTATCTTGGTGTGGTTTCATCGCTATAGAGATATGGAGAGAATTGTGGAAGCTTCCAGAATCCAGGGGAAGAATCTGAACGCGCTGGTCTACGAGGACTCTAAGATCATACTCTCCCAGTACCTCTCAGCGGCGGTAATCCGGAAAAGAAAATCCTATGATGGCATCATGAGAAGACTGAGGGAGCTTGGGATCCAGTATTATCTGAGGTATCCAGCAGTGCTTCAGTAAAACTTAAATGAATCTGTACATCTCTTTGACACGTCGGAGAAGGCAAGCGAATTTGTGGAGAAATTAACTTAATCTGAACAATTTAGTATGTACAAATAATAGTATTTAGATTAGATTAGATTCCCTGCAGTGTGGAAGCAGGCCCTTCGGCCCAACAAGTCCACACTGATCCTCCAAAGAGTAACCCACCCAGTTGTTTGCATACATCTCTGTTTTCCTTGAAAAAAAAAAGCTAGTCCGGTAGGGGCTTTATTTTCCTTTGGTTTGTAATTTGGTCTAAGCTATGTTCAAGGGGTTGTTGGGATGTGTACTTTCAATTTCTAAGTTAAGTTGTACCAAAGGATGGGTTAGGTACTTACCCTTTTTTTTTCAAAATTTCTTTGTTCACATTTTCTTTCTTTTTTGCTTGTGTTTGTGGTGTGGCTGTAACTAGGAGGAGGGAGAATGGCTGGGATGGCTAGATGTCTACTTATGGGCAGTTTATACCTGGTTCAGGTATTTAATTGTCTTGGTTGCAGTATTGGCAGCAGGGTGGAAAGTTGGGTTCTGGGATGTGTAGATGCTCCTTTTGGGCGGGGGTGAGTTACACTATTAAATGCCATTGCCACTTTATATGTTGGTTTGCTTTTTGGTTTTTGTTGTAAAGAATCTTTGGCTTTGTAGGTTTGTTAACTATAGTGGTTTTAGTTTATTCAATTTTTATGTTCGATGGATCTTGTGACTCTAAGGCTCGATGGTTTGTGGTTCGAGTTCCTCTTCTCTGGAATTTAAATGTTACTGCAGAAGGTTATGGCTAATGACTTGATTTAAATGATGTACCTGGAACATCAAGGGGAGTCACTCACCATCTAAGAGGAAAAGGTACTTTCAAGTCTTAGAAAGGAAAAGGTGAATATTGCTCTATTATAGGAGACACACTTGAATGATAGGGAGCATTTGAAACTACAGCAGAATGGCTTTGATTTGAGTTTACTTTTCATCTTTTAATACCAGAAGTAGGCAGTGGCTACATTGGTTAGGAGGAATCTCCCATTTAAGTCACTAGAGTGTGTTAAAGACACACAGGGGAGGTTTGTAATCCTTAAAGCCCTGATAAACAGGAAAGAATATGGTGTTTTGAATGTTAATTGCCTTCTGGCCCATCTCCTCAAATGTTTGGTAGATGCGTTCTGTAAATTGATCAGTCTCGAGTCCCAGCATATCATTGTAGGGAGAGATTTTAATTGTTTTTATGGATCCCACAGTAGACAGGTTACCCAAAGGGCCCCTGATGCCCTCTGTGCAAAATAAACAGTTAGTGGATCTGTGTGTGGAGTAAGGTTTGTTGGATGTCTGGAGGCATCTCCACCCTTTAGGTAGGGATTTAACATATTTTTCCAATCCACACAGATGTCACAGCAGGATTGATTTTTTTTTCTGGCCACCATGGCAACCCTGGTGGCATTTTGTACGATTGATATTATTACCATCTTTGATCATGCTTCAGTGTACTTGCTGGTTAAGATTAAGGATGCTATAGTGGGCCGGAATCACTGGCAAATGGATACCTTTATCCTTAAGGATAATAAGTTTGTGGAGTACTTTTCCAAGGAATTTAGGGTGTTCCTAGCCATTAATTCGGGTTCGGTTAGTAGCCCGTCCATCCTTAAGGAAACAGCCAAAGCCCATGCCAGGGGGTTAGTTATTTCCTACTCTGCCACTAGGAAATGGCGGAAGGGTGAGCAGCAGGGTTGGTGATGATTCGCCACGGCAGATTCCTGCCGATGATTAGCCACTGCTGGTTCGCCACCAGCGTTTCTCCACCGGGGTCGTTTAACCTCTGGAGACTTTTCGTCACTGGAAATATATATATGTACTGATTGTTTTCCCTCCTGCCTGTTCTTTCATACTTCTCAGTCCCCTTTATTTATACAACTACATACTACGTATTGATTAAAAAAAAGGTAAAATAAACATCATTTTATTGGTTTATATATAAAAATAAGTTACAAATACTTGTGGAGGCGAATCGCTTTCAGTGGCCAATGGGCGGTGGCTAAGCATCCTCGGTGGTGAAAGGGCAGTGGCTAATCGGCAGCGGCGAATCTGCTGTGGCGAATGGTCCCATCCCGAAGCAGCAACGTTTCCTCAAAGCACGGTTGAAGGCAGTCGAGAAGGTTTTCTTTGACAGGCCCTCGTTGGCCAAGCTACAGAGGATTATGGCGTTGCGATCTGATTCAAATTCCGTGCTCACGCAGACAGCAAATAAGAAGCTTCATTTCACAAAACAGAAGTTTTACGAGCATGGTGACAAGCCGGGCAAGGACCTAGGATATCTCACCAGGAAAAGGAGTGCGGCTCAGGAAGGGTCTGGGAACTTAACACGTGATTCCAAAAAGATTAATGGGGCATTCCAGAGATTTTACTCTGAATTATACCAACATGAGGGTTGTAATGGGTGCGGGCCAAGATGGAGTCCTTTTTCAAGGATCTGGAGCTCCTGGGTGTCACGCCTGAACAAGTCTTTTCTCAATGCCCCATTGTCAGAGCAAGAGGTGCAAGAGGCTGTGAAACAGCTTCAGAGCGGAAAGTTGCCTGGTCTTGATGGGCTTCCCAGGGAATTCTTTAAGAAATTTATAAACATGTTGTCAGGCCTCATCTCAACTTGTTCAATGACTCGTACAGTGATGGTCTCCTGTCATCTCTGAGAGAGGCCAATATTTTGCTTATTCTTAAAAAAGAGAAGGTCCTGGAGGACTGTGATTCTTAAAGGCCCATTTCACTCTTAAATGTTGACTTTAAAATCCTCTCCAAGACTCTTGCATTAAGGCTGGAGACTGTGTAAACTTCTGTTGTTAAAGAAGACCAGACCATCTTCATAAAGGGCAGCAGATCCTCCAATAATATTAGGAAACTGCTTAATGTCATTCAAGCATGTCAATAACAGGGATTGGTGGTTTCTGTCGATGCAGAGAAGACATTTGACAGAGTTGAGCGGCCATACGTTTTCTATACTCTGGAGTGGTTTGGCTTGGGCGAAGCCTTTATAAGATGGGTAAAGGTTCTCTACAGTGATCCTGTCGCTGCGGTCATCACCAATGGGGTACAATCGAGTAATTTTAAAATTGTTAGGGGCAGCTGGCAGGGCTGTCCTTTTCGTCATTATTATTTAAATTGGTGATTGAACCATTGGCAGAGGCCATTCGTAGAGATCCCAATATATCGGTTCCAGAAGTGGGGTCAAAACTGCATAAGATTTCGTTGTATGTGGATGATGCCCTCATTTTTTTTTTGTCAAATCAAGCAGTTTCGGTGCCTTGCCTGATACAATGAATCAGCTTGTTTGGCACATTTTTGGGGTGCAAGATTAATTTTGCAAAATCGGAAGCTATGCCTATGGATTGTCTTACGAAGGTGCTAGGTCTTGAGGAAGAACCTCGATTCCCATTTTAGTGGTCACAGGGGTTTTGTGTATAGGGCGTATTCATCATTCCATTTGTTGATTGTTTGTTTAAAACTAATTTTGGAGGAGAAAGTGAGGACTGCAGATGCTGGAGATCAGAGCTGAAAATGTGTTGCTGGAAAAGCGCAGCAGGTCAGGCAGCATCCAAGGAGCAGGAGAATTGACGTTTTGGGCATGAGCCCGAAAGGCATGAGCCTGAAGAAGGGCTTATGCCCAAAACGTCGATTCTCCTGCTCCTTGGATGCTGCCTGCCCTGCTGCGCTTTTCCAGCAACACATTTTCACCTCTAAAACTAATTTCAACAAAATCGAACAGGACCTTCAAAGATGTGATGTGCTTCCAGTCCCATGGTTAGGTCGGATAGAGCTTATTAAAATGAATATTCTTCCCCTTTTGTTGTACCCTATACAGATACTCCCCTGATTTTCAATAAGCAAACATTCAAGAGACTGAACGGCTGGTTTTGCTCTTTTATTTGGTATCGTAAGCGGCTCCTTATTAAATTAGCTGAACTGCAATTGCCTCACAGACTGGGTGGAGTGCATCTCCCGGACATTACAAACTATCAACTAAGCTCGTTTTTATCTTACGTGAATGATTGAGATTGTGGGGACCCTCTTTCAATATGGTTAGATATCGAAATCTCTCTCCGGCAAAGTGCCCCCTTATTAGTGTGCTGCTTTTGGACAAAATGAGGAATATTGCCATAGCCCAATGGTTATCAATAATAAAGCATAGAGGGCAATTTGGCAGAGGGAGGGCAATATTGTCAAAACATCTTCTCTTACATCTATAGTGGGAATGCCGAGTTTTCAACTGGGGATGATGGAATCACGATTCAAAAATTGGGCAGCTAGGGGTGTGTCTTACATGGGTGATTTATTTGACGGAGACACAATGATGTCCTTTGATCAGTTAGCATGGAAATACAAGCTATCTAGCAGGGACCTGTTTCATTTTTTTTCCATGTTAGGATTTTAAAAAAACTACACTTTTGACTGATCCCCACAAATCCGACATAGCGAGGAGGGTGCTCAGTGCTAAGAGTGTACTTTCTGTCAGCACTTTATATCATCAATTTGGGGGTGGCCCCTCATTTGTTAAAATTTAAACCAGGGATATCTTCAACATGCTCCAAGTGTAAAGTTAGTACGGCCACTCTGACCCAATGTCTCGGTTCTGTGGTAGACTTCAAACATACTGAAGCATTGTGGCAGGTGCAATGGAGGGGACTTTGTATGTAAGGCTGGAGAAGGACCCAATCTTTCCTCCTCTTGAGTGTCCAGTGTATTTCCTGTAGGTGTGCATAAGAAAAAAACTTTTCAACATCTTTACTTTCTGCACAAAAAAAAATCTTGTTAGGTTGAGTGTTCGAAAATCCCCCGGGCCTGTCGGGTTGGCGAAGATTGTATTGCAGCTTAACCCCTTGGATTTTCTCACAAGTATGGTACACCACAAAACTGAGAATTTCTAAAAGACGTGACAGCCATTTTTGGACTACCTGGACACAGATTTGTCTGCCACACTAATAAGTGTTTTTATACAGCTGTAACGATTGTGCTTTACGAGTACAATATCCAGAGAGGGGGAACTGCGAATGTATGAATAGGTGAAAATTAATGCTGTTGATATTTGAGAGTTAGTGTGTTGCTTTGCTGAGATGTATTATTATTTATTAGTTTGTTGTTAGTTATTATTCATTAAGTAGTTATTTGGGCTTTTTTAATATGTACTTTTCATACATTTGTACATTAGGGCGGTTTGGGTTTTTTACTATTTTGATGTTCTTTCTTTGTATTGTTTTGAATTGTATTGTTTTATATTTGTAATATTCAAAAATCTATTTTTCAATAAAAATATATTTTAAAAAAAGCATACCTCCAATTCTGGTAGGAGAAGTAGTAGCAAAGCTTTCAATCACCAAGTCCCCACATCAAAACATGGTCAGTTTCTGGTCTGCCATGGGAATTCCTGTGTATTAATATCGTGGAACACTCTCCGGCTTGGAGCTGGTATGGATTCTGTTTAAGGCCTCATTAAAGTTCCAAAATTGTCAGGAGGCATCAGTAAAAAGATCCATTCCTTTAAAGTTTGCACATGACTGCCTCCTTCTTAGGCCTGCCTGCATCTCTGTTCCGCCCTTGAACGATCAGAGCTGCTCTCATATCCAGACTGCCGTGAAGATGTCCACCTTCTGAAGTGTCTTTTCGGGTGTGAATAGTTGCTTGAAATGCTTTCTCCTCAACTTGGGATAGAATTTGTAACCATTTCCATTTCTGGTGGAACAGGATTCTTATAATTTTGGTGTCAAAGTGATAAATATGACACAAAAGTATTTCTTTCACCTCCTGCTGAACAATTTAAACAAAGCAGTTACTAGTTATCAAGACAAACAAAGATTGAGATGCAGAATGTTTCCAAATTATTGTAGTTAATAATCTATTTGCATTGTGACAGGAAGTTTTTAGGTGTGTAACATTCTAAGAACAAAGAACAATACAGCATAGGAACAGGCCATTTGCCCCTCCAACCCTGTGCTGACAAGTTTTGCACTTCTATATTAAAACTGTCTTCCCTTTCAGGATCCGTATCCCTCTATTTTCTTTCTATTCATGTATTTGTCCAGGCCCTACTTGAATGTTGCTATTGTGTCTGCTTCCACTACCACCTCTGGTAACATATTTCAGACACTGACCCCCTTTTGTGTGAAAAATGTGCCCCCCACGTCTCTTTTTAACTCTCCCTCGCAACTTGAATCTGTGTCCCCTACTAACTGACCCCTCCACCCTGGGAAAAAGCCTTATACTTTCCACTCTATCCATGACATTCACCATCTTTTAAACTTAGAACATAGAACATAGAACATTACAGCGCAGTACAGGCCCTTTGGTCCTCGATGTTACGCTGCCCTGTCATACTAATCTGAAGCCCATCCCACCTACACTATTCCATGTACGTCCATATGCCTGTCCAATGATGACTTAAATGCACTTAAAGTTGGCAAATGTACTACCGTTGCAGGCAAAGCATTCCATACCCTTACTATTCTCTGAGTAAAGAAACTACCTCTGACATCCGTCTTAAAGCTATCTCCTCTCACTTTAAAGTTGTTTTTTTAGATTAGATTCCCTACAGTGTGGAAACAGGCCCTTTGGCCCAACCAGCCCACACCGACCCTCCGAAGAGTAACCCACCCAGACGCATTTCCCTCTGACTAATGCACCTAACACTATGGGCAACTTTACACAGCCAATTCACCTGACCTGCACATCTTTGGACTGTGAGAGGAAACTGGAACACCCAGAGGAAACCCATGCAGACACAGGGAGAATGTGCAAACTCCACACAGTCGCCCGAGGCTGGAATCGAACCTGGGACCCTGGTGCTGTGAGGCAGCAGTGCTAACCACTGAGCCACCGTGCCGCCAAATGTGTCCCGTCATATTTGCCGTCCCCATACTTGGAGAAAGGCTCTCCCTGTCCATCCTATCTAACCCTCTGATTATCTTGTATGTCTCTATTAAGTCACCTCTCAACCTTCTTCTCTCTAACGAGAACAGCCTCAAGGCTCTCAGCCTTTCCTCGTAAGACATTCCTTCCATACCAGGCAACATCCTAGTAAATGTCCTCTGCACCCTTTCCAAAGCTTCCACATCCTTCTTCTAAT
This sequence comes from Chiloscyllium punctatum, assembly GCF_047496795.1. Classification (NCBI taxonomy): domain Eukaryota; kingdom Metazoa; phylum Chordata; class Chondrichthyes; order Orectolobiformes; family Hemiscylliidae; genus Chiloscyllium; species Chiloscyllium punctatum. The sequence goes on along the minus strand of NC_092746.1, from coordinate 43,218,120 downwards.
GCAGTGACCAGAACTGTACACAATACTCCAAGTATGGCCGTACCAGAGCTTTGTACAGCTGCAGCACAACCTCCTGGTTCCGGAACTCAATTCCTCTATTAATAAAGGCCAAAACAGTGTATGCCTTCTTAACAACCCTGTCAATCTGGGTGGCAACTTTCAGGGATCTGTGTACATGGACACTGAGATCTCTCTGCCCATCTGCACTCCCAAGAATCTTACCATTAGCCCAGTACTTTGCATTCCGATTACTCCATCCAAAGTGTATCACCTCACACTTGTCCACATTAAACTCCATTTGCCACCTCTCAGCTCAGCTCTGCATCCTATCAATGTCTCTCTGCAACCTACTACATCCTTCGTCACTATCCACAACTCCACCGACCTTAGTGTCATCCGCAAATTTACTAACCCACCCTTCTAAGCCCTCATCCAGGTCATTTATAAAAATGATGACTAGCAGTGGACCCAACACCGACCCTTGCGGTATGCCGCTAGTAACTGGACACCAAGATGAACATTTTCCATCAACTACAACCCTCTGTTTTCTTTCAGCAAGCCAATTACTGATCCAAACTGCTATGTCTCCCACAATCCCATTCCTCTGCGTTTTGTATAATAGCCTACTGTGGGGAACCTTATCGAACGCCTTGCTGAAATCCATTTACACCACATCAACCTGTTTACTCTCATCTACCTGTTTAGTCACTTTGTCAAAAAACTCAATAAGCTTCGTTAGGTACGACCTACCCTTCACAAAACTGTGCTGACTGTCCCTGATCAGAATATTCTTTTCTAGATGGTTATAAATCCTATCTCTTATAACCTTTTCCAACACTTTACCAACAATTGAAGTGAGACTCACTGGTCTGTAATTACCAGGGTTGTCTCTACTACCCTTTTTGAACAAGGGAACCACATTTGCTATCCTCCAGTCCTCAGGCACAATTCCTGTAGACAATGATGATTTGAAGATCAATGCCAAAGGTTCGGCAATCTCTTCCCTTGCTTCCCAGAGGATCTTAGGATAGATCCCATCCGGCCCAGGGGACTTGTCTATTTTCACACTCTGCAGTATGACTAATACCTCTAATATTATTTCTATCAGGCCATCCCTCAATTGCCTGGATTCCAGTGAAAACAAACCCAGTCTATCCCACCTTTCTTCATATCTAAAATCCCCCATACCAGACAACATCCTGGTACACGTTTTCTGTACCATCTCCAAAGCATCTACATCCTTCTGGTGATGTAGTGACTAGAACTGTGCACAATATTCTAAGTGTGGCTTTACTAAGGAATGAATTTAAACTTTTAGGAAGTGGATTCTCAAACATCTTTCCTTTTCGTGAATTGTTTTATATGTTCAAATTTTGAAATTATGAAATATTATCATTGACACTGACTTGTTTTAGTTTCAATGTTTAAATAGCATTTTTTTTTAAAAGGGCCATAGCACTCAGCCTATGTCTTTTAGACACTCTCTTCACCTTCACTTGGGTGATTTATGCTGAAGTTGAAGATTTTTTATCATGAAGTCCTTGTGGAGCAAAGACCAGTTGAATTCCTCTGTCGATTATATTAACTTCACTAGCCTGAGATTAGTTGCAGTATGACAAACACATCTTTTGGATGTAGTGCAATTCTTATATTTTTGAGAGATGAACAGAAAAATAAAATTTGTGCTGTAAACCTGAAATAAAGCAGACCAGAGAAAATGCACAGAGGACCAATCAGCAATTGGAGGAGAAAGTTGACTCAAAGTTGTAACCCTTTCAGCAGTTCTGAAATGTTAATATATCTTTCTCTTTCAGATGCTGAGTGATCAACCATATATTTCTTCCCTCAGTACATTAGCATCTCTATGCATTGTATCCCTAAGCATAACATATTCTCGTCCTAAACACCTAGCTTTTGGCATATGAGCACCTTATGCCAGGTAAATTGGCACAGGAATTGATTCAATGTGAATCAAATATTGGCACTAGAACACCCAAAACCTCTGAGCCAAAAGATTTGGATTTCAAAACTAAAACACAAATAACTTCCCCCTCTGGTTTCTCTCCACCTTGCCCTAGTTTTAACTCTTTTAATTTCAATTCTGGCTTTGACTAATCTAATCTCGTTCAATACTGTTTTTTCATAAACTTCTACCTCCAGCTCTTCACTTATATTTGCTATATATCTGCAGCTGTCCCTACAGTTTTAGTTTTATTCCAACTATAACCATACACTATCTGGAGCTGTCCTGAACAACCTGTACACTGAATCCATTGAATATTTGGTGTGCCTCAAATATTAGCATTGTTCCTGCCTGAGAGATGAAGGGTTTTCAGACGAGTCATATCTGTGTTATTTTCTGGCCAGGGTAAATGTAAGTCTGCATATGGTTGTTCTGGCTGCATAGATAGGTTGGTTGATGTGAACATCTGACTGCACACAGGTCTTGGCAGTAATTGTGCTGCTCTAGGTTTTGTATTAGCAAGTCAACAGCTGTAGAGGGCTTTTATAGACGATAGCTACTTTAATTCCATTAACCATTCAAAATTTGTTATTAAATGCAAATTAAACAAGGAAAGGAACTAGGTAAAATGTATAATATTGCCATACCAGTCTGTAGTTTGGGAAGAAACTGAATAAATTTTCACTAATACTTATATAGTGTACACTTTTTGTAACACATAAAGCATATTCACTTTAATTTTCAAGTGGCTATTTGAGTGATTAGGCAGTGTGTGCTATGCATGAAAAGTTTGATCCCACAGGAATTTGCGAATTACCTTATCTTAAAGGAGACTTTCTACAACTGTTTTCATTATGCTTTCATTGTGGCTATTTTGAAGGAAACACATATTCTCAGTTCTGAAGTGAATAGGTTTGCCCATTGTGTCAACTGCAAGTGCAACTTTAGTACAATAATTAATGAGTGAGTGTGCATCACATGATACTGAAAATAAATACAGGAAATTCAAAAATATCAGCTGTGATAATCTATCTACTTTCAATATCTTGATTATCTTGTGTTTACAATGTAGCTCAAATTTTAGATTTCTGGTACAATGATTTACTTATAAACGCCTGAACAACTGTATATTTGCAAGTATTTTATAACTGAATGTAACATTATTTTCTCTTACTTCAGAATTTCTAGTCAATGTTAGTAAATATGTCCCCAAACCTAGTTCCTAAACTGGCTGTGTACCAGACAACCACTCAACACTGGCAAGTTAATAGAAATTCACATGCTCATGCAGTCTTTTAAACTGTAATTTTAGCAAATTTAAAATTCATTACATTGCATAAATTATACCTGTGATTAAGGAAATTAAAATTCACTGTCCAGAAAGTAACTCCACATGTCCTAACTCATCTGCAATGTAGAATTCACATTTTTAAAATCTTTTTTCTTGTTTCGCTTCCTCTCACCTCCAGGTAGTTGCCAACAAATAATAAATGCAATGAAGCATTAGATTCCATAAATGTGAACTCCTATGTATGTGTTGGTGCATGCCAATGCACTTGGATGTCAGGAGTGTAATTGAAATTTCCTAATTTTGCAAAACAGGTGCTTTAATTTAAAAGTGAAAGGATGAGCATAAGGCTCCAGAACTGTTAGCAGACCAGCCATTTTGGAAGACAAAGCAAGTAATAATTGCATAAACTCAGTAATAAGATATTCAAGAGTGTGGAGAGAGTGATCTTGGATTGTAATTATGGTGGCTCAGAGCTTTTGGTTTCTGTACAGTTGGAGTCCTGATGCAAGGTGTGTATGAGGACCTTTCGGAAATTCAGAGGAAACTCTTGGCCAATCTTTCACTATTAATCCTATCAAAACCATTAATAATTTAAAAAAAAAATCATCATTTCCTTTCTCTGATTAAGGATAACAGTTGGAAATTTTCTTTGGTGGCGGTAAGGAGGGTGGGTCTTCTTTTGTCATCCATAAGCTAGAACAGCTTTTACTGCTGTAATTATTGCTGACTGACTACAAAGATAAACCAATCAGAACCTTCCAGCATCTCGGGTTTCTTGCTTGTACTCATTATGCTCACTCACTTTCTGAATCTACCTGGATTCTCCTGGCATCCCTGCCTTGTTTTACCTTTTTGCACTTTGTCTCCTCAACCAGAGGTACCATGCTGACATCATTGCTGTCTTGCCATGACATGTAGCACAGATAAAGCCAGGAAGCTTGTTGTATTTGTCAGTAGGCCTCAGTCCAGTCTCAAGGCAGATAGCTTTTGTTCATGGGGTCCCAATGTAATAAGTCAAAGGCAGCATCTGATACCAGTCTCCTCATAAGGGGTGAGGAGGAGCTGTTTGACGGGCAGCGTACAACATGTTTTGACTCTTTTTTTTCCCCTACTGGGGCTGTAACTATCCTGAAAAATGAAGGAGGCAGCTTTAAGGGAGATGAGAATGGATGGGATAGTATTACTTTTGGTGCAGGTGGGGAGGTGTTCTAAGAGAATGAATAGGCAGGTCAGAGGGCATGGTTAGTGGTGTCAGAGCTTGGATGGGTGAAAACAAGTGAAAAAAGATGTTGATGGCAATAAGGAGAGTGAGTGTAACAGTTAGTTGTTTAACTATTGTTTTGCTTGATTCTTTATCTGAAGAGGAGGAAATTATTATTGAAGGTTGTGACATGTCCAAATCTAAAACAGAAAACTCAGAGGATGCTGCTGTCTGGCCTCACCTTATGCTGACTCTCAGAACACTGGCATAACCGTCTGAGTAAGCAGACTTAGCCATTTGGCTCATCAAATCTGCTTCACCATTTGCTCATAACTGGTATGTTTCTCAATCCCATTCCCCTGCCTTCTCCCTGTAAACCTTGATTCCCTTGCTAATCAAGAACCTGTCTACCTCTGTTTTAAATATGCTCAATGACTTGGCCTCCACAGCCTTCTGCAATATTTGAGTTCCACAGATTAACCATCCTCTGGCTCATGAAATTCCTCCTCATTCTCAATTCTAAATAATCATCCTTTCACTTGGAGGGTGTGCCATCAGCACCTAATCTGTACTACCAGCAGAAACATCTTCTCCATGTGCACTGTTTCCAGGCCTCTTGGTTTTCTGTAAATTTTGATGAGACCTCACCTCCCTGCCTATCCATCTAGCTCCCCCAATCAAGTACAGACCCACATCCTCAACTATTCCTCATATGGTAAGCCCTTTAACCCCAGGATCCTTCTTGTAAAACTCTTCCAAGGCCAGCACATCCTTCCTTAGATATAGAACCCAGAACTACTCACAATATTCCTAATGCAGTCTGATAACAACTTTTATAGAGCCGCAGAAGCACACCCTGCTCTTATATTCTAGCCCTCTTGAAATGAACGCTAATGCCGCATTTGCCTTCCTGACTGCCAAATGAATCTGCATGTTAACCCTAAGGGAATCCTGAATTGGGACTTCTGAATCCTTTTGTGCTTCATATTTCCAAAGTCTTTTCCCTTTAAGAAAATAGTCTATATCTCTTTCTTCTGATACAACCGCATAACTCTCACTTTCCCACATTTGTATTCAATCTGTGACTTTTTACTCACTCTCTTAGCTTGTTGAACTTTTTCTGCAGCCTCACCACCTCCTCAACACTATGTGCCCTCCATCTATCGTTGTGTCATCTACAAATGTAGCAACAATGCCCTCAGGTCCTTTATATGGAATGATGTGGTTACGACACACTCCTGTGGAACTCCACTAGTCGCCAGATGCCATTTCTGAAAAAGACTCCTTTATTGTCACTGTCTGCCTTCTGCCAGTCAGCCAATTCTCTATCCATTCAAGTGCCTTGCTGCTAAAACCATAGGCTCTTTTCTTATTTAGTAGTCTCATGTGTGGCACCTTGTCAAAGGCCTTCTGGAAATCCAAGTAGATGATGTTCATTGGTTCTATTTTGTCTAACCTGCTCATTATCTCCTCAAAGAATTCTAACAGATTTGTCAAGCAAAACACCCTCACCCCACAAAGCTATGCAGACCCAGTGCTGTTTCACCATGCACTTCCAAATACAGGGTAACCACCTAATCTGCAGGTCCAGTTACAGCAGTTTCAGGTACCCACTGTTTACCACAGCCTGAACATATTACATGGAATATTTCAGAACCAGTGACCAGGGGGCTGCCGGGAAGATAAATTTCCCATTTAAATGAATGGGATTGCTATTATCTGCAGTTTCGGGCATCTGCGGTAGGTCTTGGACCGTATCCCCTGCAGGTACGGGGGGTGGGGGGTGGGGGCGAACTACTGTACGCTATAACCTTATCACTAATAATGGACTCAAAGATCTTACTAATGATGACGGCCAGGCTAACCAGCCTAAAATTTCCCTCTTCTACTTTACTCCCTTCTTAAACAAGGGTATTACATTAGCCAGAAATCCATTCCTCTGTGATCCTCCTTGACTCCAGTGATTCTTGAAGGATCGCTACCAAGACCTCGTCAATGTCCTCGGCTTTCTCCTTCAGAACTCTGGCATGTAGTTAATCTAGTTTACGTGCTTTATCCACCTTCAGACAAAAAACCTGAAGTAGATGCTGTAGAATCTCCTATTAGCTGCAGTCAAAAGTAATTTTGTTCTAAATGGTTTGATGAGCTAGTTAAATATCTTTTGACAATTAAGTCTTCCAGTGCTAAGTTTGAAAGAAATTAATTCTTTGGTTTTGCTGAACACAATTATTGTTGATGGATTGTGCCTCTGACTTTGCTTACCTATTTGGGATGTTTGATTTGAAATGCAATAAGAGTTTATTCCCCATTTGGTCATACTTAAGCATATAGTTGCTATAGAAGCAAGAAAATGTTCACACGTACATTGAGTTGGAAAACTACTGATTGAATTTAGATCAATAAAATATAGATCTCATTGAATTCAGTTGGTTATAATTTGACTTTCGGCTGCTAACTGTCACTTTCTTCAGGTCAATGAATCTTAGCTAATTTATTTCATTTCTGTCCCTCCCAAAAACTAGAATTCTGAAACAATTCCTGCCACTTTGGCTTAAGTCATCTACTGGCACTCAGTGTGGGGATTGAATCTGATACCTTGTGACTCTGACTAATAAATTGAGGGGCCTGAATTATATCTTGATTAGATTTGAGACATGTACTGATTTTATTTTTCAATGTAGAAAGCTCTGAGGTTAATTATTTGAATATTGAATTTTTAATTTCTTTAAGGAATCTGTGTGATGTTAACTTTAACATTTGATGTTCACACCATTGTAAGCAATGATTTCATTTCATTTATCCTGTGTATCATCAATCCTTTCTAATTCAGATGCAAATTATGACCAGTTTACAGGCACCAGAAATGGTGACAGGTTCTTGACTGCTGAGTATACTTTGGTACTCACTCAAGATGATCTGCACATGACATGACATGAACTGAGACTATGAAGGTGCATGTAAGACAAGAATGTTGGAGTTTGTTGCAGATGTAATTATGAGCAAAGCTGACATCTGAGATTCCTATTTTTAGGTAATAACTGCCTTTTTTAAAAATCTTCAGCTTTGATAACAATTGCAACTGCTTCAAATATCACTGTTCTTGTCCAGTTTGCCACCTTCACAGTCTCTGTTTATGCTTTACCTCCTCCTCAACCTGTGGAACCTTTCAGGAGGAGCAATTGTTGTTAGAGGTCTATCAGACAAGAATTCTCAACACTGTCTTCTCTTTGGTACAGTGCAGAGCTGTTCCTTGCATGGACAGCAGTTCTGTCAAGAAAAGATGATCTGCCATTATGTGTTGTCATTGCAATTTTTAATTCCTGTCCTGTCCAGCTTGCTGCAGATATTCCATCACATTTTGTATCACATAACCACCATAGGAATCTTTTACTTGGATTTGTTTGGTTAAAATATATTAAAAATGGAATATATTGTGTAGTTTAATTATGTGCATCCTCAATAAGATTACATGACCCATGTCAGTCAACCTTCTATAAAATGTTGTACATCATATTTCAGGAATCATTTTTAGAGCATGTAGACAGTGCAATCAGAGCCTTGTTTGTGTGTTTCAGTTGTAAAGGGAAGGAGGGTGAAAGAAGAAAGGACGAGTGATAATTAAAAGGGATTTGTAATGATTGGAGCTTTTCTGTGGCCAAGATGTGACTTCAGGATGGTCAATAGGGTAATAATGTTGACATGGTGTTCTTGAAGACAGTGGTCAATTTCAGAATTTGGAGTTGATGCAAAACTTGGAAACTGAGGAGGACACAGTACACCTTCAAAAGGACAAATTTGTGAAATGGCAGATAGATGACAAATGAAGTTTAATGCAAAGTTCAATGCAAAGTGATACGATGACTTAGGTAGGAAGAACATGAACAGATGTAAGTTACAATTCTAAAGATGGAGACATGGGTTTATATCTGCACAGATCATTGAAGATGGCAGATGTGTAGAGAGAGCTGTCAATAAAGCATACAGCATCCTGGGCTCATTAATTGGGCATACAGTACAAGAACAGTGAGATGATGCTGGACATAAAATCATGGAATCATACAATTCAGAAGAGGCCCATCATGTCTGTACTGTCATAAATATATTACTACCTGTACTAGTCCCACTTCCCTGCATTATGCCTAGAGCCATAGATGTTGTAGCACTTCACCCAAGTACCATTTTAAAGGTTGTAAGGCAGGGCATTCCAGTCTCAAGTACTCTCCCAGGCAGTGCACTTTAGACTCACACCTGGGTGAGAAAGGTTTTTCTCAAATACCCTCTAAACCTCCAGGCTTTCACTTTAAAATCATGCCCCCTTGTTATTTACTCTTCAACAAAAGGAAACAGTTGCTTTCAATTCACTATCCATACTGAATAATCCATAATCTTATACACTTCTATTAGGCTCCCCCCTCAATGTTCTTGGCTCCAAAGTAAACAACCCAAGCTTATGAAACCTCCACAGCAGGCAAATTCCTGGTGAATCTCCTCTGCACCGTCTCCAGTGCAATTACATCCTTCCTATTGTGTGGTAATTAGAACTACAATCGGTACTCCAGCTGTGGCCTAACCAACGTTCTGTATAGCTGCAACATAACCTTCTTGTTCTAATCTGTGCTAACACAGCATTGCTTGTGTGCACACAGTGTTGCTTGTGTGCTCCAGCCTTTGAAGGGAAGCACATGGTGAGGACAATGCAGGAGAGAGAGAGAGAGAGAGAACCTGCACAGTTACTGCCTTTGCTGTTTTTGAATTTGTGCATCACTGGACATCGGAGTGCATCTGGGAAAATTAACAAGCAGTGAAATTCACAACTAATCTTGGAGGAACTGTTGGGCGAAGTTCACAGCACAGAGTCAGATAAGTTAATTGTTGTTTTAAGTCTGTCCAAGAGAAAGGCTGTATTAGTGAGTACAGTGGGTTCTTTCTTGATTATATGTTTTTGGAGATCAGTCTCTTGATTAAGCTTAAAATATAAACCATAGCTATTGATTTAACCTGGGGCAGTGTTTGTAGAAGAATAAGACAGTGTTATTTTCTGGGTCTGTAGATTGTGAGGGAGCAAAAATGGCCTTTGCAGTGATATGTACTTCTTGTCAGATATGGGAGTTTAAAGAGAGTTTAAGGGTTACTGCGGATTATATCTGCCATAAATGCTGTTGGATGCGAATCTTATCAGATCGAGTGGATCGGTTGGAGAGATGGATAGAAGCGATGAGGAATTTGCAACAGCAACAGTATGTGATAGATGGCAGTTATAGGAAGGAGGGAAAGTCTCAGATACAGTCACATAGATAGGTTAACTCCAGGAAGGGTAAGAGAGGTAGGCAGCTAGTGCAGGAGTCTTTTGTGGATATACCCATTTCAAATAGGTATGCTGTTTTGGAAAATGTAGGGGGTGATGGATTCTCTGGGTAACATAGCATGAACAGCCAAGTTTCTGGTATTGAGACTGGCTCTAATGCAATGAGGGGTACGTTGGCTGCCAAGAGATCAATTGTGTTAGGGGATTCTGTAGTCCGAGGTTTCTGTGGCTAGCAGAGAAAAAGCAGAATGGTGTGTTGTTTCCCTGGTGCCAGGATCAAGGATGTCTCAGAGAGGGTGCAGAATGTTCTCATGGGGGAGTGGGGCCAGCAGGAGGTCATTGTCCACATTGGAATCATAGGAAGAGAAAAGGTTGAGATTCTGAAGGGGGATTACAGAGAGTTAGGCAGAAATTAAAAAAGGAGGTCCTCAAGGGTAGTAATATCTGGATTACTCCCAGTGCTATGAGCTAGTGAAGGCAGGAATAGGAGGATAGAGCAGATGAATGCATGGCTGAGGAGCTGGTGTATGGGAGAAGGATTCACATTTTTGGAATCTCTTTTGGGGTAGAAGTGATCTGTACAAGAAGGACGGATTGCACCTAAATTGGAAGGGGACTAATGTACTGGCAGGGAAATTTGCTAGAACTGCTAGGGAGGATTTAAACTGGTGAGGTGGGGGGTGGGACCCAGGGAGAGAGTGAGGAAAGAGATCAATCTGAGATGGGTAAGCTGAGAACAGAAGTGAGTCAAACAGTCAGGGCAGGCAGGGACAAGGTAGGACTAATAAATTAAACTGCATTTGTTTCAATGCAAGGGGCCTAACAGAGAAGGCAGATGAACTCAGGGTATGGTTAGGAACATGGGACTGGGATATCATAGCAATTACAGAAACATGGCTCAGGGATGGACAGGACTGGCAGCTTAATGTTCCAGGATGCAAATGCTACAGGAAGGATAGAAAGGGAGGCAAGAGAGGAGGGGGAGTGACATTTTTGATAAGGGATAGCATTATAGCTGTGCTGAGGGAGGATATTCCCGGAAATACATCCAGGGAAGTTATTTGGGTGGAACTGAGAAATAAGAAAGGGACGATCACCTTATTGGGATTGTATTATAGATTCCCCCAAATAGTCAGAGGGAAATTGAGAAACAAACTTGTAAGGAGATCTCAGCTATCTGTAATAATAATGGGGTAGTTATGGTAGGGAATTTTAACTTTCCAAACATCGACTGGGACTGCCATAGTGTTAAAGGTTTAGATGGAGATAAATTTATTTTTTGTGTACAAGACAACTTTCTGAGTCAGTATGTGGATGTACCTACTCAAGAAGGTGCAAAACTTGACCTACTCTTGGGAAATAAGGCAGGGCAGGTGACTCAGGTGTCAGTTGGGGAGCACTTTGGGGCCAGAGACCATAATTCTGTTTGTTTTAAAATAATGGTGGAAAAGGATAGACCAGATCTAAAAGTTGAAGTTCTAAATTGGAGAAAGGCCAATTTTGACGGTAATAGGCAAGAACGTTTGAAAGCTGATTGGAGGCATATGTTCGCAGGTAAAGGGACGGCTGGAAAATGGGAAGCCTTCAGAAATGAGATAACAAGAATCCAGAGAAAGTATATTCCTGTCAGGGTGAAAGGGAAGGCGGGTAAGTATAGGGAATGCTAGATGACTAAAGAAATTGAGGGTTTGGTTAAGAAAAAGAAGGAAGCATATGTAAGGTATAGACAGGGTAGATCGAGTGAATCCTTAGATGAGTATAAAGGAAGTAGGAGTATAATTAAGAGGGAAATCAGGAGGGCAAAATGGGACATAAGATAGCTTTGGCAAATAGAATTAAGGACAAAAGGATAACTAGGGAGAGAATAGGATTCTTCAAAGATCAGCAAGGCAGCCCTTGTGTGGAGACACAGAAAATGGGGGAGATACTAAATGAATATTTTGCATCAGTATTTACTGTGGAAAAGGATATGGAAGATATAGACTGTATGGAAATAGATGGTGACATCTTGCAAAATGTCCAGATTACAGAGGAGGAAGTGCTGGATGACTTGAAATGGTTAAAGGTGGATAAATTGCCAGGTCCTGATCAGGTGCACCCGAGAACTCGGTGGGAAGCTAGAGAAGTGATTACGGGGCCTCTTGCTGAGATATTTGTATCATTGATAGTCACAGGTGAGATACCAGAAGACTGGAGGTTGGAAAACGTGGTGCTACTGTTTAAGAAGGGTGGTAAAGACAAGCCAGGGATCTATAGACCGGTGAGCCTGACCTCAGTGGTGGGCAAATTGTTGGAGGGAATCCTGAGGGACAGGATGTACATGTATTTTGAAAGGCAAGGACTGATTCGGGATAGTCAACATGGCTTTGTGTGTGGGAAATCATGTCTCACAAACTTGATTGAGTTTTTTGAAGAAGTAACAAAGATGATTGATGAGGCCAGAGCAGTAGATGTGATCTATGTGGACTTCAGTAAGGCATTTGACAAAGTTCCCCATGGGAGAGTGATTAGCAAGGTTAGATCTCATGGAATACAGGGAGAACTAGCCATTTGGATACAGAACTGGCTCAAAGGTAGAAGACAGAGGGTGGTGGTGGAGGGTTGTTTTTTAGACTGAAGGCCTGTGACCAGTTGAGTGCTACAAGGATCGGTGCTGGGTCCTCTACTTTTTGTCGTTTACATAAATGATTTGGATGCGAGCATAAGAAGTACAGTTAGTAAGTTTGCAGATGACACCAAAATTGGAGGTGTAGTGGACAGCGAAGAGGGTTACCTCAGGTTACAACCGGATCTGGATCAGATGGGCCGATGGGCTGAGAAGTGGCAGATGGAGTTTAATTCAGATAAATGCGAGGTGCTGCATTTTGGGAAAGCAAATCTTAGCAGGACTTATACACTTAATAGTAAGGTCCTAGGGCGTGTTGCTGAACAAAGAGACCTTGGAGTGCAGGTTCGTTACTCCTTGAAAGTGGAGTCGCAGGTAGATAGGATAGTGAAGAAGGCGTTTGGTATGCTTTTCTTTATTGGTCAGAGTATTGAGTACAGGAGTTGGGAGGTCATGTTGCGGCTGTACAGGACATTGGTTTGGCCACTGTTGGAATGTGCGTGCAATTCTGGTCTCCTTCCTATCGGAAAGATGTTGTAAAACTTGAAAGGTTTCAAAAAAGATTTATAAGGATGTTGCCAGGGTTGGAGGATTTGAGTTTTTGGGAGAGGCTGAACAGGCTGGGGCTGTTTTCTCTGGAATGTCAAAGACTGAGGGGTGACCTTATAGAGGTTTACAAAATTATGAGGAGGATGGATAGGATAAATAGGCAAAGTCTTTTCACTGGGGTCGGGGAATCCAGAACTAGAGGGCATAGGTTTAAGGTGCGAGGGGAAAGATATAAAAGAGACCTAAGGGGTAACTTTTTCACGCAGAGGGTGGTACGTATTTGGAATGAGCTGCCAGAGGATGTGGTGAAGGCTGGTACAATTGCAACATTTAAGAGGCATTTGGATGGGTATATGAATAGGAAGGGTTTGGAGGGATATGGGGCGGGTGCTGGCAGGTGGGACTAGATTGGGTTGGGATATCTGGTCAGCGTGGACAGGTTGGACTGAAGGGTCAGTTTCCGTGCTGTACATCTCTATGACTGTATGAACTGTTAAATGCAAGTGTCCCACATGCCACCTTAACTACCACCTCCTGGAATCTGTGGACAAACAGCCTAGGATTCCTTTGTTGCTATGAGTTCTTTGTCCTGCCATTCATTCAGTACCCCTTATCTTGTTTCTTCTTCCAAAGTGAATTATCTCTCATGTATCAAGTGTAAATTTAATTTGCCATTGATCTGCCCATCTGACCAAGATTGGTATAAGACACTAGTCAGATCTCTGCTGGAGTGTTGTATACAGTTCTGGGTGCCAACTATCAGAAAGGATGTGAATACATGAATGTAGAAAAGATTTACAAGTATGGGTTCCAGGGATGAGAATCTTCATTTATTAAGATACATTGGAGGAAATTTGACAGATGTTTTCCAAAATTATAGGAGGCTGGATAAATTAGATGGAGAAATGATTCTCAGTCATCAATGAATCAAGAATGAAAGGGTACAGATTTAAAATTATTACAAAAGAAGAAAATGTGATGTGAGAGAAAAATCTTTTCACCCAATGAGAATTTTGGGACTGGAATGCCCTGCCTGGAATTGTGGTGGAGGCAGGTTCAATTGAGGCTTTCAAGAGGATATTCGATATTTACTTGGCAACCAACAATGAGCAAGGTTATGGGGAAGAAGTTGGAAATGGTCTGAAATAAAGATGCTCCTTTTGGTTAGCTCGTGCTGACATGATTGGCTGAAATGCTATGTGTGCTGTAAGATTTCTGAGATTGTAGCTGCAGTTAAAAATCATTTTGACCACGTTGTATTTGATCAAGTTTGTTTATGGTTGTTAGGTATTTTCTGTTCCAGAACTCTTTAGTTTCATTAGTTAATCTTGCCCAAGAATGTTTCAAGGAATTAATCTACCAATAAATCTGTGCTTGGTAATTATATTATAAACATTGTTCTAAAGTATTTATTCCCTCTGGTTATACATGATCCTGGATGTTTCATCACATGAGCTAACACATTCAACTAACGTGCCCAATTAAAGTAACTTTCTTCCATTTCCAAGATTTGTGTAACTAATGAACAATGATTTTTCATCTGACTTGCTTAAAGGAGTCTTAGATTTCAGGATAACCGTGGAGATTTTGCAATTGTAATTATGATATATGGCAAACTCGAAATATTGATGGTTTTAAGAGTTTTACGATTGTTGCGGATGCTCTGAAATAATTATTTAAATTTTATTGCATGTAGCAACCAAAATAAGACTTCTCAAGTTAGCAAATTAAGCCTCATAATTGAATTGTTCTAGGGTTGGATACTTAAACAATTTTCTCTTGTTCAGGTTTATAATGTGACATTATTGATGATTCAATCGATTCTTTTATCCCCAAAATTGACTATTCTTCTGTAGACCTCAAGTCTATGGTTTGCATCCTTATCAGAAGTAGCTCCCCTATTCCTTGTTAAATTCGAGATTAGCTGTCAGTTTGAAACACAGCTTTTCCTGCAATTAACCCCTTTTTCTTCAGGACATTGATTCTGCAGACAGACTTAATTGCCCATTTGTCAGGAGACAGCCGATTATCAAGCAGTTGTTATTTCCTGTCTCCCAGGAAACAGTTTGTTTGTGTTGTTCAACTCCTTCTTCCCAGGGATGGTTAATTCACGTGTTGCTTTTGATTCCTTTATAACAACTTCTCCTTGTGTCTTTCATTGTGGGGAAGCAGTTTATTCCAGAAAGAGCTATTGCTGATTCTTTCAATCCATGAAGTTATTAAAGTTCTGAAGTCTATAGCATCACACTATGATAGTTGGCTATGTGAAAACTCTTGGTAAGAAAAGTACTGTAACATCGCATTATACATATTTTCAGACGGAGACTTTCCAAACTGTCTGGCATATGTTGAACATGTCATCTATATATGTGCCTTCTTTCACTGTATATCTTACCTCTAATTTGTGTGAATACTTCAATAAAATATAAGCTTACTTATTGACTGATCTGTAGCGAGTTGGTAAACGTATGGTGCAGTGCAGTCCTTTTTTTGTTTTGGTCCTGGTAGTCTCATCAATACCGAAACAAAAAACAGAAATGTATCTGATTCTTGATTTTTATCCAGCAAATAGTTTAGAAATATCATGAAATTTATAGTTCCTGTTCATGTATAATTCTTGTTCATATATAGTTCATAGAAACATGGCAGGAACCATCAGGAAATAGCCATTTGATTTTATGCTGGCAGCATGGTGGATGCATTGTCTGGTCTACCTGGGCTGACTGATTTTGTTTTCAGCTAATATGCAGCTGTGGTGGAAAAAAAATGCTGAACACAAACAAATGATCGACCACCACTGAACTATTACCTGAAGTACTTTTCTTAAAAATTTAGTACCTTCTTCTGAGTCATCAATCTACCAACTCTGAGATTGAGAGCAAGTTTTATTTTCTGAATTTTGTTTGAATGTACCTTTTCCATCCAACAAGGAGATAGAGAAGGCAAATTTCTTCAGCTTCTGTGATAAAATGAGGCTTGTACTAAAATTACACTAGCAGAATAGAATCCTAAGGAAATTTGGATTGGTCAATCTACCCTTAAAACATGAGTTCAGTGCATATGGATATATGCAATAAATTTTATTCATAACAGATGACTAATCAGCATTGTTAAACCAGATTGATATGCACCAGTGCAAGGAAACAAGTTAAATTGGAATTGTTAACTATATTGTAGTTGGATCCATCTTTAGTACCCTTGAGGACGTGACTCTATTGTGTACATTCACCAGAGACCAAAATTATATGGTACAGAAGAAGAATTTCAGCTCATCAAGTCTGTACTATGAAAAATGTATTACTACCTACACTTGTCTGACTTTCCCATACCAGGCCCATAGCCTAGAATGTTATGACTCTTCAAATAAAGAATGTGAGGAAATAGATAGTGACATCTTGAAAAATGTCCATACTACAGAGCTGGATGTATTAAAACACATAAAGATGGATAAATCCCCAGGACCTGATCAGGTGTACCCTAGAATTCTGTAAGAAATTAGGGATGTGATTGGTGAGATAATTGTATCATCAATAGAGACAGGTGAGGTGCTGGAAGACTGGAGGTTGGCTAACATGGTGCCACTATTTAAGAAAGGTACTAAGGAAAAGCCAGGGAATTATAGATTAGTGAGCCTGACATCAGTGGTGGGCAAGTTGTTGGAGGGAATCCTGAGAGATAGGATTTACATGGGATAGTCAATGTGGCTTTATGCATAGGAAATCGTGTCTTACTTGACTGAGTTTTTTGGAGCAGTAATGAAGAGGATTGGTGAGGGCAGAGTGGTGGACGTGATCTGTATGGACTTCAGTAAGGTGTTTGACAAGGTCCCTCGTGGCAGACTAGTTAGCAAGATTAGATCAAATGGAAAACAGGGAGAGCCAACTATTTGGATACAGAACTGGTTCAAAGGTAGAATACAAGGGGTAATGGTGGAAGTTTGCCTTTCAGACTGGAGGCCTGTGACCAGTGGTGTGCCACAAGGATCAGCGCTGGGTCCACTGCTTTTCATCATTTATATAAACGATTTGGATTTGAACGTAGGACGTAAAGTTAGTAAGCTTGCAGATGATACCAAAATTGGAGATGTTGTGGACAATGAAGAAGGTATTATAGGAGAGTTTGATCAGATAGGCCAGTGGCCTGAGGAGTGGCAATGGAATTTAATTTAGATAAATGTGAGGGGATGCATTTTGGAAAGGTAAATCATGGCAGACTTATTCACTTAACGGTAAAGTCCTGTGGAGTGTTGCTGAACAAAGAGACCTTGGAGTGTGGGTACATAGTTCCTTGAAAGTGGAGTCGCAGGTAGATAGGATAGTGAAGAAGGCGTTTGGTTTGTTTTCCTTTATTGGTCAGAGTATTGAGTAGAGGAGTTGGGAAATCACATTGCAGGTACACAGATCATTGGTTAGGCCACGTTTGGAATATTGTGTGCAATTCTGGTCTCTATCCTATTGGAAGGATGTTGTGAAACTTGAAAGGGTTCAGAAAAAAATTTAGACTGTTGCCAGTGTTGGAGAGCTATGGGAGAGGGTGAATAGGCTGGGCATGTTTCCCCTGGAGTGTCGGAGGCTGAGGGGTGACCTTATAGAGGTTCATAAAATCATGAGGGGCATGGATAGGGTAAATGGACAAAGTCATTTCTGGGTGGGGAGCCCAGTACTAGAGGGCATAGGTTAAGGGTGAGAGGGAAAAAATTTAAAAGGTATCTAAGGAACAACTTTTTCACACAGAAGGTGGTGTGTGTATGGAATGTATGCAGCTGCCATAAGAGATATTGGATGCTGGTATGATTACAACATTTTAAAAGGCATCTGGATGGATATATGAATAGGAAGGATTTCGAGGGATATGGGCCAATTGCTGGCAAATGGGTCTAGATTAGTTTTGGATATCTGGTCGGCATGGACAAGTTGGACTGAAAAGTCGATTTCTCTGCTGTACATCTGTATGACTCTAAGTGACATGATAGACATGATAGTACTGAATTTGCAAAATTATAATTCAACTTAAACCTCGATGTTTGCCTCTTTAAGGCTACAATGTTAATTGAATAGTGAACTCTAAATGATTTCTTTGAATGGTCAATCGTTAGTTTGGCCAGTAGTTAAATTGTTTTCTTTACTTTTGTACTGTGTGTTCCTGGAGAGAATTGCTGTTCATGCAAAATATTTGCTTTTCATCCACTATACTTCTATACTTATATTTTATTTCTTAAAAGTGACTGGAAGTTTACAATAAAGTATGTTAACATAAATATGAAAAGCAAAGATTCACCCCTTCTTCCAGCAGATATTCCATGCCAGTGAAGTATCACTCCTGTCTTTACTTGAAAATTTGTTATTCAACCCAAATCTTTCCAGTTTTGATGGCCTAGAGACTTCTTTCCATTTCTGATAACCTGGATCTTTCAATTCTCACCACCTGGAGATTTCCACCAACTTAAAACTCTCCATCTAGAGCTTTCTACAAACTAAAGAGTCCTTTCTCTTGGTATGAAGCTGTTCTTTGGAACTGAAGTCTGATTCTGGTTTCTGATCATCTGTCTTTCTGCATTCATAAAACTCAATTTTGCAAACATTCTGGAATTAATTTTTCCAGCAACTCGATCAAGGCATTAACTTTAAATCATCTGCTTCCTCAGGACTGATACCTTTTAGCTGACTGCTCCAAATGGTTTTGGACCTCCTGAAAATACCTATGAAGTCACCTTCGCAGAAGTAAAAACAAAGTCTATTTTGTGTCTAGTTAAGATCCAGATTATCTAATAGTAAGAATATATTTTAAATATTTATTACAACCTGGATCATCACTTTCATATTTCAAAATGACAAATCCAGCTTATTTTTGAGATACTATTTACTTAATCAATAGTGAAAATCAACTATTCGGGCAATTATTCCTAACCGGACCATTTTTAAAAAAAAACTTTTCAAGTCGTGAAGTCAAGGGAAACTCTGGGGGATCACAACAGCTAATGAAAGGTGGGAAAATGAGCAGTGGTGGTGCCAATATAGATGACTGCATAAAATCCAGATGGTTGCAATAAAATCTATTTGGAATCCTGTATGTCATACAAACATAAGATGGCAAATTAAACTAGTTACGTAATACAAATATTTTTCCAGTCAATTCGAGTAGCAGCTGAGAGTTAAATGATTCTTATGGAAAATGCAATAGATCATATTAATCAACAGGACATTAACATATAAGTTGGCCATTACTATATGAGTTACCTGATCATTTTCTTTTTAATCTTCTCCACCTGGGTGTCCAGCATGATGCAGACTTTGGTTCATTGCCCTTGTACCTCAATGATAATGGGAGATAGAATGGACTAGTAATCGAGAGGCTAATGCTTTTTATACATGAATTAGATCCCATTTTAACAATGGCTAAAATTTAAATTTAATTAATAAGTCTGGAATTGAAAGCTATTCTGTGACTGTAGCCATGATGGATTCCACGATTTGCTGTAAAAACCTATCTGGTTCATTAACTTTCTTTAAGAAGGGAAAATTGTCAACCTTACCTGATCTGGCCAGCATGGAACTCCAGAACCAAACCAATGTGAATGAATCCTAACTTCCTTCTGAAAAGGTCTAGCAAGCCACTCTGTTCATGAGCAAATCCATCAGCTGCTGTGGTCGAATTTGAACCCATATCGTTAGTCCAGTATAGTTACAGCACTTTGTATGTGACAAAGTGGAAAACTGCCCAGGTACACTGTGCCAACCAGAAGCAGGACAAATTAAATCTGGCTAATTACAGCTCAGTCAACCTAATTTCTGTCATCAGCAATCAATTGATTGTGTCATTGACAGCTCTCAAGTAGCATTCAGACACAACATATTTGCTCACTGCTCAGTTTGCATTCTGCAAGGCTGCTTGTCTCTGGCCTCATTATAACCTTGGTCAAAAATTGAAAAAAAAAGCTGAATTCCAGAAGTGAAGTGTGTGTCATTGCCCTTGACATCAAGACTGCATTTGATTGAGGCATCAGTGAGTCCCAGTAAAAGAGCCAGTGAGGATTAGGAGGAAAATTATCTGCTATTTGAAATCCGATCTAGCATAAAGGAAGATGGAACATAATAGCATTATCTGATACGATGTGAGAGAGCATGGGATTCTACAGGATGATGGGTCACTTCTGCAGCAAGTGAACACCAATGGGTGGACAGTGGATAGCGATAGTGGTCATGGCAATGACCAAAAAAGCTGATGGTGAATTTGGAGATGTTTATAGTTGAATAAGAAGGGATGCATGGAGATTTAGGGATCTTCAAAGCTGATGGGAGTTGGAAGGAATGTTCGACAAAAGGGGTGCATGAAGGAAAGAGGGGGAATCTTGACATTCAGGCAAAGCTTGGAACTTACTCACAGGAGTAAGACTTCAAAAACATACCATCTTCCACTAAATCTCAACTGTGCAATAATGATGAAAAATATTGTCAACATTTTTATGATGGATGGAGTAAGCTCCTCTTTTTAAGCCCACAGGACTGGATGGACATATTTGTGCCAAAGAATGGAGTTAGGATGCTAATGGAACATCGCACAATCCCCATCCTTAAATGAGTGTGCACTTATAGAGTCATAGAGTCATAGAGATGTACAGCATGAAAACTGACCCTTCGGTCCAACCTGTCCACGCTGACCAGATATCCCAACCCAATCTAGTCCCATCTGCCAGCACCCGCCCCATATCCCTCCAAACCCTTCCTATTCATATACCCATCCAAATGCCTCTTAAATGTTGCAATTGTACCAGCCTCCACCACATCCTCCGGCAGCTCATTCCAAATATGTACCACCCTCTGCGTGAAAAAGTTACCCTTTAGGTCTCTTTTATATTTTTCCCCTCTCACCCTAAACCTATGCCCTCTAGTTCTGGACTCCCCGACCCCAGGGAAAAGACTTTATCTATTTATCCTATCTACGCCCCTCATAATTTTGTAAACCTCTATAAGATCACCCCTCAGCCTCCGACGCTCCAGGGAAAACAGCCCCAGTCTGTTCAGCTTCTCCCTGTAGCTCAGATCCTCCAACCCTGCAACATCCTTGTAAATCTTTTCTGAATCCTTTCAAGTTTCACAACAACTTTCCGAGAGCAGGGAGACCAGAATTGCACACAATATTCCAACATTGACCTCCATGACTCCATGTAAATATGTGAAAATTCGGCCTGATACTTTAAAAAGATGTATTGGTTTAGTTAGGAGTACAGTGGAAATAGTGAAGTATATTGGCAAAAGTGGAGATGTTTCTATTAAAAATGGCATGTTGAATAAAATCCTATGGACCAAAAAAATTGTCTCATTGCAGTTAAAGCATAGAGATGAGCCATAATGCTAAAACAAAACTAGAATGGGACAACTTTAGTAGCATTTCCAATAGAGTTATTTAAGATCCTGTTGTTGAATAAAATTAGAAAGGCTGTGAATACATGAACATCCAGAGTTTATAAGTGGGTGTTAATACAACAGTCTAATTGTATGCTGGATAATATTTCAGCTTTGTTTTTTAAATTTAGTTTGAAAATATCTTTAATAGTTTACACAGATTCCAATCTGCGAAGTCTCATACCATTTAGTATTTCCATAGAAAGACATAAACATCATTAGTGAGTTCTGAGTAGTGGAACATAATTGTAAACTTGAGGGAAAAATAAACCAAAATTGTTTCAAAATAAAATTTGGAATTTGTCAATGGCTTGGTTTTGCAGAAAACCTGAAAGCTTAAGTAATTAAAACAGAAGAATGGGGATCTAAGATGGCGGGGATCTGAGGAGATTGCACTGTAGAGCTTCGCATCACAGCAGGAGCAGAATGGTCCTTTAACCCACCCAACCCAGGTCATCAGGATTTCTTGGGGCGTTGGAAAGATTGTGGAGCCCCAAGAAACATTTAAAAATTGACCTACCTGTATTTTTAGTTGTGCAGAAATGCCTAAAAAGGGAGGAGGAGCATCTAAGGCCAGGCATGCAGCTCAGCCTGCAGCAGCCTCAGAGCCGATTACTCTCCAGGACCTGTGAACCAGCTCTCGAAATCTCGCAAGATGTTGGGGAAACAGATTGAAGAGAAGCTGGCTCCAGTCTCTCTCATGCTGCAGAAGCGTGAGCAGCAGCTGGGAGACCTGGAGAAGAGGACAGATGAGGTGGAGCACTGGGTCACAGTGGTGGAAGCTGATGCCAGTTCATTCAAGGATGAGATCCAAGCCTTGAAGACACAGGTTCATAATTTGCGTGACCAAGTGGATGATCTTGAAAACAGGGGCAGGAGAAAAAACATTTTGGATCATCGGTCTGCCTGAGGGTAAGGAAGGTGAGCGGCCTGTGGAATTTGAAGCTTGGCTTCCGAAATTCCTTGACTTGGAGACTGGCATGAGAGGACTGAAGATAGAGAGGGCTCACCGGGTCGCAGCACGGTGGTCGGGTCTGGGTCAACGCCCTCATCCTTTCCTGGTACGGTTCCATCAGTACTGGGATAAGGAGAGAGTTATGGAGGCTTCCAGACTCCAGGGGAAGGATCCAAAGGCTCTAATTTATGAGGGGTCTAAGATCATGTTTTTTCAGGACTTTTCAGCAACGGCGATCCAGAAATGAAAATCGTATGATGGTGTCATGTCAAGAAAAGATTGAAGGAGCTTGGGATTCAGTACTCCCTGAGATATCCGGCAGTGCTTCAGATCACCTTAGATGGATCCATGCATCTCTTTGACACATCGGAGAAGGCAAGAGACTTTGTGAACAAACTAACCTAATTTAAACAATTGTAGTATGTATAAATATTGTTGCTTGGGTATGCGTTTATCATTCTGTAAAAGAAATGGAGGAAATCCGGTTGGAGCTTTGTTTTTCCTCCTTTGTTTTCTTCTATTGATAATAATTTGGTTCAAACTATGTCTGGCAGTGGTTAAGATGTACATTTAAATTTCTAAGTTAGGACATACCAAAGGATGGGTGGGGTATTTATTCCCTTTGTTTTAATAAAAGAATGTTTTTTTATTCATATTGATATTCTATGGGGTGTTTATTCTTTTTGGCTTGTGCTTGTGATGCAGTTCTAGCTGGGAGAAGTGAAGGTGGTTGAGGTGGTTAGATGCCTATTTATGGGCAGTTCAGGATGGGTAGTTGCCCCCTCCGGGCAGGGGATGAGTTCCGCTACTCAGCGCTATTGGCGCTTTATATGTTGGTTTGTTTTCTGGTTTTTGTTGTTTTTTATTTTTAATAATTTTGTATGTTTGTTAAATGTAGTGGCTTTAGTTTATGTAGTTTTTATATTTGGTGGACCATGCGACACTAAGGCTCAGCAATTTGTGGTTCGGGTTCCTCCTCTCTGGAATTTAAATGTAATTGCAGAAGATTATGGCTAATGACTTGATTAAATGGTGTACCTGGAATATCAAGGGAAGTCACTCACCAATTAAGAGGAAGAAGGTACTCTTGAGTCATAGAAAGGAGAAAGTGGATATTGCTTTGTTACAGGAGACACATTTGGATGACAAGGAGCATCTGAAATTACAGTAGAATGGCTTTGACCGAGTTTATTTTTCATCATTTAATACCAGAAGTAGGGGAGTGGCTATATTGGAAGGAAAAATCTCTCATTTAAATTATTGGAATGTGTTAAAGACACATACGGGAGGTTTGTAATTAAATTCTTGGTAGATGCTTTTTTTAAACTGATGTCTCATGTCTCAGCACATCATTATAGGGGGAGATTTTAACTGCCTCATGGACCCCACAGTAGACAGGTTGCCTAAAGGTACCTTGATACCCTCTGCACAAACTAAACAGTTTTTGGGTTTGTGTGGGGAATTAGGATTGGTGGACGTGTCTCCACCCTACAAGTAGGGATTTCACATTTTTCTCCAATCCGCACAGATGTCACATGAGGATTGATTTTTTTCTGACCCCTGCGGTAACCCTGGATCTGATGGCATCCTGTACGATTGGTAATATTGCCATCTCTGATCATGCTCCAGTGTACCTCATGGTTAAAATTAGGGATGTTACAGTGGATTCAAGGTACTGGCGAATGGATCCCTTTATTCTCATGGACAGTAAGTTTGTGGAGTATTTCTCTAGGGAATTTCGGACATTCCTAGACATCAACATAGGCTCGGTTGATAGCTCATCTGTTCTCTGAGAAACCACCAAAGCTTATGCCAGATGGTTAGTTATTTCATATTCCACCAGTAGGAAGTGGCAGAAGGGTAAGCAGCAACATCTCCTTGAAGCACAGTTGAAGGCAGCCGAGAAGACCTATTTTGACAGACCCTCGTTGGTCAAACTACAGAGGATTACAGCACTGCGGTCTGCACTAAATTCCGTGCTCACGCAGATGGCAAAGAAGGAGCTGGCTTTTGAAAATCAAAGGTTATACAAACATGGTGACAAGCCAGGTAAATACTCAGCATACCTTGCCAGAAAGAGAAGTTCCTCGCAAACCATTATAGTGATTAGGGAAGGGTCTGGGAACCTAACATGTGATTCTAAAAAGATTAATGTGGCGTTCCAGAGATCCTGCTCTATGTTATATCAGCCTGAGAATTGTGAGGAGGGGCAGGCCAAAATGGAATCCTTTTTTAGAGATCTGAAGCTTTCAGGTGTGACTCCTGAACAACAGTCCTTTCTCAATGCCCCATTATCAGAGCAAGAAGTGCAGGAATCTGTGAGGCAGCTTCAGAGTGGAAAGGCGCCTGGTCCTGACTGACTTTCCAGTAAATTCTATAAGGAATTTATAAGTATACTGTCAGGCCCGATGCTGAATATGTTTCATGATTCATACATTCATGTTTGTCTCTTACCACCTCTGAGAGAGGCCAATATTTCACTTATCCTTAAAAAAGGGAAGGTTCCGGAAGATTGTGCTTCATACAGGCCCACCTCGCTCTTAATGTAGACTTTAAGATCCTCTGTAAGGCTCTTGTTTTAAGGCTGGAGACTGTGTTACCCTCTATTATTAAAGAGGATCAGACTGGCTTCATAAAGGGTTGCAGATCCTCCAATAACGTTAGGAGGCTGCTTAACATAATTCAGGCATGCCAACAGCAGTCAATACAGTGATTGGTGATTTCTTTAGATGCAGAGAAGGCATTTGACCGATTTGAGTGGCTGCACCTTTTCTATACTCTAGAGCGGTTTGGTCTGGGCAAAGTTTTCATAAGATGGGTAAAGGTTCTCCACAGTGTACGTCTCGCTGCGGTCATTACCAATGGGGTACGATCAAGCAATTTTAATATTTCTAGGGGCAGCTGGCAGGGCTGTCCCCTTTCACCATTACTTTTTACTTTAGTGATTGAACCGTTGGCAGAGGCCATTCGTGGGGATCTCAATATATCAGCTCCAGAAGTGAGGTCAAAATTACATAAGATCTCGCTGTATGCAGATGATGTTCTAATTTTCTTGACAAATCCAGCAGTTTCAGTGCCTTGCTTGGTACAATGCATTCACACGTTTAGCACTTTTTCAGGGTATAAGATTGATTTTGCTAAATCAGAGGCTATGCATATGGGTGATCTTACGAAAGAGTTGGCTCTTGAGAGTGACTATAGATTCCCGTTTAGGTGGTCACAGGGGGGTTTTGTGTATTTGGGCATATTCATTACTCCAGTTCTGGATTGGCTGTTCAAAGCCAATTTTACTCAATTACTTAAAACAATTAAACAAGATCTCCAAAGATGGGAGGCACTTCTAGTCTCATGGCTGGGTCGGATAGCGCTTATTAAGTTGAATATTCTCCCTCGTTTGCTATACCCTATACAGATGCTCCCTCTGATTTTTAATAAACAAACACTCAGGAGACGGAATGGTTGGTTCAGCTCCTTTATCTGGCACCGTAAACGGCCCCTCATTAAATTAGCCAAACTGCAGTTGCCTCACAGATTGGGAGGAGAGGACCTTCCAGACATTAAAAATTACCAATTAAGCTCGCTTTTGACCTACGTGAGTGATTGGATTTGTGGGGACCCTCTTTCAATATGGCTAGATATCGAAGTCTCCCAGGCAAGGTGCCCCCTTACCAGTTTGCTGTTTTTGGACAAGGTGAGGACAGTTAGGGAATATTGCCACAACCCAATAGTCATCAATACTGTTAAAGCATGGAGGGCAATTTGGCAGAGGGAAGGTAATATTGGCAAAACATCTTTGTTTACACCTTTAGTGGGTATGCCGAGTTTTCAACCAGGTATGGTAAATTCAGGATTTAAACGTTGGGCAGCTAGGGGTATATCTTGCATGGGTGATTTATTTGAGGGAGATGTAATGATGTCCTTCGATCAGTTAGTACGGAAGTATGAGTTACCTAATAGAGACCTCTTTTGTTTTTTTCAAGTTAGGGATTTTATTCAAAAAAGGATCACACTTTTGAGTGATCCCTACAAATCTGACATAGAAAGAGGGGTACTAAGGGCTAAGAGTACACTCTCTGTCAGTACTTTATATCACCAATTGGGGGGTGCCACCTCAGATGAGTCTGATCGACTCTGCGAGATGTGGGAAAGAGAGCTGGGTGTTGAAGTTTCTTCAGAGGCATGGGAGGATATTTGGGAGAATGCAAGGAAGATATCAATTTGCAATAGGACCCATACTTTACAGTTGAAGATTCTCCACAGGGTCCACTTAGCCCCAGACCGTTTGTCAAAATTTAAACCAGGAGTATCTTCAGCATGTCCCAAGTGCAAGGTCTGTATGGGTACTCTTAGCCATTGCCTTTGGTCTTGTGACAGGCTTCAAACATATTGGAGCGCTGTGGTGGGTGCAATGGAGAGGATTTTAGGTGTAGGGGTGGAGAAGGACCCTATTTCGCTCCTTTTGGGCCTACCCATTGTATTTCCTGCAGACTCGCATAAGGCAAAACTTTTCAATATTCTTACATTCTGTGCAAGGAAGAATATCTTGCTAGGTTGGACATCAGACACCCCCCCCCCCCCCCCCCCCCCACCCCAGGCCTGTCGGGTTGGCGGAAGATTGTTATGGAGCATATTCCCCTGGATTTTCTCACAAATATGGTACACCACAAAACTGAGAATTTTTACAAGACATAGCAACCCTTTTTGAAATACCTGGACACAGATTTATCTGCCACATTAACAAGCCGTAATGATTGTGTTTCATGAGTCCAATATCCAGGAGGAGGAATTGTGAATGTGTGAGTGTTTTGTTTGGCTGGACTGAGTTATTACTATTTACTTGTTTGTTGTTAGGTATTTATTTAGTTAGTTAAATAACTAGTTTAGGTTTTTAAAAAATTTTATACTTCTCTGTATATGTTTATACATTCGTATAGGAGGGTGGGTTGGGGAATTTTTTTTATTATTTGGGTCTAGTTTTGTACTATTTTTGTACTGTTTTGAATTGCATTGTTTTGTATTTGTTGTAATATTTAAAAATCTATTTTTTCTTAATAAAAATATAGTATAAATAAAACAAAAAAAACAGAAGAACAGTGGACTGTAGAACTATAGTTGGCAGAAATTACTTTCATGAGAGAGCTCAAGTTATGTACATTGGAATTGGATGGCTCCCAATTCTGTTGAGCTCAGAGCAGAAATTTTACAGAAAATCTGAAGTACAAAATACAAGCAATGTTACAGCAGAAACTTTTTGAATTTTATAGACCTTGTATAAAAGCACAAAAGTAAAGGAATTCCTATCCTGTTCTTATCAAATGCTTTATATCAGAATGATACTATCAGGGTACTCATGAAAGCTGTACTTCAGCACAGCAGAGTTTGCAGTGCTGTCTTAAAGTAATTGGCTGATTATAGGTTTCCATTCTATGTGAAATGGAACTGCAAAGATTTTCACATCTGCATAATCCTTTTATTGGTGGTTCTGGCAGGAAGTTAGTACTTATTCCACAGAATTGGAACAAAATCCAACAATAAATCCAACTGCAATTTTCTGGCAAAATCCAACAGTAAAATCCAACTGCAATTCTCTGGCATAATAATTCTTTCAGAAAATTAGGTTATTGTAAACCATACATGTATTAGTATAGCTTGCTTGATTTCTAGTACTAAAGTCAAGATCTCTTGAATCTTCAATTCTACCAGATTTTAAAAAATTGTAGTTGCTGATCATAATAGTGATATAAGTCATGCAATGCAGATGTTTTCACGGTAAGAGTATGACTGAGTTTTAGTAAAGCTGCTGTAATTGTGCATGCCTGGTGTAGAAAAGGTATGCATATTTCTGTAAAATTTGAGCATTTTCCAGTATTATGATTGTGTAAATCACAAATAACTAACACATTGTGTTGGGTACTCTTCAATAAAAGGCAATAGACCCAAATTTGGAATAAAATGTGTGTTTTTGAACGTATATAGCAAGAAGATTCCCCCACTGTTCCCCCTATCAAAGAGTGAGAAATACTGCTTTGTTTGCAGTGTGCCAAGGTTTGGGTTAACTAACTGAAATGGGATCTACATCTCCATGACTCTATGACTCTATAATAAAAGAATATAAAATTCTGACAGGGATTTTCAGACTGGAAATGTCGGGATGTTTCCCTGGATGAGGGATCCAGAACAAAGGATCACAATTTTGGGTTATGTGGAAAGCCATTTTGGATTGAATTGAGGAGAAACCTCTTCATTCAAGGTGGTGAATGGAAGGCTGTGGAGATGAAGTCACTGAATATATTTAAGAAAGAGGTAGATTTCTCAAGGTTGAAGATGTCAAAGGGTATGTGGAGAGTCAGGAGTATGGTTTGAGAGACCGTATCAACCATAATCATGCATGGCAGAGTAGTCCTGATGCATCTGATGGTCTGTAAAGATTTATATCATGATGAAAAGTTCAACGTGTAATTATTGGAGTCTAGAAGAGAGGTTCCCAGGGGACATGATGAGATGGATGCTGAAAAGATGCCTCTTGTAGGGAAACTAGTTAGAAGGGGGCTCAGTTTAAAAATAAGGGGGCTCCTATTTAAAATAGAAATGAGTTTTTCTTCCTGATGGTCATGAATCTTTGGATCTGTCTTTGTAAGAGACCCATGGGGACAAGGTAACTGAATATAATTAACATAGGGGGAGATATATGCACAACTAACAAGGGAATCAAAGGTTATCAGGGGTAGGTGGGTACTTGAAGTCAAGACTACCATCTGACCAGCTGGATCTTAGTTAATGGTGCAGCAAGCTGAATGGCCCACTCCTCTTAATTCCTGTCTTCATACACCTGTTTGTACATTTCTCATTCTAAACTTGAACCACAAAGATAGGTTCGCTATCTACCACACACATCAGAATAAGCCCATTGGCACCCACAGAATAAGAGCATGAGATCTTCACATCACCTCAAGTACCCAGTGCATGTCCGTGTGTCCCTTCCTTTTTGATTCCCACCATAATTCATGTACACCCATATCTGGTATTCGTGAGAAAATGTTATTATACTTTTATAAATCCTACAGAACTCAGACAAAGCAAATTCTACCTGGTTGATCCATTAAGAACAGCAACCAGCTTGGTGCCTTGTGCTTTTTCCTCTCTCTTGAGACGCAACCCATAATAGAGGATGAGGTGGAGGTAGACTGCTCCTTTGTACCTGCATTAGGCTGAGATTCCTCTAATTTCAGTCCTGTTCTTGGCATTCCTTCACAGATCATTGCAACAGCAGCCTCTGTCACCAGGCCTTATGCCAGAGGTGATTCATGGATCAAAAGGGCTACAGAGGCTAGGGATGGCAACAGTGTCTCCGAAAGGGTGGCCTGCTGTTTTGACTTCCTCACTTCCTTCATGGCATCTTTAAATGTGAGACAAAGCCAACAGCTGGAATGTGTCTGGTGTCCAACCCGTGCATTTCTGCACAAATAGTGACCCTGTATTGTTGTATTTTACTTTTGCATGCTGCCATGTTACTTTTGCACCCATTCAATGGTGAAGCACATGACTCTTTAAGAGGTTGGTTGGTCTCTCAGTGGAGGAGTTTGTGTGCTCATGTCCCTTAAGCACGATGGAGCACAAGCAGACCGTCAGCAGGTTGAAGCTGCATACACTGCTCCATTCTCTGCCGTTGGATGCATATCCACGGCCTGAAGGAGAAGTAACATGTGGATGTTGTTGACAACTCTGATAACTTAACAGTTACCATCACAGCTAAGCACATAGTTGCCAGTGGAGAATGAGCCACAGATTTCATAGGACACATTTCTTCACTATGCCTTTCACTTTTTCGATGGTGGTTTCAAATGACCGAGCTCCTCTTTACTCGCAGCCTCACTGTCGCTGATGACCTGCAATTGTGGCACCATTCTATATCTGATATTGCCCCCTCTGTAGTTGTCAAGTGCTGTCTGCCACTCACATTCCCAGATTTTGAAGTCGTTGCTTGAGGGCACTACATTCAGGCCCTCTTGTCTTCTGCTGCCACCAGCCATGCCATTTTGTTTTTCTGACAATGCTATATTTGGACAGAGTTTGAGAAGAAAATTTGTTGTGTCTTGACCACTGTCTCAGTCAGAATATCCAGGGCCTATTAGAAAATCTGTGGGTTCTGTTGCTTTTTTTTCATGTCCACTACCCTCGTGTGCCCAGGGCAGCCACATCCATTATTACATGTATGTTCAATCTTTGCTGTATTAAGTAATTATATTTGTTGTCTCATTGGCATTAAGCAAAGTGTCAATCATATTAGGAAGGCTTGCTGATCTAGAGATTTTGTCATGTTAGTATAAAATTATGCATTGTTGTAGTTCCTTAATAGTTAAAAGCGAATCTTTCTAATTGCAGAATGTCAAGTTAGGTTGATGATTGTTGAACTAGTTGGGGCTGCTTTGTTTGTAAATCTATTTATTCCTCATCAGGCAGACTGACTTTTATTTCATATACTCTGTCATATGACAGACGAGGCAACAATCAATTCCAAGTCATGCCTGTGCATACATTGTCTGACATCACTTTTCAGAAGATAAACACAGCTCTATGTGGTACGTGTAATGGATTTCAACAAATGATAAGTTGTTCCACAGACACACAATTTCCTTTTCTAGTCATTGTTTTTGATAACTCACAAACAAATTGGTAAAAGTAGTCACTTACATTTTTAGGTGTGCTATTATTTGCATACAGACTGTATACGTTTTTACAGCAATGAAGGAGGCTGTTCAGCTGTCTGTTCTACGTCTCTGAAGGAGCAATTTGCTTGTTGCTGCTCCCCTGTCTTTTCCCTGTACTCGGCAAATTTATCTTAGATAAAGACCCAATTCACTTTTAAAAGCTTCAATTGAACCCGCCTCCACCATAAGCTCAAGCAGTGCATTTCATGTTCTAACTACTCGCATGTAAATAAATTCCTCAAGTCACCACTGCTTCTGTTGCCAATTATACTAAATCTGTCCCCTCTCATTCAGGATCCTTTCATGAATAGTGAACAGTTTCTCCCTATCCACTCACTCAGACTCCTCATAATCTTTAATCCATCTACCAAACTTCTGCTCACCTTTCTGTTCTTCAAGGAAAATAGTTCTAACTTCTACTATCTATCTGAATAAATGAACTCCTCAGTACTGGAACCATTCTCTTGAATCATTTTTGCATTCTCTTTAATGCTTTTGTATCCTTCCTAAAGTGTTACACCCAGAACGGGATACATTATTTCGGTTGAGGTCGAGCCAATATTTTGTGCATGGTTAGCATAACATTTTTTTGATTCTGTGCCTGTCCCCACTGATAAAGCCCAGAATTACGTTTGCTTTATTTCACACTCTCTAAACTTGCACTACAACTTTCATTGTGTGAGATTTTGAACAAGATAGAGCAGATGGTAATTAAAGAATAAATATGTTGGTGCAGATTTGCCTAAATAAACAAGTTTGGTATCGATGTGTGCACAGAGGCGTGAGAAGGACAGAAACATAGTAGTTGAATAAAGGATAAAAAATGACTTGGATATATGAATGAATCAGTTGCAGTTCTAAAGCGTAATGCATTAAAATAAATTATTGTGGAAAAAAGTTGAAGATTGTTAGTCCAATAGAAACTAGATAACTTCAGAAGGTGAAAGAAGATTTAAACAGGTGATTTGATTTCTGCACAGATGCTTCCTGCACCACTGAGTATTTCTAACCTTTTTTTATGCTTTGAGATCACCAACCTCTACAATGACTTTGTAATCACTTGCTCAGAATGCTTATGTTGTCTTGTCGATCCAAGCCTCAAGTACTAACCAAGATACTTTAGGGTGCAGTGCACACATCAGGTGATCTGAATCATCAACCATGGTATTGTTCTGTGTTTACACTCTTAGTGATAACTCATTAAAATCAGTTCCCACCATTGTAATTTAAGAATTTGAATTAGTAACATTCAACTAGTTTCCAATTTATCCTCTGCATCACATCATTAAAACTGATTATCTGGTCATTTATCTCATTGCTGTTTGTAGGAGTGACAATGCTTCAAACTATATTTCTTTCTCGAAAACACTTTGGAAAAACCTGAGATGATGAAAAGATCTATATAAATGCAAGTGCATTCTTTTAAATTCTTAAACTGTACAGTTTAATTCTTAAACTTATGCTGTTCTAAGCAGATCGTTATTGAACTCATTATTAGTTATTAGCAATTCAAGAACAGCAATTTTTAACAATTGGTATGAATTTCTGCTGAAGGAATGAATTGTGCAGATAACTTAGCTACAGCTCAAATTTGAAACTTCGTATTTTTGATCAGTTATTTGCTACAGTCAGCTCAGCAGTAGCAACTTTTCATTACGGTAGTATATTTGAAACCATGAACAAAATATTCTGTCCCAGTCAAAAGTAAGTGTTAATCTCTTGCTGTGTCCATGTTCCATGGAGATTTGTCTTTTCATGTGTAAAGGTCTAGGGAATTGAATGAAACATGTATGAAGACTTACTAATTCTGGCTGGACATATTTTCCTGCTATTTACAAATGCATTTAGCTTTTATATTTGGATCTTCTGTTGTAATTTATTTGGTTTTGTGTACTTCAACACTGGAGATGGTTTTGTGCTGCTATCTGCAACTTCAGAAAGTATTTTGAAAATTATTTATGAGAGTCAGCATGAAGCAACTGCAAATCCCCGTGGGTGTGAGAAATTAGCGACTCCCATATTGGGGGGTCAAGCATGAGCTGGCAGCAGGCCACAGTTGTTTGCTTGCCAGTTGGAACACTGCTTCTGAAGTTCAAGAAAGGCCTCTCAATATACTTTGCTTGTCATTCACTGAACACTAGCTTGCCTATTTGGCAAGAACTAATGATGTGTCCATTTATTGCTGTGGAACATAATCACCATGTTCTGGAGGAGTCCATTGACAACATCCCACCAGTAAAGCTGGAACTGGTTTAGAGTTTTTGATTGTAACAACAACTTGTCTAGTGCTTTTAATGTAATGTCCAAGGCACTTTAAAGGAGCATTTAAAAACAAAATATGACACGAAGCTACGTGAAGAGGTATTGAGTTGGATGAGCAAAAGCCTGTTCAAAGAGGAAGGTTTTAAGAACTGTGATATAGGAGGCAATAAGATAGAGAGATGGAGAGGTTTAGAGAGAGAATGAGAGTTTAGGGCCTGGGCAACTGAAAGCATGACCATCAGTGGTGGAACAGTTATGATTGTGAATATACAAAAGGTCAGAATGAGAGAAGTGCAGATACCTTTGATGGTATAGGAGATTGCTGATTACAAAGATAGGGAAGAATAAGGCCAGGGAGACCAAATTTAAAATCTTGTTTTTAAAATTTTTATCCTTATGTTGCTTGCTTGGGAGCCAGTGTAAGTCAGTAAGTCTGAGGTGTGAGGGGTATGAAGTTTGCTTAATAATAAAGATCTTGGACAGCAAAGCTTTGGATGATCTCATTCTTACTGAGGGTGGAATGTGGGAGACCAGCCAGGAGTATCTTCGAATAGCTAAGTCTCGAAGTAATGATGGTGTGGTTAAGAGTTTCAGTAGGAGATGAGCTGAGATGGATGACATCGAGCAATGTCCTCAGGATGGAAATAGGTAGTCTTGAAAAGAGTGCAGATTTAGATTTCTCCTAGGTTCGTTTTAGCAATGCCTGCAAGACCACTCTTCTACCATGAGAGAATCCTGGAAAGTGTGAGGGGTTATTGATGCTAGTTATGTGTTCACAAAGAATATATCATACCATTGACAATAGATTGAATGCTCAATAAAACAATAAATTGACTTTGAAACTGGGCTTTCATCTTTTTTCCCCCACAGTCTTTGTGATATTGTCAATGTAATTTAGAGCTCTCCTTTTTTGTTGTCATTAGATCTACTTTATCCCAGTAAAGATTGTATAAACATTACCTAATGTCAGCTGTGTTAAATGAATGCTTCTGGATCGTGAACATAATTTCTGCTAGATTGAAATTGCCAGAATGGCCAAAGTTCAGGAACTACTTCACTGACTGTCCCAACCCCAGAAACTGTTCCTTGACATTATCACTGTTCAACATAAATACATAAAAACTCTGTGGCACAGCTGTTCTAACAAAAGCTGTACTTCCAGAGCTGCCAGTCTGATTTCTGCATTTGGCTTGTCACCAATTTGTTTGGAAACTTTGAGCTGTTCCAAATGAATTATATGTTTGGCATCATTTACATTTCATTTCTAGGTGGGGAAAACAAAATCTGTTCCAAGGTTTCTGAGGGAAATGTCTGCACAGTATCACATACTGATCTATGGACAGACATCTGGTTTAGAAGCACTGTTATCAGTACTTGAGTATCTTGCAGGCAACCTTGAGACAAAAATGCAGGGGGAGAAGTTAACTCCTTCAGTTTGACCACATCTGGTCAGCAGTAGCTGACAAGTTTCTCTTTCCATTGCTTTGAAGACTGTTAATATCACTAGAGAGTGACTGCATTACAGAACTTACTTTTTTATGTAATTGATTGTGAACCAAAAAGCTGCATGTCTGATCTTCAGCTGAGAGTTGCTAACCTTTCTGTTCAATTACTGAATTTCATCCATTCTGGTCTCAGTTGGGGTCCTTAATTAGAATATTACTTCACAGCAAATGATTCAATCTCCATTGGAAGAGAAAAATAATTTTCCTGCATGAATTGCTCTTTTGAAGTCTTATTATCGAATCAAAACTAATATCTCTCTCTTATGGAGGTATCTATCTCAGGATATTCTGATTGAAATGAGTCACTTGAAGGGAATTGTTTTTAGCTGGAAACTGTTAGTTTAAACTTCAAGGGTACCACAATTGACTTTCCAAAAAAGCAGGTGGAATAGTTGCTATCAAAGAAAATAAATATTTGCAATAAAAATTTACAAATTTTATTATGTTTCATGGAATTAGTTGAGATAGTTAGTTGCTAAAAAAATGTTTTTCTTATTTTAGGAATTTTCACAAATTTCAATAACCAGTGGTTAGCACTGCTGCCTCACAGCGCCAGAGACCCGAGTTCAATTCCCGCCTCAGGCGACTGACTGTGTGGAATTTGCACATTCTCCCCGTGTCTGCGTGGGTTTCCTCCAGGTGCTCCGGTTTCCTCCCACAGTCCAAAAATGTGCAGGTCAGGTGAATTGGCCATGCTAAATTGCCCGCAGTGTTAGATGCATTAGTGAGGGGTAAATGTAGGGGAATGGGTCTGGGTGCGTGCACTTCGGTGAGTCGGTGTGTACTTGTTGGGCCGAAGGGCCTGTTTCCACCCTCTAAGTAACCTAATACAATAAGATTTTCATCTCCAATTTCTCACAACAAAATATCCAAACCCTTCCCCATGCCATGACTGCAATATGTCATATCTACAAGATGCATTGCAATAACTCCTAAACCTACAACCTACAATGCCTCAAAAAAGAGGAGTTAATGAATGGGAATATGATTAGCAACAAATTTCCCTATAGGGCTCACACCATTCTAAACACACATTGGCATTCCTACATCAAAGCCCATGAACATCCAATTTAATAACATTGTGAAAGTATCTTTTTTTTCTTTATTCTTTAATGGGGAAACTGGAAACCAGCTGCAGTTATTCAAGAAGACCATACACCAAGAACCTTTCAAATGCAATTGAGAATGTCTTGCAGGCAGCATTCACACCCTGAAAGTTAAGGGCTAGCTTTATCTTTGTATATAGCACTTTCTTATCTGCTCTTCAAAAAACTGATGTAGAGGACACTGTGTTGGATTTGGATGGACAGAGTTAAAAATCACACAACACCAGGTTATAGTCCAACAGGTTTAATTGGAAGCATTAGCTTTCGGACCACTGCTCCTACATCAAGTAGCTGTGGAGCAGGACCATAAGACATAGAATTTATAGCAAAAGATTAGTGTCATGCAACTGAAATTATATATTGAACAAACCTAGATTGTTGTGAAATCTTTCTTCTTTTAGAATGGGTTGCAGGGTGGGGTTTACTAATATGTAAATCCCAGAATTTGTTTAAAGTCACATTTTCAAGATAACAACTTTTTAAATTAAAAAAATGTACTATCTCAACTCAGACAGTGCATTAAAGGTGTGAGGTTAGAGTCTGTCTGTATCCCAATCTTGAGTCAGATAGGTTCTACTTCAAAAGTAGAATTTACAAAATATTACGTGGATTGACTGCCTGCATTGTCTGCCTGCAGATTGTGCATTGGTTCAGCAAAATAGAATGTATCTGCAAATACAAATTCACCCTATAGACTTATGTGTGTGCATGTGTGCGTGAAAGAGAAAAAGTATGTGCTTGTGAGTGTGCGTGAACATGAGAGTGTGTGTTTGCATGTGTACAAGCTTGTTAAAGTGTGTATGAGAGTGTGATGGAGTATAAGTGTGTGTGTGTGTCTGCGTGAGTGAGTGTGTGTGTACGTCTGCATGTGTGTGTTAGAGAGAGTGTATAGTGTAATGAGGTCACCTGTAGTCTGACATGAACCCCAGGTCCGGTTGAGGCCCTCCTCATGGGTACCAATCTTGGCTATCAGCCACTCGGCGTTGTTGCCTGTCCCGAAGTCCACCTTGAAGACAGTTACCCGAAGATCCGATGCCAAATGACCCTGACCGCTGAAGTGTTCCCCGACAGGGAGGGAACACTCCTGACTGGTGATTGTTGTGTGGTGTCCATTCATCCCTTGACGTAGCGTCTGTTTGGTCTTGCCAATGTTACCATGCTTCAGGGCATTCTTGCCTGCAGCATATGAGATAGACAATGTTGGCCAAGTCACATGAGTACCTGTCGTGTACACGGTGGTTGGTGCCCTCACGTGTAATGGTGGTATCTGTGTTGACACTCTGACACATCTTGCAGTGGTTGCCATGACAGGGTTGTATGGTATTGTGGTCAATGTTGGCCTGAAGGTTGGGCAGTTTGCTGCAAACAATTGTCTGTTTGGAGGTTGTTTAAAAGTGAGAGGTGGAGGCGTAGGGAAGGTCCTGGCCAGGTGATCACACTCACTATTAATGTGTTGCAACTTGTGAAGACCATGGTGTAGCTTTTCGGCTCCCAGGAAATACTGGACAATGAAGGGTACCCTATCAGTTGCGACCTGTGGCTGTCTCCTGAGGAGGTCATTACGGTTTCTCGCTGTGGCGCAATGGAACTGGCGATCGATGAGTTGAGCATTGTACCCTGTTCTTATGAGGGCATCCTTGAGCACCTTCAGGTGTCTATCACATTCTTCCTTATCTAAACAGACCCTGTGTCTGCTTGTCTGTAAGAGGTAGCTGTTTTTAATATGTTTAGGGTGGAAGCTTGAGAAGTGTAGCATTGTGAGGTTGTCTGTGGGTTTGTGATTGAGTGAGGTATTGAGGTGCCCATCTTTGATGGAGATGCATGTGTTCAAGAATGAGACAGATACTAAAGAGTAGTGGGATGAAACTCGTTGATATCACTGCGTAGTTGTTTCATAATTCCTTGCTTTGGGTCCACAGGAAGAAAATATTGTCAATATATCTGGTGTATAGTGTTGGTTGAGGTCCTGTGCAGCAAAGAAGTCTTGTTCGAACTTTTGCATGAAAATGTTGGCATATTGGGGTGCAAATTTGGTCCCCATGGCTTTTCCATGTGTCTGGATGAAGAACTGATTGTCAAAGATGAAAACATTTGTGGTCAAGGATGAACTGGATGAGTTGTAGGACGGTGCTCAGAGGTTGGCAGTTGTTGGTATTGAGTACTGAGACTGTTGCCTGATGCCGTCATTGTGGGGGATGCTGGTGTAGAGTGCTGAAGTGTCCATTGTGACGAGGAATGCTCCCGATTCTGTGCGTGCTGAGTTTCTGTAAGAAATCTGTAGTGTTGCGACAGAAGCTGGGGGTTCCCTGTACAATGGGTTTCAAGATGCCTTCAACACAACCAGAGAGGTTCTCACACAGAGTCTCCATTGCCTGATACAATGCGACGTCCTGGTGTGTTGGCTTTGTGAATCGTCGGAAGGCAGTAGAAGTCACCTACGTGAGAAGTACGTGGGATGAGAGCATGTAGAGAATGCTGAAGGACTGAATCAAAAGTCTTGATCAGTGCATTTAGTTCACGGGAGTGTTATTTGGTTGGATCGGCCGATAGTTGCCTGTAGTATTCCTGGTTGTTCAGTTATCGGTACACTTTCTTGCAGTAGTCCTGTCTATTCTGAATGACAATGGCCCCTCCTTTTTCTGCTGGTTTGATCCCAATGTTACGATTGGTTTTGAGAGCATAGATGGCATTGGATGATGTTTTGCTCTGCCTTGTGGATGTGGCTGATGAATCTGGCATTTACATATTTCCTGACAGTTTGAGCATACATGTCAACCCCAGGGCTGTGGCCGTCCGGTGGGGTCCAAATCAACTCCTCCTTTGGTCTCTCCTATATGCATCTCTCTGATGACTGTTCCAGTTCATCGGTTGGCTCAATGGGATCACTGCTGATACTTATTATTGAATTGAAACTTGCAACCCATTCTAAAAGATGAAAGATTTAACAGCAATCTAGGTTTGTTCAATATATTGCATCAGTGTATGACACTATGATCTTTTGCTATACATTTTGTGTCCTATGATCCTACTCCACTAGCTACCTGATGAAGGAGCAGCGCTGCGAAAGCTTGTACTTCCAAACAAACCTGTTGGACTATAACCTGGTGTTGTGTGACTTTTAACTTTGTCTACCCCAGTCCAACACCGGCACTTCCACATCATATATGTAGGAATACAATGTCCTGATTAAGTATTTTGGAGCTCATAACTATGAAACCTATCAACAAACAAGCTATGACGTTGTAAAGATGAACATCTATTTCCTTACACAAGAGATCAATGATACTGAAACCTGCAGAATAAGAAATGTTGAAGATGAGAGACAAGCTAGGAGAGCATTGGAATAGCCAACTCTGTAAGTAGCCTTGGATGAGAGTTTCATTAGCCAATGGATTGATTTGTGGCAGAGATGTAATATTACAGACATGAAAGTAAAGGTGTCGAGTTGCACAAAATTAACACCACAATTGACTTAGAATTATCCTATAAAAATGGAATTATTTAATATTTACATCATTTTTCATAATATATTTACATATTATGGACATTATAGTTGTCATGAATATCCTGATTGCTTCCCCTTGGAAAATATTAGTCTTAAGTTGGAAATACAGCAACCATGAACTAATGAGAACACTATGGTGACACTTATAAATAACGGCTTTCAGTGAAACTGAAGCCGCATCTAAGGGAATTGAAGAATTTAGCCCATGCATTCCACATCATTTGTACAGCTGAAGCACAGATTATTTATGGTGTCATCACAACTATATGTTTTTACACAGTATTTACGCAGTCAGGCATGGAGTAGAAATCATATTGTGTACCATTGTTCCAATTTGAGGTTAAAGTTGAGCCATAGTTTTTGTGATACTAAAATATTTACCCCAAAATATAGGGTTATAGTAAATAATAGGAGGGAAAGCTTAAAAAGATCACCATACCTTGGCATATAACAAGATATTTACTGTTTATTTTATTCATATAGTAACAGCACTAACCTATGCCCTTCAATTACACAATTTGAATATCCTATTGTTCTATAATATTTAAGTAATTCTGTTCCCTGCCAAACCATTTTGAAATAGCTATCAACAATTTGTCAAAATCTTTGGTTACCATTGTTTTAACTTCCTTTTTATGATAATGTCTGCTGTCCAGAATGATTGCAGCCATTAACATCACTAAAGGGAAATATTCATTTTTTAAAAAAAACAAGCTGTCGAATTACGTTGCTTCAAAATAAACCTGCAAATAATCTAATCTGAAAGTCTGTCACAGTTTGTGATGGAAATTGATTAGGTAAGCGTTAGTAAGACATTGTAAGCCAAGAATGTTTTTCTCTGATATTGCATTCATGGATCAACATTACCGCTAACAGAGGTCTACAAACAGACTATTTGAATAGCCCTTTTCTCATTGTTGTAAGCAACTAAAAAATAGGAGGGTGAGGCAAAAGCATTGAAGAAATTGCAGAAATACTTTTAAATATTGGAATAGATAAAACCGATTTACTTTGGGAATGCTGTTATAGGTTGGATCTTGGTATCCCAGTGTTCAGGTAGTAACTTTAAATTTGTGAATTTCTGGATAAAGATGCTCAGCATATGTAAGATTGTTTTTTTTTCCACACAAAACAAGCTCCTTGTGCAGAGCCTTTCTCTTTGGAAATGTTATTGAGCTTGAATTTCATTGGGTCAAAAAAAATTCAGGTTGCTAATATAGCCTCCCAGTGAGAGGTTCCTTGTTATGAGGGTTATTTTGTAA
The DNA here is from genome assembly GCF_047496795.1 of Chiloscyllium punctatum. Classification (NCBI taxonomy): domain Eukaryota; kingdom Metazoa; phylum Chordata; class Chondrichthyes; order Orectolobiformes; family Hemiscylliidae; genus Chiloscyllium; species Chiloscyllium punctatum. The sequence goes on along the minus strand of NC_092746.1, from coordinate 43,177,501 downwards.
ATTCATTTATTGCCTTTTTTCCACTTATAAGTGTTTTGCTGGCCAGATTTTTTACTAAAGGGCAGCATGTCCTGCTGCTGGGACTGAAAGCCGATTTTAATTGGCTGTGTGCCTTTGCTCACTGCATGGGACTGCTGCTGAAGTTTCCACTGCTGCTACTAACATGAAGGTGGGAAGCCACTGGGCATCCCTCCTGACCTTTTCTACTACCATTTTATGAGACCTCTTGCTTCCTGTTGCTGGAGGGCTCTTAAGGTCCAGCCCATTGTTCATTTCTCTCACATTTAGCGACAGATGCTTCTCATCATTACTGTATATATTCATACAATAATTTATAACATATAGTGTATATATTTTTTGTTGCATTTCCAGGGTCTTCAAGGTATAGTGTTGGCTTACAGCTCTGTGAAATATTTGATAAATATAAAAAATGACTGTCAGCACTCCAGGCAACTTTTGAGGGTATGAAAGAGAAAATAAATGCATAAAATTGGAAATGTGAAAAAAAAGATACGAAGCATTTGTTGCGTGCTGTTGACTGTTTCAGCATTTGAAAGAGAAGACAAGTTAACTGCTGTACATACAAGCAAAATGTTGCTGATGCTGGAAATACGAAATTTTACAAAAGGTGCTGGAAAAGTTCAGCAAGCCTAGCAGCAGCAAGAATAGTTCCAAAGAAGTCATATTGGACTTGAAACATGATTGTGTTTCTCTCTCCATAGATGTTGCCAGATCTGCTAAGTTTCTTCCATGTTTTGCATATGTTTTTGATAGTTTATCCTTTGGGTTAGAATCTTCATCTGTTAACCTGCTTTTTAAAACAAAATTGCATTTGGTAACATTTTAGAAATGAATAATAGTTTTAGGTATTAACAAAGTCTGAATTGTCATTAGCTTAATGGAACTTTAATAGCTAAACAAGATCTTAAATGAACCAAGTAAAAATCGAAAGAACTGTGGATGCTGTGAAGAAATCTTTGTGTTAAATCAGTGTTAACATTTTGGATTGGGTGACCTTTCCTCAGAACTGATGATAGCTAAGAAATATCAGTTTATATGCAGAAGTTAGGGTGGGGGGAAGGGCATAAGAAGTGAACGATAGGTGATGGTAGAGCCCAAAGAGAGGGAAGAACAGTTGGACAGACAACGGAGTGGATAATGATCTGGTTAGAAGAGTGAATAGCTGTTAATAGAGACAATTAGTGGCTAACAATAGGGTAGTGTGTACTCGCAGACTGTGTGATAACAAGGCCTAGTATGTGGGGTTGGGGGCTAGGACATGGGAGAATTCAGGCCCTAAAATTATTGAACTCGACATTGAGTCTGGAGGGCTGCAGGGTCCCCAAGTGGAAAATGATATGTTGTCCTTCCAACTTCCGCTGAGCTTTGCTGGAGCACTGCAGCAAGCCTGAGACAGAGATGTTGGTTAGGGAACTGGGTGGTGTTGAAGTGGCAGGCAACTGGAAGCTCGGGGTCTTTTTTACAAACAGAATGTTGATGTACTGTGATACGCTTCGTTTCCCCAATGTGGAGGAGACCACATTGCATTTGCTGCTTTCAATAAACTATGATTTGGAGGAGCCAGTGTTGGCCTGGGGTGGCCAAAGTTAAAAATCACACAACATCAGGTTATAGTCCAACAGGCTTATTTGGAAGCATTAAATCATTAAACCTGAATTGTTCAACGTATCATTGTATCACTGTAATCTTTTGCTGTAAATTCTGTGTCTTATAGTCCTGCTTCACAACCACCTGATGAAGAAGCAGTGCTTTGAAAGCTAATGCTTCCAAATAAACCTGTTGGGCTCTAACCTGGTGTTGTGTGATTTTTAACTCTGTCCACCTAAGATCGTGTTTGGTATGTGCTTTGTTTGTCTCTTGTTTAGTAAAACTGTTTTTGATTTAAACTGTGGATTCTTGTGGCTTCATTCTTTTAATACTTAACTGAAATGTTGGATTTCTTTACAGTAAAGTAATTGATCTCAATTGAGATATGAACATATTTGAAAGCAAAGTAGAAAGTATCTACTGGTATGGGGAAAGGATGCAATCCTGAAAACCTTTTGAGGTTTCATGTTAGCATGTTGTGCTGAGTATTCACCTTCCCTGCTGTAAAAATCCACGAATCTACTTTAACAGCGGTAATGACAGATTGAAGCGTACCTTTGTATCACAATAGCCATATTATGTGACTTTTGTACATATAAATGTTCTTAATACCATTCCACAGCTTTAAAAAAGTGACATCTCAGCTCAGACAATGTATTAAAGGTGTGAGGTTAAAGTTTGTCTGTATTCTGGATTAGTGGTGCTGGAAGAGCACAGCAGTTCAGGCAGCATCCAAGGAGCTTCCTTGGATGCTGCCTAAAGATTTCGAAGCTCCTTGGATGCTGCCTGAAGATTTTTAAGCTCCTTGGATGCTGCCTGAACTGCTGTGCTCCTCCAGCACCACTAATCCAGAATCTCGTTTCCAGCATCTGCAGTCATTGTTTTTACCTCTAAAGTTTGTCTGTATCCTGACCTTGAGTCAGACTGGTTCTATTTCCAAAGTAGGAATTTATAAAATGTCATATGGACTGACTGCCTACATATTGTGTATGCTTTTTGAACAAAATAGAATGTATCTGCAAATACATGCAAATGAGATCACTTTTTTTTACATGATCTTAAGTTATCTTAGGACTGTGACTTGACAGAAGCTCTGGGATTTATATATTAATCTCTCAAAATCTACATCCCCATTCTACGTGATTAAAGACTAATCAACAATCTAGGTTTGTTCAATACTTCACATCAGTTGTATGACACTAGATCTTTTGCTATGTCCTATGGTCCTGCCCAACTAGCTACCTGACGAAGGAGTAGTGCTCCAAAAGCTTGTACTTCCACATAAACTTGTTGGACTATAAAGTCTTGTTGTGTGACTTTTAACTTTTGTCCATCCTAGTCCAACATCCACATCATCACCATTTTGGATAACTACCTAAACTCGAAACCAGTATCAAAATAAGTTAAACGTGAATTCATTGGTAAATTGTGGTTGATTATAAACTATAAATTATACAATAAATGCCATATGCAAGTAAGACAGATGTTAAGCGCTGGATGGCCTACCAAGCTGTATGTCATCAAATTCTCAAAGTCCTTGAAATGTCTCCCCCAAGGAGAATTTGACCTTATCTTTTAAGTATTGGATGATCTCCAGCCTATTCTCAATTTTAAGATTTATTGTTCTTTATTTTTAGCTTCCTTATACAGACCATTGGATTCATGATTTAAATCTGATGCCAGTATCCTTTATATAATTTTGACCAATTTTAATCAATTTGTAATCAAATTCAATCTCTGTTTCTGTCTTAAATTCCTCAGCAACTGGTTACTGAATTCTTTTTAATTCCCTTTTTGATTATGATCTGTCCCAAAAAAAATGTACAAGCTTTGAAACAAATGCTTCTGTCGCATTCCAACACCACAGAGGATTTGTGTAGATTCTATGTTCTTACATTCCTTTTTTTAAGCATTTTAAATATTTACCAATATACAGAGCAATAGAAATAACATTCCCTAACTACTTGATTGAAACTGATCATTTTGATCAACTCTAAACATCATGGGGTTACTATTGAGCAGAAATTTAACTGAATCAGCCATGTTAATACTGTAGCTAGAAGAATAGATGTGATGCTCAGGATATTGCAGTAAGTAACTCACCACCTGACTCCTGAAAGCCTGTCCACCGTCTACAAGGTAAAGGTCAGGACTGTGATGGAAATACCCCACTTGGCTGGATGAGTACAGTTCCAACAACGCTTAAGAAGCTTGACACCACCCTAAACAAAGGAGCCCGCTTGTTTGGTACTGCAACCTATACATTCACTTCTTCGACCTCTGATGCTCAGTAGCAACACTGTTCATCTACAAGAAATTTACCTAGGTTCTTTAAATTGCACCTTCCAAATCCATGACCACTACAATCTAGAAGGACAAAAATAGTAGATACATGGGGATACCACAACCTACAAGAATTCTCCAAGCTACCCGTTATCCTGACTGTTCCTTTAGGTTGCTGGTTTAAAATCCTGGAAATTCCTCTCTCACTGCATTGTGGCCCAATCGACAATAAATTGTTGGGCTGCAATAGTTCAAAAAGGCAGTGTCCCACCAACATTTTGAGGATAATTAAGGTTGGGCAGTCAGTGCTGTCTTAGTTAGTGATGCCCAAATCCTATTAAAAAACTCTTCTGTTTAGTGTATTTAACTTTAGGAAGTAGGATAAAGGAGAGGCAAATGATACCTTGAATAGGGAGAGAAATGTGGCAAATTGAACGGGGAGGTATGGAAGAAGTTTATCCATTAAAACCGTAATAGGAAAGAAATGCGACTGATAGAATTAAGGGGATAAAGAGAAACAAGAATGATGGTATGATCTAGGAGGGTGAAGTGTTTTAGTGAAAGTGTGGGAAGTTGAACGTTGTACTAAGACACTAAATTGATATTGGTGGGATTTGGTTACCTCCTTGGAGTGAAGTGACAGTGTGGCTACTATGGTAAAAATCACACAACACCAGGTTATAGTCCAACAGGTTTAATTGGAAGCACACTAGCTTTCGGAGCGACGCTCCTTCATCAGGTGACAAGCAACATGAGTTTGATTGAGATAACATTACTATTATAGGACAAGCCAAACAGAGGACAGCCAGGGAATTCCTAGAAGCATGGCACTCATCCACAGATTCAATCAATAAGCACATTGACCTGGACCCAATATACCGGCCACTGCAGCAGACAGCTGGAACTGACAACCGGAAGCGGCAGAGACAAATCACTATAAATGCCGGAGGAAACATCACAGAAGCGCTTCACAGGAGGCTCCCAAGCACTGAGGATGTCACCTAGACAGGGGATGAAACGTCTGCAACACAAATTCCCAGCTCGGCGAACAGAACCACAACAATGAGCACCCGAGCTACAAATCTTCTCACAAACTTTGAATATAATTTTGACTTCAATGTGCCCCAAAGTTTAACAACTAGAGGATGTATATCATTAAGACTCATACATAGCGTACAACAAAAAAAAAATCATAAATTAGGATTAGTGCCTTGAATTTGTTTGATCTATTTGTCATTCGGTCATAGATTTGGTATTGCAAACATAACATTTAAAATATTTTTTGCCACTAATTTTTTTCTTTATTTGTCTAAAGGAGAGTTTTTTGTTCTGTCTGAAGATTAAAATGCTGTTATGTGATGGAGTCTCGTACTTTTTGTTTTTAAGTAGAGAGCTAAAACCTTGTGTGTATTATAACAGAATCTGAGAACCAAGCACTTTCCAATAGAATATTGGATAAATAAACTTGCGCTTATTATTTCTGTGCTGTACTAAGAACGGTGTAACACTGTACTACAATGTATGCTTGACCTGCTTTAAAGTAAATCATGTGTCAATCCAAACAAAATAATTTTAACTGCAGGAATTAGAAAATTGTGAGGGCAAAGTTGATCAGAACAGACAAATATGATGGTCTGTCCTTCCTAAACTGACATGTTTCATTTCCAGTGCTGTTGGTAGAATACAAAACTGACAACTGAGATATTCCCAATTGGTATCTTTATATATTAAGTAGCATTATTAATTTAAAGCAGAAGGTAAATTGGAGGAAGGCTAAGTTTTTGACGGTATCAGGCAATAACTTTTAAAAGTTGATTGGAGCCAGATGTTTGCAGGTAAAAGGATGGCTGGAAAATGGGAAGTCTTGAAACATGAGATAACGAGAGTCCAGAGGCAATATATTCCTGTTAGGGTGAAAGGCAAGACTGGTAGGTGTAGGAAATGCTGGATGACTAGAGAAATTAAGGTTTTGGTTAAAAAGGAGGAAGCAAATGTCAGGTATAGACAGCAGAGATCGAGTGAATCCTTAGAGTATAACAGCAATAGGAGTATGCTTAAGAGGGAAATCAGGAGGGCAAAAAGGGGACATTAGGATTAAGCAGAACTTTGGTACATAGGGTTAAGCAGAATTAAAAGGGATTCTATAAATACATTAATGACAAAAGGCTAACTATGGAGAAAATAGGGCCCCACAAAGATCAGTAAGGCAGCTGCAGGCGTTGGGGGAGATACTAAATGAGTATTTTGCATAAGTGTTTACTGTGGAGAAGGGCATGGAAGATATAGCATGTAGGGAAATAGATGGTGACATCTAGAAAAATGTCCATATTACAGAGGAGGAGATGCCGGATGTCCTAAAATGCATAAAGGTGGATAAATCCCCAGGATCTGATCAGGTGTGCTCAAGAACTCTGTGGGAAGCTAAGGAAGTGATTGCTGAGCCCCTTGCTGAGATATTTGCATCATCGATAGTCAAAGGTGAGGTGCTGGAAAACTGGAGTTTGGCGAACAAGGTGTCACTATTTAAGAAAGGTGCTAAGGAAAACCCAGGGAACTATAGACCGGTGAGCCTGACATCGGTGGTGGGCAGGTGTTTGGAGAGAATCCTGAGGGACAGGATTTTTGTGTTTGGATAGTCAAGCACTGATTAGGGATAGTCTACATGGCTTTGTGTGTGGGAAATTATGTCTCACGAATTTGATTGAGTTTTTTGAACAAGTAAAAAGAGGATTGATGAGAGCAGAGCGATGGACATGATCTGTTTGGACTTCAGTAAGGCATTCAATAAGGTTCCTTATGGTAGGCTGGTTAGCAAGGTTAAATCTCATGCTATACAGGGAGAACTAGCCATTTTGGAGTCAGAACTGGCTCGGAGGTAGAAGGCGGAAAGTGGTGGAGGGTTGTTTTTCAGACTTGAAGGCCTGTGACCAATGGAGTGCCACAAAGATCAGTGCTGAGTCCGAAGAGTAACCCATCCAGACCCATTCCCCTACCCTAGATTTACCTCTGACTGATACACCTAAGCTACACATTTCTGAACACTATGGGCAATTTAGCATGGCCAATTCACCTTATCCGCACATCTTTGGATTGTGGAAGGAAACCCACGCAGACACGAGGAGAATGTGCAAACTCCACACAGACTGAGGCGGGAATCGAATCTGTGTCCTTGGCACTGTGAGGCAGCAGTGCTAACCACTGAGCCACCGTGCTAAGGTATAGTTAGTAAGTTTGCAGATGACACCAAAATTGGAAGGGTAGTGGACAGCGAAGAAGGTTACCTCAGAGTACAATAAGTTCTTGATCAGATGTGCCAATGGAAGGAGAAGTGGCAGATGGAGTTTAATTTAGATAAATTTGAGGTGATGCATTTTGGAAAAGCAAATCAGAGTAGGACTTATACACTTAATGGAAAGTCCTGGGGAGTGTTGCTGAACAAAGAGACCTTGGAGTGCAGGTTCACAGCTCCTTGAAAGTAGAGTTGCAGGTAGATAAGATAGTGAAGAAATTGTTTGGTATGCTTTCATTTATTGGTCAGTGCACTGAGTATAAGAGTTGGGAGGTCATGTTGCAGCTGTATAAGACATTGGTAAAACCACTGTTGGAATTCTGGTCTCCTTCCTATCGGAAGGATATTGTGAAACTTGAAAGGGTTCAGAAAAAATTTACAAAGATGTTGCCAGGATTGGAGGATTTGAGCTATAGGGAGAGGCTAATTGGGTGGGGCTGTTTTCCTTAGAACGTCACAGGCTGAGGGGTGACTTTACAGACATTTATGAAATCATGAGGGACATGGATAGAATAAGTAGACAAGGTCTTTTCCCTGGGGTCGGGGAGTCCAAAAATAGAGGGCATAGCTTTATGGTGAGATGGGAAAAAAAATCAATATAAAAAATTTAAAATTTCATGCAGAGGGTGGTGCAAATATGGAATGAGCTGCCTGAGGAAGTGATAGAGACTGGTACAATAACAATATTTAAAAGGCATCTGGATAGGCATATGAGTAGGAGGGGTTTAGAGAGGTATGGACCAAGTGCTGGCAAGTGGGACAAGATTAGTTTAGGATATCTGGTTGGCATGGACAAGTTGGGCCAAAGGGTCTTTTCTGTGCTGTACATCTCTCTGACTCTATAACGTCTTAATAAGAACATAATATAAATATGATTTGGAGATGCCGGTGTTGGACTGGGGTGTACAAAGTTAAAAATTACACAACACCAGGTTATAGTCCAACAGGTTTAATTGGAAGCACACTAGCTCCGAAAGCTAGTGTGCTTCCAATTAAACCTGTTGGACTATAGCCTGGTGTTGTGTGATTTTTAACAATATAAATAGGTGAAGCCCCTTAAGCCTTCCCCACCTTTCTTTGTAAGGTCATGGTTGATATGCCCCAGGCCCCCACTTCACTTTCAGCTCCTCATAGTTCTCAACTCAAAAATCTATTTATCTCCTGTTTAACTATTTTCAGAGTTCCAGCCTCAACAACTCTCTGGGGTGGAGAATTCCAGACTGCCATTTAAGAGAATAAATATCTCAGTTTTAAATTAGTGTCCCTTTATTCTGTAACTTTGCTTTACAGTTCAAAATTCCCCACTAGTGGAAGCATCGTCTCAGTATCTATCCTGTTAAGCCCACTTAGACTCTTGTATCTTTAGATAAGATATCCCTCGTACTTCTGAGCTTCTATAAACAAAAGCCTCAACTATTTTGCTGTTCTTGAAAAGTCAACTCCTTCATCCCAGGACTCAGCCCAGTGATTTTTTTTTGTGTGAACTGTCTCCAATGTCATCTCCAGTGTCTAATATGATTTTGTAAATACAGGGACCAAAACAGTACTCTGCGTGTGGCTTTATCAACACCCTGTACAGTTGTAATGAGACTTTTAAACTCCAACCCCCTAGCAATGTGGTCAAAATTCCATTTGCCTCTTGAATACCTTGCTGTACCTTCATGCTAACGCTTTGACTTCTGATCTCTCTGTTTTACACTTTTTTTTTGGAGTTTCTCCTCTTAACTAAGTCTGCCTTTTGATTACTCTGAAGAAGGTGCATGACCTTTCTGCATTAAACTCCATCTGCCAAGTTTTTGCATACTCAATCTACCTTTTTATCCCCTTGCAGATTCTTTTTCCTTTCCACCATTTTTGGGTGATCAGAAAAGTTGCATACATTGCATGGACTCCAGCTCATCAAATCTGAGCCAAAGTTACTTGAGCAGCCAAACCTTGCTGTAGATGTGGTGACTGTGGACATACTATGTTCTATGATTCCATACCTACTCTCAGACAAGCTCAGACATCACTTTAGTTCTAAAGTGTCGAAGAACTAAGGAGCATTTGCCAAGTCATTTTGCACATAGGAGTACATAGACATTCCATACATTCACAGAATACATCTTCTGGCTGTTAGGGTGCCTTCTTAGCACTCACTCACTTTGCCATTTACTTAGAGGCTTTAACCTTTGTATTCTACGCATTGTTTTCTTTGTGACATTTGCTGACTTCAGCACTGGCTAACAGACTACCAGCCTCTTTGTGGATGTAGCTGTGGAGAGGAAGCAGAGTTAATGTTTCGAGTTCTGTGACCCTTCTTTAGAATTCTGCAACTTATTGTTTTATTGTTTTATTTATCTGTGCAGATAATGTTGCCTTCTCAGTGCACTGGGTGTTTAGCGCTCAGTTACAAGGTTCCAGCCTTTGGATTGGAGTGCTTTTTAGCACAGGGTGAGAGGCAGGAAGCTTGTGACAGTAGTGAGAACTGAACAGTGAATCTGTCAGTCAGATAGGAGGTGGACATGTTGCTGTGCGACACCACGCTGCATCAGCAACACACCTGCACTTGTCAGGTTCACGTGGCAAATACTTCAAATAAATGGCCATGTATGAAGTCAAAGGGGGGCAGTCCTTGGTGGGTGGAAGAGGACTGTAGCCGTTCAGGGATTGTAGCCGAAGTCATTCAACGGGCTTGTCCGATTATAGTAGAAAGGAATTTGCCATACAGTCTGCGAGGCCAAGTGCGAACAGTTCAGTGATTACACATAGTTCAGTCGGGTTGCTGTGGAGATGTCAGTCAAGTGGGATGGAACAATTTCTCCTGCAATGACACAAAATGTGGGGTTGAGCATAGTGGAGTTGAATGGAAAAGCAATTAGTGGTGTTGGACAAGCAGGAAAGGTGGTGAGGTTGCTCCCATTCGGTGAGCAAGCAATGTGGAGTCTGGGAGGATGAGGTGGGTGAAGCCATTGTCATTCCTCAAGCCCTCTAACTCTTGAAATATTTGGGTTCCTGCCTTTTGTACACTTCTAATAATGGTAATGTAATTTCTTGTACTGCGGTGACCAAAATGATACATGATTTATGCAAGTATATATCATTGGTTTCAAAAATTGATTGGTTAATTTTTACTATTTCAGTTCAGCACCCAAAGTCATTTCCTTTTGCCTGTAACTGAGAGCTATATTTAGGATTGAGTTCAACCAAAATTCTGTCCAACCAAATGACATTTTTTATTCAAAATCTTTTGAGATAAAGCCAACATTTCATTAGCCCAGTTATTTACTTTTTTGTATCTGTTCGCTAGCTGTTAATAATTTGTGTACCTGGACAACTAAATCCTTTGCTTCTGAGTGGTGCTTGTATGAAATGCTATGGATCTTGTACCTCATAATGTTTCCTGAAGTAGAATGGCTTATTGGTCAAAGATGAACAAAAATGCCTGTTCTAACTTTAAAATAGTTAAAAGATAGTGAGTCAATCTCCTAACATTTTAAAAATTTGGTCACTTTTGCCTCCACCATGTTTTTATTTAACCGAGAAGTGTTCTTTTTTATCCCTGATAGTTTTATGCATTCTTAGAGCTTAATATGTTAGTTACCACCCTTCCTGAGAAAGGCAGCCAGAGGCCAACATTAGCCTGTTTTATGGGTGTTATATTTTTCACGTACTCTGCTTAAAGGATTGTTTTAATATCTTTTGCTGGATTGTAAAATCTGCGCATCAGTTAATTTCAATTTCCGATATCATAGGAAGTGCAACAATGTTTATTTATTAAAGCTTAAGATATTTACTAACCATCGGAATTAGGTTTGAGTAGCCTGTATATGAAATGCTCTACACTGCTGTTATCTTATCTTGCTCTGCATTTGAAATTGAATTTTAATGGTTCACAGACAATGGCCCGGACATTGCAGCCTTATGAAAGCACTGTAATTACTGTTCATTACACTTAGTCTTAAAATCCACAGAAAGTCTATAATTTATGGTAGTTACCGAGCTGAAACAATACTGTTTGGATTAGTTTATTAGATATAGGAGCAGAATTAAGCCATTTGGCCCATTTTGAGTCCGCTCTGCCATTCGAACATGACTGATATGCTCCTCACACTCATTTTCCTGTCCTCTCCCCATAACCCTTCAACCCATTACTAATTCAAAATCTATCCAACTCCTCCTTAAAGTTACTCACTGTCCCAGTATCCACTGCACTTTCAGGTAGCAAATTCCACAGATTCACAGCCCTTTGGGAGAGGTAGTTCCTCCTGAACTCTTTCAAATTTGCTACCCCTTATCCTAAGACTATGACCTCATGTCCTAGAATGCCCCACAAGAGGAAGCATCATTCCACGTCTATTTTATCCATACCTCTTATCTTGAATACCTCAATATGATCTCCCCTCATTCTTCTGAATTCCAGACAGTATAGGCCTAAACTGTACAATCTCTCTTCATACAACAAACCCCTCATCCCTGGGATCAATCTAGTGAACCTCCTCTGAATTGCCTCAAATGCCATGACATCTTTATTCAAATAAGGGGACCAACCTTGTGCACAGTACTACAGGTGTGACCTCACAAATGCCTTGTATAGTTGCAATAATATTTCCTTATCTTTATATTCTATTCCTTTAGCTATAAAAGCCAACATTTCATTCGCTTTCTTTATTATCTGCTGTACCTGCATGCATTACACATCCCTGAACACTATGAGCAATTTATATCCAAATCACCTAACTTACACATTTTTGGACTGTGGGAGGAAACCAGAGCACCCAGAGGAAACCCACGCTGACACTGGGAAAATGTGCAAATTCCACACAGAAAGTCACCCAAGGCTGGAATTGAACCTAGGTCCCTGGCACCGTGAGGCAGCAGTGCTAACAACTGAGCCACCATGCTACTGTATCTCTGCTGTGTATTGAATAATTGAGGTAAACAAATAAATGACGGAGTATAACCTAGACCATGTCGAAAAGGATTGCACTGGAAAAGCACAGCAGGTAAGGCAGCATCCAAGGAGCAGGAGAGTCGACACTTTGGGCATAATCCCTTCATTAGGAATAGTCCTGATGAAGGGCTTATGCCTGAAACATTGACTTCCCTGCGCCTCAGATGCTGCCTGACCTGCTGTGCTTTTCTAACGCCACCCTTTTCGACTGACTTCTCCAGTATCTAGGAGAAAGTGAGGACTGCAGATGCTGGAGATCAGAGCTTAAAAATGTGTTGCTGGAAAAGCGCAGCAGGTCAGGCAGCATCAAAGGAGAAGGAGAATCAACGTTTCGGGCATAAGCCCTTCTTCTTATGCCCGAAACGTCGATTCTTCTTCTCCTTTGATGCTGCCTGACCTGCTGCGCTTTTCCAGCAACACATTTTTAAGCTCTTCTCCAGTATCTGCAGTCCTCACTTTGAAATTGGCTATCTTATAGGACAATGTCTAAAATTATGAACTGGGGACAGAAGAAAATGGGCCAGACCTATAAATGATGGCTATGTGAGACCTAATTCATAATTAGCCTTTTTAAATGTAAACCATATGTGAGTGGGCACATGTTGAATGCATTGATATATTGTGTCTGATTTGCAATTTAAGTAAATGTATTTGCTGCAGCTTTTCATAACTTGCAAATCTGTGGGAATAATGACATTATTTTGCTAACTGCCCTGCTAATAAATGGCTGATGCTGCAGGAAATTTGAATGAGTGTGACCAAAGCACCAAATCTTGTTTTAGCCCCTCAGTTAAATAGCTGAGATGCAGCAATTTTGTTTTCTGTTCCTTCCCGTTAAAATGATTTCTTCTAAATTTGTAACAGAGTCCTCCTGTCCAGTGTTTCATGGTTTTATGAGTTACTCTGTTGGGATAAATATCCTATGGTTATATTGCATTGGTATCAAAATGTGCATCATCTATATTCTGACTCATTCAGCTTGGGCTACATTTAGGGTTAAGAAATATTTTTTTCTATTGCATACTTACATGCTTCCTCTCTCGCTCTCCCTCTCCCACTTCTCTCTCTTTCTCTTTCCCATCCCCTTTACATCTAACTTGTCTTTTGCTTTCCTGCTCTCATTATTTGTTTGTTCTTGCCCCTAACCTTCCTTCCTTGTTCTTTCAGATCTTTCTCCTGGCTCTTTCTATATCTCTGACATTGTATATTTGTACTCTGCCTGACCTGTGTTGCATAAGCTGTATACATTAGTGGTACACCTTGTTCATAGTAGTCCTTGCATACTCATTTCACTATATGTTACAATGTTTGTAACTATTCTACTTTGAATAAATAGAACACCTGAGAACATTGTGTCCTTATGCAGAACAAAATACACCTAGTCAGTCTTTGAAGTCTGTAACATTCTTCTGAGAGAAAGTGTACTCAGCATAATGGAAAATTAAATTTCCACAAAATTTCTATTCCCAGGTTGGCTTATTTTATTTTCAAAGACAAAGAAAGATGGTGAAAACTCTAATTTCATATCTTCCGTATTGGATGTTGGAAAGGAACATTGTAACATGATGTATTTTGGATATTCAAATATAACTTAAACTTTAGATTTACTATATTTAGGTAAATTCCATGCATGTGACATTTTTTGACCGAACCTTGGAATGACTGAAATTGTATGCAATGCTTTATCTGACTCCTTCTCTCCCCAACTTGTTCTTCTGGGAACTTGAATATCTCACTTTTCCACCCAGAAAATTCTTCTCTTCCCTCAATAAATTCTGCATTAAGGTTCTTTTAAGTTTATAGCATTTAGTGCTGGCCGACAGCCTGGATTCTCTGGTATTATCAGAGAAAGACAGTGCTTCTTTTGAAAACAAAATACAAACCAGGAAATAGCTCAATGGGTTTTGAAGAGATAAAGGGTTTGGTGGCGGGGAGTTGGACGGTCTGAAAAATTGGTTCATTCAGCATTACTTCCAGTGTTACTAGAGTTGTGTTGATCCGCATGGTGCATAGTTTGTGGGCCACAACCTATGTATCCTGCATTGTGTTCATCATTGATATAATTAGAGAACTGACCTGTTGTGCTCCTAGCCCTGAAGAATTATCACAAGTCTCCTAATAACACCGTATATGAGCACACTTTTCCTTCTAGTTGTTTTTCTACTTCTAATGTAGGGCAGGCTGGATTCTGGCTGGGCTCCTGAAATCCCCTCCCAGTGATTTCAGATTCTGTGTAGCTTATTCTTTTCTGTTTAATTCACATTTTGTTTGTTAACACAGTGCTATTAAATGTATGAGAATCTTGAAAAATCAGGAATTTAAATGGTGGAATGTAAAGTTTAGTATGAGTTTCCGTATTTGCTTCAGTAGTATTTTGATTGACTTCGAATGGAGAGGAGTTCTATCAACGTGACAGGAAATGGATTAGACGTAAGGAACCAATATTTTAGCAGAGAATAGTATTTGTAAATCGGGGAAATTTAATTCACATACACTGCAATATTGTGAGAACAAAGTAAGTCAACTGAAGTCTTTGCTTTTTTGTCAGAAATTATTTTTGCTGCCAGCATGAATTCTTAGTGTTGACAGGACCAGTTCTGGTCAAACTTGTTAACTGAACTCCTTTTAAACAATAGCTTTGTTGTTCTCACTTTCCAGACACCCAGTTTTTGGTCAGATGAAGGACCAGAAAAGAAAAGTACACATCAGCGCTCTGCTTCATGGGGAAGTGCTGATCAGCTAAAAGAGGTAATGAGCAAGTATCCAACAACAGTATTCAGAGCAAGATTGTGAATTTTTGCTGTTGGATTTTAAAGTTGCATTTTTCCTGTTTCTATAGATTTTGAAGTTGGCCAAAATAGTATAATATATATAAAGTAGACCTGTTTCTTAAGCTTTTGCATTTGATCACAATTCTTTTCTCATTCCTCAAACTTATTTCTGTGAAACTGGAAAAAGATGAAAGTTGCAATCTCTTCCGTACTTCACTTGTTTAGTGGCTGTAGTGGTTTTGTTTACATTCTTAATACATTGTTATGTAAAATCAAGTAATTTATATGAGAGTAGCTAAAGAATGTGGCCAGGTTATTCAGGTACAGGGACGTGATATTTGAGACCAATCTGACTCCCATCCAGTTTGAAATTTGAAATTTAAATTTCTTACACTGGATATGGTGGATCACTGTTGTTAGAGGACCCTGGCTATTGTGGTCTGTCGAATGGTGGAGGCAGCTGAGTTGGTATTTGGCTAGTAATGAGATTGAAAATTTTAAGGATAACCAAGGATAGGAATGACGCAACATTTTTAAGAAACGTAATATCGGTGAAGATGGAAATTTATCCTGTATCTTCTAATATGAAATTGTATAATGAAGTTTTGCTGTGTTATCTTAAGAGATATTTGCTACTCTTGAATATAAAAGTATGTGAGTTCCTGTAAAGGTAAATTCAGAACAGTTAGGGCTTCAGGTTCAGACACTATCCACCTAAAGCTGATTGACGAGATTGGACATGTATTCTGTGAACCCCTTCACCAGTGTGGACGTATCGGGAATTGTTCCTTTGGAATGTAAGCACATAGTTCAGATCTTCCAAGTTAACAGTTAACCCTATGTCCTCCAGTCGAACCAGGGCATGCACACTGAGGAAGCAAAGAAGACTAGTAATTCAGAGTCCCAAGTTAATGCTCTGGGAAGATAAGTTCAAATCTCCCCAAGGCAGCCAGTGGAATTTAAATTTAAATAATAAAGTCTGGAATTGAGAGCTAATGTCAGTAATGATGGGCATGAAGCTATCATCGGTTGTCACAAAAATCCATTTGGTTCATTACTATCTTTTAGAGAGGGAAATTTGCTTTGTCTGACCAATATGTGACTCCAGACCCACAAATGTTGATGACTTAGTCAAGGGGTAAATATGGGGAATGAGTCTGGTGGGTTACTCTTCAGAGGGTTGGTGTGGACTTGTTGGGCCAAGGAGCCTGTTTCCATACTGTAGGGAATCTAATATAGTTTAATATACTTTTAACTGTGCTCTGAAATGAACAAGCAAGTCACTTAGTTCTGTGTAGTTAGAGATGGCCAACAATTGAGCGCTTGCCAACTATGCCCACATCCCATAAGACAGAGAAGCAGAAGTAGGCCATTTAGCCTATTGTATCTGCCATTGTCTTTCAGTGAGATCATTGCTGCTTTGATAATCTTCAACTCCACTGATAGAACATAGAACAGTACAGCACAGCCCACGATGTTGTGCCGACCAATAATCCTCATGTATGCACCCTCAAATTTCTGTGACCATATGCATGTCCAGTAGTCTCTTAAATGTCCCCAATGACCTTGCTTCCACAACTGCTGTTGTCAACGCATTCCATGCTCTCTCAACTCCCTGTGTAAAGAACCCGCCTCTGACATCCCCTCTATACTTTCCTCCAACCAGCTTAAAACTATGACCCCTCGGGTTAGCTATTTCTGCCCTGGGAAATAGTCTCTGGCTATCGACTCTATCTATGCCTCTCATTATCTTGTATACTTCAATTAGGTCCCCTCTCCTCCTCCTTTTCTCCAATGAAAAAAGTCCGAGCTTAGTCAACCTCTCTTCATAAGATAAGCCCTCCAGTCCAGGCAGCATCCTGGTAAACCTCCTCTGAACCCTCTCCAAAGCATCCACATCTTTCCTATATTAGGGCGACCAGAACTAGACACAGTATTCCAAGTGCGGGTCTAACCAAAGTTTTATAGAGCTGCAACAAGATCTCACGATTCTAAAACTCAATCCCCCTGTTAATGAAAGCCAAAACACCATATGCTTTCTTAACAACCCTGTCCACTTGGGTGGCCATTTTAAGGGATCTATGTATCTGCACACCAAGATCCCTCTGTTCCTCCACACTGCCAAGAATCCTATCCTTAATCCTGTACTCAGCTTTCAAATTCGACCTTCCAAAATGCATCACCTCACATTTATCCAGGTTGAACTCCATCTGCCACCTCTCAGCCCATCTCTGCATCCTGTCAATGTCCCGCTGCAGCCTACAACAGCCCTCTGTACTGTCAACGACACCTTCAACCTTTGTGTCGTCTACAAACTTGCTGACCCATCCTTCAATCCCCTCATCCAAGTCATTAATAAAAATTATAAACAGTAGAGGCCCAAGGACAGAGCTCTGTGGAACACCACTCACCACAGACTTCCAGGCAGAATATTTTCCTTCTACTACCACTTGCTGTCTTCTGTTGGCCAGCCAATTCTGTATACAGACAGCTAATTTCCCCTGTATCCCATTCCTCCTGACCTTCTGAATGAGCCTACCATGGGGAACCTTATCAAATCCTTGCTGAAGTCCATATACACCACATCCACAGCTCGACCCTCATCAACTTTTCTAGTCACATCCTCAAAGAACTCGATAAGGTTTGGGAGGCATGACCTGCCCCTCTCAAAGCCGTGTTGACTGCATTTATTCAAGCCATGCTCTTTCAGATGGTCATAAATCTTATCCCTCAGAATCCTTTCTAACACCTTGCAGACGACAGACGTGAGACTTACTGGTCCGTAATTGCCGGGGATTTCCCTATTTCCTTTCTTGAAGAGAGGAATTACATTTGCCTCTCTCCGGTCCTCAGCCACGACTCCAGTGGAGAGCGAGGATGAAAAGATCGTCGCAAGTGGCGAAGCAATTGCATTTCTCATTTCCCAAAGCAGCCGAGGACAAATCTGGTCCGGGCCTGGTGACTTGTCAATCTTAATGTTTGACAAAATTTTCAGCACATCAGCTTCCTCTATCTCTATCCATTCCAGCATGCACACCTGCTCTTCAAAGGTTTCATTCATTACAAAGTTCGCTTCTTTCATAAAGACAGAAGCAAAAAACTCATTTAGGGCTTCCCCTACCTCCTCAGACTCCACACACAAGTTCCCTATGCTATCCCTGATCGGCCCTACCCTTTCTTTGATCATTCTCTTATTCCTCACATAAGTGTAAAATGCCTTTGTGTTCTCTCTAATCCGTTCTGCCAAGCCTTTCTCGTGCCCCCTCCTGGCTCTCCTCAGACCATTTTTGAGCTCCTTCCTCGCCTGCCTGTAATCCTCTAGAGCTGAGCTTGTCCCTAGCTTCCTCCACCTTATGTAAGCTACCTTTTTCTTTTTGACAAGAAGCTCCACCGCTCTCGTCATCCAAGGTTCTTGTTTCTTACCACTTCTTGCCTGTCTCAGAGGGACATATTTATTCTTCAGTTGCAACAACTGTTCCTTAAACAGTCTCCACATATCTATAGTGCCTTTATCATTGAAGAATTGCTCCCAACCTATGCTTCCTAACTCATGTCTAATCGCTTCATAGTTTCCTCTTCCCCAATTAAATATCCTCCCATTTTGCCTAATCCTCTCCTTCTCCATAGCTATGTAGAATGTGAGGCAGTTGTGGTCACTATCACCAAAATGCTCTCCCACCACAAGATCTGATACCTGCCCCGGCTCGTTTCCGAGCACTAAGTCTAGAATGGCCTCTCCCCTCGTCGGCCTGTCGATGTACTGAGTTAGGAAACCCTCCTGAACACACCTTACAAAAACAGCTCCATTCAAATCTTATGCTCAAAGGAGGTTCCAATCAATATTGGGAAAGTTAAAGTCACTCATTACAACAACCCTACTACGTCCACACTTTTCCAAAATCTGCCGACCTATACTTTCTTCCATCTCCCTGCTGCTATTGGGGGGCCCGTAGTAAACCTCTAACGAGGTGACTGCTCCCTTGCTGTTCCTAATTTCCACCCATACTGACTCGGTAGGCAGATCTTCCTCGACAATGGAAGCTTCTGTAGCTGTGATACCCTCTCTGATTAGTAGTGCTACACCCCCTCCTCTTTTTTCCCCCCTCCCTATTCTTTTTAAACGCTCTAAACCCTGGAACATCCAGCAACCATTCCTGCCCCTGAGAAACCCACGTCTCTGTTATGGCCACAACAACATAGCACCAGGTACTGATCCATGCTCTAAGTTCGTCACTTTTATTCCTGATACTCCTTGCGTTAAAGCAAACACACTTTAACTGATCCCTTGGTTCCTTGCCAGGAAATTCCTTCCCACTAGCTGGTCTACCTCTTGCTATTGCCTCATCTGCATCAACTCTCACCTCCGGTATACAGTTCAGGTTCCCACCCCCCTGCCATACTAGTTTAAATCCTCTCGAACTGCTCGAGCAAACGTTCCACCCAGGACATTGGTCCCCTTCCAGTTCAGATGCAACCCATCCTTCTTGTACAGGTCCCACCTTTCCCAGAAGGCATGCCAATTATTTACATATCTGAAGCCCTCCTTCCTACACCAGCTGCGCAGCCACATATTAAGCTGCGCCCACTCCCTGTTCCTCGCCTCGCTATCTCGTGGCACTGGTAGTAAACTAGAGAACACTACTCTGTTCATCCTGCTTTGCAGCTTCCATCCTAACTCCCTGAAATCACTTTTTATATCCTCGATCCTTTTCCTGGCTATATCATTAGTGCCAATATGTAACACGATTTCTGACTGTTCACCCTCCCCTTTTAGAACCTTATACACCCGATCGGAGACGTCCTGGACCCTGGCACCAGGGAGGCAACATACCTTCCAGGAATCCCAATCCTGACCACAAAATCTCCTGTCGATTCCCCTAACTATCGAGTCCTCTACAACGAGTACTTTTCTATTCTGCTCCCTTCCCTTCTTTGCCACAGTGTCAGGCTCAGTGCCAGAGAACTGACTGCTATGGCTTTCCTCTGGTAGGTCATCCCCACCCCCCAGCAGTATCCAAAACAGTATACTTATTGCTGAGGGGGATATCCACAGGGGATCTCTGCACTGTCTGACTGTCCCCTTTCCTCCCCCTAACTGTAACCCATCTATCCTGGTCCTGAGCCTTAGGAGTGACCAACTCCCAGTAACTCCTCTCAATTACCCCCTCAGCCTCCCGAATGATCCGTAGTTCATCCAGCTCCAGCTCCAATTCCCTAACACGGTTTTCAAGGAGCTGCAGTTGGGTGCACTTCCCACAGATGTAGCCAGCGGAGACGTGTGCCATGTCTCCCACCTGCCACATTCTGCAGGAGGAGCAAGCAACTGCCCTAGCATCCATCCCCGACTTATCTGAACACCCACTCAGTACTAAAGTAGAAAGCTTAGTTCAAGGTGCTAAAAAATCAATAACAAACTTATATTCAATAGAGGAAGTTTAGAATGAACCGTACCTTATTAACTAGATTAGAGGAGGAGGGCGGGTGGGGGACACTACAGTTGTAGAGTCTCAGGTTTAGCCGCCTTGCTGATATACATGGTTACTGCTTTCCTCCCCGGCTGCCCCTCTGGTCCCCGTCACTTCCTCCGCTGCTCCCGCTCCTTCTGTGAAAGGGAAAACACCGCTGTCCGCTACCGGTAAGTAATTTTTAAAAAACTGCCTTACCTTAGCTGCAGTCTTTTGGGTTCGTCTTACCTCCGCTGCTGCTCGCACTCAAAATGATGTTTCCCTATAAACTCCACTGATGTTTCCTTATAAACCTTAATTTCCTACCTGATTATAAATCTGTCAATCTCACGATAAAACAAAGAAGAAAAAGTAAACTCAATACAAGTTCTAGAAAAGGAAATTATTTCTTACAAACTTGATTAAAATAATTCCGCTGGTTTGGAATTTTTGAAAATATTTGGTTAGGTAACACATGTAGATATGACTCAGTCCAGTCTTCAGTGATATAAATTTTATATGCTGGATTAGAAATTGTCTCCAAATCATCAGCAGTTAAATAGTTACAATCGACAGATGTAGATCAGACTGGTAGAATACTACAAGTGGTGGCTTGCATCAGGTTCACTGTTGTTCACTGTTTTTATTAATTATCTGCACTGTGATGCAGGGAGTAAGTTTAGTAAGTTTCCGGATGATTCTAAAGTTTATGAAAGTACAAAGACATTCAAAGAATGTAGTAAAGTGCAAAACAATCTAGATGTGGCTAGGGGAGGAAGCCACGATAGTAAATGACATTTAACCGGTGTAAATACAAGGTCATTGCTTGTAGCTGGATCAAGAAAGAATATATTTTCTTTTAGTATCATAAGCCTGCAATTCTGTTATGAGAAAAAAAAAATACAGGTGTCATTGCACATAGTTTGCTGAAAGTTTGCCACTAATGCCAAGAAAACATTGTCAAAGCAAACAGTTGTGGGGATAGAACTATTCAGGGAAAATAAAAACTGGTTGGACTGTAGACCGCATCAGGTATGCTGCACCTAGTTTGGTTCTTTCACATGTTCATAGAGTCATAGAGATGTACAGCACAGAAACAGACCCTTCAGTTCACTTGTCCATGTCCATCCCAACCCAATCTCTTGCAAACCTGCCAGCACCTGGCCCGTATCCCTCCAAACCCTTCCTATTCATATACCCATCCAGATGCCTTTTAAATGTTGCATAGTACTAGCTTCCACCACTTCCTCTGGCAGCTCATTCCATACCCGTACCACCCTCTATGCGAGACAGTTGCCCCTTAGGTCTGTTTTATATCTTTCCCCTCACCCTAAACCTATGCCTTCTAGTTCTGGACTCCCCCACCTCAGGGAAAAGACTTTGTTTATTTATCCTATCCATGCCCCTCATGATTTTGTAAACCTCTATATTGTCACCCCTCAGTCTCCGATGCTCTAGGGAAAACAGCCACAGCCTATTCAACCTCTCCTTATAGCTCAAATCCTCCAAACCTGGCAACATTCTTGTAAATATTTTCTGCACCCATTCAAGTTTCACACCATCTTTCCGATGAGAAGGAGACCAGAATTGCATGCAATATTCCAAAAGTGGCTGAACCAATGTCCTGTACAGCTGCAACGTGACCTCCCAACTCCTGTACTCAATACTCTGACCAATAAAGGAAAGCATACCAAATGCCTTCTTCACTATCCTATCTACCTGCGACTCCACTTTCAAGGAGCTATGAACCTGCACTCCAAGGTCTCTTTGTTCAGCAACACTCCCTAGAACCTTACCATTAAGTGTATAAGTCCTGCTAAGATTTGCTTTCCCAAAATGTAGCACCTCGCATTTATCTAAATTAAACTCCATCTGCCACTTCTCAGCCCATTGGCCCATTTGATCAAGATCCAGTTGTAATCTGAGGTAACTGTCTTCACTGCCCACTACACCTCCAATTTTGGTGTCCTCTGCAAACTTACTAACTATACCTCTTATGCTCGCATCTAAATCATTTATATAAGTGATGAAAAGTAGAGGACCCAGCACCAATCCTTGTTGCATTCCACTGGTCACAGACCTCCAGTCAGAAAAACAACCCTCTATTGCCACCCTCTGTCTTCTACCTTTGAGCCAGTTCTGTATCCAAATGGCTAGTTCTCCCTATATTCCAAGAGATCTAACCTTGTTCACTAGTCTCCCATGGGGAACCTTGTTGAACGCTTTACTGAAATCCATATAGATCACATCTACCGCCCTGCCCTGATCAATCCTCTTTGTTACTTCTTCAAAAAACTCAATCAACTTTCTGAGACATGATTTCCCACCCATAAAGCCATGTTGACTATCCTTAATCAGTCCTTGCCTTTCCAAATACATGTACATCTTGTCCCTCAGGATTCCCTCCAACAACTTGCCCACCACCGACGTCAGGCTTACTGGTCTGTAGTTCTCTGGCTTGTCGTTACCACCTTTCTTAAACAGTGACACCATGTTAGTCAATATCCAGTCTTCTGGCACCTCACCTGTGACTATCGATGACACAAATATCTCAGTAAGAGGCCCAGCAATCACTTCCCTAGCTTCGCACAGAGTTCGAGGGTACAATTGATCAGGTCCTGGCGATTTATCCATTTTTATACATTTCAAGACATCCAGCACTTCCTTCGTCTGTAATATGGCCTTTTTTCAAGATGTCACCATCTTTTTTCCTACATTCTATATCTCCCATATCCTTTTCCACAGTAAATACTGATGCAAAATACTCATTTAGTATCTCTCGCATCTCCTGCGGCTCCACACAAGGGCCGCCTTGGTAATCTTCGAGGGGGCCCTATTCTCTCCCTAGTTACCCTTTTGCCTTTAATGTATTTGTAAAAACCTTTTGGATTCTCCTTAACTCTGTTTGCCACAGCTATCGCGTGTCCCCTTTTTACCCTCCTGATTTCTCTCTTAAGTATACTCCTACTGCCTTTATAATCTTCTAAGGATACACTCGATCTATTCTGTCTATACCTGACATACGCTTCCTTCTTTTTCTTAACCAACCCTCAATATTCCCTATACCTACCAGCCTTTCCTTTCACCCTAACAGGAATATACTTTCTCTGGACTCTCGTTATCTCATTTCTGAAGGCTTCCTATTTTCCAGCAGTCCCTTTACCTGTGAACATCTGCCTCCAATCAGCTTTCGAAAGTTCTTGCCTAATACCGTCAAAATTGGCCTTTCTCCAAATTAGGAGTTCAACTTTTAGATCTGGCCTATTATTTTCCATCACTATTTTAAAACTAATAGAATTACGGTCGCTGGCCCCAAAGTGACACCTCAGTCACCTGTCCTGCCTTATTTTCCAAGAGTAAGTCAAGTTTTGCACCTTCTCTTGTAGGTACATCCACATACTGAATCTCAACATTTTCTTGTACACACTTAACAAATTTCTCTCCATCTCAACCCTTAACACTATGGCAGTTCCAGTCTATGTTTGGAAAGTTGAAATCCTCCACTATAACCACCCTATTATTCTTACAGATAGCTGAGATCTTCTTACAAATTTGTTTCTCAATTTCCCTCTGAATATTAAGGGGTCTATAATACAATCCCAGTAAGTTATCATCCCCTTCTTGTTTCTCAGTTCAACCCAAATAACTTCCCTGGATGTATTTCCGGGAATATCCTCCCTCAGTACAGCTGTAATGCTATCCCTTATCAAAAATGCTATTCCTCCTCCTGTCTTGCCTTCCTTTCTGTCCTTTCTGTAGCATTTGTATCCTCGAACATTAAGCTGCCAGTCCTGTCCATCCCTGAGCCATGTTTCTATAATTGCTATGATATCCCAGTCCCATGTTGTGATATGATAGTCTCAGAAAAGGTTCAGAGGAGCACAATAGGAATGCTTACAGTTTAAAGAACATCAGCTACTCAGGCTTCAAAAGCAGCATTTATTAACTTTATAGTTGTGTAGAATTAGATGCAGGACTTGTATAACATAAGAAAAGGGCTGGATTTGCATTCCTTAGTGAAAGATCATTTCAGTTTGACATAGAAAGAGGAATCGAGGACTTCATTTAAATTGTGTAGAAATAGGAATAGGCTAGTTGTTAAAGGTTTTTTCTTTTCCCAGAGAATAGCGAACTTCTGGAATGCTGGCTTGCGTAATGTGTGCTGACTGTGCATGTCTTCAAGAGGAAGCTGAGCCGGTTCTTGACTGGGGCAGAGATGGTATATAGAATGTAAGTGTAAAACAGTTACAGCACATGTGATGACTGGATCTCCTAGACTGGTTTCAATCACTTGTGGCTTCATTGAGGAATTTTCTAATTCCTTTTCTCATATTGGCTCTGGTTTTCTGTTTTTACCTATACCAGGAGATTACATGGCTTCAGGTGTTTGCAGTATCTAGTAGTGATGCTCCAGGCATGATGGGGGTGGGCAGGTTTGATGAATCAACTGGTATTTTGCTGCCTGTCACTATTATGTGCTTGTATGTTGATAGAAATGCCTCATTTCAAGCTGTCTCTTGAAGAACAGGGTCTTATATTGTTGTCAATAATCTTTTGGCCCTATTTCCTTCCTGAACTACGCATCTTGCTTCATGCTTCTTCACAAGGACAGATAAGAGACAACATTGTTATTGCTGCTCTAAATCAGGCTAAGACTTCCATTCCATCTAGTAAACCTCTGTTAGCATGGCCTCAGTTCATGCTTTTCCATGGCGATGCAGTTGATTAAGAAGCTATGTCATAGTGTTACAAATGGCTGCTTCAGCTATTTTGAAGGAGCTCAGTTGTGACCACATCATACAGAAGTGCATAGAATAGAGTTGATTGTTCCACAAATATGAATGTTAAGTCATCATGAAATGGAAATCTAAAAGGCAACCTGGATTTTTGTTATGTCCATGAATTAGTGCTGCAAAAATGCTTGCCCTATTAAAGTAAAGTGCATCGCTTACATAGAATAAACCATCACTAACCTGATTAGTGGTGTTGATTAGTGGAGTTGATGGAAAGATATGATTCTGTTAAGGCATCCCATGGGAAAGCTTTGATAAGTATAACAAACACTGTTCTGACAATATGAAGGTTTATTCCAGACGACAATGCTCTGGGATTCAGATTGTTTTTTTACCTCTTGAGTCTTGACCATGTATGATGTCATTCTGGTGTCTGAAGTGTTGTTGGTATATAACCATATCTCAACTGTTTGTTGACTACATAATACCTGTTTTTAAAATGATCTCATCTTGCAATTCCCACATTGTATCACATGGAAATGTCAGATTTTGGAATTAGTTCAAATGTTTACTTGTTTACGTTTAAGGTGGTGTTCTGCTTGGAAACTCATCATGCAGTGAACTAAAATTTTCTTGCTAATGTTGTGTACTACTCATGTTGAAAAGCAGCTCTACTCTTCTAAAACCAAAAGTTGTTACTACATGATGTAGAGGTTAACTTTTCTCATTATAACTTAGCTGCTTTTTTAAAGCAATTTGACCCATTATATTGAATGAAGGTATGATTCTCAAATATATTATATTTCTAAAGTTCCAGAGGTTGTTTGATGTCATTCATGTAGGACCAATGTACTCCTGTAAACAAGAGTGAGCTTTAATATGAAAACCCTTGCAGTTCATTGTCGTTCTGATTGTGCATCATCTGCCCTTGTGCACCTTAAAAAGAGAGAAAATATAACTTGATAGTGCCTTATTCCATCCGTGTTCTCTTGTGTGCTACCTTCTGCAAAAATAGGCTTACAATGAGTAGTTTGCATTAGTAGTTGGTCATATCTCTAAAGTCTCTGCAGGTTTAACCAAAATAAAAGTGTCCAACATGGAAGAGATCAGCAAGGCTTTGTATTGATAATACTAGTCATGAAGGAGCTATAAAGTAAATTGTGCAACCAAAACAATGTCCATGGAAAGTAGGAGACAACATGGGTGTTTAGAGTTGGGGTTGAACAATGGATTTGCTGCAGTGCATAGTGAGTGAAATAGCCTTTAAATGCCATTGCTGATAGGCTTAATCTGCTATATTGTTTCACATTTGCAGATCACTGGAGCCCACATTCAGCTGATTTGCCAGTTCCTGCCAAGGTTTATTCTCTGTGGACATAATTGTCTCTGCTGAGCGGATAGTTCCTCTCTGACTGTGCTTCAGCAACAGGATTACCACTGTCTGTTCTTCAGAATATAATGGCTGTCACATTGCTGTTGCTAGATCTTCAGAGAATTGTTCTGCCAAATTACAGGAATTTCCCTTTTTGTGAGCAGGCAACATTTGAATTCAAGACTTTTACATTTGGGAATCTTTATGGGGATGGATCAGAAAAAAACCCTAGGGACTTTTATTCTCAGATAACATTAATCCACCACAGATGGACAATATGACCTAAATAATCAGAAAATGGGTTGGAAGTGGCTGTTAATATCTGACATCTTGAAGACTAATTCAATTCAGAGGTTTGAGAGAGATTAACAGTTGGTTAAGGAGGGATGAGTGAGTGAGGAGTGTGAAGAACAGGGTGTGGAGTGGGTATGATGTGGCATAATGGGGTGGACTTTGCGGGAAAGCAGTGTAAAGGGGTGGCATGGGTATGTGATAGGGAAAGACAGGGTCTATGTATGGGAAAAAAGACAACTGGCATGGCTGTGAAGAAAATGGATGAATAGGAGTTGAAGGAGGAAAGCAATTTTTTGTGGAGCTTGGAGGAACACACAATTTTAATAGCTCCAGAAGGTGAAGGAATAGACTGTCAAAAAGTATACTTCATCAAGAAGCTTCTTTTCCAATTAATCCTTTAACAAGCTTCAGTCTGCTTGGAATGTTCCAGTGCTTCATTGCTCAGGCCAGTAATAAACTAAACATTTTGTTGGGACCCAATCTCCATTCTTTATAGAAATACCCCATTGTCTTTGTGTGGATGTTTACATGTGTGAAGCATAAAAATGCAAACATCAGGATTATTGTGGGAAACCGGAGGGTAAGTCTTCCACTTAATTTTCATTACCCTGAGTACCTGCTTTCTGTCATATGAAGGAAGTTGAAATTTACCATTTATGCTTGCTGGGGAGATAAGTATAATGCATGTGCTTTTATTTTTATTACTGTGATTGTGGTGACTTAATATAGTCTGTATTGAACTCCACCCATAAATTTACTTGATAAATTGCTTGTTGACTCTTGGATGATTTGGTGGCAGTTAGTTGTTGTTGTGGACACTAAGCATCATGCACTCTCTTTCTTTGGAATGCATGCTTCTGAATTCTTATGGCTAAACAGAAGTCAGTTTGGCAGCCAATTCCTTGAACTATACTGTTTATGAGAGTAACTCAGTATTGTAGCAGTTGCTATATAATTATTCAGATCTTGCCGTACAATATAATTTGGCTTCAATCCTTATAACTCTGTTAAGTGTTTTTGAGTGCCTTTCTAATTTAAAGGCACCAGAGTCGGTGCAATTGTTGTTGAAATTGTTTGAGCTTATTAATACTGTATGCAAATAACTAATTTTATTTCATTGCCAATACATGTTTAGTATTCAGGCAGAGAACACAGTAATCACAGTATCATTTTTTTTGTATTACGTGTTTTGATTTTCTTTGATAAAGTCTGGGTATTGCTACTGAGGCCAATCTTTATTGCCTATCCCTAACTGCTTTGGAGAAATAACTGCCTGAAATAATTTTAATATTTAGAGATGGGTTCTGTATTACAATAGTGCACTTTACAACAACTTATTCCTTTTTTAGTTTACCCTTTAAAAACAAGGTGCTATCAGTTTATATAATTTGAGATAGTGTATATTTAAGTTCAAAGGGCAGATTTTTTCCTTCCCTGTTCCAAATAGAACCATTTTAAAGAAAAAGCATTGGAGAAAATGAACATTAATGAATTTCTCAAGTCTGTTTTTTTTTTGAATACTTACTGTTGCTTCTAAATTTCCTTTGGCTTTTCTGATGTTTTTACCCAACTACACCCGAGAGGCTGCAGTTGTATTAAATACCTGCAGGTGTCTCTGCATGGATTTCCTTCAATAACATGTTGTGAACATCTCGAGTAGATTGCTTCCATAAAAATGTCATTGCTGCTTCCTGAGCTGCTCTGTCATTCCTTACTCTTAACAAAAAGCTGGTATTGATAAGTGAGGGATCTAACTTTTGCTTTTTTGAATTAAGTAGTTTTCCAGCATAAGAACTTGGTGAATGCTTTTATTTTGTGATTCAACATACACCTGTGTTGCTACAAATCCAATGTTTGGATTGTGGCACATTTGGGGAGTTGGGAAAATACCTACAAGGCTTCTTGCAATTGCTGAAGAAATTGATCTCATCTTTGCTAGAGTCAGTATCAAGCGTATCCCATCAAAAGGCATAAATACTCCACTGTCCCCTCTGTGTGCAACTGCTACATCCTACCTTGAATAAAAAGAACAAAACTAATTCAGCCCCATATTTATTGCTATTTCTGAACCAAACACCTACTTGTTTTTAGTCTTCATCCATCTCCCAATTCTCATCATGGCGTTGCTCTTTACCAATCCTTCCAAGACCAACAGCAGCAAGTATGAGGTAATCGAAGCAACTTGCAAAGGATATTGAAACAGACAATAAAAGACTTGTAAATTGTTGTCTGTGAAATATTCTTATACAGATAGTTTGACCAGTTTATTACTCATAAAATGCATTCACCCGGTGTTCTTACTGTGTGAGACAAACAAAAGACTGTGGTTCAACTTATTAAAGAAAACACCTCTTATGCAAATTAAGTTCACTTTTCCCCAAAATAGGATAATGTTTTTTGAAAAATGCACTCAGGGTCTTCTTAATAAGAAGGTGGGTCTGACACAGTGTATTCACCAGCTGTGTCTTTGCTGAGGGAATGGCTGCTAGCAGTCGTTTCTTCTTCTCCCTTTCTGAGCCCTTCTGAAATGGTGCATTGGCCATGCTAAATTGTTCTACAGTCCAGAGAGTTGCAGAATAGGTGGGTTATAGGGATTAGATGTGGGATGCTCTTTAGAGGGAAGGTGCAGACACATAGAACATAGAACATAGAACATTACAGCGCAGTACAGGCCCTTCGGCCCTCGATGTTGCGCCGATCAAAGCCCACCTAACCTACACTAACCCACTATCCTCCATATACCTATCCAATGCCCGCTTAAATACCCATAAAGAGGGAGAGTCCACTACTGCTACTGGCAGGGCATTCCATGAACTTACGACTCGCTGAGTGAAGAACCTACCCCTAACATCAGTCCTATATCTACCCCCCCTTAATTTAAAGCTATGCCCCCTTGTAATAGCTGACTCCATACGTGGAAAAAGGTTCTCACTGTCAACCCTATCTAACCCCCTAATCATCTTGTACACCTCTATCAAGTCACCCCAAACCTTCTTTTCTCCAATGAAAACAACCCCAAGTGCCTCAGCCTTTCCTCATAGGATCTTCCTACCATACCAGGCAACATCCTGGTAAACTTCCTCTGCACCCGTTCCAGTGCCTCCACATCCTTCCTATTGTATGGCGACCAAAACTGCACACAATATTCCAGATGCAGCCGCACCAGAGTCTTATACAACTGCAGCATGACCTCAGGACTCCGGAACTCAATTCCTCTACCAATAAAAGCCAGTACGCCATATGCCTTCTTCACTGCACTATTTACCTGGGTGGCAACTTTCAGAGATCTGTGTACATGGACACCAAGATCCCTCTGCTCTTCCACACTACCAAGTATCCGACCATTAGCCCAGTACCCCATCTTTTTATTACTCTTACCAAAGTGAATCACCTCACACTTAGCTACATTGAACTCCATTTGCCACCATTCTGCCCAGCTCTGCAGCTTCTCTATATCCCGCTGTAACCTGCCACATCCTTCCTCACTGTCTACAACTCCTCCGACTTTCGTATCATCCGCAAACTTGCTCACCCAACCTTCTAACCCTTCCTCCAGGTCATTTATAAAAATGACAAACAGCAATGGTCCCAAAACAGATCCTTGCGGAACACTGCTAGTGACGGCACTCCAAGATGAACCTTTGCCATCAACTACTACCCTCTGTCTTCTTCCAGCCAGCCAATTCCTAATCCAAACCTCCAACTCACCCTCAATGCCATATCTCTGTATTTTCTGCAGTAGCCTACCATGGGGGACCTTATCAAACGCCTTACTAAAATCCATATATACCACATCTACCGCTTTCCCCTCATCTACCTCCTTAGTCACCTTCTCAAAGAATTCAATAAGGTTTGTGAGGCATGACCTGCCCTTCACAAAACCATGCTGACTATCCTTGATCACATTATTCTTATCCAGATGTACATAAATCCTATCCCTTACAATTCTCTCTAAGACTTTGCCCACGACAGAAGTGAGACTCACTGGCCTATAGTTACTAGGATTATCCCTACTCCCCTTCTTGAACAAGGGAACCACGTTTGCTAGCCTCCAGTCCTCTGGCACTACTCCTGTAGACAAAGAGGACACAAAAATCAAGGCCAATGGCTCTGCAATCTCCTCCCTTGCTTCCCAGAGAATCCTAGGATAAATGCCATCAGGCCCAGGGGACTTATCTATTTTCACACTTTCCAGAATTTCCAACACCTCTTCTCTACATATCTCAAAGCCATGGGCCAAATGGCCTCTTGCACTAGGGATTCTATGATTCAGCCAATGGGGCCATAGGATAAGGGTCATAACATCTAATATAGTTAGGCCAAGGTGTACCCATACCCTTTCCAAGATGTGACTACTCCACCATGCCAAGGGGTCTGTCTGGAACTGGAAATACACAAATATAATGTCTCTCCCTATTGTTTTGGCTGAATACTTCTCCTTGAGCATCAAGTCAGAGCAACTCTCCCATTGTTAAGGTCGAGTACTTCTATTCAACATGTATGGCAGTTCTGGGCTGTTCATTGTTTGCTCTTGATCTGTGGTAACCGTGGCCCTTTTACATTCCATCAGACCTTACTTGCAGAAACTGCTTAGCCAATTTTATGTTGGGCCTAGTTGCTAAGGCTGTTGGCCATTTGGCCATAAAATGTATCGTGAGACAATAGTAAGTCAAATGTTAACCCATTACAGATAGATACTATGATACTATAATGGTAAATAAGGAAGCATTAACTTTGTTAAACAAATATTTCATAAGTCTTCTCAGAATAGAGGTTGAGAACAGCATTCTGGAATTTAATGGAACTAAATATTAGTCAAAGGTGGGCAGGGTACCTCGTGGATTTAATACAGGATGTGAAAGTAAGAAAAGGCTAACGAGAAAAGTAATGGGATTTATTATTGACAAATCTCCAGAAACCAGAAATAGTTGAGGAAATAGCATATGAATTAGGTATTAATCCAATTAGATTGGAAAATTGCAAATGTAAGTATTATTTTAAAAGTGGGGGAGAGAGAGAGAGAAAGAGAGATGAGAAAAAAAACTGACCCCTTAGCTGTGGGAAGTGAGTGGAACTGATGATTGGTGTTAGATAACTTGAGGACTTGAGCAACTTCTGTTGGATTGGTCCAATTTGCTTAATTTACTTCAGTTTTGTTTGAGAAAACCACTATGATAATGGACATAGGGAGAGATCAATGGATTTTTAAAAAAATTTGGATCATTGTGCCACAGGAACGCACATTAATCTCAGAAGGCATTGTACTGTAGCTTCCTGGAATAATGACTGGGCTCAAGATGTTAAACTATGGAAATAGTTTGCAACTGACCTCATCTGGGTTCACATAGATTCCTCAGAAGTGTAACATTTGATATTTAACATGACCTTTTCTGGGTACTCCCACAGGTTCCTGTCAAGACTTGCTGAGGCCCACACTTCTGAGACTTTTAGTTCAAATAGTTGTATAGCACTGATATTGGGCTGTGACATTTGCAAGTAGGTATTGTCTGTGCAGACCTGTGGTATTCGTCTCTTATCTTCCACCCCATGACTGTTAAGAAGTCAGTGTAAGTTAGGTAATATTGGGTATTAGGCTGCATTTATTGTAGAGAGATGAATTTGTTTCATGGAATTTTGGAAATAAGAGCAGGGTTGGGCCATTTGGCACTTTGAACTTGCTTTACATTGAACTAGGTGGTCTTGCTAAAGCTTTATACAGTTTTGGAAGACATCTTTCCTCTTTAACTCAAATCATGTAGTTGTAAATTCCACCATTACTATTTGCCTTCTAAATTGCTTTCTGTCCCTACATGTTAGCTTTCTTTGACTCATGAGCAAGGACATCTAGGCATCTTTGGACTTCAATGCTTCCTAATCCCTCACTATTGAAGAAATACTCTGCAGTTCTGTTTGGTTTCTCTCAGTATCTTAAGTAACCAATGAGAGTATTGTTAAAAAAAACTATACAGTACATTCCAAGAATGCATCTTGCACAAGATTAAAGTTAATTGATCTTACTCAGTTTGTATGTGGGTTGAAATCCCTGTTTTACCCTTATTATACACATCTCCAATTTCCTGATTGATACCATACATACATTCTAGTAGAGTCAAAGGTCACTTCTGACAAAAGTTCGGCATTCTGTGATACAAACGAAAGCAAATGAGACCTCCTAAACTAGTTTCAATCACCTGTAGCAGTTAGACAAGAATTTTCCAGTTATTTCTCTAATTGCTCTAGTTCTCTATTTTTTTGTGGAGTTTTCCCCAGTCAAAGTGAATGCAGCCTTGACTTGAGACCAGTTTCATTAAATTATATGTAATGTATTAAACAGCAAAGCAAATTCAAACACGTTTTGCAAGATGTGAAAACAGAACAGACTGTATACGTTCTTTGTAGGGAAGGTTAATTATTTTCTTTTGGTATCTCGAGTTAAGATCAATGTCAACATGTGATATCAAAACAATTGTAGAATTCTGGAAGGGTATTTAATATTGTTTGTATAAGGCTGCATTTTTTTAAACTGTAGAAGTGATTGACAAGAGCAGAGCATGTCTGTACATGTCTAAATGGTGTAGATGAACCTGTTGGACTCGAGTGTATTGACGTCCGGTAATTAATTCTGCAAAGCTATTAAAATTGTGCTGAAGGAAGAAAACTCAATATTGCTCAGTTACATATGGTTGCTAGCCATAAGTTGCAGTTGTGAGTAACTTCAGTTATGTGGATAGTTTGGAGAAACTGTCAGCTAAGTATCAATATCAGGGAGTTTCATGGGGGCATTTCTCTCAATCCGATCTAGTAACGTTTATCTCCATTCTGCACTGCTCACCTTGTAAACGTGGATGAGTGGTAAGGTTATCCATTTTGGTCAGAGGACTAGAACAACAACTTATTCCCTAAATGGAGAGAAACTTCAGAATGCTTTGGTGCAGTGCTTAGTTATCTCCATGCATGAATCTAGAAGACTAGTACACAGGTTCAGCAGATAAAGACAAAACAAATGGAATTTTGGCATTTATTGTGAAAGGATTAGATCGCAAAAGTAGGGAAATGGTGATGCAACAGTACAAGACCTTATTGAGACTGCACCTGGAGTGTTGCATCCAATTTTGGTCCCCTTACCAAGGGAGGAATATAGATGTTTTGAAGGCAGTTCAATGAGGAGGCTCAATGAAGAGAATAAGCAGTTTAGGTCTATACTCTGCAGTTTAGAACAATGAAAGGAGATCTAATTGAAGAATACAAGTTGCTAAAGGGGATTGATAGAATACACATAGAAAATATGTTTTCTTATCTGGGCAATCTAGAACAAGAGATCATAGTTTTAAGATAGGAGTAGCACATTTAAAACAGACCTCTCGAATTAACTACCCCAGAGTACAGTGGATGCTGGAACATTCAGGAAATGTAAGGAGGAGATAGACTTTTAACTAGTAATTGATTGGAAGCTTATGGAGAGCAGGCAAGAAAGTCGAGTTGACACTGAGATGGGATAAAACATGTTTTTGTCAAATGATGGAGCAAGCTCGAGGGGTTTAATTGCCTACTCCCACGCCTTGTTCTTATGTTCGTATATGTGCACCATGCCTAATACTATTGTATTAGTATTAATACTATTGTGAGCTCACCAACAGGTGAAGTACTCGCCACTGCCAGGATGTCTGGTTTTATATACGAAGACTAATTTTGCACCAGGTTGCATACTACCAGGTGGGAGCTGCCCTTTGCAGAATGCAGTGAGAAGGGAATGTGAAAGAAAGGCTCCTGAAGGCATCTGAATGGCATAGGTAACACTTTGTTGTCCTTTCTGGTTATCATTGTAATTGCAGCAATAAGAATCAAGTGACACAGGCTACTTGACCTGAATACCATACCATCATAGACTACTCTTTGTCTAATGTTCAGCATCACACAACATCTACTCATTATCAACATGGTGCATGACATGCTCGAAAGCCTTCAGACAGTTGAAAGCATAACTTCTATTGAACAACAGCAAAAGTGAAGGAAAAACGACCAAAATCAGCATTTGCATCTTGAAAATAATGAGGGCTACTTGGCATTCAAGCAACAGAAAATATGCAGTCAATGAGTGATCACTGCACCCAGTTCACATCTGTTGGAAGTGGGCATCGCCTAACTCAACTCCTGTCTGGCCTATTGCACTTGATACTGCATTGCTTTATCCTGTTGGAAGCAATGCTGCTTAGTGTCCTTATTCTCCTCTTCAGAAGACTGTTGCTGCTGTCCTATCACTTCACCATTCATCATATCCCCTTTCCCCCATTCCATTTGTGCAATGCACAGCATGCAAGGTTTTATGCGGTTCTCTCTGTCTGCACTGTATTGCACGGCTGCTCTTAGACTGATCCAAGCAATGAAACCTCAAATTTGATTTCTGCTCCATAATGTTGAAGAATAGGCTACGTTACATCTACGCTTAGCCTCAGTCAGAAGGAATCATCAGCCGTAGTTGCAGATGGTAGCCCTTCTCTCCTTCTCAGTGACCATCCTTGTAAAATATCTGCCTCTTGAAATGAAGCAGAAACATGGGAATTCTCAACGAAGTAGACACCATATAACTTCTAAGGTAACTGGCTCAGACTTCTAAGATATGGCATTAGTAAGCACATACAAATAATACATTGATGGAATGGAATGTTTTAATATTGAAGTTTGGTGCATTGTTATATGGTGCGTTTGCAATTCGAATTAGTTTGAAAAGCAATGATGATTCTGCATGACATTTTCTTCCTTGCACTCTTCATTGACTCCATCAGTACAGAACCACCATGTGCCTCCACCCAACTCTTTCATTTAAATCATCATTTCTCACATTATCCCTGAGCCTCAGTCCTAAAGCTTAGCCATGCGAACCATTATGCTACACAATTTGAAGCCAGCATGGTTGTGACTGTCAATGACCACAGTAGGCCTCAGTCCAACTGTGAGCCACTCCTCTAACTAACTTGGATGAGCCAGACTGATATCTGATCTCTGTGTAGCTCTCTGACTGACTAATCCCAATTCAATGTAGTGTTTGCATTGGTTCTGCAGGACTGATAGTGGCCCACCCCCTATCCTGTAGTGCTCCAGATCTCCTGAACCTGATCAGCCCACATGGCTTGCTGACTGTGTTCAAGTCACTGGACTGAGATTATCCTTGACTGATTGCGGTGAAAACCCTTGACTTGACTGAGGACTTTGAAACATGACATTTTGGCTGAAGCATGCATTTTGTTGCATAAGCTGCTGGCACACACTGTAGTTGTGACATTGATGTGACACAGCACCCCAACAGCGACATTTCCAAACCCTTGACTGATCACTGCTGACAATTATGACATGCCGCCTAGCTTTGTGCTAAAAGGCCTGCCAAGATAAATGCACTTTGAGCCTTTAAGTTTGGAATGAGTTGGAAAAGGGCAAACTGGAAAGGCAGAGACGTTGTGAGCATCAAATAGGTACAAACTTGGTGAGCACAAAAAGCAATCAAGGAGTCCCAAGCTGCACCCTGGTCTAGTCCATGACATGGGCAATTGCCATGGAAAGTGGTTGAGACCAAAACATTGAATATTTTCAAGAAAGAGGTAGATATAGTTCTTAGTGCTAAAGGGGTCAAAGGATATAAGGAGAAAGTGGGAATAGGATACTGAATTGCAAGATCAGCCATGATAATTAAATTGTAGAGCAGGCTCAAAGGACCAAATGGCCTACACCTATTCCTATCTCCTATGTCTCTACATTTGTCTCTGTTTACAAAATGGCTTGGCAGCAGCATTACAAGTAAAGGTGCTTGTGTGCTCCAAAGTACAGCAGTATTGATGTGCATAGTTGTATCTTGGAGTGAGTCAGAGACATACCATGAGGATGTAGTGATGCTGATGCATGTGTGATGCCAACCTTTGTGACTGGGGCTGCAGGCAGCTGCTGCTGAGATATTTGGTGACCGTTGTCCAAGTGTGATGAAATTTGTCTTTAAGAGGATTTACTCCTTCCTGCTTCTCTTGAAGAGGAATGTTTTAAGTTTGGTGGTGAGGTGTCTGTTCTAATGAAAGCATAGTAAATAGCTTTGGGATTTAAAAAAAAACAAATTAGACAAAAAAAAGCAAGCGTGGTTGGAGTGAGGCTCACATGGACACAGTGTTTTAGTTTTGCTTTCAGTTGTTGAAGTTGGGGTTTTTGGAGTTGAAGCTGTTAGATACAGCTCTCTCTCTGCTGCTGCAAAAGGCTTGAGCTTCCTCTCTCTGCTGCAGGATTCATCCTATCAGGTTTCCTTTTCTCCTGGATTGGAAATAGCACATGAGCAAATCTGTTTTGCTGAATTTGCCTTTGCCAGGGGTGTCGTTATGGGATGGTGCTAAATTGGAACAGTTGATGAATAGTCTAAATAATATTTTAAGTATTTCAATAGAGTTATAGTTATGCTAATTCTTTTTATTTTGTTTGTGTTTGACTGTGGTGCAAGAATAAAGTGTGTTTTGCTTAAAGCCTAGTAGTTTGACCAATTAAATTGCATCTGGAATGCAGCACTTTACACTTTCCTTTAATAAGATAAAAGTTAGGGTCTAGCCAATCTCCCTGATATAGCTTGAGGGGGGTTCAGTCTGGTTCATAACACAAGACAGAAACCCAGATGAGCAAGCTGCGACCTGGAGCTGCCAGATACCTGCTCAGACTTTCATGTTGGGAATTGTTCCAGTCTAGTTTCTGACTGATGTAGCAGAATAGCAATCCTCACATAAATGAGGCTAGATTAGATACAAAGTACATATAAATGCATGCAAATAGGCCTCTTGCTGCTCACTACCAAGATTTTCATGTCCCTCTTCAAAATCTGGTAGCAGAATTTGACTTTTATCTCTGTTGAGAATCTCATTTGTCCGATCTCTCCATATTTTCCCAACTGACTTGTCATTGCCTACATAGTTCAGAGGCTGAGAAAATTCTGCCCCAAGTTCCATTCCAGAACTAGAACATAAGATGCCAGGCTGACATTCTAGTGCAGCACTGAAAGAGCACTGCACTGACAGGTGTTGTCTTAATTGAAACATTAAAATGCATCAAACAGAAGCTCCATCTGCTTGGGTAAAAGGTCACATAGCACCATTTCAAATGACAGAGGGAGTTATCTCAGCTGTTATGGCCAGTATATCCATCATTCAGCATGGTATACAACAAGTAATCAGGTTATTTCTCTTTGCTGTTTCCAGTTTGTTTACCACGAGTCCAACATTGTAACAGTGACCACCCAAAATAACTTTATTGGCCATCAAATGCTTTATGATACCTGGTGGTCATGAAAAATTCTTTGCAGGCGCAAGTTCTGAATTAAGCTTGCTACAACAGTCAGACTGGTTTTCCAAATTGAATAATTCCCTTGTGGAATGAATGAATTTTTACTGAAAAGAATGAATTATTTCTGAGGGTGTGGTCACTAAATACTAAATCAAATTGTCTTTGATCATGTAATTATTTAAAGCAGTGCTTTTCTAATTGTGGGTCCTTCTAAATGCTTCAAAGGTAATCTAGCGCATGGTCAGTTCACGGATTTGGCTGGATGGCTGGTTTGTGTTGCAGAGTGACACCAACAGCATGGGTCCAATTCCCTCACTGTGTAAAGTTACTAGGAAAGTCTCACCTTCTCAATTTTGCCCCTCAGCTCTGCTTAAACTACTACCAGTCATCTCTGTCTGTCTAATGAGAGAGCAGCCCTATGGTCCAGTGGGTCTATGGTGATGCTACATTTATTTCTATAGTGGAGCCCAAGGTAAGTGCCAGGTTAGCCAATCAGAGTAACTAAAAACTCTGCCAGTTTCTAAACTTTCAGGGAAATAAAAATCATTTCCTGGCTGGAGTTTCCTCTCGATTGTTGCAATTGCGGCCTCAGATCTAGCAAACGATTGGCCTGTGACTCCAGTGAGGTATGCAGCACTTTGTTATGAAATCCTTGTTTAAATTTGTTTGGAATTTGAAAAACATTCTGTAAATACAATTACTTTACTTCAATTCTGTAATAAAAATAAGTACAGTGACTAATCCTTTGCAGATTTTTGGGATTAATTTTGTCTGGTGCTTTATTTTGAGTAAGAGCAGGTATTGCTGTTTTCTTCGATTTATAACAGTTATTAACCTCTGTTATCGATTAGTTGAAATACCAACTTTTCAGGCATTCTCATTATTTTTATCAATATGAGAAAACTTTTCTCATTATCCTTTTGAACTGTTACAAGATGAATGTATATATAATATATTTAAATTCAGTCATGGGATGAGGGCATTGCTGGCTAGTCCAGCACTTATCCAGCATCCATAAGCCCTAGTTAAGAGTCAGCCACATTGCTGTGGGTCTGGAGTCAGATATAGGCTAGACCAGGTAAGAATGCCTGTTTCCTTCCTTAAAAGACATTAGTGAATGAGATGGGTTTTTTCTAACAATGGACAATGATCGACATGGTCATCATTAGAATCATAATTCCATAGTTTTAAAAATTGGATTCAAATTCCATCATCTTCTGTGGCTGGATTAGAACCTGTATCCCCAGAACAATATCTACATCTCTGGATTAACTCTGGGCAATACTAGTAGGCCATCATCTCACCATGGTGACCCAGTGACACCCATGACATCGTCACACGATATAAGCAAGCTTTCTTAGCAGGAAAGAACATTGTGGCAACTCAAGTACCTGGACCAGTGAACACTACTGTGAGAGAAATAAGAAGCTGCTAACTAATGTATCTAGTTTAAATGGGATGGAAGACTGATTAAGAAGTAATGCGTCATTAATGAATTCTACCTGAAAAAAAATTTAAAGGCCAATATAGCAATGGAGAGGGTCCAAAACTGAAGCTAAAGAAACTCATGACTCACGACATTTTATATATCAAGAGAGTGATTTGAGGTATTTTGTCTTCGCATAATTGCATACCTTCTCTCATAACAGGAGTAATGACAGCTTACCCATATTATGTATAATGAGACTATTACCTCAATTGGTTTGCTTCATCAGGAGTCAAAACAAAGGCCAGTGAATCTTGCATCTTCTCATCCAACTGACTTATTCTGCAGTAAATGTTGCAGAGACTTCTGTGCAGGAGTGGTGCTCCAGCTGTTTAAAGTTGACTACTAAGGCACAATCATCAGCACAAAAGGGAAGGCTGCCAAAGGAGAAGAATGTCCATTTTGAACAGCAGTAATTAATAGTGAAACTGCAAGGCCAGTTGCTTAGTGTCAACTCAGTTTAATAATGAAAAAGGAAGTTTTAACTGATATTCAAAATGGAATTAAAATAAGATTTGTAGGGTGATTTTAATTTGCAATTTTCTCTTCTTAAAGCCAACTGTGAGTAACCTAGTAATGAAAGAGGAGTTCGCTACAAAGTAGCTTGCCATGTTTCAGTTGCTTTATTTTTAATGATATTTTGACTTCTAATAGCAAGAGTTCTTCATGTAAAGTTGAAGTTTGTGTTTTCATGTTCAGACAAGTTTTAGAGGCGCAGAGCAGAATATCCTGCTCCTTGAATGGCATGGGCAATAGCAAGAAAATTGAGAAAACATAGAAAAATTTGATTCTTAAAATTGAGGAAAGGAATTCTGGTTATCCCCCTTAAGGTTTTAGCTGTGAGTTCTGAGTATTCTTAATGAGCAATTACCTTATTTTCATGTATTTGCATCTTCTTATTACATTCAATTTCAGCTTTTTTTTAGAAAGAGCTTTGGTATTGAAAGGTTTTCTGGATGTCAAATCAGAGCCTGGCAATGACTCTTACGAAGCCTATGGGACATCAGACCCATAAAGCATCAGGGAAATGCTAACAGAGAGAGATGGAGCAAGAAGAGATACTGAGAGGATTGACCCCTCAGCTATCTGGAACTGTAACAAGCTGGGGAACCTTCCCTGACAAAATGGATGATGCCAATTCGTGACATGAAGGGCAGGTTATCTGGCTTGTCTGGACCTTCATCCAATTCTTCCTTCACAACAATGTCCTTACATGCTCCAGGGCCACCATTCCCTTCAACTCTTTATCCACACAAATGGGTGATGCCAAACCTCCACCCTCACAGTATCGTTGTTGTTGATTTCGTATCAACTCTCATATTAGTTTAGTCCTTCAGGAGTTCACATGGAGCACATGGATGCATATGAATGTCAGGTTGCTTGGCACACAGAGGCAGCCACGTGTATCTCTGTAATCAACACAGGATGCATCTTATAGCTGTTACCTTATTTGCTGACATACTTTTCATTTGGAGATTGACAACATCAGTGTCCAGCATAGCTTGTTTGCACAGAAGGAGAGGCATGCAACATTTCATGGTTTGAAGCAATGAACAGTCAAGAGGTTGGGCATGTTGCTGTGCTGTTGTCAATTTCACACCTACAGAATGTGTAAGTGGCTTATGCAACAAACAAGCTGCATGTGCTTTAACCATATAGCCATTTGTGTTAGTCACACAGTATCTAATGGACTCGAGCAAACCACTATCACAGGCAGTCAAGAGATGATCTGATTCCAGCCCAAGAAGTGGCCGGTTGTTTCCTGCAGTGTGAGTATGAACTACAGAGAGCAGGAAGGCTTACTTTGGATGAATGAGGTCAATGAGAGTTGTTGAGTAGACATGATGCATAGAATAATGAAAGCTGTAGTCTTGGTGGGATGAGTGTACAGTGACAGAGTTAGAGCACATAGTGGTCCTGTGAATTTGCAGTAACAGGGAAGAGATGATGGCACTTACTCTTGCACAACACAAAAGATTATTAACTTTCTCCCTGCGTTGCTGTGCACTGTGTTTCACCTAGGCTGGCGGAGTCTAGTAGGTATAATTTCCTTTGCCGGTCAGAAGGTAAAAGCACTGCTGTCCTCTCTACCAACTCAACCGTGTTGGCAAACAGAGGAACAAATTTGTCTGTCTGCACCATTTCCTTTGGGATAACTGTTCAGGATCACATTGTGAAGGGTAGTTCCTGGCTGGCAGTGTTTGAAGTAGCTGGGTTTTAAAATGTAACATCAGCAGTGTACATTGCAAAGTGTTGGCAGCAGTGAACACTCCTCCAGAAGCATGATTCAGTGAGGTGGGTACTGGAGAACCAGATTACATGTTTAATGAGCTGATAAACAAAAGATTACATGAGAAGAGTTGATGTGGGCCATGGCAGGCTGCCTGATATGAATCTCATCCAAAAGTAACACTTCACCAAAAAATGAGAAAATTCAGTCCACAGTTTCAAATTCTGAATTGAGGTGTAATGGTGCAGCTTTTTTTTTTGGTTTTCTTGAGCAGTCGCTGTTCCCTGGTCATGCTGTGCTGCAGGTTATTGGCACATGCTGATTACTAATGCTGAGAAATAATCTGTTGGTTTATTGAATTGCCAATTTTGTCATTGTGGTAAAACGGCCTTTCTCGCAGGACTTATTTTTAGCTGCATGCTGGGTTCTAATGCTGGAAGCAGGTTGCAATTGCATTGCAACTGTGGCATTAATGGTAAACCAATAGATTGGATTGACAACGCAAGCTGCAATGTAGAGTGCATCTTAGATCACCTTTGGTTTGTATTACTCGCTGTAATATTGGACTAAAACATTAATATGATAGATTTTTTAATTGTATATTTCTTACTATCTATGTAAGGCAAGTTGAAATACATTTTTTAAAATGTAGCTTGTTGGACTTGATTATATTTAAATTTCACTTCAGATATATGGTAGAATCAACATTCTACAGATTAATGGTTTATCAGATGATCTGGCAAGATTGATAAAGATGAAATAAGACTGAATTGAATTTGATTTTCTCATCTAGCTATTTAGCAAGAATGAGGATACACTTCATTAATTTTCTCAGTTACTTTGTTAAGTGGATGATCTTATACACGAGTCTGTCACTAGGAAAGATAAAGGACTTTGATTTAGATATCTTGGGATGTTTGTTTAAAACAGGCATGGCAATGCATTAAAGATATCTATGATTTTTTTTGTATTTAACTGGCACCTGAAAAGATTAGTTAAAGCTTTGCTTAAATCTAATAGTCCAAACATACAAACAAGGAATGGGAATAAGCCATTCAACTCCTTAAACTGTTTCCACCATTTAGGAAGATCATAGATGTTCTGGTTGTATTTTCAAATCCCCATTCCTTCCTACCCCTGAAAATAAAAAAAAATAGTCTATCTACCTCTGCCTTAAACAAAGTCAAGGTATTGCTTGCACACCTTTTTAGGAAGAATTCCGAAGACTCATGATCCTTGCAGCAAGAAAAAAATTATCTCCTCTCTGTTTTAACTGGGTGTCCC
This sequence comes from Chiloscyllium punctatum, assembly GCF_047496795.1. NCBI lineage: Eukaryota > Metazoa > Chordata > Chondrichthyes > Orectolobiformes > Hemiscylliidae > Chiloscyllium > Chiloscyllium punctatum. The sequence continues at coordinate 43,134,473 of NC_092746.1, read as the reverse complement.
CTGTTCTTTTTTCAAAAGTGACACCTAATTTTAGATTCTCCTTAGAGTATTCTCTTCTAGATCTTCTCTTCATACAAACCAGGACCCCTCAGGACTTTTATGTATTTCACTCAAATAGCTTCTTATTCTTCTAAACTCCTGTGGATACAAACCAAGCCTGTCTAACCTTTCCTCTGAGAGACAGCCTTCCCATTCTAGTTGTTAGTCTGGTAAACCCTCTCTGAACTATTTCCAGTGCACTTATATCCTGCCTGATATAAGGTGACCATTGCTGTGCAAAACTTAGCATAAGCTTCCTATTTCTGTATTCAATTCCTCTCATGATGAATAATAACATTCAGTTTCCTAATTGCTGTATCTGCATACTAACATTGTGTGATTTATGAAATGGAAAGTCCAAATCCCCATACACCATAAAGCTCTGCCTTACATTTTAGATAATTTGCCTTCTTATTCTTCCTTCCAAAATGGACAATTTTACATTTCTCCATATTATACATTATTTGCTAGCTCTTGCCCATCCATTTAACTTTGTTTCCTACTTATCTTTGTATTATTGAACATTTGGCAACCGTACTTTCTGTTCTTTATCCAAGTCATTTTTGTAAACTGTTGAGATACCTGCATCCATCCTCTGATTCATCATTCCTATATTTTGTTAACCTGATACAGACTATATGCCTACTCTCTGCTTTCTGTTAGCTAACTAACAATCTATTCATATTAATATGCTACCTGGTACACTGAGCTTCTATTTTCTGCGCTAATCTTCAGTCACTTCATTAAATGCCTTCTGGAACTATTATGATTATGAAGTGTCTGTTCAGATTTTCAAATGTTGTATAAGTTGTTTTCCAACTACACTGCAAAACTTTAAGGACCTTTGCATATGAAGAAAAGAAATCATCATTATTCATATACTTTGCTTGGAATGTGTTTGTCAATATACTTTAAGGTCTACAATTTCTGATGGTTACTAGATGCTGACAATTTATTATGGTGATGTTTATTTTTCTAACTTTTGTCTGTGGATGCTATTAACAGATTTAATGGTGCTGTTTACCTTCTTGAAATCTTACATCTTAGATGGAGGTCTTTTGACTTAGCACATTTGTGCTAGGTCTTTGAAATAGCTATTCAACCAATCCCATTGCTTTGGAGAATGATCATTTTGTATTCTAGACACTCATGACTGATGTAAAAGTAAAAGAATGCTGGAAATCTGAAACACAAACTGAAAATGCTGGAGAAACTCTGATCTGTGCAGACAGAAGCTGAATTAACACTTTGAGACTAATATGACTTCTTTGACACAGATGCTGCCAGACCTGCTGAGTTTCTGCTACATTGTCTGTTTTTGATCCATAACTGATGACTTGTTGCACAACACTGCCCCACCAAACAACTTACAACTATATTAATGTATGTATAATGTTCCTTACTTCCTGTGACCTGTTTTGAAATGGATTAGAGGAATCTGAGCAGAGAGCATGCAAAGTGGGCAGGAATTCAAGGGAAGGGAAGGGGGCTTAGCAGTTTGGCAGGCAAATGCAATCTCAAATTTAAGGTGGTTGAAGGAGCCTATTTTGGAATGGGGAAGAAAGTTACCAAGCAGATACCTGGAGAATTATGTATAATTTTGTCCCCTTACTTGAGGAATGTAGTTGTATTGGAGGCAGTTCAGAGGAGGTGTATTAGATTAATTGCAGAGATGAGGGGATAGTCTTATGAAGAGAATTTGAGCAGTTTAGGCCTACATTCTCTGGAAATCAGAAAAATAAGAGATCTAATTGACGTATATAAAATACTAAAGGTGATTGCCAAAGTCGACGTAGAGACAATGTTTCCTCTTGTGGGGCAGTCTGGAATGAGAGTTACAGTTTTAAATTCAGGGGTAACAGATTTAGATAAAGATAAGAAATTACTTTTCTCAAAAGGCTGTGAATCCATGGAATTCACTACCCCAGTGTGTGTGAATGCTGGGACATTGACTAAACTTAGGATTTTTAATCAGTAATGGGTTTAAGGGTTATGGACAGCTGGCAGGAAAGTGGAACTGAATCCAAGATGGAGTCAGCCATGATTGTGTGAAATTGCAGAGCAGGCTCGAGGGGCTGCCTACACCTGAACAGAGTTTGATGATATGGTTGGAAAAATATTTCTAATCACTGGGCTAATTGAATAGCCACTGATGGAAGGGTAGCAAGGGGAAGGCTGGTCTTCAAAAAACAGGTTGCGTACATATAGTCATACAGGTGCAGCCAGTTCTTCTATAACATGATAATTGTGTTCTTATGCAACTCCGTGTTACAGAAAAATCACACTTTAGAAACTGTGTTTAAAGCCATTACAGCCAGCACACGTTTTAAATGTTCACGTTACAGCGAAGTTGCTTTAACAAAATGTACATTATAACAGAATGACCTGTACATGAGTAAAGGAGATGGCTGATGCAGATTGTTGCAAGGCTTTAAAGCAAGTTGAAAACCTATTGCTGGAGCATCCTGTGTGCAGGAAAAAAATCGATAACTTAAAGCATGATTTTAATGAACGTTGTCATAGATGAGTTTGCATGAATATAAAAAAACTGCATTAGGGTACAAAATGACATGGAACCTCAATTTATAAGTGACTGGGAAGAGTTATCACAACAAAATAAGGGGACTTAACTTTTCTTGAGTGATTGTCTAGAACATTAAAATGATTTTTGTTATGGTACTTTATTAGTGCACTGCTGTATTTCAAATCTAGCACCATAAAAACAGCTACTCCACTTTCTACTGTATCACTGTCTTTAACAGAAGAACATAGAAGTGTTGTCTCCATTTCTACAAAATACAATTTTCAAATGAAATGTAATTGATCAGGCTGTCCTTAGTCGTTTCTTGCCTTTTAACCCAAAATATTTCAGGAACCCTATTGTCTCAAAGATACAAAGATTCTAGACAAAATTAACTTCTGTCATCTTATTGTCCTTTTTCTTTTCATCTGTTTTCTGTGTTATCTTTTTTACTGTGTTTTCTTCAAACCTTCCCAAATTGTGGTTTAGCTGGTTTCAATCAGAAAATAGCCATGCATATACTCACAGACAACTGTGGCCTTGATGCAGTCACTCTCACCTCACCCCTGGCTATCATCATTTTTTGCCTATGTTCTAACCAAGGCTATAATGAGCTCTGGAACTGAATGGATTAGTGGTACTGGAAGAGCACAGCAGTTCAGGCAGCATCGGAGGAGCAGTAGAATCAATGTTTCGGGCAAAAGCCCTTTATCAGATTAGATTACTTACAGTATGGAAACAGGCCCTTCGGCCCAACAAGTCCATACCGACCCGCCGATGCGCAACCCACCCAGACCCATTCCCCTACATTTACCCCTGCACCTAAACACTACAGGCAATTTAGCATAGCCAATTCACCTGCACATTTTTGGACTGTGGGAGGAAACCGGAGCACCCGGAGGAAACCCACGCAGACACAGGGAGAATGTGCAAACTCCACACAGACAGTCATCTGAGGCGGGAATTGAACCCGGGTCTCTGGCGCTGTGAGGCAGCAGTGCTAACCACTGTGCCATCATGCCGCCCATAAACTTTTTTCCTGATGAAGGGCTTTTGCCTGAAATGTTGATTTTACTGCTCCTCGGATGCTGCCTGAACTGCTGTGCTCTTCCAGCACCACTAATCCAGAGTCTAGTTTCCAGCATCTGCAGTCATTATTTTTACCTCTGGAACTGAGTGGCCCTGGTGAAATACAAACTGAACATCAATGAGCACGTTATTGCCAAGCAAGTGCTGTCTAATAACACTATTGCTGATATTTCATAATACTTTACTGATGATCAAGAGTAGTGTTGGGGGTGGAGGGGTGGAGGCACTGACAGGACAGTAAATGCATAGATTGGACATACCTGGGCAATTTTTCACCTTGGGCAGATACTAGTGTTTCAGCTGCCCATGTTTGACCTGACACCATGAGACTTCATAGTTTCTGGAGTCATGTTGAATACTCCCAAGGCAACTCCCTGTCAAATGTATATCACTGTTCTCCACATGTGCTAGCTGTGAGAATGGACATACTCTTGGATGGTGATGAGGTTGTCTAGGACATTGTAAGGAATGATTCCGTGAGTATGACTATGTCAGGCTGTTGCTTAACTTGTCTACAAGACAAATCTTCCCATTTTGACACAAGCCCCCAGATGTTAATGAAGAGACCTTTGCAGGGCTGATAGGGCTGGGTTTGTTGTTGTCATTTCTGGTGCCTTTGCCAATGCCAGATAGTTCATCTGGTTTCATTTGTTTTTTTCGAGATTGTGTAACAACTAGATACAACTGACTGTTTGCTAGACCACTTCTGATTTCCATTTAGGGTCAACCACAATGTTCTGGTCTGGAGTCACATGTAGGCCAGACAAGGTATGGATTGCAGGTTTCATTCCCTAAAGGCCATTAGTGAACCAGATTTTTCTAATAATCAACAATGGATCCATGGTCGTCATTAGACTTTGAATTCCAGATTTTATTGATTTCAAATTCCACCATCTGCCATGGTGGGATCATACCCAGGGTTCCCAAAATGTTATCTGGAAGCCTGTCTGCCTTGTTAAGAAACATTGCACCTTGGCCATCTCCTCACTATGTATAAATGGTTGCATGTGTCTGCCCCATTGGTTTTATGGAATTTGAAGGTTTTCCTGATCCAGATTTGTGGTGTTGTCTCATATTGTGGGTAAAGAAGCATTTTATTGGGTATAAAGGTCACCTTGAATATTTGTACATGAAAGTGAATTCAGTAAGGCATTCTGTAAAATTTCAAAATGATTACATTCTTTACAAATATTAATATTGAGCAGACATGATGCTGTCAAAGTCCTTGGAGAGTTCCCCATGCAAGGTTTGTCTCTAAAGTATGTATTCATAACCATTCAGGGTGAATCAATTAAATAATAATTCCGAACATTCAAGTAATTTTGTTAGAGGGGTTGGGTGTGTAATTTTAACTCTGAAGAATTGGTGGGTTAGACTTGGGTGCGAAGCTAAAACTAGTGAAGCATTCAAACCCAACCCAGTAAACAAGTCTGTCTATTTCCTGTTTTGTTGAAAATGGGATGAGGATGGAGAAACCATTCACTGTTAGGAAGCAAGTTGTATTGGCTATACATCTTCAACATATATAAACACTTCTTCATTTTAACTTATCCTTGGAAATTCAGCAGGTGAAATGAGGTGAGAAAGGCCAATTCCATAAGTTTGTTTGTTGGACTAGGAGAAACAGGAATGTTTCCAACACATCTAGCAAACTTAGCTGCTTTCAACTCCATGGTCACCAGCTGCTGCCCATAACTGTAATCTCACATGCCCACTGACACAACTTGTTCTTTTCTCAGCCTGTGGCCTAGTACATCTCAGATTTTTTTTTACAGTCAGTTCTGCTATAATGTGATAATTTCTGTTCTCATGCAATCCCGTGTTATAAGAAAATCACATAATAGCAACTCCGTTTCAACTAATGGGACCAGAATTGTGTTATAACCAGTACACGCTTTAAAAGTTTGCGCTTCAGAAACAGTGTCCCCAATCCGTCAATTCTGTTATAGTGAATTCGCATTAACGAAATGCATGTTGCAGGAGAATGACCTGTACATTAAAAGCTATATGTAAATAGCTGTTATTGTATGATATGTTTAACAACTGACTATTCTTAGCTGCAGAGTAATGCTATTAATAAACTTGGCTAGTTGAAATTGTTAAAATAACATCTTAACTTAAAATCTCTTCCAGAACAGTGAAATTGATGTACAATCCAGTTGTTTATCTATTGCTTATTTTGGACTCCCAATAACTGGTTAATAGTTACATTCAAAACTAAGAAACAAACATTTTCCTGTGGTCAATCTCAGTTGTTTTTCCCCGTTGAAGGTCACACAACCTCTTTCAGTATCTCCCTGGCCAGAATAGCTCGAGATATAGAGTTAGCTTTCTCTCAGTATTGTGTGCTCCTCTGCTGTGGTCAGTAAATTGTAGATATGAATATGTTTCCTACAAGTTAGAACATGCAAGGAACACTGCTGTTCTCCTTCTCTGGAGTAGACTGAAGCCACAATTTGCAGGACAGGAGCAGAATTCATGTAAATGTGGCCCTTTGTTTTTCCTGATGGTGTATAAGCATAAGTACAGCATAAGACACCTGCTGTAGACACTGTTGTCACATGAATTTGATCTGACTAGCTTATTATTAATACAAGCAAAGAAAAACTTGAATTGTACTGTCATAAGTCAACAGCTTAAATTTACTATGCCTTGACTAATGCTGCAGTAATCTAGATTCAGCAAGCTTAGGTTGACTCTCTGAATTTATCTAACTGTTCTGCCTCAATTCTTCCACCCCCAATAACTGTATTTTTAATTTCTTTGTGCTTCAGTGGTCGCTTCTAACATGGCATCTGCTCAAAAATAATGTATTAGATTTCAATTAAACTGGAGCCACTCAGAGTGGCTCTTGGGAACTGAGCATTATGTTTTGAATCCTGCTGATTAAATTCGTTGTATTATGTTAAGCTATTGCTGTTTGCACTATGTCATCTATCCTATTTCTATTGTATATCCAGTGTGGTTCTGTTATTGCATTAATTACTGTTAAAAGCTGATTTAATACTTACAGATGTCACAATTTTATCTGGTGCATTGAAAATTAGTCTAAATTGTTATTTTTAAGAATTAGTTTCTCTGTAATCAGTCAAATGTTTATAGATGGACTAATGTGTATTTATTTTACTGTTAGTCAGAGCAAATGGAACACTGTAGGCTTTGGATTTCTTTGTATCTTACGTTGGAGATTTCAGTTGATGAGGGTGGAAACCAAGCTGAAATAAAGTGCTTCTCTGAAATGGGAATAGACAGTTGGAGGTGCATTTTCTATCTCGAGAGTGACATTTCTGAGACCTAGTAATATTTTGCATGCCTTTCTGATCTTGAACCAAGTAAAGATGTTTATTGATGTAAAGGATAGAAGGTTTAAAAAAATTGTGCTTTAATTATATGCTATTGAGCATTGGGGGAAAAAAAGTCTTACTGTTGAATCAAACTTAATTGCTTCAGTTTTCTTGCTGACTTTTCAGTTGAGATATCTATTGAGTTTGAATCAGGAGTCTGATGTCTGCATGTGTGCATTCACAGAGTCAACCTAACCTTGCATTTTTCATTATCTGAAAAGGAAATTCTATAGGGTTATGAAGAAAGGCCAGAGAGCAGTAGCTGGGTGAATTACTCTTGCAGAGAGCTAGCATGTATGCTAACAATCAACAGTGGTTGTCATTAGACTCTTAATTCCAGACTTCTGTTTATTGCTTTCAAATTCCACCAGCTGCCATGGTGGGATTCTAATCCAGAATCCCAGAACATTACCTGGGTCTCTGGATTAACAGTCCAACAATAAAAAGCACCCACAAAGCCATCACCTCCCCCCTTCTATTGTCTTTCTATTCATCTTTATTGAAACTATCAAAAAGTTAAATTATTTTGGCTTGACCATAATTCTTCTCATATGCCTTTTATATAAACAAATTACAATTGTGGAATATCCAGCTATTTCCATTTGGAAGAGCGGCCTGGGCATTTAGAACATAGAACATTATAGCGCAGTTCAGGCCCTTTGGCCCTCGATGTTGCGCTGATCTGTGTAACCAATCTGAAGCCCATCTAACCTACACTACTCCATTTTCATCTATATGTTTATCCAATGACCATTTAAATGCCCTTAAAGTTGGCAAGTCTCCTACTGCTGCAGGCAGTGCATTCCCTGTCCCTACTACTCTGATATCTGTCCTAATCTATCAACCCTCAAGTTAAAGCTATATCTCCTCGTGCTAGCCATCACCATCCGAGGAAAAAGACTCTCATTTTCCACCCCATCTAATTCTCTGATTTATCTTACATATCTCAATTAAGTCATCTCTCAACCTTTTTCTCTCTAAGTTGCATTGTTTTTATCATCTGCAGAAGTGAGTGGGATATGTCATGGGAATTATTGCCAGTTAAATTATTACCAACATTTAAGTTATTTTATCTGCTTATAAATTCTTACTTTGCTTTATTTGTATCCAATTATAGCAGATTGCCAAGTTAAGGCAGCAACTCCAACGCAGTAAGCAAAGCAATCGGCACAACAAGGAGAAGGATCGCCAGTCTCCGCTTCATGGTAATCATACAGCTATCAATCAGTCTCAGGTACGCTGTCCTGCAAGTTGTAATAGTGTAGAATCTTCTGAATCGGTGGCATTCCTCTAGCAGGTATAATCATTAGATGGTACCAATGTATTGCTAGGTGTTTTCCATCACAGTGAAATTTTCATACCAACATAAAAGTAAGATAGAAGCAATCAGAGCTGGTCAGTAAATAGGTTGGTTGTTGATGACTTTGCTATATTCTGCGTGTGAGCTTTCATCAATTCTGATGAATTATTCCATCTGAAATTTCTAACAGATTGTTTTCTTTCAGATACTGTACATTTTGCAGCATTTTCTATTTTGGATTTGTAGCATTTGCAGTTTTTCTTTTGTAATCTCTGTATAAGTATTCCTGAATGTCAAGTTTTCACAGCTGATTGATTCTATTTTTTAACATTGGTATGAGAATATATTAAAACACTTTGTTTTAAAGACAAAGGTAACTTCAGAGGCAAGCATTTTTGGCTTTCCAAGCCAACTTGTTGAGTTTTACAGCATTGTCTCAAGTCTAACTATCAATATTTCATTTTCACGTTAAGTAGATCAGCTCCCTTGGCTTCCTTTACAGTTGAAAATGAGGTACTTATTTTCAAGGTTGCAACAAGAAAAACATGTAATTTACCCAAATAAAACCACAGCAGCCTGAGAGCTCTCTGTGCCTCATGTCTTCTAAGGAGTCTCGTGACCTGTGGCGAGAGAGAGGGGAAATGGTGGTTATCCTCAGAAGAAATGCAGTATAAATATATATTTCACTGATCTACATTTGGACCATTTTTGCACAACAGTATAAAGAAGTTATAGAAATTTGTTGAATGATAAAGCACATGGGTTTTGAAATTTTTCTTCCAAGAATAGCAGCCTGCATCTTGAATTGCATATTAATAATTTGATTGCTTGAGTAGGAGATCAGATTTTTGATGAAATATGCAAGTAGAGGATAATTCATGTGCTGATCAATCTATGCTTTAATGAGCATTTCATGCATGTAAACAACTTAAGCCTGCTGCCCTGGTTATGAAAGAGCTGGAGAAAGATCAGAATTTCAGATATAATCACTATGCAATTAAATGGGAGTTACTAGGCTGGTGGTTTCACATTACAGAATATCCAAGTGCACAATTTAGTAACCATTTTATTGCATCACAAAAACAAAGTCTTACCTTCTGAGCATCAAAAAATTGATATCAACCACAAATATTTTTTCTATAAGTTTGTATTGGTGTAAATTCAGAAGAGATGTACATCATTATTAACTGTTTAGAAAGTTGGAAGGAAACCAAGTGCTCTTCCTAAGGGCATTGTGGGTCGACCCACAATGGACTGTGAAATGACTTCACAGAAGCTGGTATCCTATGATCAAATCCACCTTTCTTGGTGGAGTGCAAGTGCATGCCATTATGGAGTTGTGTTCCTTGGATTAATGTTAGTTTTCACACCATGGTACTAGACTGTAGATATTCAATGTCACCACTTAGATTTATTACCAGGTGCTGGGTTTAGGACTTCTCCAAGAATGATAAACAGCTGGCCATCCTGCTCAACTGTCTGTGTTACATGGAGTGATCTATATAGGAAAATGAGGAAATAAAATTTAAAAAGAGAGTATTACCTTAGGCTAAGTTTTTTAAAATTTCAGAAAGATATGTTTTTCATAAAAAATATGTTTGTATATATACCTTGTCACAAATGCAGTTCATTTTGGTAGAATAGAACATCAAGTAAACAAACAAACATTTGAGTTTGACTCTATCCCAACCAACCAAAGGCATCTTTTACATATTCAAGATATATTTACATGCATTAAGGCACCAGGAAGGTCCAATAACTGAGTGGACCCCCCATTAACTTTAGCAGGAATACCTCAGACAGTGGTCTTTCCCCACTGCACCTTGGTGACAATTTTCCCATGCTTTAGTGCATCCTTCAGCACATAGTCTAGACTTTGGAATGTTCCAGTCTGCAACACTCAATTGAGACCAACTTGTTCTGCGAGACCAACAAGTTTCGGGCAGACCCAAGAGCAACTTTCATCAAATTGATGGTCTTCCAGGTGCAGTCAATGTTTGTCTTAGTGTATATCCCATGGAACAGACCATAGAGCACAGAGTTCTGTGTCATGGAGCTGCTCAGGATGAACCTTGATTAAAAACTACAGCTTCTTTCTCCAGTATTACTTTGCAAAGGCACTTCCCAGCAAGAGGTGTGTGACAGTTTCAGGTAATCTGTCCTGACAGTGAAGGGGATAAAGGATTAGTTGGTTCAGTTGTCAAAGAACATGGCCTTGCTCTTGCCTCGATTTACCATGACTCCTGAGGCCACTGACAGCAGATCTGAGCAGACAATGGTGATGTAATCCATGTACAGGGAGGTTTTGATCTGGAATAGTCACTCCTCTCAGGCTTGCATGCTTCCTGATGGATTCAATAAAAGGCTCTATGCAATACAAAAGCAAGGCAGGTTGGAGAAGGTAGTCATGCCTGACTCCGGATCTGATCGGGAAACTTCCTGATTCCCATCCATTGATTGAGAGTGCACTAATGATGTTGATGTAGAGCAGATGAATCCAATTGCAGATTTCCTCCCCTGAGCCCATTTTGGACACCATGTCCTACGTTTAAGTATGCGATGTCCTGTCAAAGGTCGTCTTCTGTTCCCGGCTGATGAGGCAGGCATCCACCCCTCCGTTCTGCATGTAGGCAATCATATCTCTGTGGACCGCGAGGCTCTCATAGATTGTCCTGCCTGGTACAGCACAGGTTTGCCCAGGGTGAATCACTGATCCCAGAGCAGACCTGATCCAGATGACGATGACCTTAGACAGGATTTTGGTCATCAATGAGACTGGTTGCCAATTCCAAATTTTTTCCCTGTCCCCCTTCTGCTTGTAGATGAGGATTCACACATGCTACCTGACAGAATCATACTGTCATACACCTCCAGCAGGTCCTAGCCAATCAAGTCCCACAGAGCTGAATACAACTCACTGGTAAGCCGTTTCCTCTGGCAGTTTTATTCTTTTCTAAGGGCTTGAGGCCCTTCAGCTCATCTAGAGATAACAGATGGTCCATTCTCACCCGTGTGTTATTGTGTAAGACCTCCATGATAGAGGACAGGAATGATTGGGGGACCATGCTGTGGGCTTAATGTCACAGACTGGCATAAGAGGATTTGCTGATCCTCAGTATGTCAGGCTGAGATGATGTTACAGAGCTATCTTCTTCCTTCAGTTTGCTGAGCACAAACCTCTCCTTGTGTCCCTTCTGGAAGAAGAACATGAGCACTCATCCATGGAGCGGTGTCTGGACTGCAAGATTATCTTGGAGGCCTCAGAGGCAAAGAGTGCGGCTCGCTGGTTCTTCACCTCCTGGAGATCCTCCTTGACATCCATCTCATCATCGGCCAGTTAAACAATGGAGCTGCATGATTAAATTGTAGCTAATTCTAAAGGTTAGAAGAGGGCAGGTTAGTGTTGCTCCAATTCTTCATAATGCTGGTTTCGAGTAGCAAAACAATATTCAAACCAATCAAACTATGAACGAAGTGGCACTCCCAGTTCATTGTACTTAAACTTCTAAAGATAGTCCAATACCATGTGGTATAGTCAATACTTGACATAGCTTTTAACACTAGTCATTACTCATTATTAATATGTACAACTTCTGTTGACACTTGTATCAATTTATATCTGTTGCCTTGAAATAGAAATGTATGCAATTAACCTCTACCAATCTGTATTTTTGTCAATAGGAGAATGCAGCATTAAAATGATCACCATTTAATTTAGAGGTATTAATGGGCAACTGCAACACTTTGAATTCCAGGGTCTCAGGAAGACATATAGGACTAGATCAAAATCTGTTTCTCCCTTTCTGTGCTTAATTCACTCTCTGAAATAAGCTTCTGCTGACTAGAATACATACCTGTATATGTGTTTTAGAATTGTTAAGTACATAATAGGTCAAGTCTTTATGCTCTTTGAGAAATAACCAGTGAATTTGTTTTAGACTACAGTATTATGGAGTCTCACATAGTTCTTTTATTCAAATGGTATTGTTAGATTTTAGAGATTTAGATGTATCAGTTGGGACATTTGGGATTATAGTTGTTCACTGGGAAGGATATTCTAAGCAGACACACAAATTCTTCATTGGTCCTACATTATCTTGGTAAAGGTCTATGGAGTTGATAAGTTGAAAGGTACAAGGTATTATGAAAGGGATGATCCTACACAGTGATTGACATATCAAAGGGTGACCAAGGAGGCGTAAGAATTATGTTGTGAAGATGACCATCATTGTTAAAGAAACAAAACAAGAACTGGGCAGATCACTACCTAGCCAATCCAAGATTAACCGTGAACTGTTCATACTAAGTAGAGATCAGGATGCCTCTGATTGTGCTCAGGAGGTCGTAGCTACCAAGGGATAATAAATAGGTTATAATTCTTAGTGGTTCAGATACAAGAAGATAGGCCAAAAATGATTTTCAGTCAACAGAACAGGAGACCCATGCGCAGTTATTCAGTGAAGCCAACTGGCATCCCAGAGAGGATTGACTGAAAGATTGCTGGTCTTATGAAGTGTTATTTCTTTTGTACTTGTTATGTAAATGTAATATATTCTGTAAAGCTTTGTATTTGGATGGGTCTTGTAACTATTCAAGATCGGTAAACTTTTAGAGTGGCTCTCACAAACTCAAGCCTGAATTAAAGTTGACTTAAGTCTTACAATTAAAGTTCAAATAAATCTTTGAATCTTAGTGTGACCTTAGCAAATCATGAAGGCCAGTTCCAAATATTCTGGCAGCTATCCTAATGCCTTTATTCTGTTACCCAGTTACACTTGCACTACCATGGTAAACATGTGGAAGCCACTGAGCAACAAGACCTGTCCATAGAAAATTGGCAAATGATTTCCTGGTGTGCAACCTATGCATATGGACTGAACATATATATCTATATGTATAATGAAATCTATACTTCCAGCATGACAGCACAAGCTTTGCTGCTTGAACTGCTCCTGAGGAGTTTGGCAGGACTTAGCAGATCAGGTATCAAGGTTGTTGGTTTTCTTGCATGTTTCACATTGCTTTAGTTCCCCTTGCATAATTCTCTGCAATGCTGTCATGACTATCACATTGATTTCAAAAATGCACGTTCCCCACCAAAATAATAAAAGAAATAATTCTGAAATGTATACAAAGTTCGGAAAATTACCCATACTTATTCCCTTTGTATTTGTTTTCTTAGTGCCTTTGCTTGTCCTATGCAATTCTATTCCAGTGTCTGTAACATGACTGATGAAATGTTGCTGACTTTCAATGGGGCTGCCTGCAGATGGCCTTGGTGATTGATGTTCTACTAGTAGTAGAAAGTCTAACTGATCATTGGGCTATCGCTATGTGGGCAACAGTTGTCTGGTCCACTGGACTGACAGGCAGCAGCAAGGATACAGAATTGGAGTAATGAAAGAGTAAATGCAGCCTTGCTAAGAGAGAGAGAGAGAAAAAAAAGAGGGGAGGGAGAAGCATGTTGGATTCCATGATACACATGCCACATTGTTGGGGTGTCACCTCCAGAATCCGAATATTCGTTTGGAAGAAAGACTGCTGTTCTGCAATGAGACTGTGCAAGCCCCTTGGGTAAGCTCCTGTTATCAAGGCAATGGATTGCAGTCTAGTTTCTACTGCAGCACCCAGATGTTTGATGAAGACTGCTTGTGCTGCAGTGGAAATACACTGCATCACTATTGGATGGATAAATGTGTAAACATAATTGGCTATCATGTCCACGGTTGAAAGAATGGGCTTCAACCTCTGCCCAAAGCCCTGTCAAACTACTGCCGGATGCCTGCATATCCTTTACTGAATGTTGCTGACTTCCCAACTTACCAAGTCCTTCTTCATTGTACATTTCTATCAGTATTCCTCTGTAGGCTAGTCCTCTAAAGTCCTCATCATAGCCAATTGAAGAAGGACTGATGAGCAACCTTATTCTTGAGCACACTGGTGCCTGCTCTATCATTGCCCCAGCCTTGATGCATGTCACTCATGGCTGGTGTCTGTCACATACAGATCCTATCTACCCTCTAAAATTGGATTTGTATGAGTGTCTGAGCTCAGCTACAAGCAGGAAATTGAGTGATAATGTATTCTTGTTGTTGCCTTGCCTTGTCAGGATGTACTTGGGTAGCTGAAGAAGAAATGTACAAAGTAAGATTGTAGTGTGGAGAAGGGAAAGAAGGAGGAACATACTTGCATCATCTAGCTTTAAAATATGAAGTGTGCAGAATGAGGGGCAACAATAATGAAAGAATAGTGTGATGCCATCATTTTCAGTGGTTTCAGTCCTGCTGCTAGTCACATCCTCGGAAATAGGTGTTCTTGTGATGACCGGTATCATCTCCTCTATAAGGTTTAGGATGTGAAGGTGCTCCTGACCCCGTCCAATTAAGCTCTGCTGCCAATTGTACATAAACCTGTCTTGTAAGAGGGAACTGTGTCAGAATATTATGCAGTTTGGAAGTCAATACTATGGTTGAAAGCCCGCAGAATGTGCCATCAGTACAATATAGAGCCACCAGTGGAAAGTGAACAAGGGTTCAATGGGTGTTTTATCATAAGTTCAAAGAAAATAATACTTAATACCAGCGGTGGTTTTCATCCATTGTCCTTTGGGCTGCCAGTTCACAACACTGGTTAATTGGACACAGATCTGTTCTGTTTACCGAAGATCTTCTGTCTTCAGTCTTTCTTTTGCACCAAACCACTAAGATTTGCCACTTAGTTTTTTTAACCAAACTGTTTAAAGATGATGTTACACATCTTTGGAGCAGGTGGATTTGAATCCTGCTACCTTGTCCAGAGGTAGGGACACTGCATCACAAGAACCCCTATAATAATTGTTTCAAATCAAGCTGTGATATGATACAATTCCACACCTTTGGAGCCAGGTAGGACTTGAACCCAGGTCTCCTGGCTGAGGAGCTTCAGTAGAACATAACAATATTAGTTGATCTGCTGGAGATTATTTGTGAGTAACTGTGTGATCAGAGTGTACTGAACGAAGCACCATCTAAGACCAGTGGTGCAATTGATAAGGTAATACATTTGAATTTAGATTCACTGATCTGCCTATTTATGAAGTTATTGAACTTCTTGTGGCATTGCATTTAGGTCCTCAAGTTTTGACCACCATACTTATCTGTTCTCACTAGCTTCTAAATATACATCTCTAAGCCCTCTGGGGCCCTCTGAATGAAGGGTTACTACTTGCTATCTACTCCACAAAGACCACCGGTGCAGCATTGAAAGCTTTAGACTTGAAAAGTGTGGCACTGGAAAAGCACAGCAGGTCAGGTAGGTCATCATCCTTGGATGCTGCCTGGCCTGGATGCTGCCTGCCTTGGATGCTGTGCTTTTCGACTGCTCTAATCTCCAGCATCTGCAGTCCTCACTTTCTTTTGAAAACTTTCAAGCCAACTTTCTGTCATCTAGTGCCAATATTCAGAGATATGCAGGTCTGATTCACTTCATGCACACTGGCGGCAGCTCTAGCAGCAATGCATCTTTCTTTAAATGGTGTTAGTTAGTTGTCAGCAATAGAAGCTAGCTTTAAGTGAACTAGCTGTAAATATTGGACCCATTCAGATTCTTCCAATCAATTAGTGGCTTGTGTATTCTCGATGAGTATTAGACTCATTCAATTCATTAAAGAGCATGAAGCTGAATTTGGCTCTATTTTCCAAAATAAACCTGTTCAAGTGTGTTATTACATACACCTGACGTAAGTGGAACTTGAACCTAGATCTTCTGGCCCAGAGGTCGTGACACTACCACTATACCACAAAGGCCCTCAGCTGGAATGTTGCTTGCATACAGTCAATGGATGTGGTAATGATAAAGATATTTTTTAACTAACCTGTTCAGAGATGTTATGACATCCCTCTGAAGCAAATGGGACTTGAACCCGAGTCTCCAGCTCTGAAGTAGGGACACTACTACTGCACCCTAACGGCCCTTTGGATGATGGTGAATTGCAGTTGTTGTTCCCATTTATAGTTGTTATCAAATTTAAGCTTCTTAGGTTTTGCAAGCTACAATTCCTTTATCATTGGGCAGTCAAGGCAACTTGCCCAAATTTAGCAGCTTTCTCTTACAAAATGCACATGGAGTCATCAGGACAAATCTGGCTGCGGTTATATAAGAATCTGTTGGGGAGGTGGGAGTGGGGGGGGGGGGGGGGGGTTAACAAGCCCAGAAGAGAGTTGCAGCACTTGATTGATACATTTTGAAATTACCCATTCAACCCAACTCTCAAGTGGAAATAGAAACCAATATCCAGCAGATTCGAATGCATTAAAATCGCCATCTTCCACTTGTCTGCTTTTGTTTCTTGTAAGTGTTGCCTAAGCTTTTATTGATCAGCTATAAAGCAGTGTGTTACTGCCATTCTTCTAAACTACCATTCACAAGCAAATTATGTGTAACTCAGTTACAGAATAGAAGTGAGCTGTACAACCTATTTAATCTGCACTGCTGTATTCATATGACACCTATTGAATTCTACTTGCTGCGTCCTTGATTTTTTTTTTCAATTAACTATCAAATAGGCCTTAGGAAAATATCTATGGCTTTTGTCCTAATAACAGTTTCCGTTGTGAGAACTCCTATTTTCTAACCATCTTCTATAATGTGTGTATTTGTGGATAGATAGTTATTACAGAGGGGGAGTGAACAAAGAAACCCCAAACCTCTTCCCAGAATGGTGTGAATATACTGTGAAGACAGATTAAGCAAACTGAGCTCATATTTGTGAGAGTTTTGAAGAATGAGAGGAGATTGGCTGACTGACAGAAGGCAGAGAGTAGGGAGAAAGGAGTCTTTTTCAGGATGGCAGCTCGTGACAAGTGGCGTTCTGCACGGGTTAGTATTGGGACCACAACTATTCACATTATACTTTAACGATCGGGATGAAGGAACTGCAGGCATGTCACTACATTTGTAGATGACACAAAGATAGGCGAGGGACCGTTAG
Organism: Chiloscyllium punctatum; assembly: GCF_047496795.1. Lineage (NCBI taxonomy): Eukaryota > Metazoa > Chordata > Chondrichthyes > Orectolobiformes > Hemiscylliidae > Chiloscyllium > Chiloscyllium punctatum. The sequence continues at coordinate 43,117,212 of NC_092746.1, read as the reverse complement.
TGTTGAGGAAGTAGGGAGGCTATAGGAGGACTTTCACTAAGGCGGCATGGTGGCACAGTGGTTAGCACTGCTGCCTCACAGTGCCAGAGACCCGGGTTCAATTCCCACCTCAGGCAACTCTGTGTGGAGTTTGCAACTTCTCCCTGTGTCTGTGTGGGTTTCCTCCAGTTTCTTCCCACAATCCAAAAATGTGCAGGTTAGGTGAATTGGCCATGCTAAATTGCCCGTAGTATTAGGTGAAGGGGTAAATGTAGAGGGATGGGTTGCGGGTTGGTGTGGACTTTTTGGGCCGAAGGGGCTGTTTCCACACTGTAAGTAATGTCAATGAGTGGAAAAACAAGAGGCAGATGGCATACAATGTGTGAGATTATACATTTTGGTAGAAAGTATAGAAGCGTAGACTATTTTTTAAATGGAAAGTTCAGAAATCTGAAGTAAAAAAGGGACATGGAAGTCCTGGTTCAGGATTTTCTTAAGTTCTAGCTATATATTGCACATGCATGTGTAAGGAAATCTATAACTTTAAAATATATATAGTGCAGAATCTCTTTAATTCGCTCATTCTTTTTAAAGAACCAGATAGTATTGCGAGGTTAGTATCAGCTGAAACAAGATCAAATATTGGAATTTGCAAAATGAAGCAGACTGCAAAGGAAATGAACAATACCCTGTAACTTGTATAAAAGGTTCTGATAAATTTGTTAGTTTGACATTGGATGGCATTGACATGCCTCAGCTTGCCCTCCCAATCCTTGTGTTGCAGCATTCCATGCTTCAATAAATAGGAAGCCTTCTTTTATCAGTGCATAAAGACTCAACTGTTGACTAGCTGTCAGCATCTAAACAAATGCATGCTTAACAATGGACAAATAATCTTCCTTTCTGCCAGAAGCATTGTGATAATGTGATTTGCTTTTTGTTTTGGAACTTAAAAGATCGAGAAAACCGAAGGCAATTTATCTGACAAGTGCCTTAAAATTAAAGGCATCAAAACAACTGAGCTAATGCATTGCACACAATTCTGCACCACTGTGTTGGAAAGATATCAGAGCCATTGAAAGGTTCAGTGAAGATTTATCAGCCTAAAAGATTATCCTGTTAGCAGTGAAGAAATAGTGCTTGGGTTCATCTTTGAAATGAAAGTGCTGCCCAAAAAGGTTTAGTGGTCACTGGAATGCAGTGTGTTCTGTCACCCTTTCTGTTTGAAGCTGAGAGAAGATGATATGATGGTGCAAGAAAAATTAACCAGAAAGGAATAGTATCAGCATCATTTGAGGCCTATTGTATATAGAATCTCAGGTATGCACATGAGACCACACTCATTGCTAGAACAAAGGAAGAGCAAGTGACTGCAGGGCTACTCAAAAAAAAAGTCTTTCAGAATGAAGATGAATAAGGCAAAGATCAACTTTCATGTTTAAATTTGCAATGAAAGAATCAAGATTAGAAATACCTGAAACAGAAACAGTTGATTCGATGATAGATATCAAAGTCATTGCCAATAATGAAGTTCAGGATGCATTAGCTACAGCAAGAGGAAGTGATGAGGTAGTATTGTCACTGGACTGTGATCCAGAGACCCAGGCTAATGCCCTGGTGGACATTAGTATGAGTCCCACAATGAAGACATGATGAAAGTTGAAGTTAATTAATATATCTGGAATTAAAATCCAGTCTAATGAAACCAATTCTTGTAAAACCCAACTGATTCAGATATCCTTTAAAGAAGTAAAGCACACCATCCTCATCTGGTCTAGCCTCTAGTTGACTCCAGATCCACAGCAATTGGTTGATGTCTAAACGCTGTCTGAAATGACCCAGTAAATCACTCTGTTGTATTTAGCTGCTGCAGAGTCTGACAAAAGGAAAACAATTAGATGAACCACAAGCAGCCCTGTCGATCCTGCAAAATCTTCTCTCTTGCATCTTGGGGCTTAGAGTGCTTTGGAGAGAGAAGTCTAGAGAGCTCTCCCATAGTCTAGTCAAGCAATAGCCTGACATAACCTGGACCTGATGTTCATTTGAAATGACACTTGACAGACAATGTCCCAAACACCACCATTACCATTGATGTCTTTGCGTATGTCCTGTCCTATGGGAATACAGACCTACCAGAGATGGCAGCAGAGGACTATACAGTCAGGAAGGGGTTGCACTGGGTGTCCTAAATTTGACTTCAGACCCATTGTAAAAGTTCGAACATGGACAAATAAACCGCTTGCTAATTACCACCTTCTGCCCTCCTTTGTGATGTGTAACATCGTCACCATGCCAAATGAAATGGATTTTGACCAAATCTCAACTCTGCATTCATGAGGCAGTGTGGACTATTAGCAGTAGCCAAATTGTATTCAACCGCAATCTGTTGCCTCATGGCCTGGCATATTTTCGACTCTACCTCAGACCAGGGACTTGGTTCAATGAACAGTACAGGAGCAACACCGGGCATACCTAAACATGAGATGTCATCCTCATGAAGCTATAACACATGACTACTAGTGTGATAAATAGCATAAGCAACAAATAATAAATGCAGCTAAGTGACAAACAAATCTGATTTAAGCTTTGCAGTCTTGTCACATTGGTTGTGAATGGTGGTGGACAATCAAATAATTCACTGAAGGAGGAGAATCCACAAATTACTTATCCTCAATGATAGGGCAGCCTAGCACAGAAGTGCAAAAGATGAGGCTGGCGCATTTACAGTCTCCGTTAGGTAGGAATGACGAGTGTACAAACCATCTCTGCCTCCTCCTGAGGTTCCCGACATCTGATACCAGCCTTCAATCAACTCTATACATTCTGTGTGTGTCAAGATATGGCTGAAGGTACTGGATACTGCAAGGGCTATGGGCCCTACCAACATTCTGAATTGAAGGCTTATGTCCCAGACCTAGCTGTAGCCCCATCTAAACTTTTACAAAACCGTTGTGATATGTGAATAAAGTGCCCAGGTCCGACCTATGTACAAAAAGCAGGACAAACCCAAGTGGGCCAATTACTGCCCTATCAGTCAACTTTGTCGTCACTAAGGTGAAGTCAACAGTGTTATCTATTGGCAATTATTCACCAATAACCTGTTCACTGCTCAGTTTGAGCTCCACAGGCTCACTTAGTTTCTGACTTCAATACAGCCTTGGTACAAACATGGACAAAAGAGCTGAATTCCAAAAGGGAAGTGAGGAATGACTGCCATTGACATCAAGACTACATTTTACAAAATGTTACATCAAGGATCCCTACTAAAAATACAATTATTTGGAATCGGGGAAGGATTTACTGTCTGCTGATTGCAGTCATACTTAGTACAAAGGGAGATAGATATAATTGTTGGAGGCCAATCATTTTAGCAACAGGATGTCACTGCAGGTGTTCTCAAGGCAGTATCCTAAATCCAATCATCTTCAACTGCTTCATCGATGACATCCACTCTATCCTAAAGTCAGAATGGCAATAACCACTGATGACCACATGATGTTTTGCATCATTGTGACTCCTCAGATACTGAAGCAGTCTGTATCCAAATACAGTAAGACCTGAACAACATTGCACCTTGGACTGATAAGTGGCAATTAACATTTGTATCTTACAAAGCCAGACATTGACCATTTCCATCAAGAGAAAATCCAATCCTTGTCTATTAACATTCACCATCACTGAATCCTCCACTATTAATAACTCAGGGACTATCATTAACTAAGAACTGAAGTGACAAGCCATATACATACTGTGATTACCAGAGCAGATCACAAACTGAGAATTCGATGGCAAGGAACTTGCATCCTGACTGTTTGAAGCCTGTTCACCATCTACTCAGCACAAATTAGGAGAGAGATAGATTAATCTCTCTACGGACTTGAATGAGTACAGCTCCAACAACTCTCAGGAAACTATATTGCCATCAATGACAACATAGTCTAATTGATAGGCATTCCATCCAACACCTTTAACTTTTCAGCACCTCCATCATTAATGAACAGGAGTTGCAATGTATATCATCTACTCACCAAAGCTCCTTAGGCAATGCTTTCCAAGCCTCCCACCTCCACTATCAAAAAGAAGGCTGCAGATGCATGGAAACAACGTCAACTGCAAGTTTCCCTCAAAGCCACTCGCCATCCTTTCTTGGAGCTATATTGTCTTTCTTCAGTGTTGCAGGGTGAAAACTCTGAAACTCCCTCCCTACCATTACTGCGGGTGATCCTACACCCCCAAGGACTGCAGCAGTTCAAGCAGTCAACTCATTGCAATTTTCTTGAGGGAAATCAGGGATCGGCAATTAGAAATGGCCAACAAATGCTAGGCAGTGACACCCATTTTCTGTGACTGCATTAAAAAGCTGGGTAGTCACAAAGAGATTTGTTCCCCTCCCTGGGATCATTGGAATATACAGACACAGCTGCATGTTATGGGCCCAATCGTTTGGATTGAGATTGTAACTGTATTTACTCAGTGTGAATCATTGGAGGTGAACTTGCGGATGTTTATTGAATGTAGTTGAGGCCCTGGTAATTGAGGAATGTGTGGAACAGACAGAAAAGTGGAGTTGATGTCAAAGATCATCCATGATCATTTTTGAATGGCGGAGCAAGCTGGAGGAGGAAAATAGAGTCATATAATTATTACAACACATAAGGAGGTCGTTTGGATCATTGCTTTTATGCCAATTTTTGCAAGAGGAACTCGCCCAGTGCCACTTCTCTGCTTTTTAATACCTGTAACTCTACAAAGCTTTCTTCAGATAATGACCCAATTCCCTTTTTACTGTCACTTATCCCTCCTATTCCTCAAGCTTTTTTATGTTTAAGTACCTAGTTTCACAACCAACTTCAGTGCAAGGATAAGCAGATTAAAAGACCAAGGAAATCTTTGGATTTTCTGCTATTGTCACAAATTCCTTGCTTTTTGCAAAAAGGAAATCCAAACATGATATTAGTTGGGATTATATGTAAAAAGTATATTTGAAGAAATGTTTTTCAATGCTTTTGGAGGCTTGGAGGGAGGTAGCACAAGGCAAGATGGAAGCAGAGTGATCTTATTTCTTGCAAATAACTCTTCCTCAGTTTGATTCAAAGATATCAAAAGAAAAAGGTGTAGCAAATAAAATTCTCATTTTAGTATTACATTTAAAAGTTCTGACCAGTGTGATTGTTTGCATGTAATGGAAAAATGCTGCTGCAGTCCTTCAAGTGTATGATCACATTTCCCATCTGTTTCTTCAATATAGTATTTCAATTTATTTTCAATAAACACAATTTGCTCTGCTCAGATGGACCCAGTCATACAGATGTTAACTTTGGTCAGCTATATTGGAGCTTTATAGCATTGTAAGCAGGAAGTGCTGGAAATACTCAGTAAGTCCTACAGCATCTGTGGAGAGAGAAGCACATATTTTATATTTTTATTTTCAAAACAGTCATATTCGATTCAAAATGCTAACTTTCTCCATGGTAACAAGTTTATCAACATGAAAGATTCTGTGTCAGCCTCATTTGGAGTTAGACCTTAGTGCCCTCAAATACAACTAAAACCAATATTGATACTGGAAATCTGAAATAAAAACAGAGTGCTGGAGAAACTCAGAATGTCTGGCAACATCTGTGGTGAGAGAAACTGCTCCAAAGAAAAGTCGTTGGACTTGAAACATCAGCTATGTTTTTTCCTCTCTACAGATACTGCCAGATCTGCTGAGTTTCTCCAGCATTTTCTATTTTTACTAAATCTTAGTGCAGTTTTTCTCCACTGTATGATTTCTGTTTTTAACACAGACGACAATGCAATTAACCATTTGCGTTCTAATATAATTCTAGGGACCTAATTAAATGCTCAGAACAATTGGTAAAAGTGCCTGCAATCCGTGTTATTAATGTTAAAGATTCTTTGATGTGCACTAAATTTCAAGTTTATTGCTGGGAATGATTTTAAGAGAAAAGCCTTCATCCGTGTCATTATTGTATGCTTGATCACTGAAAGCTCCTGGCAACCTTGTCAGAATATCTTAAACTAAGTAGTCAAAACTATTCTGATTCAAAAAGAGCCAAGTTGGTGACATGTAGAGTTGAAATATTTAACGTTCAAGGAAGTTAATGTTAACAGTACACCTTCCAACCCCAATCTGCCCACTTCTGGTTAGACACAGTATAGGGCTGAGGGTATTGCACATGGCCAATTGCCTAATATGAGACTTCAGACTCTTCTCCCTCCCTTTCTCTTCTCCATCCACCCCCCACAATCTACAGATTATTCCTGACTTGGAGCTATAGTTCTATTCTTTCACTGTTAGTGAATCAAACTCATAGAACTCACTCTCTAAAGGCACTGTGGATGTCCTACATCACAGGGACTACAGCAATTCAAGAAGACAGCTAACCACCACCACCTTCTTCAGGGAAATGAGGGATGAATGTTATAAATTGACCTAGCCAGTGACACATTCCAAGAATGGATAAAATTCCAATCTCCAACTAGTGTCTCAAATCTTCCTGAGTTTGGACTCCAACCTTCCTCACCCTTCTCACCCCAGGAGCTGCTGTCTATTCCTGACTGTCCCCTCAGCAGCCAGTCAGTCCATCTATCTGGTGAGCTGCAACCAAGAAACACAAACAGGTTAGATCCTAATAACACTTGGTAGGACTTTTGGAAAAAAAACCCAAATTACGAGTTTCCTGATCTTGTAATTCTCACCTTGCGCTCTCCTTTGTTCAGAAGTAGTATCCAGTGAATTGATAAGATACAAAGAATTGGCAGTCTTTAAGCAAGTATTTCCTATATGTTTTCAATTGACCCAAGAACAGTAGAAAATAAAAAGGCAAGAGGTAGGAACTTAAAACAATCATGTTAATTAGGGTATGTACTGTTAATATGAATGGGACTAAATGCACACAGATCTTGTGGATGTCATGGCCTGCATCCTGAAGTCTTGAAGTGGCTGCAGCGATAGTGGATGGATCAATGATATTCTTCTGACAATCCCCAAATTTTGCAAACATCTCACTCGGGTGGGAAAACTGAATGTCACACCATATTCCAAAAAGAAAGGAGACAGGAGCTGGGCAATTTGTTTTTGAAAAATTACCTTTAAAATCAATATAATTTACTGAAGGGGAAACGCAGATCATACAAGCAGGGTAGATAGGGGAACCAGTCGACGTGGTATTTGTTGGATGTCCAAAAGCCATTCAGTCAGCTGCCACTAAAAGATTGTTGCATAAGACAAGAGCTCATGATGTTGGTGGTGCGGATAATAGTGTGGCAAATTTGGCAGATGGAGCACAATGAGAAAATGTGAGGTTATCAGTTTCATAAGGAAATGTCTAAATGCTGAATGTTATTTAAAAGGACTGACTGCAGAATACTATAATGCAAGAATATTTGGGTGTACATGTATATGAATCTCAAATATCAGCATTCAGCCACTGTGAATAATTTGAGAAAGATAATGCAATGTTGCTCTTTATTACAAGTGGGATGGAATGAATATTGAAGAAAGATGGTTATGTTTCAAACTTTATTCGAGACATTCTGCTTCATTAGTGTATTGTTTTTTTTGTGATATACACATCATCAGCTTTTTATCCTCCAGCTTGTAGGAATGTACCATTATTGCTGTGTGAATGTTCATGCTAATATTGTTAAGTATTTTCAAATTGTTTTTCATCTTGATAGGCCTCTACGACAAGATTTATCCCTGGTCCGGCATTAAACATTACCCTTTCAAAATCTGCAATTTCACGGGTCCAGAACAGTGTTGAAGGCATAAATCAAGAAATAGAACGAATGTTTATTAAAGACAGTGGTGAAAGGGAAGAACCGTCAAGGGTAAGTGCAAGCTTAGTCTTCAGAGCAAATGCATTTGCATGGCAGAAATAAATGACAACATATATAACCAAAGCCATGATTCTAAAAAGAATAGGAAAATGTGCAAATGCACATGAATGCTTTTGTTTGAAGGACGATTAAATTGTTTTGTAGTAAGAAGCCTTCTTCAGACTCATTTTCACAAGTCACATGTTATGTTTTGTTAACTGATTTGCTGTATGCTTCACACACTTTTTCCAGTTGTATTATGAGCTTGCAAGATGGGCTATCCAATGGTCGAATCATCTCACTTTTTTAGTGATGAATGCCATGTTGATATAGTTTTGAATGTATGCATTTATTACTTTGGTGGTATCTTCATTTCTCTTAGAAATGTTGATAGTTAAGTAGTGGCAATAATTTTATAGCATGAGTTCAAAGACCAAGATAGTGCAGTGTTACGAGAATATTTGGCACAGATTAACTCAGTCACTTATGAGGTTGTGTTTTTCCGCAGGGACCTGGATCTTGTTAGAACCTTATTGGGAAAATTAAATCTCAGTGGTGACATCATTAATTTGATTACATCATTCCCTTTTTGTTTTTTAATTAGTGTGAATGTTTTTTAAGATGCTTGTTATTGCACTGATCGCATGACGATGACCATTTATTCAATCTATTTGGGTGACCATGACATAATCTTTTCTCCATGAAGACTACTGGGTAAGCAAATTAATGAATGATTTACCATCCATGTGGAACATTTTCCTCTGCATGTAGCTTGGGTGTTATAGTTGGTGGATTTTTCCATGCTAGCTTTCAATCTTCTATCAATACTTAGAAAACAAAGATGCGCTTAGAAATTAGTGCAGTCATGTATCCCTCATGTATCAACAAACAGACCTGGTAAAAGTTAAAAATGCTGACTTCAAATGGAACGAATGTATAAGCAGTTTTTAAATTGTCTTTTTGTTTTGGCTTCTCTTTAACCTTTTTAAAATAATTTTTCCTCATTGCCCTTTGCACTTTCTTCTCATATGTTTAGTCCCATGATTTTTATAGAAATGCAAATACATTCACTTTTATGGTACATGTAAGCAAAATCGTTACGTGCAAACCTGATTACCTTGAAGGACAAGGGCAGCAGTTGCATTGGGGCAACACCACTTCCAAGTTCCATTCCAAGCCCCACACCATTCTAGACTTAGAATTGTATAGCTGTAACTTTAGTTTGGTTGAGTCAGAATTCTGGAACTTCCTGCTGAGCAACACTGTGGGCTGGATCTACACTGAAGCAGATTGTGGTGTTTCAAGAGGGTAACTCACCACCACCTTTTCCAGATCAAATTAGGGATGGGCAGTAAATACTGGCCTGACATGGGTACGCATTCCCCACTGAACAAGTAAAAATGGCAGTTGGGTTCAGGATCTACATAATGGGAATAACAAACCCCATAATAAATTCATAATTCCCATAAGGAAGAGTAAAATTATCATTGTACTTTGATGAATTTTGCATAAGAATATGAGTACCTTCCGATAATATCAAAACAATTGCAAAGTTACAGGTCACCTTTACGTGTTCACTTGTGCTGTGCTTACTTCACAAATAAGATGGCATTAATAACAATTTGGAGGATAGATACTGTTCACTTGGAGATACGTTATTACTCTTGACTTAGTGTGATAAGCATTAGTTGTTCATGAATGTCCAACATAATTTTTCTGACTTTCAAGTGTCAAAATATGTGCCTGGTTGAAATTATGACCATGTAAAAGAAACCTGGGCTACTGTAGAGTGGAATCTTCGAGATGGTATGGACCAGAATGAACAGGTTGTGTAATAAATTTGTTCTAGTAATGGAGAAGCTGCCAAGGTTTGGTGGAAAAATGATAAAGTTGTGAATCTGTATGTCCTTATGACTCTACCCCCTCCACTACCAGATGGTATTTTATTTGGGAGAAAGGCCCTAATTTTATATGTAAAACCAGTCTAAGGTAAATGTCCCACTCCTGATTGCCAATTGCTGAGTTTATCTATAGCAATTAAAAGGATGTTGTAGTTTAAAGGTGAGGTACATAGAACATGATGTCATTCTGTGTTTGCCAGCATATGAGGTTGCAAAGGACAAAAGTGGGGCAGCACAGTGGTTCAGTGGTTAGCACTGTTGCCTCATAGCACCAGGGACCCGGGTTCGATTCCTGCCTTGGACAACTGTGTGGAGTTTGCGCATTCTCCCTGTGCCTGCGTGGGTTTCCACCGGGTGCTCCGGTTTCCTCCTAAGTCCAAGGATGTGCATGTCAGGTGAGTTGATCATGCTAAATTGTCCGTAGTGTTAGGTACGGGGTAAATGTAGGGGTATGGGTGGGTTGCACTTCGGCGGGTCGGTGTGGACTTGTTCGGCCGAAGGGCCTGTTTCCACACTGTAAAGTAATCTAATCTAAATTGGCATAGTGTTAGGTGCGTTAGTCAGCGGGAAATGGATCTTGGTGGGTTACTCTTCAGTGGGTCGGTGTAGACTTGTTGTGCCGAAGGGCCTGTTTCCACACTGTAGGGAATCTAATCTAATCAGCATTGAGGCCCCAATATTCTGAACAGATTCAGTGGAGCAAACAACTGAAATGATTTTGTTCAAGAAGAAATCCCAGGCGGGAGGTAGCTTGTGCACAGCTCTGGTTGAACAGCAAAATCCATCAAACACACTTGCAGGAACACAGCATAGGAATCTTAAACTCAGTTGAAGAAGCCTTTATGTAACCCCCATGGTCTGTACATCCTCCAGAACTACAATCAACTGTTTAGGTGTTAACTGATAAGTATTGTCAAACTCTTCTAGCTTTTATCCATGGTTCAACATGTACTCTACTTCAAAGCACAGGAACAATAGAATTCCAGTAAGTCACTTCCCACGCCAAGGCAGATGGAGTTAGATTTTTGTTAGGCAATGAAATCAGAAATTCTCGGAGACAGACTGGAATGTGAAATTCGGAAATTATTGTAATGAGATCAGCCGGGTGGACCTCATAGAATGAGTTCCCTGACTGGACCAGATTAACAGCCCCAATCTGGGAGCCTTGTCTGATAGATAAGAAGAGGAGTATCAGACATTCTGTTCACTCAGAGAGCTGGGTCTGAGGGAGCTGGATCAGTGTCAAGGACTTTCCACGTGTAAATAAAGGGCGACTTGGAGTTATTTCAAGAACACTAACAGATCAGCCACGATCTTATTAAATGGGTTGAAGAGCCTACTTCCACTTCTACTTCCTATGTTTATATTAGTTCGAGCAATTGGAAGAACCAGGCAAAAATTGAAGGAATTGTCAGAAAAGACCAAAATTCTGCATTCAGTAATGTGGGCTGCTTCAGTGACAGTGGGAACGATGAGAGGAAAATTTTGTATGCCTAGATTTGGAGGAAGTCTTTCTGTTTCACTTTTATGTTCAAACAACCTTTGCATCACTAAAGCTGCAGAGGAAAATCCAACCAAAGCTGTTTCCTTGCTTGAGCAAGGAATGTCTACTCCCCTGATTTCCTGAGCAACTTGAAGTGCTACTTCTCAAAGTGCCTGCACACACTATACATTCGGAGTTAGGTAATGTCACAAATACAGCAAATTTTGGTGGTGAATTCTTGAGACAGCTCATGTTGTTTGCTGTCTTTGTTCTGAGGACATTTCCTGCAGTGTAATCAGCCTCCACACAAACACATCCTTGGTGGAATGGGTCATTTGGAAAATGTCTAATTTAATCAATGCAAGCATTGCTCGAAGATACATTTTTATCTTCATTGATCTGTTTGCTAATGATCTTGAACTACAAGCCCTCCTAAGACTGATCTCTATACATGAACAGTGTAGACGTGATCTATATTGATTTCAGTAAGGTGTTCAACAAAGTTCCCCATGGGAGACTGGTTAGCAAAGTTAGATTTCATGGAATACAGGGAAATACATGGAAAACTAGCTATTTGTGTACAGAACTGGCTCAAAGGTAGAAGACAGAGGGTGGTGGTGGAGGGTTCTTTTTCAGAGTGAAGGCCTGTGATCAGTGGAGTGTCACAAGGCGTTGGTGCTGGGTCCACTAATTTTAATCATTTATATAAATGATTTTGATCTATGCGTAAGGGGTATAATTAGTAAGTTTGCAGATTACACCAAAATTGGAGGTGTAGTGGACAGCGAAGAAGGTTACCTCTGATTACAATGGGATTTTGATCAGATGGGCCAGTGGGCTAAGGAGTGGCAGAGTTTAATTTAGATAAATGTGAGGTGCTGCGTTTTGGGAAAGCAAATCTTAGCAGGGACTTGTGCACTAGGGAGTGTTGCTGAATAAAGAGACCTTTAGAGTGCAGGTTCATAGCTCCTTGAAAGTAGAGTTACAGCTAGATAGGATAGTGAAGAAGGCGTTTGGAATGCTTTCCTTTATTAGTCAGACTATTGAGCATAGTCAGACTATTGAGCATAGGAGTCAGGAGGTCATGTTGTGGCTGTACAGCACATTGGTTAGGCCTCTTTTGGAATATTGCGTGCAATTCCAGTCTCCTTCCCAACAGAAAGATGTTGTGAAACTTGAAAGGGTTCAGAAAAGATTTACAAGGATGTTGCCAAGGTTGGAGGATTTGAGCTATAGGGAAACATTGAATAGGCTGGGGTTGTTTTCCCTGGAGCGTTGGAGGCTGAGAGGTGACCTTTTAGAGGTTTATAAAATTATGAGGGGCATGGATAGGGTAAATAGACAAGGTCTTTTCCCTGGGGTGGGGGAGTCCAAAACTAGAGGGCATAGGTTTAGGGTGAGGGGAAAGAGCAACTTTTTCGCGCAGAGGGTGGTGCGCATGTTTAGAATGGGCTGCCAGAGTAAGCGGTGGAGGCTGGTACAATTGCAACATTTAAATGGCATCTAGTTGGGTATATGAATAGGAAGGGTTTAGAGGGATATGGGCCGGATGCTGGCAGGGGGGACTAGATTGGGTTGGGATATCTGGTCAGCATGGACTAATTGGACTGAAGGGTCTGTTTCTGTCCTGTACATCTCTATGACTGTATGACTGTAGCATTGTGGTCACTTGCCCAAACAGGGCGACCTGGAGCTGAATGTTTGGTTGAGGATGGAATCATTTCCAGGTTCCAAACCTCCCCCAGAATAAACAATCAATGTTCATACTTTGATTGGTGTGCCTGCAAAATATGTTTCCATCCCAACTAAGGGCAGTGGCTATGTTCTCCATATCAATGAGTGGTCATCCAGTTTGAGAGGAGCATAGGTAAGTGTTTCACAATCTACATGGAAGCACACACTCTCACTAAATTTCAAAATTTAGTTGTGAAAACAGGCAAAAACAACCCGGCTGCCATTATAGAAGATGGTGAATCACTTTGCAATCTTGACTGTGTTCAGCCTGGAGGGAGAGCCTGTTGGCTTCCCAAAAGCACTGGCACCCTAACCTGCTGCTGGATGCCTGCCTAAAGGCACTTGGAGTGCCCTGTTACATCAAACAAACTGGAGGCTAACTGGAAAATTCTCAATGTCCTGGTTTACCAAATTTAGGCCCTTAAACCTTAATTGGCTGCCCATCTTAGGAATGAGGACACAGCTGATGGGTTTCTGACTAAAGAGGCTGATAATGGGAATGATATCTAGAAACCAGCAGACAGGCTGACAATGGTATTTTTGGGTTCCTTCTGACCTGAAAGTCCTACTTCTAAATGTCATCATAGCTGTTGCTGGATGAGTAAGGATGGCCTTAGTATTTCTGTCTCTAACTTGGGCAAAGTTACAGTTAAACTTTTTACACGTTTTTAATTAACCATTTTGTACAAGCTTTAGGTGATAATTCCATCAATTATAAGAATTCATAAATTAAAAGTCACTTATTTCTTCTAAAAGATACCTTTCATTAAAAATATTATATTTGTAGGAATATGTTTTCTCAGTTATAGCAATAGAATTAAACAGGAAACATTCTCTTTAACTATAGCATACATTGAAATTCTACTTCACTTAAGTGACACTGCATGCGGGCTTTTAGGACACCAACCATTTCGATGTGTGCTTACTGTACCAGCTTTAACTAATTCACAATTGCATTTGATTCTGCACATTGAATACTTCATGTACTTAAAATGTCAGATTTAGTGTCTCAGTGCTTTTGTAAAAAGATAACTTCTAAGTTAAAGATCCAGTGTAACTGTTTAAATCTAAGAAGCCATACAGGTGTTTGAAACTAAAGGAGATCTATTTTACTTGGTCACTTGGAATCTCACTGAAATTATCTGTTGTTTCCATTTAAGGATTTTTTTTTGCTGATGCTGTCGATTGTTTGTTGCAAGATTTATTTATAATGTTATTAGATCTCCTGGTTGTGTATTTGTTTCTGGTTTGTTTTGAAAGAATGCCAGTCAGTTGTGGAGATTAGTAGCTTATATGAGAACACATTCCTTAAATGAATTAGGTTTGTTTGTTTTGGAAACAGTCATTCATTATTGGTTGTACAGATCATTGCTTACTGAAATGTAATTGTAGAAGAATGAACATCCCATTGAACAGACAGTCTCTAGTGTAACCAGGATCTCATGAAAAAGTATGTAGTTAAATGTACTCAACTAAAGGTTGCAAGATTTGATTCTAAAAGTCACTGGAACCACTTTTGATCTGAAATTGTATTTGCATGTGCTTGATCCAGTTGATTGGGGAGAATGGGGAAAACAGTTCACATCAAAACAGCAGAAGAGATCAATGAACATGTTTAATGGCATAGTTGTGGTGGTCTAAATGGGATATTTCTACCATGGTCGAGGAAGAATGATTTGTATACGCATGTTAACATTTATGCAGAGTGAGATACGAGAACAGGAGCTAGCTATTTTGTTTGGTCTTGATTAGAATTCGGTGGACAGAAGATCAGGCAAGTTTTGCTTTTTGCACAAGTGGATGTATGATAGGATTGGTAAAGCTTAGGTTGAACTGGCACCAGTAACGTATTTTAGGTTGGCATGAAAAGCTATTACAGCATGATCTGATGTTAAAGAGCAGCAACATATTTGGAGGGCTGTGATATAAGAAACTTGAAAGTTGTTTACAAATATTTCAAGCTGCCTGTATCATTTTCCAATTAATGCTTGATAGTTTTGGTCCTTACCTTATTGGGACTTGTGAAAAACTGTTACATAGAAACAAAACTCAGTTAGTAACACATCACTAGTTCTCAAAAGTAGTTCTCAAATAAGAGTTCATAATAAAGAGGCTAATATTGAATAGAGGATTGGTTAGCTAATAGGGGTCGGAGAGGGTTAGATTGGTCAGTATTGAGTTTGAAAAAGAGCCTGACCTCGGTGGTGGGTAAGTTGTTGGAGGGAATCCTGAGGGACAGGATGTGCATGTATTTGGAAAGGCAAGGACTGATTCGGGATAGTCAACATGGCTTTGTGTGTGGGAAATCATGTCTCTCAAACTTGATTGAGTTTTTTGATGAAGTAACAAAGAAGATTGATGAGGCCAGAGCAGTAGATGTGATCTATATGGACTTTAGTAAGGCGTTTGACAAGGTTCCCCATGGGAAATTGATTAGCAAGGTTAGGTCTCATGGAATACAGGAAGAACTAGCCATTTGGATACAGAACTGGCTCAGAGGTAGAAGACAGGGGGTGGTGGTGGAGGGTTGTTTTTCAAACTGGAGGCCTGTGACCAGTGGAGTGCCACAAGGATTGATGCTGGGCCCTCTACTTTTTGTCATTTACATAAATGATTTGGATGTGAGCATAAGAGGTACAGTTAGTAAGTTTGCAGATGACACCAAAGTTGGAGGTGTAGTGGACAGCGAAGAGGATTACCGCAGATTACAACAGGATCTGGATCAGATGGGCCAATGGGCTGAGAATTGGCAGATGGAGTTTAATTCAGATAAATGCAAGGTGCTGCATTTTGGGAAAGCAAATCTTAGCAGGACATATACACTTAATGGTAAGGTCCTAGAGAGTGTTGCTGAACAAAGAGACCTTGGAGTGCAGGTTCATAACTCCCTGAAAGTGGATTCGCAGGTAGATAGTATAGTAAAGAAGGCGTTTAGTATGCTTTCCTTTATTGGTCAGAGTATGGAGTACAGGAGTTGGGAGGTCATGTTGCAGCCTTATAGGACATTGGTTAGGCCATTGTTGGAATATTGCATGCAATTCTGGTCTCCTTCCTGTCGGAAAGATCCCTGTAGCTGCCAGAGGATGTGGTGGAGGCTGGTACAATTGCAACATTTAAGAGGCATTTGGATGGGTATATGAATAGGAAGGGTTTGGAGGGATATGGGCCGTGTGCTGGCAGATGGGACTAGATTGGGTTGAGATATCTGGTCGGCATGGACGGGGTGGACCGAAGGGTCTGTTTCCATGCTGTACATCTCTATGACTCTAATGAGTACCTCGGAATCAGTGCTGGTGCCTCAACTATTTCAAATTTGCATCAATGCTTTGAACAAAAGGACTGAGTGAACAGTGAGCAATTTATAAAGTCATATGACGTCTGCAAAGAGATGTAAATAGGTTTATGTGAATGGGCAGAGGTTTGGCAGATAGGGTAAAATGTTGTTAAATGTGAACTTGTGCACTGTGACAGGAAGAAAAGCAGCACACTATTTAATTGAGTGAGATTTCAGAATTGTGGTACAGAGGATTTAGGAATCCTGGAACATGAATCACATGTTAGTATGCAGCACAGCATATGTAGTGGAATACAAATGGAATATTTATTGCAAGGGAGTAGAATACTAAATTAGGAATGTTTTGCTACGGTTGTATTGGGCATTGTTGATTAGGTTACATCTGGAGTAATGAGTACAGTCTCTATCTCCTTAATTTAGAAAAGACCTAATTACAATATAAGTAGTTCAAAGAAGGTTCACTCACTGTTTCCTGAGATTAGAGTGATTATCTAATAATGACAAGTTGGACCTATATCCATTGGAGTTTAGAAGAATGAGTTGTGATCTTGTCAAAATATTTAAGATAATAGCATAAGCAGTAGGTTCAAGGATCCAGTGGATCTCCTATTGGTATGCTTGAAAATGTGGCTTTGAGTGAAAAATAAGGATGGTAAGGAATAAAGAAACTTAGACACTTTGGAGTGCATGTCCATAGGTCCTTGAAGGTTGCACGGCATGCAGATAAGTTGGTAAGCAAGGTATGTGAGATGCCTTCCTTCATTGAGTGAGTCATTGAATACATAAGAAGAGATGTAATGCTAAAACTGTATTAGACACTGGTTAGGCCACAGCTGGAGTTTTGTGCACAGTTTTGGCCACAGCACAGGAAGGATCTAATCGATCTCGAGAAAGTGCAGAGGTGATTTACAAGAATGTTACCAGGCATGAGGAGAGAGTGGATAAGTTAGGGATGTTTTCCTTAGAGCAGACGAGGCTGAGGGGTGACTTGATTGAGGTGTACAAAATAATGATGGGCTTGAATAGCGTGAGCAGGGAAAAGAGGACAGTTATCAAAATTTAAGGCAATTGGTGGAAGAATTGACATAAACATGAGGAAAATGTTTTCATCCAGAAGGTGGTAGTTGGCATTGCTGCCCAGTTTGGTGGTTGAAGCAAAAACCAACAAATCATTTGAAAGGAACCTGGACCTGCACCTGGAACACTACAGTCCAGTGATGGAAACTGGGATGAGTATGGGTGGCTATTTTATTTAGCCAGTGCAGGCACAGTGAGCTGAATGGCGTCTTTCTGTGGTTCAAGGAGGAAGTTGTCATCAATGCATTTTAAAGGGATAGTTTCATTGTGCTGTTATTCTTTCATTCAGGTGAATTTGTTCAATACCATTCCTCCAATCTTGATTTAGTAAGTGATCTTTCTGTGTAATTGTCCATCAAGTTTATCTGATTTTCTGTTGATTTAAATATCCATTAAACTCTTTCAATTGTGCCCTCCAAGTGATATTTTATTTTCTAATCAACCATATTATGAGCCCCTTCTGGAGCAGGTAGGACTTGAATCCACACCTCCTGGGCCAGAGGTAAGGAACTACCACTGCACCCCAAGAGCTGTAGCTGAAAACCTTGACTTGATTACCTCTGGGCAACCAAATGATGTGGATAGGTCATGCCATATGTCATCTCATATTGCTATCTTGTACAATAAATCCTTGGCTGTGTCTTTGTCAAATAATTTGCATCCAACTATTAGGTACCTTTTCTCTGTCTGTTTTCCTCAAAATGTGGGATGACGTCTAAAACCTTACGACTGCAGGAATGATTTGGATCTGACAGATCAACAACATTGTAAGAGCAACAACATTATTGTTTGTCCGGGCTTCCACATTTCTTTTGAAGTTTTCAAATGCACATAAGCCAAATCTGGATGATATGCATCCAGAAATCTACTCATCTTCCTTGTCAAATCAAAGAGTAAAAGATCTATTTAGGTTAAAACAGCAGTCAAATTCCTTCATTGTAAAGCAGCTAAGCAGATTACTGGATGAAAAATTAGACACAAAGAGATCCTTTTTGCCTGATGACAGGAAGCCCCAATGAGGTCATATGCAGACGGCTGGCTGTGCAAGTATTGCAACAATTGTTCCATCTAGCCAATTAATACTTGGTACCTGGGGAAGACTGTCAATATGCTTGGCAGACAGGAGGTAGTGCTGCTAGCGCAGTGCCAGATTTATAGGCTAGTCTGCCACCCTGATCTAGGCAGTGCGCACTGTGGGCATTGAAAGTGGTAATCAACAAGGGAGGGGTAGAGAATTGACTGGAGTCAGAGGAACAGTAGCTCCATGGTTGAAAGGCATATCCATGGAGGTATTTCTGTATGCATCAAGTGAACTTAGAAAGGTGCAGTTCGCACTGGGCAGGAGCTGGCGATCTGTAAGCCTCACATAGAAGGCCAGTTTCAGGCTGCACAAACCTGACTACAATACTGGAAGTGCTTCTGATCTGGTGTAGTCTAACAGAACGCTGGGCACTCATAATTTAAGTCAAATGCTAAAGGTATTGTTGTTAGACTGGGGTCTGCTGCAGCTGGTAAGGAAACCAACATGAGGGAAAAAAGTATCTGAACTCATCCTCCATATGTCTGCCAAAGATGCATCTGTCCACACAATACTGAACACAGACCCTGTGGTAATGAAGTCCTATCTTAATATTGAGTATAACCTCCATCTATTGTATGGTACTAACAACATGCTCAATGGCATAGACTTCAAACAAATCCATCACAGCAAGATTAGCCATCCATGAGGCAATGTGGGCATCAGCAGCTGTACTGTATTAATGTAACCTGCAATCTCATGCCTTGGCATATCCCCCACTCTACCATCACCATCAAGCTGGGATATCAGCCCTGGGACAATGGAGAGTGCAGGAAAGCATGCTAGGAGCAGCACCAGGCATACTCAAAAACTGTTGACCTAGTGAAGCAACAAATCAGAATGTTTGCCAAGCAGCATAAGTAGCTTGTGATAGACAAAGCAAAGTGATTCCACAGACAACCAATCAGATCTATGCTCTACTGACCTACCACATCCAGTTGTGATTGTTGGTGGACTATTAAACAAGTCAATGGAGGAAGTGGAGGCTCCTCAAATATCCCCATTTGCAATGACGAGGGAGACCAACATATCATTGCAAAAGAGAAGGCTGAAGAATCTACAACAATGTTCAGACCGAGTATGGACTGGATAAAACTTCTCAGTTTCCTCGAGATCAGAAATGCTGGTCTTCAGTCAATTCAATTCACTCCATGTGATATCAATGTATGGTTTGAGGCAATGGATACGGCAAAGGCCGTGACAACACTCTGGCAATAACGTTTGAAGATTAGATTAGAGATTAGATTACTTACAGTGTGGAAACAGGCCCTTCGGCCCAACAAGTCCACACCGACCCACCGAAGCGCACCCACCCATACGCCTTCCCCTACATTTACCCCTACATCTAACACTACGGGCAATTTAGCGTGGCCAATTCACCTAACCTGCACATTTTTGGACTGTGGGAGGAAACCGGAGCACCCAGAGGAAACCCACGCAGACACGGGGAGAATGTGCAAACTCCACACAGTCAGTCGCCTGAGGCGGGAATTGAACCCGGGTCTCTGGTGCTGTGAGGCAGCAGTGCTAACCACTGTGCCACCATGCCGCCCACAAAGACTTGTGCTCCAGAACTTATTGCACTCCTAGCCAAGTTCTTCCAGTACAGCTACAATACTGCAATCTACTTGACAATGTGGAAATTCCACTACTGAACAACTCAAATGGCCTCCTTCTTCAAAGACCGCAATTTCCCCTCCGACTTGGTTGACGACGCTCTCCATCGCATCTCCTCCACTTCCCGCCCCTCCAATCGCCACCAGGACAGAACCCCACTGGTCCTCACCTTCCACCCCACCAACCTCCAGATACATCGTATCATCCTCCATCATTTCCGCCACCTCCAGACAGACCCCACTACCAGAGATATATTTCCTTTTCCACCTCTATCAGCATTCAGGAGAGACCACTCCCTCCGCAACACCCTCGTCAGGTCCACACACCCCACCAACCCAACCTCCACTCCTGGCACCTTCCCCTGCAACCGCAAGAAGTGAAAAACTTGTGCCCACACCTCCCTCCAAGGCCCCAACGGATCCTTCCATATCCGTCGCAAATTCACCTGCATCTCCACACACATCATTTACTGTATCCGCTGCACCCGATGTGGCCTCCTCTACATTGGGGAGACAGGCTGCCTACTTGCGGAACATTTCAGAGAACACCTCTGGGACACCCGCACCAACCAACCCAACCGCCCCGTGGCTGAACACTTGAACTCCCCCTCCCACTCCGCCAATGACATGCGGGTCCTTGGCCTCCTCCGTCGCCAGACCCTGGCCACACTACGCCTGGAGGAAGAGCGCCTCATCATCCGCCTAGGAACCCTCCAACCACACGGGATGAATATAGATTTCTCCAGCTTCTTCATTTCCCCTCCCCCCACCTTATCTCAGTCCCAATCCTCGGATTCAGCACCGCCCACTTGACCTGCAATCTTCTTCCCGACCTCTCCTCCCCCACCCCCTCTCCAGCCTACCACCCTCACCCTCGCCTCCTTCTGCCTATTGTATTCCCAGCGCCCCTCCCCCCCTCCCTTTTATCTCAGTCCGCTTGGCACACCAGCCTCATTCCTGAAGAAGGGCTTATGCCCGAAACGTTGATTCTCCTTCTCCTTTGATGCTGCCTGGCCTGCTGTGTTTTTCCAGCAACACATTTTTAAGCTCTGATCCCCAGCATCTGCAGTCCTCACTTTCTCCTCATTACAACCTTAGCCCAAGCATAGGCAAAAGAGCTGAGTTCCAGAGTGAGGTGAGAGTGACTGCAGATTTCAAATAAATGGGAATTAGGGGAAAACTTTCCACTGGTTAGAGTCATACTTGGCACATAGGAAGAAGGTTGTGATTATTGCAGGTCAGTCATCTTAGCTGCAGAATGTCTTTGCAGTGTCTGAGGTCCAGCCGTTTTCAGCTGCTTCATCAATGACCTTCCTTGCATAATAAGACCAGAAGTGGAGATGTTTACATGCACAATGTTGAGCACCATTTATGATTCCTCAGATACTGAAACAGTCATGCAGCAAGACCTGAATACTGTGCAGGCTTGGGTTGATAAATGGCAAGTAGATTAGATTCCCTACAGTGTGGAAAGAGGCCCTTCGGCCCAACAAATCCACACCGACCCTCCGAAGAGCAACCCACCCAGAACCATTCCCCTACATTTACCCCTGACTAATGCACCTAACACTACAGGCAATTTACCATGGCCAATTAACCCAGGCTGCACATCTTTGGACTGTGGGAGGGAACCGGAACACCTGGAAGAAACCCGTGCAGACACTGGGAGAATGTGCAAACTCCACACAGACAGTTTCCCGAGGCGTGAATTGAACCCGGGTCCCTGGTACAGTGAGGCAGCAATGCTAACCACTGAGTCACTGTGCTGCCCCTTTGTTCCACTCAAGTGCCAGGCAATAACCACCTGCAATAAAAATGAATCTAATCATTACTCCTTCATATGTGAAAGCATCACTGAATCCCACACTTATCAACTACCTGAAACAGAACAAATCTACAAGATGCACTACAGAAATTTGCCAAATATTTTTAGACAGCACCTATCAAATAAGAGACCAGTTCCAGCTAGAAGGACAAGGGCAGCAGATGCATGGGAACAATATCACCTTCTAGTTCACCTTCAAGTCACTACCCATCCTAACTTGGAAATATCTCACCTTGGATCAAAATTCTTGAACTCCCTTCCTACCAGAATTGTGGGTCTACTTACAGCACACGAGCTGCAGTGGCTAAAGGCACCATCTTACTACCAGCTTCTCAATGGCAACTAGGGATGGGCAATAAAAGCTGGACCAGACAATGATGCCCATATCCCATGGATGAATAAAACATAATTGTAAGTTTACAGCCAGTGGGGTCCATGAGATGTGAAGCAAGGTAGCCTCAGGTATGTCCAAAGACCAGTGTCCATAGTGAGATACCGCATTATCTTATGCAGCAAACCCACGATCAATCAGGAGTATTTGCTGCATTGATGAAGCTGAATAACCAATTACATTGATCCTCTCAGTGGTGTGATGGTGAATGTTTAAAGTGTCACATTCTGATTAGCACAGCTGCCCAGTGAAACAAGTGGCACTGGTTTATCTGTAGTTGCAGGAGAAGTTGTAGGTGCACCAAATATTAGTGTAAATGCTGCCTCAGGTACTTGGAGTCTCACTGAGTGACATTTCTTGTTCAATACTGTAGCATTAAACAATTATCAAAGGTCAAGTTCTTGAAATTATACTCTAGAGGCTTGTTTGCACATTTCTGCAGAAGTTGGTCATTTCTAGATTTTGAGACTTTGGGCTGAGAGGCATGATAAACTCCGCAAGGAATGATTGCAGTGCTGAATGTAGCTCCTGAATGTAATAACTGGGGCATTTCATGAAAAGCTGCCAAGGATATCATTGAGGAATGAAATAGAAAATATTGGAAATACTCAGTTGCTGAGAATTTTTATGTTTAAAACAAAAGTATTTACCTGAAATGTTAACTTTGTTCTCCCTGCACAGCTGCTGCCCAACAAGACCTTGGGAGGCCACTTCTGGAGTACAATATTCGGTTTTGATTTCCCTCTTAAAGGAAGGATATTATTATGTTAGAGAGATATACTAGTATGTTGCTAGGAATGGAGGGTTTGAGTTATAAGAGAGGCTGGATAGGCTGGGACTTTTATCACTGGAGGGTAGGTGGTTGACAGTTGACCTTATAGGGGTTCATAAAATAATGAGGATTGTAGCTAAGGTGAATGGCAGGTATTGTTTCCCTAGAATGGGGGATTTCAAGACTAGGGGTTCATAGTTTTTTAAGGTGAGAGGAGAAAGATTTTTAAAAAATGAGGGACAGTTACTTTTAGACAGAGTGGTTCGTGTGTAGAATGAACTTCCAGAGGAAGTGGTGGATGCGGCTACAGTTGTGCCATTTAAATGACATTTGGATAAGCACATAAATAGGAAATGTTGGGGGTGGGGGGGGGGGGGGGGGGGGCGGACGTGGGTAGGGTAGGATGTGGGCCAGGCACGGACAGGTGGGGCTAGTTTAGTTTGGAATTATGGTTGGCAGAGACTGCTTGGTCCCAATGGTCTGTTTCCATGATGTATGACTCTATGACAGGGGCAGGAGGTTTAGACGGTAATTGAGGAGAAACCTTTTCACCCAGAGGGTGGTGGAGATCTGGAATTCACAGCCTGGGAGGGTATTTGAGGCAGGAAACCTCATAATTTTTGGATCAGTACTTAGTGTCATAACATTCAACGCTAGTGTAGGTATTAGTAATTTTTTGGCAATGGGCTAAAGGGCCTGTTCTGTATTCTTCTTCTATATTGTATGACTTTGAGGCCACAACCTGAGTTTTTCCATCATTTTCTGTTTACACTTCCAAAATCTGCTTTACCTCAGAGAGACGACTGAATTGTTTCTGCCATGAAATGGGAGACTCTTTATGGGGTATATGGCATGGTTTGCTCAGATCTGCTTAAGTATTGGAACCACATTTTCAGAAGCACAGTTGCCAATCCCATGCCAACTGTTATAGGTTTTTGTGACTTTGTGTTGGGGTTTTATGCAGGTGTAAGCTGTCATGTCTTTAGTAAATATCCCTTGAGACTCAGAATTTATCCATCAAGGGTGGCCTGCACAGCTGAGGCAGCTGGGACCGTCTCCAGATGTATTCTTTATGGCAGCTTCTCAAGAATCTTGCACACATCTGAAATTCCTTTTGTGGTGGTTTCAGACTGTTTGACCATTATCTGGCACCTCTTCCTGTTTACAAGGATTCTGACTTCTATGTGGGAGCATTCAAGGCCGCATGCATGCATTCGACTGCACTCCCAAACCCGAGGAAATCCAGTGATTCCCTGATCAACCGTTACCCGGTTAGCCTGATTGACCTAAATGTGGTACGCCATGTATTATTCTGTCTTCTAGTAGATGGCATCTGTATCTTGTTCAGTGCAGTGATGGGCTGGGATTCCAAAATGTCTCCAGGCAATCCCTAAAATGATCCTGAGGTGGAGAGGTTAAACCCATGGTTACCTTCATTGCCACAGGCTATGGGAGTCATCAATTGGTCTTAACTCCTTTGGCATTCCAGAAACATGTGTTAACCCCTGCCTGGACAGATGGGGTTACCTCACACACTGATGCTACACCATCTCTGTGAAGTGAAACCTTTGTAAACCCTTTCGTCTCGGTAGATCTTCAGTGAATCTTGTCATTTCGCATAGCCATATCCTAGAATAGCTTGATCATGCTGTGCTCCTTTAAAATGTCCAGTCACGGTCTATTTGGCTGCTTCCTTAGCTTTCTTCTCATTGGGGGACACAAGCTCTGCTTGAAGAGTATCTATTGAGATTTGATACTTGCACGATGCAGTGCTTCCCCAACTGCATTATACTGTCTGCACGATGCAGTGGACATGCATTCTGCAATCATTCCAGACTAAAGACATTCCAGACCTATGAAGTTTTGCTTATCTAATGTCAGATTGTCTGTTGACACTGCAGCTGTACTGAACAACTGGTACTTACTTCCAGTCAACATTAAGCTGTTGCTGAATTTTTTGCTTATTTTTATTGTGTATCTCTAACACTTTATGGAACCAATGAGATGCACAAACAACCTATGCTTCGAAAGATGGCTATCAGTTGGCTCCCCACTGTTTCCTATGTGTTCCCTGTCCTGTTGGCTGACAGGTAAATTTTATTGGTAGTGGTAAGATATTGAAGATCTGCTCTGGTGTGTCCCAGCCCAACCCTCCCTCAAACCCATCACTGTAAGGACAATAAAAGAAACGGACGAAAATCACCTCAACAGCAACTCTATGTTGTAAACAAAAGCAACCCAAGTATTGTAAGCGGCTTCCCTAGTACTTCCAGTCTGATACTGTATACTACAATATTCATAACATCAAATTTTTTTAAATTAGTTGATGCAGGAACCTCTACTAGGCAATGAGGGAGCAGGGAGTAGGGGAAGTGCAAATCTTCCAGTTGTGAAAGGATTATTTTGTTTTGCCAATATCTGTACTTTAATGACAACCTCTACCTTTTCAGCTTTGATGAATTTGAATGATTTAAGATTTAAGCCTGTGCTAACTAACACGCTAAAATGAGACGAGCCAGATTTATATATCTTATGTACAGTATACATTATCTATTCAGAGTTTCTCAACCTCACTCTCTATATTGAACAATTTTGAGTAACTACACATCCCTTCCCACTCTGTCGTGTTTTTCTAATCAGAAGGGATTTGTTGCGTTTTCACCCCAATGATAAACATGGTTTACATTTTAAATGATAAACCACTTCTGCCCTCTGGGGCTGAGGCTGGAAATTGCAATGCCTGTGATGGTTTGACTTTGGCTGCTGTTGATGGCAGTACCAACAGAATTGGAGGAATGGATTTATAACTTGCTCAGATATTTTCTTCTAATAGAGATATCCTTTTATTAGAGGAGTGTTTAAGGCACCAGTTCATTTAACAGCACTTAACTGGGTATCCAGGCCTTGGTTGAATGGGGGTCTTAATTTCTTTTAATATAGTACTTGGTTTATCCAAACATCTTTGAATAAGATGCAACAAAATGTTTGTGCTAATGTTTATATATGCTGAAAAATTGCTTCTCAATGAATATTACAAGCAAGGAGGTACCAAAAGTTCTTAAGGATAACAGCTGAGATGGTGGCTGTTGGCCTGCAGTACAAACTGCCTACCTTTTCAGGAGATGTTTTGTAACTAAGTTATATTTCACTTTGGGCAACAATGTTTTCTAAATCTCCTTCATTGATTCATAAGCATTTTAGAGCAACAAAACTGAATTGCTGCAGTTAATCACTATAATCCATGGTATACAGTTCCCTTAAGAAAATATATAAAATTGAAATACCCTCTAATATTACCTAAACAGTGTCAAATGGAACTTACTGTGTTATGAATGATATTGATTGTCATGGTGATAATGCTCTGGTTCCTTATGAAATTGTTGTATAGATCATGTTGAGTTTTCAGAGTAGCTGTATAGTTTATCACTTAGCTTTTACGTGAGGTTAAACATTTCTGATTAAGTGCATATATGAGACCTTTTGAAGGCCTTAGTGTGATAAATTAGTAGTCATAAATGTATATGAAGAGTAAAGCCCTAGGTTTGTAGGTGAGTTATTTACAATAGTATCCCCAGTGATGAACACATCAAACAGCAGATCAAAGGAAAAGACCAGATTTAATTTCAAATGAAGTGTCTTGAAGTACTCAGTAATCTGAAGGGATTGTATTATTTGAGGCACTTTTTGAGCATGTGTTTATTTTAAATCCCATCAGGTATAATAACATTGGTCTGTGGTTTTCAGTAAAATATCATTATAATGTAAGACATATGGATACAGTTTGGCTTTCAGTGCAATCTGTTTTGGTCCTATTTCTGTACAAATCTTAAGACAAAAATGTGAAGACAGGTTTAATATCTCTGACAGCAAATATAACATCCTAATTTGACATGTTGGGCTTTTGAGAGCTATTCTACTTTAAGGTGTACTGTGTATGTTCACCTTTGCATTTTTGGTCATGAAGAATTTCTAATTTTGAGTTCTGTGGAAAGATGAGCATTAAAGTTCCTGCTGGTGTTATTATAATAATGACATAGCGATGTTCGTTTTTGTTCTAGCCCCTGGAGATTCCTGATGGCCACCGAGCACCCTTCCCTTCCCACTACCGCAGCAGCAGTACTCGCAGTATTGACACACAGACACCCTCTGTCCAAGAGCGCAGTAGTAGCTGCAGCAGCCACTCACCATGTGTCTCCCCTTTCTACCTTACTGGATCTCAGGAGGGAAGCCCATGCTCAGCAGAAGACCTTCAGTATGAGAGGGACAAAGGTGAGAGAATAGACTTCAAAGTGCGTCAATGCATGCTGTTAATGTTTTTTTTTATTGGCCAATTGCGCATAGACAGGGCTATCACCTACATTGATATGGGTTTTAATATGAAAATGCTACATGGGTTAATCCTGCCAGCCTTTAGTTAAGCATGCTGAGGTAACAATCTATACACTACAGAGTGCAAATAAGTTACACCAAGATCATTCTAACACCAATGATCATTGAATAGATTTTACCTGTCAAAAATGAACAATATCCCTCTTGTGCAATCACTGGGAGAAATTACTGTTGCTATGAATAAGGCAATGCGCAATACCACTTTGCTGTTAGAAAGTTGTAAAAATACAGGATTTGAAGTTGCAGGCGTCAGTTTAAAAAAAAAAGTATCTTCAAGGGTTGACATTCAGTTTCCTGAAACTATACTACCATGTTCACTCTGGAGTAGATAAAGACAGAGGTGATGGAGAAGAGGAAAACATGGTTACCAATTTGTGTCTTCAATTCTGGGAATGTAATTGGGAATAGCTTGTCAGATGTTGAACATGCAGGTCTTGTATTCCATCGACATGTTTCAGGGTATGCTGGATGGTCTATAACAGATGGGCAATCTGCCCCACTACATTATGCTGGATTAGTGGTGCTGGAAGAGCACAGCAGTTCAGGCAGCATCCAAGGTGCAGTGAAATCGACGTTTTGGGCAAAAGCCCTTCATCAGGAATCATTATCAACTAATCCAGAATCTGGTTTCCAGCATCTGCAGTCATTATTTTTACCCCACTACATTATTGCCCAGAAAGTACACAAAGAAATACCTGAGTTTCACAATTGCTGTTCCTCTCCAATACAGTGGTATTTCAATCAGCTTTCCTGGTGGTGTTGGTTATGCAACCACTGTTCAAAACTTAGACATTTTATAAAACAAAACTTGAAAATTACTTACTTTCATTTCAAGTGTAGAGATATTGTGGCAGCAAAAGCCTTCATGGTGGGAACAGGGAAAGCTAAAGGAGAGGGTTACATTTGTTACAGAGGCCCAGGAGAATTCTGGATGGGGCAGTCGGTTTGGTAGTGTTTTTAGAAACCTGCATTTCAGAATGGCTCAATTTATGCCCTTATCTGGTGGGATTTGTAGACTCAGAGAAATTATGATTCAATGGAGCTTTCTCAGGACCTGGGATATTTATCAAGGGAAAAGAACTTTAAGGAATTTTGTCTTTCTTTAGTGTGAACTTGATTAAATTTTCATCAGTATTTTTTGGACTATTGGCTGCCTTTCTTCTATTTCATTATTTAACCAAATCCAACCATGCATCCTTCTTTGTTGGACATACAACATAGTACATACAGGTACTTACAGAAACAATCTTTGATCGCAGTGTGTACTATCCACAAGATGTACTGCAGAAATTCACCAAAAATCCTTAGACAGCACCTTCCAAACACATGACTACGGCTCTGTAGTTTCCCTCACCTTCCTGACTTGGAAATATACCACAGTTCCTTCACTGTCGCTGGGTCAAAATCCTCTCTAAGGGTATTGTGGGCCAACTTGCAGCACATGTACTGCAGAGGTTCAAGAAGACAGCTTAGCCAGTGACCACCCACATCCCATGAGTGAATTAAAAACAAGTTTTTGGATATCATTAGCATTTTGTCTTTTTCTACATAGGATAGTTCAAGTCTGTTGCTGCTAAAAACATTTCAAAATTACCTGCAAACTTCCTGTATTTATTTTGAATTATCAGTAGTTTATAGCATATTTCTGCATTATTTCTGACTCAACTTAATCAAATGCTTTTTTATGGCTTGAAATATACCTTTAATTATTGCCATTCCTTTTTCTTCTATCTCTGCTGAAAAATTAAAATGCAAAATTTAACTAATCCGAAATATGAGACAGCAAGAACACCCTTTTGTTCTAATTAGATTACTGACAGTGTGGAAACAGACCCTTCGACCCAACATCCACCCAGGCCCATTCCCCTACCTTTATCCCTTCACCTAACACTACGGGCAATTTAGCATGGTCAATCCACCTGACCTGCACATTTTTGGATTGTGGGAGGAAACTGGAGCACCCGGAGGAAACTCACTGGCAGAATGTGCAAACTCCACACAGTCAGTCGCCTGATGCGGGAATTGAACCCGGATCTCTGGCACTGTGAGGCAGCAGTGCTAACCACTGTGCCACCGTGCTGCCCACTTAATGTTGCCTGACCCTGGATTTTTACTTATGATGATTTGCATGTTAATTCTCTTAGACTTCTCGTTAGTCTTTCATACTTTTTTAAAACCTATCCTTTCAAGCATTTCTTTGCTCGTTGCGTTGAAGTAAATTATTGCATAACCTGCCTTTTTTGGACTATTTCAGGCAGCTTTCAAACTTCATGATGTTTATTTTGAATATATTTTTCATGCACTGTTAATATTTGCCAGAAATATATTAGAAAACTATTTAAGACAGGCATACGCTAAAGGTGATGGAGAGGCTATTATTTTTTCTCCTTTAGCTCATTGTTCTATGGATATGTTTGGTTACCCATCACATATTTACCTATCTCTTGAATAGCTCCATGGTATCTGTTAAGTCCTAACTAGGAAACAATTCATTGTGTTTAGAAGTGCTTTTTGAACATCCATGTGTAATTGCAAACCCCCCCCCCCCCCACTTAGTTTTATGCACGCATATTTTGGATATTCTGCAATTTCTTATTTATCAAAGTTTTACTGGTATCTTCATTTTGTGGACTAGGGATAAGTCTTGTGGTTCCTTTGTGTCATTTGTACTTTGATGTTTCCTTTGTGTTCCGTGACCAGAACTCATTTACATCCTGGAATTCCCTTCCTAAATCTCTTTGCCTTTCTCACTCACTCACATCCTTTTAAAACAATTCTATAAAACCTAAAGTTTAACCAAGTTTTTTGTTATCTACCCTAATATCAGTGTCGTATTATGTGTACTGTAATGATCTGGTGAAATACCTTGGGATGTTTCATGATATCAAAGGTGCCAAGTGAACATAAATTGTAGTTCTATTATTTATGATATGTGATTAGAGCTGTCTACACCTCTACTGTGGTGGCCTCAGATTTTGTGTTGGTATCCTTTCAGCTAGTAAGTTCTAGTGAATACTGACTCTGTTTTAATCAATTTCTTGTCCACCTTCAAAGTAATTAGGCTAGTAAATCCATCAAAATTATACAGGGATCTTGGATGTGGGATTTTACTGAAGTTTTCTAAGTCTAATTTATGGGGACCATAATTTTCAAAGCAGAAGGAGTTCAGTGGACACTTTGTGCTTGAACAATTTTGAAGCAATTTCACTATCTTTCTCTTCCCCATTGTGATTTATATTCTTTTCCACAAATGTTGGTCCACTTTTAAACTAACATGTGGTGGTTGGTGGCTCAGATATACCATGTAACGAAGCTTTCCATACTTCCGTCTCACTTTGTTAAGACATTTTGTTCAACCTTCTTTCCTCTTTTTATCATGATAGTCCTTTGTCATTGATGCTTCAACTGTGAGGTACAATTCTTCTCTACTCAAGCTTCCAAAGATCTTCAGAGTATTTTATCAAATCCCCTCTTTACCCTTGCTGTTCCAGATGAAATTGTCCCAATATCTTATCTCTCTCCCTATTGCTACACTTTCGTATTCCTAGTGTGAGCTGAGTGAATTTATACTTAAAATAATGACCCATAGATAACATTTTCAATGAGTTTTAGATTATTTTTATAGTATTTAATACATGTACAATTTACTATTTTACTGTTTGTAAATCCCAAAAGCTTTTGATTTATTTTATGGATTTAACTACACTTATGTTTTCAGAGAATTATGGGACTCATATTTCTTTTCCTTATATTAACTATTCAATCCAGTTATTATTCCATCTAAAATATATCGTTCTATACTTTGCGGATTTAATTGCATTCCTCTATTTGCTAATCTGTTCTGCTCTGATTTTCTGACATTCTTTCTTGATATTTGCTAAAAAATCTCTATCCTTGTATTTTGACTAAATGGTGATGTTGTATTCCACATGCATACATGCATATCACCTGTGTGCAGCAAGAACAACATTAAAAACACAGATCATAAAATATCACTTCCAAGCCTGCTCCAATACAAACTTGGTTAACAAAGGATTAAGTGTAATCCTTTTTTCTGTCCTACGTTTGTATCACAGTTGCTATGTTTGTTTGCATACATGCAATCATTGTAAATTGCCTCCTGTGGTGCATTTTATTGATCACCTTCTGAAACTTTATTTCCCTAATATGTATTGTATTCCTTTTGTCTATATTAAAAATGTTCTTCAAAAATGTCTGTCAAATAATCAAACTTGAACAGCCTTTAATAAATCCATATTGTCTATCTCTCTGATCACTTTGTTCAATTTGATTACTAATGAAGGTAGCCTGACTGATCTATAAGTAACCAATTTGATCTCTCTTTGTGTTACATTGCCTTTGCTACAGAGCTTGCCATAAATTATTTTTCATTTATTATTTTGTGAGATGTGTTTGTCCCAGGCAAAGTCAGTATTTGTTGCTCCTATTCTGCCATTGAGAAAATGGTGAACTGTCTTGTTGAACTGCTGCAGTACTGTTAGGAAGGGAATTTCAGACCTTTGACCAAGAATCCTAGCATATCTGAAGAAAATTGAAAAATGTAAATTTAAAGCATATTATTCAAATTTTTAGTCATATCCGTGGCTTGCAATTTTCTTTGAATACCCTGGTGAGATTCATTCATTTATTTATTTTCCGTCGTATTTCCTCTGCTGTTTGAGTTTCCAGGGTTTGCCTAAAATGGTTCTGCCTCACTGCAGTTGATCTGATCATGTGTCCTTTGTTTCGCAAACCACTCATGTAAATATCTTCTCTAACTTTGAAAGCTCTATTTTGAGAATAGGGGAATAATACCTTTCATAAAAGCCTGGTTCAATTCCTTCTTAGTGCAGAGTAGTTCTCAGAATTCAAAAAAAAAATCTGCTCTAAAGGACAACATTAGTCACAGCTGAAACTTTGCATTTCTACTGTAATGCTTGCAGCTGTCTTTGTAGACCTCTGTGGAAGTGACATTCTTGTAATTGCACCATCTCTGCTAGCACTATTGAAGAGTATTGAAGCTTCATTCTGCTTATCTTCCTTTGTTACATCGTGTTCACACTATAAAAAGTAATGTAACTTAAGAAAAAATATACAGTTATGGAGTGCAAGTATAAAACCCACAAGTTTGAATGAAGTTAGAAGTTAGAGAGTTTAATTTTCTTTTATCCATTCATGGTATGTGAGCTTCACTGGCTGGGCTGTTCTTAATGCTAATGCCTTGAGAACATGGCAGTGAGTTGCTTTCTTCAACCGCTACAATCCATTTGGATTAGGGATCCCCACAATGCCATTGGTGGGGGGCACGGGAGGAAGGGTTGGAAATTCCAGGAATTTAGCCAGTGACAGTGAAGGAATGGAAATATAATATTCCAAGTGGAATATGAGTGGCTTGGAGGAGAAGGTGCAGGCAGTGATTTTGCCATGTATCTGCTGCGTTTCTCCTTCTAGGTGGTAGTGCTTGTGGGTTTAGAAGGTTCGAAAGAGGCTGATGAATTGCTGCAAAGCATCTTTCAAATTGTATCCACTGCTGCTTCTAAGCATTGTGGAGAGAGAGAGCATACAAATGTCTGTCAATTAAATAGCCTACCTTGATCTGAATGGTTTCAAACATCTGGAGTTTTGTTGGTGCTGCATTCGTCCAGGCAAGTGGAGAGTATTCCATCACACTCCTGTCTTTTGCCTTGCAGATGGTGGTCAGACCTTGTGGAATAAGGAGGTGAATTACATACTACAGTATTCCTATCTGTTCTTGTATCCATAGTATTTATGTGGCTGGTTCAGTTCAATTTCTGGTCAGTTGTAATCTCTAGGATATTGATAGTGGGAAATTCAGTGATGGTTATGCCATTGAATGTCATAACATAATGCTTTCATAAAGATGGTCATAGCCCAGCAGTTCTGTGGTTCAGCTGTAACTTGCCACTTGTCAGAGCAAACCTGGACATTGTCCAAGTCTTGTTGCATTTACAAATGGATTGCTTCAGTACCTGAGAAGTTGTGAATGGTGCTGTACACTGTACAGTCCTACTTCTGACTTTATAATTAGAATGAAGCAGCTGAAGATGGTTGGGTCTAGGACATTCTCCTGATGATCTCCTGCAGAATTAACCTCATGAACACATTTGAACTAAGGTCCATCAAGTTTATTTAAAATGGAGTTGGAGTGACATGGATTGCTGAAATAGAGGCAGAAAATGGTGAAATGCGCAGCCAATCATAATCTAATGAATGGTCATTGAGCTGAAACTGTGGGTGGAATTTTTCCATATCCAGTTTGTGTTTTGTTGAGTGAGATTTATGGCTGTCAGTTTGCCATGGTTTGGAGCCACTTTTCTCATGCAACCTTCCCTCTTTCATTTCATACATTATGCAGCTGGACTCTTGGGCACCAGTTTCTGGGAATTACACAACTAGAGATACAAAGGTACAAAGGCATTTCCAGCCATTATGTCCAGTTGCAATTCAGGAATTTGCCCTCACATTGCGGTGCTTGCCTGTTATCATCAAAGATATGGTCAGAAGAAAGGAAAGCTTGCTTCCTGCTTTGTGAATAGTGGCCGGGATGTGTTGGTCGATGGAGTGGTGGAGAGAAATCTTTTCTCCTGCAGATGGCCAAACCAGTCTATACCCAAATTTCAGCCTGTGTCAGTGCTGCGTCCTGGGCGAAGCAGGATACTCATTAGTGCCAGAAGAAGGTCAATGATCTGCTGTGCTCGATAGAGCTAACTGCCACCATCTTCTCTTTGTTACCTCACACTCCAACAGTCACCACTTTCTCTAACCCTGTACCAGCCTTTTCTCACCAGGCTCATATTGCGTGTAATATGATCCCAGCTGATGGTACTACTGGGCAGGTCATGTCCCAGAATGAAAAGAAACATGTTAGGTCTTTACTCAGTTGATGTGATTGTTAATCACTAAAAGATGTGACAAAACTCAGACTTGCTTTAACAACAAAACAAGTTTATTACACAAAAGAAGAAATGGAAAAAAGAGAAACTAAGCTATCTAAATATCAAAAACCGCTAGTATGATGTAAAAAAAAGTTTCAACCTGTTCTCTGATACGATGTGGCACACAGACTCAAGTCCAGAGGAAACAAATAAATGTCTTAAATATTTAGGTTTCCACTTACTTGACGTTCTTGGCCTTGGATTATTTTATGAGTCAATTTCAAACAAGCCAACATGATTTTTTCGAAAGATCTGAGTGGCTAAACTTTCTCAGTTCTAATAACCTGCAGATTTCTGACTGAACCCTATTAGTTGGAAGTTTCACACAGATCATTGATTTCCTGCGTGACTTCTTGTAAGCAAACTAAATTAGCTTCTACATTCAACATGTCCTCTGAACTGAGCTGAAACATTTTATTTCTGAACTACAAACATATGAATCAGGAGGAAGAGTAAGCCTTTCAGCCCCTCAAGCCTGCTACACCTTCAGTAGGTAACAGCTGGTCTAATTATAATTGTAAATCAGCATTCTCACCTATTCCTGATAACCTTTCAAGTCCTTGATTTTGCCTTAGAACTGTTCAAATACTCTTTTTCCACCACCTTTCAAGGAGAGACTACAGAAAGACGCACAACCCTTGCAAACAAATTTTTGTGGCCTCACCTCTGTTTTGTATGGGAAACACAACTTTAAAACAGTAACCCCTAGTTCTAGATTGTCCCATATCTACCTTGTTAAGAACATGCAGGACTTTGTGGCTCAGTTAAGTCACTTCTTACTTTTACTAAAGTTCTGAAGGTGCAAGACTAGTCTGTCAAACCTTTCCTCCTAAGGTAACCTACCCATTCCAGATATTAGTCTTGTAAATCCTCTTGGAACTGTCTCCAATGCATTTGATTCTTCCTTTAATAAGGTGACAATACTGTACACTGTACTCTAGGTGTAGTCTCATCAGTGCCTTGTATAACTGAGGCATAATATCCATGCCTTTAAAAAACAAAGAACAGTACAGCACAGGAACAGATCCTTCGGCACACCAAGACTGTAATGACACATGATGCCTTTCTGAACTAAAAACCTTTGGTCTCTATGTGGTTCAAATTCCCCCTATTCCCTATTCAAATACCTGTCAAGATGCCCCAATGTTACTGTACCTGTCTCCACCACCTTCTCTGACAGCGCATTCCAGGCACTTACTACCCTCTGTGTAAAGAATGTGCCTCTCACATCTCCTTTAAACTTACTCCCTTTTACCTTAAACCTGTATCCCCTAGTAATTGACATTTCTACCCTGGGGGAAAAAAGCTTTGACTATCCATTCTATCCATGCCTCTCATAATTTTGTAAACTTCTATCTGGTCGTGCCCTCCCCAATTTCTTCTCAGCTAATACCCTCCAAACCAGACAACGTCCTGGTAAACCATTCCTGAATGTCTCCAAAGTCTTCATATGCTTCTGGTAGTATGGCAACGAGAGCTATAACAGTTTTATACAGCTGCAACATGACTTTCCAATTTTTATATTTGGTGCCCTGACCAATGATGTCAAGCTAGCTATGTGCCTTCCTGACTATCTTATTCACTGCAGGTTTCTGTGGACTCTAGATCCCTCTGTATGTTAATTCTACTAAGAGTTCTGCCATTTACTGTATATTTTCCTCCAGTGTTGAATCTTCTAAAATGTATCACCTTGCATTTGTCAGGATTAAGCTCCACCTGCCATTTCTCTGCCAACACTTCAAGTCTATCTATAGCCTCCTGTATCCTCTGACAATCTTTACTATTTACAGCTTCCCCAATCTTTGTGCCATCTGCAAACTTACTAATCAGGCCACCTATATTCTCCTCCAAGTCATTTATATATGTATTGGAACAACAGGGGTCCTTGCCCTGATCCCTGTGGAACACCACCGATCACAGATCTCCAATGTGAAAAACACCCTTCCACCACTACCGGCTCACCACAGATCCCATGTGAGCTCACCTTTTGTATCAGCCTGCCATGAGGGACCTTGTCAAAGGCCTTGCTAAAGTTCATACAAACAACATCTATCCCCCTGTCCTCATCAAGCATCTTTGTCATTTCCTGAAAAAGCTCAATCAAGTTTGTGAGACACAACCTTCCCACACAAAGCCATGCTGCCGATAAGTCCACATTTTTCCAAACGTGAATCAATTTTATCCTTAAGAATCTTCCCCAATAATTTCCCTACTACTGATGTAAGGCTCACCAGCTTGTAATTTCCTGGATTAACTCTGTTGTCCTTATTAAATTAACAATTCTTCAGTTCTCTGGGACCTTTCCTATGATTGAAAAGCATACAAAGATTTCATACAAGGCCCCTGCAATTTCTTCATCTGCCTTCCTCACTTTCTGGGTAGATCCCATCAGGTCCTGGGGGCATGTCTACCTTGAAGCATTTTAAAATACTCAACACCTTTTTATATTGACATACCCAGAATATCATACCCTCAATTTCTCTTGTCATCTAAAGTACCCAAATCTTACCATCCTTCAGTTTCACAGCAACAAGCTAGTTCTAATCAACAGGCGTTTAAAATATTTCCACATGCCAGGTGAGGATTTATTCTCAAACAGTTACCCACTCCCCCATCAACATTCCCCAGTTCCTATCTCATATTGGAGTATTTATCTTTACCCCAATTTAGTACTTTCATCTGAAAGCTACTCTTATCCTTAGCCATAAGTAACTTAAAAGCTTACAGAGTTATGATCACTGTTCCCAAAATGCTCCCCCACTGAAACTTCACTAACCTGGTTGGGCAATTCCCCAACACCAGGTCTAGTATGACTCATTCCCTCATTGGGCTATTTACATATCGTTTCAAAAATATCTAACAAATTCTTCTCTCATCCAAGCCCCTAACACTAGGTGAATCCCAGTCAGAACAGTGGAAGTTAAAAATCATCCACTACAACAACTATGTTGTTTTTACATTTTTCTATAATCTGCCCAAACATCTGTTCCTCTATCACCCATTGGCTGTTGGGAGACCTGTAGTACAATCCCACAAAGTGACGGTGCAATGGCTCAATGATTAGTGCTCCTGCCTCACTGCACCAGGGACCCAGGTTAAATTCCACTGTGACTGCGCAAACTCCACACAGACATTCTTCCAGTGTCTATGTGGGTTTCCTCCCACAATCCAAAGATATGCAGGTTAAGTGAATTGGCCATGCTATCCAGGGAGTGATCCATCTTTCTTTCCCTCAAGGGTCTTGAATTATGGAGGATGCAGTTTTTCCATTTTAGATTGAAAGTTATAATCCATTTTAACACCTGTGCTGAAAAAAATAAGTAATTCGTTTTGCTTTTGACAAGTCACTGACATGAGTCATGTGGTGATCAATTGAGCCATAAAAGAATTTCCCTCAAATTTTACAAATTCCTTTGCCTTTCCTGGAGATAGTGAAATTAGTAGATACCAAGTTATGTCATTAATAATGGAGGTGGTTTGATGGCTGTCTTGGTCTGTATTTTCATCTGATAAATGCCAACATATGTAACACTCATAGGACTCACATGTAAGTTTTTTTATGACCTTGGAATAAAAACAAACCATGGTATTTTAAATGTACATTTCACATGGGCAACATATCTAAGTTTTAACTTCAAAAATGTGACAAGGGTGTCTAACTGATATGCATCTTTGGGGCAAACTTTGCTGTCTGTTATGAGGTTTCTAGGGTACCTTTTAATATGGAAAATATCTTTCTTCTATTATCAATTTCCCTTTCTACCCACCATTCCTGCAGTATTAATTCACAATTACTAGTTATATAAGTAACTTTCCTCACTAATTTGATCATTTTTACAACAAATTGCAACTGCAGCATTTCATTACATTCAAAAATGTTTTTGATTAAACTATTTACCTTGGGTGGATTGATGGACAAAATAACTTTCCCATTTTGTCAAGGAAAGATCTCATGTGATACTGATCAACTAGATCAGTATTTTAGCAAATGTGATTGATTCAGCATCCATAAATATGATCAGAATAAACCTGTTTACAGAGTTATTGTCATTATGAATGACATAGTAATGACTTTTATCAGAAAGTAATATTGAATATTTTTCAGTCTAGACTGACCAAATTTACAAACCAGCTTAAATATTAGCAGATGATTTCAAACAATGAAAGAAAATAACAAGATTATAGTACTTATTCAATTGGGCTGCTCCTTTGTAATGTAAGTTGGCCACTGTAAAGATGCTTTGTATGATGCTGTGTCGTTTTTTATGGTACAAAGTTCATGGCAAGAAATGATGTTGAATGCAACATAAAACAAATCAGAAGAATTTGGTTTCCTTTAAAACAAATTAGGAAAAAATATCAAGCAATACCATTTGGACAGAAACAGATTATTAAATAGATCAAGTAGGATTGTAATATTTTGAGCTATGTTCTGAATGTGATTTAAAATTTAACGGGTGGAGAGCAATTGAACTTTTAAGTGCAAAGTATGTCTTTCAAGGAAACTGGCTTAAAATAAATATTTGTCATTCCTTTTCTTTAGTAATGACTTGTTGCAGTAACTAAAACTGAAATGTTTGTTTTTCTCTCACCAAAGCGCCTGCCAATGCGACTCCTGAGCTGAATACCACAAAGTGTAAGAGATCAGTCCTGGCTGACACACTGTCCCTTTTAATTTGTTTCCACTCTTCCCCCTTTCTGCTCCCCTCAACCACCACCCCCAACCTGCCTGTAAGATAAGGTATTCAATCATGTTTCTCTCTATATCAGACTACATTAGAGCTTCTCTGTGTAATTCTTTGCAATTTGCCTTCAACGATTTTGAGGATCAGAATGTTTAGGAATGTTGGTAAACAACTCACGTCCTAGCACTTAATAGCTTAGCGTATAGACAGATTCTATTTGGTGTATTATCAGTTTCTAATGCTGTGCCAATATGTGGCTCATATACATGCTATTAACTTAGAATAGGAACACAACAATCAAGAGATTTTGTAAATGACAGTGCCATATTAATTAATTTGATAAACTTTAATCAGTTACAGTATAATGTCAATAATTTAAATAGACACGAGCATAAAAGAATTTCTGCCCAGACTTGATTATTTCCTGATGAAGGGCTCCTGCCTGAAACGTCGATTTTCCAGCTCCTCGGATGCTGCCTGAGCTGCTGTGCTTTTCCAGCACCACTCATTTCAATGCTATCCTCAACTTCCTCCTGAGCTTGAGTTTGTTCAGATTTTCTGCCTGTAACTTACTCCATCACTTGAATGCTTGCTGCTTCACAGTAGTTTCAAGTACTGGAGGCCTGTATTTTAAAATACTCATCTTCACGATCAACATGTCCAAAGCCTTGCCTCTCCCTATCCTTGTAACTTACTCCCACTCTCCAACACAAACTGCTAGCCTTTTGTCCAGTGGTTACTCTGTCACGGTCCCATCAAGGTGCCAGAAAAATGCAAGTTGTATTTAAAGTAATGTAATCTTCAGTTTGCTTGTACCATCAGCAATCAACATGCCCACAATGAGCTCTTTATTTTTACAAACACTGAATTCTAAATTCATTCTCTTGTGATTAAAATTTGTTTTTTTTGGGCACAGAGGTCATGATTTGCAGTTTGCTCGTACCTGTTCATTGGTGAAATTTGGTGCTCCTAGCTTGCTGCTATGATTATAGTTTGAGTGGATTTCTCATGGCTGCCTTATGCTTCCTGATGTAGCCTCTATGTTCAGAAGGAAGCCAAATAACATTGTGCTGAGAGTATATGATGCAACCAGACTTGCCTGTTTAAAACCAATATGTCCCCTTTTAAAAGGAATGTTGGACTGAATGATATTGCTGAAATTTACAACTTGTAAATGGAACACCAGGGCAGAGGAAAAGTCCCAGGATAATGAATGCAGCACTGGTCGCATTAGTGATGGCATTGAACAGGAGCAGACTGCATGGTTCCATGGAGTGGAAACAAATAATCGGGGAGGTCAATTTCCAGCAGTTAGACTTGGCAGCATTGCCACAAGAAGTCCAGTGAAGTCGTGAGTGGTCAAGGTCAGTGACTGCAAGTGAACATGTTACTGCCCACCACAACTTTAACCTCTCACAAAACATTAAGCCACATCCCCAGCAATACTCCCTGGCACTGACCACTGCTAACAATCTCACACTCCACATTACTCTCACATATTTACCAATGCTGCCAGCCTCACAGACACCTTTCACTGCCATCACATATCGCCAGCTATTCAGCTATTGCAGAGACTAAACACGACACTACATGATCATTGAAATTCTGTCTTCTCTCTTGCAGCACAAGTTGGAATACAACAAGAGGGAGAAGAGCAAAACCAGCAGGTGGAAAGGACACCTGCATCCCCTGAACACTACACAGGTGATGAATCTCAGCATCCTGGAGTCGACTGCGATAGAGCCTGTAGTATCCAGCATCATTCCAAGCACTGAGGATGATAGTGTGTTCCTGTAATATGCCACTTCTCCCTCATCCTGTTATGTGGCATGATGGACCAACTGCTGACAGTGTTAGCATGGACCTCTTGCTTCCCACCCAAGCCTGCCACCCTGCCATTTTCTCACCAACCTTGTGACTTCCTGAATCTGGCACAATCATAGCAGTCCCTGGACAGTGAGGATGAGAGAGAGCAACAACACAGCAGTAATGAAGAGGTCCTATCATTTGTTCCTGACACACTCGGCCATCAGCTAATATCCTGGCACTGCACATATCTTGAAAGGATTGTATTGAGTGGGGATAAGCAGTTGGCATATATGGGCTGGTACCATGCCAGGATGAAAATTAAAACAAATTTGTCAGTTCACCGGATGGCAATGTCACTGAGTTCTGCTAGACAGGACTCTTCAATGGGACTCAATGGAATAACATGAAAGCACCAAGTGGACGCACATTCTGGGTGCTTTGGCTGACCTGTCAATCTCCTGTGACTTTTGAGGAGTATAAAGGAGCCTCGCTCCAAGTTGGCAGCTATTTTGCAGCCTTTGTGCAGGCGCATCATTTACTCTTCTGTCACATCCATGAGGACACAGTAATACTCTTGGCAAATCCAGCATTTACAAAAAAAAACTGCAGAATGCTTACATTTTGCATACTTACAAACATTGCTTTCAGTGACAGACAAAGCCATTGGACCTAATCATCGAAGATGAATATTCTGCCATCAGCTCATTTAGCCGTATAAATAAAGCTAACACAATGTTTCCTGGCCTCCCCCTCACACATCTTCTGGCGACTTTGTCCAGGGCCCCCTTCTCAAGAGGATGTTCTGTCCTGACCTCTCTGGCAATGCTGTGCACCCAAATGAAACATCACTAGGCCTCCAAATATGGAAATCATTCCCATTTTGTTTAAAAAAAACCAAATCTACATGGCCATGTAGAAGAACAAATGTGTACTATGGCACAATGATATACGACAGTCCATCATAGCAAGATTGAAGACCATTTAAAAAATATAGACTGGAATAGGCTGTTCAGCCCCTTGAGCTTGCTCCAACATTCAACAGAATCTTGGTTGATCCAACATTCTCACGTCCACTCTCCTGCCCTTTCCCTAAAACCTCTCACATTCCTCACACCTTAAAAGAAGAAAACTAATGATCTGGTTTTCTTTGTGCTTTCTCTGGTTAGTGCAATCATCAAGAATATCCACTTAGCATCTGATGCCAAATTGTTGATACATGCTAAATAATTCACAAAGAATAATCTCAGAGCAATTGCATGACAGTGTTCTGATGAGGAGGGTATACAGCTAATACCATAATCTGAGACAATTCTATTTGACTCTTACTAGTCACGCAGTTACCGACGCCATTGAGGTTCATCACATTATCACATGACTGAAATAATTACTCATTAAAATCATTAACAGAAATATAAAACAAATATGAAACACAATATATCAGGATAGATTATTCAACTCCTATAATATTACAGTTTCCTTGTTCCCTTTCCCTGCCAATAACTACCCTAAACTCTTTTCTGAATAGTCTGATATCAGCAATAGCTGACCTCATTATCAAATCCCTTTAGAACATCATGAATTTCATCTTCCTCCTATTGCTGTCCCAGTCATGGCTAGCATTAAATCTCATCTCAATGCTTTTTACATGTTTGGCAAATTTTAACTGCACTCTTGCTATTGAAGATTGCAACTTAAGGAGTGTTAATAGACAAAAAATACAACTAAAGATCAAAATGTTATGAATTGCTGTTGTCTTGTGGAATTCAGTACAGGATAACTGCATGTTTCATTTTCCTATTCCAGACTTTCAAAATATTTCAATACATCTTAGTTTTGTTATGATTTTTAAAATTCACTATATTTATGGGTGTGATTGGACATTGGTGGTGATGGAATTTTGTTGAGAATCTGTTGTACACCAATGTAACATTTCTCATGAACACAGTTGAACTGCTGTTATCATAGAAACATAGAAAGTGAAAACCGCTGGCAGGCCTTTCCAACCGTCAAGCTTGCTCTGCCATTCAGTATGATTGTGGCTGATCATCTGCCTCCATGCTCTGTTCTCGTTTTCTTCCCCATACCCTTTCATCCCTTTACCACTAAGACTTGTATCTAACACCTTCTTGAAAACCTTCAATCCTTTGCCCTCAACCATTTTCTGTGGCAGAATTTTGAACAGATTCACCACGTTCTGGGTGAAGTAATTTCTTCTCATCTTAGTGTTCTGACAAATGTGCTACTTGAGACGTACTATTTGGAATGCTGCAGCCTACCCTTCACACAAAACTGGCAGATAGCTGTGTCTATATTTCATGATGTGATGAGCTCTTACTTTCTATTGTATAGGGTGGTGAGTGCAGTACTGCACTTCCACAAAATGGAAAGAGAGATGACATGACAGGTAGTTCTGTTTTTTGTAATCAAACCATTTACTGTGTAGAAATTAGATTAATGGTAATTCCTGATTATATGCCGAAACCTCTTAGAAGAGGTCTAGAGAAACATTGAGGGAACAAGATTGAACATTGGATGAGCAGCATCCAACAATTGGCTGGTCAGGCTGTGAATAGAATCCTAAGAGATTTTCAAGTTGATCCCCAAAGTGGCCAATGATACTTTTGAACCTTCAAGGCCACAGCCAGGACATTGGAACCATTTCCAAGTTCAAACCTCAGTTAAATTCTATTTTTGTGCTTCAAGTACTAAGATGATGTTTTTTCTACCTGGCCCTTTTGGGGTAATAGAAAATTGATCAACTTCTGTTCCAACAACTGGCAAAATACCGGGAGTTGTGTATCAGCTACCTGTGGCTGCTGATAAAAACGTTTAAAGGCTCCCTGAAAATTAAATTGGGGAAGCAATAAGGTCCAAATGAATTATCTGTGTTACAGTAATGAAGCAATAAATGACTGAGGTAACTACTGTAGGAGCAAGGCCACAAATGACCTGTGGCAGTATCAAGAATACCACTGGTATTTTTTGTGGGTGATATTGCACCGAGTGGCATTTTAGTAGTACCAGTTTGTAAAGATATGTGGATAGAGTTGCAATTTCTACATCACTTCTAAGGAATCCTCAAAGTGGCAATAATCTCAGTACTTATATTTTAACATAGAAGTTATCCTAGCTTTGAGGCAGTCACAGGATTCTGCAAGCCTGCAAGATATTTTAAAAATGAAAAGAAATTTAGCTACAATCATTAAATTTTAAAGTTTAATTAGGTACAATGCTTTAGCACCTGTTGGTGTGGTGCACAAATATATTTGCTCAGCTGTTAACAAAACAAAACTTCTGTTCCACAGTAATTTAAGAAATTCCAGTCCCATGGATAGAATATTATATGGGAGATGAAAACTATTATTCACTTATTTGCGCATTATTCTGGCATTAGCTGTGTTTAATAATGAATCCAATCAGCATAAAGATTAAAATAAAGATTTAAAGTTGGCCTTATACAAATATCAAAATGAACTGTTTTAAATCTGCAAGTATTTGGATGAAAATGGGGTATCTGGGAATTAATTCTAAAATGGAGGAGAAAGCAGCAGAATGTATATCATATATTCTGAGAATTGGTCAAAGTGCATACCAAACTGCATCAGATATGCATTTGTCTTTTAGTAGTTGGTTGCAGAACCAGTGGAACTCCATATTATTGGTTGTGCATCCATTAAGCTTTAGTTATGTTACTGTTACAGCATTTATCCAGAGAAGGATGTGCATGTTGTGCTAAATTCCTAGCTGTAGTGGTTAAATACCTGAGAAGACTTTATCCCTTGAACCTCCTGATAACACAAAATCCAGCTATATTTATGGGTGTCTTTTCTTATTTTATTGTACATAAATGACTTTTAATTTGAATTGACATAAGTAAGTGTATATATTTATATTCATTCAGCTGTTTTGTAGTTTGATCCATATTCAGTGTGTAAGCTAGCAAAAACTTCAGCATTATCTTTCAAATATAATTTATTGCTTTATAACTTATGAATTATGTTTCGAATTGTCTTGAATTCACTACTAGTTTGATCTATGAGAAATACTAGAATTATCAGGTAGAAATGTATATTTATTGAGGGAGGTTCACAGCTGAGAGAGATTACAATATAAAACATGTAAATTATGCACAATTCTGTGTATGTAATTTATTGAAAAGC
The DNA here is from genome assembly GCF_047496795.1 of Chiloscyllium punctatum. Taxonomy (NCBI): domain Eukaryota; kingdom Metazoa; phylum Chordata; class Chondrichthyes; order Orectolobiformes; family Hemiscylliidae; genus Chiloscyllium; species Chiloscyllium punctatum. Next base: position 43,072,235 of record NC_092746.1, on the reverse strand, counting down.
ATTTGATGAGAAACAGTGTATATGTCCTAATGTTTAAATTAAACTTTGAATATTATTGTGGACCAAAATTGTGTTGTTTATGTTGAGTTGATAAACTGATTTATTTTGCAGCATGAAATACACCTGTGCTACTTATATTACTAAATGTTAAGTTGTCCTGAAGACTTTATCCAACATGTAAGAGACTGTTACTTTGTATAGTACGTTTAGTGACATAGAATTATATCAAAGCAAAACAGGGCTTGTTGTAGTAAAATGAAACCTGTTTTCTTTGACACCGCTGTAAGTTATTGGAATCACATGGATCTCTTCGTGGAATCCTGAAAGATAAATGTGATAAAATAACCAAATTTTATCTTGTTGATGCCATACTTGAGTTAAGAAGCAGAATTGTTCAAACAATGCGTGAAATATAACTTATTAGCTCCTTCTCTTGCACACATTTTGAAAGGTTGTAAAAATATAACTTTGAAGTGCACATGTATCAGAGTAGCAAGAAGTGAGTACTGAACTACTAAACTGATAGGGTCATTATTTCATTGATTGTAGCAGTAATGTGGTGTTGCATTCTAGTGGTGTTTTGTGATCCTTGTTTTGTGATCTTTGGGCCATTTATGTGTTCAAATCCCATGTTATACTTTTGACATAGTTGGTAGGATCCCACAGCCCAAGTCATGGACCTTTTGTGAAATATTCAGCAGTTTCTCTGTTCCTGTCTCGCACCCTCCTTTTGTCCTAAGTTATCGCTAGGGCCAGGAACCACTGATTCAACATCCCCACAGCTCTGCATGTACTTGCAATCAACTTTGATATATGATATGCAAGAAATTACCATTTCCACATTGGCCAACTGCACATTGATATTTGCTCCCTGGATTTTGCCAATTAAATTTGAATAAGTAGCTGCTGCAGGGTGGAAATCCATTTACAGTGTTACTCATCTGTCTCTAATATATTCCTTCCCATCTTGAAAATCAAAATGTTACCTTCTTTATTATGTATTTTTAATCTCTTGATCCTTGTTAAGTTTGAGCTCTTTTTGTTTTGCACTGTGTTTTAGGGTGAATCACTGTTAGTTTCTGTGAGGTCAGGCCAGTATAACAAGATCTGTAGCAGCAGGTGGCGATGGTGAGGGAGGGCACTGAGCTGTACAGCTGGAGAACCATTGAATGAACTCTGTTGGGTGGAAAAGGTATCCATGGAGAAGGGAAGCCTCAAGGAGAGAAGCGTCAGACAGGCAAAAAGTTTCCTCACCTGGATGTAAATCACAATTTAATTTAGTGCAAAAACTTGTCTTCCCTTGTTAACCTTAACTACTTTTCAAGTTTGTAATGACCTGATGTCATTGTTAAAAAAAACCCTGATCAAATCTCATGTTACATTTCTTACGTAGTTGGCAGGATTCCATAGACCACATCATGTTGGATGAGGTTCAAAGGTGCATGTCTGAGATGGAGCAGAGGAGTTGAAATTGGCAATGTCCATGAGGGAGGTGGAAGCTGCTCCAGTATATTTCGAGGCTTGGGTACCGCTGGAGGAACTCAAAACTGTAGACCAAACCTAGGCAGAGGGGCCCCATGTGCATTCCCGACGCTGCGGAGGCAAAGAACAGAAACAGAGTATACCTTCTTAGATCTGTTTATTTGAACATGCTGTTGTTGTAGACAGTGACCTAATTGGAAGAAACACCTCAAAACTCTTTCAAAGATGGACATCGATGAATTCTGCTGTCACTAAATATGAAGTGATTCTCAGTAAAGGTAACAATAACATTGGGTATTGAGACTTGGTGCACTATAGGTGACTAAATGTGTCCAGCCAGTAAACATTCCTTACCACTTGATCCTATCACTGGGAAGACATCTGGGACTTCCAGCAGAAGCCTTCAGATTAAGGTGTCATCTGAGAGTTATCAAGTCTGTTTGTGTCCTTCATTGTTCTCTTGATGAAGAAAGACAGAAAACTGAAGATATATAAATTACTGGTGACTTAACACAAGACTCAATGATGTTTAGCCTCTATCTAGGATTAAAAACACATTCCAAAGGTTTGAAGGATTTCTGCAGTCTTGATTTGACACATTGCTTAAAAAGACATGGGAAAACAGTATTCTGATCAGGCATGGGGATATTTTATGTGTACATGACAACACTGTTTGAGCTCTGCAATGCCTTGCCACCTTATTGCATGTAATAAATAAAGCTTTTGATGACCTTAATTTCCTTATGCAACTGGACAATATACTCATCTTCCACTTGACATTTGGGGAAATCCTTGAAAGATTCAGCACCATCTTAAACTCATACTGACATTTTAAGTTTAAGTTAGATCAGAGAAGTGCCAAGTTTTCCAGATAAAAGCACAGTACCTGGGGCACTTTGTTACCAAGGCTGGCTTTACTCCTGATGATGAGAAAATCCATGTGGTAGAGGACTGAACCCAACCTAGGACTGACAGGAAACTGCATGGGTTCCTTTTGTCCAACTGGTTACAACACGAGGTTTGTGTAAAGTGATGTAAAGTTAGCTGCCCCACTCCATGTTTTGCTGAGGAAATCGGAGAATGCGGCAGGAGAGGTTGGGAAAGGATGTACAAGGCGGGACTTGAACCCCAGCATATGATGATCCCTTTTGTATGCTCAAGCAGAAGCTCTTCTCATCACCTGATGTCTGACTCTCTTTCATACTGGAAACCAACTTAAGTTTCCTCGGTCTAGGAATGAAGCCATCACAGGTTCAAATGCAGAAAAGAACGGTTATCACTTATGCAAGTCAGAGCCTCAAGCCAAACAAGAGGACAAATATGGAGAAATATTCAAGTATGAAACTTGAACCACTATTCTGAGTTAGGTTATGTCCCAGAAGTTTAAAAACATTCTGATCAGTGCAGAACTTTGAAGTGTTTACAGACAGTAGCTCACTCAACTACTATCAAATATCTGCCAAGTTTGAACATCAGACACCCAATGAACCATGAATCCATTCCATTTCAATTCCAGATTCAGTATATTTTATGCAAAAGTAATGCAAATGGTGCTTTTTTGGCAGAAGACTGAGCACAGGAGGGAACCTACCTCTGCCCAACTGGAAGGGACTGTTGCTGATGCTAGGCTCTATCAAAAGTCAATGGCAGCATGCTGACCCTAATTCTCCATGACATTTGGACTAAGATTCAATGCAGATCCAAATCTGGTCGAGTCCAATGGAGTCAGGTGTGGGTTCGTGTTTGAAATATATCTCGAATGAGGATCTCAACCAGCTTCACCTGATTGACACAGGCATCAGTAGACTCTATAGGAAAGTCCAATGTCCATCATTCCGTTGCCAACTGATGAGAGAGTCTGAACTTTTGAGTGCCTGGAAGAAGAGGATAATGGTGTCCTCACTTACCTGGTTCATGATAGAGGGAGAGGTGAACCAGTTGATCCTTCCTGATAGCCTGAAGTGTTAGTAGTAGTTCATGAGTAAGCAGGACTTGAAGCAATTGAAAAGACCACTGCCCTGACCATAAATGATGTTAATGGTTCGGGATGACTACTAGCACAGTTGTGAGAAGTGGACCTTGGCCAAGGTAGAAAAGTGACTTTAACCCAGCATAGAGTCTCTGGTCACCTCAAAGTGGAGTTGCAATGGATTGTACAGTCCTTGATCCCAGTTAGAACAGGACTGAGAACATTCTTCTACTCATGGAGATTTTCACTGAGCTCATGCAGGTCATTCCCACCCCATGACCTTAATTACAGTGTGTGATTGGTTTACCCATTTTGGTGTTCCATGTTTGATTCACAGTGATCGGGGGAGCAACTTCAAGGGCAAGATCCGACAGGAGCCTCGCAAAATCTATGACATTGCCAAGAGTCATACCATCCCCATTGTCCCGAGGGTAATGGACAATGTGAAAGATTCAATTGTATGGCTGCATGACCATCTGTGGACCTGGGTCCTGACAGTCAACAAAAGTGGCTCAATTACCTTTTGGAGCTGGTTTATGCTTGTAATAGCACCTTGCTCTCCACACTGTCTCTTCTTTGGATGAGAATTAGCCCTTCCTGTGAACTACCTCCTCCAGCATGGAAATAGCCAGGTCAGTGACTGGAGAGCCAAGAACACAAAAGGCAAAACCAGGAACTTGCGATGACATCCAAGAGGACTGAGAAAAAAAACATTAAACGTTATAAGGCTGACATGGCTGACCTTCCAATCAGCACAATGCTATCCCTCCAAAACAGTATGAGGTGTTGAAAGAAGATACAGGATATCTGAGACCCAGAACCCAAAGAGTCATTAACTGGCTGGACACAGGTGACTACCTGTATTGTTGAACTGCTGGTGGTGGGGCAGGGGGCACAATATCAGAAATGATTCACAGGGACTTTACTCGAGGCCAGATGTCTTATGGATGACGCAGGGCAAGCAGCGCTCTCAGCAGTATTGCAGAACCTGACATGTCAATACACGATGATTCAAATGAAGTGTTGTTGAAAAGTGATGAGGAGCTCTGGAGTGATCAGTATGTTGTGCATCCAGTGTGGTGCTGCCTACTTCCACCCTTAGAAAATAGAGCTTACCTTCAAGCAGAAACTGAAGTAACAAGATCCACCAGACATTTCGCTGCTGGAGATCTGACTGACCTAGACCCATGCAAGGGTGATCCACCTCACAGTCTGGGTATCTTGGAAGGTACCAGTATAGAAAAGGGGCCAAGAAGGTTCTATGGAGCCAATATTAGATACCATTGCAACCTTTACCATTTACTCAGATTGGTGTTAGAAGAAGAGTATGCTGCCAATAATGTGTGTGTGAACATTCTAGCCATCGTGGCACTATTAAATCTGCTAATCACAAAACTGTTTAGGAAATGGTCAATGTGTGGAAATGCTAGTTGCCAGGAAGGCATGTCTGAAGCAGGGAGGTGTGCGATAGAACCTCCAGCAACAATGAGAGAGCATTGAGCAGGGCAGCTGGAGCAGTCATTAACTGGCCATCCCTGGAGGAAGGGCTATATTTCATTGGGGGAAGAGGCCTTGTGGGGAGAAGGATCCAGTCAAAGGATTTCCTCAACCAGATGTAAACCACAGCATTTAATTGCATGTAAATATTGTATCTTCCTTATTTGTTTATTGTATACCAACACATAAAATTTATGTTGAATATTCCTCGCCAAGGAATGTTGATTGTATTGCATTGGAAATTTCTGGTTTAAAATCTCTCAAGTCCTATTCCTACTGTGAAGAGAACCACAAAAAGAATATCAATGCAGGGCGCAAGCTCACTGTCAAAACTGGTTTTGCAAAAATCTGCAAAACAAAGACACTTGCCCCTCGTATTAAACAAGACATTTCATGTGCACCCAGCATTCAAGAAACTTTGCAACTGAATTTGGATTTTCAAACAATGTATTTGGTGGAATAATTTTGCTTCATTTTGCATGGAAATCAATTGTTTTGTTAATTAAATGTTTCAGACAATAGTAGGAAAGTTATACGTAGAAAATGAAATAAAGTGACATCACCTACCCTGTCCACATTAGATTGATTTTTTAAGCCAAAGAAACTAGAACCATCAGAGGGAGCAGCACAGTTCTGAAACTTTCCACGTTAATCTCTTTCCATTTGTGCCATTCTACAGCAAAAGATCGACATTTCATGGGAGTTTGTAAAAGGGAAAATTTGCTTGTGATGGTAAATAGAGCAATGCATACATTTTCCTGGCCTACCACGTATCAAATACAGAAGTGTTTCAAAACTGAGTAGCCTGGCAATATTGAAATGATTAATCAATGTCTTACAGGCAGTTCTTCAAGTATTTCTCAATTTTGCATCTCTATCATAAAATATCTTCTCATAAAAATTTCTCAGTAATTGACAATGGAGTTCTTTTGAATTTTAGTAATTGATGAAAATCAAAGCCACATACATTATTTGACAGTTATAGTAAAACTTACTTAAAAATATCATAGCTGCCCTTTAAAAAAAAACACTGTATTGGAGCCTGCAGTGTCTTTATCCATATTCTGTCCCATAATCCTTTGTGGACCTCAAACCCACATATCCAATGGTCATTCAGGAAGTTCAGCTTCTTCCGAAAGCAGCTTTAGCAGTTGGAATCAGAAGACAAAGACTCACATAAGACATTCCATTGAAAATTAATTTCTTCGTGCCAGCAAGGCAGATAAAGATGCTTTTCAGATGTGTTTAATGGAAACTGTGGGGTCAACAGCAATTTCTGACTCTATTAGCTTTTTATAACATTTTTGTACTTCATTTTAAGTGAAATTTAGGTGTTTAATCAAGAATTAAAAAACGTTATTTGGCCATATTCAAAATAAACAGAGCTAAGGTTGGGAGAGGAGAAAGCATGTGGATCGAAACCTATAGCTCAACAGATAGCCTTCCTTTATTCAATCAACTGTTTAATACATCATCCATTAGCCACCAACAAATGAACATAATATCCCTATGATTTTAAAATTGAGTTTGAAACTTATGGTATTAATTTTGGTCAAACTGTCTCTCTTTTCAAAATATTCAATATGATTGTCTCATCCTCCTCTTCCCTGATGTAGAAGTAATCTGGTCATTCTGTCAATGCATGTTTGTTTTCACATAAACTGATTTTCCCCATTAGTGATTCTTGCATGTACGTTTATACATCAAGGATGTAACAGGGTTGTAATGTCAGTAATTATGTGAAATTGTGATATGATCCTTAGTGTTGGTTAGATGCAGACTAGATATCTGTTTATGTAATATGTTGATATTACTAACAATAAACCAATTAATTTTGTAAAAGTTCATTCAACTGCAAGTCATTAATCAGAATGTGTCAGTATGTCAGGAGACTGTTTTGGTGGAATGAGAGATTTCAGAGAGTGGTAATAGGAATTTGTTTCCTCTAAAAGAGTTTTATGGACAGACAGAAAAAATATCAAAAAGCATTAGTTTGTTTTCACTTCAAAGGATCAGGCTCTTTGCTTCACAAATAAAAAGCCATAGCTTGGAAAGCTTTTTGTTTCAGTTCACAAGCATCCTGGTTAAAGACCAATGTATGTATGAAACTGTTTCTCCCAGAGAAATGAGTTAGATTAGAAAATAGGCAATAGACAATAGGTGCAGGAGTAGGCCATTCTGCCTTTCGAGCCTGCACCACCATTCAATATGATCATGGCTGATCATCCCTAATCAGTATCCTGTTCCTGCCTTATCTCCATAACCCTTGAGTCCACAATCCTCGAGAGCTCTATCCAACTCTTTCTTAAATGAATCCAGAGACAGGGTCTCCACTGCCCTCTGGGGCAGAGCATTCCACACAACCACCACTCTCTGGGTGAAGAAGTTTCTCCTCATCTCTGTTCGAAATGTATTTTTAAGCTGTGTCCTCTGGTTTGACACTCACCCATCAGCGGAAACATGTTTTCTGCCTCCAGAGTGTCCAATCCTTTCATAATCTTATATGTCTCAATCGGACCCCCTCTCAGTCTTCTAAACTCAAGGGTATACAAACCCAGTTGCTCCAGTCTTTCAGCGTAAGGTAGTCCCGCCATTCCAGGAGTTGACCTCGTGAACCTACGCTGCACTCCCTCAATAGCCAGAATGTCTTTCCTCAAATTTGGAGACCAGAACTGCACACAGTACTCCAGGTGTGATCTCACCAGGGCCCTGTACAACTGCAGAAGAACCTCTTTGCTTCTATACTCAATCCCTCTTGTTATGAAGGCCAGCATGCTATTAGCCTTCTTCACTACCTGCTGTACCTGCATGCTTACCTTCATTGACTGGTGTACAAGAACACTCAGATCTCTTTCTATTGCCCCTTTACCTAAATTGATTCCATTTAGGTAGTAATCTGCCTTCCTGTTCTTGCCACCAAAGTGGATAACCATGCATTTATCCACATTAAACTGCATCTGCCATGCATCTGACCACTCACCTAACTTGTCCAGGTCACCCTGTAATCTCCTAACATCCTCCTCACATTTCACCCTGCCACCCAGCTTAGTATCATCAGCAAATTTGCTAATGTTATTACTAATACCATCTTCTATATCATTAACATATATTGTAAAAAGCTGCAGTCCCAGCACTGATCCCTGCGGTACCCCACTGGTCACTGCCTGCTATTCCGAAATGGAGCCGTTTATCACGACTCTTTGTTTCTATCGGCCAACCAACTTTCAATCCAAGTTAGTACTTTGCCCCCAATACCATGCCCCCTAATTTTGCTCACTAACCTCTTATGTGGGACTTTATCAAAAGCTTTCTGAAAGTCCAGGTACACTACATCTACTGGATCTCCCTCGTCCATCTTCAGAGTTACATCCTCAAAAAATTCCAGAAGATTAGTCAAGCATGATTTCCCCTTCATAAATCCATGCTGACTCTGACCTATCCTGTTACTACTATCCAAATGTGTCGTAATTTCATCCTTTATAATATACTCCAGCATCTTTTCCACCACTGAGGTCAGACTAACTGGTCTATAATTTCCTGCTTTCTCTCTCCCACCTTTCTTAAAAAGTGGTACAACATTAGAAAAGTTAGGAAATAGATTTAACTCAGTGTAATTCTTTTAATTTGAAAATTCCAAACCAGAAATATTTGGAGAGAACCCTGAAGGGGTTATTTGAAGCTGAGAAGGTCTTGGCTGAGTTGTGAGAGTTATTTGCTGAGTGTTGTGCAACAGAATTCCTAGCCTTTGACCTCTCGTAGCTATTGTATGAATAGGACTGGTCAATGCTAACCTCAATGGCCTGCTTCCACACTTTAGGGATTCCACCTCTCCAAAGCCTTGACCCTCCTTATCGCTCTAATCAATAATTAAATAATTTCCAGTCCTCTGTATTACACTGTCCCACTTACATGTGCAAGCACGATTTTAATAATCACATTGTGGAGAATGCTGTAGTTTCATCCAGTGCATCATTTTCAACTAAAATTAAAGTAAACAATTGAGCACCACACATTGAAACATCCTAAAAGTCACGTTGACTTACAAAATGACAGCATCAAATTACAATCTTACTTCTATGATCCAAAATGTCAATAATAATGACATCCACTTAAATTGCCACTTCAATGTTAGTTAAATGTCTCAAAACTCTTCACTGTGTCTTAAGACCATAAAAGATATATGATCTTTAGGGATTCCGTTATCTTTGTCCCAAGCTCTAAATTACCTTGCCATGCGCCTCCAACATTATTTCATACCTGTCTCTTTGACTAAAGTTTCACTCATCTGATCTAATATCTCTTTGTGTCATAAAGGTGTACTATAAAAGAAAGTATGACTTGGTTAGAAGTTCAAAGTTTACAAGGAGAAGACAGGAAATGGTGTTGAAAAACACATCAGCCATGATTGGACCAGATTTGATAGGCCAAAAGACATAATTCTAATCATATATCTTTTATGGTCTTAAGACACAGTGAAGAGCTTTGAGACTAACATTAATGACATTTTGGATCATAGAAGTAAAATTGTAATTTGAGGCTGTCAATTTGTAGGTTAACATGACTTTTAGGATGTTTCAATGTGTGGTGCTTACTTGTTTACATTAATTTTAGTTGAAAATTATGCACTGGATGAAACTACAGCATTTTCCACAATGTGATTATTAAAATCATGCTTGCACATGTAAGTGGGACAGTGTAGTACAGAGGACTGGAAAGTAATCTAACTGCATATTTGGCTGGACTTGGAGAATATTGAAAAGAAAGCTTATGTGGTGTCCAGAAAGATAGCGGTTACCAACAGGCTAACTGTTCATCCAGATTGTTTTCTTTCAAATGATCTTGGAGGTTGAAGATTGCACTGATAAATATTTAAGTGACATTGAAGCCAAAAACATCAGCAACATTGGGGAAATGTACAGCATTATGCAAATTACAATATGGCAACAAAGCTGTGTGGCCAAACTAGTCTGTATTGTGGAGAAACTAATAAATGAACATATTTCAGAAATGAATGATTTACTTGTACAGTTGGACGTGAGAATGTTGTAAATACTTCATTATCTGGGTTCAAGTTGCACTTTCATGCTCAAGTTCATAACATATCTCCTTGATGCATGCGTGGCAAAATACTTATCACTTGGATATATAGCTCTTATAGCAGTGAATGAAGACAAGCATTGTTGGTTTATTTGTAATTAAGGATCATGCAACTGAGAACACAGTTGGGAAAGATCTTTGAGAATAGATCCTGCGAAGGTGAAAAACATCACTGTTCCGCAGTCAAGAAAAGAATGTGAACCATTGGTGTGTATATGGGTGTCTTGTGCGTTCACTGCTTAGCTGTCTTAGTTGTGCATGCTGGGTTTTTTTTGTTCCATTGTTGATTTTTTGTATTAATTATGTTACATTGTGCTGAAGTTAATCCTAGAATATTGTTAAAGGAAGCATTGTAAAGCCTGTTGAGCTGTTGAAGGATTGAAGCAAGATGTTTAGTATAAAAACAAATTGATGTCTAGTTTTCTTGGGAAATAAAAATACAATTTATTGATTATGGTCATCCAAAGTTAATGTTTTCAGAGGAGTTAATATCCATTAAAGATATTGGCAGGCATTAATATTATCTGTTAATGACCTGTTCTCATGTTGAGGAATGTTTATCTGAATTTCTGCACTTTTCTTATATTAAAACATGTTTTCATCTATTAAAACAGAGAAGATGTGATCAGTTGCTATACTTTCTGTGGCAGGATGAATGACTATTCTTGGTATATACTTTGAGTTTCTTCAACATGTTCCTATGTATCCATGTGTCCCTCAGTTTCGAGTGGATTTCAGACTGGATAATACCTTGTCCTATAACAAATTGATAAAATAAAGCCTCAATCCCAGGACTAAAGCCCATTGTGCATTTAATTTTCAGATTATCTATACCCAGTCCAGTTTGTTCCTATACTATTTGAGGATCTTCAATATTGTCTTCCTTTGCATTTACAGACAGTAGGAGTAACTCTCCACTCCCCAAGTATGCTTCATCACCCAAACCAAACAACAGTTACATGTTCAAACGAGAACCACCAGAGGGATGTGAAAAGGTGAAGGTCTTTGAGGAAATGACGTACGTACTTATTCCTTTAATTCTTGTGTTCTTTTAGAAATTATCTAAACCATTTGTGATTTATTTATTTAATCAATGGATTTCCAGAACTTTGAAACAGAGACGTAAACATCCTTTTACAAACTGTGGAGACAAACAAATGTTATGTTGTGGTTGTACAGGACATTGGTGAAGCCTCTTCTAGAGTACTGTGTCCTGTCTAGACTCCATCTTATAAGAAGGATATTATTAAGCTGGAGAAGGTTCAGAAGAGATTTTCCAGAATGTTGCTGGGAATGGAGAGTTTGAATTATAAGGAGAGGCTGAATAGGCTGCAACTGTTTTCACTGGAGTGTAGGAGTTTGAGAGGTGACCTTCTAGAGATTTAAAAAATAATGAGGGGTATGTATAAGATGAATGGCTGGTGTCTTTTCTCGAGGGTGGGAGATTTCAAGTCAAGGAGGCATATTTTTAAGGTGAGAGAAAAAAAATTTAAAAAGTTATGAGAGGCAGCTTTTTTACACAGAGAGTGGTTCATGTGTGGAATGAATTGTCAGAGGAAATGGTGGATGGAAGATCAGTTACAATATTTAAGAGATATTTGGATAAGCACATGAATAGGAAAGGTTTGGAGGGATATGGGTCAAGCATAGGCAAGTGGGATTCGTTTAGTTTGGGATTATGATTGGCAAGGACTGGTTGGACTGATGGGGCTGTTTCCATGCTGCATGACTCTATGGCTCCATGAAGTTTTTCATCTTTTTGTGGAGCTGTCTTCTTATCAGGAATACACAAGTTCAAATTCTTTATTTGATGAGCAGATTTTGGAACATTTGGTAACAACAAAAGCATATATGCTTGCTGATTCTTTACAGTTTCTTACCAGTAAATTAACTACCGCACGAGGTTGCTAGTATTGCAATATTCTTCCATACACACTAGAGAACCACAACTCGGCATATACAAAATATTGTTTGCACAGAGGAACAGAGGTTCCATTCTCAATAAGATTCTGCAAGGAAACCTGTGGTTGAATTTCTAAGTGAATCTGAAATGGAAAACAAACTGTTAATTGATCTCTTTGGGAAAAAAAAGTGCCAGACTACAGAATATGAATCTCTGAGATCAGATCATGGCAGCATTTTTAGAATCAGAAAATTGTCACAGAACAGGAGGTGGTTATTTGGCCCATTATGTCTTTGCCATTCTCCATTGGAGCAATTCACCTTCTCCCACCTTCATGCCTTCTCCCCATAGTGCTGCATGTTTTACCTTTTCAGATTGCAATACATATCCCTCTTGAATGCCATGAAAACAGGGCCCAGATTCTTCAATGTATCTATTGTATTGAGATTCCCCTCATCCTGGGAACAATTCTTCTGAATATTTTTTGCATTCTCTCTAGTGTCTTCAGACCACCCCTAAAATGTGGTTCCCACAACTGAAATCAGTTCTCCAATTGTTTTACGCAAGAGCAACGCATTACTTTTTCACTCTGCCCTTATTAAAGAAGCCTCAGATAATGTATGCTTTATTAACAAAGTCGTTGTCTATTATGCCACCTGCAATGGTTCTTACGTATGTACACCCTCTGCTCCTACATCCTTTTAGAATCTTACCTTTAATTTTCAATCGTCTGTCTGCATCCTTCCCATCAAAATAGATTATTTCACACTTCATTGCATTAAATTTCTTTTGCCAGTTGATATCATGTTACGCTAACCTATCGACATCCTTTTGAAAGTTTACATTATTTTCATAAGTTCATAATTGTTCAGTTTTTTTTAATCTTCTGAAAATTGTAAAATTGTGCTCTGTACACCAGGAACCGCAAGGGTTTCAACATTGATCTTTGAGGAAATCTGCTACAAATCTTTCTCCAATTTGAAAGTATCTATTAACTAGTTCTTTGTTTTCTATCTCTCTGCCAGTTTCATATCCATAATCATACTATAACTTTTCTTTCTGAGTCATAACTTTGTCCAGAAGTCTGTTGTGTGGCACTTTCATCAAGTGCCATCTGAAAGTGCATATTCAGTACCCTTATCACCTCCTTTAGTTACCTCATCATAAAAACTCCAGTAAGTTATTTGAATATGATTTACCCTTAACAAATTTGTTCTGGATTTCCTTAAAAAAACCTGCATTTGACAAAGTGGCTGTTATTTTGTTCTGACTGTTGCTTCTGGAAGTATCCCCAACACATAAATTACATTGATTGGCCTTTTTCTTTTTGTATTTGATCAAGCGATATGGGTGCAAATATTATCACTCAATAGCCCAAGCATGGGTGTAGTCCAGGTTTTGCTGCATATGTTCATGGACTGCATTAGTATTTGAGGCTTCTGTTAAATCATTAACAAACATCCACACTTCTGATCTTACAATGGAGGAAATATTATTGATGAAGCAGCTAAAGATGGTTGGGCCAAGGACAGTACACTGAGGAGCTCCACTAAAGATGTCCTGAAGCTGAGATAACTGACCACCAGCATCTTCAACCATCTTCCTATGTGCTAGGTATGATTCCAATCACTGACCTCTAAACCGCTGAAGCCAGACGCCAATTCGAGGACACCTCCTCCTACCGCCCCCTCAACTATGACCCCACCCCCCATCACCAAACCACCATCTCCCAGACCATACAGAACCTCACCACCTCAGGAGATCTCCCACCCACAGCTTCCAACCTCATAGTACGGGAACCTCGCACTGCCCGGTTCTACCTCCTTCTCAAGATCCACAAGCCTGACCACCCTGGCTGACCCATTGTCTCAGCATGCTCCTGCCCACTGAACTCATCTCTACCTGCCTTGACACTGTCCTATCCCCCCTAGTCCAGGAACTCCCCACATACATTCGAGACACCACCCACGCCCTCCACCTCCTCCAAGACTTCCGTTTCCCCGGCCCCCAGCGCCTCATCTTCACCATGGATATCCAATCCCTCTACACCTCCATCCGCCATGACCAGGGCCTCCAAGCCCTCCATTTCTAACTCTCATGATGTCTCCAACAGTACCCTTCCACCGACACTCATTCGTTTGGCTGAACTGGTCCTCACCCTTAACAATTTCTCCTTCGACTCCTCCCACTTCCTCCAGACCAAAGGGGTGGCCATGGACACCTGTATGGGCCCCAGCTATGCCTGTCTCTTTGTTGGCTACATAGAACTGTCCATCTTTCGTAGTTACACCAGCATCACTTCCCACCTCTTCCTCCGCTGCATTGATGACTGCATTGGCGCCACATTGTGCTCGTGCGAGGAGGTTGAGCAATTCATCAACTTCACTGACACTGGACCATCTCTGACTCCTCCCTCCCCTTCCAGGACCTCTCCACCTCCATTAACGACGACCGACTTGACACTGACATTTTTTTACAAACCCACCGACTCCCACAGCTACCTGGATTACACCTCTTCCCACCCCCCCTCCTGCCATCCCCTATTCCCAATTCCTCTGCCTCTGCCGTATCTGCTCCCAGGAGGACCAGTTCCACCACAAAACACACCAGATGGCCTCCTTTAGAGACCGCAATTTCCCTTCCCACGTGGTTAAAGATGCCCTCCAACGCATCTCGTCCACATCCCGCACCTCAGCCCTCAGACCCCACCCCTCCAACCCTAACAAGGACAGAACCCCCCTGGTGCTCACCTTCCACCCTACCAACCTTCGCATAAACCAAATCATCCGCTGACATTTCCACCACGGACCCCACCACCAGGGATATGTTTCCCTCCCCACCCCTTTCCACCTTCTGCAAAGACCATTCCCTCCGTGACTACTTGGTCAGGTCCACGCTCCCCAATAACCCACCCTCCCGTCCTGGCACCTTCCATGCCACCGCAGGAACTGTAAAACCTGTGCCCACACCTCTTCCCTCACCTCCATCCAAGGCCCTAAAGGAGCCTTCCACATCCATCAAAGTTTTACCTGCACATCCATCAATATCATTTATTGTATCTATTGCTCCCGATGCGGTCTCCTCTACATTGGGGAGACTGGACGCCTCCTAGCAGAGCGCTTTAGGAAACATCTCTAGGGCACCCACACCAATCAACCACACCACCCTGTGGCCCAACATTTCAACTCCCCCTCCCACTCAGCCGAGGACATGGAGGTCCTGGGCCTCCTTCACCGCCGTTCCCTCACCACCCGACGCCTGGAGAAAGAACGCCTCATCTTCCGCCTTGGAACACTTCAACCCCAGGGCATCAATGTGGACTTCACCAGTTTCCTCATTTCCCCTTCCCCCACCTCACCCCAGTTCCTAACTTCCAGCTTAGCACTGTCCCTATGACCTGTCCTACCTGCCTATCGTCTTTTCCACCTATCCACTCCACCCTCCTCTCTGACCTAAGACCATAAGACCATAAGACATAGGAGTGAAAGTAAGGCCATTCGGCCCATCGAGTCCACTTCGCCATTCAATCATGGCTGATGGGCACTTCAACTCCACTTACCCGCATTCTCCCCGTAGCCCTTAATTCCCCGAGACAACAAGAATCTATCAATCTCTGCCTTGAAGACATTTAGCATCCCGGCCTCCACTGCACTCTGTGTCAATGAATTCCACAGGCCCACCACTCTCTGGCTGAAGAAATGTCTCCGCATTTCTGTTCTGAATTTACCCCCTCTAATTCTAAGGCTGTGCCCACGGGTCCTAGTCTCCTCACCTAACGGAAACAATTTCCTAGCATCCACCCTTTCCAAGCCATGTATTATCTTGTACGTCTCTATTAAGTCTTCCCTTAATCTTCTAAACTCCAATGAATACAATCCCAGGATCCTCAGCCATTCCTCATATGTTAGACCTACCATTCTAGGGATCATCCGTGTGAATCTCAGCTGGACACGTTCCAGTGCCAGTATGTCCTTCCTGAGGTGTGGGGACCAAAACTGGACACAGTACTCCAAATGGGGCCTAACCAGAGCTTTATAAAGTCTCAGTAGCACAACGGTGTTTTTATATTCCAACCCTCTTGAGATAAGTGACAACATTGCATTCGCTTTCTTAATCACAGACTCAACCTCATGTTGACCTTTAGAGAATCCTCGACTAGCACTCCCAGATCCCTTTGTACTTTGGCTTTACGAATTTTCTCACAGTTTAGAAAGTAGTCTGTGCTTTTATTCTTTTTGTGAAAGTGCAAGACCTCGCATTTGTTCACGTTGAATTCCATCAGCCATTTCCTGGACCACTCTCCCAAACTGTCTAGCTCCTTCTGCAGCCTCCCCACTTCCTCAGTACCACCTGCCTGTCCACCTAACTTCGTATAATCTGTAAACTTTGCTAGAATTTCCCCAGTCCCTTCATCCAGATCATTAATATATAACGCGAACAGCTGTGGCCCCAACACTGAACCCTGCGGGACACCGCACGTCACCGGCTGCCATTCTGAAAAAGAACCTTTTATCCTAACTCTCTGCCTTCTGTCAGACAGCCAATCCTCAATCCATCCCAGTAGCTCACCTCGAACACCATGGGGCCTCACCTTGCTCAGCAGCCTCCCGTGTGGCACCTTATCAAAGGCCTTTTGGAAGTCTAGATAGACCACATCCACTGGGTTTCCCTGGTTTAACCTACTTGTCACCTCTTCAAAGAATACCAACAGGTTTGTCAGGCATGACCTCCCCTTACTAAATCCATGTTGACTTGTTCTAATCCGACCCTGCTCTTCTAAGAATTTAGAAACCTCATCCTTAATGATGGATTCTAGAATTTTACCAACAACCGAGGTTAGGCTAATTGGCCTATAATTTTCCATCTTTTGTCTTGATCCTTTCTTGAACAATGGGGTTACAACCGCGATCTTCCAATCATCCGGGACTTTCCGTGACTCCAGTGACTCTTGAAAGATCTCAACCCAATGCCTCCGCTATTTCCTCAGCCACCTCTCTCAGAACTCTACCTTTCACCTTCATCTCCTCCCCCACTCGCCTATTGTACTCTATGCTACTTTCTCCCCACCCCCACCCTCCTCTCATTTATCTCTCCACCCTTCAGGCTCTGTCTGTATTCCCGATGAAGGGCTTTTGCCCGAAACATTGGACTTTTCTGCTCCTCGGATGCTGCCTGAATTGCTGTGCTTTTTCAGCACCACTCTACTCCAGAATGATTCCAACCAATGGAGAATTTTCTTGCATTTCCATTTAGGGGACATTTTGTTAGGGCTCCTTGAAGTTATGCAAGTCAAATGCTGCCTTGATGTAAGGTACAATCATGCTCCTCTCACCTCTGGAATTGAGCTCTTTTGTCCATGCTTGAATCGAGGGAGTAATGAGGTCAGGAGCCAAGTGGCTCTTGTGAAACCCAAACTGAGCATTAGTGAGGAGGTTATTCCTGTGCAAGTGCCACTTTCTAGCACATTGACGAACCCTTCCATCACTTGACTGATGATCAGGAATAGACTGATGGGATGGTAAGTGGCCAGGTTAGATTTGTCTTGCTTCTGGTGTATGGGACGTGCCTGGGAAATGTTCCACATTGTTGGATAGATGCCAGTGTTGTAGCTGTACTGTAACAACTTGGCTAGGGGAATGGCAGCTCTGGAGCTCAACTCTTTAGTACTTTGCCTGAGTTTTGACAAGGCCTGAAGCCTTTGCAGTGTTCAATGCCCTTCCGCCTTCTCTTGATATCGTGTGAGTGAATTAATTTGGCTGAAGACTGATATCTGTAATGCAGAGGAATTCAAAAGAGGCTAAAATGGATTATTCATTCAGCACTTCTGGCTGCAGATGGCTGTAAATTAATAAGCCTGGTCTTTTGGACTTATGTAAACATTGAGATCCATTAGGATTGGGGATATCTGTGCAGCCTCCGGTGAAAAAAAGTCATCTCATACTCAAACATCCACTTAGTGTCTCTTTCTATAGTTGCGGGCCTATTTGCTGAGTTTCTCCAGCATTCTCTATTTGTTTCAGATTTCCAGAATCGACAGTATTTTCCTTTTATCTGGACCAGACGATCTGGGCTCAAGATCCACCTGTGTTATGATGCATCCAAACAGGCATTTTAGGTGTGATGTGGAATGAACTGCTAATCCATTGTGCTTTGCAAGTATGAGTTCAGATCCCACTCTGGTCTGAGATACACAGATTTTTAATCAGTAAGGTAATTGAGAGGTATGGGTAAAGGCAGCAAAGTGAAACGGAAGGTAACCGGATCAGCCGTAATCTCATTGACTAGTGGAAGACACGATGGTCTGAATAACCTATTTCTGTTCCTATATCTTATGGTCTTCTGTTATCTTTAGTAGAATAAATCATTATTTTGTAAATTTCTGTGACAAAATGTTTTCTGTTTACAAATATACCCTGGATGAATGGCTGGAGCTTTATTTATTCATTGAATGTGGACATTACTAACTGGACCAACATTTATTGGCCATCTCTAATTGCCAATATTGCTGTCGGTTTGGAATCACATGTAGGCCAGAGCAGGTAAGGAAAGCAGATTTCCTTCCCTAAAGGTCCTTAATGAAGCAAATGGGTTCACCATTAGAGTAGCAGACACACATTTTGGTCCCAGGATTTATGAAGATCAGAATAAATGTACACAGGAAGATGGTGGCAGAGGGGATGGGAGGGTGGTTTGGTGAGAATATGTAGATACAGAGATTTTGCTGATTTTAATTACAGGATTTCACTATCATTTCTCAAAATTATATTCCCTGCCTATTAACCAGCCTTGAAAAACTACTTAACTACTGTGCAGACTGAAAAAGACCAAGCAAACAGAAAATATTATTGTTCATTGGAGCATAGCAACAAGGACCACAATTATTTGCTTGAGATTCACTTGAGGCAGAATGGGACTTACGGCTAATCATGTGTGCATCATTCGTTAAATATTCATCTATTCTAATCCCATTTTCCAGCACTTGGCCTGTAGTCTTGTGAGCTGTGGCATTTTATGTGCTCATCTAAATAGTGTATAGATAGTGACCACCCTTTCAAGCATTGAGTTCTAAATATCCACAATCCTATTGGTGAAAACATTTTCCCTCAAATGCCCTCTAAACTTTCTGATCCTTAGCTTAAAACTGTGTCCTTGAATATTATAGAAACATATAAAATTATGAACGGAATAGATAGGATAGAAGTAGAGAGGATGTTTCCACTGGCAGGTGAAACTAGGACAAGAGGGCATAGCCTCAAAATTAACAGGAGCAGATTTAGGACTGAATTAAGAAGGAACTTCTTCACCCAGAAGATTGCGAATTTATGGAATTCCCTGCCCCAGTGAAGTAGATTATACTTCCTCAGTAAATGTTTTTAAAGCTAAGATAGATAAGTTTTGAACAGTAAAGGAATTAAGGGTTATTCTGAGAGGGCAGGTAAGAGGAACTTTGGCCATGAAAATATCAGCCATGATCTTACTGAATGGTGGGGTGGACTTGAAGGACCATTTGATCTACTCCTGTTCTTAGTTCTCTTGTTCTTGATAAGTCCTTCCACTGAGGGGAAAAGTTTCTCCATATCTACCTTGACTATGCCCCTCAGAAATTTATGCACCTCAATCAGTTTCCCTTCTTCAGCTTCCTCTTCTCCAAGGAAAACCATCCCAACATACCTAATCTCTCTTTATAACTGAATTGCTGTGGTCTAGACAAGATCATGGCGAATCTCTTCTGCACCCTCTCTGCTATAATCGCCACCTTCCTACAGTGTCGTGACCAGAACTGCACACCGCGCTCCAGCCAAGATCTAATGATGTTATACATAGCTCCATAACAACCTCCTAGCTACTGTATTTGATGCCTTAACTGATAAAGGTAGGTATTCCAGTGCTGTGAAAGCCTGCCAGGTTTCCTGGATCTGAGAAACTTAACTGGACACTTGAATTTAAATCAATTTCTCAAATGCATTGTCAAAGCCTGATTTAAATATTAGAATGAAACGTTATACCTTTCCAAGACAGGAATTTATACTCATTCTATTTGCATGTGCCACATGAGGTGCAGGTACAGCAGAGATGACTCGGGAGATTTTGATGCAGATGTGGGTTGGATTAAAAGGAAAGACCTATTTGGTTGAACAGTCAATGATGAGGTTCCACAAACTGACTATTAGAATTGAAGCTGAGGAAATAGGTTTTGAAAAATTGCTGTCTGGAATAGATTACTGGAACATGCCACAGGAAAAAAAAACTAGAACAGAAACAATTGTACCTCTTTATTGAGAGAATGTTGATTAACTGCTTGAAGCAAGCAGTGGGGTTTGAGGATAATTTTGCTATACTTTAGCAAAGGTTTGATACAGTGAGCTGTTTGGCCTAATAAAAATGCCATTCATTCTGATAGTAGTGCAGGTGCACGATCATTAATCCGAAATCCCGAAATCTGAAAATCCCCAAAATCTGAAGTTTTTTTTCTCCATAATAAGATTGTTTGACATGCAAACAGTAAACCACTCAACTCATATCACTCAGATGTGATGTGATGACATGACCCGGCATTGTCAGGCATCAATTCTGTCTCAGAAGTCACAGGCGCAACTGATGTTAGGTAAGACTTTTTAAAAATTTCACTGTTAAACTGTCACTTATTCTGAAATCTGAAAAATTCTGAATTCCAAAAACCAGCTGGCCTCAAGGGTTTTGGATAAAGGATTGCGTATTTCAAGATTGAGAAAGTTGAAAATCACACAACACCAGGTTATAGTCCAACAGGTTTAATTGGAAGCACTAGCTTTCGGAGCACTGCTCCTTCATCGGGTGGTTGTGGAGTGCACAATTATAAGACACAGAATTTATAGCAAAAGCTTACAGTGTAATGTAACTGAAATTATACATTGAAAAATACCTTGATTGTTAAGTCTCTCATCAGTTAGAATGACCATGATAGTTTCACTTCTTTCATATGTAAATTACAAAACTTTTTTAAAAAGCTACATTCTCAGGTTAACTGTAACAATTGGTGTCAGCGCAGATAAGATGGTGACATGTTGAAGGTGTTAGCCCCCTGTGTTCTCTATCTGTGCCATAATGTTTAGACTAGTTTTAATCTAAAAAGTGAGTTAACAGAGTCTTACATGGTTTCATGCAGTTTTTGAGCAAAGTGCAATGTAACTCTGCAAGTACAAATTCACCCCACAAACGTGTGTGTGTGTGTGTGTGTGTGTGTGTGTGTGAATGAGTTGGGGATTTGTGAGTGTCTGTGAATGAGGTGGGGATTTGTGAGTGTCTGTGAGAGAGTGTAGATGTGTGTATTACTGTAAAGTGGTCGAGGTGTGTGAGAGGGGGAGTGTGTGTGTCTGTAGGAGTGTGTGTGTCTGGGGTGGGGGTTGTGAGTGTCTGTGAGAGAGTGTGTATATGTATGTGTGAGTGTGAAGTGTCTTAAGTCTGCGAGAGGGTACGTGTGAGTGTGGGAGTGTGTGTGTGTGTGTCTGTGTGCGTGTCCCTGTATAGGAGTGCCTATGTGTGTATGCACGCGCGCACATGTAAGAGTGTCTGTGTGTGCGTACAGTGCAATGATGGTCACCTTTAGCATGACATGAACCTAAGGTCCTGGTTGAGGCCCTTCCTATGGGTACCGCACTTAGCTATCAGCCTCTGCTTGGCCATTTTTCGCTGCTGCCCTGTCCCGAAGTCCACCTTGGAGGATGGTCACCCGAAGGTCCGAGGTCGAATGTCCTGAACCGCCGAAGTGTTCTCCAACTGGGAGGGAACACTCCTGTCTGTTGATTGTTGTGCGGTGCCCATTCATCCGTTGCCGTAGCTTCAAGAAGCTTCGAAGCTACTTGGATGCTGCCTGAACTGCTGTGCTCTTCCAGCACCACTAATCCACATTCTCCCCGTGTCAGCGTGGGTTTCCTCCGGGTGCTCCGGTTTCCTCCCACAGTCACAAAGATGTGCAGGTTAGGTGAATTAGCCACGTTAAATTGCCCGTAGTGTTAGGTGAAGGGTTAAATGTAGGGGAATGGGTCTGGGTGGGTTGCTCTTCGGAGGGTCTGTTGGGCCGAAGGGCCTGTTTCCACACTATAAGTAATCTAATGATTCAATCTAACTTGATTTCTTCCGATTACTTGTGGTTGAATGCATTCTCCTGGCTATGTTGTCCTTAATGGATGAAAGCACATTTTCAGGATTTCTGGTGGTATTAGCAAGCTGAAAACTAATCCCATTACTATATTTCTATGCCTTTTACAAGAGGTGCTGTTTAATACAAAATCCAGCTCTAGTTTAACTGAAGGAAGTTAGAGATGTAAATTTATCTTTAAATATTGTTCTTTATGGTCTGCATTCTCTTTCGCTTTCACCTTTGAATATCATTGCAGAGGAAGAAAAAAGGCCTTTCCACTTAAATAATTTGAATAAACCCAGAGAAGGACTGTTATTAAGCATTTAATACTGTAGTGAGAATAAAGTGCAACTGGGCGAGCACTATTTCAGTATTTTTACTACATTTCAACTGTTCAATTCTCCAGAAATTTGGTGTATAGCAGTCCGATCAGTACATGTAATGGTATCAGGTAATTTCAATTTCACACAAACAGCTCAGAAACATGCTTCACTGTTTCGCATGAAGAGCTTATAAGTGATTTCATGGGATCTATAACTTTGTTCCCTCTCAATGTGATTATGGAAATTATTTGTCATGGAATTATTTGCTAGCACAGTGTGGCCTGTAGCAATTACCATAATCTGTAATTAATATGGAGGTGTAAAGTTACTTCCCATTTAAGATGGAGACGAAGGCGTAGTTTTCTGAGAGTGAATAATCTTTGGAATTTTCTATTCCAGAGGAAATGACTGAATCTAAAGCATTTTTGGGCCAAGTTTCCATGTGGTCAAACTTCATGGAAGGTCTCTCTTTGCGAGGCTTAGGGAGATTTCTGTCTGTTATTGCCCCAAGTGTATTTTCTTAAAACCTTAATGCCCCATAGGACATCTCACATCTGATGCTTGTCTGATTCTACTTGCTTTAGCTGAAAGAACTTGCCATCGATTGAATATCCCAGGATAGACTAGTATCCATAGTGCATACACCATATTTAAAAGGCCATTGTCATCAAGATAAGTGTTTGCACTCCAAGTTGCCCTTCACTAGTGTGATGGCTCAGCAGCCACAAATGTATGCCGCTCATGTCAAATAGCTGGTATGGCTGACATTTCCTTGCACATACAGTTCCACTTTCTTGCCCCAGTCACTGTCTAACTACCAGGTCCCACATCTTACCAGTCCTTAGCTACATTTCATTCTACTACCACCCTCTTGAAGTCACTGCAACTTTGTATCCAAAGCCCACTGTAGTCCAGCATCTTACATACAACGTAGGGAATGAGATAGCAGCACACCATACGCGAGCCCCCATTCTGCCCCCCACAACCCCACCCGCTTCCCCAACCCCATCCAACCATGCCCTGTCCGACTCATCCACCGTCTGCTCCCCTGTCCAACTCAGCGCCCCCCCACCCAGTCATCCCCCTAACCCCATCCTCTGACCAAATCGGCTCCCGCACGCACCCCCCCTCCCCCACCCTATCAGCCCCCGCTCCCCCCGCAGCAGCTGGACTGGACACCAACAGTAAGACTGCTGCTGCCTTTGGAGGGGTGAATCTCAAAATAACTTGCTTGCACACAGACATGCAGACACACAGACAGACCCACACACACACAGACACACACACACGCGCGCAGAGGACAATGTTGGAGAGAGTACCTGGGGAAGGGGGGAGGTTTAAGGTACACCCCTGTGTAGAACTCCAAGGGAAGTGTGGGGGGGAGAGAGTGAGAGAGAGAGAGAGCGGGCAGTCATTTGGAGACGGTGCCTGGGCTTTCATCAATGTTCAGGACTGTTCTCGGCAGCATCAGTGTTGGAAACACCTCTTTGATGTAATGTTTTGTTGGATAACCCGAAATTCGGATAATTGATATTTGGATCATCGAGGTTCCTCTGTACTTTGCAGAATTGGCTGCACGCAACTCTCATTGACCGGAACCAGAGTTTAATTAGGCCATATCTCACTTGTAATGCCTGATGCAGCTGAGCTCTGTCATGAGCAAGGACAGCTTGCACCTCCTCAGTGTCCTGATCTTCCTCCTTGGAAGACTGCTCCCTTTCTCTCATTTGCTCAGCATCCAGCATATCCTCTCTTTGCCTATTCCAATTGTGCACACACCCCCAAGAAGTGGTAATAGTGATCACAGATCACATGGACATTACTGAATGGAGCCCCTTTCCTGCTGATGAGTTCTGCAGTGTTGTGCTACAGCCCTCTGTGTCATATGTGTATAGTTGACAGCACCCTAAACCTGGGGTATCTCAGCTATGTTCCTGTATCGAACTGCCCAAGCTGCTGCACAGACCTAGTTATGGTGTAACAAAATGAACTGGATGGTCTTCAGCTCCTACAGTGGGTTGCTGCAGCTCCTGGGCTTTCTGTCATATCTGCTGCTTCTGCATTTGCCTCCTCAGCAAGGCAGCCCTGTGGTTGGATCCATGCCTCCTGATGACGGGGATCTGTGTTGGGAAACAAAAGGAATAGCCTCTTGGCTTGGAGAAGGCTCCATGCTGACACACCCTGCAGATGCTGGCTGTACACATTTCTCCACAGAATGAGACATATAGTTACCAGTCGAGGGGCATGTAACAGGTACTCATGGCTCTCTGGGATAGCCACTTACTTAGTACAGATGCTACCAGCTGAGTGATCAGCACATAACAAATACTAGGATTGTTCTATGTGCTCCTTTGTCAGCCCTTTATCAATCATAAAAGTTATCACTGCATACAGTAACATGTATCATATTGCTCACAGAGTAAATGAGAAAACTAGTTCTGTGCCCCTTTGCACCTTATGTTGCTGCATGCAGTGTCCACCTCTTTTGAAATTGGTGATAATTTATGCTTCATTGAAATCTCTCTGCAACTTGCAACATGGCCAGTAACATGGTGAATATTGCAAATGACCAACATTTAAACTTGGGTGGCACGGTGGCTCAGTGGTTAGCACTGCTGCCTCACAGCGCTAGGGGAACCAGGTTTGATTCCTGTCTTGGGTGACTGTATGTGTGGAGTTTGCACATTCTCCCCGTAGCTATGTGGGTTTCCTCCAGGTGCTCTGGTTTCCTTCCACAATCCAAAGATGTGCAGGCCAGATGAATTGGCCATGCTAAATTGCCTATAGTGTTAAGTGCATTAGTCAGGGGTAAATATAGGATAGGGGAATGGATTTGGGTGGGTTACTGTTCAGAGGGTCAGTATGGACTTGTTGGGCCGAAGGGCCTGTTTCCATACAGTAGGGACTCTAATCTAATCTAAATTTCACATGTAGGAAGATATGTTTGCAAATAAAGTGTTGCTGCATCTTGCATTATGATTGGTGCCTTTGCTCCTTTAAAGGTTTCTTGTTTAGCACATGTGGATCTTGCACTTTTGCCCAATCAAACTGACATTGATTCTGCCCATACTAAGCACTGTCCCAGGAATTTTTCAGTTGTAGGTCATTTCTGTCAAACAGCAAGTGATAGTAGTGAGTGCAGCTCACAGTAAAGGCCATTTCTTCCCAACTCTGCCCACCTCCATAATCTTCCACAACCTCCCATTCTGTATCACCTACTCCCTCACCTTCATCCTTACTCCTTGCTTCTGCCGCTGCCCCACCACTTAGTAATGAATGTACCCTCTCATTACCCCTTCCTATGGCAGCTGCCACAGTGTGGCACAATCCCAACACTGAATGCTTCTCAGTACCCGACTGACTTTGACAGATAGCCCTAGATAATGAATGACCACATTTGTTGCAGCTCCCGAACTGATTCTATGCAATTTCTGTGACCACGTGTGATGGACCCACAGGATTGACTGTGGCCAGGCCCCTGGATAGAGTGTGGACTCTGTTCTTGACTGATTGCACTAGGATTTCTCCAACTGACAGCTGTCCTCTTCATTTGACAGAGGACAACTGCCCACATACTTTGAGAAATGGCTAGATGCTCAGCCTCCTTCATCCCGCCACATTCCTGATGAAGGGCTTATGCCCGAAACGTCAATTCTGCTGCTCCTCAGATGCTGCCTAACCTGCTGTGGTTTTCCAGCACCACACATTTCGACTCAACCTTACTATAAAACCTCTTCCAAGGGTGCCCATTTTGAAGTTCTTCTCCTCCCTCCGCAAGGGGGATCACTATCATCCCCCACCTGCATCTACCTACCACCTTCCCAGCTACCTACCCCCACCCCACCCTCCTATTTATTTCTCAGTCACCAACTTTCCCACACACTCCTGATAAAAGACTTACGCCCGAAACGTCAATTCTCCTGCTCTTTGGATGCGGTGTTACCTGCTGTGCTTTTCCAGCACCAAACTTTTCGACATTGAAAGGTTATGCCTTGTGTGTGGCACATAGGCAGCTGGCACATAATGTAGATGTCAGACTGTACCATACAGCAGGACTGGTCATAAGCCTGAAAACAGCTGAGCTACATGTCAGCACTGAACAAATCGCTGTGGCAGAACTGTGAGCTATATAAGACTCTGGCTAAGATGCCAACTCTCTTAAATGCACAGCATGGCATGACAAAGATATTGTGGTCATTCAGGTTGATGCTAACAGAGTGAGTACTAAGAGAGCAAGCAAGCAACCCTGAGATAAAGCCCGACCAAATCCTTGAGCTGGGTATCTGCCCTGAGTGCAAAGTATCCTTACACCAACATTTCACTGCACATTTCGGTGTGTCCCAAAGTGCAGCTTTACAGTGCCAACACATCCTGTAGGCATAATCAGAGACAAGCCATGAGGGTTCTGAGAGGTTAATGGTGTCAGATGGCAATGTAGTGGAAAAGGATTCATGTGATTGATGGCCATGGAGTACACCCTGAGGGTTGTTGCTGGGAATCTACGATGACAGTCAGTAGAATGAGTGGTAAGCTGGAGTCAGCAGGTATTTGTTCTGACTTCTGTGTTGGAGATTCTCAGCATCTCATTTCCTCGTGGTAGCTAGTAGGACATAATAATGAAACAAGATAGGTAGATAATGAGGTTGATAACGAGCAATAATCTCCTTCATCTAGTATGAGAATCTTGTCTTGACATCCGGAACTGAGTTGGAAAATGTGATGTCGATAAAGATTTCATCGAACTTTTCAAACAATTCTCCGAGATTCTCTCCACAGCTCAGTTTATTCAGTGACCCTCTCAGAGTCATTGAATATATTCAAAGGCCGTGTTAGACAGATTTTTGACCTACAAGAGACTCGAGGGCTCAAGGTGACAGGAGGTGAAGGAATTGAGGCCACAATCCATTTAAATATTGCAGAAGGCTGAAGGAGCCTAATGGCCTATTCCTGCTGCCATTTCTTATGTCAACAATTGACTTGAAATTTTATTTTAAATGTTTTCTGCTGTTAGTTAATATGAATATAATAGAGAATATTAAGCCCCAAGATTTCCAGTTTTGTATTTTTCAATGGTCACACAGTTTGTTATTTTGTTACATAACAAGGCTGAAAATGTTTGTTTATATTTTGATACGTGATATAGTCTTGAGCTGAACAGTAAATTTTAAATAAAAAATGTTACAAATCTTTGAAATGTTCTTACAGAAACATTTATTATTCACTGAGCAGCGGGGAGATGGGCAGCAGTGCTTGCTTCTACATGCACAGGCTTCTTCTGTCTCCTGAATAGAAATACCTTTACTTATGATTCGATGAAATCTTGAATTGTCAAATGAATGCTTTCTTTAGTTTCTATGTTCGTGTCAATTTCTTAGCTTTTAAGTCAAACATAATATTGTATCTGATCCTGCCAATTCTTTCAGAAAACAAACTGGTCATTTAACTGAAGTAGCTTGTTGCCACTTTCTGCTCTGTTACTATATCTTTTTATGATGTTACATCCATCGAATTGTTTTTACTTTCACTGCTGTACTTCCACTGAGTATTCGAAACTGCAAGCCAAAAAAGGTTCCATCTCCTTTGAGTTATTAACAACTTTGCTCTCTCCTAGGTCTCGTCCTCCCACCTCTGTCCCTTTGTTTTCTTGTCCTGACAGAAACAAAGTGAACTTCATTCCCAAAGGATCAGCTTTCTTTCCTGTGAGCATTGTGAGCCGAGCTCTGTTTTCCACCTCTGACCTGTTACTCAAGAGCTCGTCAGTCTCTGGCCTCAATCCTAGCGTAGCATCCAGCACTGTGACGGCAGAGCTGTTTCCATCTCAGGTCTCATTCTCACCTTTGATCGAAGACACCAGCACAAGGGACTCTGAGGCCTTGGTTCAGCAGCCATCGTGTCAACAGCAGCAGCCCCATGATTCTCAAAATGAAGAACTTTCCTCAGCTCAGAACTTTGTAATAATCTAGCCCTTGCACCTCCCACTGCTGCCCCTCCACAGGGTGGAGCAGGCCTCTGCTCTTATCTGGGGATAGCCTATATATCTGCATGGAGTAGCACCTGCATTCTGAACAAAGGTTCTTAGAATTTTAGCATATCTTACACTGTTCTTGGCAGGGATAGATTTCCTTATTTAGGAAATTTGAGAAGCAGTGATGCTTGCAAAACATATGCTTTCATGAGTGTTTTAAGTGCAGACTATGCATTACATGGTAAGTTTGGATGGATTAGTACTGTTGTTCTGTGTTCTGTTCCATCTCCTACAATAACAAAAAAAGCTCTATATATTAAAATACAATGCCTGTCTAAAAGATAGAAAATAGATGTTGTGTTGTGTTATGTCCAATGGATAAAAAATATTGTTTACAAACAATCCAGGTTGTTTAAGTTTATAAATTTCTGTAATACATACAATGCAAAAAAGCAAAATGGCCACAACAGTTGCACAGTGCCCACCCTATGGCCTAGCTTCAGGTACTTCAGTTGAAGTTTAAACTCAGGTAATTTGGAATGTATATCCACATAGGATTTTAACGAATTTGTGGCTGAACAAGCTAAGGGGGAATTTGGGGTAAGCATCACTCTCTTGCCTTTACGTTTTATACATTAACCTTTCCTCATTACATTCCACTTTCTTTAACTAAAAGTGCATTCTGATCCGGGGAAGACCTGGACGAGGGTGAATATTAAATAACCAGCATTACTGTGATGTGTGACATCACTTGTTTTCATGGATGTTCAGCCAAAATTTACATAAACCATTGCTTTGAAATGCATCAAGGCTTTTTGACATTTCAGAAATGAAGACAAAGCGTTTCAGGTGTTGAAGACTGTTAAACTGTTAAAAATACAGTAGTGTTGAATACTGGGCTGTATCTAAGAAACATTCCATGTTGTAAAGAAATCTGAATGATCAAATCTTTAAGTTTCATAATCAGACTCTTCAGATTCTGGTGTTCAGTATGTTCCCTTTTCTGTGTGTGAAGTATGGAATTGGCAGATACACAAAATAAAATAGTGTTACAAAGATGAAGTAAAGTTAATGTTTAGTTTCTCATTATGACCCCACATTTTATGTTAACAATCTTGCACTTTTTTCCTGTGGCTACTGTAAGGTGCTGTTTCTTTTACAAAGAGAGTTTTTATAAGAACAATTACTTAAGTAGTATTTATTTAACTGGAATGTGATAACCAGCCATTAATTTATCATTTTAGGATTCATTTTGATAAATGTCTACTATTATTTAAGAAGTATCATGCAGGAAAGGATAAAAGATTGCTTCTTGTTTTGTGGATCAAGAGACAAGAACTTGGTATTCAACAATGGATGGAAAGTTTGTAGCTGCTACTGAATTTTACCACAGTTCGTTGGTGCAGGCAGCATAAGGTTGATCTATGAGAACTCAGTGAGAGATACTGATGTAACCAAAATCCCTTTTAATCTTTCATTTGAGAAACTAGATATTAATTTTTACTAAACACTGTTGCAAATCTGATTATGATCTTTATAAAGGTTTTAAACCAAATTGGTTGAAAATTAGCTAACTTCAAAAAGAAATGTAAATTTAAAATATTATTGGTTTTGAAGTGTATCCTACATCTAGATGTAGAAATTTTGTTTGTCAAATGCATTGTTTAAAAACTTGTTTCAAATTTTGTACATAGTCTTGCTGTGATTTCTAGCCATCGTGCTAAACAGTATTTATGAGTTACCACACAATGCTTCAAAAATAATGCACAGTGTGGCTTTTGTTTTGTATTTTTTTCAGTATATAGTTCTTGTGTCTTATTTAAAATAAAATTATAGCGAACGGCATGAATAAAAACTGGCCATTTTCTAATCACATTTGCGTTTTACTTTCATAATTGGCAACAAATCTTTGCATATTGTAGACTTTATGTCAAAGGTTTACCAGGATTGCAATGACCAGAACAAATGTTTCATAAAGTATTTTTAAATTTGTGCCCAACTGCAAATTAGCTGAAATTCTTGCTTTGCAATGTGACTGTTTGACTAAGATAATTCTGTCCCTTCCATTTTGTACAATGCAAGAGTGCAGTGCCTTTAACAAAACAAAAAAGGTGGGAAAAGCAAAGACTTAAAACTAAAAATTGGAGAAATGGATTAGCGAAACTATACAGACCAAGAGGATCTGACACTCTATCTTTCATGTGTCCTGAGCTAGCTGATATCAATTTGTCAAATGTTGCAATTGGCTGAGTACCGCAGTTTGTGGAAGGATGAGAGGGGAACACATTTACAACAAACTTTAAGTTGAATATGCGGCCTGTTAAAATGCCTTCAGTCATTTATCTGCCTGATTTTACCCTTTTCAATTACAGTGCTTTTTTCGGGAGTGGCAGCAAAGCTAGATTCTAAAGTCATATTATTAATATGCTAATTGTGGTCTGATGACAACGTCAGGCACAGACTGCTTTTTTTAAACTGACCTTGAGTCACAAAATCATGGTCACTATTATGGCAGTGGTGTGCCTTAGGATATTTTAAAGTCAAATAAATACAAGCTGCTTTCAAATAATAAACACAAATTTATATTGTTATATCCATTTACATATAATTTAACATAAGCAATATGGATAATTGATCCCCCCAGAAAGAATCAAACAAACATTCAACAAGGTTGGATAAAACCAGTCTTGATCTACCATCTTGTACTTGGTGTTTCTTTAAATTCCCAGACAAAGTTTGTGTAAAAAATGCATGTTCAATTCAAATGAGAGATTGTTGAATGAATTTTATTTCATCACTGTTTCAAACACAATTTTCAATTTAATTCTGCAGTACATATTTAACTAATTGTAATATTTTGTATTTTGATAGAATAGCTATGTAATGACATTGTTTCTAAACAAATTTTTTTTTTAAAATGCTGAATGTTTTTATTTTCTACCCCCAAAAATACCTTATAATAGAAAAAAGCTAAATATTGCTTGTTCTAACTTTATATGGAGTAAACTGCACCAGTGTTTCTCCTTTTTATTCACTTTAATAAGGTCCATGGAACAACAACCTGTATTTAAATAGTGTCTTTTACAGAGTGAAACTGTGCTTTACAGGCATGCTGTCACACATGTGGTACTCACCCGTACAAAGACATATTAACATGAATAACTAAAAGCTTGGTTAAAGAAGCAAGTTTTACATAACACCTTTAAGAAGCAGAGATAGAGAGGGAAAGGTTTATGGAGTTCCTAAGAGAGGAAATGTAGATTTTAGTGCGTACTTAGGAGAGAAGGTCAAAGAAGAAATCCCACATGGGAACAAAACAGCTGAAGAAAATTGAGGAAACACAAGAATCAAAATTGGTGTTTTGCAAAATTGTTAGAGGGCTATACAGCTGGCAAAAGGATAAAATTAAAGACTGGCACCAATGTAAGTTACCTAGAATACAGATGTCAAGAGGCTTGAATAAGTTGCAGCGTGACAGTGGAAGACATGGAGCTTGTCCAGGACAACATAGATTAATTGAGTGCAGCCTTGAGTGAGGTTGTCGGCCGGGGGGGATTTGGGATTTGGGATGAAGAGATTATTGATTTATTTTAGATTTGAACTATCCCAATGGATGTTGAAGTGAATACTGAAGAAAGTTATTTTCATTTCAAGAGTACAGTAAAAGTCTTTCATTCCATTATGGCTCTTTTACAAAATGTATTAAATATAACATTTCTTTGTACCATTATATCTACACCATGACAAAATCTTTTGAGAAAGTAGTGATTTACCTTAATGTTGAGATTCTCAACTGGGAATTCCTGAGCCCCTAGGAGTTCCAAGGCTTTGCCAAAAACATCATCTTTCAAGATTAAAGTAAATGTCCCATTCTACATGCAGTGTCATCAAAAACAGAGGGGTAATCATTTACCAAAATCAGTGGTATCCAGTTATTGGTAAATATTAGGCATTGATTTAGAATATAAAAATAGGGAATGGTTCCAGGGACAAATACTCACATAGATACATTGCATGCACTGATCCATCCCTCACAGATTGACTGAAAATGGGCAGCAAGTGGAGTTGAAATTTAACTCAGAGAAGTTTGAAGTTTTGCACTCTGACAAAGTATAAGGAGAGACAATATACACATAACAGCACAATTCTAAGGAGTATGCAGGAACTCCAACAGGTTTTCTTTTAAAAATGCTTATTAATTCAGTAATTGTTTAACTGTCTATGTGCTGTGATTGTAAAATGCACAACAGCCAGGTTTTGTGAAAATCACTTAGAGGAGAGAAGATTCTATTTATTGTGCTTAATCCAGTTTGAATAAAAACAATACACCAATTTAAATATACACAAACCACAAGTAGTTGCAGATTGGAACAATACGTTATGTGATATTTTGAAGTAGAGTCCAGATTAAAGTTATACAATTTTACAGGTGGATGATTCTAGTGGATCCAGGCTGAATTTGGCTTTCCTTCATGCTTCTCTGACATGGTGATTTAAAGGTGTTGAGAGATGAATTTATGTTTTTCTGGAGACAAAAGCTGCTGGATTTAGTTCTTTCAGAATCCAACTATGTTTGCTTGGGAACATCAGCACCTGCAAGACCCCATCCAGGCCCCAAACAATCTTAACTTGGATCTAAATTGCTAATCCTTCATTGTTGCTGATTCAGAAGCCTGGAACGTACTTCCTACATTACCATTGATGCATCTATATCACATGGACTGTAATGATTTAAGGTGGGTTACTGCCATCTTCTCAAGGGATGAGCAACAGATCTGGCCTTGCCAGCAATGCCCATATTCCATGAAATGTTTTTAAAAGGTTGTGGAGAAATGCCACTGAACACTGACAGTTTTGCATTATTACCATTGAGATATTGCATACATTGGATAGTGTGTAGTCTGCAATAATTACATGTTATTGGTCAACAATTGACTAGTGCCTTGCAGTCTATAATCTGTCATTTGTGTAGGATACTAAGAACATGTGTTCTAATAAACTGTTTCCTGAATAGAAAATATTCTCTTTTAACTCCACATAACAATCCAAATAAAGTAGTGCACCCTATGATGGATAGAATTTGAAAGTAACAACTACCAGCACAATATAAAAATGCACTACGTTTAAAAATATATATACAGGAATTCCTACTTTGAGGAAGGCTTTCAAACTTTTGGTCATCATTTAATTAATTGTCATTTATTAATTGTAGAAATGCATTCAGCGACCCTTTTAAATGTTCTGCAAGTTGTCACACAGATCTGAAATAAAATATTCCAATAATGGTTCACATTATCTAACTGTAACATTGCAAAATAACAATTGCCTCAGAACAGAAATATCATTCCGTCAACATAGTGACAATGCTCTGCAATTACATTAAATCCTACATGAAAATGATCTATTAAATTCAATCACCATTTTTATCAGTTGAAGTTGAGCCTCGTTCCACAGCCTTGAATTCATCCAAAATGCATCCACCTATTGTCATGTTTATTTGAAGTGGTGTTTTTTGGTAGGAAGACAAAGTATGAGCAACATAAACAATATATAATTTTAAAAGTGTGCATCTACAGTTAACATATATAAAGCTTTGAAGGTCGCAGGACTGGTTAAAATGGCTGCAAAAAAAGCACGAAAGATCCTTTGCATTGTAAATAAAAGGAACAGACCATAAAAATAGATTGTACAAAACTATTATATTAGCTTGGATACTGTACAATTTGGAGAATCATATGTTATGAAGAACGCCAAGAAGAGGCACAGGAGGTTTACTTGAATGGTACCTGGTTGTTATATTTCAATTATGTGGATAGAATATAGGAGCTGGAATTGTTCTGTTTGATACAGATACAGGGAAATTTAATAGAAATGTTCAAAATGATGAAAGGTTTTGATAGAGTAAAGAGGAAGAAACTGGTCCATGTTATTTAACCAAAGGACAGAAATTTAAGATAATTGGCAAAAGAAGGGAAATGAGAATTTATTTGCATGCAGAAATGATGATGATCTGGAATTCACTGCAAGCAAGGATGGTGAAAGCAGATTACTGTAATTGGCAACGTTCAAAAATAATTGGCTGTGTCCTTGAAAAGAAATTCTTCTGGGGAAAGAGCAGGAGTGTGGGAATAACTGCAGAGTCTTATGAAAGAGGTGTCACAGGCATGGTGGTTGAATGGATTCCTTCTGTGCTGTATTGTTCTCACATAGATTCAACACGATGCAAGTTTTAGCGAGAACAACATTTGAGGCTAAAAAATGTGCTACATAATATTACTATCAGAAACATACTACCATGTATATCACTACTTTTTCTGCGCTAAAATAAGGTAGTAAAATTAGTTTATATTAAAATAAAATACACCATTTACTTGAACCAGTTTCAGGTTCCAAAATGGAATTAGCTGCTGAATAATGGTTGAATCACATGACATAAACAGATGCTCTAGAAATGAATTGTAAGTGAAATAAGTTATGCTCAACCTATACAGCGCACTGTTGAGAACACATTTGGAATATTATGCATGGTTCTAGTACTTGAAAAAGAAAATGTGTTGGATTGGATCAACTGAAATGACAATTTACAGGTGTTGTGGATTTACAGCATCACTGACGTACAGACCAGGCCATTGAACCCATCTTGTCTGCACACCTGCTGTCTGAGCATTTCAACTTAGTGCCAATCTGCCTTTTCCCATAACCCTGTGCACAGCTTTTCTTTAAAACAATTTTCGATTCCCTATCTGATGCCTAAACGGAACCTGCCTCCACCACATTTCCAGACAGTGCAATTCTAGGCCTTACTACTTTGTATGAAATTGTTTATTTTTCTCATCTTGCATCTGCTTCTTTTGCAAAACTCTTTTAAACTGTGCCCTCTGGTTTTCAATCCTTTCATAAGCGGGAACAATCTCTCCATATCTGTTGTCCCAACACTTCAATTTTGAAAACCTGAACAAATCACCAGTCTGCCTCCCCCTTTCCATTGTAAATTGTCCCAGCATCTCCAGTCTTTTTTCATAACTGAAGTGTCTCATTCCAGGAACCAGTGTTGTAAACTTCATCTGCACTCTCTCCAATGTATTCACAGAATTGTGTTCACTGTACTCCAGCTGAGGACTAATATCTTGGATAAGTTCAGCCTTGCTTCTGTAATCTACACCCCTATTCACAAAATCTAAAAAACTGTATGCCTTATTAGAGTTCTTTCTTTCTATTTTGCCACCTTGAATGTCTTTCTACATACACATTCAGGGCTCTGTGCTCCTGCACACCTTTCACAATAGTACCTTTATTTTATGTTATCTCTCCATGTTCTTTGCACCAAAGATCAAAGTACATCACCTCACACCTCTCCACATTAAACATTATTTGTCACCGACCACCCACTTCACCTCTTACAATTCTCCCAAGTTTTGTCATCTGTAAACTTTGAAATCTTGATTCATTTTCATAATATATAAAAATAAAGGGTCCCAACACCAACCCTTTAGAAATGCTACAAATCTTTCAGCTCAAAAAAACCATTTATCATTAATTTGTTTCCTATCCCTTAGCCATTTTTATATCCATATTGCCACTGTCCCTTTTATTCCTTGAGCTATATGTTCTTCCCAATTTTGTGGCTTGTTTGGGATCTACCAAACTGTTATGACAAGGGGTAAACCGTCCTGCTTAACTTAAACCAGCAACACAGAATAAATTTATCCCATGCAGTAATCTGAAAATTTGAGAGGTCAAGAACTATTTAAAGTAAAAATTAACAACTTTATTTCTTAAAGTATAACAGAGAATAATTAACTAACAACTATTTACAACTCCTTCCTCTAATCTATCTTTTACTTTCCCCTCTACAAATACTGGTCCAATAAGAATCCCGATTAAGATTAGTTTTCGGTTCTTCTCGGTATTCCTGTCTTCTTTTCTTCTTGCTTCACAGATTACTGATCAATAAAGGTGCCTTTAAGAGAGCTATTTTTCAACAGTCTTTACATGCTGGTGGCTCAGCCATTCTCCTCCCAACTGTCCAAGTTTCCCTGGTCTTATACCCCCAAAGCATCGGATTGTGTAATTTGCTTTTAAAATTGTCAATATACTCCATTCAAACTTCATGCTAGGTTGGTATTTTGGGGTATAATTTAAACTGATCAGCCAAATTTGAATTTGTTTTTCTCTCCAGGCAACCAGCTAATCGAGCTGCTTGACCGAATGTTACATTTTTTTTCAGAACACTGACTGCTGTCAGGTAGCTTTGCTAGCTTTTAACTCTTAAAGGTATAGTACACCCATATCTTCATAACACACTGCATCATACGTCTTACAGACGTTCAACCATAGCATTCTCCTCATCAACCCTCAATGTATCACTTCAAAAAATACCTCAAACAAGTTAATTAAACATGATTTTCCCTTAACAAATCCATGCCAAGTCTGAGTCAATCACATTTTTCCATGTGCCTCTTAACTTTCCTCACAATTGAAATTAAACTGATTGGTTTTTTGCTGGGCTGATCTGCACAACCATTTTGAACAAGGGTATAATGTTTGCAATTCACCAATCCTCCAGTGCCACCCTTAAAACCATGATGTTTGAAAGATCATGGCTAGCATCTCTGCAATTTCCACTCTCACTTTCTTTGATAACCATGGATACATCTCACGCGGTTCCAGTGAATTATCAACTTTAGGTACTGACAGCTTTTCCATACCTTGTTCCTATCAATTTTAAACCCTTCTCATGACTGTGTTACCTCCTCTATTACTATGGGCTGGGCAGTACCTACCTCATAGTTAAGACAGGTCCAAAGTATTCCATTAACAGCTCAGCCATGTCCCTTGCCTTTTTGGTCCCCAATCAGTCACTGGGCAGCATGCTGGCTCAGTGGTTAGCACTGCTGCCTCACAGCACCAGGGACCCAGGTTCAATTCCAGCCTCAGACGACTGTGTGGAATTTGCACATTTTCCCTGTGTCTGTGTAGGTTTCCACCAGGTGCTCTGTTTCCTCCCACTGTCCAAAAAATGTGGGGGTTAGGTGAATTTGCTATGCCAAATTGCCCATAATGTTCAGAGATGTGTAGGTAAGGTGCATTATTCAAGAGTAAATATAGGATATTAGGGTGGACGATTGGGTCTGGGTGGGTTGCTCTTCAGAGGGTCAGTGTGGATTTGTTGGGCCGAAGGTGTTTCCACACTGTAGGGATTCTCTGATTCTCCTCAGCTAACCACCCTTTTACTTTTGATGTCGTTATAGAGGACTTTGGGATTTCCTTTTATGTTAGTTTCTAGTAAATTTTTTTTAGTAAATGCTTCTTAGCATTTCTTATTTGCTTCTTCTTATCCCTTTTCTATTCAGGTTGGTTCTCAGCTATATTTACTACCTGATACCTGTAATAAGCACACTTTTCTTTAACTTAATTTCTGTGTCATTCAGGGTATTCTGGATTTATTTATCCTACTTTTCCCTTTTAATCATGCCCAAATAATCTGTTCTTTGTAGGTAGTGCATTGTTCAGCTGCTGCATTTCCTGACCTTTGCTTTAAGTCTAGCTGACCCAGATCACTCTTGCTCAATGGATGTTGACTGTCTGCCAGTTGATCATTCTCCCTCTGGCCTGACCAAAGTGATTTACTACCATTGCCCTAAAGCATATGATTCAATGATTACTGTCACACTAAATGTTCATTCACAGTGATTTGATCTTCTTGGCTAAGTTATTCCCAAGAACCACATCCAGCTATGTCTCCTTTCCTGCTGGACTGCACATACATCAGTGAAGGTATCCTCCACCATAACACTCAACAATGGAGCCCCCAAGGATGCGTTCTCAGCCCCCTATTGCTCTCCCTGTACACCCATGACTGTGTATCAAATTCTGAATGAGCACATCTGCAAGGTCACTGATGACACCACTGTGGTAGGTCAGATATCAAACAATGACAAGTCAAAATACAGAAGGGAGACAGTGAGAACAACCACTCTCCCAACATCAGCAAAACCAAAGAACTGATCATTGACTGCAGAAAGAAGGGAGGAAAGAACACCTCATCTACATCAACGCAACTGAGGTTGACAGCATCAAGTTCCTAGGAGTGACGATAACCAACAACCTGATTTTCCCATGTAGCTGTGGTAATCAAGAAGGCATAATAATGCCTCTTCTTCCTCAGGCAGCTCAGGAAATTTGGCACGTCCAATAGGTCCCTCACCAACTTTCACAGACGCACGACAGAAAGCATACAGTTTGGGTGCATAACTACCTGGTATGGCAATTGCTCTGCCCAGGACCGTAAGAAACTACAGAACGTTGTGTGCGAAGCCCAGACGATCATGGAAGTCAACCTTCCAGCCATGGACTCCATTTACATGGCCCATTGCCACAGAAAGGCTGCCAACATCATCAAAGACCCATCATACCCGAATAATACTCTACAACCTCCATCAGGCAGAAGATACAGAAGCTTGAACACTTGCACTAACAGGTTCAAGGACAGCTTATTCCCTGAAATTATTAGATTGATGCATGTATACTCTAACTTTAAATAATGCTGATCTTGCCTAGCACTCTGTCGAGATTTTCTTTTCACCCTATTATCTGAAAGTCCTTGCTTACTATGATCTGCCTGTATTGCTCATAAATGAAGCTTTTCACTGTACTTAGGTACACGTGACAATAAATCAATCAATCAATTTACTGCTGAAGAAAATTCTCTTGAACACCATCTTGGAATGCTTGTCCTTCTCTGATTCTAATATTATCATTATTCTAGTCGATATGCAAGTAATTAAAGTCACACATTGGAAACTAATTTATAATCTTTAATCTTTGCAAATTTGTTCCACTATATCAACCCCACTAACTGGTGGTCTATATATTACATTGAACAATTGCCATCCTTTTTATTCCTTAGCTCTAGCCAAATCAATTTTCCTTTGAACCCTCCAAAACATTCCCTATTTATAGTCACGCAATACTCTGAGCCAGAATCACTGCTCCTCCTTTTTTTTTCCTTTCCTAGCTTTTCCAAACAGCTTGTAACCAAGAATATTTAAAATACAGATCTGTCTTTCCTTAAGCCAAGTGTCTGTTATTCCCACATCATAATCTTACAAGGTAATATGTACTTGTAAATCCACAGTTTTATTAACTATACTCCATACATCCACATGCATGCAATGTAACACTGATTTAAACTCAGTACGCTCTTACTTGCTCTAATTCCACTTACTATTCTCTATCTTGGTGCTATTTGTCTCTCCTAGCACTTCATGAAACCTTTGGAAGACCCTGAAATTCTAATTTGCAATGACTTATGTTTAATAACTGGCAGCACACTGATCACATGAGACAAAGCCAGGAAAGCTAATGCTACCCTGAAATTTGATCTGCAACCTAATTTTCATCATTTTGCTGGGTGGTCTTTTATGTCTCCACATGCAGTTTTATATATTTGAAGGAAGTAATATTTGACCACTCTCCTCTCCAGAACTTGACTTTGATTAGTGCTATGACAAGTGGGTGAAGCAACAATTAAAAATACTTATGCTTTGCTGGTGATGACAGAGGGAAGTGAAGAATTGAGAGTGAATTCTCACCTATTCTCCTGAGTGATAATCAATTCCTCAGCGGCTCCAGCCGTGAGGCTCAGATTTATACATGAAAAAGGATCAACACTTGTTTTGGAAAGCTGTCAGGAAAGCTAATTATATCAATAGTACAATACCAATACCCAATTACTGAGTGGTTGCAGAACATCACAACCCAACATTTCATCCTGTTTCTTTTGTTACTTGCCTAGAAAATATGTATAAGTTTCTACCACACATCTCACTCTGAAAAAGGTATCAATGATAAAATCATTGCCGGGCAGAGAAAGTTTTGCATTGGGAATTGCTGCTGAGCATGCATGCCATGACTTGGAGGGGCCGGTGTTGAACTGGGGTGGACAAAGTTAAAAATCACACAACACCAGGTTATAATCAACAGGTTTGTTTGGAAGCACTAGCTTTTGGAGCACTGCTCCTTCTTCAACCACCTGATGAAGGAGCAATGCTCCAAAGTTTGTGCTTCCAAATAAACCTGTTGGACTATAAACTGGTGTTGTGTGGTTTTGAGCATGTATGTGGCACTCAAAGAAACTGTGGTTAATATAATGACATTGGAAAAAAATCGAAAATGAAAAATCCAATTTTCATCCTGTGACTCAGAAATTGGCCAAATTTTGGAAAGCAATGTTGGACTTGCTTCACATCAGATTTTGACAACATGTTCAATTTCTATCAATGTTGATACTGCATGTATTGATATTGATACTGAGCCTGGTGCTACAATACTCCTATCTTATAATTTTCTTCAGAAATGAACTATAAAGCTCAATGAGTTACCTCAAAGAAAAGCCTGTAATTAAATTGTTTTTTTACTACTGCAAATATTTAGAGAACGTGAACAAAATAAAGTTCAGAAGGTGACCCATTATGCAATGTGGTTGGAGAAGATTAACCAAAAACGATGCCACATTGTACACATTTTATGAAGTAGCAATTATCACATTTATAGCTAATCATGATAAATGATTTTTTAAAAAATTCCACTTTGTAACTGAGGGTGGATAAGGAAATATGGTCAGTCTGGAAGAGAGAGGCCACAGGATAAGGGTGAGCCTTAATTAGTAAATGGCCTCATTACATTGCTGCATTCTTTAGGAACTCATCAGGTTTACTCTTGTAGAAAATAAGATAATCACAGTATGCTTATTTAGACCAAAAAATCACTTAACTACTCTCTACTTTTTTTTGGCAATAAGACATCAAAACTTACAGATTTATTTTTTTTAAACAGATTTTCAGTTCCTGTGCTGATAAAAACGCTGGACCATTTTCATAGCAGTTTCCATTCTGACTGAAATATTAGAAAATTAGGCTCTAGTACTCAACAGTGATAGATTTACTAAAGATTACAATATTATAGTCGTGATTACAGACAATTGGCTATTTAGGTATGTGTCATGCATTAAGAAGTTCATGCTGTTTGTCAGTTCGTCCAATAGCATCTGGGTTTGATAATGGGTCCAAATCAGCAAAAAGATTAAACCACGTAGACAGGTCAGTTGGGTTTTTCTGAGCAGCTGTAAATACAAAAATTAACTGTGTTATCACATTGTCTGACAAAACACATCAAAGCTAACTTATTATAAAACCAGATTCAGGACTGTAATGTTGAAGTTTTAACTTTATTTCTTTACTTTTCTACCTTACACCTAAGATCTTGTATCTAGGTACCTTTGTATTTAAGATGGTGCAAGAGAATGGCAACTTTATATGCTTTTCACTGTATTCCCATATCCCTGAACTTCAGTAAACGTGAAAATAAAATCTAATTCTAACATGACAAAACATCAACTGCATTATGGCATAAATTAAACTGTGTAAAGTACAACCAACCTGCATTACATTCAGCACTTGATAATAATAGATTCAGGTCACCAGTGAGGACAAATTCAGGAACAGTACACATTGCATTATATATACATTACAAAGTCATAGAGATAAACAGCACAAAAATAGACCTTTCAGTCCATGTCGACCAGATATCCTAAATAAATCTAGTCCCATCTGCCAGCATTTGGCCCATATCCCTTTAAACCCTTCCTATTCATATACCTACCCAGATGTCTTTTAAATGTTGCAATTGTACCAGCCTCCACCACATCCTCTGGCAGCTCATTCAATACACGCACTACAGTCTGCGTGAAAAAGGTGCCCCTTAGGTCCCTTCTAAATCTTTCCCCTCTCACCTTAAACCTATGCCCTCTAGTTCTGGTCTCCCCCACCCCAGGGAAAAGACCTTGTGTATTTACCCTATCCATGCCCCTCATGATTTTATAGACTTCTATAAAGTCATCTCTCAGGTTCCAACGCTTCAGGGAAAATAACCCTAGCCTATTCACCCTGTTACTCAAACTCTCCAACCCTGGCAACATCCTCATAAATCTTTTCTGAACCCTTTCTAGTTTCACAACATCCTATGTACTCATGTTTCAAACATGAGAAATATTGTAATAAATGACAGCTGTTCTCATTACTGAACAAACTCC
The DNA here is from genome assembly GCF_047496795.1 of Chiloscyllium punctatum. Lineage (NCBI taxonomy): Eukaryota > Metazoa > Chordata > Chondrichthyes > Orectolobiformes > Hemiscylliidae > Chiloscyllium > Chiloscyllium punctatum. Next base: position 43,029,787 of record NC_092746.1, on the reverse strand, counting down.
ACACAGTGCATGAAATAAATTTTGGGGTTTCAATATAATAAGATAAAAATGCTGAATCTTTTCCCTGTCTCTGTAAGCCTAATGAAATTTGCATTATATATTCACCATTTCTAATGCATTTGTTTGCAATCATTCAGAATACCAGGAATAAAATGGGAAACACATAACAAATCTGTGATGAACAAAGCTGTTAATGCTGTGATGTCTCCCATCCAATCATAAGAAATTATTTTACTACTTACACCTCACTGACCTACATTGTCTTCTGGTCTGGGAATGCCTCTATGAAAATTCTCATCCTAGTTTTCAAATTCATGCATGGTGTCACCCCTGCTAGCTGTGTAACCACCTACAGCCTGATATCCCTCTTAAAACTCTATATTCCTTCAACTCTGCCCTCTTGGGAATCCCCAAATGTTCCCCATCATTGGTTGCTGTGCATTCAGCTAAGTCCCCAATGCTAACAGTTCACATTACAGAACAGGAAGTACTGGAGGTCTTAGAAAACAAAAAGGTGAATAAAATCTCCAGAACATGATCAAGTGTATCTCAGGATGTTGTGGGAAGTTAGGGAAGAAAATGCAGGGCCCCTGGCAGAAATATTTGTATCATCTATAACCACAGCTGAGGTGTTGGAGGACAGGAGGGTGGCTAATGTTGTGTCTTTACTGAAGAAAGGCGGTAAGGGTGAGCCTGGGAACGACAGACCTGGGAGCCTGACATCGGCAGTGGATAAATTGTTGGAGGTGAATCTGAAAGATAGATTTACATGCATTTTGAGAGGCAACGACTGATTAGGCATAGTCAGCATGGCTTTGTGTGAGGGAAGTCTATAATTACCTCATATTACAATGGGATCTTGATTAGATGGGCCGATGGGGTGAGGAGTGGCAAATGGAATTTAATTTAGTTAAATGCAAAATGCTGCATTTTAGGATAGCAAATCTTAGCAGGACTTATACACTTAATCGTAAGGTCCTAGGGAGCGTTGCTGAACAAAGAGATCTTGGAGTGCAGGTTCATAGCTCCTTGAAAGTGGAGTCACAGGTAGATAGGATAGTGAGGAAGGCATTTGGTATGCTTTCCTTTATTGGTCAGAGTATTGAGTACAGGAGTTGGGAGGTCATGTTGCGGCTGTACAGGACATTGGTTAGGCCACTGTTGGAATATTGCGTGCAGTTCTAGTCTCCTTCCTATTGGAAGGATGTTGTGAAACTTGAAAGAGTTCAGAAAGGATTTACAAAGAAGTTGGAGGGTTTAAGCTATAGGGAGAGGCTGAACAGGCTGGGGTTGTTTTTCCTGGAGTGTCAGAGACTGAGGGGTGACCTTATAGAGGTTTATAAAATTATGAGGGGCATGGATAGGATAAATAGACAAAGTCTTTTCCCTGGGGTGAGGGAGTCCAGAACTAGAGGGCATGGGTTTAGTGTGAGAGTGGAAAGATATAAAAGAGACTTAAGGGGAAACTTTTACACACAGAGGGTGCTATGTGTATGGAATGAACTGCCAGAGGAAATGGTGGAGGCTGGTACAATTGCAACATTTAAAAGGGATCTAGATGGGTATGAATAGGAAGGGTTTGGAGGGATATGGGCCAGGTACTCGAAGGCAGGACTAGATTGGGTTGGGATACCTGGTTGGCATGGACAAGTTGGACCGAAGGATCTGTTTCCGTGCTGTACATCTGTACGACTCTATGACTCTATTAATGACAGCAGAGTGGTAGATGATGTTTAGATGGATTTTAGTAAAGCCTTTGACAAAGTTTGCATTAGTATAGTTAGATCACTTGGGATTTATGTACTTACCCAAATGTTTTTTTAAACGTTGTGACTGTACTTGTATCCACCACTTCCTCTGGAAGTTCATTCCACACACAAACCATTCTCACCGTTTTAAAAAGGAGATGAGGGGCACCGTTTTTAGACACTCCTCTCACCTTAAAAAAGTATGCCCTCTAGTTTTGAACTCCCCCACCCCAGGGAAAAGACCTTTGCTACTCATCTTTTCTATGCCCCTCATGATTTTATAAATGCTTGTAAGGTTACCCCTTAACCTCCTATGCTCCAGTGAAAAAAGTCCCAGCCTATCCAGAGATATTTTCATAACTCAAAACCTCCATTCACAGTTGTGATATTTTACTGTTTTATAAATGCAATTGTTATTGAAAATGGATAACCAAAAAGAAATTAGAACTATAAAAACAATAACAGCTTGAAGTTCTGAATGATTCCTTCCTCAGAGCATTAGGAATCGAACATTTGTGTAGCATACTTGCTCTCCAAATTCAGATAACCTATGCAAAAGTATTAACTGATATAAAGGGATATTTTGGACAATTAACCAGATTCAAAACCAGTAACGGTCCAGCTGTAAATGGTATTTGCCATCATTAAACTTCACTTTTACTGGGAACATGTAGCATGGATGCAGGAATAAAGGGGGAAAAAAATAAGCATAGCAGATATAACCATAAATACCAATGCACCCTAATTTATTATATGAAAAGGTTAATCAAAATGATGATTACTAATGTCACTTTTTATTAGAAGGACAGATGATGTGATTACCTTTGAATGGATTCTTATTGATGTTTTCGATCAATCCATTTATTTGTTCTGTAGTTTGGGACGTAGGCTGAGAACTACCACCAGCTGCTGCCCAACCTAAAATTCAGATCAAAATATTAGCGGATATGCAATAATGATTGATTTTTATTCAGTCATGGGATGGAGGCATTGTGGACCTCCATTTATTGTTGATCCCAAGTTGCCCTTGAAAATGTGGAGGAGTGCTACTTTCTTGAATTGGTGCTGCCATTTAGTGTGGGTAGGCACATGCCATTAGAGAGTGAATCCCAGAGTTTTGACCAGGACTTTGCTATCTTACGGGTTTAATCGAATTGGCTGAAGACTGGCAGCTGTGATGCTGGTGACTTCTGGAGGAAGCCAAGGTAGAACATCAATAGGCACTTCTGGCTAAAGATTGAGGCAAATGCTTCAGCCTCATGTTTTCTGTTGATGTGCTGATCTCTCTCATCTTTGAGGATAGGAACATTTGTTAGCTGCCTTCTCTAGTGTGTTTTTTAATTGGCCACTATCATTCACAACTGGATGTGGCAGGACTTCAATGTTTGTTGGTTGTAAAACTGCTTAGTCCTTTCACTTGCTGTTTATACTATTTGACATACAAGCAATACTGTTTCTGTATCTTTTCCAAGTTTACCACCTTTCGATATGCCTATTATTACTCCTGATATGTCCTCCTGCACTCTTTATTTAACCAGTGTTTGATTTACTGACTTGATGGTAATGGTAGTGAGGAGATATTACAGGCTAAGAGGTTGCAGATTGTACCTCATGGATGTTAAGAGTGGAGTTGCTAGATCAGCTCTAAGTCTGTTTCCTTTAGCCCACTGTCATAATGCCACACAAAATGATGAAGGGCAGCGTCAATATGAAAACAGGCGGTTTTGCTTTCCGAAGGAATGTTCAATGGTCACTCCTACTAATACACTCATGGGCAGATAAATCTGCAGTAGACAGAATGGCGAAGAGGAGGTCAAGCAGGTTTTCCTTCACCACTTATTGCCGACCCAGTCTAGCAGCTATGATTTTAGGATTCAACCAGACAGGTCAGCACTGGTGATAGAGTCATTTTTGGTAATAGATTTGAAGTACCTCATCCAGAGTACATTATGCACTTTTGCCATGCTCAGTGTTTCCCTCCAAATAGTGTTTAACATGGAGGAACACAGAGTTTTCAACTGAGCAGGGTGTGGATGTGGTAATCAGCAGGAAATTTCATTGCCCATTCTTGAATGATACAGTGAGATTTTATAAGGTCTAGAGGTAAAATTGAGGACTGCCTACTGTATAATATGCCGTCTTCATCTCTGCTGGATCTGTCTTTTCACTGGGATAGGGCATACTGAAGAATGCTGATATTGTTGTCTGGGTCTTCTAGTGGAATTCAATAGGGGTTTGAGGGATGTGGGCTATGATGGGACTTGTTGCAGAGTTGTGTGAAAGTTCTGGTGAGATGCATCACAACATTGAGAACATCTCACTCCATCTTGTATATTTCTGATAAGCAGCATGACAATATTCTCACCAGGCAGCAAGTTAGCAAATGACAGCAATTAACACTTATTAAGTTCTTTGTTGACAGCCTAACTCATCTCATTAATATTATGCTAGAAATCTTACCAAATTCACCCAAAAAACCAGACAGTGGGAAAACCTGGTTAGGAAACCTGAGCATGTGCTTGACATGTTGAGCAAGCTGTTTGGTTCAAACAACCTCCATGTTGAACACCAGGCATCGAGAGTTCAGACCACGGTCCATGGGCATCAGCCACATGCAGCCTACATCCACTCACACTGACATGTCACATGTGCTGATATCTAAGAACCTTCAAAGCTCTTTGCCAATCTACTTACAGAATGCTTCTACACTTCAATGCTGCACTTAACCATCATCGTGATGCTGCATTCAGAGACATGCACCCAGATCTTGGACTGAAGCTAACTGCATTGCTGGACTCTTTGTCACAGCTCTCACACACTCTGAACTTACCTAGATGCTCACAGCATCCTTGCCTTGTGATGCTTTGCCACCTCAGCCAGAGATAATAGGCTCATTACTACTGCCTTCTGTGCTGTTTAGCACAGACTTAAAATCATAGTTGAGGTAAAAATAGTTGTCGGCTGTCCACTGTTAAATCAAGGGAGACAGCCTTCATTCAGGGTTTCCTAGCTTAATACATCAAAGGCAACATCTAATACCAGTTAAGAGTGTTGCAGATAGCCATAGAGTAGTTTGGACCAGTCAGAATCAGGATCCTCGTAACCGGACAGGGATCAAATTAAAGCACACCAAGTCTTGATTCTTTCTGTCCTATATTGCGCTGTTTTCCTCTGGAATGAGAGGGAGGCAGATATTAAGAGAGATATAAATGGGTCACAAAGCTATTGTTGCTGCTTCGGGTGGGCAGGTGACCGGGCAACTGAATAGGTAGCACAGAGGGCACACAGGTTTAATGGCATCCAGGGGATTGGTGTGGGAGGAAGTAAGTGAGGAAAAATCAATAGTGAGAGGGGTAGAGCATGAGCCTTGGGGGGACGTGGCTACAGTAACGCAGAGACACTGAGCTGAGATTTCAGAAAAAAAAACTGGTGACAATGTGTATCTACCTGTACCACATCAACTGCAGTGGTTCAAGGAGGATCATCATTAGCACTATCTCAAAGATAATATAGGGTGGCAACATATTTATGGAATGAGACCTTGACACGAAAGCTCTCATTCCATAAATAACAAAAATTTAAGAAAAATTGAGTGCCATATTTATCTGTGAATTAGTTATTTCATATTTACAGGTTTGACAGCTATCAAAGTCTAATCTGAGATTTTCCTTTAAAGAAAAATAATTTCTTGAATATGTTCAAAAAAATGCCATTTAACATTGCTAGATCTCTTTAATACATAGCTTTGTCGAAAAACAGTACCTGAGATACAGTTTCACCTAAAGTTCAGATTGATTCAGTCACCTCGATCCATTATAGGATGAAATGATTTAGCCTTCACCCTTTGCAGAGAAGCAGGTTGATTGTAAACAATGGTCCTGTTTCTGTAATGAGCTCTATTAGTAGGCTGTTGTGTAGAGATTTAGGATGCTGGAGCAACCTTACAATGTCATGGAGTTGTTCCTCATGGACACAAATGGCATGGCATGGGTGGAGTTAAAGGAAAAGAGAGAAACACATGGCAAGCTAGACAGGAACCTGAAATCTAACTGTGTGAGTATTAGAATTATGTGCAAATGGGTTTGTGCAGTAGACTTCATGGCATAGACATTCAATGATGAAACAGTCATCTTAGAGGAGGCAGTAGTGTGGTGGTAAATTTGCTAGACTAGTAATCCAGAGAGACAGCCTAATGTTCTCGGAACATGAGTTCAAATCATCTATGGCAGATGACGAAATTTGAATTCAGTGCAAATCCGGAATTAAAAGCTAACCTAATGGGATTTAAAGGAAGGAAAGGTACTGTCTTTACATGGTCCACACCATGAAATGTAGTTGACTCCTAATTGCCATCAGAAATTTCTTAAAGTCATTCAATTCAAGGGCAACTACGGATGGATGATAATTGCCAGTCTTAGAATATCACTCAAAAAAAAGTCTAGTATATCTCTGAATACCATGTACTGCAGTATTTGGACAATATGCAATAAAATGATATAAAGAAAGCCAAGCCTGAAGACAATTTTTCTCCTTGCCTTCTCTTTGACAAGTCTGTCTTGAACCCAGATTCACTAAATTGAAATAAAGCCGCACAAGAAGAATGACAGCTGTTCACTTCATTAACAATTGCCCCCAATTTTAATGTGCTTTTGCAAGAAAATGTGTGATGATTAGAAATCTATTTCAGCACGGCACTATTGGGGATTTTTGCGTATTAGCAAAGAGCTCAAACAACTGTGTGTTTCAACAGGTTAACAGAATAAAGAATCAAAACTGAAACATACAGTCTGAATTAGGAAATGTCAGAATAATTAGTTCAATGCCACACCACATACTGAAGTCGAAGCAAAGAGAGATAAGGAAAGATGGGATTCAGAAAAAAATGACTCAGAAACAAAAGCTTTTCTTAGAAGTAATATTTAGTGTTTATAAATTTCCACCAGTAATTAAGATTTGATAACGATGACACCTTGTACTTTTTAAGGCAAAGTTTCAATGCCAGTTTGGCAGTAATTAATATTTTCACACCATTAAAAATGTAACTAAATCGCAATGGACAAACCCCAAGAGTTTTTGGTGATTTTAATGTAATTCTATCATGTATGTACTACAACTTTACACCCTTCCACCATTGAGTCGCTTAGTGAGATCCCTGTTGTGATGATATAGCTGGTGGTTCCTGATTTTTCTGCTTAATAGCACATGTGTCTGCCAGATGCTGCTGCCTCATTTGCTCTTCTATATTGAATCTGTTGTTTTTACAAGATTTAGGCAAAGATGGTTTCAAAAGGAAATTAATCTAGTTGTTGTGGCTCAAGGGATCAAGAGATATGGGGGAAGGGCAGGATTTGGTACTGAGCTCGATGTTCAGCCTTTATCGTATTGAATGGCGGATCCAACTTGAGAGGGCAAATGGTCTACTCCTGCTCCAATCTTCTATGTTTCTAAAAGGAGTTTAGTAGTTTCTTGACAAATTATCAAATTCACTGGTCACATTAATCAAATTACATTGCTTTAAAGTTCTTGTATTTGACGATTATAGTTCTATAATATTAAATCAAAACGCACATGGCAAAGAACATTATAGCAAAGCATAAATGTCTTTTGTGTCTTGTTGTTTCAACAATATTCAAATCATAGGGTTGTCACTGGGTTAATTTTTATAAGTTTTGTTGATTCATATCAATGTCACTGTGCAAATAACACATCAAGCAGTGCTAAGAATAATGAGCAAGCATGAAGGAAAACAAATGAGGTTTCTTGTTGATTTATGGTATTGTGCATTAAAGCCCCTGAGGCAAGTTATCAGTAATAACACCCCAGCCCATTAACATTCTCTTGCACCAACAAGTGCGTGCAAGGGGTTTAAACAGCAGGTAGCTAACCCTACCTGCCAGTAATCAGTATATTTTTATTCAATATTGTTTTATTCACTATATCAGCAAATATAAATATAATTTAGTTTTCCTCTCTATGAAATATGATCTGTACAATATTATGCAGAGTGCATTATTTGGCTTTATTGCTTGAAATATATGCAGCTATAAAGCACCAGTGAATTCTCCAAAAAGATATTCTGCATCACTATTAATATGTCAATTTGTGTATGAAAGCAAACAGCTTGCTCAGCAACCCAGAATTTCTAATCAGATTTAATGAGGCTGGATTCAAAATTTATGAGGCTACAGACATTTACCTTCATAACTAGGCAATTAAATTCACTCTGAACTATGAGGGCTAAGAAGGACAACAACACATTTGTAGCACTCACATGTTATGAGCCAAGAACTTAAAACAAATGTGAACAATGCAAAATGTAATATTTGGACAGGAGTTTCAAGACCAGCAACAAATATACATCTAATCTGGAAAGATTCTTCACATGTTTGAGAGCACATCTGAAAACTGGGAGCAAAAGGCCTATAATTTTACAATGGGTGCTCTCAGAATACAAATATATCCCACATTTTTCATCTCTCACCTCTACTGCTAACTAGTTGATTTTAAAGCAAAAAAAACCACAGAAGTGAAAGGAAATCTTGATGCTCCAACCTTCAGTGAGGCGATTGAAATAGCAGAGTTGGGGTCACAGATTTGGCAAATTTGGAGGCAAAAAAGCAGATTAATGACATCTCCAGATTAAGTTTCTGGCCGGAAGGGCAATGGTTTACCTACCTGCCTCACCCAGTGAGACTTTTAACTAACTTCAGCAAGGCCTGATTGACAATAGATTTGGTTTTCCGCACCTTAAAGTGTCAGTGCAAGTCTCTTGCTAAATTTGCAACTGGCTTAGACTTCCCACCTCCTACACGTTATCCCACCTGAGATTATTCACAATGGCAAAAGCATTTCTATTCATTCTGTTATTTTACTGCAACAAAGGGGAAAACACAATCTAAACTTTATTTCCTTCTTGTAACAAACTTAGCACGCAACTTTTGTTTTTCTTCCCTTGTCTCTGTGAATGCGCCTAGCCTTATTTTTCACCCACAGAGTGGATCAATCAACTCTGGCCTCTATCAAGGCTGTAAAGATTATCCATATTCTTAAGTGTTGTTAATTCCAGTAATTGGCTGCATAATGCTGGATGTGGTCCTGATAGACGTCTTCAACAAAATCAACCTTCTTGTAAGTGATCTTTAATTCATTTCTGAATAGCCAGGATTGCCAGAAAAGGTGAACATCATGACTACTTTCAACCTGGAATTCACCACTTCTTATTCATACTCGTCTTTGGTATAATCAAAAGAATGAAATTAAATTCAATCTGTTCATTTAATTTCTCTTGGAAGATTATTTCGATTCTCCAACTGGGCCATAAGGACAGAGAAATGCATGCAACCTTCCAGAGTCACTGTTCAGACTGCATCAGTTATAATTACACTGGTCAATTCACATTCAGCTTCTTTCACCCTCTCCATAAGGTAGCACATCACTTGGCCTCCAGATACCACAGGACCAATCAGGGATTCTAAGAGAAAAACTTATTTGACATTTTGACAGCTTTTACTTTTTGTTATGAATTGTAACTGTAAATTGGAAAGGGGCATAATAAATGCATCAACTGGCAAACATAGAGTCATAGAGATGTACAGCATGAAAACAGACCCTTCGGTCCAACCCGTCCATGCTGACCAGATATCCCAACCCAATCTAGTCCCACCTGCCAGCACCTGGCCCATATCCCTCCAAACCCTTCCTATTCATATACCCATCCAAATGCCTCTTAAATGTTGCAATTGTACCAGCCTCCATCACTTCCTCTGGCAGCTCATTCCATACACGTACCACCCTCTGCGTGAAAAAGTTGTCCTCTCTCACCCTGCCCTCGAGTTCTGGATTTCCCGACCCAGGGAAAAGACTTTGTCTATTTATCCTATCCATGCCCCTCATAATTTTGTAAACCTCTTTAAGGTCATCTCTTAGCCTCCGACACTCCAGGGAAAACAGCCTCAGCCTGTTCAACCTCTCCCTGTAGCTCAGATCCTCCAACCCTGGCAACATTCTTGTAAATCTTTTCTGAACCATTTCAAGTTTCACAACATCTTTCCGACAGGAAGGAGACCAGAATTGCATGCAATATTCCAACAGTGGCCTAACTTATGTCCTGTACAGCCACAACATGACCTCCCAACTCCTGTACTCAATACTCTGATCAATAAAGGAAAGCATACCAAACACCTTCTTCACTATCCTATCTACCTGCGACTTCACTTTTTCTCTCTCCCACCTTTTTAAGAAAGGTGGGAGAGTGAAAGCAGGAAATTATAGACCAGTTCGTCTGACCTCAGTGGTGGGAAAGATGCTGGAGTCTATTATAAAGGATGAAATTACAACACATCTGGATAGTAGTAACAGGATAGGTCAGAATCAGCATGGATTTATGAAGAGGAAATCATGCTTGGCTGACAGGAAACAAAGAATAGTGATAAATGGCTCCATTTTGGAATGGCAGGCAGTGACCAGTGGGGTACCGCAGGGATCAGTGCTGGGACCGCAGCTTTTTACAATATATATTAATGATACAGAAGATGGTATTAGTAATAACATTAGCAAATTTGCTGATGATACTAAGCTGTGTGGCAAGGTGAAATGTGAGGAGGATGTTAGGAGATTACAGGGTGACCTGGACAAGTTAGGTGAGTGGTCAGATGCATGGCAGATGCAGTTTAATGTGGATAAATGCATGGTTATCCACTTTGGTGGCAAGAACAGGAAGGCAGATTACTACCTAAATGGAATCAATTTAGGTAAAGGGGCAGTAGAAAGAGATCTGGGTGTTCTTGTACACCAGTCAATGAAGGTAAGCATGCAGGTACAGCAGGTAGTGAAGAAGGCTAATAGCATCCTGGCCTTCATAACAAGAGGGATTGAGTATAGAAGCAAAGAGGTTCTTCTTCTGCAGTTGTACAGGGTCCTGGTGAGACCACACCTGGAGTACTGTGTGCAGTTCTGGTCTCCAAATTTGAGGAAAGACATTTTGGCTATTGAGGGAGTGCAGCGTAGGTTCACGAGGTCAATTCCTGGAATGGCGGGACTACCTTACGCTGAAAGACTGGAGCAACTAGGCTTGTATACCCTTGAGTTTTGAAGACTGAGAGGGGGCCTGATTGAGACATATAAGATTATTAAAGAATTGGACACTCTGGAGGCAGGAAACATGTTTCTTCTGATGGGCGAGTGCTGAACCAGAGGACACAGCTTAAAAATACGGGGTAGACCATTTAGGACAGAGATGAGGAGAAACTTCTTCACCCAGAGAGTGGTGGCTGTGTGGAATGCTCTGCCCCAGAGGGCAGTGGAGGCCCAGTCTCTGGATTCGTTTAAGAAAGAGTTGGATAGATCTCTCAAGGATAGTGGAATCAAGGGTTATGGAGATAAGGCAGGAACAGGATACTGATTAGGGATGATCAGCCATAATCATATTGAATGGTGGTGCAGGCTCAAAGGGTAGAATGGCCTACTCCTGCACCTATTGTCTATTGTCCACTTTCAAGGAGCTATGAACCTGCACTCCAAGATCTCTTTGTTCAGCAACACTCCCTAGGACCTTACCATTAAATGTATAAGTCCTGCTAAGATTTGCTTTCCCAAAATGCAGCACCTCGCATTTATCTGAATTAAACTCCATCTATCACTTCTCAGCCCATTGGCCCATCTGGTCCAGATCCTTTTGTAATCTGAGGCAACCCTCTTCGCTGTTCACTACACCTCCAATTTTGGTGTCCTCTGCAAATTTACTAACTGTACCTCTTATGCTCGCATCCAAATCATTTATGTAAATGACAAAAAGTACAGGGCCCAGCACTGATCCTTGCGGCACTCCACTGGTCACAGGCCTCCAGTCTGAAAAACAACCCTCCACCACCACCCTCTGTCTTCTACCTTTGAGCCTGTTCTGTATCCAAATGGCTAGTTCTCCTTGTATTCTATGAGGTCTAACCTTGCTAATCAATCTCCCATGGGGAACCTTGTCGAACACCTTACTGAAGTCCATATAGACCACATCTTCCGCTTTGCCCTCATCAATCTTCATTGTTACTTCTTCAAAAAACTCAATCAAGTTTGTGAGACATGATTTCCCACGCATAAAGCCATGTTGACTATCCCGAATCAGTCCTTGCCCTTCCAAATACATGTACATCCTGTCCCTTAGGATTCCCTCCAACAACTTGCCCACCACCGATGTCAGGCTCACTGGTCTATAGTTCCCTGGCTTGTCTTTATCGCCCTTCTTAAACAGTGGCACCATGTTTTCCAACCTCCAGTCTTCCAGCACCTCACCTGTGACTATCAATGATACAAATATCTCAGCAAGAGGCCCAGCAGTCACTTCTCTAGCTTCCCACAGAGTTCTTGGGTACACCTGATCAGGTCCTGGGGATTTATTCACCTTTTACCGTTTCAAGACATCCAGCACTTCCTCCTCTGTAACCTGGACATTTTGCAAGATGTCACCATCTATTTCCATACAGTCTATATCTTCCATATCCTTTTCCACAGTAAATACTGATGCAAAATATTCATTTAGTATCTCCCCCATTTTGTGTGGCTCCACACAAAGGCAGCCTTGCTGATCTCTGAGGGGCCCTATTCTCTCCCTAGTTATCATTTTGTCTATAATATTTCTTTAGTCATCCAGCATTCCCTGTACCTACCAGCCTTCCCTTTCACTTTCTCTGGATTCTTGTTGTCTCATTTCTGAAGGCTTCCCATTTTCCAGCTGTTCCTTTTCCTGCGAACATCTGCCTCCAATCAGCTTTCAAAAGTTCTTGCCTAATACCGTCAAAATTGGCCTTTCTCCAATTTAAAACTTCAACTTTTAGATCTGGTCTATCCTTTTCCATCACTATTTTAAAACGAATAGAATTACGGTCGCTGGACCCAAAGTGCTCCCCCACTGACACCTCAGTCACCTGCCCTGCCTTATTTCCCAAGAGTAGGTCAAGTTTTTGTAGGTCAAGTTTTAGTAGGTACATCCACATACTGAATCAGAAAATTGTATTGTACACACTTAAGAAATTCCTCTCCATCTAAACCTTTAACACTATGGCAGTCCCAGTCGATGTTTGGAAAGTTAAAATCCCCTACCATAACCACCCTATTATTCTGCATAATGCATTTGTCTTTTTCTTTCCCTGGGAATGAACAAAGTCCGTAACATGCTGAGTATTCATATCTGGGTGGCACGATGGACCTCACAGCACCAGGGTCCTGGGTTCAATTCCAGCCTTGGGCAACTGTCTATGTGGAGTTTTGCAAATTCACCCCATGTCTGCGTGGGTTTCCTCCCACAGTCCAAAGGTGAATTGGCAATGCTAAATTGTCCATAGCATTAGGTGCATTAGTCAGATGGGTCTGAGTGGGCTACTCTTGGGAGGGCCGGTGTGGACTGGTTGGGCCAAAGGGGTTGTTTCCACAATATAGGGAATCTAATCTAATCTGAACAGCAACTTGGCAGTTATTAGAATAACATGCTTTACCCTTGCAAATTATAACACTTAACAGTACTGCAAGCAAAATACTAAAAAAAGTCAGCAAATGTATGGCTGAAATACAGTCAGGTATCTACAGGTAAATGCACTTTGAATTACTTAAGGCAATCAAAGACTGCCTCTGTTTTGGTGACGTGTTACAAAACAACAGAAAATTTTATGTTCAAAAAGGGCACATCTTTATAAATTCGGCTCAGGGGTTGGTGGGGAGTGTGGTAGAAACCAAGGAGTGGGAAAGGGAACAGTCCTTGCAGAAGGCAGAGAGGAGTGGGACGGGGAGGATGTCCTGGGTGGTAGGGTCTAACTGGAGTTGGCAGAAGTGTTTGACACTGGTATGTTGGATGTGGAGGCCAGTGGATTGGAAAGTGAGGACTTAGGGGGACCCGATCTTTATTATGCTTGGACAGGGGGATGGGAGGGGGGTGGGGGGAGGGCTATACAACAGTTGAGTGGGGAATGGAAGTCTGTTTGGACGACATCGGCGGGGGTGCGGGAGGGGGTTGTTGGAGAGACAAGCATTGTTTGAAATAGGAAAACAACTGGAATGCTTGGGAGTGGAATGTTTCCTCCTCAAAGCAGATGCAGCAACGATGGAGGAATTGGGAAAACAGGGCAGAGTTTTTGCAAGATACAGGTAGGAGGTATAATCCAGGTAGCTATGGGAGTCTGTGGAGTCATAGTAAATGTCAGTCCATAACTGTTGCCAGAGATGGAAATGGAGAGGTCAAGAAAGGGGAGGGAACTGAAGAGGGACTGTTTGATATAACCAAAGAGGCTGGCGTAGCTAGGGCCCATGCAAGTGCCAATGGCCACCCCATGGATTTGGAGAAGGTGGGAAGAATTGAAGAAAATGTTAGCGAGTGAGGACTAATTCAGCATGGTAGAGGAGGGTATGGCAACGGGGTTAGGGTGAGCGGGGGAGACTGGAAGGGTCTGTTGGAGAGGAAAAAGCTGAGGGCCTGGAGGCCATAATTGTGGGTTATGGACATGTATAAGCGCTGCATGTTCATAGAGAAGATGAAACACTGGAGGCCAGGGATGTGGAAGCCTCTGAAAAGGTGGAGGACATGTTTTGTATTCCGGGTGTAGGTGGGAAGTGATTGGACCAAGGTAGGATGAGAGGAGTTAAGTGGGGCAGGAGCATGCAGGGATGATGGGTTAGCCAGGGTTATTGGGCTTGTGGATTTGGGGAACAGGCAGAATCGGGCAGTGCGGGGCTGGGGACTATGAGGTTGGAGGCAGTGGAGGGGAGTTCACCAGAGGCAATGAGGTCATGAACTGACCTGATGGGCCACCATGGTCAAGGGTGAGGTAGGATATGGTATTGGAGAGCTGGCATTCGGCCTCTGCAACATAGAGGCCCATCCTCCAGACAACCACCAGCATGGCCACCCCACCTTTGTCAGCGGGTTTGACAATGAAATGGGGATTGGTGCAGAGAGAGTGGAGCGCTGCACATTCAGAAGGTGTGAGGTTGGAGTGGGTGTGGGGGGGTGAGGAATCAAGGCAGTTGATGTCGCATCATTCGTCAGCAATAAAAAGAAAAGATATAAAGCTGATAAGAGGTCAGGAGGGGGTGACCACTTGTTGATTCACGTCATAATCCCCACCAACTCCTACCATCTCCCCTCTTCCCCACCCCAACCCTCCCCTCCCCTCCCTAGTACCTTCCCCATAACTGAAAAAGACGTATCACCTGCCTGTACAACATCTCCCTTACCCCCTTCCAGGGCCCAAACAGGCTTTCCAGAGATTCATTTGCAATTCCTCCAACCTAGTTTACTGCATTGGTGCTCTCGCTATGGTCTTTTCTACATCGGTGAGACCAAATGTAGTCTAAGTGACCACTTCACTTAGCGTCCTGTGATGATGCTTGTCCCTCGATTTTTGTTTCCAGGAGGCCGTAAAAACACAGGTTCTGAAAAGTCTGGACTCGGATGGGTTTTAGGGCCAAATTGATTATAGGTAACAGATACCACCATAGGAAAAAGGCTTTCAAGTTTTTAAAATAAAGCACTTGTACAATGAAAGGGGAGTGGGCCAGTTCTCCCAGCTCAGCTTTTCTGTGGTTTGGGTTTGGGAGTCTGGCTACTCACTGAAAGCAGTCAGGCTGTGTTGAGGCTGCTGGTCCAAGAAACAACAACATGGAAGAGGGTGTTCCATGTTGCCATTTCTCTCCGTGACATCTTTCCCATAAGACCCTGTATTTGATTTTACCTTTTGTGCCAAGGGGTGTTTAGGGGGAATTGTTGCAAGCATTTGGAACAGCATCATTAAGTTGGGATAATCTGCTGGGTTTTCAGATAAGTCAATTTATTAAGTAATCTGTTCTTTGTTTTGTTTAAAACTAAGTGGTTTGACTAACTGCATCATTCCTGGAATATCAGTGTTACACCTGCTTAAAACAACCAGCAAAGTTAGGGGCTGGGCTACTTTCTTGAAATGTTTTGAGGGGGGAGGTCTGGCCTGGTCCATAACAATCTTTGCCTGGCTCAAAACAGCCAGTCTGACCTCCCAGTCACCACCCATTTCAATTCTCCCTTCCGCTCCCTCTTCGACATGTCCATCCTTGGTCTCCTCCATTGTCACGTGAACCAGATTGCAAACTGGATGAACAACACCTTATCTTCTGCCTGGGAAACCTACAGTCCAGAGGACTCCCTTGAGGATCCCCTGACTCCCTTCCCTTCCACCTACTAACAGGATTCATTCCTCCCATGGACCAATCATGTTGTACCGACCACTCGTGTCCACCTATCACTACCTCACCATTACGCAATTCTCCCCTCCCCAGCCTACCTTCCCCCTCTCTATCTTTAGCCCCCCTTACTCCCATTTAGTCCTGAAGAAGGGTTAATACCCAAAACATTGACTTCTCCACCTCCCGATGTTGCTTGGTTTGCTGTGTTCTTCCAGCTTTCTGTTTGTCTACTTTGGATTCCAGCATCTGCATTTTTTTTTGTCTCAGTGATAGAGTTTTGTCTCAGCACAGAAACAGATCCATCGGCCCAACCCATTCATGCCAACGAAATATTCTAATCTGATCTAGTCCTGTTTGTCAGCATTTGGCCTTTATCCCTCTCAACCCTTCCTATTCACGTATCCATCCAGATGCCTTTTAAATGTTGTAATTGTACCCACCTCCATCAGCTGGTCTGGCTGAAAAAGTCACAACATGTTGTCCCAACTCCTATATTCAATGCACTGACCAATGAAAGCAAGCACTCCAAATGCCTTCTTCACTATCCTGTCTGTCACATACCTACTTTCAATTAATTATAATAAATAAAAATGCTTTCGTAGAAAAAACTGGTTGTGAACTCCATCAGCATTGGTCAGCTAAATTAGGGTACTGAGTATACCTTAAAAACTTTAACATTTGGCAAGACTCTGGGAATAGCAGGGATCAATTTGCAATGCACTGTCCCACTGGGATATAACAAGCAAATGTTTTTTTGACCTTTGCTGGTGACCTTCAAAATATCACAGCTAAAATTAAGAGCGTACTGCGTAGAAAATAGTAAAAAAATGAAACATATTATTCCCTTTGTTTTAAAATGGATATCATGTTGCAGCGGTAAAGGACATTGGTGAGACCACTTTTAGAATACTGCATTCAATTCTGGTCTCTCTGTTATAGGAAAATTATTGTGAAACTTAAGGGTTCAGAAAAGATTTACAAGGATGCTGCTAGGATTGGCAGGTTTGAGATACAGAGAGAGGCTAAATAGGCTGTTTTCTCCCTGGAGCATCAGAGGCTGAGGGGTGACCCTTTAGAGGTTAATAAAACCATGAGGGGCATGGGGAGGGTAAATAGACAAAGATCTTTTTTTCCCCAGAGTAGGGGAATATAAAAGCTAGAGGGCATGATAAGAGGGCAAGGATTTAAAAGGGACCTGAGGGGCAAATATTTCACGCAGAGAGAGTGACACGTATGGAACAAATTGCCAGAGGACATGGAGGCGGCTGGTACAATTATAACATTTAAAAAGGCATCTGGATGGGCACATGAATAGGAAGGGTTTAGATGGATATAAGCCAAGTCCTGGCAAATGAGACTAGGTCACTTTAAGGTATTTGCTTGACAAAGACAAGTTGGACCAAAGGATCTGTTTCTGTGCTGTATGACTCTATGAAATCTTGATTACCCAAACCCAGACCTCCACTAAGCCTGAATTCCATACACCCAAAGCCCCCCCCCCTTTCTTGGGACATAATTTCCAGTCCCATTCCCCTATCTCTCTCTCTCTCTCTCAAGTCCCTATCTTTCAATTCCCATTCCCTTTCTTCTGCAGGCTGCCTCATCCAAGTCTCTACTCAAATCTAATTTTGCTTCTTTGCATCTGATATTTTCCTCTCTTCCCCTCTGCACTCAGATCTAATTTATAATTGTCTCCCTTTGACATCAAGTCTGATGCCTGTCCAGCTACTCATTCCATCAAAGCCCATATACCTGCTCTCATATTGCCACCCACCTGCCAAAATCACCTCTCCCTTAGCTGCTGTGCTCTCTTTCAATCTAGCTCTATATCTTTCACAGTTCCATCTATCCCATATTCACAGATGTCTCTCTTTCTGTTGCCCTTACAATTCTTCACAGTGGTTGACAGGGAAGGTTTCATTTGAGATTGAGATGTTTCTCATTGATGGAGCTATCTCCAGCCAGCTCAATAACAAACGAGAACCCCACATGTGGTCTTTTAAGGAAAGGCCACTACAGATTAGACCATTCGTGCACCAAGCCGGGTAGCAATGTCCCTTTCCTGGCATTAAGGATTCTGAGTCGATAGTAGGAGGCTGGGAAGAACACAGCCAGCCAGGCAGCATCAGGAGGTGCAGAAGTCAATGTTTTGGGTGTAACCCTTCTTCAGGGCTTCATCAAGGATTCTGAGGCAGAAAATCTATCCATCAAGATCCAGAGGAAGGCAACACCTCACTGTTCAGCAGTGCCACCAAGGAAGTGGTAGCTGTTGCCAGTACCACATCTTCCAGAGGCCCAGGATTACTGAACATGTGTAAGCATTGGTTGGA